>NC_137582.1:102526558-103742989 GCF_963210335.1 Falco punctatus
GCTTTGAGGTTTTGTGGCGGTGTTGTTTATGGCCTGTTCAGAAGTGGAACAGCTGAGCGACCAGACATACCTAGACATGTGTTTACCATGACTTTTTCCATTTTCTTTTTACATTCTGTACCATGTTATATTTTTTCTAGGATTCATAGAATTTGCATCTTCAGATTGTTACAACAGTCTAATTATCAAGAGCGCTGAGCCCGATCTCCCTTGAAGTTTCCATAGAAATGTTCACATTTACACTGACTTTTTTTATCTATTCAAGCAAATAGCTTAGAAGTGCTTGTACTTTGTGAAAAGCTACTCACCCTCTTGAATTCTCACAAAGTTATTAATTGTTCTGCTGTACATGTTTTCTTGCTTTTTTGTTGTGGCCATTTGGAGTTGTTGGGATTGGTCCACATTGCCATCTAGTAATACAGGATCAGAAAGATCTGCATCTGCTTCTCAAAAACAAAGTAAAAAAAAAGCTCTACTGCTCTGTTGTGAATCACATCTGTTACCACCCAGGGAATGATGCCTTCAGGACTTTTTCCTTAGAAATTAATTTCCTCTTTGCCTGCTTTACTCTGTGTTTAATGATACAATTGTAGGGGTGGAGGGGAGTGGTAGTGGGGGAAGGCTCTTGACTTCATTAAAGAACATACTAAATTTTTCTTCAGCAATTGTATACTAACTTTTTGTCAGGATATTTTCCTTTGTGGTACCTGTGTTCCAGAGCAAAGTTTAAGAATGGATAATAGTAGTAGTAGATTGTATACCCACTAGCATACTTTCTGGAAGCTTTTCTAAAATAAGCTTCTTTTCCCTAATAAATCTTCACATTAGCAATGTCCTCAAAGTGCGAAAAGATACGTAGGTCTTGAAAAAGCATTATTAAAAATGGAAAGCTCTTTCCCCGTTCCTCAGTACTTCCCACCTTGAGCAGGCTGGAGAGCTCAGAGCTCAGCTTTGTCGTTCCTAAAGTGGGTTATATGTAGAAAATCCACCGCTACATATTTGAAGGGTTTGCATTTTGGGACATAAAATGAAAGAGGTATTCTTCTGTCAAGGTGTATTAGTCTTCAATTAGAAGACGAACATTTAAACCAGAACTGCTGCTAAAGCTGTGACATGACTGATTGGCACCGTGTAACATTTGGAACAAGCTGCTGGGAATGTTTCTGTCCCATTTTGGTGTTTCATTCATTAGCATAATTTAGAAGTAAATTCTTAATTTGTCCACGTGACAAAACTTCCACGTGGATGACTGAAAAAGGTGTATTTTGTTTTATTTTTTGCAGAAATTTTTGGGAGCACTTTCATAAATGCAGGTACCCGTGTTTGTCTAATAACATTCAGGTTTGTCATGGCTGTTGAAAGCCTTACGCCAGCCTTAAGAAGCATGAGCAGACTGTAACCGTTGTTTCTTTTCTTTTTTCCTTTTATTTTATTACAATTTTATGTAGCAGGTACAGGTGTTTTCACAGCCTCTTTTCATGTATCATAGGTGTTTCCTATTACCGTAGCTGTTACAAAGGCTCATGTAAGTAATGTGTTAAGATGCAAGTATTGAATCAGGTTTATTGGAATGTTTATTTCCGTGTCCTCACAAGCTGATTCTTTTTCCTTGTCCATTTTTCCTAAACCTCCTTCCCTGGCTTCTGATTGTTGCGAGAGAGAAAATCCATACTTCTCTGCTCAGAAGCTTTTCTTCTCTGCTTGCTGAGAAGGAGTTGGGGGAGGTGGGGAACACACAGATTTTCCACCTATCTACCTTTCCCTCGCCAAGCATGATTTGGAGTTGGACTGATTTAATGGTGTCAGAAGAAATAATCTTTCCATATAATAACCATAGGGCTAATTTTGTTCCCTGCTCAGTTTTCCCCAGCAGCAATTACAGGACTAGTGGGAAGCAGGTTTGACAGTTGCCTGCTGTCTCAAGTTTTGAGTAGCATTTAGTTTCACAGCTCCTAGGGAGTGTTTATTTTAATTCAAAGGCTTGGCAAAGCCAAGGGCACTGAGGAGATATTAGCATGCCTGGAAAGTAAGGAAGGTGATGCAGAATTACTTGGAAATTTCTTGCAATAAACATTATTGAACAAAGTGGGTGGGGTTTAGTTTGGGTTTTTGTTTGGGTTTTTTTAGAAGTGTAGATTGTAGTCTCATGTTTGTTAGTGGAAACTTTCATGTTTCTTGTGCAAACTGGAGATTGGCATTTTCTAGTCTATAATTGCAGTAAAAAATTTAATCAAGAAATTTAACAAAATCTCTTAATGAAAGTACAGCTTCTAAAGGCAGACAAAGTAATTTCCCATGGGTTTATGCTTACTGTAAAAACAAAATCATCTTCTTACCCCTTGTATAAAGTAACCAAAAATTTCTGTCTTGCTAATTCTAGAGATCAGGAACTTTGTCTCCCTGAGCTGTTTTTCCAGCCTTGGGACTATTCTATTTCTCCTGTGAATTCTGGGTAATGTGGATATTTTGTGGAGAAATTATGCATTTCACATAAACGTTATTTTAAATATTTTTAAAAAATCAAATATAGAAAGAAAAATCCTCAAAACGTGTAAGGAAAAGCAAGTAGGAAATGTCTTTTTTTGTTTTGGTTTTTTTTTTTTTTAAGGGTAGAGGGGGAATTTGGAGTGATCAGCTGGTGCTGGTAACACAGGCAGATGTGGCTGGGTAGCACGGGGTGGTGCTGCAGCAGCTGAGCTAAGTGTCACTGTAGGGTATTACCGGAGCAGGAGTGGCAGCCATCTCAAGTATAACTGAGGAATACATGAGACTTCTGCAGCCCCCCCGACTCTTTGAAGATCACTAGTGGTCCTGGCCCTGCTCGATGATAAGCTCAATGCTTTCGGGCCAAACAGTGTTTTCCAGGTAGCAATTACAGCGTATGTCACGCTTTGTCTTCTCTCTTCCTGTGGCTCTGCTGTGTATTCTGGCGTACTGGGACAAAGGCGTGATATAAAAGTAGTCTAGATAAAGAAAATGAAATAAAATATTTTATTCTGCAGTTGTTATTTATTGATAATTTTCCATATTTAAAATACTGTAGAAGTTTAAATAATGTCATTTTGGCATCTTGTCATGCTTTTTTTTTTTTTCCCATCAGATTTATGTATTTTAATGACCCAAAACCATGTGGTTGAATATAAGAATAGCATTATACTGTATTAATTTCACTTTGGCTGAGTAACCATAGGAGGAAAGTTTCAGGAAGAGCCATCACCAGAACAATCTTCTGTGAGCTGGCCGTGGCAGCCACGACTCCTCTTGCCCGACATGCCCCACCGTGGAAGGCTGAAGCCCCCAGCCCTCAATTAGAGCTTTTCCAAAGCAGAGGCTGGGACTGGGTGGCAGAGGTGGGCGAGCGTCAGCCTGTGACTGACACCCTGTAGTTTCTTACGTACGTGACGTGAGAGGGCTTTGAAAACACTGATTCCGTTCATTCCGGCTCATTCCAGTTGGAGGCTAAATCTGTCAAATATGGAAGCGATGTTAGGTCTTAATGACTTCAGGTAATGTGCCTGCTCGCCAGGGTGTCTGCCTTCATACACGAAGTATGAGATGCCTGTATGCCTTTGGGGGGGTTGGTTTTATGGTTTTGGTTGGTTTATTGCTTTAGGCTTCCTGATACATGGTGCAAACTCTTGCACTGGCTTTTTGAGAGTCAGGTCCATCCAGATACTGCATTTCTGTGCTTTCTGTCTTCCATATGGAGAGAAAAGTTTTTGCCTTTTTTTTCCCCCAAGATTGTTTATTCAGTTGTGTTGGCAGAATCAGCTTGACGGTGGAATCAGTGATTTCTTCCAGTATGATTAACCCTGATCTTTCTCCACAAACATTCCTTTAATTAACTGAAGTGATGCTAACTCATGATTCAGTCCTTCTTTCCAAAAGAAAGATTTTGAGCTGTTCTGTTGGCTTCTCATGGTGTTTTTTGCCACTCTATAATGCCCTTCTTCTTTATTACAGGAACACTTACACAGAATGAGATGGTATTTAAGCGCCTCCACCTAGGCACTGTGTCCTATGGAACAGACACCATGGATGAAATACAGATTCATATTATAAACTCCTATTCACAGGTATCTCATTTCATAAATTATTTGCCTTTAATATTGAGAGGTTTTTAACAGCATTGAAGCATTGTTGTTAGTGATTATGTCTAGAAATTTGAGGTGCTTTGAAAGTTCTTTCATTGGTAGGTATCTCTTAACAGATATGATGAAAGGGAAAAATGGGAGACAGTACCTAGTTCTTTCCTGATTCTGAAGTTCCTTGTAATACCCGCTTAAAGGACTTTACTTTTCTATTCCCCACTAGTAGAAATCTGTTAACCTGTCTGTGCAGTGCAGTCTTTCTCCTGCCAAATCATCTAAGAGTAAACTACTCGTTACTGAGACTACAAATTACAAGTGTCCAGAATAAGACGAACGGTAATTAAATCTTTGAAGACATTCATCAAGAATAGACATTGAAAAGCTGCATTAATTGCTATAACCAAAAAGTAAAAATACAGTTGTGAAAATTAAATTTATAAGATCATATCTAGAAAATGTGTTTTAAAAGAAAAAGACTACAAACAGCATTAAAAATTTTACAGGGCAGAGCAGAAAGTGGAGAGCTCCGTATTGCTTGAGAGCAAAGTGCTGCTGTGAGTCCTCGGGCTCCAGAGTGTGCGAGCAGCTTGTGGCTGCCTGGCCGCTTGTGGGTCAGCTGTGGGATGAAGGGGGAAGATGGAATTCTGCCAGCATTGTTGCATCTCCCATGTATGTAAAGTAATTGGGTGCTTTCTGCAAACATGTTTAAGCACCTGATTCCACTTTGAGGTTAAGAAGGATTTTTCTACTTTATTTCTATTCTTTGAAGCAAAAAAGAGTTAAAACTGACAGAAGAGGAAATAAATGATAGGTTAACTAATATTTCCATATGTTGCGTAAAGTATGATAAGAAACTTTGTATAGAAGCTCTTTTTCATGGTTAACTTGGAGACACAGACGTCACTGGCTGACCCAATTAAGTTTGTAGACTGACCTTCTTGTCTGTGTCCCCATTTTCTCTTCTAAAAGGATTGTAGGATCAACAACCGATTTGAATCTTTAGTTGTGCTGTGTTTTGAACTATAGCTTCATTCTCATTTGCTTAAGATAAAAATGACTAAGTAGCCATCTGACACCACACTGGACTCTGTTAATACTATGTGGCTTTTGGGAAGAACAGCAGGAGGGAAAGCAGTAAGCAAGCAATGTATGCTGAAAGGTTTTAGCCTGCAGTTTCAATTTCTGTATTATTTCACATCTAAACAGATGAACAAATCCACTTCTTGAATTCTTTTTCCTTGGATAAATCTATTTTGGCTTAATTCTTAGTAGGTATAGCCGTGAATAGTAACTAAGATGCACGAATGTGCCTTGGAAATGAGTTCTGGAGCTCTCTTACCTAAAGATCGGCGGTCCAGATTCGGTTCACAATGGGTTACTGGGGGTAATTGCTACCTGAATATGTTTATAAAAGTCACCCAAAGTTAGTTTTGTTGTAACAAGTTGTTTGGGTCTTCACCATGACAACTGTAGCAATAAATAACTAACATTAACTGTCAGTCCTGAGCTGGCAGGGCTGGGTTGGGCTGCACTGGGAGGCTGAGCACCCCATTCCAGAGGAGGCGTGCTCAGTAACGCAGGGTTCATGTTTTGCTGTTAAATATGCTATCTGAAGAGAATTGCATGATTTCTGGAATTCTTACTTGCTTAAAGCTTTTACTAGTTTGCTGTAAAATTTAATGAGTGGTACCCTTGGTTAATTATGTTTTTAATAACTGAAACATATTTGGCACTGAAATTTTTAAAAGTAGTAAGAAGTGTGGGGGAAGCTTTATTTTTCCCCTCAATTGTGGGTAAAGATTTCCCAAATCTAGGTTTGCTGTTATTAGATAACTTTCTTTGAACTTTTTTTTTTAGCTTTATATACCACTACTTGATGTTTAAGTAATGCTTTAATGATGTGTGTGTTGGTAACAACTCTTTGAAACAGAAAAATGAAGGAGTCTTGGTAACAAAACAAGCAACTACTAAACAGTTGTTTCAGTCTGAAAAAGTATGGTGAGGTTTTTATTTAATCTATGATAATAGAAGCTGCCAGTTAGCTAGGCAGTGGTTCTTGTGTGACATTGATTTTATCCCTTGTTTGTGTTCTGTTTTATTATTACAGTGGACCTACTAGACTATTGTCATCTTAATGTAACACACAGATCTATTATAACCTGATTATATTTCCCCACTGGAAGCATTTTGTGATAGAGGGCATAATCTTTAATGGAATTTGTGTGAAATTAAATTATACAAGCATCAATAAACATAACATAATTCAGAAGGAGTAAATCAGCTTAATTTATTTGCGGCTGTAATGGCATCAGTGTTAGCAGAATGCAAATGCAGAGGTTTAAAGCAGTAGCTGAAAAGCAGTGCCAGATGAGCAGAAAGTTAAACCCTTTATTAGACAACACTGTAATTTGATGGGCAGAATGTTCACGGTTCAGCAGATTGCAGTCAGGAGGAAAAAAGCGTGGTTTCTGAAGAGGTTTTCTGAGTTACCCTGGAGTGAACAGAAGAGCCTTTGGTAGTACTGCTAATATATTTAATGTGCTGACTTCAAAAAAACAAAACCAAAACCAAACAAAACCCCCAAACCAAAAAACCAGTAAACCTCAAAACAAACAAACAAAAAATAACCCCCCAAAAAACCCAGAACCACAAACCCGCTTATTTTCAAGTAATCATGAACATACAGAACTTTTTCTTAAAAAATTAATTCAGTCATGTGCTTTTCTGAAGGATAACTTAAAATAGCTAGTTTCATGTTTATGCAGCAGTGATGTGATCTTCAAATGTGTGTCAAACTATTATATTGCATGATTATTTTATTATATTATTGCAGTCTTGTAAGGACAACAAATTTCGGCCTGCAGAAAACACATACAAACTGCATTAGTTCACAAATAATATAGAAATTGTGTCGGTTATAAATCAGCAGTGTTTGTATTTCAATGCCTTCTAACATTTATACTTAAAAACAACACTTCCTTTTGTTCTTTTGTTCATTGCCCTTGTGGTGGTCTTTAAAATACAGAGATTTAGGTGAAGATTTAAAAGAAAAGGTGGGAGGGCTTTTTTTCAGTTTAACAGCATTGGAGTTTGCAATCTCTGAATATATACAAGTGACAAAGAGTTCTTTAGAACTGCAACAAAACACCACTGTTGCAATTTTTTTTAGGTGTTTCTGAACTCATGCAATTGGTTGCTGGCTTAAATACTTTTGAAAAAAACAGTTCATAGGATGTAAAGGACATTGAAGGACTATGGTGATGGATCACTCAAAAAGGCACACTGAAGTGAAGGAAGCATGGGGTTCTGCAGAGAGCTCTGGTCAGCCTGTTCACCCCTTTTACCACATCCTTGCTCTCATTTCACATTTTTAAACTGTCTGCAGGCTCCATTACTGAAATTCAGCTACAAAGGCGAGGTGATGAACCCACGATTACATATCAGTTCTACATAAAAGTAGATGAGAGGTTTTATGAATCACAATCTGAAGAGGTTGACAGTAGGTTACATAAATAAATGGTTACTATCCTTATCATTTATCAACCTTTGTAAGGGGAACAATTGGATATATATATTAGTATTCCTGTTTTGTTTCTATTATTGAATTCTGATTTACTATTCATTGTGTTGGGTCTTAAAGGTGCACTCTCAAAACAGTGGGAACAGTACGAGTTCAACACCATCCAGGAAAGCGCAGTCGGCTGCGCCCAAAGTCCGCAAGAGCGTCAGCAGTCGGATACATGAAGCGGTGAAGGCCATTGCGCTGTGCCACAACGTGACGCCGGTGTATGAGTCCCGGGCTGGCGTGTCTGCAGAAACAGAGTATGCAGAGGTGGATCAGGACTTCAGTGATGAAAATCGAACTTACCAGGCTTCCAGCCCCGATGAGGTTAGTATGCAAGGGTGAAAAAATATTCATATCTGATAAAGAACAGGGTAAACTAAGTTAAAAAGGGTAGAAATGCGAAAGAAGAGTGTTTTGGCCTGGGATTTTTCTAGAATTAACAGTAATCTGTTTTTATTTCCTCTACAGCTGTAGGAAAGGTCTGGTGTTTCTTTGTTACATAAACGTGTTTTCAATTATTTGACTAAAAGGTCTGTGAAGTCAGTGCTTTGGGATCAATACTGTGTTGAGTATTGCAATTAAAGTTATTAGGTGTATTCTCAAAACATTAATCCCTGTATGAATCATAGCATATACATGCAGAAGGGAGTATGAAGCTGCTGAGTGATGGGTAGACAGGACAGGTACAGTAGCTAGAGACACTACAAGTTAGTCGAATGTATAGATTCTTAACAGGAAGGAGAAAAAAAACACCACCTCAAATACTCCTGTAAAAAAGCTTTTGAGCATCAAACCTGAGGCAGCTTCATCATCTTCATGGTTTAGTCAAAACTGCATCAAGTGTAACACATTGAAAACCCCTTTTTAATAAAAACATGCATTTGACTTCCATTGAAATCCACATTTTAAACAAATCCCATTGCTTTCAGTGGTTTTGAGCTATTGTTCCAAATAATCCTGTTTTGGGGCTTAAATTGATTGCCTAAAATTCAGTCTAAAAAGATACTAGAAGAAAGGGGCAAAGCTCAAGTTCCAAGATACTGCACAGTAAGCATAAAAAATAACTATAAAAACATGTATGTACTTGATATAGTAAAATAAAGAAATAGAGTATTTTGAGGTTAGTTTGCCTCTGAAAGTGAGCAGGTTGAGGGGAATCTTTGTTTTAAAGGAACCCTAGTAGTGTCTGAAGCTGGGGTGGACTGTTAGCCGAGGTACCTGAGTTGTAATCAAAAGGGAGTGTGTATCTGAAACCCTGTGTATTTCTCTAGCTATACAAGTTGATCTGGTACAAGGTAGTATTTCTTCCAGAAACCTCATCTTGCCACAGCATGGCCTGTTACTAATATACATTTGGTTTGCATGTCTAATGTATCACCATATGTAATACTAACAAAACTTTCAGCAATTCCAACAGCAAGCTGTAATTGCTAAAAGTAACAAACAGGTCTATAGCAAGTGTTTTTAGGAATGCAAGAAATAAAATCAAGTCTGTCTTCATGCAGTCCTGAACCAGCAGGCATTACATATATTTTAGATGCTATAAACACAGTTCATAATCTGGTTCTCAGTGATTAGAAAGTGGCAGTCAGAATGTTTTTTTTTTAGAAATAAACTTTAGGCAGGACTTGAGATGCTGCTCTTTGGTTAAAATTAATAGTCCATGATGCTGTATGCAGTGGTACATGGTGTGGAGTGGCCTGCATTAGGAATCAAGGATGCTGGAAGTGCACTTGTTTATGCAGACAAACACTGGAAATAACAGTTTGTTAGTGTAGTTGAATGACGTTTGACTTGTGCTATGCACATGTGTACTGATTTTCATATGTGCATGTATTCATATTCGCTAAAGAGATCAGTGTAACGAGCCGGTGAGGTATTACTGATATAATGGATGACTGCATGAGCGAGTATCTGCCTATGAAGATATGATGACAACTATGGATTAAGCAAACATTCTGCTTTGACAGCCAGAGTTATTACTATAAATCAGGTGGAGAGACGTGCAATTGAGAGAGACTATGTGAGGGGTTTTCTCCCACTTGCTCTTCTCTCCCTGTGGGGTTTTGTGTATTCATTCAGTTGTTTGGAACCTGAAAATATTATCATAAAGACCAGCTTTCCCCCCATGTTTGCTGAAGGAAACAGCTGTAAGACTTGAGGATTATGCAGTTGGTGCCCTGGGAAGACAGTAGGGGATTTGACCTTGGAAAGAGGAAAGTTGATAAAGTGCTGATAGGACAGATCTGGAAGGGGTGGAAAGGGAAGTAGAAGAGGAAATTGGCAAAAAAGAAACAGTTGGTGCTTCAAGGGAGAGAAAGCACAGGTATCCTTTTAATTATGTTTTTTTTAAAACATCTTGACTCACAGATTCCAGCAATTTGACAGTGAAATGAAAAACTTACATTTTAGAACAGACAGCACTAAATTTCCTTTTCCTTTCTTGAAGATAATGCTTGAAACACTAATAACATTATCATATTGAACAAATATGCTTTAATATAATGAGAAATTGGTGCTAAATGGAGTCTTATAAAAAGATGAAGCTACAAAGAACATTTAAACAGCATAAAAATTGCAGCATGACAGCAAAAAGCCTAAGAGTTGAAAGACTAGCAGGCCTTTATCATAATTTTTTAAAGAGTTCTATTGATGCAATGTTTGCAAATCACTGGAGCCTAAGGAAAATAATGTAAATGGTTCATTATTTAGCTTATTGAACTTTCCTGCAGTTAGGTTGACGGATGATGCCAATGTTTCCCAATCACCAAAGTACCATTTTAAAAGCATTTTTTATTGAATAAAGTGCTTTGAATATTGCACCCTGGAGCTTTATTTAGGGAAATGGTTCAATTGATGTTTTCTGTTTAACCTCAGCACTGACCTATCACAACATATTTGGTTAATAAGCAACATTATCATTTAATAGACTTAACCAGTTTTATGCATTGTACTTTCTCAACATTACAACTCTGTTCTCTTAGATTTTGTTTATGGATCTGGCTTGATTGCAGTCTTTCGAAAGATGATGTTGTTTGCACAGTGTCTGTTGCATTATATAATATTGCATGATACCACCGTAGTGTGCAGCAGAGAACAGTGTGTAAGTATGAACTATTCTTCCATGTAGGAAGGTGTAAGAAGCGGTTCAGTAATACGCTGACACACTGTACACTTCATGAATTGACTTGAGGAATTCATTTGGAATTCTTTACATCTTTGTGTGTCTGTGTGCATCCATATACAGATAAAATATAACCATAACAAGGTATGCACATTTAGAAGTAGGTACATTCATCATAAAAGATGTATTTATCTGTTGTTAGAGTAACCCAAGATAAGTAACTGATTTTGTATTCATAATGTAAGCCCTGCTTATGCCAGGCTCTTTGTTTCTTATGATAAGTGATCAATATTTCATTTTCTCTGAAAGAGTGGAAAGTTTCATTTGTCTGTCACTTGTCCTCTACAGCTGTAGCATAGCAAACAATAACCATCCACTGACAACTCACTGAAAAAAATGGGAACCGCTCCTACTTAGCCATTGTAGGGGTGGCTTCGGCTCATCTGCAGAGAGCCAGCTACCTTAATGTAATGAACAGTCATAAAAGGATATAAGCTAAATAGGTAAAGCAGTGGAGTTCAGAGGTCACAGAGCGAAGCAGTTCAGGGGCATGCTATGAACAGGAGCCTTTAAAGACCTTTGCTCCCCTTGGTCAGAAAAGGTTGGTAAGTCATGATTTTTAATGACTGCTTAATCTCATAAACCAGCCACTTATTGGTTATGCTTTGTCCTGCACTGTTATATTCTCAAGCATTTCTAATTCCAGGATTTTTAATATTTAAATACAGCCTTACAGTGTGGTCAGTTATTTAATTCCAACGTTTCTGTCCAGAGACAACAGAGTTGCTAAAATTAATTACAAGGATACAAAGCCAGTCATTTAAAAACAGACAGGGAAATGATATGCCCTTAGTGAAGCCGCTTTTGTGTTTACAAAAGTGAAGCTGTAATGTATGAGACATGTTGTATTGTTTAATTCATTTTATTGTGTGTACTTATTGAAGCAAGACTAATTGTGTTGTTTTGTCAATGTATTGTGAAAAGCAAATCACTCAGTAGCATAAAACCATCACTTTCATGACCTTCGAGACCCACAAAGAATAACTACTCCATAGCTTGTCTTGAATATTGATCGGCAGTTTTTTCACATGATCAAGCTGTATTTTTAAGTTAATAATTTTATTATAATTATGAAGCTTCTCAACGAAAAGGGATGGACCTGCAAATGTAGTTATCAAATCATTGTTTATAAATATTAACGCGCCAGTGCTGATTGGAAACATGCGTGAGTTGTTGAACAATCCAAACGGAAAGTGTTGGGAACACTCAGGCAGTGGGAAAAAGAAGTGTCACTGCTTCTTCCCTGTTCCCAAACCAGTGGCCTTAACTTCAAATTACCACGCATGTAACCTCTGCGTATACAAGGCAACATTGTTTTGCAAGTGGATCCTGTTGTCTGAAGTGAAGATGCTCTTAAATACTCTGAAGCAAATGAAGGTTGCTTACATGAAAATTCCTCTAGGCAGCAAAACTAGCTTACAAAATGTCCATCCCTAGTCCTTCTTTCTCACCCTACCAATCGCTCCCTCATATATGCCCAAACCATCAGACCTTTATTTTTATGGCATGTGTTTCAGTTTAAGTGGGTCAGGTTCGTTGCATGGCTCCAGAAAGGCTGTCACACAACTGGGGGAGCTCCCAGGCTGCTGGATGGCGTGGAGAGCTGCCAGCACCAGCCGCAAGGCAGTGGGTCTTTGTCTTAAACTGGCGTTGGTTCCAAAGGGAATATTGTCTGTTGAAAGTGACAATTAGTTGGTCATAAACTGTTCTGAGCAACACTTGGTAATATCGAGCGGTTAGATGTTTCTGCTCAGAAGCAGCAGTGGCCCACAAGGCAAGAGGTGCCAGAAGCTGGGCATGGTAACCAAGCTGCTACAGGCGGTGGCCCCCAAGATGAGGTGCGCAGCCCCACGATAGCCAAGCAAGGTGAAATGAGCACGTCCCATGATGGAAACCAGAGACAATCAAGTACGGATTGTTGTACAGGGCTGTGGTGGTGAGGCACATCTGAATTCAAGCCAAGAAGCCAAACCCTTAAGTGAGGATCAGGTCCCGAGTCAGTAACCAGTGTTAGCCGTGGTCTGGGAACCAAAAGGAAACTTTGTGGCCACGTGGCAGGTCCGAGGGCAGGAGCTGTGGGTCTGCGGCCACATGCAGCCGCAGCGCAGCGCAAGCTCTTCTGGGACCAAGCATGAGAGCTGGGTGAAAGCAGCAGCATCCTCGGAGGCTTCCTGGAGCTGTTCCTCCATCGCAGCTCACGCATGGTTTGGTGGCCTTGCATGCAGCGGGGTAAGGCCCTGGGGAGGAGGGGGCACACAGGGACGTGGCAGCTTCAGCCTAAATAGGGCTTTGCCTGCTGGTTCGTAGTAACACAATGCTGTTCATTCTTGGTTGATAAAATTTGTGTTTGAGTCAAGTGAATATCCAATTTCTCATTCCATTTTACCCAAGCTAAGAGTGAGGTGCATTGTTGGTTGTTCAGGTTGGGTTTTTTTCCCAGTTCTGCTTTCTCTCTCAAAATATTCTTATTATAAAAAAAACCAACAAAATTAGTGGGTTAGGTTCCGCAGACCACCTAAGTTCTAAACAGCCTAGAATTGAAAGGGTGTGATGATGGTTTGTATGTTCCAGTCCTGACTGATGTAGTATCTAAAGCAAGCAAGAACAGCCTTAGGGCATTTTTTTTGGTCTTCTGCCAAGCAGTAACAGCCTTTCAGGACGGATCCAGTAACTGAAGATCTTCAGGATTCGGCAGGGTGCTTCAGATACCTCACTTTTTGGATTTATAACCCCTGTGTGCCCAGAGGCAAGGCGAGTTGGTTGGTTTGGTTTTTTTTCAAGTGACCACATCAGGTTTTATTTAACTGGGACTTCTTTGTGCCCTCATGCTGCTGAGGTGACAGGTGACTAGAGGTGGTGATGTTTTCCACAGAGCAAAGGGACTTGGTGTTGCAGTTCCCCAGACTGAAAGTTGGCGAGGCAGGCTGGGTGATAAGTGGTGTTTCATGTCGGCCCAGGGGAAGCGGAGGAAGATGTTAATCTGAGAAACTTTCTAGAAACTACCCAAGGTATTTGTTTTGTTCCGTAAGTGGACCAAATCTGAGAGAGAGTGAGAGTGCCCTCCCTTGTGTAAGTTACTCGGCTCCCGGGGGAGGGTCGGGAGGGTTCAGGGCTGGGCGCTGAGCTGTGTGAGGAGCAGCCCCGCGGTGCCGGTGGCCCACAGCCCTCCGCCCTCCCCGCCGCTCCCAGAGCAGCAGCCCTGTGAGGCGAGGGGCAGGCAGGCCCTTGGCTCGTCATCCTCAGAGCTGAAAGTAGCTAAAGATATGGCCGTTCCTCTAACTGCTTGCTATGGACGATCTGTTTCATCTTGCATGTCTAATTAATTTTGACTATTGACTTTTGTACATAGATATTTGTAGCGTTTTCTGCCGCATAATTATTTTCATTGGGGTTATTAAATGGGAGTCATAGGCTAATAGAACTTACTGTAGAAGAGATTTTTTCCCTTAAAAAAATGTTGGCACCATAGTTGGAAAAAAAATCGTTTAGAATGTAATTATTTAACAATAAAATTAAATATACCAAGGGTTTTGTGGCCTATCAGTTTACATGTTTTCTATTTTTTTTTTTAAACTGTTGATTAGTATTTATTTTAGGTTAAATTCAGTCTCATGTTCTAATTAAATATGTAGTTCTGAATCCACAGCAGGAATAGCGGTTTAGGGTTTTTGCTGTCATTGATACAGGATTTGCAAAGTCCTTAACTGTTCATTTTCCTGACTGTCATGGACTTGGGTTCTGTGACAGCTGAAATAGGTAACTGCATCATTGTCACTTAACAATGTCATATACTTTATGGAACTTTATAGAAACTACCCAAGATATTTATTTTGTTCCATAAATGGAACAAAATTTTACTCTGATGTAGTTCCATAAATGAACATTTCTAAACAAACAGGGTGATTATGTCCCCAAAATGTGGGATTGGTATGGAGCGCTGCCATGCTCCACCTGCCTGGAGAAGCTGCTCCCGGTGCCCAAGCTGGTGCTGCTGGAGGCTGCGCGGTGGGTGACACGGCTGCTGCTGGAGCTGAGGGTGTCCCGGCGGGGTCTCTGGGGCTGAGTGTGGGAGCCTGTGGCAGGGGCAGAGCTGGGTGCCGGGGCTGTGAGCTGTGCAGGTCCGAGGCGGGTGGCCTGGGCTGAGAGAGGCTGGGGACATCTGAAGTAACTGGGGTAAGAGGCACTAAATGAGGTGTTTCATGGCAGCTTTTGCCACATCTGTTGCCTTCCTGTTCCGTAACATGCGTCCTTGCTTCGCTGCTGATGTGGAAGTTGCTCCTTTGGCCCTGCCACCGAGGGGTGGGTGGCTACCTTCACCCTTAGGGTCTCTGCTGGCGAGGAGGACAGCGGGCAAGCCGGGAACCGTGGCAGCTCTCAGCCCCTGCCAGCGCTCCCCCCAGGAACGCCGGGCGGGCGGCGGGTGCTGCAGCAGCAGGAGGGCCCTGTGCCCACCGCGGTCCTTCTGCCGCGCGGGGAGCTGGGTGGTAGGCCAGGAGGATCCACAGGATGCTCAGAGAAGTCCCTCCCCTGGATTCAGGAAACTTCATGCATTTCATCTGTGTGCACAAAGAAATTAATGGTTATCAGCAAATAAATTTTACCATTAGAACGGATTATTTTTAAAGCAAAATGGTAGCATCACCAGCGAGACTTTTGTGCCTGTCCCACCTCTGATTGCCATATCTGACTCCATCCATGTGTCAGGCTCTGCAGAGGCCATGGCCACTGCACTTCCCTGGGGTTTTGGTGTGGGCACGGCAGATCGCCGCCCTGTTCTGAGGTAGGGTGTCAGCAAGGTGCTGCAGGGACGGTGCTCGTACAGGGGAAACCTCAGGAGGGGAGAGTTACCCAGGAAGCCTCTCCCCAAGCCCTGTGTAGCCAACCATTCAGTGTGTATTTATTTGTTAAGATTGATAATTTCGATTTTAATGCTGTTTGTGACATACATTTTATTGTTTGCTGTTGTATTTTTCTTTAATTTGTATATTCTAAAAGCCTCAGGTGTTTGGTGGGTAGGTCTGGCTGTGTTATGGGGGTGCTGTTAAGGTCTGGCTGCTCTGACTTTGTTCTGAGTAACGAGAGGCAAATGTAATGCCTCGCTCACGAGTCTGTTCAGTTGCTCTTGGGCATCTGTTTGCCTCTTGAGCCTTATTGACTGTTTCTGCTGTGGTGTAGGCACTGATCAGTTTAAAAGTAAAAAAAAAAAAAAACAAAACGCAGGCCAGGTATAAGAATCCAAAATGACTGTGCTGCAGAATGCTAATGCAAATGGTAGGTGAAGCCAAGCATAAATGAAATAATAAACAATGTGACTCACCAAATATGGAACATTTAAGTTCTAGCTGCAAAGGGACACAAATCAGATGATAGGGTGTTAGTAGAAAGATGCAATTTACAGGTCAGAAGTAATAGTAACCTTTCACTGTGAAAATTGAAAATTAACCTTGGGAGTATTGGATCATTTACAGCTTGTATGGTACTTTTATTGAAGAAGAAAAGTTTCTAAAAAGACTTCCTGTGATTTTCAAGATTTTTAAAATGGTGCTTTTCAGAGTGTGTTCTTTTCTCTTCTGTAACTGCATCTCACTGTATTTGTTTGGTGATGCCTACACAGATGGCACTACTAGGGTTTCTTCGAGGTTCGCGCAGATATATTTTTTTCCCCAATTTTAAATTTTTGTAGAAGCTACAGTGATTTACTTGCCTTGGGTGGAATTCATTGTGAGCGTTAGTCACCATGTCAGTTGAACTTATCTAAGGATTTTAGTACTTGCATGTCTTGTATCAGACTGCTTGATTTTTATTTTTTCCATCTTACTTGAGATTAAGAGCAGAGGCAGGTTCCATGAAAATCATGTGAACTTCAATATAATTACCTTTCTAGTCACTTAAGAATCTGGTTTCCAAATGATTATCATTTGGAAAAATAAAAACAGAACTGAGGAGGGGAATTATTTTATTTTTTTAATCCGAAATTTCCTGTTCAGATACGGAATATGGCTTGTATGTAAAGTAACAGTAAAGCAGTTTTCCTGAAGTATTAATTTTTTGAAGGAATAAACCACACAGGGGTGGTGATAGAAAAATACCTAGTGTGTTATTTAAAGCATAACATAGAAGAAAGTAGAAGCTAGACATCATGCACTTTAAAGCAACAATTTTTTTTTAAAAAAAGGCAAATCTCTAATGTATGCATTTAAGATGCCACTGAGTGGTAGTTAACAGTGATTATTGTGTGATGCAGCATTTCTGGGTTTGTACAAGGGGCTTTCATAGGCACATTTGTGGGATGCAGAATTGTGAACTTGATTTCCATCTCATCTGATGCTAAGAACTCATGTTATTGTTGAAACCAAATAAAATGCTGCAAGTGAACAAAGTAAGCTAAAAATAAGATCCTTTGCTTATCTGTTTACTACATATTACAGTGTCTCAACTTGCATGGAATTGTAGATCTAATGAAATGTTTTCTATGGAAATACTTCCAAAATCTTTTACTTAGCAGTGTTGTTGGTACAGAAATCATATTCTGGGTTTGCATAATTTCTGCTGGTTATCCTTTAAGTATAATTGAATATATGTTTGGGGTTTTTTTTATTAGTACTGTTACTTCTGAACAATACATTCTAAATACCTCACTTGCAGGAACGAGTTCAAGTAAGTTTTTATATTCTTCGTAAGAATTTCAGTAAGCTTTCTGAAGCTTCTGAATTTACTCATTTGATGTATTAAGATTTGGTACTCACTCTACTGCTGCTCACATGTTTTTTTCCTAGATTCTTGGAAGAGTTAATACTTTTACCCAGGCAACAGTTGTTTGGCTTTAGCCTGGTTTATGTGAGAGTATAATAGATGTTTCACACTAAAGTGTGTGTCTCTTTCTTTTTTTCTTTAGGTGGCTCTGGTGCAGTGGACAGAGAGCGTGGGTCTTACTCTGGTTAACAGAGATTTGACGTCAATGCAGCTGAAGACCCCCGGCGGACACATTCTGACATACTATATTCTGCAGATCTTTCCCTTCACTTCTGAGAGCAAGCGCATGGGGATCATAGTTAGGGTAATTTGGGGATGTTCTGGGTGTTGGTTTCTATTTCTCACAAAATATTTTGACTGGATTTTTTTTTATAAAGCTTAATAGAAACGTGATCCAAATTTGGGGTATGCATTTCACAAGATTTTCAAAGGAAAAATGCACCTTTGACAGAGGTGCACATGAAATACTAGGCAAGCAGTTGTAGAAAAATCAGGCTGACCTGGTGTTGCAGAGAGCTTTGTAAAGGAGAAACTCTTCTCTTAACATGGGAAGATGTTCATTTCAGTACTTTACGTGTAGCCTCTGTGATGCTGTGAATCGCCTTTAAGACTTTGGTTGTAATATTCCCTTTGTTTCCTTCATACAAATATGTTGCCTCCTCGAGGGATAAATTAATGGCTGAAATGTCTTACAGTAGTAGCTGGCGTCTTTCTGTACTGTTGCTGCTGCTTTTCAGTGCTGCTGTCGGAACTGGTGTGCATACACAGACAACCCACAGGGTCTGAGATTTACAAGGCACGTGCTTAGTTGTCTCCTAGGTGCCCGGTTGGGAGCATAGTTGTGATCATGAAAACCTCAGACAAGCCACACCACTATGCTCAAAGGGAGGTTTAAACCCCTGCAAATGTTAAGCCATCCACACTACATCCTATCTTCTCCCTACCTAAAATCAGACCCTGTAGGAGAGCAGCCTCAGCCGATGCTGATGGATGATTGGGTCAGTGCCAAGTCCCAGTTAAATAGGTGGGAAATCATCCCATGTTTTGTTTGCCCGCGATGACAAGCCAGGCATGCTGTCAGCCATCGGCGAGGGTGCCGTGGTTGCGTGTTAGGTGAGGCTGGCCGCGAGAGCCTGCTTGTGTAACGCTTGTGCGCCCAGAGGTTCTCTAAGAAGGTTGCACATCACACTGACCCATCTTCTGCGACAGACCGTACCTCAGAAACTCCCAGTGTGGATTACATTTGCCTGCGTGTGAATTCTCTGAATGTGCAACCAATGTTTCATCATTAAAACATCTGTAAGAAGCATTTACGCTAAGTTACTTGTGAATTTTTAATTACTTGGGTATTTCAAAGATACAGAGTAAACTTTCCATTGTGGGTTAGATAGTATGTGTGACCAAAGAAACAAAATAGTAGTTAGAGGGGGTGTGTTAAAATGTAGATGGGCAGTTTAGGGATGCTGAGGGTCTGTTACATCGATTTCAGTTAGAACTGATCCTCTTATATGAGAAAGTAGGTAATATGCATCTTGATGGAATGAGAGATGTCATTGGAAGTAGTAACATCAACGAATGAAACTTACCCACCTTTTGGCAGGGTACTTCACATTTTATAAATGATAAATCATTGGCTACTTCAGAAGACAATTAGGTTATTGGTAGGTAACGGTTTTGACTGTATAAACAGATATTTTTTTTTCCTCTGTTTCTTTTGTAAAACCTTAGGATGAATCTTCAGGAGAAATTACATTCTATATGAAGGGTGCAGATGTTGCAATGTCCACTATTGTACAGTACAATGATTGGCTAGAAGAAGAGGTAAGAAACAAAATGAAAATTTTAAAAAAATTAAAATTCTGTAAGAACTAAAAATTCAAAATCAAAACACCAGATATTATTGGAATAGGTTTAAAGGAGAACCTGTGCCAATGCGTAATAGGTTTTGAAGTTGTTAGATATATCCTGAATGGATTTTAAGGGATTAGAAACATTTCCAGTTCTTGAATAACCTACAGGAAAAGCGAAGGCGGTAGTCACAGCAGAACACGGTCCTGCTTAAAGCAAGGAAAGTTGGTTTTCACTGACCTTTCAGATAAAACCTAATGACTACTGAGAAGTTTTCTCCTATAAACCTATTTAACCTGGAATGCCCTTGTTTTATCAAATTCTGCAGTGAGGTATAATGATGAATTGTGACGTTTAATAAGGGTTGCAGCCAAATGGAAATAGGGTTTTTTGCCATATTTATTAAACTTAATATAAAATAGCTAGTGACTGAATTTCAAAGCTGATTAGTATTTTTCACTGTGTGGCTCTAGTCGGTACTGGCAATCATCTTATTTTGACCCTACATACAGACAATATGTTAATACAATGATTACACCATGTATGTTCATAATGGTATTGGCAATATGAATCAATATCTGCTGCAGGGCAGTTTGATTTATTCAGGGACATGAATAAATTAAACTCCCTCAAGACCTAGCAAAATGTCATAAAAATTACTTTTGGCGATAATGATGCACAATTAATTGTAAGATACTTGTTTAATTTATTTAGCTTTATGAGGTCAAATCAATAAGTGTTTTGCACTGGACAGCCTTGTTTTTCATTAAGACGTGCTATTCCATGGCTTTTTTTAATGTGTAGATATTTTTCTGCTACGAGGTATGTTCAGTGGAAAAAGAAAATGCAGTTCTGTTACATGCCTCAAAAATAGTTTTGTTTTATTTTAAAGCATCAACCTGAAAGAGATTTTATGTAAGCTAGAAGAGGAAATCTAATGGCTTACCAATAGCATCCTGCTTCGTTTGGGGGACCTGACGTGTAGTTCCTTTTTATTCTGTTTGTGGCTTCTCCCAACTAATCTAAGAGTCTAAAGAAACCCCAGAATTAATGGCAGAGATGTCCCCTGTCAGCACATGGTGTAAAACGTGTGCATACAGTTAAATATTTGCATAACTGTTCTGTGGTTTGGTCCATGTAGTGTGGCAATATGGCACGGGAAGGACTGCGTACGCTGGTTGTGGCCAAGAAATCACTGACTGAAGAACAGTATCAAGACTTTGAGGTATGAAGGGACAGCGATCTTGTGCTTCACCATATTTAGTTACTTCAGGGGGAACATTCCTCTGGTTTTTATTCTGTTAAGGTGGCAAAGAAGATGATTTGTGTTTAAAATACCAATAGCTGAGATCTGGCACAGAATCTAGGAAAGATTCTGTCATCGTTTGTGCTTGTTCGCAGCCGTGCTGCCTTGCTGCTCCAGGTGACTGGGCAGTGTCCCCAGAAGCTGGTGTGAGGCTGGCCCTGGAGCTTCAGCGTGACCCAAAGAGTCTGCTTGTTCGCAACAGGCAGGGCAGAGCTGCTTGAGTGCTGCGGTGTCTGGTTCTTGGTAGCCCTTCAGAAGGCGTTCTCTTGAGGGCGTTTGTCAGAAGGGACGTGTGTAACCTTGGGTGGAAAGTAAAGCTTGCTCTTTTAATCTTGTTCTTCATTAAAGATACTTAACGACAAACATGTAGCCTAATGAATCCAGATTATAACTGATTGGTAGACTGAATGTATACTTAATGAGTCGTAGCAAACTCTTAAGTAGTTTTGTGTTTGTGCAAACAGAGCCGCTACAACCAGGCAAAGTTAAGCATACATGATAGAAACCTGAAGGTTGCTGCTGTTGTAGAGAGTTTGGAGCGAGAAATGGAATTGCTGTGCCTCACTGGAGTAGAAGATCAGCTGCAAGCAGACGTTAGACCGACTCTGGAGATGCTAAGAAATGCTGGAATAAAGGTACTAAATGCATGCTGCTTCCATAACTGGTTATTGTTTATTAACTTCTTTCAACAAGACATGAATTACACTTGTCTATATGCAGCTTCATTCAAAGTAGGAAATGTGCCAGGCTCTAGCGCGTTCCGGGCGTCAGCTAGTGGCACTAAGCGGGACACTGTGTGGAGATCCCTGCGCTGCTGCAGGCTTCGTTGATCTTAAGCTCACTGTGTAGGGAGACAGCCAGGTGTACGTGTCTGGCTCCCGGTCGTTCGTCCCCGGCGGCCGGCAGCACGCTGTCCTAGCTGACACCAGGTGAGTGTGGCGCAGATCCGTACAGTACCGAGGTCTTCAGGCTCTGCACGCAGGAGTCTCGGCAGAGACCAGGAGGTGAGTTGTTTGAACCAGGGTGTGGAGCTGCCCTTGGAGCTGGTTCGGGTCATGCTGCAGGGACAGTGTCCCAAGCTTTGTGCAGGAGTTCGTGCTGTGGGTTGCTCACGGGCAGGCAGTGCTGGGCAGCTGTCAGTCACCCATGTAGAAGCAAGACATCTGTTGGGGAGAGGGCTTGGAGTGAAGATATGAGCAATATCTGAGGGGGGTGGGCAAGGTTGTATAAATTCTGCTTGAAGCAGAGTGTCAGATTCTGCACAGAAAAGGTGGTGTTGACTTTGTTTTGTTAAAATGAATCAGATACAGGGGGATTAGCCAGAGAAGGAGGGCAAGTTATTTTGCTTTGCAGCAAGCATGGGAGGTCTCCCTTTCCGTGAGGGAGGAATGTGAATGCCAGGAGCCCTGCCTGGGGACAGATGCTGAGCCAGCTGAGAACTTGTGGGTTAGAATTAGCAGGCAGACCAATGTGGACAGCATCATGGTGAGGGTCTGCCACAGACTGCCTGGTCAAGCAGTAGAGGCGGCAGCCTTCAGACAATGGGAAGAAGCACATTTGCACGTGCTGGTCTTTGTGCTGGATTTCAACCACCCTGACATCTGCTGGAAGGGCGGCACGGGGGGGCACAAGCAAACCAGGAGGATTTTGGGGTGCAATGACAATAATTTCCTGACACAGGTGATTGAGGAGTCAACAAGGAGAGATGCTTTACCAGTCTTCAAACTAACAAACAAGGAGGAATTGGTCAGGGATTTGAAAGTTGGCGGCCACCCACAGTAGTGAAGAAAGGGTGAAGTTCAGCAGGATCTTATTAATGGCAATAAATACCTGGAGGGAGGGTGCAGAGAGGGCAGGGCCCCAGGGTCTTCTCAGCAGTGACCAGTGAGAGCACAAGAGGCAATGGATGCAAACTGAAATAAAGGAAGTTCCACTTCAACATAAGAAGCAGTTTTTCACTGTGGGTGTGTTCAAACACTGGAGCAAGTCTCCCAGAGAGCTTACAGAGTCGCCATCCGTGGAGATGTTCAAAACTGTCTCGATGTGGTCCTAAGCAGCCTACTGTAGCCCACCCTGCTTTGAGCAAGGGAAGGTGGACTAGGGAATCCCTAGAGGCTGCTTCCCATGTCTGTTGTTTTGTTACTCTGTTTTTAATTAACCCCTGTTCCCCAAAGGCTTTCAGGTGAATTAATTGGTAAGTCAGTGGTGTGCACAATTAGAAAAAATATGTGTATGGGTTAAAGCCTTATGATGACATCAAATTTCTTTTTAGTACAGTGTGACTACTGCGAAGTACTTACTATATATGAAGTACTAATATGTATTTTCACATTTGCTCTTGATATTTTTTCTGTGTGTGGTCACTTCTGACTGTTAGGTATGTCCTGCTACAACGAAGTATAGAACAGTGTGACAATTTTTAGGTGGTCTGGTTGTTTTTTGGAGGTTTTATTTGGGGGGGGGGTGTTAGCATTGGTTTATATTTTTGTGGGGGTTTTAATGATTATTTCTAGGATTTGAGAGCATTAAAACTATTCTGGCTTTTATTACAACCAACATAGGAGGCTGAAATACAATAGTACCTGTAGATAGATAAAATGATAGATTACTCAGTGAGATATGATGAGAAAACATGAGCCTTGTCCACTCATGGACCCACATGGGCACTGATGGAAAGGATCTTACCTGAGATGTACAGGAAAAGAGGGAGACAGAGGCTTACCATTTAATGAAATTGTAACTTGCAACTTAGTAAATATCATAAATATCCTGGAATAACTCTTGCAGCTTAAGTAATTCTTCCTGTGTGGTCGGTTCCGTTTGGTCTAGGGCTGATGGCATTTTATCCCGATGTCCTTCAGCTGCCTTGGTGTTTAGGGGCTGAGGGAAGAATGGATGGATCCTCAGCCTTGTTGCTGGAACTGTCACACCTCCATCCCAGTTCCATGCGGGCAGGGTCCCCCTGTAGCCCTTCCTGCAGGATCTGCTGCCCGTTACTTGCCCGCTGCTTTCTGACAGGCCTTCACTAGCGTGGCAGGCTGCTGGGTCGTGTCGCTTTGCTGACACGTGTTCTCTCTTGCCGTTGCCTGCGCCCTCACTGCGTTGCTCAAGGTAGCGTCGGGGCCGTGGGGACAGGCTGTTAGGCTTTCCCTGCTGTTCAGCTGTGCCGGTGGGTTTCCCCAGAGCTTCACCTTGTCTTCCATGTAAATTGAGCCCTTCTGAGAAGGGAAGGGGAATCCGGCTGCCTGAAGTAAAGACAATTCTTTTCTGCTTTGAGGGGTTTTGCAGTAAAAACTGCTCATTACTTTTAGTTAAAAGTGCACGTATCAGTGTATTTTCTCTAGTAATCTAATCCCAAAAGGTACCAGAAAAAGGTTGGAGGGACATGTCATTGAGGTTGGGAGAACAGACACGTTAATGTCCAGTGCAGTAAACTTTTACGTTATTTTGCAGATATGGATGTTAACAGGAGATAAACTGGAGACAGCAACTTGCATTGCAAAAAGTTCTCACTTAGTGTCTAGGACTCAAGATATCCACATTTTCAGACCTGTAAGTATAGTTCCAACTTTTTTATTGGTTCATCAAAGGACAGCTAATAATAATGTTGCTTTATTTGATTAGTAGTTGGCTGCTGGTTGAAAATTGATGGGTTATTGTACTGAGGGTCATAGTCATGGTCAAAAGAGTAGTCCTTTGGCTGTTCTTCACGGGCATAGAATTACAGAGCATTGCGTCTGTTTAAGGGTGCTTGTTTCTGCGTTTGTTGATACGCTACAGAAATGTTTGTAGCCACGCTGGGGTGACCCAGGTTTCAACATGCGTTTCATGCCCTTCATTTACAGAACAGGCATAGTAAGGAACCTCTCAGTAATGACGGAGAGGGGTCTGTGTGAGGTGCTGAGACGTGGGAAAGAGCATCCAGGAACGCAGGCTGTCTGAATGTGGCTCTTACTGCTTCTAGCACTTTCATTAATAGAAGTTTTTAGACTCAAGCAATATTAATCCTGAGTTAAACTGTGATGCCAACGTCCTCTATATAGCTGTAATGCAAATCTGTGTGACAAAATTTGAATTATTTTATAAATCATTATATATATATTTGCATTTTATTAGCAAACTGTTTAAGATAATTGTTAGAAAGGTAAACTGAGTATCTTTTTGTATACATTTTGATTATATTTGCATAGCATCAACTCTACTGAAGCCAAACAAAAATAGATTTTCCAGAGGCTGATTGATGCTGTGTGATCAGACATAATATGTCTGTGTTTGTTCTAAATGAACCACTTGCACCTACAGAAATAATTATATGAATATAATTTACATGTAAATGTAGTTTCTTCTGAAGCATCAGAATGGCAAATTAGGCCCTGCAGACTACTATTTGCAATTAAATTATTAATGCTTCTGATAAAACTTCAGATCAATTTTTGTTGACCTTTCCATGTTGTAACAGCACAAATTAAGTCTTCCTGAACAAAATCTGTTTAGTTGACTGAGATTTTTATTTTCATTACCTCAACTAGTAATAAGAGATCAGCATAAAACTGTTTTAACTTAGAGTGCGCAAAGTTTAAAATTGGTTAGAAAATGGATTTGTACAGAATTATTTGTGTGGCTATATTTGGTACAAAGAAATAACTACTGGATTAAGGTAAGAAAATAACAAGCACTTTTACTTACCACTTCTATTTTAGTTATAAATTAATAAATAACAAATTATTTACTACGTTGGCTTCCCAAAAAGATGTATTTTGGCTTTAATACTCTTCCTTTTTATTCTTAGAAGTCTCAGCTTCTTCATTTTGTAATGAAATTGATATATTGTTCTAGAGGTGTTTACAAATTAGGTGAAAGATAGAGAGGGCAATTACTGCTCATCAGCGTGCGCCATGGGCTGACGTCTCTTAATCTCTGTAATGCAGGAAGATTATAATGGGCCAATGCATCTGGGGTTCCAAACAGTTGGCTGACAGGGAGCTTTCTCTTTACACGTTTAATTGTGGGAAAGGAGGGAAAAAATTCTGAACTGGGGCATGTGCCTGGGTTTTTCTGTTGGTGGGTGTTTTTTAATGTAACTCATATTTTATGTGTAGTGGAGCCCATCTAGGGGGAGAGAAGTCTTTGGGCTGCATCTGATTCTGAGTGGTAGTGGAGCAAAGACAAAACTTCATGTTCACTGTAATCAAGACTCATAATATTTTAAAAGGTATTCAACTGAAGTACTGGCAGAACCAAAACTAGAAGTGTAATCAGAGTTTGTGTTTTATTCTGTGCTTGGAAGTTCATCTTGCGTGAAAGCTCTGAAAGACATTGATCTTTTATTGGGGGTAAAAAAAACCATACCACAAACAAACCTGCCAGTCTGCTCAAAATCTAGTTATAATTTAAAGTTTTCATGCTCTATGTTCTAGTCAAAACCTTCCAAAATCCATTTGTTAACCTTTGACCATTTATTGCATTTCATGGCTGGGCTTTTCTGAAACAATAATTATGTAAATAAAAAAATATCTAAGAGGTAGTTCTTTTGTACTGTGCCACTTGATCCTGCTTGCGTACTCAGCAACATCCAAAAGGATTAGTACTAGTGAGCGTTTTTGAATTCTGTGTCTACTTACCCAAACTGAAGGAACTATTAATATCAAAATTTTACATTATTCTAAGAACATACAGGTTAATTAATAAAAGTTTTGGAGTTTGCTTGCGGGTTTTGTCTGGGTTTTTTCTCTGGCCATGCCGGGATGAAAAGACTCAGGTCAGCGTGAACTAAAGATATTTGATTGTAATTAATTCATTAATTTTTTTAGCCCTGGTCTACTTTGGTAAGGAACCAGTTAAGTTGACTACATAGATTTCCCTTGTTTGAGGATTACATTTTCACTCCGTAAGAATCAAGGCTCGTAGTTGTATACGTGGGCATTGGGCTTGCACTGGGGCAGAGCACTTGCTGAAGACCTGCTGCATATGGATTCTCAAAGCATCCGTTCAGGTAGGGGGTTTGTTTTTTTTTTAAGAATATAACAAAATCTTTTAAGTGAGTGTTTTTTATCGAAGGTTGCCACTCGAGGAGAGGCTCACTTAGAACTAAATGCCTTCAGGAGGAAGCACGACTGTGCCTTGGTGATATCTGGGGACTCGCTTGAGGTAAGAGCTTAGTTTCTGTCAAAATACATTTACCTCTACCCTTATGATCAAACAGTGGTGTCAGTATCTTCATGCCCTTAAAGTTCTTTCCAGTATTTGCCCACACTTTAAGTTGCCCTTGGAGATGCTTGTTTTTCACTGAGTGCTAATTAGAGGAGATATGTTCTAGATGGGCAAACATTAGTGGTTCTCTGGTCTCCTGTATGGTAGCAGAATGGAGTTTGCGTGCAACACGCTTTAGTATCGTCTTTTCTCTTAACCCCAAGGTGTGTTCTAAATGAAAGAGAATTTCAGTTTAAAATAAAAAAGCCCCAGTCAGGAGAATGTGGGTTTTCTTCTCCCAGATGGACGTTGTGCAAGCAAAACTTCATGGAAGAATTCTTTATACTGTGTTTTTGTCTTAGACTACATGTAGCAGTATTTAATCATAAGTAAATGCAACTGTATTTATTTCCTTAGGTTTGTCTGAAGTATTACGAGCACGAATTTGTAGAGCTGGCTTGTCAGTGCCCTGCTGTGGTGTGCTGCCGATGTTCTCCCACCCAGAAAGCTCACATTGTGAAACTCTTACAGCACCACACGGGGAAGCGCACGTGTGCAATAGGTAACCGCTGGCACGGTCTTCACTGGCAGTAGCTGGAATCTGTAATACACGTCAGCAGTAGATGGCACCATTGCGAAATAATTGAAAACAAAACCAAAGAGGCATTGTTATCAACAGCCAGGTTGTAGCTGTGGCAGAAAATGCCACGTGTGGTCATCTTCTTTATTCCACAGGGAAAAGTCTTGATTGCTGAAGTAATTAATCATAATCCGTAGATTAATTTTAAGAATTTAAAGGTGTATAAGAGCTTTCTAAAGTATTGTAAGGCCAGGAGAGTAAAACCTCTGAAGAGCTGAATATTGCTGTGACGTTTTCCAGGTGATGGAGGAAATGATGTCAGCATGATCCAGGCAGCAGACTGTGGAATTGGAATTGAGGGCAAGGTAATGTTAACAGTTCTGTTGTCAAATGTGCGCAACGTAGTATATAGTAACATGGGATTAGAAAATCTAGTCTTAAACAGTAGTGAATTGATCATCTCTAATTAAGATATGCTTTAGAAAAAAATGCTTAGTCTTTGAACTAGTACTCTCTTTGCTTCTATGACCTCTGCTTTATCTTTTTAAGTACAAAATCCAAGAAAAGCAGAAAACACCATCGTTGTTTCTGTGTAGCATTTACCTGAAAGAAGCAGGATAGGCAATGAAGCTTATTTGTAACAGTGACAGCATCTTAGAATATGCACAAAAAGTTGTTCTTTCTGCCTTGTTACAGGGTTGATTTCTGAAGCAGGAGCAGACTTGGCTTTTAAAATTCATTATCACTTCGAACTTCGGCATTTGAAGCACATCTTTTACACTGGGTCTCATATTTGAAATATTTTTGTTTTGTTCTAGGAGGGAAAACAAGCTTCCCTAGCAGCTGACTTTTCTATCACACAGTTTAAACACATAGGCAGGCTGCTGATGGTACATGGTCGAAACAGTTACAAAAGATCAGCAGCACTTGGTCAATTTGTCATGCACCGAGGCCTTATTATTTCAACTATGCAGGTATCTGAAACTTTCTCTGAATAGTTAATAATACTGTGTCTGTCTTTGAAATGTCACAAAATCTGAATCAACCAGTATTGTTATTTTTTTCTTTGTTGTAATTTCTTGTATATAGAAATATATTAAATACATGCACTTCTCTGCTTTTTTTGTAGGCTGTATTTTCATCAGTCTTCTATTTTGCATCTGTTCCCTTGTACCAAGGATTCCTAATGGTAGGGTAAGTCAAGACCAACAGTTACAGTATCTGGTAATAAACGTAGCAAACTAACCTGTTAAATGACGTCATGTAGTTGGTGTCTGCCACGTTTTTCATACATTTATCATTGGTACGCTACCAGAGTCTGGAATGAGTCTACAGAGAGAAGTCAAAGTAGGTTGAACATGCACTATTTGAACCTCATTATCAGCCCTCCAAGGCGAGGGGTCTGCATAGCCTTAGAAGGAGATGCCCTGTAACCTTTTTCACATACGGGATGAAAGCAGCAGAAGAGATCTCCCAGTGCAGTTCAGCTGGCACACAGGCGGCCATAGAAGCTTCAGGGAGAATCACAGATTTTTCTCTTAAAAATGGAGCTGAAGCTGCTGGCTGAAATTTCAGCCGAGGGCACTCCCCAGGTCTGCCACGTAGATTTGTGTTCAGGTGAATGTGTGCAGGAGTAGGTGCACCCTGGTCTTATTGCAGAAGCTGCTTTAATGATACGGTTCCCCAAGTCATACAGCTGAGGGATATACGCATACATCATGTCTGTCCCTGCCCTTCTGTCCCAAGAGCTTCTTTTTTATGCTCCTTGTAAACAATAACAACTTACATCCATAGCAACTTCAGTCCTGGTCAGACGAAGGTCTGGTTGCCCCATATGCTGCAGAGGCAGGCAGTGGACCTCTCAGAAAGGGTTGTAAATAGTTGTGCTGAGTTCTAGGAAAGTGTGTATTAAAGTGTGCATCTGGTGTGTGCATGCTGGAGTCCAAACTCGTGTACAGAGCCACTAAGACTTCTGTGGATCCACCTCCCTACACCGTGATGGCTGGAATATAGCGCGTGGCTTTTCAGTTCTCATTCCATCGTCTGTGGATGAATTTAAAGGGCAGGCCTTTGAACTGGTTGTCCAGAGTGCAGGTGCATGGGGAGGGTTGTAACAGGAATAAGCTTGAGTGATATATATAGAAGAAAAATGCATTTACTGTTTTTGAACGTATAAAAGCTCTGTAACTTCTCACAACGTGTAGCTCTCAGATGCACAAGAGCAGGTTGTGTGGGTAAAGCTGTGTTGGTAAGCTGCCTCAGTACTGGGTAGAAGAACCAGTTTCATTCTACATGCATAAAAATAATAATTTAACTTGCTAAATCAGTTTGAAATCCTGTCATACAAAAGTGTCGGTCTTTGTGCTTTCCTTTCACCTAGGTATGCAACCATATATACTATGTTTCCAGTCTTCTCTCTGGTATTGGATCAGGATGTGAAGCCAGAAATGGCATTGCTGTATCCAGAACTTTATAAAGATCTCACAAAGGTATGAATGGCCTCAGTGCTCGGATATGAACAAACGCTGAAATCCCTGGTGTGCAAAACTGGGAATCCTTACTGTCAGTTTCTTAAGGTATTCCATGCAAGGCAGATGCGCAAATAATGTAATACAGACTTTTGTACTATGAAAATAATCCATGGTACCAAACAGTCTGCTCAGTTTTATTTGCATTTGTTAAGTCACCAGTGGTTGGACTGACATAATTCATACCTGAAGGTATGTTGGTGGTAGAAGTTGCTTTCAGTCTGGCCCAGGGATCTCTGATCTGCAGTTATTTACACTCACTTTTTCACAGCTCCTTTTTCCTTTATAACCGGTAGATTATTTTATAGATTTTTATTTTTGTTCTCTAACTCCCAGAAATTACTACTGAGCTGTCCAAAAGCTGGCTTTCTTTAAATAACAGATATTGAAGCTGATATATCTTAACTGAATCATCTGTAGATGCTGCTTTCTGTGTGTTTGCAGACACTTGCAGACAGGGAAAGTGTACAATTTCTTTACCTGTAAAAGTGAAACAAATCTCAAGATTCTGTTTTCGTAAGTTTTTTGACATATGCCTCTGCCCTTATCTTAAACTGTCAACTGGAAAAGTTGGGTGCCAAGGCAGCAGCAGACAGGGCTTTTAGGGACAGTAGATTCTTTGTAGAGGTGTCTAGAAGTCCAAAAGCAGGCTCTAGTTGAAGAGGGTACAAACTTTTCGGAGCCTCTGTCTTTTTGGTTGTACTAAACTAGCTTTTGGCTGGGTTCATCTGGGAGATTTTGTTTCTCTTCTCTTCGAGATCTTGATTTCATCTCTTTCTTCTCTTCGGAATCTTTAAAGTTTCTTTGTTGAGGTTTCAGCCTATGACTAATCTCAGTAAAGCATGGCCGTGCAGCTGCCAAGGGCGGTTGTGAGCTGGCCTCTGGACATCTGTTGATGGAACTTGGAAGCATCTTACTTCCAAAGAGCGAAGTTAACCTGTGCACGGAAACTGCCCGGGATGAGCAGATGAATACAGGATAAGGTTTTTTGTTTAGGCTTAAATGACAGTTCTTGGAAATGCTGAATCACTGGCTTTCCCAGCTCATGTTGCACCTCTGTGAATACTAAGTAAGTAGAACCCCAACAATTCTCTTCAGGAGAAAAAAAAAAAAGAGAGAATGTGGAGAAACTGGAGAGTACAGTTCAGTGTATCCTGTGGGGCAGGTGATGATGGATGAGTAGTACAAAAAGTTACTTGACTTCCCTATTTGTAATAGGGAATCTTACTGTGAGTGTTTATTACAACAATTTATGATCATACTGCCTTAGTCATTAAAATATGAAGCCTACGTATTTCTGCACATCACTTTTCAAATTATGGACTCTAAATGCAAATCTCTGCTAGTGCTACTCAGATGTGTGGTGACAAGGACTGTGATTATATCCCGAGGAATTAATTTCTTTTCTAGGATATGCTAGTGTTGAAAATGCTTTTTAGATTTTTTAAAAGAATAAGATACATTGGCACAAGTCATCGACAGACTCTTGTTCCGGTGCAAGAAGAGGAGAAAATGGGCAAGGCTGAGAGAGGAGTGCGGGCACACACCCTGGAGGACACGCTGTGAAGCTGGTGACAATTTGCAAGGAAGTGCAGGAGGGCTCCCTGCTTTCAGCTGAAAGTGATTCATTCTGTAGAGGCTGAGGAGTGATTTAACCCTTCTAGTTCCACAAAGGTGGACCAAAACTCAAGGTCATACTTATTTCATAAATCTCACTAATTGGGAGCTGTGCTCAAAGGTGAAAGCAGTGTCCAGTACTCAAAGGAAAATGAGTAGGCAGTCACAGGAGGAAAAAAAACTGGTTTCTTTGTACTTGTACAAGTTTTTTTTTTCCCATATGTTCTGTTTGCTACCAACGTTCTAGACTATGCACAGAATTATGAAATGTCCTTAGCACCTTGCTGTGAGTTCTGTCTATCCAAGAATATGTTTTATCCTCTACTGAAATAATAGAAAGAGTTAACTCATCACTTTCAACAGCAAGGAAGCAGATTTCTTTCTGAAGTGCTGATCCTTGCCTGTTCTAGATTGATCACTTCTTTTGTGGCAAAATGCTTTGTTTGTCATTTTATTCCTTTAAATGTGTATCCGTTCAGCTCTGCAGCGCTATGTATCTCCTCAGTGTCCTCACAGGATGTGAGTGTCGTATGCACGTGTACAGCATTTATTCCCTGCTCTATGGATATGTTTTGATCTATAACACTCACAATCAAAAGAAGATTTAAAATCTGTTTGGTAATAGTTACTTGAAAGCTTACAGTAGTCGTACTTTTATTCTGTGAATACAGATAGTTTACCCAGCTTTTAGAAGTGCGTAGTAACTGCAGTTTTGCTTGAAGTTCAGGTCCATGGGTACACTGACAATGCTATTTTCCTTGAAGACTGCATTTTACAAAACAGATGTAAAAACACTTTAAATCAAAAAAACCCTAATTTTACTGTAATTATGCCTCTGAAAACGACCCAGGGCACTACAGGCTAAAGTACCTTTGCTGTTAAAGACTGTAACTGTCCTACCCCCAAATCTGGTACCTTTGCTGTTAAAGACTGTAACTGTCCTACCCCCAAATCTGGACCTTTGTGCACTTTCTATACAAGTTTGCAGTGAAGAATCATCAAGACGGGTAGAAGCCTTTTAGCCTATGTCACTTGAAAGACTGCTTATTTTACTTGTAAAACGTCTCCCTAGTAATTAACTATTAAAAAAATATAAACTGAGTAGTTTTTCTTTTTTTTGAAGTTGTGTTTAACTGTCCTCTCCCTTGTTCCCCTTAGGGAAGATCTTTGTCATTTAAGACCTTCCTCATCTGGGTTTTAATCAGTATTTACCAAGGTAGGAGAGAGTCCTGCTTTTACTGAACTGAGAATTTTTTGTCTGCTATTAGCAATATTGTTTTTCAGCTGCAGGTTGAATTCCCAAAGCTTAACATTTCATCAGCAGTTATGTATATTGCTTTCTGTTTATCTTGTAAATCGATATTCCTGTAGTGTGCCAGGCCCATTCACAACGCGGCGTAGATTGGTGTTTTTATTGGTGCATGTCGCCGGAAAAAAGGACATATTTTAATTAAATGCTAATCCAGAAAAAATTTAATGAGTGCTTATCACATTGCATATATTTACACAGTAGTTTTCTTTCATGGAATGACAGAAGTACTGTTGAAGAAATCTGAATTATGTAATCAGTTAAAAGTAATTACATTTTCAACAATATCTCATTTATTTGTAGCACTTGACAAAATGAGGTTAATTAACAGTTCATCAGATATATTGCACTAAAAGGTGTTTAATTTTCTAATAGTCTTGTTTCTTTACTGCTCTACTTGGGTTGTTTTATTGCATAGTACAAAGTATAGTAACTATCACTTCTTTTAGGAAGGTCAATATTGTTACCTTATAAAAAAAATTACTGGGCAAGTTTTCATAATAAGCAACCAGACATTCAGTGAGCAGTTGTGAAACACTGTGCAATGAAATTTCAGTGACTGTTAACGTTGTGTGCCCTTCCCAGGTGGTATCCTGATGTATGGAGCCCTACTGCTTTTTGAATCTGAGTTTGTACATGTTGTTGCCATTTCCTTCACTGCCCTGATCTTGACTGAGCTCTTGATGGTTGCACTGACCATACGAACGTGGCACTGGTTAATGGTGGTGGCTGAATTCCTCAGTCTTGGCTGCTATGTGGCCTCTCTTGCATTTCTAAATGAATACTTTGGTGAGTAATAGTAAAAGTATTTTAGCAAAAAACTGTGCTTTATATTTTTAATGTTTTCCTCTTTTCTTTTTCTTAATTAAGAATAGGTGATGCTGTGCTTTGTGAAATACGGCTTTCTCCGTAAGAAAAATGACTGAGTTGAAACTAGGCTTAATTAATGTAGATTTAAATATTCTCTCACCGTGTTCTCCTAGAGTTTGAAATCTTTATGCCTCTTGGTATGGTTTATCTAGATGATTAACTTTACTCAAACCACGCATGCTTCTTCCGTCCTTGATCAGACCTTGACATTGTGTACCTTAAATTGGCTTTGAGATTTGCCCTATTGAAATAGATACAATTTTTTAAAAATGAGGATCTTAGTCACCGAGTTGGTGAATTATTTTGTATGCCAGACCAAGTGTCCCTCATTAGATCTAATGCACAAGCTTAAAAGAGCTGAAGTCTTGCTACAGGGTGAGGCAGAAGGCTGTTAGCATAGGTACTTTATATAAAAATAATTGTTTCATAATTATATTAAGCTTATGTTAAGCTTGCTTTAAATTGTAGTGTGCCATACTGTGTCTGGAGGTTTTCATTGCTCACAGCTCATGAGCTGAACGAACACATTTTACCTGCAAATCTTAATGGTCCAGATCAGAGCATCAAGATAATACTTCTTTTCATATCAAATTATCCTTCAGTAAAAGCAAGTGTCTACGTCTTGGTGTGGTTTTACAAATGTAACTTATAGAAATAAATATAACGACTTCGATTATATCACAAGGAGCAGAATCCAGCTCTGTTTTTCTCCGTTTGCCAGGACCTGATGAGTAAGGAGTTGCCTTTCCTCAGTTGTCACTTCTCACTGCAGAATTAAACGTTATATGGCAGTTCCTAGGAGTCCCATAGTTCTGCTTTCACTCTCTCACGTCCCAGGTGTTTGACACCAGGGTAGTGTATTTGCATTATACAGTTATTGTTTTAATCAGTACGTGCTTCGCTGCCTGTGTCAGGTGTTCTGTTACTTCCCAGATTTCTCAGGAGTCACATTTTAGTGAAGACACAACCCTGGTGGGCCTCAGTACTTGCGGGTTTGCTGGGGCACCTTTTCCTAACGCTGACACACAGACTCTTTAATAGTTACCGGGTTGACTCCTGAACCTCCACAGCCAGATTGCAGGTGGAGGGGACAAGCGGGAGCAGACGCAGGTACTGGCTGGCTAGTCCAGACTTCAGAACTTGCTGCTTCACCTTTTTAAGTCCTCGTGGTGCTGCCAGCTGGTCCTTCCGTCCCTCGCAGGAGCTGTGCGGTGAGGGCACCTTTGGGTGGCAGTCCCAGCGGTGGGGAAGCTGCAGGCGCCTTGCTCCCATGAAGGGCAGCACTGTAAGGTCCTCCTGTATCTGCTGGACAAGTCCCAGGAGCCGAGTCCATCAGTGGCTGCAAGCTCCTGCAGCCTGGGGCTTGGCTCCACTCTGTCATCATCAGGGTACTGGGACAGCTGCAGTTCCATGGGCTTCGTAAAGATGTTTTACTCGTGTTAGTCATCGGTTAATCTGGAACAATGCATTGCAGTTAGTCTCGCTTCTGCTTGATGCTCTACCTTTATTTAATCTGTCACATTATAACGGGGGGGAGCCCCTTTTTGGGCACGTCATGTGGTATAAACCTGGGTGACGGCTTGTGGTTCAAGGTGTGGAACAACTTCCATGTACCAGGGGAAACAACCCGGCCCAGCACCGCGTGACTGCGTTGGCAAGTAAGTGGTTTCGTTTGATGATGTTGCTTATAAACATCATCTCCAACCACAGAAATGATATCACAAGTATGAGCAGGCACTCAAAAAGACAAACTATTTGATACTGCCCCACAGCTCCAACTCACATAAGGCAATCAATTCGAGGTTTCTGAGTTAATTGCACATAGCAGCCTTATTGGGCATGTCCTGGTGATATATCACAGGGGCTTCTCGTATGTCTAAGCAGACTGAGGCTAAAACTGTGTAACAAGTTTATACGTTGAAATCTAATATACAAAGTCTTTTTAATGAGTGAAGTTGGAGCAGTAAAGCATTTCTTTACTGCATTTTCTGAAGTGAATTTTCATTCACATTCAAACAGTGCTGATCAAGTTGTTTATACAGTAAATTACACCTTGAAGTAAAATGTAAGAAAACTATTTACAATCTTAAAACACAACCAAATATGAAATCTCTATATTTTCCAAGTGTTGGGGTTTAACTGCTGTTTAAACTATTCTGATTTTCATGGGAAAGGCGATAATACTCCAGTTAATGCTACTAACATCTTTTTCATTTCCTTTTTGTGTAGCTAACCTGTTCGGGTTGGGTTTTTTCCTGCATAACTTTCATATTTTCTGTAAATCTATCCTTTCATTTCCATTCTCCCTCTCTGAAACAGGTATAGGCAGAGTGTCTTTTGGAGCTTTCTTAGGTAGGTGAAGTTTAACTTTTCTTGGAAGTGTTTTTTTAAGTCTTTAAAAATTCATTAAAGGGTAGTAAATTATTTAATATACGCATTTGTAAAGAATGGAAAAAAAAGTTAAAAAACCTAATTCTTCAAGTTACCTGGGTTCTGGGATTTTTCCACTATAGTTAAGTATGACTTGACCATCACAAATACAGTCAAAAGATTCTAGTAGCTGGTGTGGAGCGTCACCGTACTTGTTAATGTTTGTCACTTTTCAGTGTGGCTTGTGGCAATAGCACTGCATTGTCTTCCGTTTCAGCTTTGGGGCTCTGATTTAAGCTCGGAGGTTTTAAGAATCATTCAGTCTAGTGGTTGTGACTGTTTCATAGAAAAATAATCTGAATATGGAGTAAAGGATCTAAAATGGTAGCAGAATTTCTGATTGGGGATTTGTATTATAGCGGGTAAAAATCTTTCTTACTACTAGAAGAAAAAGCTGCCTTAACTTCTTATTATGAGAAGGTCTTGCTTCTAAACTGATACTCTGTTTCCCCTAAAGTTATTTTGTGCTGCAAAACAGTGTAAGGACCCTAAAGGAACTCTGAAGTTCTCTCTAAAGAAAAAATAGTTGGCAAAAACAAGATGTTGAGGTTAACTTTCTTTTTCTGTTGTTTTGTTGCCTGCCTTTTTGTTTTGTTTTATTTTGCATGGTCTTGAACAATAGCATAAACAAACAAATAGGAGAGTTTAATTGACTTTGCAGTCAGTGTAACGTGCAGTTTCCATATTACCAGCTCCCGTTACTTATTTTCCCTTTTTCTTTCTGCAGATGTTGCCTTTATCACAACTGTGACCTTCCTGTGGAAAGTGTCAGCAATCACTGTTGTAAGCTGTCTTCCACTTTACATTCTCAAGTACTTGAAGCGCAAATTTTCTCCTCCAAGTTACTCCAAGCTTACCTCGTAAAAGTAATTCTGTTCCTATGGTTTTTCACTCACACCGGTCTGCAAACTGCACATTCACTGTGCTGTAGTGTCTATGGTTTTATGTGGACTAAAGAAATTTTTTTAAAATTAAAAATCAAAAGTGATAGAGTGAATAGAGCACAAAAAGAGGAGGAAACATCTGACAGGCACCGTAACACCAGAAGTACATTAACAAGACTATCAGAGATAAACTAGATTTTCTTCATGTTGATTTTTTTTTTTTTACTTTCAGTTGCTATGATTATAAAATAAAACTGAATTACCTTTGATTTGACAGTGCTTCTGAATGGTTTCATTGCTACTGTAAAGGATTTTTTCCTACTGTACTAATCTTCTGCAAGTTGAATTGAAAGTTTTGTTATTTATTACATAACTTCCCTTCTTTAATTATTGCATAACTTCCTAATTCAAGTCCTTTCCTTTAATGTTTATATATGGAAAATTTCATTCGTCCAGACTTAGCATAACACACCTAATACCTGTAAATGCCCATGTCTGTATTAGCAGCTAACTATTATTCCTCATCAGACATTGAGTAATATGCACTATTTGAATTATGTACAGATGTCTGCATAGCACAGTATTATTTTAGGAGCTGTTGTCCTATTCTGTACTCTCCATTTCTGGCACCGGTAAATTACAGATCTGTGACGCTGACAGCAGTTCTTTTAAATGCACATTACAGCCAGGTTGCACAAAAGCTGTTTAAAAATGAAATGATAAATTCTGTACATAATTCCACTGCACCTGTTGATCTGTACAGGTATCAAAGACATGGCTGCTCAGTAAATATGTTTTAAAATTCTTACTCATTTTGTATTTGTAAAACTGCAAATAGTGTCAAAGTACATTTCTATATATGAGAAGTCCAGTAAACCTTGTATTAGCTAATATGTTTAAATTGCCTTGTAATCTGTTTACTTAGGTTACTCAGGTAAAAGAAAATAAGATGAACACATGAACATTATGGTAGGAAAATCTATCATCTTCCAAGTTGTAAATGTTATGTTTTTAGAATTTAGTTTGGGTATAAACTTCTTAAAAAAAAAAAAATCAAAACATTTTTGCTTGCTGTAAACTGTCAGGGTTGAGTAGCTCGGCTGAGTTACGACACTTTACGGCGGCTGAACGTTTGTTCCAGAAGCTCATAGACTGATGCAATCTGAAGGGTCCAAATCTTGCATACTGGAAGTACTGGGAAGTAGGATATATTATTTTAGATTCCCATTGTGGTATAACTTTGCTTTCTCAAGAAGTACGTATAACAAATTTGGCATAGTCTGCTAATCAGTGGAAAGGAACAGCGTAATTATCCATGCTTTATTTATTAAATATTTATGTGCGTGTTTTTAAAGAACACTTAATATGGACATCATTTTTATGTTTGACTGAATGCCTTTACAGCATAATTCCTTGTTTAGTCTCTCACAACGTTGCCCTTATGCCATTATATTGGAGGAGTAATATTAAAGTGATAAATCCAGCTACTTCCTGGGAGAGCAGAGGGAACTGCTGCAGGGCTGTTGGGACTCCACCCCACTCCCATTAATTTGTGTTTTGAAAGTTTTTCTTACCTAGCTATTTATCTGCTTTTTTTAAAATATTATTTTCATTCCTCATTATAAAAGCAATAAAGCCTAATTTCTACCAAATATTATTAATGGTATATGTATTAAATAAACTACTGAAGTAGCGTTTCTTTTAATTACACGATATTGCAGACTTAATTAGCTCTGTCCCTCTGTAAAGTCACTTCTGCGCAGCCCCGCAGGATGGCGCTGTTCCCGCACATCCCAGCCGCAGCCACCTGGGCCGGGCCGCCGTTCGGCACCGCGCTCCGCGCCTGGGGGTTTAGTTCAGCCCTGCGGGATGCTGGTTGCCGATTTGCTTTAATTTTCCATTTTTCCCCCAATAAGCAGTAATTACTCTGAATCAATTGAGAAAACTCTCCAGCGTGCAGTTGTTCTGAAATGTTGATGATGGTTTTTCTTCAGACTTTTTTTTTTTGCCTTAAATGTTGCGAGCTTGCAGCTGTTCGCATAAGGTTCGGCAGATACACAAAAGCATAGAGTTGCTCATCCTTCATCTAGACGTCACATCTTTGACATCAGGCAGAAAATGAGGAAAAAAAACCCAAACAAACTAGCAGTATGAAAGTGGTGATGTTATTGTCGTCCAGCTGTATGAGATGCAGTCGTATCCCAGTGTACGGAATCTTTAGTGTACGTCTTTAACCCTCAGCATTACACCTGGGGGGTTAACGCGGTCGCAGGCGTGTCGATGCCCCACGCAGGCAGAGGCCCCTCGGAGGTGCAGCCAGGTCTCTGGAGTGCGTGGGGTATCGCAGCAGGGGGGTCTGCTCCAGCTCGCCCTTTACGTCAGGCTGGGGGGGGCAGGGGGTTGCACTGGGGGCGGCAGGGGCCAGGGGGTGGCTGTGGGGGCGACAGGGGTGGGGGGTAGCTGTGGGGGGTCCCAGCACAGCCTGCGTGCCCATCCTGCACAGCCCTGGGGGGGAGCGTGACTGCTCCGCGCTGCCTTACAGCTGATGGCCGCCCTGCAGCATCCGAGTGCTGTAATGCAGCATCTCTCGGCACAAGGCTTTGACTATGGTGGATTTCGGTACAAAATAAGCAAAGTACCATTGCGATCCCTGGCTCTTAAACAGATCAGAGTGGTGACGTGTCTGATGTGCAGGTGAATAAATTATTGGGTTAGAATCTCATTCTGGTGTTGTTTCACATCAGTATATGTCAGGAGTAAGTCTGGACCAGGCAAATGCAGATTTAGGCTTTGGGTCTGCCACTTGTACCCAGAAGGACGTTAGTTCTGTTTGGCATTAAATAGGTGCGTGGATTTGTGAGCTGCTCTGTCAGATACGTATTTCTGAAATGGTGATCGTGCCTCTTTGGAAACATATTTGGGAAACAGTTTCAGAATTGGGGTAGGATGGAGGAGCATGGTGTGGGGGCAGGAAATAAGTCTTCATCAGAGTAACATACATAACGTCACCGTCCTGTTGGGGCCGTGCTTAAGAAGCGTATCAGCTAAATGTCTGCTACATTTCCTAATTAGTTTGGTGGAAGAACACAGGGAAAAGGAGGGATCCTGCAAAAAAAAGGAGCACTGGTAATTATTACATCGATTTCGTCTGATGCTGTTATAAACTTATGTGTTCATGGAACTGCTGGAAAACATTTTACTACATGGGGTATTAGTTCGCAAATGGAAGCCAAAATTAAATCCTTGCATATTTAACATTAAATCTGTAGCACTCTTCCACGAATGTGAGTGTTTACAACAGTGTTTTTATGTTCAGACTTAGCTTGCTGGCACATACCATCAGAATTCAGCTGTGAGGTATCTCCTGTTTTCTTCCTGAAATTTCTGAGTCGTTGTCCAAAAACATGCCATTGCTTTTGTATGTACGTGGGAAATGTATGACCTTGACGAGCAGCACTCACTTGAGCCAATCTGTATTATAAACGTCCTCCTACCCTGCGTCCACAAGAGAGGGCAAGCCTAAACAGTTTTTAGTCTCCTTGCAAAGCATGTCTGCAAGGGAACTCAGCAATGGGGAGCCTTTTTGGACTGGACACCAGTTCTGCAGGTATTTAAGCAAAAATTTGAATATTCATGTCTGTAGTTAAACAGCTGTTAGTCATGGGGGTTAACTTCTGTAGATGGAAAGATGATTCCCTACATACTGTACCTACCTATGCCCATTTGTGCATGCTGGAGAGCAGATCTAAGTGGAACGGTCCCCATGCTGCTCTGCAACCTTACTGCTGTCTCAGGGCGTTTGGGTTACACCGCTGCCCTGCTCAGCTGGGCGGCACAGCACCACAGCTTGGGGGTGTTTGTGCCCCATCCACCTTCGCGTATTTACCAGGGGAATGATGGTGAGTCAGGCCTGGGGTGTGCTGTACAAATGGGCTCACGGTATAAATGACAGCAGAGCTTGCCTGAGAGGCTTTGGAGATGCGCTGTTAACAAACATGCTCCGACGTGACCTCATTTCCCACTTTTGCAGAGCTCTGTATTCCTGGGTTTTATACAGGCAAGATAACGTGGAAGAGGCTTGCATCTGTTCCACACACCTCCCTCTGCGTGTCCGGAGGTACTGACATGGCTCTGACAACCCCTTTGCAGGGCAGGATTTATTGGCGAGGCTGTGGAGCCTGGACAGATAGTTCCCCTTGGAAAGGAGGAGCCACGGGAGAGGCGGCTGCTGCCACAGAAGCCGTTTATGTAGGTCCTGCTTCTCGCCTCCATTTGAATTTTAGCTTCTGTGGAGTTTCTCCTTATTTGTGCTGGCTAGAAAGGAAAGAATTGAGCCAGAGAAAGAATGTCTCTTATAACACTTAATTTAATAACCTCTCTGTATCTAGGCTGTTATTATTATAACTCAATTGAAACTGAAGGCAATCAAAAAAGCCCTTCAATATGTTAGCCCCCTGTAGAGAGGAAAATCAGTGCGAGTGAACAAAGACAACACCGATCAAACATTATATGTAAACAAACAGGAGGCGCAATATCTTTTAACACTGTGTTAAAAAGCGTAGGAACTCCTTTTGTAAACAAAACACACTTAAAGCGAGGTACTTCCCAACAAGTATTAACCACCCACCAGATGCCCTCAGCGGGGCTGACAGCTGTTCCTCTGAGTGGGAATTTGCTCAGCCGATTGCAAACAAAATCCTTTCAAATGGGGAATTGCACTGAAGGGCCTATTCCCTACTTCATCAACCAAAAACGTAGTTTGATCAGAATGTTTGACGGCAGAGGCAGTGCAAACCGGCTGCCCTGAACAGGACAGTGAGAGCACGCGCTGCCGCAGGGTTGGCAAATCCTCCTTTATTCTCCCATTCCTGGCCGGGTTTTGGCAAAACCGCGGACAAGATTTCTCTTTATTGTAGTCTCCTCTTGTCCTCCACCATGCTTTCCACTTGAGATCCTCATCGGCAGCAGTAAACCTCTAAACTGCTCAGAAAAAAAGTGGGTTTGAGGAATACCTGGCCTTTTCCTGTTACTGGGCTGTAAGAAAGATATCATCTGCTCCAAGAAGAGATTTTTTTTTTTCTATAACTAGGGTTCATGATAAGTATTTATGGCCCTGCCTTTATTTTTCTAGCAGTAAACTATGTTTACTTCCTCTTCTCTTGACAAAAATAGTAAGAATAAAAAAAACTTTGGTTATAACATTTGTGTAGCTTTTAAGTAAGCAGGACACAAAATAGACTTTTGTAATTCTTACGTGTAGAACTGCTTTCCGTTGTTTCTCTATAATGTATACATCTACTTTTTTCCATGGGTTGTCTGTGTTTTGCTCTGAGTTCTAAGCATGAATTTGATTTTGCGAAGTAAACACACGTTGTGTGGAAGCAAATTATAGATAACTACTTCAAAAGTGTGTTGAAAGTTAATTCCTGGCTATTTGGGCTGGAAGGCTGGGGGATGCTAATGCGCAAGCAGACCTGTAAGGGGTATGTGCATGTACATGGGTTTTGTATTTATTGCAATCATCTATGGCCTATTTGAAGGAGAGATCTGGGAATTCTCAGTCCAGACACTCCCTTGGGGAAGACCTCTGTCCTGTATGTGCTCAGTGCAGGAAGAGGAGCTGTTGTCTCCCCTGTGTGCAGTCGCTGCCTTCTCTTGCCATGGGATTCTGAATCCATCTGCAGGAGCACAGCTACGTATGTGCGTCCCCCACAGCTGCTGGTTCCTGGAGTTCCCCCCCTCCTTTAGGAGCCTGCTGGCCCTGCCGTGGCAGCCCAGTAACCCTAAGTCTGTTCTTATCTTGACCCCAGCCGAGCAGAGTTTATCACAGCTGTAGGAGGTAATTTTTCCATCTGAGTGTCATGAGTAAGGTAGATGACACAGACCTGCTCTGGTATGTATTTATCCCCATTCAAATGCAACTAAAGCAATTGTAGGCAATCTGTGTTTAAAAAAGGAAAAAAAAAAAAAAAAAAAAAAAAAGGAAAACCCCCACAGACATGTACAATTCTATCAAATTCTAGGAAGGATCTAAAGGGAAGCAAGATTTAATGGCTTTGAGGCTTTTGCCTTGTGGGTGTGGTGGTGGTACCCTTGCTTACAGACGCCTTTCAATCTTTGGCATAAACTTCTTCATGTGAGAAATCAGTAAAATATTTCAAGTTATTAAAAAAATAATGATCTGCATTTTAAAAATATCCTAGCTGGAGGCCTTTGTGTTACCTTCCTGCCTGTGTGTGGCTGGTTGTAATTCTGGTAGGTCCTTTTACATGGTTCTTGGTGCTAGAATAGGTGGAGGGGTGAGAGCTGAAAGCAGCATACGAGGGCAACTGTGTGATCCTTAGGGATTGGATGGTATAGTGAAGGATGCCAAAATCTAAGAAATCAGTATCTTGAAGTGGTTTAAGGTTACGCATATTGTATGAGCTTAGAAATAAGGAGAGTCAGCTCATGGTAACTTAGGTTTGTGATGCCCTTAACTTGTGCAGACTTCTGAGCAAAAATAAAACTCCCAAAACAAACACACACACACCGGGCAATCTTATTTTAAAAATAAATAAATAAAAAAGAAGTTCAATAACATTTTCAGAAAATAATCCTTGTAAGACAACCCACATTGGAATGCCTGGAACTGCTGAGGAAGCCGTGTCTGTGAGAGCCACCTCAGGAGCACAAGCCTGAAAGCAGCAATGTCAGAGCCGGGGGTCGTGGGCTGCTGCCCGGCTCTGCTGCCTGACCAGTCCCTGCTCGCACTGGGAGAGATCTTTCCCTGACCAGTTTGGGCTCTGCCCGTAGTTCCATTGGATCCTGGGATGCTGCGGGCAGAGCGCAATCCCTGCACGGTTCCCTGTGGTCAGCTCACCCTGAGAGCAGAACCGTACCAGGGTGCCCCATGTTCGTCCCCGCTGTGCCCAGTGCCGGGGCGCGGGTGCAAGGAGCCCCCAGCCGCAGCGCTGCAGCCGTTGAAGCTGTTGGCTTCTGCACGAGCTGGGTTGTGGTGCTGGAGGGGAGGCAGGGCGGAAAAACCAGCTCCTGGCTGTAACCTGAGGCAGATTTCTTTTAGGGGGCAGCGGGAGGAAAGCCAAGCAGCTAGTCGCGTAACCACGCAGGTGGGTTACTCTCTGTCCAAAAGCAATTACCCAGAGGTGGCAGGTGAGGCGGGAGGAGGTTATAGCTCAGTGTAACGCAGGGCAGCCTGAGTCACCCGTCTGCTGCTCGGCAGCACAAGCGTCTTTCTTCTTGATGCCCCAGTAACTCACCCTGCCAGTTCCGAGGCACCAGCACAGTGAGTGATGGAGTTCAGCGAGCGATGGAGCTCGCTGCTGGAGAGCCGGGAAAGGTTTCTTAAAGCACAGTGTGCCCCAGAGGGGGCTGCCTCGGGGCACAGAGCAGCAAGGTCTGAAGCTGCAGGGCCACATGTGTTCTGCTCAGCCAGGGAGACACCTTCACAGGCAGAAGGCTGGAGGGCAAAATGAAAGCATGTGGGGAAAAAATGAATTTTGCCGGACACCCAACAAAAGCATCCCTTCTGCCCTCACCCCCAGCCCCATCCCGCATTGCCAGGGCAGGGGGACACGCAGGCTGTGCCATGCTGTGGGCTCTGTGCGGCTCCCACCAGCCGTCCAGCAGGACAGGCCGTACTGCTGGGATGTGCCGCCCTCCTGCACCTCTTGTTTTGCCCCGTACCTGGCTCCTTTGCTGCTGGTGATGGCTAGCAGCGGGAGCTGTGGGCTCCCAGGCTGTCAGAAGGCTGCTTGCAGCTGTCTCAGAGGAGCCTTAAGCCAAGTGCATGGGGCTTGTCTGGTGCTGTGCCACCCAGTGCCCGGCGCGGCGGTACCCCCTGGTACGCCGTGCTGAGTTGGCACAGGTTGGAGCCAGAGCCTGCACTCATGGCGAGCCACTTGGCGACATTGTGCGGTCTCCCTCATGAGCTGGTCTTCCTGCAGGCTGTCTTGTAGATCATTTCATTGCTTTAGCCATTCCTCAGCACCTTCCTACCATTCCTGCCTGTGTTCTCCTCCTCTGAGTAGCCTGAGTGTCTGGGGCCTCTTGGAACCGGCTCCCTGCTGGCCTTGCAGCTGTTGGCTCGGGCGCAGTCACCCCTGCGTGCAGGTCAGGGTTGTGACGATAGGCGAGACTGCATTCAGTTGTATTTGTTTTTGAAGATGGGACACAAATTCCATGAGAGAGGGACTCATCTGGTGATCATGTGAAGATGGTGACAAACAGCCGCTGGTGGCCAGGCGGCGTTGGGGCCAGCTGCATTCTGCACGTGCTGCCTGTTCGGCCAAGGGAGGCGTTTCGGAGGGGAGGCCACCAGGCAGAACCCTCCAGCAACTCAAGGCAAATATGAAAAACAAAGTCCTTTCCGTAGCCTGCCTTGTTACTTGCCGGTCTTGTTTGAGTCCCAGACATCTCCCAGCTCTTCTACTTTGCATCCCTCCCCTCCTGGTTTGATACTTTTCCAAGGCATAAAAAAATGTGAGAACTTTATCTCTTTTTAAGGGGAAGAAAAAACGGGAGCTGCTTGCAAGTCTGGAATACCGGAGAGTTAATTAGCTTTGCATTATGCACATTTCAATGAGGCTATCGAGACTGGAAGCAAGAACTAAGAACTTGAGAGACATGAGGCAGGTGAAGGGGGAAGACTAACGATTTCCATGGTCTTGCCCATACAACAGTTTGTATTCGCATTTGGAAGGAGTCTCCACCAGAACTGACGGGCGATTTTAAATTCTGCGGGTTTTAAGATGTTTGCTTTGTGAGTAGGAGCATGGTTTCCAAAAAATGCTGCATATACGAGCCTTCAGTCTCCTGATGGATGTCAAGCTGGGCAACCAAAATGGTAACTCAGAAGGGAATAAAACTAAGAGTATAGGAGTAATTGTTACTGGTATCATTATCCTGAGCAGGATGCTGGAGCTGATACAGGTTTTTCAGAGAGGGAAGGAGCCCCTTTATCCATTAATTAACAGGTTGGCAAGGAAGAAGGTTTTGCCATCAGCGAGATGGAGGTGAGGAAGGATGACAAGAGTAGTGAGATGGGGCTAGAGCCGGTGTGTAAGGACCTCTCCTAAGTGACTCTGGAGGAAAATGGTACTTTTTTCTTAAAAGAAGGCAGAACTTTCATAAGGGGGGGTAAATCTGTGAACTTAGTCTCGGCTATTTAGGAGCTTGTTGGTGTCATTTCCACAAAGCATGAAGGATGGACTTCAGTTTTAACTTGCTGCTTGGTCATCCCACTTCTGTTTGAGTGGCACCTCGCCTTAGGGATTGCTTCACTTGCATTTTAATTTTTTTTCATGAAAATGCATGTGTGATTTTTCTGCTGTATTCAGGAGTGGTCACTCTAGAAGTAGGTTAACTCCAGTGTAATTCCATACCTATCACTCAGTTGTCTTCTCTTCCTCCCGATTACTGCAGTCTTCTGCAAATACGTGCACTTGTGAGTGTAGGAAGTGCATCTACAGGGGCTTGTGCCCTGCTCAAAGCTCTGGCTTGGCACTGGTGTGGCCAGCTCCCACCCGCTGCCCTGCCCTTGCTGGAGCTCCCCTGTCGAGACAGAGCCTGGCTGTCAGTGCGGTGGGCACGCTGCTGGAGCGCTGCTCCGTCATCCTCCAGCTGGGAAGCGTGGTCACATCACGGAGGTGATGAGCACGGAGCTTGATAGAACTGAAGTTTCTTAGCATTACATTATGTTATGGTTGAAACAGCTGGGGAGGCAGAGGAGAACAGCTGTGGGGCTCCGTGCTGGAATGGTTTCACGTGCCCCTTTAACCCAGCCAGGAGCAGCACCTGGATCCGTTCCCTTCCCGCTCTGCATCTGCACTTCCCAAAACGTGGTCTCAGGCTCTGTTTGAGTGACTGATGCGTTTAAGTAGGTCAGAGCCCACATCAGTAAATAGGGGGGGGGGGGGGGGGGGATTCCTTACGGTGTTATTTCTGAGGGAATTGCAGGAAGTTTCTTGTGAGAGCTGGTATTTTGACACAAGCCAGATGGGGGCGGTAGAAGCTAACGGATATGTAAAATCGTGCATCCATGGTCGTATCCAACAAAAATCCCCTGTCAAGGTACACAATGCCGTTTTCTAAAACCGTGTTTCAGTGGTATGGGAAAGAAAGGTTTCCTTAATGACTTAGTCTTAAATCTTCCAGATGAGACACAAATCGGTGTCATGGAACAGATTCATTTCCAGCGCAGTCTCTTGTCAGACCCCGTCGCCCCATCGCCTGCTATGGGGACCCCGTGCGTGGGTTGTCGGTGCAGGGTGGAAGGCAGAGGGGTTGCTGGCAGCAGCCCACCTAGGCTGGCTGCGAACGAACATCTTGGGTGTTCAGAGCCTTCACCCTCTGAAGCAAGTTTGTGGTTTCTATTGAACTTTTAAATGGGTGAAAGGAGGAGAAAAAGCCCTGAAAAGAAAACTCCAGACAGCGTTTACCGTGATAACCTATGGAGGTGCTTCAGTAGCCGTGGAGGCAGCTGGCTCAGGACAGATGTCTTGGCAAGGCCCTTGGTAGCCACCTTTAGCAGAGCTGCCGGCCCAGCGTGCTGGCCATCAGCAGCCGGCTGGCCCCATGCTCCGGGCAGGGCAGGGCCCTGCAGCTCAGCCAGACATTTCCCTCCTCGCCACTTCTGAATCATCAGAGTCCATGGGACTGCTGTGCCAGGCCCGGCGTCAGGGCTGGGTCCGTCAACCCACATCCCGGCAACCCTCCCCCTGCCTGCTCCTGCCCCGCTCCAGTTCTCTGCACCGCTGTTCCTGAAAGACCCCTATTGCGGAATGGGGAGCCCCGGTCGCCCCGGCGTGCTTGCCCCAAGCTGATCTCTTACTGCCCTGCCCTCACCCTCTGCTGATCCACCCATACCGGCCTTAAACCCGCATGGGCTCGTCATCCGAGCCAACCCCAGGATGCAGGAGCTGGGTTTTACTGGGCTTTGGACACAGGCAGCAGTCACCCCCAGCTGCCTTCACATCCCTCCTCCAGGCAATGTTTTACCCTGAGGTCCCCGTGCAGAAGATACTTACGGGGGTGGGGGGTGGCTGTGCACGCACAGTTTTGGGAGCATCTTTCTGTCTAACCTCTTGGATCACCTATACCTGTTGTCATGCAGTGACCAGGGTGAGGAGCCCCCAGACAGGTGCTCGGAGCTCCCTGCAGCCCATCGACAAGCGGAGGAGCTTCCCAGGGTGGGAGCAGGGGCTGTGGGGGATGGCAATGGCCTTTGTCCTGCTGGAGGTTGCTGGGCTCTGCTGCAAAACCGGTCTGCATCCACCTATTGGAGGGCAGCCAGCACAGCTCGGAGCCAAATCCCAGACTTCAAGACTTGACAGCTTTGACTCCTGTAACTTAAGGAAAAGTATTTTGTTGTGGCACAACTCCGGTGCTGCTCAGCGCCGTGCCAGAGGCGAGCAGGCCACAGCCCTTCAGCGGGCAGCGCGGGTGGCTGTAATCTCCAGGGCTTGCCTCTAGTAACAGGGTCCTCAGCACAAGTGTCCCATGAACCAATCTTCAGCCCTAGTCTTCAGGGTAACTTTTCACAGCTGCCTTCCCCGCGCAGGCTCGGTGGGTAGATCCAGCCGGCGTCACTGGGTCGGGGGTTCGGCCGTCGCCCCTGGCTTAACAAAGGCGTTGCTGCCTGCGCCTCCGTGCACCACGCATGCATCTGTGGGCACCCTCCTCACACCACAGCTGAGAGGCTGCTTTGATTTTGTGATTTAATGTGCTTAAAAAGCAACCTGAAAATAAATTTAATTGGACTCTGGGGAGGAAGGGAGTAGGGAGAGGAAAGTCCTGGAAGCAAAGAAGACGAAGAGATGAATTTGTATCATCTTCATGGTTTTCTTTAAGTGTTCCAGGCTTGCATTCGGTATAGCTGTGTTGAGGTGGAACAGGCGGTCAAGACCTGAGCCACAGAGCAGACCCAGCACCTGGTGCTGGGAGTTGTGCAGTTCCATGACACTTGTAGTTTCACTGTTGCATTGGAACGTGGTTCAGAGCAGAGGAGTCGTGAGGTGCTTACTGGCATTTTTCTTGACAACGAGGAAAATGATTCTCTGGCTTGCTGAGCTGAGAGTCTCATGTTTTAGCAGTTGGGACCAAGGAGTTCATCCTGAAAAACTGTTGCATGGTCTTTGAAAAGCCCTGCTCCACAATGCGAGCCAAGCAACTGCAGTGACTTAACACATTTGGTTTTCAGAGACTTGACTGAGCGATCCAAGACAGAGGTTTGACCCCGCTAATGTTTGCAGATGTGTCTTGTTCTAGTTGTTAGTGAATTTGCACTCTCACATACAACAACAGATGCAAGAGAAGAGATGGGGTTCTTCCTGAGACTTTCTGGTTCTGCATACTCATTCGGAAATCAATTTAATGCATTTTAATTGCCTATTTTTCTCCTTGGTTTTCTCTTTACAGCTACACACCAGCAAAAAATAATAAGGTAGAGTCTAGCCAGGCAGGCTGCTAATGAGGAAGCTTGACTCAAGAAGATTTTAATTTTCAGCACCTGTTCTTAAAGATACAGCTATTTCAGCAAGCAGGGATGTCACAAAACAGGAAAGCTGCCATTAGCTAATGGCGCAAAGGCATCGAGCTCGTACATCATTTTGTTACATGAAGAACCAAACACATCACTGGCCAAACGATAGGAGTCTGTCAATCCATTCGGGATGCTGGTCCCCTCAGCTACATCATCCCCAGAAAGAAAACACCCATTGTGCATGAAATAGTGTGAAAGGAACATGGGGGATACAGCTCCAGCTGTGAAGAAGAAAAGGTGTATGTTAAAAGTTCAATCTCTCGCCAGTCTTTCATGGCTCCCCTGTTAAAGAGAAACTTCTAGCTCTGCCAGGCTGATCAAAGGATTTCTCAGAACCCCCTCATCCATGGGGCAATTCTGCAGGAAACAGGATTCTGATGAGGCCCGTGGCATCCCTGGGCAGCCAGAGCAGGCAGGGTTGCACAGCGTCAGGCTGGGAGGTGGGATCGAGCCAGCCCACCCTGAGGTGCACAGAGCCCGCAGCGGGGGCAGTTCAGCTGTTCGTGCGCTGTGGGCGGCCGGGGGCACGGGCATTCACCATCTCCATCATAACCCTTCAGTTCCAACAGCACGCAGTTTCCTATTGTTTTATCTTTGAAGCTGAGAAGCTCCAAGTTTTATCCCTGTCCAAAGTCGCTGTCGTCAGAAACACTGAGCAGCTCAATGTTTGGTGAAAATAAGAGAGGAGTAGAGTATATTACTTTACACCATTGGGCTGTAGCTCATTGTTACCTTTGTTACATGAAATGTAGAGGATGCTCCTCAATACTGCATAGCTATGAGTGACCAAATAAAACCCTGGCACCTCATTTCATCACCTGGAAAATATTTCCTTTCTCCCTCAATACCTCTCATCCCCTGGGTTGTCCAACCATGCCAAAAGTGCTGGGGAAAAGGGGAAGCTGGGATGGGTGTTTGCAGGCATCTGGCACAAGGGCCATAGTCAAAATTGCTGCTGGAGTAGTCCAAATCCTCTTCATAAAGTTTGTGAAGGTGAGCCCAGAAAAGTTTAAAGCAATGATTTTGGGTTTGCTGGACTTTAACAAGGTTACTGACTGTGCATCAGAAAATGAGGTCAGTAAAAAGTATACAAGTGTTGGAGTATCGATATTGGAAGGATAAACTTGGGTTAGAGAAGAGAGAAGTGCAATAAATAGGACTGTGCACAGGGAGAGAGCTAACAGGCTGGATCTGCCGGGGCTTGGTGCCAGGACTTGTTCTGTTTAAGAGTTTTGTACAAATGAGCCCGAGGCTGGCGCAATACTCTGGGTGTCCAGATGCGGATGACATCATGATAGGAGGGGAGGCTGCTGATAAATTTCAGGAATGCACCAGACTACAGGAGGATTTGGAGGCACTAGGGGAACAGGCTAATACAAAGGAATTCAATATTACTCAATGAAACGTTATTCGTTTAGGGAGAACCAATAGCAGATTTAAATGCAAGTTTAATGAACTAGAGCAGGAGGAAACTCATGAAGGAAAAGACTCAGGCTGGTGCTGAGGAGCAGCCCAAGTAAATAACAGTACAGCTGCAATTTTGGAAAAAGGGCTCATGCTGCATCCAGAGGGTCCAGGACTTCACAGCAGGTCACTCATTTCATGTGGCAACCAGGGTGCTCTCGGCATCGGACTTGAGTCCCAAATGGGCCAGTCCCTGGTTATGGAGAGGGAGGCTACACAGGGCACTTCGCCGCTGCTGGACCTGCGCATGGGGATGCGGAGCCTTGGATCCGAGGGGAGATGCTGCAGTAGCATGTATCTTGGCAGGGACAGCTGAGTTTGGGCCGCCTGAGCACGTGGCTGTGAGCACAGCTCAACAACCCTGCTGCCTGTGGTGTAAATCAGATGGGCCTAGGTCTCCTCTGGCTGCGGCGGGAGACACGCTCGGGGACCAGCTAGCGGCAGAGGGGAGAGGACAAGGAGTTACAGGCGCCTGTCACTAAAGGCAGACTTCCCAGGGGATGTAGAGCTTATGGGCTTGTCGAGTGGGAAAGGAGCCCCTTTTGCAGTAATAGAGCCCTGCGCAGCCACTCCTAACTCCTGAGCATCCAAGGCTGAGCCGCTGGCCACTGGGCTGCTGGGTGAAGCAGCACCGCCGCACCTGCAGCCAGCCCAGGCTCCATGTCCGTCCCCCTGGGTCACCACTGCCACAGAGCCTCCTGTGTCAGCTCCACTCCTGCAGGTGAAACATCAGCATCTGGAAAAAACTGCTGTGCACTGCTGGACAATGAAGGTGCAACCCTGCGGCTCAGAGGATGGATGACATGGAAGCCGCCGTCCCCACAGTGTGCAGGAACTGATACCTACCAGGGTCCCGGTCTCCCACAGACATCGTAAATCTATTTCCCTTCCCCTTCCCCGCGGAAGGGTCTGCTCTGCTGCCGGCTGGTGTCCCTGGGTACCCAACCAGCCTCTCCTTCATTCAATCCTAAGGCAAAAAACTTGTTACCACCCCCTGTAACAGGAACTGGGGAAGTCTGAAATGTAAAATATTTCTGGAGCTAAAATATATTGTCTGGTAGAAAACATTGTCACTGCTCCTTTGCAAGCCTGTCGGTGCTGCACTGGCATCAAAACTGGCCAGGTCTTTAGTACTGTTCTACGAACAGAGCGTTATACGTGCTCTCATTTTTTAACCACCCACCGTACCGCACATTTCACTGGTGGTGCCCAGGAAGAAACGTGGAGTATCGGTGTTTTCATTTCTGATGGTTTTGCTGTGGGAGAGGGGTACCTGAAGCGCCTTGGTGGGAGTCGGGGGTCACACCACGGAGCTGGGGTTCAGCCTGCTGCTGGCACCCACCAAGCAGCCGTGGAGGGGAGATGCTACAGCGGCGAGGGGTCTGCCCCGAGTGCCGGGCGCCTGCCTGCCTGAGATCCAGGTTTGTGCAAGGGGCAAACCTAAGAGGAAACAAAGCAGCACCAATGCAGCGTGTATCATTATGAAATTATTTCTCTGAACTAATGTCTCGGTTTAATTCAGTCGCAGCTTTCTGTATATGGGTCTGGTGTGGCTGTTTGATGTCTGTCTTGATTTTAAGAAGTCGGTGTCTGAACGGGTGACTGTAGCTCCGAAAAGGCTTAAGGTCCTTTGCCTGCAGTCCCTGGCTGCATTCCTAAATAGTCATTTAAAAAGAGTCCACTAAATCAAAAGCCAGGTAAATCAACAGAGCACTCAGCGTCGTAATGAGACCGGTTATAAGGTAAATTACAACATTATTCAAGCACACAAAATTCCTCCTCTGGCATTTGTCCTGCTAAGTGCAATGCACCTTAAAAGTGGTGAAATGATTTCTGGCAGGCTGTGAAAGAGGCTGTGTCTGGGGGATGGGAGGCTGAGCCCAGCCCCTGCCTTTGCATAGACTTCTGACTTTGGGGGGGCTTCTGGCAGCAGCTGGCCACCCCTCGGGTGTGCTCCGTGCTGTGTGTGAGGTGGTCATGGGTGTGTTTGCAAAATGGTCCGATGTCAGCCGTGAACACTGGCCATGTGCTCTCTCACTTCCCAGCAAACCTTCTTACAATTTTCAAAGCAGGGGATTAGAAAGACTTTAATTAGGGACTTGGTTTGGGGGGCTTGAGACTTATAAATCTTTTGTTACAATGACTGAAATTCTGAACAGATGCTGATGCTTTTGAAGCTGCCAAGACCCAAAAGATGGGCGGGCAGGCCCTAAGGAGGTGGTCGTTATTATATATATATGTTATATATAAAAGGCTACAAGGGCAAGAAGCCCAAAACAAAACAAAATTTCTGTGCAGAGCATGGGTGGCTTTTTCTGATCTGTATCTTGGATGGTGGGATTCTGTGTGTTTATTGTAAGAAAATATGTGATACTGGTAAACATCAGAGAGAGAAGTCCCCGCGACCCTGCTTTCAAAATACTTTTGTACAGACACAGCTGAAAGATTCTCATTTTGCAGGACACGGCGTGGAGAAGCAGTTGGCCTCGAGCCTTGCAAGCCTGTCTGTTGTGCCACGCTACTTGACTATATCCCCTCGTGAGGTGATAACAAAGACATTTTGGTTGAATTAGGGGTTCTCCGAGGAATACTGTAGCTACTGTATACAAAGTTCCATGCAAACCCTCCCTCCTAGTCCGCTGAGACCCAAGGGAAAGGAGAGAAAAGCAAAACACAAGAGGGAACACATGCACTCACACGACTTAATATAATGTGAAACTAATCTAGTCAGCATGAATCAAACTCTTGGTGATTAAAACATCCTGTATAAATACCCCTCAGGTTTGGGGATGCTTTTTAAAGGATAGCACTACATTTACATGCAAGAGCTGAGGACAGAGGGAGTATTTATAGCTTTGCTCGCAAAGATGAACAGAAGGGGTAAAAAGCAACCCAAAAGTGCCCGTTGGAGCTCGCGGTGTTTGGCTCCTTCCTGCAGCAAAGGAGCAGTGCCTGCAGCTCGGGGGCTGCGGGTGCTCCAGCAGCGGAAGGCTGCAGCCCAGCAGTATCCCAAAGTCCTGTGGTGCTGCAGCTGGGTGGCAAGAGGGAGGGAAAGCTCCTTTCCTACTCCTGCCCTCCTTCCTTCGACGGTATACAGATATTTTTTTCTTGTGATTTTTCCAGTACAAATTGCTTGCTGTCAGGGCAGTGGAAAATCTGTGGGAACCCAGAAAAGGCTGTGGCCTAAGACAGAGGCTCTGTGGCCTGCTCTGTTCCTGCAGTGCTTCACCCCCTTCTTCCCAAACTCTCTCCCCAGTCCAGCCACTTCCCATGAGGGAGAGCCGTGCCGTACCACCGCCCAGGAGCATCGCCATGCTGTACCACCTCCCAGGAGCATCTCCTCAGCCCATGGCCACACGGACAAGCTGCTTAGCCTGACCCAGGCTACACAAGCCACTGTGTGCTCTGCCTCAGCCAAGGTGGAAAGGTAGAGCGGGGCAGCTGAACTCTCCCTGGAAAATAACCTAATTACTGGCTATCCAGGGGGCTACAGGCTGGTGCTGGGGAAAGTTCCAGAGCAGCTCACCCTGAGTCCCACCACGTGGCACATGCGGGGCAGCCGGGGGATCAGGCCCAGCCAGTGTGGAGTCATGGAAGGCAGGTCCTGTGTGACCTTCTGTGACAAGGTGACCCGCTCAGCGGATGGGGGACAGGCTGTTGTGGTGCCTACTGGGGCCTTAGTACTATCTGCTCCCAGGGAAGGAGCAACAGGAGCAGAGGGAACGGCCTCGAGCTGCGCCAGGGCAGGGTTAGGGTGGGGGTGAGGGGACATTTCTGCCCTGGAAGGGTGGTCAGGCACCGGCACAGGCTGCCCGGGGAGGGGGCACCGGCACTGGGGGTGTTTAAGAAACACTTAGATGCAGCACTCAGGGACAGGGTTTGGTGGTGGGCTGGGCAGTGCTGGGTTAAGGGTTGGGCTTGGTGATCTCAAAGGTCTTTTCCAACTGAAATGATTCTGTGATTCTGAAAGCAGCAAGAGTGGGAGGGGGAGCACCAGCTCACCCCCTTCTCCTTGCTGTGGGACACATGGATGGAGACAGACGGCCCGGGGAGCCCATACAACTCTTTGCAGCAGAGATGGACAGTGGTAGAAGAGGAGCCAGTGGAAGCACTTGTGTGGAAAGCTGGAGATGGTTGGCTGCACGGTGATGAAGGCAGGTGAGACACAGCCTGGCACAGCATCCGTGCCAGGGGAGGACTCCTTGCTGGGGTACCCATGTGCTCAGCCCTTGTGTGAACGAGGCCCCCCCAGCTCTGCCATGAATTACCCACAAGGGGTTAGGGAGCCTCATGTCCAGTCTTGGAGCCCGAGCTGCCAGGCGATTCCCACATGGCCGAAGGGTGCCAGGGAGCGAGGCAGAGGGCTGCTCCATCGCCCCACTGCCCCGGGACTGCTGAGCTGAAGCTGAACGCACAGACCTTCCTCCTCCGTGCTGCATGCGGGAGGCTGAGGAGTCCTGGCGCATGCCTCAGACAGCGAGGGGCTGCCGCCTCTGCTCCTGCTGACCCAGTGCTGCAGGTCCAGGTTGCCCCACATGCTCCAAGACTTTATTTTTTCTGTCCTTTTATTTTTTTTCTCTCCGTTTTTCTTCTGTGGAAAGAGTTGTAGGTTTGTGTTTGGGAAAGTCCAAATTAATTAAGACCAATTGTAGGCATAGCAATTACGGGCAGGGTTTAGGTAGTAGATGGAGGGAAGCAAAGCAATCAACGGCAGGCCGTCTGCACACCTCGGCGGCAGCACGGGAGAAAAGCCTTGGCATCTGGGAAGTGCCTTTTGAAAGTGGCCAGGGTGCGTTTGCTACAATAATCCACTGAAACAACAGCCGTCTAAAAATAAGGTTGTTTTCTGTACTAAGCTCCTTTTAACTTCGTTAGTCATCACCAGCTCCCAAAATAAGCTCCGTGTAACAGTCTCTCCTAGTAGCGGCTGTAAACAAACTTGGGGAGGCGGGAGGGGAAGGGAAGGGGAGCAGCGGGCGGCCCCGGGACGGCGAGGCCGGGGTCGGGGCCGGGGGGCGGGGGGGGGGGGGGGGCTCGGAGGGCCGGGGGCGGCCGCGGGCCCCGCGCTGCGCCGCCGCCTCTGCCTGCGCCGGCTGGCGGGGCCTTGGAGCGGAGCCACGGTGGTCCGGGCAACGGCATTAAACAGGAGGAAACAGACGGGGGATTCCGTCATTTCGGGGGGAGCGCGGGGGGGGCGGGCAGGAAAGGAGACTCCCGCTGAGGGGAGCGCGGCTGCCGCCCGCCCCGCGCCTCACCCCCGCTCCGGCGTCCCGGGAAGGCGCCGGGATCTCCCCCCCCCCCGCCCCGTCGGGCAGCGACCCAGGACCGGGGCGGGGGGGACGGACACGGGACACGCCCACCCTGCCGGTAGCGCCGAGCGCCGCCCCGGGGCCGCGCCGTCGGAGGGGGGCGCTGCAGCACCGCCCCGTGCCCGCCCCGCTCCGCAGCGCCCCCTGGCGGTGCCCGGCGGTGCAAGGCCGCTCCGCGCCTCTTGCGCGAGTGGCGGGCGGCGAGCTCCGCGGCCGCGGAACCCACGGCGGGTCGCCTGGGGGGAGGCGTGGGGGCCGGGGCCGCCGCGGGGTGAGGGGTCTGTCCCCCTCCCGATTCGGTTTTCCTTGAACGAAAAGCGCCGCCAGTGCTGGTCGGGTGCCGGTGTTTCCCCCGAGGGGGCGGCCGGGTGGGCTGCGCCGCGCGGTGGGGACCGGCCGCCGTCGTGATTTAGTGGAGGAGCTCGCCCCGAGGAGCCGGCCGCGGCCTCCCGTTCCCCAGAGGCAGGCAGGATTTCGTTTATATTGGATTTATTTCCAACCACATATGGGTGTCAGGCACTAGATTTATGATTTTTTTTTTTTTTTTTCCCCCCTTCATACAGCAAATATGCTCAAACCCACCCCGCCTCGCCGCCATCCACCCCCCCAGGAAAGCGCAGGCCCCTGCTCCTGCCAGCTGCGGGGGCGGGGTGGGGGGGTGGGGGGGGGCGCTCGGAGCGGGAGCGGGGCCGAGGGGGCTCGGAGCGGCGGGGGCGCCCCCCGCCCCGCGGGCAGCCCCGCCTGTGCCGGGGTGTCACGGCCACGTCGGGAGCCGGGACGGGGCATCCCGGAGGTGGGAGGCGGGAGGAGGAGTCGCGGTGGGCTGGAAGCCTCTCCTTTCACCGCTACGGAGCGATGAGATACAACTGTGTTGCTGAGATATTTACAGGATAATAATAAATAAAATAATAATAATAAATCTGGAGCGACTGAGACCGAGTCCGCCGGGTCTGTTAGCAATTTAGCAGAACAGGATTTTCCTTTCCCTCGCCTGCCAGTTGATGCTCTTTTCCAAATTTCCACAGCGGGGGAAGCCTGCGATTTTTTACATAATGATTTCAGCATGCGAGGCTGCCTGCCTCGCTTTTTTTTTTATTATTTTATTTTCCCCCCTCCCCGCCTGCCCCCCCGCCTTCCCTCCGCGACCCGCCGCGCCGCGCTCCCCCGCGGCAGGGGGGCACCCGCTCCCGCCGGCTGCCGGGACCCCGCGGGCGGCGGCGGGACCGGGGCTGGGCGGACGGGGGGGGCTCGTCGCTGCCCGCCGGTGCCCGCCTCCCGCTGGCCGCCCGCCGTCGGCGTGGCCGGGGCCCAGCTGACATCACGGGGCCGGGGCGGGGAGAGGGGCCGGGAGGGGAAGGGAGGTGGGGGGGTGTTTTCCAGCTTTAAAAAGGCGGCGCCGGGCGCGCAGCCCTGCGTCAGAGCGAGACTTCCCCGCTCCGCACACCCCCTCGCCCCCGGCCCCGCCTAAGGCACCGGGCGGGCGGGCAGCGCCCGCCGCCCCGTCGCGGGCAGTGCCGCCGAAGTCCCCACGCACACCCGCCCTCCCCTCCATGCCCCGGCCCCGGGGGGGCGGCGGCGGCGGCGAGCTCGTGTGCCTCCGCGGGCGCGGCTCCCACGCCGGGGGCGGCGCGGCCCCGGCCTCCGGGGCGTGAAGGCGGGCGGGGGGGGGCGCGGCAGCGGGGCAGGCGGCGAGGGGCCCGACAGCGGCCCGGGGCGCGGCGCCGGGGCTTCGCCGCCCCGCCGGGTGGATGCCAAGCGCTGCCCCGCCGGCCGCCGCCGCGCCGCCGTCGCGGGACCCAGGCAGCGGGAGAGAGGGGCCGGCGGCGGCCCCGCAGCGCGGCCCGCGCCCTCTCGGCAGCACCATGAAGGCGGCAGAGGAAGGTAACGGGCGGGCGGGCGCGTCCCCCGGGGCTCCTCCGCCGCGGCACGGAGGTTTGCCGGCGGCCGCTCACCGAGCTGGCTCCGCCGCCTGCCGCCAGGCCCGGGCCCGCTCCCGGTGGCCGGGGCAGCGCCGCAGGGGCTCGGAGGCGCCGGCGAGGACCTGGGGTCGGGCCGGGGGAAAAGCCGCGGAGGAGCTCGGGGATTCCCCCCGCGGAGCCGGGGCTGCTCGGGGGGAAGGTCGCGATACAGCCCACAATCGCGGCCGTGCCTCGCGTGGCGGGGGCAGGAGGGACGCCCCGGGGAAAGCGGCTCCGGGCAGCGCCGGGCGCCGGGCGAGGCACCGGAGCGGCCGGGCGCGTCGCGGCCGGGCTGCGGGGCTGGGCCTCGCGTGTCCCCCCGCGCCCCCGGGGCTGCCGGCCCCCGCCGCCGGCCCGGCTCCGGGGCAGCCTGGCCCTGCGATTCCGGCTCTGTCCCGACTCCTTTCCATGCCCCGCAGTAACTCCGCAGTAACCAGAAGTGCGCCGAAAACACGGCGGCAAAGTTTCTAGGGAGAGGGACGGATGGTGGGCGGGGGGCTGGAGTAGCTGCTCGCCCGGGCTGAACTTGACCCTGCCAGGAGCTGGAGCCGGGACCGGCTTCTCCTGCGCCAGTCGGGACAACCCCCCCCTCCGCCGCGGAGCATCGCGATCCAGCACCGGCGCGTCCCCCGGGGAAAGCCCCGCTTGCCTCTGCCCGCGCCCCGGGAGCGGGACCGGCACCGGGCATCGCCGCGGCAGGTGCGGGCCCGGGGGCAGCCCCGCCGTGCCCCGGCCCCCCGCCCGCGGCCGGGCTGCCCGCCGGTCTCCGCGGCCGGGGGGGGGGGGCGGGGGGCGCCCCGGCCCGCGCATTGCGGGGGGACGTGGGGAGGAAGCGGAGGGGGGTGGGTCGCGCCCGCGTGCGCGGTGTTTATTCCGCGCAAGGGACGGGGGGCTCCTTCCGTGGGGCGGGCCGCGGCAGCTGGAGGGGCGCTCAGCGCCCATCCCCTCAGTTTGCTCGGGGCTTTGTTTTTTGGTTGTGTTTGGGTTTGTTGTTGTTTTTTTTTTTTGACACAGATGTTTTCACTCCGGGGGTTCATTTCACTTGACAGGATCCTGCCAGCGCGAGAGCTGCAAGCGCGGCTGTGACTGTGGCTCCGCTTTTGAAGCATGCGAGCGCCTTTTTGGATGAAAGTTAATTACGTTTTATTTAATAGCATTGGCTTGCGTGCCCTTCGCGCGCGGTGACCTCCGCGGGCTGCAGGGACGGCGCGTCCCGCGCTCGGGGCTCCAGGGGCACCAGCGCACCAACCCGCAAAAACTGCGCCCAAAGGCAGCTAATACAAAATCCGTACCGGAGCGTCTTGTCAAAAAAAACCCCAAAAACCAAAAAACAAGCCCCCCCCCCCTTTATTTCTGTGGCGTTTCTGATGCCTGTGCTAAAATGTCGCCAGCCCTCGTCAATAGTTCTCTTCCCTGTTGATGTATTTTGTAAGGGACTAAGAAAACGAGGCCAGCCAGAAAGTGTGACCCAATCAAGGAAACACGCAGGGGAGCCCTGCAAAGCAGGATTGCTGCCGCCAAATTAAGGTGCCCCTTGATTGCCAAACTCCGGCAATCAGAGAAAATACTTTATTTCTTGCTTAGTCGGGGAAGAAACTCTTGCAGCGTGCCCCGGTGGGAGGACCCCACTTTTTTGCTTTAGGTGGGAGCGAGGGGTCCTTCGGCGCGGGGACCCCAGCGGGTTAGCGCCGCGTACGAGTGAGACTCCACAAGCGGCACGGGGAGGGGGTCGCCGGGGCACACCGGCCCCCGCACCCCCCACCGGCCCCTTTCGCTCTCCCGTTTAATGGCACTGTTTTAACTGGATTATTCCCTGGCGCCACGCTGTTACTCTGTCCCCACGTGTGACATCGCTTCGGTTGTGCCTCTCCGCCGCATATCTCCCCCCTCCCTCCGGCGGGGTGGGGGGCGACCCACGCGGTTCAGGGCAGCGCTGGTAGTTTATGGAACTGGCAAATCAAAGCCGCCCGTAAACAAGTTTGGGGCGACGTACCCGGCTCGCAGGTACCAGATGTGGGAGAGGCAAAGGGGCGAGAGCAGCGGAGCCTTGGGAGCTCCTGCTTGGCTCCCCGCCCCGGGAGGAGATGGCAGGAACCCGGCAGGGAGGGGGCCTGCGCCCCGGGGGTCGGGGCTGTCCCGCCTGCAGGCCCGGGACGGGTGGCGCGTCAGCCCGCGCCCTCGGGGCAGGGGCTGCGGGAGGCGGCCGGGCAAAGCGGGGTGCTTGTCCCCGCGGCGCAGCCCCTCGCCCGGGCTGGGGGCGAGCCTGCCCCAGCATCCCGGGGAGAGCACGGCCCCGAGGGGCTGGCAGCCGCGGGCGGAGTGGCTCCGCGGCTGCCAAGGCCTTTTGCGCACTCGGGTGACTCAGCCCCGGCACTTCGGGGAGGCGGCTGCGAGCAGGAGACCGAGGGCAGCCCCACGGCGGCCACCCGACGGCTGCCTCGCCTCCGCCTCAGAGCAGACCCTATCCCCCCTCGGTGCAGAGCCCGGCCCCGCGGCGGGGCCGCCCGCTGGCAGCACCCCGGAGCCAGGGGTCCTGCGTGCCGGGGGCTGCCCCCTCGGGTCCCGGTGCACGTCGGTGCCCGCTGGCTCCTGCAAGAGACGGGACGGCAGCGCGGCTCGTCCCGGCAAGGAGCGAGGAAAGCGTAACAGGCTCTGATGGAAAAAAATGGTGTTTTCCTGGCACTTTGTAACGGAGATTTCAGCCATAAGCCTGGAAAATGGTATTCCCTGAGTTTGTAAGGGAACACCATTTCCATAAGAGTTTTAAAAAACAACTATTCCTTTTGAAATCTGGCCTGGAGCTCGGGAGCCGGGGCGAGCCGAGCTGCTAGGGCTCCTTTGCCTGGCGGAGACTTCCAAACGTCCGTAATCTGACAGGAGTGCGTTTCAAAACAGAAAAAAAATAGTTTAATGTATTTTTAAAATTGATTTTTAACGTCGCCGCTCGCCTGGCCCCGCCGCCGGGGCCCTTCGCAGGCGCTGCCGGTGCCTCGGCCCGGGACCTTCCCCTGCTGGCGCAGGAGGCAGCCGGGAACGCTGCGGGTCCCGCTTTAATGCGCTTTTTATAGCAGTTGGCACTAGTGGGTGCTGCAACTAAGCAAAATAAATAATAAATAAACGACAGCGAAGCCTCCTGCCTCGCAGAGGCGGCGCGGTGGGGACCCTCGGGGGAAGCCTTAGCAGCAGGCAGCGAAGAGGGGGACGGGCCGGTGTCCCAGACGGGCGAACAGAGCCCCCCCAGCCCCCCCCCCCAAGCCCCCCGGCCGAAAGCGGGAAGCGCCGCTCCTGCCCCGGAGCCCTCGGGCAGGTCGCTGCCGCCGGGCGGGAGCAGGTGAATGTCTCGCTGCCCGCGGCCTCCCCATCCCGCCCCCGCCGAGCCGGGTGTGTGTGTGGGGAGATACTCCCCCCAGCCCGGTGCCGGGACCCCCGCTCGAGGGGCGCAGTCGCGGTCCCGGAGGGGGTTTCCCGCAGCGCGCAGGCTGCGCGTGGGGGACTGAGCCCAGACCGGGGGGTGCGGGGCGGGGGGGTGTGTGTGCGGGGCGGTTGTTTGCATCGACCCGGAAACATCAGCAGCGGGCGGGAGGCGGATCAGAGGCGGTGGCAGCGAGATAGGCCGCCCGTCGGGGCCGGGGTCACGTTACCGCCCGCAGCCGCCGCGTCCTGCGCCGTGCCGGGGCTGCGGCAGCCCGTGAGCCGGCCGGCAGCGGCTGTCCGGGCGCAGCGGGGCGGGCCCGACGGGGCGGGCCGGGGATCGCGGTGCCGGAGCGTGGCGGGGGTCGCGGCGGAGCCATGACGGGCGTGGAGGCCGAGCAGGAGTTTGATTTCGATTTCCTCTTCGAGTTCAAGCACAGCGATGAGGGCGGAGGTGGGTGGCGATGGGGCACCGGGGGCGCTGGCGGACGGGTGTTGCGGGGATCCTCCCCCCGCACAGCCCGGTTGGAAAGGGGGGAAGGTTTTCCTCCCTGGGGGGAGCGGGGCTGGTCCCCGCCGCAACGTGGGGGAGCGCGACCCTGCCCCTGCAGCACCCGGGTGAGCGGTGGGGGGGAGGAGGAGGCGGACGGTGCCTCAGTTGTAAAACTTCGGGACTTTGCGCTACGCAGACCCCTGCGCTGCCCGCTCCATGGCTGCCCCCACCTGCCCGCGGCCCCTGCGCTGCGGGGGGCGGCCCCGGCACAGCCCTCAGCGCCCCGAAGCCCCTGGGGGCGGGCGTGGAGGTTGGGTCTTGCCCCTTACAGCGGCGGGCCAGAGCCCGCTCCTGCCCCCCTGCCAGCCCCCGGAAGCCGGAGCTAGTTAGGCTCGGGGTTTAGCTTGAAGGTCACCCGTAAATAAAAATAACGGGCCTGGATTTATCCCGGGTCACACCGTTCATAACGGCGGTGTCTCGGTCCGGCTGACTCGGTTTATGGCTTGGAACAGCCCTGGCGGTGGAAGGGGGCGGCGAGCAGGGCTGGGACCGACCCAGGGAGGGAGAGCCACCCCGTGCTGGCCTCGGTGGCTGCTCACCAGGAGCCAGGCTGCCCGCCCCCCGGCCCTGCTCTCCCTTCGGCTCTGAAACTGCAGCAGGTTCCCAAACCCTGGCCCACCAAGATGCAGGTGGAGGTGCAGAGCTCCCCTTCCTGATGCTCTCCAGTTGCCCAGCTCCCTGGCACATTGGTGGTGTCCAAATAGTTGCTTGGAGCTTCTCAGATTTTAGAAAAACCTGCAGTTTTAAGAGTTTCACTCAGCTTTTCAGCCGAGTGTCCCAGTAGTTAGACACCTGGGAAGTGGAGGGGCCTGAGTGTGTTAAAGTGTTAAAGTCCTAATGAGAGAAGTACCTAACTCCATTAGGCAATTTTGAAACGTGAATTTAAACATGGACCTAGTCGTGGCTTTGTCTTTAGAAAGGTAAAATAGCCCCCACCTCTGCAAAGCCCCTCTGAGCTGCAGGTGGTCAGCATTCCTGCTTCAAGAATGTGAATAAAACCTGATGGTGCCCTGTGCCCTGTGCCTTGCAGGATCAGCCCATTAACAGTAGAAAGGAATAAAACCTTTGCTCTGCGAAATTAACTGGAGAAAAAAAAATCTGAATTTTTTATGTTGTCACAAAGTGAAATGTAAGATGTGAAGAAGGTGTGCTCGCAAGTCAAGGGGTCCAGTTTCTTGTCCTAGTTACACTTAATGCAAGTGTGGATTTGCTGGAACAGAGCTGTTGCAGACCTGCGCTGCTCTGTCTGATACTGGGTTGGGCTCAAGATATTAAAATACACTACTGGAAGTGACTTGGTACTAAATGCACGTAAGGCGCTGGGGGCCTCTGTGGCTCAAGGTCGTGGCAGCAGCCCCAGGTTGAAGCGTACCTGCCTCTTGTCCACGCCGTCGCTGTCAGGTAACCCGGCACAGCTGCGTTAGGCGATGCAGTTTCATGCTTTTGCACCCTGCTCTCTCCTGTCCCTCAAGACTGGCCCTAATTCCCCCTGGTGAGGAAAGCATCAGCATGTTACGAACGCTGACTCTGTATGTGTATGTGATGAATTTTGTCAGTACAGAAGTTATGGAGAAGAACGTGCTTTTCCAGAAATTATAGCTGGTGTGTTTTAGCTCACAAGCTGAGGACTGGGTCCCGTTCCTAGTTCTGGCTTCGGGGCTTTTGTATTTGGTGGGCATGCTTTCTGTGTGCTGCCTGGAAATGTAAGATACCTGAGTGTATTGGGAAGTCTTTGGATCTTGCTTCTCTCAATTTTGAGTACTGTTGTGTGAGAAGTTGTATGACACAGTGTATCTCTTGGCCCTTTAAAAGGTCACTTAAAAAATACACATAATAACTCTAGAGAGACTATTACTTGCCACCTGCGTTAGGGGAACTTGTTTCTTGGAACACTTGAGGCTTTCTTTTAAATTTTATATATATATATATATATATATATATATAAAAATATATATAATTTTTTTTAAACTGGATTCCGAAGGCTGGTCTGAGCCTTTATATTGCTGAGCCTGGGCTGCAGATCTCCAGCAGACTTTGGTGTTTGAATTTCACCCTAGTCATGCACTAGATTTTAAGAGAATTGCTGGGCTCACAGCGCTTTTCACGCCAGTAATAATTATCCCTGTTATTTTGTTTCTTTACGTATTTATTTTTAATAAAAGACCTAAAGGCACTGATTCTGCAGCCAGCGGATGCTGCTGTTGCCCCCCCGCCTGTAAAGCCCACCTGGTGGGCGCGGAGCCGGGGCAGCCTGCGGAGCCCGTGGTCCCCTGCCTGGGGGGGAGCTGTCTGGCTGCGTGGTTGGGACAGGCTGGAGGTGCCACCCAGCTGTGCCATGTCACCAGTGCCATCCACCTGCACGCCAGGCCAGGAGGCCGTGGAAAGGCCCGGGGGATGTATGTGGAAGTGCCTGGCCAGCGTCCTGGCAGCAGTGCAGTGCCAAGGACATCACCTTCCTCTGGAGCTGGAGGAAGCAGGGAAGGCGCTGAAGCTGCCTTACCGGCACTGCTTAGACCCTTTCTCTGAGCTGATTTCTGAAACGGAGAAGATCTTACCACTGCTGTACCACTTGGTTATATATTTTTTTCAGTGCAGGTGGTGGTGGTTGTGGTGGCACAGAGCGGCCATGTGGCCCGGCAGCAACTATAGGGGACTAATTTTGGGAGGAGAGGACTGTGATCTCTCAGGCAGGTCTGCACCTCGCTGTGACCACTGCAGTCGATTACCCCTGTCAGAGTAGCACCTCTTTCCCCATAGCTCCTGCCTGCCTTGTTTGAATGGAGCGTGAAGCTGCAGCATATTTTGAATAATCCGGTTTTATTTGTGGCACGCTCCGGTGTAATTTAATGACCCTTCCTCAGTAAACGGCCGGTCTCTGAAGGCAGGTGAGAGAGTGAGTTCAAAAGGTGGTGTTGCTCATCGTTCCTGACTGTTACCTGACGTGACATGCATCAGCGGGAACATCACAGAGTTGCTGTGGAACTGCGACAGCACAATCATTTTTCCTAAGTACCGTTTGCCTTGGAGTCGTTGCCAGCAAGAAAGGCGAGCGGGATCGCCGGAGGATGACACCAGAGAGGGCTGAGCTGATAAACAAAAGAAAGACAATAGCCGACTGCGCTGCTGCGGCCAGCGTGGAGGCTCCTTTGCATTTGCAGCGCTCCCGGGAGCGGGTCGTCTTGGGAATAACAGCTGCAGTAATTAACGCAGCTTTTCCCTGTCTCCTAGGGAAGGTGGGCAAGGGGGGCGGCCGAGGGAGCTTGCCCCCCGCGAGGGGAAGGGGCAGGCTCCCCGTGCGGACCGGCGGTGGCTGGGGGGATGCAGGGTTTCCCCTCTGTCCTGCAGGGAAGTGCTGCTGCCGGAATGAACCTGGGGAAGGCGGGTGTGCTGCAAGCGCAGCGTGGGCTGGGGGCAACCCGCAGAACGGCGTTAGCCAGGCTCAGAGTTCAGTGGCTGTTGTCTCTGATAGAAAAGTTTTGCTGCCTTGTCTCAGTAAGGCAAGAGGAGCCGGTGCAGGGGCTGCAGAGCCTCCCAGCATCAGGAGGGTGGGTGGCTCCTGCTCCCATCACAGCTCGCAGCACCAGGGGCATGCTGCTCCTGGTTGTGGGCTCCCCACGCGCAGCCCACCAGTGTCTCTGTCTGGCAATGGGAGACACGCAGGCGGCCCTGAGCTGGAGGGGCAGCGCTGAAGGCGTGAGCGAGCGGCAGCGAGGCGAGGCAGGGACAGTTTCCTGTGGACCAGCTTTTTGCTGCTGGTCCCCGTCACACAGCAGGGCTGGAGGCATGCGAAGGGCAGGTTGTTCCCCTGCGTGTGGGCAAGGAGCCCGTTTGTGCAGGTCTGTGATGTGATCTGTCACCTTCCACGTTTCCATGCCCGACCATGCAGCTCTGCTGGTGCTTTTATACACCCGGAGCTGCTCAATGGTTAGACCGTTGGTCGAGTGTGCGCTGCTGGCAGCGCTCGACGTGGCGTGCACAATAACCAGCAATTTCAGTGGAATTTCAGCTATCGCAAAGTAGTGAGACTTCCATGTTTATCCTTCACCTGGCCTCTGCCAGTTGGGCTGGAGGGATAAGTGGTCCCAGAAACCAGAGCAGGTCAATAGATCCATCTTGTTCCAAAATCCTAGTTAACTGGAACCAGTTGGAAACTTGCTGTAATGGAAATTTTGGTTGTGTATAGTTTTTTTAACAGGATGCAGTTGATCGCGTTCTTTGCTTTAGTCTGCCTCCACTTTTGTTTTTCGTCTTGTGTTTTTTGTGTATTCCAACTTCTCAGGGAGGCAGTTAGGCCCACTTACATAAAAGCACATCTCTCAAGCAGCACCGCAGGGTATGAATGCTGAAGCACCGTTGTCTGAAGACTCGATTATTTGCTCTGAAGGTTTGCATAGGAAGAGTGTCCTCGAGACAAACTCAGTCTGCATACATCACCCTCCCAAGATAGCTTGTCTTGTGCTGTTCGGCTACCAGCATTGGCAAGGATGCTGGTCCACAGCTTCTCCGCTGGCGCGGTGTGCCTGTCGGCTGGGTTATTAGAGAGCTGTGCTTTTGTGTGTTTTGCCATGTCCCTCCACTCCAGCGGGGTATGTTACTGAGCAAGTATATTTGTGCCGCACCTCATATCATTCTTTTTTTGTTTGTCTGTTTGTTTTCTAGAACACTATAATTATACATCTTCAAATGTAAATGCTGGCTTGCCTCTAAATGTGGCACATTCCTCATTGTCAACTCCATGTCATGGCCTTCAGGCATCAAATCCCGTCATTTCAGTTGTCCCATCAACAAATCATCCTTCTGGTTATGGAGGACACATCGATGGCGGGGCCTCCGACTACTACCTGCCACCAAACATCAGACCTAATGGAGCTCCAGCGCTAGAGAGCCCTAGAATTGAGATCACTTCTTACATGGGACTTCATCATAACAATAACCAGTTTTTCCATGATGAGGTTGAGGAGGCCATCCCAAATGCCAAGCGGTCACCTTCCACTGCCACTTTAAACTTACCAAACATCGAGGCGTACAGAGACCCGTCCTGCCTGAGTCCAGCGAGTAGCTTGTCTTCCAGAAGCTGCAACTCTGAAGCGTCTTCCTACGAGTCCAACTACTCATATCCGTACACTTCACCCCAGACCTCCCCGTGGCAGTCGCCGTGCGTCTCTCCGAAGACCACTGACACAGAGGAGGGCTACCAGCGCAGCATGGTGGCCTGCACTCTGCTCAGTTCCCCAAGGCACTCTCCGTCAACGTCTCCCAGGACGAGCATCACAGAGGAGAACTGGCTGGGGGCTCGCAACTCCAGACCTCCGTCTCCCTGCAACAAGAGAAAGTATAGCCTCAACGGCCGGCAGACCTCCTACTCCCCGCACCACTCCCCCACACCTTCCCCACAGAACTCACCACGGGTGAGCATCACCGATGAGACGTGGCTGGGGAACACTAACCAGTACACCAGCTCCGCCATCGTTGCCGCCATCAACGCCCTCACCACCGACAGCACCATAGATATGAACGATGGGATTCCCATCAAGTCAAGGAAGACTGCCATCGACCATACCCCGTCCATGACTCTCAAAACTGAACCGGCTGGCGAGGATCACGGGACCATATCGCCAACCACCGATTTGTCACCAGAAGATTTCTCCAGCTTTCAGCACATCAGGAAGGGAAACTTCTGTGAGCAGTACCTGTCTGTGCCACAGCATCCCTACCAGTGGGCCAAACCAAAGTCTCTGTCTCCAACATCCTACATGAGGTAAGGAACCCCAACTTGGAGGGCAATCCTGACAGTATCTTTATTGCATGCTTTTTTCCCCTCCTTGCCCTTCCTGTCTCTGTCTCCTGCCAAATCTGCCCATCTACCCATTGCGCGTAGCCCTGTCTTGTGATGCTGCCTCCGCTGTTGCCGTGGTGTGACCACGCGTAAAGCCTGCGGGGGTTAAAGAGGCTGTTCTAGGAGCTGGCCACACGTGGGTTGTATCTGGTTATCTGCTTCCTGGGGGACGAGCCCCAGCCCTGGCAGTCTGGACATGGGGCATTCAGAAGCTTGTCAGGCAGCGAGACAGTTCAGTACCATCAGACCTCTGGCTTTACTTGAAATGGATCATCCTGTCTTAGGTTTTGTTGCAGGACAAGGAGCTGGGCTCGTTATTGTGGCTGTTACAGGGCCTTTTACATTTACGCTTTGTAGACAGTGAGTACAAATGGAATAGGAGTACGGTTCTTTTGTGCATTATTTCAGCTTTTACTTCACTACACCTGAAAGCTGCTTATCAGTTGTCCTTCCTTCCTGCCCTTGCTGGACAGTGATTTTCTTTTTTCCCTCTTCCCCACTGCTTTTGTGTTGAAAGAAGAAAATCGTGTTTGTCAGCTGATCATACTTAATATACTGGTCGCATTAATTTATCGCAGGAGGACCCTGGGTAGGGAGAACTGCAGAACAGCCAGAGTCTGAGTTACATCCATTGCTTTCTGTTTTGATCTCGGTGCTGGTCTTTATTTTGAGGTCTTCTGAGGGCTGTATAGACAGAAGCACATGCTGCAGGAGGACAGTTTTGTTTTCCAGAAGTTTGCAGGCTGTGCTCAGTCGCTGGCTGTAATGGCCACCCCCTCTCCTCTTCCAGCCACCACCCCCCACGCCCCCCCCCCCCCCCGAACACCTGGCTTCCTGCTTTTGCATTTTCTCAGAATGAAAGAAGTGGGCTGAAATGTTTGAGTTAGGGATGCGTGCCCTGGCTCTCAGCCTTGCCAGCCTCACTCTTCTCCAGCCAGCACCTCTCTGCTACGTACTGGCTCCCCAAACTGAGCCTGAGCAGCCCACAGCCCTTTGCGTTACAGCATGTCGTGCTGCAGTCCACTTCCTCATCATTCTCCTCCTCCTCCTCCTCTCCGCGTTGCCCAAGCTTCTCACAGGACCCACGCTCGGTTCCACGTTGGGAAGTGCCGCAACCCCTTTGGGTCCGGCCACCTGGAGGTGGGCACTGGCTGCCTTTCAGAGCTGGGATAGAGGCTTCTAACACTGGGCGACTCTTTGAAGCCTTCCCACGTACTTCAGCAAAGCCTTCCACGTGCTCCCACTGCAGTGCTGAGCAGCCCGCGCTGGTCAGAGGGGCCGCCGGCCGGCTCCTGCGCCGGGGGGCTGCTCTTTGCCCAACGCTTCCAGGGCACTGGTAGGACCAATCCGGCTTGTGCCCTTCAGTGGCAGCGGGGGCTGTGGGTGCTGTGCTGCTGTCCGTCGGGGGCAGCCGGCATGCCTGCGCGCTGACACAGACAACAAAGGTGAAGTGTACAAAACGGAGCCCCACTACGTTGTGTACTTAACATTTTTTCCACTGTTTTGGTCTTGTATAAAATATGTTTCCTGGTTCACAATATGTTTCCATGTGATCTCATTAACTCGTGCTCTAGGGCAGTTGGAAGTTACTGGTGAAATGTGATTTTAAGTTATTTTACCAATCAGATACACTGACCGTGCTTCCTTCCACTGAAAATACCTCCCGTTTTATGTATATGAAAGCGCTGGGCAAGTGAGCACGGACGTCAACAGGATCACAGCCTACGCAACAGAAACTGTTATTTTAAATCTTTCCAAAAAAATTTGTTAAGAATTTGTCACAACAGAGCTGGATTTTTTTCCTGTTATGTTACACATCTGTTCTATTTCAAACACAAGGGCTGGAGGGGTGGGTTCCAAAAAACAACTTGGGCTCCAAAATCTAGTCGGTCATAATGATTTTGAGATAACCAGATTTGATTACCTCCTCTGTCTCTTCCTGAATATGCGGTACAGTTTTCATCAAAAGCCAGCGTGCCTTGGAAAATCACTGACGCCTTTCCCTCCCTCTCTGGCATTCCCATCTCTTTGGGGGCAGGAGGGAGCCAGATCGGGCATACCCTCAGCCAGGTGCCGTCGCCCTTCCCAGGGTTTTGTGGCGGGCATCAGCCTGAGAGGGAAACCACTTTTTTCTGTTGTTTTAAAAATTGATGATGTTTTTCATTCGGTGTAATTAAAGCTCTACTCACTTTAGGCTTTCCGAGTCCCAGAGCAAGGGAATAACGAGTCCATAATAAGGTATAATACATAATAACTCCCGCCCTAACAGAAACACTTTCTGTTCTTTCTGTGCCTCGTGCTTCCCTCGGGTGCTCGCAAGGGCTGTGAGCCCAGTGGCTCAGCCAGGTCCTCGGGCTGCGGGCTCTGGGAGCAGGACCCCCGGGGCTGCGGGCTCTGGGAGCAGGACCCCCGGGGCTGCGGGCTCTGGGAGCAGGCTGGGGCTGGCACCCCCCGGGCTGCGGGCGCGTGGCTGTGTGTGGGGCTTGGTGCACGGGTGCTGAGGCTGCGAGGCAGGGTGGGTGGGCAGAGCCAGGGCTGAAGCCACATGGGGTCACCCAGCTGTGCCGGGGGGTTGCCCATGGTGCTTTGGCTGCAGCCCAGGGCCTCACGCCAAACCTTTGGATACAGGAAACGAGACGGGGCAGAGATTGTCTGAGGATGCTTCAGAACGAGCCCTGAGGTAGCGATGGGGACCGTGCCTTTTCCAGACCAATAGTTCAGTATTTGTGCATTGTGCTATCTCATGCAAATGTGAGAAGCTTCTGCCTGTAGTCCTTTTATAGTTAACGTGGCAAATAGTTTCAAAAGCAGGCAGCGATGGCATGAGCGGGTGATGCTGTGCTTTCCCAAGCCCTCGCTGTCCCAGTCGCGTTCCTTGCTGCTCTGCAGTGCTGTGCAATGCAGAATCTCTCACAGGCAAAAATGCCAAAGCCGAAGTGGACGTACATGGCTGGGCTTCTGCCCTTGGGTACTGGGGCACTGTTAGTAGCTGTTTCCAAAGCTAAAATCCCATTTTTATTTTTTACCTGCTCATTAGCATGTCCCAAATCATCCTATATTACAACCAAAAGTATAGGCACTCATGGAAGTGCTGGGTTTCTGAGTATATTACACACTTTTTAGGACTTCCTCTTTAGCCTCTGTATTTGACCAAACACAGCCTGAAATTTCCTAGAGACAGTTCCGTACTCGTTGAAGAGCAATGTGTTGTACTTCTTTCAGGCATCATCAGTTTAATCCAGGAAGTATGTTGGCCTGTAACACTTGAGTTTTCATTAAATGTAGTGTTTTGTAGGGGAGGGGGAAGAGAAATGGTGGGGTTTCTTGGTTGGACGTATGGCATGTATGAGGTCTACCACACCAAAAAGGAGCTTCCAGAAATAGACACCCAGCTCCAGGTGGCTTATAAAAGCCCCCTACTGTATCTTCTTGTACAGTTTATTTTTTTAACCGTTGAAAGCCACATTTTCTTTAGCTGGAGTCTCTTTTTCAACCTCAAAAATATACCTGTATGTCCTTGACCTCACAGGCACAGGGTCATGCCGTTTTGCAGAGGGAGGCTGCGGTGAGGGCTGGGTACCAGTCTGCCCACTGCCAGAGCACGTTTGGCTTTTATCTGCATCACTGGGCTTGTTTAGTTTTTGTGGATTTTTTGGATTCCACTTTTGTGACTGTGACAGTATTAAACCCAAGCATGCAAAAATTGTCCACTGAGGCCCCAAACTATATGATTTCCTTAAACATCATGATTTTAAAATGTCGCATGTGTTTTTCCTTCTTTCTTTTGATTTGTGGACCTTTGTTGCCCTTTTAAAATTTTTTAAATTTTTTTTTTTTACATAGATGTTTTGTTCCAGATCATGAGATAGGGGACCGCCTTACTTGGGAGAAGCTGAGTTTCTCGATAAACTGGGACTTTCTGAAGATGGGAAAGGGCACCAGCTATCTTAAGAAGAGATAGTCCCCCGTGCAGCAGCACCGGATTTGCTGACCTGCACATTCATGGCCAACTTGCGTGTTTATGGCAAGCCAGAGGAAGTCCCTCAGACAAAGCAAAGGCAGGGCTGTCTGGGCAAGACCCAGTGAAGTGGGGACTGGTGGCTGTGTGTCGGTGACCATCTCCTGGGGCTCATTAGTATTAATTGAGGGGCAGGGAGAGCAGGCAGGGCAGAGCCCACAATGCCTCTGTTCTTTTTCTCTCTCTTGCCATATTCATGGGGATGGGGGTATTTAGATGCTTTAACAAGTCGGGTTTGCCCCCGCGTAGCAAGTGATTAATTGGTTGCATTAATTGATTAATTGATTGCATTAGGTTGCTGCACCATAGGGCTGAAGACTGCTTGGAAGCCTGTCTGAATGAACTGATTTTTTGTTGGTTGGTTTGCTTGTTTGATGTAATCCTCCCCACGCTTTCTCCTGCCTGTTTTTCAGTTCATTCAAACACCCCTGTGAGCATCTTATTAATGGCCTTCCTTCACCAGCTTGTTTTAGCACCATGTGATTCTAAATTCAGAACGAGCAGAAATGCGCTGCCAACCACTTGTTATCTCCATTCCCCCAGCAATAGTTTCTTGTTCTTTCTCTAAGCCAACAGATGCAAAACTTCCCATGCAAATCGATCTCTGAATGTGAGATTGTAGGACAGTAGTATTGTCTGGGCATATGACGACAGGCTCATTCTCAGACTGCAGCATGAGGAAATCCAGTGCCACATGCACTCCACGGAGGAGCTACTTGCTCCGCATGCCAGCAAAGCCCAGCCAAGTCTGGGGTGGGACGCAGCATCTATTTTAACAGCTCGCAGCCGGATTGCTCAATTGTCAGACAGGAAATTAAAAAAAAAAAAAGAAAAAAGAGAGAAAAAATCTACCCACGTTAACTCATAGGTGAAATATAAAGCGGGTATGTTTTTCTGACCACAGTCAAGTTGGTGAACATATAGGCATCACCATTGTTTTCTCACTTTTCCAGAAAACACCCAAAGGTCTTTAACAGGCATCCGCTTCAATGTGAGACATGGGTAATAAATAATAAATTGTAACCATATTTGCATTTGGTGCACAGTTGGAGCAGGGGCAAGCTGGCAGCCTGGCAAAAGTTTCAGCAGCCCTGTGGTTTCTCTAGTTTATGTTTTTGTTTCTGAAGGAACACTCCCTGTTAGAGAAAATGGGTCGAGTGCAGGGCACTGAGCCTCAGCCATGCTCCTGCCGAGTCCCTTGCTTTGCTCTGGGTGCTGAGCCGCGCTTGCCAGCCGGCTTTCCCAGGGTGGCAGAGCCGCTGGCTGGGTCGTGCCCCCCGCCACGGACTAGCCCCCGCATGGGGCTGGTGAGCCTTCTGACGCCTGTCGCACAGCAGCCTAGGTAAGGCCAAAGATGCTCGCATGCCTCTTTTTTCAAGTGGCCTTAGGCATCTAGTAGCTTAGAAAATGTAATGGTAATTTAATTCCCGATTGCATAGCAGCCATGTGAAAATGGGGCTTAAACACCTTTGCAAAGGTCAGTAGAAGTTTTTGGCTTTGTTTCCTCGCTGTCTTTATTCCAGTGTGCTGCTTAGTATCTTTCCTTTTTGCTTTCTGTAACTTGATAAATCTCTCTGCTAAAGGCAGAAGTCAGCCAGACTGGATAATCTGTTTTTGATTTAATCATACTCTGTATCTGGTGGATGCAAAATAAATCACTATTCATCTGTATTGTAATCTGATTTATGTAGGACCCAGTTGCATTGAGCAAGTTTTCTGCAGCCCAGCACCAGGTTTTGCGAAGCCACCTCACCGCAGCGTCCCTCTGCGTGGCGTTTTGGGGGCGACAGTTAGATTTATTGCAGCGTGGAAAGGCATGGGACAGGTTTTCAGCTGGTGGAAAGTTGGATCCGAGGGGAATGCGGCAGCACATGCTGGCCAGGCATCCTGCGCCAAGACCTTCCCTTTCTCCTCTTGACCCCGTGGAGGGGCTCTGCTCCCCTCCCCGTGGCGCTGCCTGGGTGAGGTGCTTTGGGCCTTTTCAAGTTGATAAGGCATGTTTGCAGCTACCAGATTTTATTTTACCACTACACCATTTGCTTGGTGACTTTTTCCTTTAACCATGTTTAGCCACAGGAAATTAAATGCACGATGAAGATAACCTAACATAGGAAATAGCTCTGACAGCCCCAGCCCATGACACTGTTAAAGGCATCACTCGGCTTCCTTTATCAGGAAAACTGCCATTAATTGTCAATTTATAATCGGGCAGGTGGTATTTTGGAATTTCAACAATAGATTGCAGGCTAGCAGCAAACTATATTTTTGTTTTCGGGCTTTCTTTGAGAACATGAATTGTACAACTTAATTATATTGACATTTTCAGGTGCTGATTTGAAGGGGGGGGTTGTGGGTTTTTTTCTTTGTTTTTTTAAAGAGATGTAATTAGTTTTGGAGCTATTACTTACTTCCACGCATCTTAAAACAAATCCTTCTTCACCTGAGGGCTACCTGCTGCCAGTCAGAGTTGTCCTTTTTAATTAAGTGTTAAAAATTTCTAATCTGATGGATGTTGTGTCCTCAGAAAAAAAGAAGATCCAGCAAGTGAGAATTTACTTGAAACTAGAAACATCTGTTTAAAAATGTGTGCTGATCATCACCAGGAGAGACACAGCTGTTTTGCTCTTCTGTCTGTCATTTATCATTAGTCAAATGTGGCTTATCCAGAATTTTGGGTTTTTTCCCAGACATTTTCAAATTAAAGTTTGTGTACCTAGTGTGGTAGTCAGAGTAGTGGCTATATACAGTGGTTGAGAGCCTGTAATTTTTTGCCATCACCTTGCGCTTTGTACGAGCGTCTAGCAGTGGAAGAGTTTCTCCTCACCCCCGGGATGGGCCCTGGCCGCTCTGGGGGAGCAGCGTGCGCAGGAGCTGGGAAAGTGCAGCATCCTTGGAGCTCCTGTGCTTGGGGGGGGGGCAGCCAGGTTCAGGATTTGTGCCTGGCAGGGTCTTGCCTCAGCAGAGGGTGCCCCACGGGCCGCTGCTGGGCCCAGATGTTCGTGGAGCCCTCACAAAGGAGCATCTTTCTGTTGGTCAGGCTTCCGTCTGGGCTGAGCTGGGAACTGTGTGGATACTTTCTCCCACTCTGTTATTTGTGAGGATGCTCCCTGTCCTGAGGGCTGGAGAGCAGAACGGCTGGAGGTTTGGATCAAGCTGGGCTCGGGTATCAGGAGTGCCCACGCAGGGCGGGTGGTCCTGTCCGCACCGAGGGCAAGGACTTGGTGGCTTCAGTTGAGCCCTGTAATGCACGTAGTGCGTGTCTGTAGGCGTTCAAATCACGCAGCTCAAACTTAAAAGCAGCAAAGAAAGATAGTGTAGAGAAACACAGCACCATCTGAAGTCCCACCGGTGTATGTGCACTGATGCACTAGCAGATGCATGTTAGATATGCTGGTGATAATGGGCTGGATAAGCACTAAAAAAAAAAAAATAAGGGAAAAGCAAAATAAAAACCAGTGGAAGTGATTAAAGTCTCTGTCCTGCAGTGGGCGGCAGCAGGGACGCTTTGGGGGATGTGAGGGCTGCGAGCACAAGGGTCACTGGGGTGGCAAATGGAGTGCTCAGTCTGCAGCTGGATGTGTGCTTGCAATGCGTGGCCAGCGCGGAAGCTCCTCTGCATCTTTTCCCCTTGCTGGCTCATGTGGGCTGTGATGTAGCAGGGGCACGGGGGTCCCCCAGGGCCAGCCCCCACCAGGCTCATCAGCCTTCCAGCTCCCTCACCGCTGCTGCGGCCGGAGGAGCCCTCTCGCTGTGGCAGGTAGCCCTGCTCCGTAGGAGGGGGACTGGGATTTGCTGCTCGCTGGGCATCTTCTCCGGGATGGTGGAGAGAGGATGAAGTTTGGTGTAGGGAGGCAGGGTAGCATGTGGGGTTGTGCTGCGTAGTTCTTTGTCAAGGCTCCTGAAGGGCACCTGGTGCGGAGAATTCGCCAAAGGGAAGAATATATGCTGGACATGAAATCAGTGTTTTCATTGTGAAGCTTTTTGCTTCAATTTCAAGATCAATAAATTTGTCTCAGGCCAGCTGTTTCTATGGTGCTTGTTTGCCTCTTTTTTTTATTTTTTTTTCAACCCAAAGCATCGACTTGGCGTTCCTCACAGCCGAGCTCTCCTGACTATTTCCTAGACTGGTTTTACACTGGAATTGGGTTTCTAAGAGTGACACTTTCCCCACCATTGCATGCTGTCAACCCTGCTTGCTTTTGCAGTGGTAATGAGTCCATAATATTTCAGTTAATTGAAGACTCAATACGGGGCCAGAAGAGTGAGCTGGGTTTCCTTTGGGCTTGTGCGTCACCATTGGTAGGACTTGTGAGTTCTGACCTCAGAGCTTGCTCCCTTGTGTGCATGGACCAGAACGAGATTGGCTTCACTTTGAGACCCTCTGATGTGTTTTCTGTTGGGAAGGAAGCTGGAAATGGCTTTTTTTCTTCTTTCCACCCCCTGCAAACTGAGCAGATTTGTTGAAATCCATTAGATTCATTAAATGTAGAACCCCTCCAGAGCTGGTTTGGCATTCACTTTCACAGCAGTGAAAGCAGTAGGTTCCTCTGCATCTTCCTGCCTACCTTTTTTTTCTCTTTGGTTCAAGAATCAGTATATTAAGATCTTTGTAAGCTGTGTCTTAACATTTTTCCATTTTGGTTACAAATTGGGTAGCATCTGGGCCACCAGCTATTCTTGACCCGTAAATCTTCATAAAATAACCATTGCCTTCTAAATTACTTATGTTGTGGCATTACCCATATTGATGAAATTTTAAATGTAAGATGGTGAAGGATGAACTGCGAAGCACGGTCTCTAAAGTAATAGTGCTGGATGCTTGTGGTTTGTGATAGTGTACTTGATGTTAATTTTTAATATGTTTTCCTTTCCATTATAGCCCATCCCTGCCTGCCCTTGATTGGCAGCTGCCATCTCACTCAGGACCTTATGAACTGCGTATTGAAGTGCAGCCGAAATCCCACCACCGAGCTCATTATGAGACAGAAGGCAGTCGAGGGGCTGTGAAGGCATCTGCGGGGGGCCACCCTATCGTGCAGGTACCAAAACTTGTAACGAGCAGCACAGGTTGTTTGTCTTGGTGCGCTGCTGTGCGCACCTTTTCTTCTCCAAAACTGAGAAGCGATGGGAGGTTTTTCCTGTCCTCAAAGATTCCTGCGCCTTAAAGCGTGTGTTTTAAATGGGGTGGACCAAGCCTTTGTTAAAAGCAAGGCGAGAGCATCTACTCGCTTTCGGCAGCATGAGTACAGTGCAGGCGGGGTGCTGCTCCGTCAGTGCGCAGCTCCACAAGCGTTCAGCTGGCAGGCGGTGACTGGGGACCTATCCGTGCAGCTGGATTCCAGGCATGCACTGTATGCTGAGATCAGCTGGGGATGTGCCTCAGTACATTTAGTCCTGAACTTGCGGTTGGGTCTCATCAGAGCTGTGAACACATGTTGGAGGGCAGAGCTGTAGCAGTAGTGTGGAACTATGTTGCTGGTCTGGATGTTGCAGCGAGTGCTGAGCTTTTGAATTTCTTCTGTTTAGTCCCTTAAACGCTTCCAGCCACCCTGGAAAGCCTCTGAGGTCTGAATCTAGTTTCATGAGTTCTACCAAACTCTTCAGTTACTGCATATAAAGCATTTAATTTAATAACACTGTAAACTGACCCTTAATTCATTTATATGACTAGTCTCATTCATTTTTAAAGGACTCTTCTCAGGGGTAGGAAGAACAAGATTTCATTGTTTAACACACACACAAAGAGAAAAATAGCGGGAGAGAGCCAGCTGTGCCTGTCCCTCCCTAGCTGCTCCTTTCTCCCCCAGAAGTTAAATGTCCAGTGCCTTTTGGCAGGGCTGTGACTCGCTGTGCAGCAGGGCCCGCGTTGGACCCTGGCCGGTGGCCACGGACCCCCGGCTGTCAGGGGGGCAGGGGCTGCCGCCGTGCTGGCACTGCCTGGCTTTATGCTGCAGCTCTTCCTGCAGGAGCAGCGGCTTGGCGAGGGAGCGGGTGCGGGAGGCGATGAGCAGGGAGGCGATGTGCAGACCGCGTGTGTAGGGCTCAGGGGCACGTGTGTTTATTTGGTGTAAAACCCTGTTAGCAAACAGCGTTTTGAAGGAGTGATGTGAGTCAGAGATGATGCCGGGCAGGGACTGCGCCTGAAGAATGTGTGCGCTGCTGCTGCTGCTGCTGCTGCTGCTGCTGCTGCTGTGGCAGCTGGGAAAGGAAAGTGAAGGGAGTTGTCAGCAGCAAACACAGTTTGCTCTTTAGCTCTGCCAAAACTCATCAGTGACATAGGATTATGAAGTGATCTGCTGAAAGACGAAAGGTTTTAGCAGAACATTTGTAAGTGATATTAAAGAGGAGTTTGTGGCAGACACGCTTGATGACAATTAATACCTACGCTCTTTGTGGCTTTGATGCAAGGAAATGTAAATGGGGAGGCATCAATTCGCAGCGGCCAGCCTGGTGTTTAAAGTTTCCTACGTGCTTTTTGAAAAGACTGAATGTGATGCCAACATTTAATTGGACTAAATGTGTCCAGACATTTCCCCTCTCATCCCCTGTCCTGGTCTGTTGGGAGGGAGCGTGCTGCTTCCAAACACAAACAAGTGTCAGAAGAGAGGAGAGGAAACTGCGGAAGGGCATGGAGGGAGAGGGGAGGAAGCAGCCAGTCCTAGCCCTGTCAGATGGCTCTACCGGTTTAATAAGGATTAATGCATTTTTCAGTCCTTTCATTACAACCTGAACACTCTTTTCTCCAAAAAGAACAGAAACATAAAAAGGGCCAGAAGAGGCTTCTCCACACTGCATTGCCATCCCGGCTTGAGTTATCTGTTTGAGGAAATACTTAAAGGCTTCTGGCTTAGACCAGAGTTGGGTGGACGGATGAACGGTACTTCCAAAAAGAAAGAACTTATAAATACTTTTTATAAGAGAAGTAGTAAGCGCTTACAAACAAAGAAGGACTTTAAAAACAAAAATGCAAGGAGGAGGAGGAAATCTAGGGAGTAACTTCTGATAAACTGGTGACTGACAAAAGCTGCAGTCTGCATCTCTGCATCGATGTGTGTCCAGATGTTGCAGGTGTTTGGGCTGGGTTAGATTCAGTTCACTCTGTTACACAGAAGGGAGCTCAGGCTTCAGAGTTCACACTTGGGTGTAAGCTCAACCAGTATCTTGAGTGTGTTCAGCTGAGAGAGTTCAGATCAAGCTTTTCCCTCTGATATTTCCTGCTGTTTTCAGTGATGCTGACTCAGAGAAGCCCCTCATAAAACTGCTCTGACCTCTCGCACTGCCCTTGTGTGTTACTCTTTTGCCCTCTGTGGGCAGTCAGAGCTTTCTTATGTCACTGCTTTGGGGGAGTCTGCTTAAATTCTGCTTTTGTTAAAGCTCTCCACCTTTACCTTGGGCAAAAGGAGAATGTGGAAGAGGTCTCTTCCTCCCTTCTCTGTTTCAAACACCCTCTCACTCACATCCTGCTTTCCAAACCAGGAGATTTTCTCACGCTGATACCTCCACGTATCTGTGCAGCATGCTAAGGCAGAGGAGGAGTAAATCCAGAAAGCATCCACTGCTCAGGGCACAGTTCCCCAGGGCACAGTTCCCCAGCAAAACTGCGGGGGGGTTGCTTTCCCTGCAGCCAGAGTGTGTTTAACTTTTTTTTCCAAGCAACATTAGCTTCCTTGGTGCTGCTCCATCTCTTCTTGTAGGAGGTGGAACATCAAAGGTTTCAGAGGCGAGCGTGCTGGATGAGGTGGCACAGGAGGACAGGAGTGTGGTGTGTCCCACCTTGTGGGTGTGACATGAAGCCCAGTGTTAGGAGAAAAATTGGGAGACCCCTTTTTTCCTTGGTTCTGGTGGCTCCCCCAGGCTGGTAACTTTTCTCTGGAGCTGGAGAGGGTCCCATGTGGGAGCTTTGCACTGGGGCTGGGCAGCGTGCTGAACACCCGCCAGTGCCTGCGATGACTCTTTTCTCCCAGACTGAGCCGGGGAAGGGCTGAGCATGGCGGGCTGCCAGGGGTTCATGCCGACCCCCCGAGGGGCGAGCCTGGCAGGTGCTGGCAGCTGCCTGCGGCACCAGAGCCTTGCCCCAACCCGGTGCTGGAAGGCACCGCTCGCTCCTTATCATCTCACTGTCATCTGCCCAGAGCTTGCTCATGGAGGCTCCTGCCGGCTGTCCCGGGCATCTTTCATCCACCAGGATTTCCTATGGATTTCCTTCTGTGGGGTGGCTGCCCTGTCCCTTCTGCGCTTTGGAACGATACAGTTTTGGGCGCTTCAAGTTGTCTGTGAAGGCTAATGAGCCCGATAATGCAATATTCCCCTCTCTCACATTGCGCCGTTGCCTGTTTGGGTGTTGGGCTGCCGTGGCAGCCCCAAGCTATTGCCGTTCTCGATTGCTAAACATTTTGAGAGTGGGCTGAGCCGGCACACCTACCAGCTGAAAGTGCTGCAGCAGACTGGCAAGCCAGCGGTGCCAGGGAGCGATGCTGGTGAGCTCATGGCTGGCACCGGCTCATACCCCTTAGCCGGGGGATGTATTTTGCCGGTTGTCGTTGCCTTCGGTGAGTGCAGGCTGGGTCCTTCCCTCCCTGAGTCAGAGCAGGGCTGCTGCCCCAGCTGGTATCAGGCGCGACGAGGCTGCTGGCTGTGCCAGGTGAGGGTGAAACTGGGGACCACTTTGGGGAGCAAAATCATGGTTGGTAGCATCCTGCTGGCACCTGTGCACTTGCAGGAGCTCACGACTCAGGTGAGGTTTTCTCTAAATGAAGCAAGATGAAGTCAGTGGTGGCTTCAGGAACCCCACAGGGTTAGATAGCTACAGCCATATTTTAAGTGAGGTGAATTTAATTCAAGGGGTTTACATCCAGAATACCTTAAAAACGTCCTCTGGACCTATCTCCCATTCCTCATTCAGAGCGTGGTGGTGAGGAGTTGCTCAGGATGGGGTTTACATTCCAGCCAGTGATGGCTCTGTGTCAGCTGCAGGTAAGTAATCTGGCAGATAAAAGTTTGGGCTCCCTGGGGAGGGATGGCACCAGATTATAAATGTATGGTCTATAGATATTCTAATTAATAACTCATCTTTGGAATAAGTCAAACACGTTGGCTGCCTGAGATGGAATTTTTACAAGCAGGGTGCGGTGTATCTGTGAGATAAAATCCAAGTACTCAAGAATGTTTAATTAAAGGGTATGATGGACTCCCATGGAAGACTGGACTAAATGGTGAAAGAAAATATTCAAATGCACAGAACAGTCTAGTAAGCACTTTCAAGAGTCATGATGATTATTCAGTTTTTTGACACAAAATATGCCAGGAATTTTCTTCAAGATCATGCTTGATGTGAGGTAGATAAATTGGTTAGAAAAAGGGAAGAAAAGGAGTTGTAGGGGTTTTCCTTTTTTATCTAGGGGACTAAGCAGAATTTTTTTCCCTCTTGGAAAAAATAAGTTAACATCGATGAGACAGTGAGTGCTGCCTTGCCTTCCCCTGTACCGCCTTGCCACGAGGCGGTGGAGGCTGTGCACGGCTGGTGCGCTCCAATGCAGAACTTGATCTGAGCCTGTGAGCAGATGCATAGTCTGAACCCCCTCATTTTACAGGCAAAGCATAATAATTTGGCTGCTGATTTGCATTGTCAAAATGTTGTCTGTGCCAGGAGACTTGCTCACAGGAGCTGGCTGTGTTGTTCCTCAACAAGATCTCCAGTAGGCACTTTGGGTCTGATTTTCAAGGGCCTTGAGGCATACGTTGGGATTTTTAAATCCCCTTATGACTAACAAGTGTTGAAGCCTCCCCTAAAGCAATTGCTGCCTCAGTGGTTTTGTACCTTTCCGCATCAAGATAATGAGGCAGCAGCATGCCCCTGGGCTGTTTGTGCACCCCGGTAACACACTCCATGCGTTACTGTTTGCTTGCCATGGGTCAGCTGATTTTGTTGCTTTTGGATAACGAGCTCAAGTAGCCCGGGTCCAGGTGGTGGCCACCGCAGGTATCTGTCAGAGCCCTTTCATCTGCCAGACCCAGGAGCCATGAATACCTTTTGCGAACCCCTCAGGGGATAGAAAGCCTTGCTGATCAGACCATGGTACATGGAGGGGGGCAGCAGTCAGTCCAGCGAGCTGCAGATGCCGTCAGCTGGGGGCTGGGTGTGTGTCCCCCCGGTCCCACGTGGCACCTCTCGTGCACCCGGCTTCGGAAATGTCACTGGGCTTGTGCAGTTACACAGCAGGCAGGATGGGAAGGAGAGAGAAATGCAGAGCTAAAGGCAAAGACTGGAAAGAAGTTGTTCACCACTGATGCCAGGGAGGAGATAACGGGATAAGGAAGCCGAGAGAAAGGCTCTTCCAGACAGAGTGGGGCGAGCCCTTCACAGCACTGCTCTGGTGCTGCACAGCAAGAGTGAGCCCCTGGTTAATTTAATGAAGTACAGGGTATGAGACTAATCATATCCTTGCAGTGAATGTGTAAGTGCTTTTCTTGGTAGGGGTACCACAGTGCTGCCACCATTGTTGGGGGCGTCAAGGGAGTTGGGAAGAAAACAGTCCCTGGTGGGTCCAGCTCATGGCCATCTGACCGGGAGGAGTGGATGTGGAAAAAATCTTGTTAGTGGCTTTCCCCTTCCCCCTCTGGGTCTATCGCCAGAGAAGAGGGCATATTCTCGTGAGTAAGCAGTGATTCAGCTCATCATGCCACCATAGACTTCCTCTCTGTGCTGCTCTTGACTTCTTTGTGGAAGACAGCATCACCCCTTTATCCAGATGGAAATACAATCCTTTCTTACGGTGAGGATATAAAGACATTGGCAAGCACCTGTTAGCCAGGTTGCAATTAATAGCACAAAGCCATGCAACCATACAACAAACCAGACAGGGAGCCTATGTTTTATAGCCTTGTTTTAGACAGCCGGTACTTCTTAAGAATAAATCTAACCTGAATGGCTTTCTCACTTCTTGCATCTGTATAGTTAAAGCTAACCTCAAACTGGCAGACAGATAATCAAAAGTGAAAAGTAGAATGATTTGGCAGATGTTTTAAGGCTGCTATTGCTTCTCTAAATCCAACAAATGGAAGAAAGCCCACTGAAAGCTTTCTATCATGGTTTTTCATCATTAGAGGATCGTGTTTTGGGAAGGGGGGAGTTTCTCTCTTTTGTGTTTCACATGAAGCCGGTCCTGCAGGGTAGGTGCAGCCATAGGGTGGCTTATGGCCCCCTGGGAAGGGCAGAGCCCAGGAGGGCGCTGCGCTGGGAAGTGTGCTGCTGTCAGCTGGTAAAGGTTTCACAACCCTGAAAATGCAATTTCAGCTCTGATTTCTGAGCGGTCCTGGGGACAGGCCTCTGCTGTTCGGTGCAACAGCCCCTTCCAAAGGCAAAGCAAATTTTCCCACACCCAGCGCTGGGGGGACGATCTCTGCTCTCCTTCAAACTGATCCCTTGCCCACGCTCAGCCTGACCGACGTGATGCACATCCCGGCTGTTGGCATGCCAAGGTGTTCAAGCTTTCCAGCCTGAAGGATTTAGCCCCCCATCCCGGCTTTGCCAGCGGTTTGGGCTCACTGGCTGCTGGCAAAGCATAAGTTAGTGGTGGCCTTGTGGGAGGAGGGGATGGAAAGTGGTCCCGCTCCTCCGCCGTCTCTGTCTCTGCTCCCTCGGGAAAGGGGGTGATGGTATCAGCTCCTGGTTTTCCTCTTCCTTGGCATCTCTCGGTTTCCTTTCTGCCTCATACTTTGTGACAAGGGAGTCGGTGGCATTGCTCTCGCTGTGTGGGGTGTCTTCTAGCCGTCCTCTGGTGGTGGCTGATAAGGCAAAGAGCTTCTAGGTTAGACCTAGGAAGGAAGGAGATGAGTCATCCTTATCTCTAGCACTGCTCGCAGAGCCATCCTTTCTGCCTCCCTGGGCAGGCTGGTTTTGGTGGTCAGCAGCACACGCACCCGGCGTGGCGGCAAGCAGCATGATGGAAGGCTCTGCAAGACCAAGGCAGAACATGAATGCAGTAGCCTTTCTTCTCTTACTCCTCATTTACTTTGTCCTTGGGTCTCACACTGCATCCTTTCACTTGGTGAATTTTTTGCAGTGTGGACAGGGTTTTTCCTGCACATTGTCTGAAAGGGCGATTGATTGTTGTTTTAGAAGCATACCTCAAAAACGTGTATCACTACTTTCTGGGGACGAATCAGGACTCATCCGTGACTGTTTGAGTGCTGTGCTGCTTTTTGTCCTGTGCATCCCTTATGGCACCTACTTAATATCGCATCACTCCTGCTAAAAGTTGCAGATGCCCTGTCTCTTGCTCTGTATGAGTTTTATTTCTAGAAGCTGGCATTCCCCTCTCCCGCCAGTGGTCAGGTCCCAGGCAACATAAGAAAAATCCTCCTTGCCTTGGTTTTTCTACATACCCAAATAAAGTGTGAGTGTGTCTGTACGCCTGGGGAGTATCCGTCAGTGGGTGGTGCTCAATGAAGATGGAAAGAAAGAAATTAATATAATAGGCAGGTGAAATAAATAGGTGATTTCTTTGCAGCGGTGTGCTAGGAAGATACCTGCATGAGCTGCAGCAGCCAGGCAAAGAGGCGTTTGTGGTACTGCTGGTGAGGCTGCTGCAAATGTGCTTACGGAGCTAAATGTTCCCAGTTCCTTCCTTTACACACGCTGTCAAGATCTGCTAGAGCTCAGGAGCCCGTCGAGTGATCTGTTCACTCTTACATTTCTTCTTTAAAAAAAGAAAGAAACGGTTCAGCTTGATACAAGAAGAGAAAAGCAACAGCCAGTGAGATTCTGGAGAGGTTTGGCACATTTGAAAGTTTTTTAAATGGTCATAATGTAAAACCAAAAATTGCCAATTGCTTAATGCATGTTCTAATAGGTCTGTGTCTTTTGGGAATGTTATTCGAATGCCTGAGCTGTTTGTGTTAAAAAACGGCCACTGCATCTGCATGGTGATTGCTTTCTCACAAGGCCAGTTGATTTTTCCCCAGTAATCTGTGGTGGAAGCACCTTCCACTGAAGATGCTTGCAGCAAGGGGAACACCTAGAAGCGATGAGAGTCTCAGAGTCCGCAGGCCAGAGTCCTGCAGACCTCTCTGAGCTTCACCAGCTCTTCTTCTGCCCTCCCTGTACCAAGAGGGAGCTGCAGATGCTTCTGGTTAGCCAAAAGAGGCTACCGGTAGTGCTACAAATGGGTACCTGCTTTTCTAAGGGAAGTTACAACATGGGTAGATCTTTTGTGTGCCCCAAATTACCAGACCTCAGTTACAAAAAAAAAACAACCAAACCCAACAAACAACCAAAAAAACCCCAAACCCAACCAATTCAAAGCAGTACTGGGATATTCCTGGGGTCAATCGGCTTAGCCTGCTTAATTCAAGCACATGCTTAGGAGTTTGCTGACTCTTAATCAGTTTAGCTGTTTTTAAGAAAATAAGACTGTGGATGGGTAAGATCTTGAGGACTGGGTTTAAAACAGTTTTACAGGGAGGTTCAGATGATACGTGAGGCTGTGGTCTAGGCGTGAACCACGGTTGTTACTTGACTTAGTTTTGGTGGCAGTTGAGAAGACCTACACCAAAGTTACCAATCAGCAAATCTGCTCCAGACTTGTCAGATTATTGCACGTTGACATGCGCCCAAAAGCTGAAATGAAACACGGTTAAAATTAAAATGCAGCCTTACCAAAAGCCAGATGCTTCATTACGAGCTGAGCTAACCTACCTGCCAAATACTGCTAACCTGCATGAGGCAGGTGATTAATTTTTTACAAGTCTGCTTTCGTAACTAGACATCTGTCCTCTATTCCTAAAACTAATATCTCAGGGCAAACGATATTTTTTTTCTTCTGGGTACTCCAAATTACATAAAACTTATATATCATGAAAATTATATTGTGTGCATTCAGTATGAAGGTATAAGGGGGGGGGGCAGTTCGTATTTCAGATTGCTTTCACACCAACGTAACTCCATTGGAATAATTTCTGGTTTTATACTTTCTTATTTTTATATGTAAGAAGAGTAAAAAAATCACATCCATAATGTACCTTGTAACCTGGAATGTCAGTATATGTGGTTATAATATAGATTTTCCATTTTAATCAGTCATTGTTCCAAATAACAGGCTGAATCAGTGGAAAATGTGGTGTCAAATTACTCAGTTGCTCTCTCAAAGTACGTTGCAGCTTTCATTATGAGCAGGGGTTTATACTTTCTTTCCTTGTGAGGAATAGCTCGAGATATTCTCTGATACGTGCCATGAAAGGGAGATGATCCATTACAGCATCTGCTATATACATACACATAAGCAAACTACGTTGCTTGCTGTTGGTGCAGCAAAGTCAAATAAACTTTCTCCTCCCTCCACATGTTTAAGAAATAATTTAGCAAGAGTTGCATATTTTCACCGAAACAGTTGAAACATGCTAGTGATCAATTTACTTGCACATGGTAAAAATAATACAGGTTGCAGACAGATTTGTAACACAGTTTTTAAACACCTGTTTTTAATGTTTCAGTACCCAATAAAGCGGAGGAACTCCTGCTCTTGGTTTGCATGCAGACATTCTGTGCGCTGGGGTTTAGAAGCCTGCTGCCCGGGTTCCAGATGCAGCCCTGGTGGAGCAGTCAGCATCCCCTGCGGGCACCGCCTGGGTACGGTGTCGAGAGCTCCTCGGCCCTTCGGTTACAGACACCAAAGTGCCCCTCAGTGAGTTTTGCTCTTTGACATGATGCTACAGCCAGACAGGCGTCCTGGCAAAAACCCATCGTCCTCACCAGAAAGCGAGCTCCCCCCTTGCCGCTTGCAGGGAACGCCCCTTGTGTGAAAATACTGCTGGGCCAGTCCTGTGGAGAGTAAGGGAAAGGATGTGAAAGAGATTGAGCAAAGTGATCCATTAACAGAGCACTTAAGTGATCCTTACATTTTCATAAAGTGGGATTAATTGTTGAACATGTGCTTTAAGTTTTCTACCAAGTAAGGGTACATGGATCAACTGGCAATTAATCATGTAACTTGCTGTTGCTTGGGTTACTCAGTGGCAAAATCTGGGCTAAGACATCTCTCCCCGCCGTGCACGGGCGTTATGAGAGGTTGTGTCACACGCGGGCGTGTGGGCTGCCAGCTGCCCGAGAGAGCACGAGAAAGGGAAGCAAGCGGCAGAATCTGCGCTCTGTTCCTGCAGAGCTCTTTGCTGCCTTTCAGGAGATCCATTAAGCTTTCCCTCTTAAAAATCAGATGCACTTCGGGTATCGGTTGTAGTGGGTCGTATGCCACTGCTTCCTTCTGATGGTTTTCTGGTGAATGCTGTTAACGGGATCCTCCTTTGCCCCTGTCTGTGCCTTTGGTCCCTTTGATTTTGGGATCCCTTGGGATGATGGCATCTTCTTTTTGCTCCGCCACCATTACTCCTGCCCACATCTAACAGGCATGAAGCCCCCACGTTTCTGAAGCTTTTACTGGATGTCTCAAGAGCAAGTCGGGCGTAATGATGCTAGAGCCAAGCTTCCCATCGCTGTCCAAAATCTGCCCATTACTTTCCTCTGTCTTTAGGCAGACCATACCTTTCTTCACGCCATTTAAGTCTGTAAGTTAGCCTGGTTGCTGAAGTGTGCTATATTTAGCTGATTCCTGTCCCTGTGCCTGTATCAAAATAGCAGTATCAGCGTATCATACGTGCCCTGCTCAGGACATGGATGCACCCATTCTGCTGTACCTAATAAGCCACACGTTGCTGTCCCCTGGGCTCTCTGCCTGTGGCAGGGCAGTGGCTAGCATTCGGGATGCCCACAGCATGCTGCGGTGGTGCAAACAGAAATAGCCAGAAGGGAGTGGGTCGAAAGGGAGATCACGTCTGGGTTCTGGAGAGCTGCTGGGAGCTGAGCCGTGCTTGCAGCCTGGGTATGGTTCAGGCACATGGGGCTTAGTCCCGAGTTTTCGCCCCCCTGCTAGCATCTTCACCTGAGCACTGCAGGGAGAGAGACCTGAGCCTGACCGAGGTGGTTGCGACATGTCGGGATTAAGAAACTGGAGCAGGGGTGCTTGCGGGGGCCAGGACTGCCAGCGCCGTGGGTCTGCTGCGTGTGCGCACTGTGATGCAGCGCTTTGGTTGTGAGCACGTGGTGCAGGAGGGATGCGAGTGCCTGTCTCCAATGAGCCCGACTGTTGCCAAAGCCAGGACCGCGCTGGATGCAGCCAGGGGGCGAGGGTACGGGTGCTGCGTGGTGGGGGGGCTGAGGTCCCACGGCCACCCCCTGTCCTGCGGATCCTGGCCTGGCGTGTTGTTGTTATGATTGCTATGGAAATAATTTCAATGTGTTTTGTAGTTCTGAGATGCTGTGTCTTGCATTGTTTGGCTGGAAAGCTGCTTGACTGGTTTTAGAGGGTGGCTGTACGTGCGCAAACACTAGCTGATTTTTTTTGTGGTGGAAAGTAGGAGATTCACAGCATGGTTTTAATTAGAATCGCTCATTTAGTCTTTCACTGCAGTGTGTTCTTTAGTTGAAAGATAATTTAATTTTCTTTGTTTTGGAAGATTTCCGTGCTTGTCTGTGTGAAATGTCTTTATTTACTGTGCCTCATTGTGCTTTGTGCATAGCTTTGACTGTGAGGAGAGTCAAACCCGAACACTTCCCTGGGCTGTATTATTTTTCACCTGCTGTGGCTTTTAATACAGTCTCACTGCTATACATGTACGGAGTGCCTGCGTTCCAGGAGAAAAAACACCGGAGAAAATTGGCAAAGCCTGCAGGGTTAGATTTAGCCGTTAAACACTCATTGACTTGAAGAGGAATAGCACGCCTAAGAGTTGTGAAATGCCAAAGAAGTGTAACTGGTATGGGGCGGGTTGGCTTTTTGTTTCTGAGAAGTCTGCAGAAGCAAACAAAGGCAAAATGAAAAAAAAAATGCTGTTGCTCTTTGCAGAACTCTCTATCAGGATCCTGTAACACCCCCTGTGCTACGGGGAGTATTTGGTGTGGCTGAAACACAGTGCAGCACAGAGCTACTGTGTTCATACGTGTAACAAAATTTAGGTAATGTTTGTCATCTTAGAGTAGAAAAAAAAAGGTACATAAGGTATGTACGTCTTTCCCCATATATGCAGGAATTCACAAAATGGCTTGGAATGTGCAGCTTTTTTTAGAAAAAAGTTATAGACAGCCTTTATTCATCAGTAATCCATAATAATCCTGCAATAATTTTCCCAGTGACTTTCAAATTAATTTTCAACCACTTCTCTTGCTGTGGTGTTATTTTCTTTATGTGGGCCTTATGTCTCGGTGCTTATATTCTGCAGTAATGTAATATTCCTCAATATAGACTCAAATATTGTTACCGAACATAGGTTGTAGAGTGTTATGGACTACGGAATGGCTTACAGTTACAGAATATTACACAAACTCCACCCACAGCTGCAAACATCAGCTTCCAGGGACAAACAAATCTAGACCACAACTTGCAGGCACATGTGCTAGCAGCGTCGAGGTACACAAGTAATCTCAAGCACATGTCCTGAACACATCAAAGCCCCATTTTCTAATCCCTCCCGGTTGTGAGGAAAACCTTAAAATATGCGAACTGCCGTGGCCCTGCTGCTGGCTGCAGGCGCCCTTGCTGGGGTGGCGGCGGACTGGGGCGGTTGTGCAAGGAGCAAGGCGGCACGGTGGCGGTGCTGGCGCAGGCTGTGGCTCTGCGGGATGCTGGCGTTGGTGAAGGTGCTGACGCTCTCAGCCCAGGTAGATGGTGCATGGGTAGTTACTGTAGTCACAGGGCAGCATTAACTGAGAAGCCTGGCCCGAATAGCAGATGCTTTTAGGAAAACCATCTGATGAGTAAAAGCATTATTCTGTTCCTCCAGTCTTGACTAAAGTGAATAAAATAAAGAAAAATATGATGAAATTTGCCCTTTAGCCTCTCGTATCTCCAGTTGTTGGCAAATGCACTTTTCCCTCTTTGTAGCAGAAAAATATGTAATACATGTTCGAATTTAATATAAAAATGAACGTTAGCAGCAATAGTGCTCGGGGCTGTATTTTTGTTGTGATTGCAACACGCACCCCGGTTTTGACGCAACAGCAAGGCCACTGAAAATGCACATGGTGCTGCTGCAAGATTGCCCGTGTGCTGCAGAGCTGAGGTTGGGCCGGGGGGGTTGCTGCAGTCTTTGCACGTGAATGAGTTGCTCCTTGCTGCACTGCTGTGCTGGGGGAAGGGAGGGACATCAGCTGCGTCTCAGGCATGAGCAGGGAGGCTGGAGGTCTCCATCTTCCAGCTGCAACCACCTGCTGCCCGCCCTGCGTTGTCGGGTGCGAGGTACCTGAAGTCAAGGTGGAGAAGCTGAAGCACTGAAGCTCAGCAGTGCTGGAGCTGAGCCTGCCCTTCCCCGCTGGGCGAGCAAAGGGCTGCAGAGCAGCCATCTGAGCGGGTGGTCCCGTAGCCCTGCGGTGGAAGCCGTAGGTGACCGCCCAAAGTGCGTGCTGGTCGTGGGACACCCCGCGCTGGAGCGTGGCCTGGGCTGGCACAGGGGCACGTCTGCGTTTGGGCTGCTTTGGCTAACCGTAGGTGGCTGCAGGTGAGCTCATTGCCTCAGTTTCTCTCTGTAATCAGGGGAAGGCTTGCTGGTGTAGGGTTCAGGGAGCTATTAATTTTGCTCTGATGTGAACTTCTGAAGCAGCCCAGGCAGGTCACACCTTCAGAGTGCATGCCTTGCTGTGCTGGCTGCGAAGGCAGTCAAAGTGACTAGACCCTGTTGTTGTCCAGCCTGTGCATGTTAAAGTTAGGTGGCGTGAATCACCTCGCTTTTCCCTGTTTCTTTTTGACTTGATGTGTTGTGTGTAATTACGTGTAGCCAGGCCCAGAAGGCTTTAAGATCCTACCGGTTCGCCAGGACCGAGGTTTACTTCTTAGGTTAGACACCCTGGCGGGGCGTGAGTGTGGCAGGAGGAGCAGTGCCTGCTAAAGCTCTGCTGTGCCTACTGCCGGCTGGCAGCTTGACATGTGCCAGAGCCTTTGTGTCTGAGGTCAGCAGGTCGATAGAGCTGCTGTCTTGGTTTGTGTGTGAAAACACAGGGCCTGGCCACCAGCACTCACCGTACCTCCCTTCAAAGGAGAAGGTGCTGCCCTCAGCATCCTCCTTGCATCCTGCTGCGGCAACTGCAGCAAGGTGTCGTCCGTTTGCAGCAGCGGATTAAGCTGCTCCGTAAAGCTCTTACTGGCAAGTTCTGCCATTAACATTTGCAACATTTTATTTGGCTGTCTTGCTAGCTTTAAGCAGGGCTGTGGTATTAGCTTGTCAGTATTTGGATGAAATTCTAGTGCAACAGCTGTTGCTAAATAATGTTACTCAACATGACAATGTTTAGAATGATCAATTGAAAATAGTCTGTATATGTTGAGAAAGTTTATCTAAGAGACTTTTGTGCTTCTTTTATTTACTTGTGGTTGGAGATCACAGGCCTTTCAGTTCACTTTAGTCCCTGTGGCCTGCTGGGCAGAGCTGCTGCGTTATGTGTGTTGGTCAGAGCCTGCTCTGTTGCATCCTTTCATTTTTTATTTTGGTAAAAAAAGTGACGTCAACCAGTGGCATCACCATTGCCCTCAAACAATTTACAGTGTGGAATCCAATCTCGCTGGATTTTTCACAGTTTAGTCAGACTGCCTTGGAGGTCAAAACCTTGAAGCTGAGCTATAAGATATACCTGACCTATTTTTATGGCTGCAGTAAGATGTTTCCGTGGCAGGCACGCTCTCAGATAAAACTGCAGCGTAATTGGAGCTGTAGGACCAGGTGGATCAAAGGTGGCTTGTGGAAGGAGAGTAGGACCAGAAGTGTATAGTGACCTGGCAAAATGCACTGCCCTTCTCTGCTCCCAGGCAGGAGTCACAAACAGCCTCTTTATGAGTCTTGTGCATGTGGCAACAACACTTTTTTGGAGTTGGGATGCAGAACCTGTCTTGAGGGATATACACATGCAGACAGCGCTCTTCTGACTCCAAAGAGTGAGGGGGTTGCATTAAGCTGCTTTACTCCCCAAGGAACACGGGTGTAAATCATGTGAGGATTGGAACCAGAGCGCTGCATTTTCCATCGTGAAGAAAGAGTTACCCGGCCACATGGCACAGTTACTGGCTTTTATTTTATAAGAAGGCTGAAGCCCAAATTGATTAAACATAGAGCAGGCTGGAAATATGTAAAAACTTGTTATGAAATTTTCTCTGCTCTAATCAAGTCATGTATCCGTGATGAAGCAAAAGCTATCTGGCAGAGCTGGAGATGGGAACTCGATCAGCCTATGCCCCACTCACTGCTCCTTCAGCTGTGAAGCCATCCTTGCTCTGCACTTTTATAAAATGTCTTGAAATGCTCTCCTTCTTCAATTAGTTTCTGCATTAAAAAAAACAACCAAAAAGCAGACAGAGTTACCAGGAAATTTGGAAGCCATCGGTATTCATGTGACTTGCAGAAGCAGTGAGGAGGTTTATTTCAGCCCTCCCGCCAGCCTCCCTCCCCGCTCCCTCCGTTCCCCAAAGGCAGAAGGCAGGCAGGGTTTGACTCATGGGCTGCCTATTATAACAAGGCCCACTTGGGACGTTGGGCTCTGTAGCGTGCTAGTGCACTATGTGCTTTGTCTGCCTCTATCACTGAGTTTTCAGTTCCTGCTCTGTGCTGTGGCCTTTGACTCCGATGGCTAATTAAATAGCAAGACGTCTTACATAAGAATTTTTTTTTTTTGTCTTTTTAAAGGAGTTCTTGGCAAATCCAAGAAATTAAGAATTGGAAGTATATTTATAGTAATTTTTGTGGCAACAGAACAGTAAGTCCAATTTTCATGTTATGAGTATGGCTCAGTATTTATAGCTCTCCAAATATTTACAGAGATAAAGCCTTTAAACATAGCCCCAGCTTTCTGTCTTCAGTAGCAGTTGAAATAAATGTCGTTTGGATAGGAGTTAAAATTTCAGGGGAAAGCAACCATTTCTGGTCTAATACCGCCTCACTGGTGTTGCTGAACCCCAGAGGTGTTCTGCCTGGACTGTGTTGCCCCCGTCCCGTGCAAGCCCGCGCAGATCTCGGTGTGCAGGAGCGGCCCGCCAGGAGCCTTGGCCTGGAGCAGACAGCCCCGGTGGAGCTGGGCACCCCGCTGCTCTCGGCTCTGCAGGGGCGGCGTTCCAAGTGCCGCAGATCGTGCCACACTGGCGGGCCACCGAGTGACAGCACGGCGCTTGGGCCTGGGGGTGCCTGACGTCTGGGGGAGCCACCGGTGGGCATGGGCAGCAGGGCTGGGGCGGCATCAGTGAGGGCATTGCACCCATTCTGCTGGCGCTGATGGCACCTGGCACACGCCTGAGCATCCCGGCCTGTGCTCAGCCACAAATGGGAGTGTGCTGGATGCAGGCGATGTGTCAGCGGCATGACGAAAGGCAGGTTCGCAAGTACAAGCTTGCCTGGGGTATCTGCTTGAGAATATGTAATAAATTCCTGTTGCAGTGCTCCGGTGATTTATTTTTTTTTTTAACTCTTACATGGCTGTGGGTGTGACTGTCCAAACTGACAGCTGTTACGGATGCTGAGGGCAAATGTTTGAGTGGCAGCTGAGTAGATCGAGGGGTTGGGTAGTTCAGGGAGGACACTAGTGCACTGGACTTACCCCCAGACCCAGAATTTTAATCGTGGTTTCCAGAGCCCCTCTCTCCGTTGCCAGCCTCCATTTACTTAATGCAATTTAAAGCCTCCCTGTGCTTCAGCTTTGTTCTGCTCAGGATCGCACCCAGCCGCAGGTGCACGCGAGCTGCCAGGGGCAACCCCGAAGGCTCTCACACAGTGGCCATGCAGTAGGGCAAGCTGTCCGGGGGAGCAGCTCTCCTTCCCTGTGACAGCCAAAGGAAAAGGTCTGCATTTAAGTGGCCTGCCTGGCGTGGGTGTCCTCTGCATCCCTCTGCGGGGAGCAGCTCTCCGCAGCCCTGTCCCGCGGGGAGCTTTGGGAGTGATGGTGGGGAGGGGGCTGGCTGCCAGGCTGGGGAGCGTGGGGAGGCAGCAGGGGTTAGGGGAAGGACGTCTCTTCAGTCTTCTGCTAGAAGATGGCATGAGAGCAGTAATGACTTCCCAGTGTCCCAGTGAATAAGGTGCCCAGGACCTACACGTTCATTCTCCTTTTCTGATGGGCATCCCTCTTGTGAGCCTGACAGTTTCAGGAGCGGTGTGACTTGGGCTGGTTTCTAGGTACGTGTATTTTTGAGGAGGAAAATCCTTCCTAGAAATAGGGACCAGTGTCTTGCGGCTGTTTAGACAAGGAGATTGCATGGCTGTGCTGAGAGCCAGCAGCCACGAAGCCTGTTTTTCCCTGGATAGAAACCGAAATTACTTGTGAGCCAGTGACTGAGTGTACAGCATTCTATTACATTAAGATTAATAATTCCTCGCAGCGTATTTGCAGCTGGAAGTTTTATATAGATCTTTATTCATCATGATGTGAACAGCTGCTCTTTTGCTGCACTGTTGAATTAAAGTCCAAGTGGCAGCACTAGAAAGTGCCACATAAAACACACTCCTGCTGTTTTCCATTCACTCTTCCTGTCCAGCTCTCACCCTCTGCCCAAGCTTAGCCCTTTGCAGGAGCAAGCCATCTTATTTTTATTTGTGGACTGACTACACTTGGATCTTAAAACAGAGTTTGAGTGAATCCAAGGAAAATTAGTTTTAGAAAGGAAAAATAAATCTTGAAAGCAGCACACAAAAAAACTCTGTAGGAATTCCTGTTACATTTTTACTTGAAGTAAGTGAAGGACTAAGGGGCAGTAGCATGTATATTAAGTCAGAAAGGGCATAAATTAGACACTTTTATTAGTTAACTGTGTCAGATAAAGTTCAGCAGAAGCTGTAGAAGAGAAGAGGGTCACCTCAGCTCCTAAGGAGGTTTTTTATTTTCTGGGTTTATTTATTTATTTGTTTAATTATTTCTTAGTCTGAAGTCTGTCTGCTCTGCTGCATCTCGAGTAAGATGCTCCTCTTTCTTTGTTTTTGGTTTGTGCTCTCACAAGAGAACAGAGTGTACAGGAGCATCCGAGTGGGCCAAGTTTAGCACCTTCATTTTGACTCCATGCCAACAAGGAGTCTGGGGCTGAGCTTTGCACCTCATCCGAAAACTGGAAGGGGTACTGCTCAGGACGATGTGCCTCTCTCAGCCCCAGGTATGCTGTTCTGCAGCAGCCTGCATCCTTCTGGGTGGCCAGAAACCTAAAAAGCGCGAAGGGCACGTGTGTGGTACGGCAGCGGCTGAAGCACGTGCACCTGCAGAGCGTGATGCTGAAAGTGGAGAGAAATGGCTCGAAAGAAGCGGGGATGATGCGCACCGCCGTGGTGAGTGGGTGCTGCAGTGGTCTGCAGATACTGCGCGCCTGGCTGTGTCCGCAGTGCCAGGGCTGCTCCGTGTCCCTCAGCGGGGGGTTGCCGGACCTGGAGCCCACCCTGTAGCGCAGGAGCAGCTGCCTGCTGGCTCCCTGCAGCTGCCCTGGCCCGCAGCGGGGGCGCCCGGCTTCCCCCTCCAGCAGGGGGGCCTGAGTCCCTGTTAGCGAGCCACCGCGCGCGTGGCACTGGGTGCTAAGCCCTTGGGTTTGGGGGAGGAGGCTGAGCGGAGAGCATCTACAGCCACCTGCCATGGGCACCTGAGATGTGTGTTTTCCTGAAGCCTCCCCTAGCAAAGGAGTTTGGAGCCAAAAAGGGGCAGAACAGGTGGAGGGAATTTTGCAATGAGGAAGGCAGCCTTTTTGCATCTTTTCCACCAGCGCCGTAGGCTGCTAGCTCCCTCAGCCTTCAGTGGGAGGCTCTGGGTATCAGCCGGGGGCACGGAGGCAGGTGAAGGTCGGGCGAGATCTCTGCGGTGCACACCAGAACAGATGCCCAGACTCCTGACTTCGCCCTTGGTGCCTTCGCTTCACATCACAGTCATTGCTTGCAAGACCAGCTTTTCCCTCTTCCCATTTAAGCCCATGGTGCGATGGCTTACGTCTTCTAGTGCTTCTCCATGGTAGCTAAAAGTACATTCTTTTTCTTAAAAATCAGATTGATGACCCTATTTTTATGTGTGCTTGGTGCTCGCAGCTGAAATCAATACCCAAAATGTTTGTGCATTTTCTTTGTCGTTCAAATAGTTCGATGTTCAATTTGGTTTTTAAAAAAATCAGGATGCTGAGCACTTGCTGATGCTACTTTTTGAGGCTGTATATTTGGTACTTTTTCAAGATGTGACAATTTGTTTCATTTTATCATTCACTTGTGCAGTTACAAAAAAGACCTGCTGCTTGAGAAAGTTAGCAATCAAGCGATTTAGCATGTCGCTCCCAGAGCTCTGGCTGAGAGAGGAAAGCAGCAATCACTTCATAAATTTCACTGTTTTATAGATTTTATCCTGTTTGACCTTTTTGAAAGCATTGGAATTATGTTCAAAACACTGATGGGAAAAAAAGGGAAGGAAGCCCCCTTTCCCCAGACTGGGTGTTTAGTCTCACTTATGATTCTCTCCAGACCGACTCCGGGTGTTCCCTGAGCAGGTCTCAGCGTGCAGGTGGGATGGATGGATGTGTAAGGCAATGCTGAGCGTAAGCGCTGCGGTACCTGCTGCAGGCAGCGTGGCCATCCCTTACGTGGTTGGATAAGAAAATGTCAATGTTGTCCTCACTATTTTTAGAGGCATAAGTGGGTGTATTTACTTGTTGCCTTTATTGTGTACTGAACGTACAAAGAACAGGCACACGTGTTTGTAGATGCATGGCTGATAGGGATGTTACCTGTGGAATTTTTGGGCACATCCTTATCATTAAGGATGCAACCCCCAGTAGCCTGCTGCCTGGCTTAGAGGTTCAATGCGAAGCCCCTGGTCATGCCCCACTTTGGTATTTGTGGGAGCTCTGCCCTGAGCGCCCTGCGCGGGGCTGAGCCCTAAATCAGCCGCTGCGGTCATTTCACGTATTTACAGAGTCAGGGTGTGAAGGAGTGGACTGCTGTTGGGTGTTTGCAGCCTTTTCCCAGAGCTCCCAAGGAGTGCGCTGAAAAGCTGTTCTGTGGGGCAGTTCCCTTTTTTCCTGGCGGCACGGGTGGGTGTGCAGGGTGTACCTGGCTGGGGGGTCCCGTCGGAACGGGGCCATGCTTTCGCTGGCCTCCTGGAGCCTCTCCAGGCACAGAGGGCTCCCTGTTATGACAGGTAGCTTTCTGAGCATTTAAACAGATACTTCGGCATGCCAAAAGCATAAAGCGCTTGGAAGGGAGCACACAGAATATTTCAACCATGTTTCTTAAAATAAATGCCGTGGCTTAAATAATAGAGGTTTTCTCACAGACTCTAGAATAACCACTGATGCTGAAATAGCATTTGAGTTATTGGACGTGACATTTGCAAAAATTCCTCAAAATTCAGTAACTATAGTGAGGTTTGGGGAGGTTTTGCTTTTTTTCACTAACACTGGTGTTAAAAGCTCCTCACCTCCTTCTGCTCATCGTTTTTCAAGTCTGTTTAATTCCCATTGCCAGATTTCATAGATGTGCACCGGGCACACAGTTGGGATCCAGGCAGGCTGGGTGCACTCATGTCTGGGATAAACCTCAGGTTATCGTTGCTGTAGGACTGAATCAGGCAGTACCTTGCAGTCGCTGTGGGCTGTGAGGGATGATGCAGACCGTTCCTGTCGCACTTTGCTGGCCGCCGGAGGAAGATGCCTGGCATTCAGCACCGTGACACCTGGACGGGCAGTAACATTGAGCCCTGATGCACAGCGCTCGGCGCTCTCCCCGGGGAGAGGCTGGGGTTTGCTTTGGCACCCGGCGCCGAGATGAGCGGCAGTCTGCTGCTGAGAATCAAGACGTGCTGGTGGGAGAGGGCGTTGTGAAAGCGATGACGGAGAGGTGTAGGAATCCCAGGGAAAGCTTGGTGCGGTGGAGCAGTCGCCCAGCTGGTGCAGCCTTTCCCTTGCTCTTGCGTAAGATGATGTAGGGTGACAAAGAGCTTAACTGTGATCGGTCCTGTTTGGCTGTTAATTACCAGTAACTGCATCGCTTCTGATAGAGTTAGGGGAGTGTGAAACAGGCCCACAGTTAAGTCTGATTTTGATCTTAGCAGCTTCAGACAATATAAATGCAAATATCATTTGAGACCAGTTCAAACATTTTCAACAGTGTTGCTCAGAGGGAAAAAGAGCAGAGTAGTCAGTGGTCGGTCAGAACAAGAGAATTATGACCTACTTTCATTTCAAAACCAAAAAACACAGACCACAGAGGCCTTATCTGCATACCTAAGTTTCGCATGCATCTGCTTTTGCACTAAACCGTGTGACTGCTGTATCCTCACCTTTATTTGGGAAGGAAAACTCATTCAAAAACATTGTGCACCTGATCCGGATTTGCAGCTAAGTCCTTTTGCACTTTCACAGCAGGGGAAAGTACAGCTCTTTCCACTTGCATCTACATATTGCCAAGCAAAGCATGCTTGGTAGGGAAGGCATATCCTTTATTATGAATGCTGTAGCTGAGAGCAGCCTTTGTCACCTGTGCTCAGCCGCTGAGTCATTAAGAGAAGAGCTTTGGACTGTGTTACACAGAGAAAAAGATAAAAATAGGGTGTCTGACGCATGCATCCCATGTTGCACGCCAGGAAACAGAATCGTTATACCAAAGAGTACAGTATTCCAGAGCATGTTTGGAAAATATGCATGGATGTGAACGTGCAAGATCTTTCCTCACCAAGAAAAACACTCAGTCCCCTTTTCCCCCCGTCCCCTTTTACATCTGTCCTGTTGGATATTCCCTTTACCTGTTGATAAATCTAACAGCCGGCAGTACAGCAGCTCTGCCTTCCCTGCCACCGCTCCCCTCGTTGCCATGCTGAGCGACATGGTGGTAATGCTATGCTCCTGTATTTTGAGGGAGCCGCAGAATCTTCTTGCTGCGCCCAGCTGAGGGTAAGCAAAACGTTTCCCATTCTCCAGACACCTACAGCACGCTGAAAACTCCCAGAGCTCCACGCTGTCTGTCACAGAAATTGTGCGTGGGGTGCATGATCTAAAATTAGTCACCCACTATGTGCCCCTTTAAATGTTAATCCTTGCATCATTTTCTTTTATTGCTTCTGTTGGCATACATGATTATATGACATAATACAAAAGTAAATAATGTGATGCAATGGGTAAAATGCAAAGGGAAATACATATTGGAGATCAGGCACCTCCTACGGCAGAATGCGGCATGAAGCTTCCAGTATGACGTGAGTGCGGATTTTGCCTGTTTTGAGGGCAGCAAAATCAACTGTATTGTGATTACATTAGTCTTTCTGGACATTTTTGAGAATTCTCAGCTCCAGAAAAACACGTTTGTTCAGTGCTGGAGCCACTACTTGTCCTCAGGTGCCGCAGTAGCTGCCGGGGAGTGGGTAAGTGTGGGGTAATGGACCCAAAGCAGAGCCCAGCATGGCTTTGCGACAGGGCCTTTTAAAAAATCCAGGCATAAATTAGTCTAAAGATCACAAACTTAGAAAACCAATGCAACACGTGCATCTGAGATCTTATTATTTATTTTCCAGCATGTGAATGCTTCTCAGGGGAGGGCAGGTGCGTGAAGCCGAGGCCTTTGGGTGTTTGGTGGCCTCCCGTTAGGAACCCGTGGGAAAAGCACAAGCCAAGACTTGGCAGGAGGTTGCGACATACAACAGCAGCCAAGTTCAGGTTTAAAGATAAAGCCTGAAATAGCAGAATCCAATGCAAGACCAACATTTTTTGACCCCTTTGCCCGGATTCAGTGAAACATATGGGTACCTCAGTGTGTGATTTTGCTTTTGCTGAATTGAGGTTTGAGTTACTCGCTAGTCTATTTTTACCTTTTAAGTGGCCTTGTAATTCAATATGTGTTTGTTTTAATTTTACACTCTCTATAAAAAGCACCATCCATGACGAGTTGGAGAAGTGACCGCTGATAACGTGTAGACGTTTACCCGGCTGGTGTGTCACACTGCCTTATTTTCCCCCTGCAAACCTGCGTGCCACTCGATCAAAGCTGCCCCGCAGTACCCGTCACCTTGGCTGTGCCACTGTGGGATCAGCCCGGGCTGAATCCAGGTCACTCTGCCAGCCCCGCTGGTGTGTGCCCGGGCTGTCAGGCGTGGGGATGGGACAGCAAGGAATAGGATGGGACTTCCCCGTGGCCACCAGCCGTTCTGGGAGCTTCTATTGGCGATGGGAGATATGCCTGGGCACAGCGTCCTTCCTCGCACATGCCTCAGTCACCACGGTACCTGAATCACGGCCTCAGGCATTCCTGTTGCCGTCATTGTGTTCGGTAGCACTGGGAAGGCTCCGTGCCTGTGTTGGCACTCACCAGAATTTGGCAGAGCTCATGGAGCAAAAGTGACTAGAGGTCTTTGCTCTCAATAGCATTCCTGCTGTCGGATGGTAAAATACCCTGGGGAGATAGGCCTTATGTTATGATGAAGCCACCAATTACTTTTTAAGATTTAAGGAGAGTGAAGGCAAGCAAAACACAATCATCAACAACATTTGATACAGATGTGTCCACTTGCTTTCAGCTTTGCTTTGCTTTGAACTTGCGTGCACCATAAATTAAGTGTTGCTTCTTACTAAATTAAGGCCAGTGGTCTAATTTTGATCTGTCAGGTTTAGTGGCGGTGGGTGACTTGTTGCCAAACCCACCTGAACCGTTCGATTAGGAACCTAAACCTACGACAGAGCATGCAGGCTTCCTCTGTGCATCTCCTGGGAGCCATCATCACCTTGCTGCGCTCCTCTCTTGGCAGGGGCAGCACCCTCCCCTCCTCAGGACCAGGCGTCACAGCTGACTGCTGCAAGGTCACTATTTTTGAGAGACTCGTTTCCCAGCGTCGGGCAGCAGCGTTAAGCTGAGGTTGGAGCCGTCCCCAGGCAGCTCCACCCGTGGTCTCCTTCGCACCACCGTGAAACCGGAGTAGCTTCTTCAGGAGGGGGTGGGGGTGAGGTCAGGCTCTGCTCCGGCTTCGGCCCCCGCCGGCGGCAGAAATAACTCTTGTTGTCATCAGAGCGGTCACTGTAATGTGGATGAGGTTCAAGTCAGGCCCAGTAGCTTCAATGAGATTTTTGTGCGATTATAACAAGAATTTGACACACATGGTGAGCTACTCGCCGTGTATATGTGATCTGTTCCCATGCTGTCCCAGGAGGTATTTACCAGCATAAAAATCACTTAATGAGGGGATGTGTGAGGAGCAGCAGCCTGTGGCTGCACGAGGGACAATCCGGGAGGCTCAGGGATAGGTGGGTTGTGTCCTGCCCACTGGCAAACCCCGTCCGTTTTTGCCACCCTCGGTACTGGGAGGGAACATTGGCTTCATTGTGTTTTTTTGCGAAACGCCGCAGCAGAATTTATGCAGAGCTTTCTGTGGAGGTAGCGGGAGCGCTCCAAAGCTCGCCCCATCTAGAGTGCCTCAGGTCCTTTAGGATAATGAGACATTTTCTGAGTGCACCTTTTTATTGTACCAATATTACGTTACAGGAAAAATGGAAGGGGGAAACTTAACACATAGCACCTGTCGCAAGTTCTCTCCTTGAATTAGGCTCTCCTGCTTATAAAAATTTAATTGATTCCTAGCAGTTTATGTGCATGGTGCTCAGTGGGCGTTTTCTGTTCTCTTGCCAGCTACACGGTTACTTAGAAAGCGAGCCACTCACGCTACAGCTGTTCATTGGGACTGCAGACGACCGCCTGCTGCGACCCCATGCTTTCTACCAGGTTCACCGAATCACTGGGAAGACCGTTTCCACCACCAGCCACGAAACGATACTTTCCAACACCAAAGTCCTGGAAATTCCACTTCTGCCAGAGAACAACATGAGAGCAATGTAAGACCCATGCATCCTAGCAGTTTCCTCTTGGTTGCCTCACTTGATTTCTTCTGCATTGGGTTTTGTTTGTACACAATTTTCCTAGCATTTTTTTTTTTTTCCAATTCTCTCTGTAATAGTAGGTTTTCACATCTTTGCCAGGACAAATTGCCCCTCATCAGCTTAACAGCAAAATGAACTTCACAAATATTTATGACAACTGATTGCTTTCATTCTAGAGTTTCAGCCAACGTGCTTATTTGCTATTTAAAATAAGTATCTCAGTTACCAAGCTGTAAATATCTCCTACCTCAGCTCCTGCATTTAGTTTCTAAATATGACACCTCTTGCTCCTATATGCACTAGCACAAGGAACAGGGCCTATTAAAATTTATCTTTGGATGTCAAAGGAAACTCATAGAGAGCATTTCCAAGTACCCGAGTGGTTTTTTGAGACAAATAAAACTACTCTTATTTCTTACGTAATAAAAATCAGCGTTTTTCATGGCATTTGTTTAGAAGCAAAGCTTCTAGAATGAAGAGGAAGAGTAAAGGTGATACACCTTACAGGTTGGAGTTACTAAAGTGGGGTATATTTAGTCCTATGCAGGAAAGCAGGCATGGACATCTTAGGATCTCTGGATTAGTAGGAGTCTGAGTGACGATGAAGTGCCCCATAGGTCCATTACACACAGGTGAATTTCATTACAGGATTGTATATAAGGGCTCAAATATCCCCCTCTGTCATATCATGGCATATGCAAGACCCTCTGCATTATTTAATCCCATCCTCTCTGCCCCACTCGTTGAAGTGATCCTAGCCCTTATCAGAGTCCTCTCCCCCTTGGTTCAAATCATCCTGAGCCTTACCCAGGTGTCTGCCTTGGGAGGAATCTGTGTGCTGGTGTGCACGTACAGCCCCCGGCGTGCGTGTCAGTGCGAACATGTCGTATTTATATAGAGACACACGCACCTTAGTGTGTATTATAGGGAGACAGAAAGATAAGCAGGTAGGCAGATGGAAGGCAAGCAAACAACACTGGAAAATCCCAGGGAGCTTACTAAAATCACAGTTTCGCTCCTTGTTATTCATAGAGTTTTCTGTGCCTTAATGAAGTGGGAAGCGGTACCAGGCACCTGAAGCCCTGCTGCATGCGCCGGTTATTAGAGGCTGGTTTGCAGTGTCATGTACAACATGCCCCGGAGTGCCTCATGTAAATAGAAGAGCCAGAATGTGTTTAGCTGCATTGCCAGCTGGGCTGAGGGCGATGGCTCCAGACCTGAGGACCTCTGTCACTGCATTGTGTTAAAAGCCATGGCGAGTCTCAAAATTATTGCCCCCCTGCGCTGCCTGCGGCATGCTGGCACGGCTTCACTGAGGTTATTGGGATTTTACCAGTCTGTACCCAGGCGGTGCTTATTTGGCCCTCTGTTTATCCAGTTTGAATCACGTTTTTGGCCATCTAGGAACGTTGTTACTGTTTCAATCATCTTTCTCCCTAGACTAAAGGTAGTCACACAGTTTGGGAGCCAAGCTGAATATTTTCATGACGTGTGCCAGATTGTAGTAGAGCGCTCTCAAGAACCACAAACAATGCTTTGGCATATATCAGCCTTCCACGTCAGGAGTCTAAAACCTCATGTAGCGCTAACAATGAATTGGAATTTGGAGCCAAGGTCTTTTCTCACACATACTTTGTGTATTCAGGCCTTGATTCAGTGAAACACTGAAGCTCATCTGCATGTTTAGACTTTTGCACATTTACCTGCTCCTGTTGACTTAAGATTTTAATGTCCATGACCTTCCAAGCCTGAGTTTAAATGCTGTTCCTTCTCTGAACTTCATTGGCTCTGAACTAATTGTCATTAAGCACTTTGAATTTATTTTACGAGTGTTGCTGTAAGAGGGACAGCATTGAGAAACACACTGTTTCTTCCATACCTTATGGATCTTTGTGTAGAATTTTGACATGGGTACAAATGTTTCATATTTCTTATGACTTCCCCAGCTCATATGTGTTGTTGAGAAGCTTTTGTACTTCCATTAGTTTCTTTGGTTGTATCAGCAAGGGCCTCTTCGTTATTCTGAAATCCATACTTCAGAAAAAATGCAGATCAGGACAGTGCTGCCATAGTTCTTGTTTGCACTTTGCTTCAGAACAGAGCTTCAAAGGTCTGGGGCGGGAATTCAACTCTTTGAGTGCAAAATAAAATTAAACTATGCATATTCAGCATAATAAAATGCATGCCAGAGACCAGTATCCAGAAGAAATTGCCGTGTAGGCTTTGTAGTTGTGGCCAAAGCGGAGGTATTTTTGCAGTGGCTTTTTGAGCACGTATGTTTATATATCTTTTGTTCTGGGAACTTCCTCTGAAATTTGCTTTGACAAAAATCCTGACTTGTAAACCCATCCAGGAGAAAACCAACGTTAAAGAAAAAGGAGAGAGAGGTTAGAAATAGTAGTAGTTCTGTCTGATGAAAAGTGTGTTTTTCTGTGATGTTGGAGGGAGGACTCTGAGTTTAGGTTTCTTTCATGCAGAGCTTCAGCTCAACGCTCAGCTTGAGAGTATTTCCAACTCATTCAATTCCAAACATGCTGACAGTAGAACTGACCTCAGGGAAAGCTGTGCTCATTAATAAGCATTTTCAGGACTGTGCCCTGGAATAAAAATCATGTCAGATTTTTCTCCAAATGATTTGTAACAGGCAAAATCATAAGTAACCCTCATTCTGGGTTAGTAACACTTGCCACGGTACTGTCTCATCCCATTGACGTTTCTAGTCTCGCTGTTTCTTCAGGCTTGGGTTAATCTGTAAGTACCATCCTTACAGGATGTGTTGGGGAGGAAGGATCTTCTAGATTTTCTTCCTCTGGGAACTGAAGTAATGTCCTAAATTTGTGTGCTCAACGGCAGCTGTTAGCTACAGATAGCCCCAATTCAGCTACTTGTGGATACAAGCACTAGGCTTAACAAAGTCCGCTGAGCTCAGCCTGGTCATTGGGTCATGTCCGACTCAGATTTTTAAGAAGGATGTACAGGAGAGAGGGAAGATGCCGCATGGTCATGTCTTCCTGAGGTCTGCTTGAAACGGACTGCTCTGTGTTTCCTTTTGGATAGCATCGACTGTGCCGGGATATTAAAGCTCCGAAACTCTGACATCGAGCTGCGCAAGGGAGAGACAGACATCGGTCGCAAGAACACACGCGTGCGGCTGGTCTTCAGGGTTCACATCCCACAGGCCAACGGCAGGACCCTCTCCTTGCAAGTAGCCTCCAACCCCATTGAGTGCTGTAAGTAGCAACATCCTTCTTGCGCTGGGTATTGTGCCACCGATGTGCTATACATTGGTTTTGCTTTGCCTTCTAGTCAGTGAACCTTAATTTGCTTTCCAAAAGCAGGTGGTTTATACTGAAGACAAAATATCCATGTCTTAGAAAAAACATGTAGCTGTGTGCATTGATTTCTATAGGAAAGATCGTGCTTAAAACAGAATTGGAGTAATAGTAGACCTGGGAATGACAAGGGAGGGTTTTGGGGTTTTTTTTTTTTGGCTACTCCCTGTCATACAGGTAGCTGCTGTAGGAGTTTTCGAAAGCAGCTATCACATCCTATTCACCCTCTGTCTCTCCGTCATAAAGCAAAAACCAGCAAACAAAACCCCAAACCCTTTGATGAGGACTTAGCAATGTACTAGAGCTGCCACACTGGCACAAGCTCCCTGCGGCTTCAGAAAGCCTCCAGAAACCAGGTTTCCGCACTGGGGTCTCTTTGATTGAACAGGCTGAGTTTTATCAGATACACCGGGGCACCCTCCAAAGGCTGCATCATTCTTGCTTCGTGAGCCTCCTCAGCCTCCCACACACAAAACCAAGCCTGTTTGCTTCACGGAGCTTTAACGCTCCAGCATAAGTGGTGGAAATTGAATTTCAGCCTAACTTCCAATGCTAGTTTGGTCATCTGGGTGGACTGAAACAGTTTTTTAATGTTTTGTTGGATTCCACAAAGCGGATCTTTCTGATGCTGACAGGGTAGGGAGTAACTTAGAATCCAGCAGGTATGTGGGTGTTGAGCTGCGGGGGTGGGGAGCAGCGAGGATGGGGAGGAAGGCTTGACCATCCCTAGCTCCGTGCACGCTGGAGGGTTGTGTCTACGCTTGTCCCTGCGTCATTGCCGGCTGGAGTCCGCGCAGTGTGGCTGGCAGGTCCCTGAGCGTGTCAGCATTCGATCTCTTGGTGGCACGGTGCTGTATCAGGGATCAGTAGTTGGGAGGGTGCAGGAGGGAGCATCCCTGCATTCCTCCTGCAAAGGCAGTGTCACTGGCTCCAGACCGGTGACACCGCTCTACCCTCCCACCTACGGCAGTCCGAGTGCAGGAGAGGCAGAAGCTGTAGGAAGGGGCAGTGCTGTGAGACCAACAGTGACAGCTTCCCTCCTTCCCTGCCGTTCATTTAAATAGACGGACGAGTGTCGGCAGTGGGCAGGGCGTTAGGTTAAGGTAAGCCTGTGATACTGATGAAGAATAGCAGAGCCTTCTTACCTACAGCACGTAGACTGGCATAAAGCCCGGTCTCCTGTCCAGGAGATATGAATGGGATGAATAATTTCCCCGTTGTTTCTTATTCAAGGGCAAGTTCTAGGCTAACAGGTGAAACAAAAAGTGTGAGGAGTCATGGTTTCATCCCACTCCTGCTGAAGCTGACTAGGGCTTTTCAGCTGCTATATAGCAGGATAAGGCACAATTTGAATGCATCCCGAACTGGTCTGCGCAAAGGTGCTGAGCTCAGGAAGCCACTAAATATGAAGCCAACTGGATCTGTGTCACTGAACTGCAGTTTTGAGGGTTGTGTAATGAGCAGAAGTGTGGTACGTACATCCTGAAAGGAGCGGAAAACAGGAGAAAAAATAAGTGCTAGTGCTATTTCCAGTGCAGAATGTGAAATCAGCTGGTGCCAAAAACTTTGTGCATCTCTTAGAGCATGTGACACCAGGAGGAACCATGTAATCTGGAGAAAATGTCACGTCATCCCTTGAAGCACAGCCACGCTCACTCCATGTCCCAGTTGGGGGGTATAAAATATGTGCCACGAGAACACCGGATTCTGTTTGCATGGGTCCCCTTGTGCTTTGGCACTGGGGTGTGGGTGGAGGGGCATGCTGTAAATGCTTCTGCTGTGCCACGAGGCCCATGGCTGCTGCAGGACACTTTCCAGAACTGACAATACAGTGCAGTGACTGGAACGGAGTTTGGACATGGATGGTTGTCTTGTCATGTGTGCCTTGTAAGCACACAGCATATGCGTTATAGATAGCAGAAAATTTAAAATAAACGAGTTTCAAGGAAAACACACTTTTGGATCCAGTGCAGCTCAAGCAGAGTTTTGAACAGCTTGTTCTCTGTGAGCCTTTCGGCTCCGTGCTGCCGTGTTTGATAACCCTGTTGTTTACAGTCAAGGCGCTTGAAAACCAACCATGTTTCCTGCAAACCTTCTGACCTTTCTCTGTTTCTATATCAAACTCAGCTTATCTAGTGAGGGTAAGAGTTAAGTTATTCACTAATGCAGTATTTACTTCTTTGTGTGTATGTGTGTTTGTGGTTGCACTTTTTTTTTTTTTTTCTGTCTATCTTCCTTATAACTCTGCAGCTCAAAGATCTGCCCAAGAACTGCCTCTGGTGGAGAAGCAAAGTACTGACAGCTTTCCTGTTATTGGAGGGAAAAAAATGATACTGACCGGCCATAACTTTCTGCAAGACTCCAAAGTCATCTTTGTGGAGAAAGCACCAGGTATGTCTTTTCAATCTAGACTCCGGTCTGCCTTTTTTCCCCTGTTTTAAAATCTCTGCCAAATGATGAAAGCGTAAATGCAGTAATGACATTTTCTTCTGCATGTAATCTGTTTTCCATGTCAGTGGGCAAAGCTGTGAAAGCGATCTGAGCCGTGCCTGACGCTGAGGTTTGGCGCTGTGGCAGGTGTAGTTACAGGTAGACAATAGTGGCATTGAAAGACAACGTTTGGCATTTGTGCTTGTAACAAACCGTGGCTGTGTGGGGCAGGAGCTGTGAAAGGGGGTCGAAGCCTCTGCTGGCATGTCCCGGTAAAACCTGCAAGGTGGTGCATCTTGTTAGACTTCTCTGTAGTCTGTGGAGGCAGTAGGGCTGGTGGGGCGGGCGTGTGTACCTGTGCCACCTCCGTCTTGGTGGCATCGCCAGGCACCACCTGCGTTTGAGGGATATGTTTCTGGTTTACACTGAGGATCGAATGGGACCGCTCTGTCACCTGGCACGGCTCCTGCAGTGCTTTGGTGATGGGACCAGTCCTCCCGGGGAAGGTCCAGGACCAGGCTGGAGCAGGGCGAGCAGCGCGGAGTGGGCACTGGTGTGGGGAAGGGAGGTGCCTGCAGGAGCGGTGGGATGTCTGCTGGGTGGCGGGTCACCGGGTGACAATGCACCCGTAACATGTGCAAATGCCCCTGCGGGAAGAGGTGCTGGGAGCGGCGCTGTGAGTCAAAGTCAGGCTCTGAAACGAGATCGTGAAGGGTAGTTTTGAGCCTTGTTTTGGAAAGGGTTTCCGTGGCGCTGGCACAGGCCATGGATTCCTCAGCTGCCAGCTACCCCCCCCCCACCCCCCCACCCCTTGAACTTTAAACAGTCTTGGGCCTCCAGCTTTGACACTGCGCCGTTTAACCCTCTGTGCCCACGGGGTTCCCATGCCGTGCTCCCAGCCAGGGCACCACGGGTGGCACAGGGTGCTGGGACAAGGCAAGTGACAGTGGGGCAAGCAGAGTAGGCTTTAAAGGCAAAGACATCCAAGTCTTCAGACTCAGGGGAAGAGCAAACTTCCCTGAAGTTCCCTGGTAGAGTCCTGTGTTGGTGAGGTTTAAGTCACCAAAAGTGCATGTGAGGTGGGGGTAATGCCCTGGCTGCTCGGCGGGAGCCAGTCAGTGCCATTCCCGTGATCCCCAAGTGCTGCACTGCATGCGGTCGGGATGTGGCCACAAGATGAGCAGAAAGCACCCTTTTTGTTTCTTAAGTAAGTTTAAAAAAAAAAGGAAAAAACGTGGTATTGCAATTTAGAAAAAATGACCTCTGCTCGCTGCATAGTGTGACAGGAGGGAGGAATGTGACTGTCTACATTCAAATTTCCTTTGCTGCACAGAAGTGGGTTAGTGTGACACGTCAGGAGCAAAGTCCTTGATCTGTCTCATTACAGGAGGGAAATCGCATTAAGGGGTGCTGTCCTTCATACTTATTTTCTCCCCTTTTCCTTTATTGAGTTGGACAAATTGGGAAGTACCATGTCCCAAAGGGTTACGATGGTGATGCTACTCGCCCAGCAGCAGGTACCACAGCGTGGATCGGGACACGGTCCCCCTTAGCGTTAAGTACGCCAGAAGCAGGATGCTCGCTGTGTAGCCCTGAATTACGAAAGTGCAGAACAGGGCCAGCCTTGTACTTCTTATCCAGGCAGGTACCTCCCTGGAGCAAAAGGAATTTGAGGCTGCACAAAGACAGCCTATAGACAGAAAATCATTTATGTAAGCAACATTTTTTAAACATTGTGAGAGATGAAGGAGTGTACTGCTACACACCGGGTATGCTGGGGAGGATGAAAATGGTCAGAAGGCCTTGCCTGTCACCCTGAAAAACTCCTGGGGTGAGCTTCTTGGGTGCATGTGTTGGTGGGACCGACCAGCGCAGGAGTGTCCTCCTACATGAAAGCGCTACCAGGGATCCCCCTGCACCCTCCCCCTGGCACGGGGTCAGGGCGGCACCGCGGGCGTCAGGCAGGGAGCTGCTGCCGTTGAAGAGTAGTCAGGATCCTCAGGTCGGCATTGAAGGCAGTGATCCGAAGCTGCCCTGCTTGGTCTGGCAGCGCCGCGGCGGGGCTGTGCAGTGGCCAGTGGCCGGGCAGTGCTGCCCGGGGGAGGCAGCTGCAGCGGCCGAGCCTGGCAGCTCGGGAGTGCTGAGCATCTCCGGGAGCGGCAGCCGCGTTGCTGGAATGGTGCGGGAAAAGCGAAGCTGCGGGCTGAGCTGGGCTGGGCTGGGCTGAGGGGCCTGTGGGATTCTGTGGCCGGTTGCGGGCTGTTTTACCTGACCAGCTCTGTGCAGTGGCACAGACGAGCACGGTGCATCGTCGCCGTCGTGGCAGGCTGCTCCGGTCCCGTTTCTGAGTCGAGTCGCTGTATTTAACGCAGACAAACAGGCATTACCAGCCTTCGCTTGTGTAAATTGGTGCGGTGTCATCTGTGAAAGTAGGTCGGGAGAGGGAACACCAGCACAGTTCCTCTTTCTCTTAGGAAGCTGGTTATGAACTTCTGTGATTAGCTGGAGAAGTTCATTAGTTTTGCTGCTGTTACTGCTTTTGTTTTTGAATTTGAATGTTAATCATGTTCCCAGTGGGTAGCAGCCAAACACAGCTATTACAAAGCAATAGATCACAGGGATTGCTGCACTTATAAAGAGAACGTATCTTTTATATCAACTTTTAATATTTTACTACATGAGCTCATCCCTTCAGCCCTCACTCAGGCAGAGTCCCCAGGCTGGGAGGCAGTCTCCGGGAGCTCATCTAATTCATGCTAGTCTGCATACTTAATTGGTTAACGCAAAGAGTTTCAGAACACTTTTTGTTTGCCTTTTATTTTTTCATCCCCTTCTGTCTGAATAATTTCTTTAAGTCTGCCAAGTGCATTGTGGTCCACTGAATGTTTTTCCAAGCATGAGTCTCAAGCTCTCCTCTTCAGGGCTAGCCCTCAGCTGTTGTAGTCTCTGGAGGAATGGCATTATCCTGGCCTCCCTGCGTGGGGAGTCAGTCTGAGCAGTGACTCATACGAGAGGGAATCCCTGAAGAATGATCAAATCAATCCTTCAGCAGGGGAGGCAGCAGCTCAGTGCTCAGCTTAACCCGTTCCTGGCTGCTTTAGATGAAACAGAGCAAAACACACTTTGCAGTCCTGGGATGCCGCATCTCGCAGAGGAGGCAGAGGAGGGATGAAGGCAGGGCACCCTGAGGGGACCGTGGGAGGAGCACTGTGAGGACCTCCTCTGTGAGGAGAAGCCCTCCTGGTGTGGTCCAGCGCTGGGGCAGAAGGCACCCCTTTGGATAAATAATGAGTCTGTTCAGAAGTGGACTAAAATTTGCTCAAGCCTTTTACAGTACCGTAAAAAAGTTCTCATGTGTTGAAATGAGTCCTTATTTTACGGGATTTTGGTCAATGTTTTATTGCTTGCACATCAGACCGTATTTTCCAGTGATGAATGATGATATAAAATGACCGTCCAAGAAACCTAGTGGTAGTAAAACTGTGCGTGCTGAATGTGCTTTGAGCAGTTCACTCTCAGAATTTCATCAGACTCAGAGTCCCATAATGACTTTGTCTCTTACAAATTACAATAATAATTGTTTTTATTATTTTTCACTTTCTGCCTCTCTTCATAGTCACACTTTCCCTGGTTTCAGAAGGGTCTTGTGAGCCTGCGTGTCGTGACTGTTGGGTGCTAGGTTTAGGATGTCCAGTAGCAATCTGGTTTTTGTCAGAAGAATTAGTACTTTGTAAAATATAAAAAAGTCTGCAACTTACAAGCAAGGGCCCTTGGTGTCTGTATGCTGGCATTCACTTCGAAGGCAAAGTGTGCATTGTCATTACAGAAGCAGGTGAAATGTAGCTGATGTTTGTTGGCTGTGGGAGGGGGTGTCTGACTAGGAGGGACAAGATCTTTCCTAACACGCACATCTGCAAGAATTATCCTAAAAGACACTGGTTTTATTTAGTTACCTTTAAAAAACGTTTTATTTCAATTCTAGATTATAAATGTACCAGGCAACAAAAATCTTGAGGGAAGTTCAGAAAGTGCAGAGGTGTTTGGAGAGTATATTTTGAGGACTATATATCCATCAGCTGCCTTTTTTTGGTAACAACTTCTGCAAACACTGTGTATTTGTTTTCCAAGCTAGTGTTTTGAAGGTAATGAACACAAAGCAGCACAAAAGCCTAACAGAAATGGCCAGACTGCTGGCTTCTAGTGTATCAGATTATGATTAGTGATTTATAGAAATGAATTGCAGTGGAAAAATCCTAGTTTCTCTTCACTTGGTTCACAAAATGTTTCCTGTAATTGATGAGTGAAAGTTCACTGATGAAACTCAAAGCCAATATCCCAAGCACCAGAACGCGGGAGAGCTAGGGATATAGTCTCCCTGGCAGGCTCTAGGAAGTTGCAGAGTGGCCCGGGATGTTTCGGGATTTAGAAGGAGTGTCATGCTAAGATCTGAAAGAGTTAATCTACCCCAAAAATCCCTCCTTGCTCAGAAATCGCTCCTTGCTCCTGTAGCTAGAACAATTTTGGCACTGGAACTAGCTCAAGTATTTCTGCACTTCACGGATTTGGCCAAGTCTAGACATACCTAAGAGATCAGGTTAAACTGACTGAAATCTGCATTATTAGAGAGTTGCAATCTATGGGAAGGAATGGATATGTGGTGTATTATTGCTAATTATCATTCAGGTGAGTTTCCACTAGTTAAGTTAGAGCTCCAGCCCCTTTTCTTTGGTTTTGTGCTTAGTGACCGGAGATCAAGGCAAGAGTTTTAAAGAGCGAAAAGGCAGAAATGTATCACCCAACTTCACTACAGGGTTAGTCTCTCAAATAACACTGACCTTGAAATTTTGATTCTGGGCTGTTAATGCCGAGGGCCGTTTTGTCCTGGTCCAAGGCCCGCATCCGAGCTTCCTCAGGACAGGCATCCCTCCCTGGAGATGCAGCACTCTGTGACAGACATTAACAGAGCTCACAATTTGTAGTGCTGTTATCTCCGAGTAACTCCAGGCTTGCAGACTTCAGTGCTTTTGAACCTGTTGTTAATTACTCAGACTGCAAACCAACAGTGATCCTAGCACCTACACGCCCTGTAACCTAATTGCATAACACCCTCAGCTGTTGTGCCCAAAGCCTTTGAAACTCAAGTTCCTGAAAGACAAAGAATTAAACAGCACCTAAGCAACAATTCCTCCAGGGATTTTTCCCTTTTTGAGTATTTTCAAAGAAGCCAAATAGTTTTTCAGATTTAGCTATTGCTTCTAACTGTTCGTTCTGCTGTTTGTTTTCATTTTGTTAAATGGATTTTTCTGTCAAAACTGTTCCTCTTCCCTGCTGGAACAGGTTTTGCTCTTAGAACATGAAGGCGCTGACGTGGCATGGTAATAGTTATACTAGAACAGATGAAAGATAGCTGGGTGAAATCACCAAATTTTTTGGTGTATATGCCAAAGGAAATCATGCTTTTCTGTAAGTATTTCAGATGGGAAAACTTATAGTTTGCCTCCCGTTAGGCATGCAGTCAAGGCTGGTCAGCCGCATGTTTGCACAAGGTAAATGTGATATGGAAAAGAAGGAAGCTGGATGAATTTAAGTGTCCACTCAAGCATTTCACAAGTCTTTTTGTTCCTCTCAAATTTCACTGTCTCTGGCAAAGATTAGAACCACTCAGTTGCTGCTTTAAGGTAAAAATGTCAGTCAGAGAACTTCAGTTCTGTTTCCCGTATGTTCTGTGAGCAAAAGTTACTTTGTACGGCAGGTGACTCCAGTGCAGTGTTTCAGCTGCGGGAGAACTTACAAAAAGTTCTGGAAAATGATATTTTGACGAACCATTTGCGTGGCATGTGGATGGAACGGATGTGCTGGGGAAGCGTGTGGGCTTTTTGGTTTGACTCAGCTACTCTTTGGAACTCAGGGTTTGGAGTCTGTTTTGACGTGATGTGATGTGATGGGGAGACGGGTGACCTGAGTCTTGGCAGAGCTCCATTTGGTAAAAGATCTTACATTCTCAGAGATCTTTCCATTTATCTTTCCATTGCCAGTAGCAGTCACAGTTTGGGGGGCAGCTGGCCAAAAAGGGGTCATGTTTCACGCTGGTAATCAGACTGTAGCTCACATAATAAATAAGCCAGTGGCAAAACTCCCTTTCCCCCTCTAGTCAGATGGATAGATACTACATAATTTTGTCTTTATCTGTCTGTTTATCCAAGTTCAGGACGCACATTCCAGTTGGCAGTGAGCAGTTGCACGCTGACTCATGTGCAGTGAGGTTAAAAATTCTGGAAACTAGATAAACTGGAAACTTCAAAGGCATACAAGTTGGGAGCATGGAGTTCACGTGAAGGTCACTTGAACCTATTTCCTAGAGATGTATTGATAGCTGAAGGGGGGTTTGGCCACTGCCCAGAAATAGATATCCTTGGGCAAATAGTGTCATCAAACGGAGGAGTCATTTGATGGTGGAACCCTTTCACGCGCACCCAGGAGCAGTGATGTAGCTTGTAGGAAATGTCAGCACGTGTCAGTTTTTCCTGGCTGTTTAGTCTGGGGAATGGTGAAGACAGAGCGGGACAGCAGCCATACGCATGAGGTGGTATTGGTGGCAGCAAGCCTCATCCAGGGTGTTGCTCTCACGGTGAAGAACGAGATCAATCAATCAGAGATACTTACTGTGGACGACAAGAGAAAGAAGGAATGACCATATGGTCTCCAGTTAAAAGTCACTTGTCTGAGTAATCCTGTAAATTTGTAATTATTACAGAAACTGTGACTGGGTGCTTGGAGTTTATTCTTTCCTGTCTTTTTCCAGACTGAGTGGCTTCAAGCAGCTGTATCTGTGCAATCAAAACTTTGTCTCTGAACTTTTATAACTAGCCCAAGATTCCAGATAGTTTTTACTGTTACGGTTCCAGCAGGGCCCTCTGTCCAAACACACAGGAATTCACAGCCCTTACCAGAAAGCTGAGAGTGTGATGCCAACAGAAGTCCGTGCCTGAAGACAGGAGAGGAGGGGAGTGCGGTGGGTTGGCCTTGGCTGGCTGCCAGGTGCCCACCAAGCCGCTCGCTCACTGCCCCTCAGCAGGGCAGGGGGGAGAAAATCAGATGGAAAAGCTTCAGTGGTCAAGGTAAAGACAGGGAGATGCCAGTTACTGCCACAGGCAAAGCAGGCGCCACTTGGGGGAAGTAATTTATTGCCAATTAAAATTAGAGTAGGACAGTGAGAAACAGAGGCAAAAATAAAACACATCTTTACCCTCTCCTCCCATCCCAAGCTCAACTTCACTCCTTCATTCCCAACTTCTCCCTCCTCCCCCCGGCTGGTGCAGGGGGACGGGGAGCAGGGGCTGCGGTTCCAGCATTACTCCCTCCCATGGGAGGCAGTCCTTCATGAACTGCGCCAGTGTCAGTCCTCTCCATGGGGTTCAGTCCTTCAGGAACAGGCTGCTCCATCAGGGGTCCCTCATGGCCACAGTTCCTGCCAGAAACACCTCCTCCTGCGCGGGCTCCTCTGCACAGACCACAGCACCGGCCAGGAGCCCACTGGGCCAGCCCGCCTCACCATGGTCTTCTCCAGGGGCTGCTGGGGAGCCTCTGCTCCGGCACCTGGAGCCTCCTCTGCATCCTTCTGCACTGACCTGCCGCTCTGTCACATATCGTCACTCCGCTCCCACAGCTGCTGCGCAGCGCTCTTTACTCCTTCTTAAATGTGTTGTCAGAGAGGTGCCACCAGCTTTGGCCAGTGGCAGGTCCAACTTGGAGCCAGCTGGAGCTGACTGTGTGACGTGGGGCAGCTTCTGGCATCTCACAGAGGCCACCCCTGCAGCCCCACCACTGCCAAAACCTTATGATATAAGGGGATACCTCCAAAGTACTTAGTTTTGGGGAGCAATTGCTTACATCTTTCAGGAAAGCACAGCTCATCGTCTCCTGTTACTTCCCTGACATCACTAAGAGTTGGTTCATGGCACAGGTGGGCATCACAGGAAAGTGGGGAGAGATGAGGGGAGAGGAACATGTTCCTTTTAGGTCTGTTGAGGGAGTAAGATTACGCCTTCAAAAGTCCAATGACATTGAAGAGAGGAACAGAGAGATAAGAGATGTCCAAAGTGTGCCTGGTTGTGGGGAAGCTGATGTCAAGGCAGATAATCAGAGGCGAGGAGGAGGGATCTCTAAGATTGAGCCTGGCCATCTTGGACAAAAGAAACAAGAAAAGGGGCGTGATGGGGACAACGAGATGGAAAGGATGAAAATGCCATTCAAAAGCTTACTGTTTAGACTCTGCTGAAAAGTCAGGAGGGGTTGCCATACTGGGATGTCTCTGGAAGATGAGAAGTTGTGGCTATGTAGATAAAATGAAGAGTTTGTGTCTTAAAAAATAATCAGGAAGGAAGAATTGGAAGCATTTGGATCAAACTTGCGTCTTAAGATGAGAAAGAAGTAGGAGTAGCTACAGTACAGGTGGTGGTGTTGGCATCAAGCACAGAAGTAGTAGAGGAAAAGAATTGTTCATGGAAGGAAAATTTGGAACTGGGTTTAAACTGGCTGTGAGGTTTGTTTCTCCAATAGTCTCTGAGAAAATATGAAACAGATTAGACTGAAAAAGATGGACCAGGAATATTTTACTCAGTTTCAGCTGTGAAGTCACAGGTTCAGCCTACAAGAGGTTCCCAGAGGGAAGTGAGATTGGTAAGACAAGGAGATGACCATATGAGTGGAACCAAGAACAGAGTGAAGTATTGTCATGACTGCTGGTGAGTGGCTCTGCTGTGTGTGCTTGGATGAGGCTGCTTGCTCTAGAGGGGTGTTGCAGGGATGTCAAACTGAAGTTTAACTTGGAAGGTGAGTGTCCTAGACCTGGAATTACTGAGAGTTATTAAATAAAACGCTCAGACCAATGGTAATTTGAATAGGGGGAGATGCCAGAGAGCACAAATTGCATAACCAGCTTCCATTCTGCTGAAAATAGGATCTGGCACATCATTCCAATGGTTTTGGCTCAAAATGAACCCCCATCAGTTGTCAGCACAGTGCCTCCTTTTAATTACCTGGGCTAAAATTACAGTTCATTTGCAAACACTTGAACTCAGGATAATTAAGTCTGTTAGACGTACTGTGGTAAAAGCTGCTCAGAAGACTCACCGTTCAGACAAAGTGTGTCCCTCGCCTTTTGGCTTGCCCAGCTGAGCAGCCAGCAAGGAAGCGCGCGTCTGGCACAGGTGCCAAAGTACTATATGATACAGTTTGTACTGGATTTTTATCACCTGGTTGATGGCTCTTTTATTGTTAATGTGAGGTGAAAAAGAGAGAAAATAACTTGAGAGCAGCACACACGTGACAGGCCTAAGTCTACATGATATTAACCTCAGTACTCCAAAAACATATAGCTGAAGGAGCAGACAAAATCCATATGCTGCAAAAGTGCTGATGAGGAGGCACAAACAAATGCAGCAGCTTTGATGTGGAAATAACACGTAGGTCAGTTATGCGTGAGCCCTGCCGTGCGTGGCCGGCTGCGTGCAGGGCTCGAGGAGGTCTCTGTAGCAGGACGGTGGGCTGTGAGGGGGCCAGGGGAATGGCTGGAGGTCTTCCTGGCAAGAAGGAGGGAAATCCTGTAGGCAAAAATCAGACCAGCCGTGTGGTCTCTTAGCAAAAGTCATGGAAGAGCAGAGGGGAAATCCAGCGGCCAGAGAGGCAGGTGGGGAGGAGGTGCGGGGCACTCCCACGGCCGGGGGGCATCCTGCTCCTGACAGAGCCCTCAGAAATGGCAGATCTCAGGATGGCGAAGTGCCACAGAGGCTGTCGAAAGAAAGGTCCCGGCCGCTACATTGCAGGCACTTACTCCTCACTCCCTCCGCATTTCTGGTTGTTTTCTTGCTCTTTTCCTGCCCCATCTCCCCTATGCATCCCCTGGCAGACTGCTTGGCTGGTGCTGGTTCACCATTATAGCCCATCCCTTGTAAAAGTCTTTAAAACATACACTGGTGTGTAAACATGGGCATAGGCTTCCACAGAATAGATTATTATTGGGCTTGCTGGTACCCAGCTGGGGAGATGTTCACAGCAAAGACGCCCACAAGACCAACCTAGGAGGGTGCCCTGGTTCCTGGTGGCACCCCCGGCTTTGAAAGGCTGCTGCCCCTGGAGAGAAATGTGGCACTAGCACACCCATGCCCATGCACATCATCTGCACGTCTGCACATCTGCACATCTGCTGGTGGGTGACACAGTGCCTGCGGGTTGTGCCCGGGGCTGGCGTGGGGAGTGCTCTCCTCCAAGCCACAGACCTGCCTCCTTGCCGCTTTCGTTGCCATGCCAGGCGCAGACCTGGCCCAATTTGCCCTTCACCTGGAAGCTGATAGCATCTGTGCAGGGCTGGATGACTCTGAAGTCTGAATGACAAGGCTTTGCCTTTGGCCTTCATCCTCTCCTCTGGCTCGGATCCCATCCTTGCCATCCATTCACAGCCCAGTCATCGCAGCACTGCAAGTGTACTTCCAGGGAAAAGGGGCTGGGGTGCAAATTGAAAACTTGCAAATCCTTCATCCCTGAGGGATTTGAGTGTGCACTAACAGGGCTGCATAGGGAGGCAGGCAGCCTTTGCAGAGCACCTCAAAATGATGCCGCATAATCATTCAGCATTGCATCTGTGCCCTGCCTGTTGCGGATGTGTTGAAGTAATCTGGGATGTCATATAGGTGTTATTGATTAGGGTAATCTCACAAGATATTAATCAAGTAGTGGGTTGCTTTGGGAGGGTAGAGCTAGTTTCACCATCTTACTTGCAATATATGAATATAAATACAGATTTACTGTCCAGCCAGTGCAGTCAGACTGTTGAGCTGCAGGCTGGAAGGCTATATAATGTACACTGTGTACAGGCAGTGAAATCCTAGATAACATCTATTCTTCTCATATCTCAAGCGAACACAGGACTGCTAAAGAATATAGAATGTTTTAACCTCCTGTAGTAAAATGAAATCGCTTAAACGTATCTGAACACTCCCGTTATGCCCGTTTCATGGAGGCAAGGTTTGAGTGGTTGCCAGATGTTGTACTCTTCTGAGTTCCTAGGCTTGTGGGGTCTTCTTGGTACCATATATTCTTTCCTCTTTCTGCCATCCATCGGTCTATAAGGGACGTTACACTGGTGGTTTGACATCTGTGAACCCCTGGCACTGTGCTTGCAGTGTTCCCTGGGGTGTGGAGGTGAAAGCAGCCCTGCATACCCTGGGGGATCTGTCCTGATGGACAGTGAGGGGAGGGAGGTTAGTAGAAAAATGTCTTTGGAAGGTCTTTAGAGTCCTTTGCATTGCTCTTTCCTGAAGAAAATCCATACGTTGTGATCCACTAGGCTTTCTGCATGAGTAACCAATGCCGCTAGATTTATACAGCCCCTTTTTAGGGCTGCTTCTGTGTTAAAGCAGGCCTCTACAGTGCCTTTTTATGTGGAAATCTTGTAGCTGGGTGTGGTGGGGAAGCCGTTCAGTGACTCATACTGCAGGGAATTCCCTGATGAATTAGAGTATTTTTACTTCTGGACTTGTGTGCAGTTTCCTCCAGCACCGGAGCGAGCGGCTGATAAGAGCAGACTACAAAGGCCCATTCACTGCTCAGCCGCCGCACGTTAAAACAGGGTGTTTATGCTTCGCAAAGCTGAAAATCCACCCCACAGAACGTGGGAGCTTCACGGTATTTTTGTCATGAACAATCCCAGGTGCTCCGAGTGTCACCACCCCGAAAAGACTGAAGGGCTGAAGCGGCTGGTGGCGAAGCACACCCGAAGCGGGGGGGCTATAAATAGCAGCGCCCAGGCTGTAAATGTCAGCCTGCCTGGCAAACCTGGTGGCTTCAGCCGGCAACAGTGCCGGGGGCCACCTGTCCGTGCAGCGCGGGCACAGAGCCGGAGCACGGCGGGGCTCCTGGCTGCCCCGGCACCGCTGCATCCTGCACTGCCGAGGAGGAGGAGGAAGAGGCAGAGGAGGGATTCAAGGGTCCCTCTTCCAGCCCTTGGCACAGGTCCCCAGGCGAAGCGGCGGCTTGGTCGGGTTGACCGCTGCTGCTGGTGCTGGCACCAGGGGAGCAGGGCACTCCGCTGGGGAGAAGCCCTTGCAGTTCTGCATGTGGATGTTTTGGTTTTATTTTTCTTTTGTAAAAAAAAAAAGGCAACAAAACCCAACCCACAAAATAAAAGAAACCCAGGGTAATATCTTGACACAACTTTTCAGCTATATAAAGGGATGGCTTTCTGTTCAAAATATTAGACTATAAATCTTCAAAACACCAAAATAAAGCCAGGCATTTGGTTTGGAGAAGACACTTCTAACTTACAACTTGGTAAAAGTAAATAGCGAAATGAAAGGGAGTGAAATAAGACCTTTGGAAAAGCCGTTTTCTCCCTTTTCCTCCCTGCCACCTCCTCTCCTTCCTCTCCTTCCTCCATCTCCTGCCCTCCCCCCCCAGCCCCCTAACAACTACCCATTTGGGTACGGTAATTCCAGAGAGTAAACTTTAACGGGAATGCCTGAAATGTGTCTGCTTCAGCTTTGTGTTATGTCTGTAATTTGAATTATTTGCATTTTGGAAAGGTATAAATTGCTCTGGTGTACTTGGGTTGGCGGGGGGCCAGGAGGGAGTTGCCTCGGGCCCGGACGGGGCAGGCTGCTGCAGATGTGGCAGGCGTACAATGGAAACTTTTGTGGTCGAGCAGCCCTCACTCCTCCAGCGCACGCTGATGGGAGGTGGCATCCCGCCTGCTCGCCGGGGTCCCGGCGTATGGGCACTGTGGGCAAAACCGTTTTCTCTGGCGTAGGCAGATTGTCTTGATGCTTCCGGCTCCCGCAAGCCGTTCCGGAGCCATTATTCCTTCTTCTCGAGCTTTTTTTGTTTTTTATTTTTTTTAATTTCAGCTGAACTGTATAAACCTGCAAAACATGTTTACTGTAAGAGGTTGACGTAGTGGTCTAAGGTTTTCCTCCTGGAGCTGGTCCCAGTCCGTGGGCGTTGAGATTTCCCTCTTGGTTCACCAGACGTAATATGAGGAATTGTCTTTTTCTTTTTTTTTTTTTCTGTCTTTTCTTCATAACAACTTTTCCTCCCTGTGTTTTTGTTAAATGAAATGTCACTCGCTGTTAATGAGTTGTCTATCCCCTACTTCTTCCCTCTCCTTTCCTTCCCCTCAGTCGCAGAGCAGCGATGGTCTGGACAGTCTCAAGGGAATTTCTTGGAGCGAAACCCGTATTGTTCTTACTAGCTTCCAAAGATGAGCCACAGCTCAGGATTTTCGTTTTCCTAATAGTTTAGATTACAGCATTTAAAATATTTCTGAACAAACTCTCTTTGTCATCATAAAAATTTCAAAAGCGCATAAAGGCAGTGCTGCGTGAAGTAATTGAAAGATTAGCTAGAGATGGAGTCGTTTTGAATTTTACTGAAGTATCGGCAGGAAATAAAAACCAGAAACCTGAATCAGATCATTCGTCTTGCAAAGCAGAAATTAAACATAGCAAAAAACCTGAACTTCTGGTAATCCGTTTACAAAGGCAAATTGAACACATGTTAACTACTAGTCTGGATGTCTGTAGAGTTAAAAAAAAAACCAAACCCATGAACAATCCCCTTACAAAGGAGTTCCTAGGCTTTGCAAAAAAGTGTTGGCATTGTGTTACTTCTACAACCGATTGATTGAATTAATTGGGAGGCGGAGGGTGTTGTGGTGCTGCAGGGTCTGTGTGGGGAGGGGGCTGGAGATAAAGGAGCTGCTCCCCAGCGAGGGCTGAGCCCTGGCTCGCCAGATTTCAGTCAGGTTTTTTCTGCTGACAGCTCAGGGGAAGCATCTGTTGGATAAATTGTGAAGTGATCTCCAGTCCTCCAGAGAAGTCTGCTTCAATTCTGGCACTCTCGAAAGGCATCGTTAAGGAGACTCGAGCACGGTCTGGCTGCTCCTTCTCTCCCCCCAGCCGAATGTGGCAATACCAATTAAAGGAATTCCTTTTCCAGCGTCACAATTTAAAATGCAGGAAGAAACAAAGGGTAGATCTGCTAATTGTTTCCTACAGAAAGATCTGCCAAATCCACTGTGCTATTTGTGCTGCAGCCTTCACGTTGCACTTCTTTCCATACGTTAAAATGAAAGGATTTTTGGACGTTAAAACAATCGCCAGGGCTAGTCCCTCAGCAGCATTCCTTTCACAGTAGGACAGCTGTACACAAAAATATTATTTACAGACATTTGTAATAAATCAGGCAGTTTTAAATGCGTCACCTCCATCCTGGCCATGAAAGTGAGGAGAGAAGAAAAAGTGCATTCACTCTTTTACCTTGCTCAGAGCTGTTTTTCTAAGGCAGGCCCAAGTCTATGTGATGAAGTTCAAAATAACTAATATTTGCGTTTGCATGTCCTGATGCTGCAATATATGTGCAAAGGAGACGGTGCAAAGCCGTGCTTTCCCATTCATTCCGGTGGCACCTGACAGTGCTGGGACTCAGGCAGCCGCGCATGTCCCCGCTGCCCAGCTTGGACAGCAGTCTGCTCGTGGCCTTCCGTACACGCTTGTGTTTTTCTAGGTCTGCAGAATGGAAACCTTACATTTTGTATTTGTTTCCTGATTTCTTTGCTGTTGAGTTTTGAAGCCACAAGGAAGAAAAAAAAACCAAACCAACAACACCGTTACTGACCAGTGCCTTCTGTATCAGTGAGGCACAGGAAAAACGACCAGACAAACCCAGTTTCTTCCAAAAGGCAGATCCCCAGAGAAACTGGTAGCTGTTGCTGAAATCTGTGTTTGCTTGAAAACAGAAATACAGTAAATTAGGGGGATCCAATGCACCAGTAGAGGCAGCTCCAGAAGTGGGACCGCCGCAGCTCAGTGAAACCAGCTTTAAAGAGGAGTCAGAGGCTGTTTCCCAGCCCATGGCTTCGCCTTTTATCCCAGCAGCAGAATTATGACAAGCCAGACGGGGAGTGTATTGAAAGGAAATACTGCATGGCAGAGGAGCTTCCTTAATGCTGCTGGTTTGGTTTTGTTTAATATTAATGTTGAATGTGACTTACTGCATAGGTGGCGATCAAAAGGCCTCATAGGGAGCAGTGGTTTCGTCTGAAAGTTTGGGAAATGGGGGTGTATGGCGGTTGCGTATTTTGTCCAAGCTAGTGGCAGAATAAGCACCCAGTGGCTTTTCCCCGTCGCAGTACAGTGTGCTCTGGATTGTGGTTCACCCCTTCAAAAAATCTAAGTGGTTTCCCATCACAGGTGACCCAGGTGGCCTCCTGGTTGGGCAGCGTGGGGGCAGTGCCTTCTAAGAGCTGGTTTTCATATAGGTGATGCCCCTTCAAAGAGATTTTTTTTTGCAGAAGTCATTCTTTTGTTGGCTTAGGAGAGGAAAAAAGGATGGAACTAGATATCTTTTTCTTTTGTCTTTTAGATGGTCACCATGTGTGGGAAATGGAAGCCAAAACCGACAAAGAAATGTGCAAGCCAGTAAGTCTGCCTTAAATATTTTAACATCAAGATGAAAAATATATATTGCCTTCTCCAGCAGTGTTACTAAAGAGGGATTTCCAAGGCTTTGGCACTGAAACAGAACAAGTACTTAGGCCTCCCCTCCTGGAAATCTTTCTTTAATGGGAGCATGGGGTAAAAAGCCTTCGCTGGAAGCTATCCTGAAAGTAGGAGAGACCATTTGGAAAATATTTTTTCATTGTCCAGGATGGGCCAGCCCCGTCTGCTCATCTTCTGTCTTGCTGGGTCAGTTTTTCCTCTGCTCCCAAAGCAATTTCTGATCATTTTCCTTGGCTTTCGTCTACTTTCAGCAGAAGAAATGTGAGTCCCCTCACAGGAGCTCAGCCCCACAGTTGGGGAAGTGTGGCTCCCTCAGCAACGACTCTAAGTGGGAAATATGGCCACTGTTCCACCTCCACAGGAATACGCAACAGTTTGTTAGCTGCAAACCTGCTGGAGACATGCAGGCAAACAATTTAAAGACCTCAGCTGAATGCAGGCCAAATGCTAAGAGAAGCGTTCCCTCTCATTCTTTCAAAAAGTGCCAAGGGACAGTTTGATGGTCATAGCAGATTTCGCTCTGCATTTGTGTAAGCTGATGCCCGAGCAGCTAAGTCGTTCCTTAGCCCCGTGCTGGAGCATTTGGTTTCTGACAGTGGAAGATCCTCTACACGCTCTCCAGCCCTTCTTCCTGTAGCACGAGATGTTCTTGCAAGATCTCCCATCCACAGAAACCAGCATGCTTAAAACTTGCAGAGTTTAACATGTCACTGTGGAAAATGGAAATACTTGAATAATTGTATGCCTGTCCGAATTCTCCTTTCAAAGGAGGTCCTGCTAGGGTGGGATATACTGGGCACAACCTGCCAGATGAGCTGGCCTTTCTCCTGCTGAGTTAGAGAACACAATTTGATTGTGGTGCCACGTTCTTGTCAGAGGCAGGAGGCATACAGCCTTGTCCATACGCGGTATCGTCTTTGCTGTCCAAGGGGAAGAGGTGAGGGCTAGTGATTCTGTAAAGACCTGAGCCAGGCTAAAATCTTGTTTCACTTCTTCTGGAGTCCTTGGTTCAGAGATGGAGGACGGCAGGGGCTATCCCTGCCCGCGAAGCCCACCAGCTCCCCTGTAGAGAGTGCGTTCCTCCATGTGAGCCCGGGTACCTCCTTCTCGGGGTTAACACATGAATACTGGTGTATAGCTTGGCTGCCTTAGTCGTGCCTTGACTTTCTGATTTATTGCTTTTGCAGAATTCATTGGTGGTGGAGATTCCACCTTTCCGCAATCAGAGAATTACCAGCCCTGTTCAGGTCAACTTCTATGTCTGCAACGGAAAGAGAAAGAGAAGCCAGTACCAGCTTTTCACCTATCTTCCTGCTAATGGTAACAAAATATATTCCTTCTCTCTGCTAGTAAAAATGAGAGATAAGATGATTACTTAGAAAGATAGATGGCTCTGGTAATTCTTTAATAACCCGAGTAATTTGGAGGTATACCTGGTGCTGTAAAATGAGAGCGAGAATCAAACCATGAGAGCTGCATTTCTCTCTGCTGCCCACACAAGAGACCTTCCTCACAGATTATTTTTCTTTTGTATTGGTGGCAGAGACCTGTTGGAACAAAGACTTTTTTCTGCTTTGGGGACTGGAAAGCCCCAGCAGAAACCCAACACGTGTAGCCACAAATCATGGCCGCACAGAGCCTTCGTGGCCCCGGAGGTTGCGTTGCATTTGAATGACGCTGCTGAATGTGCACGGCAGCATTGTGAGCGTGGGGGGGCTTGAAGCTGGAGGTGCTGTGGGGATTCTCCTTCCAGGCATCCTGTACCTGGCTGTCTGCTGTCTGGCAGGGGGTGAAAACAGCCCTCCAGACTGCTGCTGCTGCTGCTGGTGACGATGCAAAGCACCGTGGGGGTGGGGGTCGGAATGCTCCATACAGAACACTGCATGGGTAGGAAATGTTCAGTAACACGTGCCGTTTTTTATTAGAAGCTTGTATTGGTGGCTGTGAAGTGACAATAAAGTCACTCACACTAGCTGAATTCCAAGCAGGCTTGTATGAATATTTTGATAGCAAGTAAATTTAATTATTTTTTTTATTATTTGAAATAGGCATTTTTCTGAGAGTACTTTTTTGGGGGAAAGTAGGAAAAAAGGGTGTTGTTGGTGGTGGTGTTTTGGAAGGAAGAGGAATTGGAAAACTGATTAGGTTCGTGCTTGTTTGTAGACTTTCCAAGTGAAAATAGTCCATCTCAGGAAAATTCCCACAAAGCAATGCTTGAGTCATGTCACATGACTTGAAGAGACCTGCCAACTTTTTGCAGGTGAAATCCCATAAAATACACATTTGGAATTTCACCCCATTAGCTTGCATGCACTCCAGACTTCTATCAGGACTTCAATTTAAAATGAAAGTACAGGAAACCTGAGATGGGCAACTGACTGCTCATGGCATATGTGCTGCATAGCTCTGCTTCACTCAGGCAGCCCACTGAGGCAGCCTTCGCCCCCAGTGGGTATGTCTGAGGGTATTTAAAGGCTTTTCGTCTCTTAAACTGGGGGTGGGGTGGGGTGGGGGGGTGAAGAAAAAGAGTTGTTATTCTCTTGCACAGCACTTTTCAGCAACAAATCTTTTGTAGGGGCCGACAGGTACTGCCTTGCCACCCAAGTATTTCACATACATGCCTGGTAACTGCTGTTTATTAAACAGCATCTTTCCTTTCCTGCTCTGACATAGGCCTTTTCTTACCATTTTATTCCAAACCACGAGAATAACATTCACTGCTGCAAAGTTGGTTTGTGCTACCATCGTTCTCAGTTGGAAACATTTGATGTTTCATTTGATGTGAAGAGATGGGAATCTCTTGCCTAGTGACAGGCAACAGAGAACCAGCCTAGGCTTTATTCTGCAAAGACATCTTTAATTATGGTAATAGCTGAAAACATCGGGAATCTTGTTTAGTCTGCTGTACTGATTTAAATTCATGTGAAAACTTTTTGTTAAAGCATAGGGAAACCTGAAAGAAAAATGTACTACCAGGGTAGGGTAAAGGGAAGCAGATATTCACAGCAAATATACCTTCCCCCCATTCCTGTTTGGTTCTCCACTCACATTCTCTTAATATATATGTCTATGTGCCTACAGGTAATTGAAAAATACCTTATGTTCTTTGCGAACTCATAACAGTAGTAAAAGTGCACTTCTGAAATCATCAGATTTAATAGTATAGTATGTTTTTGTTATGCCTGTGTTGTAGCTGTAAACTTTTGCCCTTATGTTGCTGCTGGTGGCTGTTTCCATCGTGCCTTCCAAAGGTAGGTACGACCACTTTGGCTACGTAGTCAGAAACTGTGCACAGTAACTGAACCCATCATTTACTCTGCTGTATTTCTAGGAGTCATTTTAGGATGTTCTGCTTATTTGATTTCAGACACAACATTCTTTTAATGTTTCGAGACATTGCAGAAACCCAAAGTTTAGTTCATGAAGCAAAAAATGCTTGAGTCAACAACCATTCTGTGATCAGTGTAAAAAAATGTAATGGTGATGAGCACTATTTTGGTCCAGGTAATGCTTTGTCTCTTCTTTAAACAAATCCCTCAAACACAGAAGGTGTAGGATTTTGACAAGCAAGTGTCAGAGTGATCGTCAAACGTAAGATGTGGTTTTGCACAAATCACATGGTATCCTGTAAGCTGCTTCTCCTTCCGTGCTTCAGGATGAGTCCAAATGCTAAGATTTCAGTGCCCACCATCATTTTGCAGGTATTTGTGCATGAGGGATCTTTTAAGAGCCACATGGCGCATGTTAGACATATATTTTACAGCTCAACTGGACTGTGACAAAGCACAATAGGGGATATGGGCTAAAACCTAACACTGTGAGCCCACCGGCCACGCTCCTGGGCTGGTGCGGGCACACAAAGATGTTGTGACCAGCAGGAGAGCCCTGGGCTCGTTGTGCATCTCCCATCCCCACTGCAGAGCAATACTTGGGTATTTTTCCTGTAGCTCCTGTTTCTCCTCATTCCCTAGGGGAAAACAGCCACTGGATCCAGGGACACATGGCCTCACTCATCCCACCTCCCGTGGATGGTCCTATAGCGTCTCCATGGAGTTCAGCTCTGTGACAGGCAGCCAGCACCAGCTGCCCTCTCCAGCAGAGTTACGGTTTCGCCACCGTAAGGCTTTCCCATGCTGCGGAGATGTGGCAGGATGGTACTTGTCCTCTGCGTTAGCTCAAGTGCTTTGAGGAGCAGGGCCTGACTTGGTGAAGAGGAGTTCCTGCCTCTGAAAAAAAAAATGCTGTAAAAATGAAAGTCTTACTGCTCTGTAAATGAAAAATCTAAATAACAAAACAAAACAGAAAGTAGGGGCTTCACAAATGAGAACCAAGGTCTGGAAAACGGGCTTGCTTAAGTTTTTGGCTTGGGACAGATTGTAAACCTAAGTGTTCGTAATCCACTTTTAATTGAGGTTTTGAATTACTGTTCTGCTGAATTTAGGCAGTCCCCGAATCCTGTATTAGCCTATATTGCACAGAAATGACTGTAATGTCAGGTTTTTTAGTATTCCTTCAATATTACACATCACTGAGCAATTGCGTATCACTTTTGTCCTGGAGCCTGCAGGCTGTAGGCTCTTGAGACTCCTCCGCAGACATGCCTGGCACAGAAATGTAAGTGGTTTCCATACTGTTCTGGCACAGGCGAATTCCCGCAGCTTATGTGGTAAGTACTAATGCGTTTTGCATTGCCACATCCCATCAGAATGAGAGGGGGAAGGCCCAGGACTGGCGCAGGACGCTGAAGTCAGGAGCCTGAGCAAAGCACAGTGAGGAGATGCTTGGAGGACATGAGGCTTTAAAGTCCCTCCCCTGCTGCAGCTCGGTGCTCTGCAGCTCTGTCCTGTGCAGCGGCACGGTTTGGAAAGCCGTCGGTGAGCCCTGCATTTGTAACCCTACCCTCTAGAAAAACGCTTGAATTTCATTGCTGTTTATGACTGCGCATCATTTTGCTTCTACGAATTTATTATAGCATTGGCCCATGTATGCGTTTCAAACAGAAGGAGTAGTCAACTGAAATCGCCAGACATAAGCGGTAGTGTTTGGGGTGTAAACTAATCTGGAGAGGCTGAAGAAGCACGTGAGCAACCAGACGTGTATGCTGTGGTTCCAAATGCTGTGCTTTCATCTGCTAAGAAAGCTGAAGGAGTTCTCCAGCTCAGAAGACTTTAAACAACACACTAAGTGATAAGGGTTAGATCTCTGTTTATTCAGATTTCTTTTAAGTAGGTACATCAGAAATAGAGGAAACGTGTTGAAGAACTTATTTTTCGCAGACAGGAATGAATGCTCTCTGTGATTTCTGTTATCTAATGAATATTGATACCAAGAACAGTGAACGTAGAAAAGTTTTTCTTTGAATTTTATTTAGACGAGTAGTGATGTTTGACTAAGCAAAGACAGTCTAGTTTGTCTAGGAAATATTTAATAAGAACTGGCATGAAAAATACACTTTTGCAAAGAGTTGATAAGCATTTTCAGTTTCTGTTTCTGTCAGGCTTCTTGTCAAAGCATTATTAAAAAATCATTTCACTACTACTAGTACTTGTTAAACTGGTGTTGTTATGCTGGGCAACTTTTATTTTGAGATGCGATGCGCCGGATTTTGGAGTGTGCAGCCTTCGCTCGCAGAGCCAGCTTTTCTGCAGCTGCTTTGCCTCATTCAGGCACCAGCACAAGCGCCCGTGGTGCCGAGCTCTGGAAACCTGGCCACCTAGACAGGCGACCTGGGGGGTGGAGGTCCTTTGAATCTGTGGGTATGGAGCTGCGCTGAGAGCCTGCCTGTGGTGACGCGGTGTGCCTCGGTATGGTTGTCCACAACTCTTGGTGTGCCTGTGAATGGGGTGAGCAGTGCCCGGTGCTTGCTGCTGTCAGCATCCTTCCCCACTTGCCGCCTCTGCTCTAGAACTACCACCCGCCTGCCCTGCAGGTGGGTACCATCCGCAGTTCCTAGTGATGGCGCTGAGTGGCCATGCCTCAGTTTCGCCTCTGCTCCTCTGCCCACAGCTCACTTCCCAAGCTAAAAGGTGACGCCAGCTGCCTTAGCAGAACACAGTGCAGTGAGGATGCAAAGCGGTGCTGCTCTGATGTGACAGAGCACAGCCTGTGCTGATCCATCGCCTGACACCTCTTGCTTCTTGAGTATTTGTTGACTTTTCATGCTTGAGGCTGGCAAAAATATTAGCCTGGCTGTGTCTGCAAAATTACTAGCCTGGCTGTGTCTGCAAAATGGTGTTGATGTGGAGGGCGGTGGAGGGAGCAGGGCCAAATTCGGTGCCTGGGTTGCAAAGGGACCCTAAGCTGTGGCATACGTGGAGTGGCTGTGGCAGTGCCATGGCAGGCGGCATCTCAGCGACCCCGTGCACCTGGGGAGCCCAAGGAGGGGGCAGGGACGTCAGTAGGTCAGTGCTGTGTTCCTGGGGCCATGTGCGAGGGGACCTGGAGCCTCAGACCTGCTGGAAGTGTTTCCGTCCAGCCCAGGGAGCAGCCGGGCTGCTGTGAAGCCGGCACGGCAGAGGGCTGGGCCACAGGAGGGACATGGGGGAAGGTCAGCCCCAGGGGATTTTATTCTAGGTGAAAATTCATGGTTGCTCATTTTTACACTGTACACCATTACGGTTTACTTAGTTTTGGCTGCTAGGTGGTTATTGTTCCTTCTGACATTTAACAGACTAACAAAAAGCAGGCGAGGTTTTGTTGGAGTCCTGTTTTTATTTAAGAAGATCACAAAATTCATCATCACCAGGCACATCAGCCCCTCCGCTCCCTTCCAGCAGCCGTGCAAGCTCTGAGGTGGAGCGGAGGAGACAGGCGTTACGCCCTTGGGTGCTTTTGCTCCCTGTTGCTGGGTCCCTACCAGAGCTGCCCGTGCTTGGCCCAGGTGACATCCCGTATCAGCCAGAGCCCAGCTAGCCGCGTCTGACCTGCAGATGCAGGTGCTTGGGTCTTTAGAGGCGAAACTCCACCTCGCTATGCAGTGCTGCATCTTCATCTGGAGGGCCAGGAAGGAGCATGACCTGTGTGATGTCCCTGTCACAGGCAGAGGTGGTCAGGCACTATATAGCAGCCCCTGGCCATGTCTGATCATCAGACTCCATTGCAGCAGCACTAGTCAACCATAATGATTAACTTCCAATGCATAAAGTTGTCTTTTGGCAGTCTTTTTCAAATATTCCCCTTCAGGTGACAAAACCCAGGCTGTAGTTTTGGTCACCGACCCCCCCTGCCTGAGCGTTTTGAGGGCTCCCCCCTTTACTTCCCAGTGATTTCACATGCGCGTGTCAGCCAGCATGGGGCTTTAGCATCTTCCAATTAGCTTAAAAGCCAAAAGGTAAAACTTGCGTGAGGGAGAGCGGGGTTTAGAATTACATGGGCTGGATTACAGGAGATGCTTATTTTTGTTCTCCTCAAGTGGCTGATCACCATAATTAATCTAGCCCAGTGATTGATCCTAAAGGGGACACGGTGGTGGTGGCTGCTGGAGGTGAGATGAGGAGTGGGGGTTTGTGGTGTCGCTGGTGGCAGGCACCACATCCATCTCTGAAGACAAAGACCATGTTGGAGCTGGGATGGCTGAGATCAGCTGGGTCCAGACCCCTCTCTGGGGGGACCTGGGGTAGGACTGGCTTAGTAAGGATGCCCTCCTGCCAGCCTGTCCTTGCAGAGATTCCCGCAGGACTGCCAGGGATGAGGAGCGTCGGGCTGCCCCCATGCTCCAGTCCCACAGCCCCCACAGTCCTCTTCTCCCCTTGGTGGGAGAGCAGGAGTAAAATCAGTGCTGGTGGTGTGATGTTGTCCCGCATCATCAAAAAAGGCATCACCTCAGTGAATTTTCACGTGTCTGACAGGACAGGGAGAGCCTGGGGCAGCGCAGCCCGGGCACTGTGCACAGCTGAGCCTCCAGCTCAAGGCAGCCGTGGAGCCAGGCGCTGCGCCGTGGGAGCAGCAGTGGAGCAGCTCAGGCGGGCATGCCACAGGACTTGGTTTATCCTTTTCAATGTTGTAGGACTTGAAAAAGTGTTATGATGGAAAATTAATCATGCCTTTAAAGAATTTTCCCCTTTTCTTTTGAAGGAAAGGTAACACCTATTTTCTGTGCTAACACAACCCAAACGCCCTCCACCTGCCTTCCCCTCTCCCCCAGCCACCTGCACAGGGTATGCACCAAGCTACCACAGATAATCTTCTGTCTGATAAATATGCGTTGAATAACCTAATAGTTTAACAGCTGTTGAAAAGCATTTAGTAAATGAGTTAGCTGGAAAGCACTTTCTAATCAGGTAATGGCACTGTCCGAGGTTATAGGCTGAGGTGTGTGCGCAAGGCTTCCATTGACCTGGGCGCTGCTCCTGCGTATCTGATCCCATAGAAGTACATCCACATAAACCCGGGGGGGGGCAGGCAGGCATGGCTAGGGTCGCCCTCCCGAGGAGCAGTACCAGCGGCAGTGGACTGGCAAGGGAGGGTGAGCGGGTTCAGGTGCTCATGTTAGATAAAAGCTGCAGTTGCACATGCCCACTGCCTGCAGCTGCTTGGCAGCACGAGGCTCCCTTGGTTTTGGTGTCACCATGCTCTGGTTTTATTAACTACAAAGCAAAGACTTGATAGTAGCTTTGCCTTTAAATAACGTTTTGGTTGAATTGGTGCCTAGGGAAAAACACCCGCCTCACAGCCAGCCTCCGCAAGGGCCCCTGTAGTGGCCGTCACCATGACTGTCTCATGAGATCCCCGGGGCTGCGTGCCAGTCCCTTGCCACGGAGGTTGCCACTGCTTCAGCTGCGTTGGCAGGTTGTTTCAGAAAGTTCTGCTCGGCTGCTGCTTCTCTGGTGTTACCAAACAGGGGCGTTATAGCTCCCGAGGGCAGCCAGCCCATGGCCTCTCCCCAGCACCAGAGCGCTCCCGAGGCAGAACGAGGGGTGAGGTCCTCGCTCCGCTCAAGCCTGCTGGCTCCGGACGATGCTGCGGCAGTGGCCAGGATTTTCTCTTCGCCTGAACCCAGAGTGGCCGAGCTGTGCCGGAGATGCGCCCGCATCCTGGTGCTGCCCCTGGCCGGCCGGCAGCAGCTGGGATGAGCCGCGCAGCATCCCCGGCAGGAGCGCCTGGCCGCGGGGGAGGGGGTGCGCTGCCTGGTGCAAAACGGGCTGACGGGGGGGATTTCAGAGACACAAACAGCGTTTCAGAGCTCGGCTCAGTAATGGAGACATAGCCACCTCACTCCTCAACCCTCTGAAACTCTGATCCCAAATTCTTACCAATTAGGAACATTCAGTCCAGAAGTCGAAGAAATGTGTGTGTGCGCACACGATGAAAAAAGTAGTGTTTTGATTTTCATATGCTAACCGAAATCTGCGTGCCGGTGCCAGGGAACTACATCATAGTCTGCACCATGAAAGGTGGCTATTTTGTTTGATAGGTTCAATCAAACTTAAGGGTAAAATAAATATATTATAGTGCCATAAATGTCTGCATTGATAATACTACATGGAAATAGGAACTTGTTAGTTTAATGTTAATCAGGACAAACATCTGTTTAATTTATATGATTATATTTTCTCAGTTCATGTATTTTAATAGCACCCCCCAAAAAAAGTTTAAAAACCCATCTGGATTGCTAAAGTGTAAAAGCAAACAGACTTTTTAGAATTGTCAAAAAATACATATAATTTATATTTAAGCACTTTCTGACTCCCTTTACAGAATGTGCATGATTTATTATTTTTCTTCAAGGTTTGATATATTAACTTTTTACCTGCTAGAAAGGCCTTTCATTCCAACATGGGCTCGCAGGACTGGCAGGACTGTTTCTCCCCGCTCAGCCGGCACAGAAGGACCATTGTCCCCTGCCTGCGCCGTGGTGTGATGTCAGAGCCCTGGGCTCTCTGAGTCACGAGCTGTGATTTATAGCCAGGGCTGCTGCCAACGCGCAGTTCTCAGAACTTCATATTAAATTAGATGACATAATGACATGAGTCCAGAGGCTAAGGAGGCATCATCGAACCATTGAAAACCAATTAGCACAGATTAGGTTGCTTATCAGACTGATGTAGAACTGTGAGCTTTGTCATATTTTAATATTCAAAATCAGGAACTTTTTCAATATTGTCTGTCGGCCGACCTAAGGCACTGTGAAGTAACAAGGGTTTAAAAATTCCCCATACAAACTGAACTTGAATTCATTTTTTCTTTTTTACGGCAAGGGCCTGATTCTTCAGCAGATTATGGTCTCTTAAAGGAGTAACATTACTTTTGAGTGTTGATCATATGTAAAAACTCCATCATCTCTTCTGTTTACAACTTCACAAATTCTGGCTTCGTTGTTTCAGTTTATTATTGGCAAATCTCGGTGTATGACAAATTCAGCCACAATTTTTCATTCTAGCCAGCTGAGAGTCTGCAAGACTGGGTGTTAGCACCACGGAGCACTTCTGAGACAGAACACTTGTTGCCATTTGATATGGCTCTGCTGAATTTGCAAAATGGTCCGGTTTCTGCTAAAAGTGCTTGCAGACTGAACAGCTGTAGAGCTTTCCAGTTAATTGCCAGTCCAGGCCTGCTTGTGACTACGAGCATCTCTTTCAACTGGTGGGTTTTTACTAACTCATTTAAGATTTGAAATATTTGAGCTAGAAGTTAGTCAGGCTAAAACTGTTCTCTGCTAAATATTAATCCTGAGAAAATTAACTGTACTGTCTGCATCACGTCGCATCTCCCTGTGTGACATACTGGCTTGTGCAAGTGAGTGCCGGTGGAAATGGGTGTGTGTCGTGGCAGCTAGCTTACTGTGCCTCCACAGGGGTGTATTTGACAATGAAACTCCTTTTTCTAGCTCGGGTCTGTAAAGATTTGCAGTTAAGCGTGAGTCAGTAGGTAACACTAGTCCACAGCTGGCAGGTGATCAGCCCAGGCCGCACTGGAGGAACCCGCTGGGTTCCTGCCCAGGAGAATGTGGTGGCAGTGGGCACGTAAGTTTTGTGTCCTCAGCTGCTCTGAGTCCGCTGCAGCTGCTCGCCCCAGCCCCCCAAGCTGGTGGGTAGGGTGTGTTAGGAACTGGGAGCCTTACTACGTGCAGGTATTTTAAGCTGTTTGGGTAAGGCCATGAGCACGGTAGTGGTGAGTGGGTACTGGTGGGTACCAGTGGGTGCTGGTACAGGCTGTCCCTGCCCCGGGTTTGGAAGGTGTGCCTGGAAATGGCCACGGCTCCTGCCCCGGGCTCTCTGCAGTCCTTTGCAAAGTGGAAGTGAACAGGTGCTCTTTTCAAGAAAGAATATAAGGTGATTTACACCAATTTTTGACACACTCAAAGTATTTTCAGAAGGACCTGGAGGTCAGACCCACAGGTAGTTTGAGTTTGGAAATACAAACATTGGCAAAGATTTTTGGCCTTTGTGACTCCATTTGGCGAACTTCCATAGGCTGGGGAGAAGCAGATACAGGATGGAGTGTCATGAACAGACTGTTTACTGGTGTGATGTAGCAGTCTGTGGTGTATCTGTCCTCCGCGAGTCAAGCAATACAGTTATTCGTGTAAAATACAGAAGCTGAGTTCTCACCAGAAAGGGAAGTGTTAATGTCTTACATTTCTGCTGACATGCTCAGCTTTGCAGGTCTGACTCCAGGTTATCTGTGTCATTGGTAACGGTTTCTCTAGGGAAAAATAAAAATAATCTGAGTTCCCTTCTCCAAACTGGTACCCTGTGAAGACACACTTTTTAACGGGGAATGAGCGGCTGCCATCCCAGCCGGCAAAGATCTGTACGGTCACCCCACACAGGGTTAAGTGTCTGTACAAGTGGCAGAGCACTGAAAAGTCAGGTACCAGTCCCTTCACCATTTCAGCATACAAACGAAATCTGTGATACTTAGCAAGGGGAGACTCTTTTACTGTGTTGAAAAAACACATTAAAAAAGATAAGGAGGCAATTCAGTTGAACAAGTTCAGGCATCTCTAAGCCTAAGTGCAGGTAGTATCTGTCCATTTAAAGACAGTTTGTTTCGCATTACATGAAATAGCTGATGCTTGGGGGTATCAGTTCAGAGCGATACAAGGGGACAAGGTAAACTGATGTCAGATGAAATGGAGGCCCTACTTAATCTCATCTCCCTCCTTCTGCTTCCCCTCTGGCTGCCAACCTGCCATCAGCAAACAAGCTACTGTGGCTTACCCTGACTGCTCTTGTAATTAAAACCAGTCTCTTATTTTCCCTCTGAACTCTGAATTCACGGGCAGCCAGGAGTGTCCTTGGTTGCTGTCACCATGTCCAAGAGCTTTTTTTGACCAACAGGTCTGGAATAGAGTCACTTCCACCCATCAGTCCTTCACCCAGTGCAGAGCAGGACTTACTGGTTACCCTGCGTTGGCTGTGGCAGGTGTATTTCAGTGTAGCAGCATACGCAAACAGATTCCCAGTGTTCATGGCCACTAATATAGACCCCACAGCATTGCTTTTGTAAAGAAAAAATTCAAAGTGACATGACAAAAAAGAGCCTGGTAACCCAAGTAGCAAGGGTGTGCCACAGAAGAGCTACAGTGAACAATCAGCCTGAGGCTGGGAACCTGCCGCCTTTAAAGCCCGCAGCCTGCCTGCCACCGGGGCTATAACCCTTCCCTAGGTTGTAACAAGTCAGACAACTCCAGGGTTTATTGGAGTTGAATTGCCAGTGGTTGAGCTTGGAATTATTTAGCACAGGTGTTTCTATAACAGTGATATATTGGGAAAATTCAGTGTTCAACAACCATCGTATTTCCAGCTGTGCTGTGGTTAGTGCTAGTACAGTGAACCTAATATAAAACATGTGAGAATATTTGCTAGCTCAGGAACTTGTTAAAGGTATTTTCTTACAATATCTGAGCTGCTATGTTTATCTAGGTGCATTTCTTTGGTCTTGCATTTTCATAAAGGGTGTGATATTGGTTTTATAAAGCTGTCACTGAACCTGGAATCTGCTTCTCTGCAACCAAGTGCGTTACTAGCCCTGCTAGGCAGCGTGCAGCACACGAGCAGGTGAAAATAAGATTATGAGAAATCCAATGACAGTCCATTATCCTTAGCACATTTGTCTCTAGCAGCACCTGTGCATCTGTTACATATAGAGACATGTTTTTACTAGGGGTGCTAGAAGTCTTGAAACAAGTGTTGCAAGCATCTATATGTAAAAGAACATAAAAGAAGCAAAGTTAACAGGAGGCTAGGGGACTGTAAAACAAGGGTAGTGAAGTGCATTCACCAGCAGCAAAATTTGTGAGTGTTAAAAGAGGTTTTATATGTACACATGTACACACGTGCATTTTTAGGGGTTCAAAAGACTTGTACATGAACATAGTAAATGGCTGGAGAACATATGTTATAAACCACATGCAAATAAAAAGTACAGGGACACTCGGGCAACACGCCTGCACTCTGAGTTGAGTTGCGCAAAGATATTTCATTAATAACTTTGTATCACAATGGGCCGGTTATTTTAATATTCTGAAAGATACTCTCTAGTGTCACCCTAAATTTCCAACAGCACCTTCAAGCGATGGCTGTTCCTGTGGATCTCTTTTTGGGGAAGAAGATAAATGCCACTGTGCATCTATACTCAATCATTGTATGCATTAGAGTTTTATCTGGCTAAAAAAAAAAAAAAATCATCTACAGACTACCTTGGCCCTATTATTTATACTTTTCCTGATAGATAAAGTGGGTGTCTTTTATCTATGCAATGCCTGTGTTGTAGGAGGAGCAGCAAAGGCATCTCTCTCCTATTTGAGAGAGAAAGTTGATGTGAAAAAGCCACTTTGGTTGGAGGAAGGATCTCTTCTTTGATTTGAGAAAACATCTCTGCCTTTGTCATGACCGAGTTGATGCTCAGAGGCATTGTGGACATATAGACAGTCGTTCTGTCCGCGTGACGGTGGTGTGTGGGGACACAGCGTGACAGCTCGGTTAGAGCCTCTTTGGGAACGGTGGGTAGAGCAAGCAGAGGTCTAGAATAGGCGTCAGTTTTTCTTGGTAGCCAGAGACTGAGTTAACATTTTGTTAGGAGCTGGCATTAGCAGTTTGGATCCAACTTGGAATCACTGAGAGTCGGATGCCGCCTCTTTAATATTTTACACCCACTGGCTGGTTAGTAAGATTAAACGCAATCATGTAAAAACTAACCAAATCAAATCCCACTCTTTCAAAAATACCCTCATAATTGAAAACTTCTTCTACATAGTAGTTTGTCATGTATCTTTGCAATTTTGCTCTCACGGAACTTTGAAAGCCCCATCTCTACCTTATTATGCTGCAGTTTACTGAATATGCAGACATTTATCAAATGGGCCATCAGTAGCCGTAGAAATGCAGTAGTATATCCAAGTTAAAATTCTTGCTTTGATTACTACAAATCCATGGAGCCCTTGGGTCCAGAGCTTCCACTGAAGCACAGCTATTTGCAAATAGATTTTTATAGCACATTAGTGCTGGAGGAGAGTCCAAAGAAAATAGTCCTTTTCAATATTAGAACCAGCTGTGACTTTCTTGTGCTGATGACTCATTCATTTTTTTTTATAGGGTGGGAGAACTAGGCAAAAGACACACAAAGTCTTATTCAAGACGTTGTTTGTTTTGCAAAGGGTATCCTAGCCACAAGCCAACTTGATCATACCAATACGCAACTCATGTTTATTTAAAACTTTTTTCTTTTAACAGTTCCAATTATAAAAACAGAACCCACAGATGACTATGAGCCTGCTCAAACCTGTGGACCAATGAACCAAGGCTTAAACCCTCTCTCTAAACCATACTACAGCCAGCAGATCATGATGCCCCCCGACCCTGGTTCGTGCCTCGTGGCTGGCTTTGCCTCCTGTCAGCAGAGAAACACCGTGATGTCACCCTCTCCCAACGCAAGCCCCAAGCTGCACGACCTTTCGTCCTCTCCTTACAAGTGCATCCCCAACCCGGGCCACAGTCACCTCGGACTTCAGCAGCCCGCTGGAGGTGTCCCCACCATTCAGGAAGTGCCAAGGTCTATAGTTGTGCACCCAAGCTCCCCCGAGCAATCATCTCACATCATGCTGCAGCCGCAGGTGAGTCAACATCTGAGCAGTAGCTGTCCCCTTGGTTATCAACAAACACTCTATCCCAACAGTCCCTCTTCTCCAGTTCCATCTGTTACCCAAGAGCCAACCTATTTGCAGTCCTGCAGTCCAACTCACTCATCCATAATGGGTCAACAGCAGCAGCAACTGCCGAAGGTTCACAGAAATGAGTCTCCAACAACCCAACCACTGTCATTGCCAGAGTTGCATGAGGAAAGTAATCATAATTTGGCCCCTATTCCTGTAACGATCAAGCGAGAACCTGAGGAATTGGACCAGATGTACCTGGATGATGGTAAGTCTTCCGCAGCATAGGTTTGCATTCAGCCATGTTGCTATGTCAGTAAGTTCCCTTAACCCTCTCCTCCTTTTGAACCCTGCTGGAAAAAATTTTGATTAACAGCCTGGTGGAATGGTGCAGACTTTTGCTTGGATTGTCTCTATATGGGAAAGGGCTCTTTAATTTTGTTTGCGATAATGAAACTGTATTATCTGAGCATTAGATGCTGTTAGCGACCACAGAGCTAGCTGCATGACCGATAGCTATGTCGCAATAAGTTTAACTGTATGGTCTTGGCTTGTGCCCATGCCAGTGACCTGTGGAACTGCAGTGAAAACATATTTAACATTGTCCCATCCATAATACAGCGAAATGTCCGATGTGCAAATCTTTTCACTGGAACTAAATGATAAACTGCTCTACCTCAGTTGAGAAGGTTCAAATTAAAAAGGGAGGCACATCTTTCAGTGTAACTTCTCAGTCTGGTGGCATCTGACATTGCGACTACTTTTTCTTCCATTCTTACTGTAGCCTTGCTGCTGCTTTTTTTTTCTTTTGTAAGATTCTGTATGTATATGTATTCTACACGCACTGCTGAAAAGTTAAAATGCTGTGATGAACTTGTCAGACTAGTTTCCAAAGATTTATTAGTTGAACGTAATAAAAGGGATAATCTGGAATTTGATTATGTGACCTCACTGAACTGTGATTTAGCACTTGCTGCTAAGTATCCCAGTAGTATTCTGGACCCTCACCTTAATGCAGTACGTGAGTTCCCTTCCAATAGCCACATAATTTTATATAACATACCATGCTATTTGAAGAACGCCTTTGAAACGGCTGCATTGAAAGCAGTTGGTGCCAAGGAACATCTGAATGTGATTGTCTTTCAGGGAGAATTTAAAGACAATTCATCGCACTGTTTTTAAGAAAAGGACATTTAGTCATTCTATTTTAAACAGCATGATGGTTGCTGAATTAGCATTACAAATGAATGTTTTGGAGCTGGAGTAGCGTAGCAGCCTTTTGCTTTTTGACTCTAGGAAAATTATTTTTCTTAACAGAAGTTATTATTGGTTACATGATAGACAGGTCTAAGGAATTTTTCCTAATCAGGAGTTCAGTTCACTGAAGGTTTGCATAACACATCTTTTGTGACAAGGCTTTCGTCATACAGCTTGCCTTTTTGCCACATAGCTATGCTGTACAGAGCAAAATTTCAACAAAACGAGCAGGAAATGTGCACAAATGAAAACAGAGAGCCATGCCCAAATTTTGCTTTTGGAAGAATCCGGAAGTTATCTGCGGAAGGAAGAGAATACAAATAAAATCTAGTCTATAGCTGTCTTTCATAGAAAAGCACAAGAAGTGGGTTCTGCCTTACCCCTCCAAAATCCAGGCACGGCTTCTCTGATGGCCCTGCGGAAGCTGCCCTGGCTGGTCCCAGCCGGAGAGACGGGACTGCGGCTCGGGGCGAAGGGGCAGCTCCAGTCATGCCTACTTCAGGTTTGTCCTGGAGGAGCGGCGGAACCTGCTACCATGTGGTCTGAGAGAGAGATTTCAAGTTTTTCAGCAGTGCTCATTCTCTCTGACAAAGCATAAATAGTTTAGTCTTTACCTCCGTCTCTCTTCCATCCCCTCTTCTGGACACGCAGTCCTCTGACAGAGAATCCAAAGTAGTTGTGGAAGCCACCGTGTACATCCTGTCTTGGTCAAATACCCCCGTCCCGTGCTCCCCTATTAGTTAGGAAGGGTGGCATCGGGGCTGCCTCGCTCAGTCTCAAGGGTGGTTTGGCCACCACGGTGACTGCCTGGAAGCCACCAGTAGCTCCTCTGTGTCCCAGTAGGTGCTTTTCACCCAGACCTACGCTGGAAAGACAAAGCACTCTGTGCAGGCAATGCCTTTGAACCTGGTGCCGTTCTGTTCCGACCTCTGGCCCTAGCTGTGGAACAAGGGGGAATGGGTTTTGCAGAGTGGCTCGTAAGGAATAGGAGCAACTCATTTTTCACGTGCTTGATTTTTTTTTGGAGTAGGAGTTTTTAAGCCATCACCATTGTTTCTTGTTAGTATGGTATCCATCATGAAGTGTTTTCCTTGTTGGAGGGTTGGGTGGGATACCTGTGTTGTATGGTCATTTTCTGAAATTCTGAGAGCCGGAATGTCAAATCATACCCATGAGTAAGGAAGTTACTCTTTTATATATATATATACAGATTGCGGCTTTACCTCTTTCTAATTTGTTGTCTCACTGATTCAATTCCGATCCCTTCAGGCAGCATGATCAAAACGTTTTCCAGTATTTTTTCAATTTTTGCACCTATGTACAACATGAAAGCCAGAGAGGGTTCAGCTGTGCTTGACTGCTTCCCTTGCCTGCTCCTCTAAGTATACCAGCTCCTTCCCTCATCCCTCAAGTAATTTAAAAGTAACAAAATATTTTAATGACATTAATATTTAAACTGTCAAAGCTTCACTCCATTGAAGAAGTGTATCTTCAAGGTGTCTTCTAGCTATTGAATACCTGCAGTTACTTGAAAGTGCTTAGGAAACATGAGGTGTAGGCACCTAACATTCTCCTGTGACTACCACACAAATGAAGTATCTAACCAGTTTATGCCAGGTTGTATTTGGTAAAATTCTGGTTGCTTGTCTACCACTTTGGGGAGGTTTGATTTATGTATCTAATATACGTAAAGCAATCTTGGACCAGGTATAAACAGAATTTTTTTGGTTTCAGCTTATGGGATCAAAGCAATATTCATTCCTTTTGGTCTGGAGTATATCCAAATATAGACCATCTATACTGCAGAGTATAGATGGAAAAAACCAGTCAGTGAGTTTATATAAATATATATCCTGTATATGACATTTTTCTGTGTCTATAATGGTGGGCAGCTGAAGCGATATAAAGGGAGAACCTGAAGAGACTTCCATTTTGGCAAATAAGTTTTGGTCTTGGCAATCTTGTTTTAAATCAAAATCTACAGTAGCCACCTGGGCTACTCATTAAATGTGCTGTCCGTTTCAGTATGTGAATATATGATTCAACATGTAGAATGTATTTAAAACTCACCCCGTAAAGTGATACCTGATATATTATGGCTATGCTCCTGATATTGAAAGGTATCTGGCTTGTATACCAGCGCTGGTTTCAAATAATTCTGAGCTCAGCCTCCTAACAAAGGTTATGGCTGACTCCCTTTGCTGCTTTCATGGCAAGAGTTGATTAAAAGCAGTTGAAATGCGACGCTGACGCCTGGTTTGGAAGCCTAGAAGCCCGTGGTCCTCTGCAGTGGGAGGGGGGCTGTCTCCTGCCATCCCACCAGGAGCCCTTGCAGGACCTGGCAGGGTGCTGGGGGACCCCAGCAGCCCCTGCAGGGCCCATGACGGTGGGGGTGACATGACATTCCGTGTTCAGATCTAACCCAGGAGGAGTGTGGGGTGGTGGAACTCGCGGACAATCCTTAGCCAGGCAGGCTTGAGCGACCTCTTCGGTGCAAGTCCAGGCAGTAATTGCTTTTAAGAGAAAAACTTTTGCCTGGGGATTGATGAGTCTGATGTGCTGTACAGCTTTTGAGGCATGAAGTGGAGTTTTGCCTGATGAGGTGGCCAGCCTGGGGAAGCTACAAGCCGGTGAGAACTCTTCCTGGCCCCTTGCACCAGTTGTTCTCTCAAGGGGATGTGAAAATTTACCTAATTTGTATCTCACTTTTGAATGTGCCCCTCTCTCCGGCCCTCTGACTGAGACCTGCGTCAAAAGCTGTGCTAGTCTGCTCTTGAACTAATCCTGCTTCTTTTCTGTTGACCGGGGCAGGCTCAGATAATTTTTCCAAATTTTGACTGCTTTACTTAGTGGTAGAAGGAACCCCAAGCCAGAGGTGGTGGAGTGTGAGTTCACACAGCTTTCGGATATTCAGGTAGCTGGGAACCGGCCAGGCTCACAACGGGAGATGCTGGAGGTGACTTGAAACCACCTTCCTCATCCCTGTTCCCATTTCCCTTTCCTGGACCTAGCGTAGCCTGGGTGGAACACAGAACTGAGCTCCAAGCCTTTCATTTCACCAGGATGGAGAGAGTTCAGTTAGGCATGCTAATGCCAAGAGACATTTTTCAGTTTGTAAGTGGCACTCCCACAAGCTATTAATTTTTTACCTGCAGCAGAATGACACTCAGTTGTGAAATTATTTCCTGCCGTTAGAAACATCAAAGCAAGTACTTTTCATTACAGATGAAGCTATTTCAAACAGGCAAAGGGGAAACACATTGGTACCAACAGGAAAAAAAGTACGACACGTGCTCTCAGCAGATTTCGAGGTGTATTGTGCACACTGAGATCCCATTTGTTGTATTAATGCACAGAGCTTTACAAAAGCAGTTTTTCACTGAAAGCAAAGCAGCATCCTGGAGGATTCTTTCCTCAAGATGTGCCTGAGTACCAAAACTGAAGAAGAGCTCGGCTTCGTCGAGTTCTGCATGGGCTCTGATCTGAGCTTTTGAGATGCGGCCCCAGCCACGTTGAAGTCGGCAGTACGCTCCTTCTGCCGGCAGCAGGGCCAGGGTTCCACCCGCCGCTGAAAGAACTCTTTTCCAGAACGCCCCGAGTCCTGTGTAGGAGCCAGAACTGGAATAACAATATCGGAAAGACAGATCTCTTGTCTGAATTTTGTATATTAATTCCACCTCCTCCTCTCCACACGGACGCTTTCATAAAGGTCCCTATCCTGATCTCAACTTGATTGGATCCATAAATCTTTGTGTAGTAAGATGAAAATACGTAGGCCGTAAACAAAGGTATCTGATGTTTAGATACGTGGCTAACAGAAAGTATCAGAAACACATCATCATCTTTTTTAAAACAAGGAGGCTTTTGTTCTTGTGATTGTCTTTGCACAGCTGTGAGTTTTATAGCACCGTGCCAATGAATGCACTCATTGCAACTTTTATTTTACTCTGAAAAGGTAAATTGGGAGCATTAAGCCCCCAATAAGTATGTAAAAGTGGCAAAACCACAGGTAAAGTGTTACTGAAAGCTGCAGCCCTGCCAGCCATTTCATTTTAAACATGGCTCTTTTAAAAATAACTTTTGCAGTAAAAGCTGTAACTCCTGGATGTAATATGAGCTATTGCTAATGTCATTCCCATGAATTGCTTACAGTGTTGAACTGTTAGATGTCTGACAAGTCCATATATCTCCTATAGAGTATATATGAATGTTTTTTTGCCTCTAAACCATATGTTCTTTTTTCACTCCTCTATATTCTTCAAATGCACGTGGTTTGATGATATAGTTTATTTGAACAGGAACCGTAGCAGACAGAATTATTCTTTTGCTGAAATGTATCCTTTTTCATACATCTCAGCTTCGTGATTAAAGTGATTGGGTCTTGAGGCATTAAGTTTAGTCTGCTGCTGCCACAATTATGCCTTTGAAAACTCCTGAGCGCACTCGGTGATTTCCAGTAGTCCAGATGTCATTAGAACAACACGCAGGTAGTCTGCAAAGCCCAGTAACACTGTCTACACTTTGGTCTGGCTTGGGCGAGCTTTTCCCTCCCTCCCTCTTGGCCAAGCCTCGCAGCGCTGGGAGAAAACAAATAGCTTTCCTCATGGAAAGTTTTACTTAATCTGGCGTGGTGCCTGCGCCTAGACCCTCCTCATCTCTAATGATGATTGAAAGCGTACATGCTACTGTGATAAAACATGCTGAGTCGTTAGTGTTCGGGGCTGGGGCTGCGTGCGATGAGTAAGGGAGGGCTTGAAGCAATGCGTTCCAGTCGGACTGTCGGTGGACTGGCACGTCTGGGTCTGGGGGGTTTCCTGGTACACGAAGCGGGATCAGGTTTTGCCGTTCCTAGTGGGTTTGCTGAATTGGGCATCCCTGGGGGCCTGCAAGTAGAAGCCCCCACAGAGCAGCTGGCCAAAGTGGGCGCGCTCCTGCTTCTCTCCGGTCCCAGGCGTGCGGCTGCCCGTGGAGCAGAGCTGCCTGCCTCTGTGCGGCAGCGTGCCGTGAATTTGAGCAGCAAACTCTGCTTTCTTCTAACATCAGTTAGCTTTCCAGGGAGATCCTTGAGTCTCAGGCTTTCAAGGAAGTGTCCGGTCCCTTCAGCGAAGTCCTGAGTGCCTCTGCGCTCGTTCGGTGCTGGCAGACGCTGGCGGAGGCAGGCTGAGTGATGGGAAAGCTGCAGAAAAGCAGCAGGCAGCGCTCTGCAATGTTTCGATACTAAAGAGTATTTTTAGTGTTGAAAACCCAGTGTTCGCTCGATGCGCACCTGCACGCGCACCATTGCAGTAAACCCCGCCGGAGCCCCGCCGCACCCCCTGCTCTCCACCGAGACGGCCCACAGGGGCTCTGCAGCGGGCTGGGGAAGTCGCTTCTCACCCTGTGCCTGACTCTTCTCCTATTTCCATAGCAATGGCTGTCGGCATTGCTGTTTCAAATGGTAAAGGTTTTGTGGGTTATTTTCTGTAAGTTTTCCTTGGCGACTGGGGGAGCAGAAGTTGCTATATCTGAGCCTGGGTAACATTTACATCTGCTTTTAAGCCTGGAGGAGTGCCAAGGAAAATACGTGGCTTGCAGAAGCGCAAGCTTCATGAGAGAGCTTTGTTCCAATGCAATTCGTTTTAGGAATATGTTGTTTATCTCAGCCGTTCCTGCAGAGCTGTGCAGTGTTAGCTGGTCAGGTGTGGCCTCGTGGCTTGCACACAGCCTCTGTGCCCTCGTGTCCTCAACCTGCCCTGGCAGAACGCTTCTGGGGAAGTTGTTGCAGAAACCTCCATCTTCTCCGGGGCGCGGAGTGCCACAGGGACCCCTGCTGCGTCCCGGCGGAGCTGGGCTGGAGCGAGCTGCCAGCTCAGGCCAGCAAACACATACGTGTCGGAGGAAGCGCTCTCATGAGCAAACTCCCCGGCTCCACATACGGTGCGCTCGGCCAGGCGCTAGCAAGCCGCGGTTGCTGCTAGATCACAGAGCAGTGGAGGGCTTGCCTCTGCTCCCACTTAAGTCAATAACACCGTTCCCTTTGGGTTCGTTGGGAACGGGACCAAGCCTATGGCTGGTAGTTAAAAAGCATAATGGCTGCATTCATTGAAATCTGGTCGCTGATAGACGGGCAGAGAGGGAGTTTTTCCCTAGCAGATTTCGGCATGGCACGGCTGATTGCTTCATCTGCGTCTGCCGGCTGGCTGGGGGGCTTGGTCCCGGCCCTGATAGTGGCCTGAGCACCGCTGTCGGGAGTGGGCTGCTCGATAACCTGGCTCCTGGCCTTTCCTCCTCTCTGAGGAACTAGTGCTGATTGCGGCCAAGGGGGGCACAGGCTTCACACAACAACCTTATCTCCAGATGGGGAGGAAGCTTATGAAAAAAAGCAGACCCTCAAAATGTTCCCCTCCTCCTCTGTCACCGAGGAAGCCTGAGAAGTCTGAACATTGAAAATGCCTGGAAACAATCAGTGAGGAAAAAATACAGTAGGAAAACCGTAGTCCCATTCCTCGTTGGCCAGCCTGGCTGGGTTTGTCTGCAGACCAGGGGGCTGGCCCACCCTCTGCCACCCTTACAGGCTCCATGTTGTCAGTGGGTCTCCCACATTTTCACGCTGCGAAGCCTACTGCCTGGCAAATACCAGAACGCGAAGTGAGATGGTGCTGCAAAGGTGTCGAAATTCCCAGAGTGCCTTGTCCCTGGGCACATGAGTTGCAGTATGAGTGCTTGGACAGGCTTGAAGAGCAATGCTGCGGGCTATCAGGGTCTGCAATTAGTGGAGCAAGTTCTTTGGCCCTTACAAGGTACAGCTCATGTTATCCAAGCATCACATGTGCACAAGGACATTGCTCCCTTACCTTGCCTTTGCACAAATAAGCATGGTTTTTCTACTGAATTTTGTCCCTCCTGCAGCCATGTGAGAGTGCAGAAAACAAGATTTGACTGTTCATGTCTGTGCTGTCCAGATTGCTCTGGATGATAGATTTCTGTGGGGGCTAGGGCTGAGGATTTGTTCCATTTCATAACTCTTGTCGTATCTTTGGGGTTGCAGAACAGGTATTGTAGTAGATATTATGAATCAATTTTGATACCCTGGGACCAGCAGTCACTTCTTTTTCTAGTGCTTCAGGGAAAATACGTGTTTCATTGCCACCTCATATACAAAATCTTCTGCAAATTACTTAAGAAATAGAAAAAAATGCTATTTTGGGTCACAAGAGAAGCTTCCAAAAATAGAAACCTGAAGAATGTTTATTTTAACTTTTATTTCAATCCTGTATATGTAGATCCATACACATATAAAGTATGTGTGTGCATATGTGTGTGTGCACGCTACACAGACATGTATGTAATGAGCTGTAAGATAGTGTGCTAATTCTTTTGCTTCTTTGAAGTTGTGGTGGTGGAGAGTGATGTAAGTCTCTTCCACCCATGACTGACTTATCTGAAAATCCTGCAGGTGCCTGTTGAGTAAAACCTTTTAGAAACATGTGGTCAGGTGGAGAAGCCCATCTTGTGGACCTTCTGTTGTGCACCATTAGTTTTGGAACTGACATGTCTGTTGCAGCTCCGAAATGTGGCTCCATGCTGCTGTGTGCCTCTGAGCTGCAGTTGCTGCTGCTGAATGTCTTGCAGGCATCTAAGCTTTTGCTATCCGGCTACTCTTTTGGAAGACTGAAACAACTGGTAATGATGATCTCTTCGCTACTAGTTGGCTTTTTTTTCTTTCCCCTGTGATAACTCTGTGTTCATCATGCTCCAGGCTGCACTTGGACTCAGCTATTCACTTGAGGGCTTTCACCTTGGAGCATCTACCCAAGCTATTAACGGCTTCTCTAGGCATCTTCTCCATACAGTGGTATGTCTTGGGGTCAGAAGTACTGGGAGGTTCAACTGTTCTCCATCTAAAATGACTATGTGTGAAATTGTCATATAGAAAGAGGTTAGCAGAGAAACTGGTCCTATTTTTTTTCAGTTTTGCACACTCTTGTTGACAACGAAAAAAATAATATTGTTGAATCAACTGCAGGCAGACTATGCTTTGTGCATCAGCAGACAAACACGGTGGCAGCCGCTGCTTCAGAGAACTTTCCAGGGATTCTCCCACTGTTTCCTTGAAACCCAGACTGGACTTTACAGGCCAGGCAAGCACCGCTACACTCTGTTGAAACCCTGGACTTGCAATGGGATGTGCTGTGTCAAATTGCCCGTCAGGAACCTGCTGCACCTCCATCAGGCACACAGTGCTGTAGTTAGAGTGAAAGAAAGCTTGAGAAAAAGAGAAATGAGAGAAAAGTTAAATATAACATCCCCATAAAAAAAAAAGATGAGCAAAGATGAATTTTGGAAGTAGAGGGGAAAGGCTGAGCGTGGGTGTGAGAGAGAGGATTCTGTCTAAAACTGGAACGGTACAAATGAGTAGTGATAGCCCAGGATTTGACTGCTGTGGAAAAGTGTATCTAAATAATACCTTACTTTGCCCCAAAATAATTTAAGTATAGAGAAAAATCAGAGGAGGTGATGAAATAAGCAACATGCTCATTAAACATACGTAGCTGAGGAGAGCGTGGGTCTGAGCTGAAGCAGGAGGAGCCTGTGCGTGTGGCTCTGCGACACGATGGCAGCACTGCGGGAAGGTGGGAGGCTGGAGTGGCCCAGCGCCGCTGGGGCAGGAGCCTGGGACGACCCTGGGAGTTCCTTTGCTGTATTGCCAAGTTGTCTAAAGAGCGAGGAAAGGGCTGCGGTGCTGCTGCTGGGTGGAGAGAGCTCCTGTAGGGAGCCCAAAACAGCCCAAGAGCACGGCAGAAAGCAAGGGGGTGGGATGTGCGCTTTGGGGAAATGCAGTCACGTCACTTGGATGGAGTGAGAAAGGTTTGTATCCGTTTGAAGACTTCTTTAGTACTGCAACAGGGCATTCAACAAAAGTGACAAAGATCAGAAAGCATTATCCATTGGCTCTTCCCCACTCAGAAATTACCCAGAAGAAAATACTGCTAGGAGGAGTAGAAGTGATCAGCCTTTGACAAGGCGGAGGAGGATTTGTAAAAGCTCATTCTCAAGGTTACACGATTGAAGAATAAAACAGGAAATCCCCTTACTTTGCAACTTTCAAAAGATGGCATTCAAATTACATTTAGGATATGATCCAAATGCCATGAAAAATTTTTCCATCAACTTCGATGGATGTTCTAAAACAGGATGTGTTAAATCAGGGGAAATAATAACAGAGTCGCAAGTAAATTAACAGAAGATTCACAACACATGATGAATCACTGTATTAAAGAATCAATTAGAGTCAGCTATTTAAATAAAGGCAGAGTAGTAGCAGAAAAAAAATTGAACTAGAAACAAATGAGAACATCTGCTGAAGTTTCCAAAGCTATATTTAACATTAACTTGGGAAAAGCACCTGGGCTGAATGGTGTCTCATCAAAGATTTGTGTTTCCAGACCAAAATCACTCTGATACTTTAAACCAAAATAAAAAAAATATCTTCTGCTCAACCAAAAGAGAAAATTCCTCTCTAAACCCTTCCCTACGGCTGAATTTTGTTATGGGAAGTATCACCATCTTACACCAGAGAAGCAACCAAATGCACACGCTTCTGTACGAGTCGGTTGTGTGTTTGGTGAGATCCAGCACCGGGGCTGCTGCCCTGCTGGCTGCTGCACCCAAGCCGCAGCTCCTGCCCCACTGAACCAGTTTACTGGAACAGGGCCTGCCCTTGCATGGCAGTACAATTAGCTAAGGATGGGCTGGACTTTATTAAATGCAAAGAATATTTTGGATTCAACACTCAGCACAGGGGAGAGTATGAAAGGCGAGCAGGCTTTTGGTAGGGATGCCAGATTTCCTTCCAAGAAATTACAAATGGATGGGCCATTTCTTTGGTTGTGAATATTCAGAGGGAAAAAAAAAAGAGCTTTTGAGATTCAAGTTTGACAGTAAGTTTACTGTCTCTTTTAATGTTAGTCAGGAAGGTGGTAGGAGACAGGACTGCCTGTGCCAGATCGTATGGATGTGACCCTAAAGACGTTTGGTCAGCCAGCCGTATACCTGCTGCTGCAGAGGCTATATTTAGGGTTTCTCTGATGATGAAATCTAGATTTCTGCAACGACCAACGTAATTTCTCTGCTGTCAGTTTAGACGTTGTTTCAGGGAGGAGCTGGCAGATGCATGTGATGCTGGATGGGGCTGTATCATGCTTTTCGTTGTGCACGGTCCCCTGAGCAACGCTGGCCACTGCCTCCCCCCCTTTCTGAAAAATGTTGGTGTTCAGAAAGTTGTCTGAAAGCAGATTTAAATTTCATGTGAGAAACTTCCATTGAGGGGAACCACCACGTCAGGGGGAAAAACCCCACACCTTGAGACACTGAAATGATTGCAAGAATTCTTCTTTAAGATGTCTAAGTAGGAATCTTTCTCATAACATGGAAAAGACGTCTGGATTTTACATGGCTGCTGCCAAATGAAAATCTTAAGGGTGGGAGGATTTACCTTTGGTTATTCCTGATGGAGACACCTAGAGTAAGTCAGCACAGACCCACCTAGGTGTAGTGCAGCCACACTGGTTCCTGCCTACTCAGCCCCCAGACCTGGTTATTTAAGCACGTGTGTACTCGCTGCGGGGACAGTTCTTCTAGTTACAGCCTTACTCGAGATTACCCCACTTTTAAGTACAAACAGACATTTCTGTGTACCTTTTCTTTTCCTTTACAGACTTTTATTTATATTATGTATCTGTATCTCACATGCCAATGGAAACCAGGAAAGGAAATTAATTTGTATGAATGGACTTCATAAATTTCATGATTTACTAGTAATGAAGTCCTGGTTTGCAGGATGAGAAATAATAGGGCTTTTCCAAAATATCTTAATCCTTGGCTATGGTTAGTGGCATAAAATGAACCATTCTTTCCTATGTGTTGAAGTCCAAGTTGTGCTCCATGTAGCTATGTGATATTCTTTCCAGTCTCATGTCAGTAAATAATTGCAGTGCTGCTCTTTAGTCTGTCTCTGACCTTCGCTACGCTTGCCTTTCTTGAACAAAAGCTGAGAATTGCGACAGACTGATCCCCTTCTGTGATCTGATTTAGTCTAGTGTAAAAGGAAAGTTCGTTAATCCTACTCCCAAATTCCTTAACCAGTTTACCATGCATGTGCTACTCCATAAGCATATGTAATACAGCGCAGCCATAACAGTGCTTAAAGCAGGATTAGGCAAAACTTCACGTTTTCTAACTGCTTCTACTTTCGTAGAAATACAAATTCACTTTCTTTCTATTGTCTAGGGTGAATTATATTTTTTTTTGTAAAAAAATTATTTTAACTAGTTTGGGGTTTATGAGTTTAGGCTAGAATATTGTCTAGTCTGTCTCAACTTGGCCACTTTATGTAATTCTAGTTGTTATTACCGGAATGTGAACCAAAGATGATTCGTGTTTTAAGGAGGCTCTTTTGGGGATGGGAAGAACCAAGTAGCTTAATATCTACTCATTTTAACAATTAAAAACTGGCAGCTGAGCTGTGTACTCAAGCAAGGATTTTTGGGCTGAGAGAAATGTTTTAGAATCTAGAAAAGAAAAACCACATGCTACTAAACCCTGCGGATGGTTTTCCACTGTTCCCTAGGAAGTGGGCAGGGCTCTGGGAGCAAGCCGTGCCGCATGCAGCACCACTGGGGCCAGCACGCAGCAGTGAACACAGAGATGGGGTTGTCCTCTCTCAGTGGTAGGAACCAGAAGTCAACCTGCTGGCATCAGAGCAGTTGTGTATGCTTCAGAATTCGGGCAAGGAAGAGAAGGGATCCACTTGCCTTTTTTGCGTATCAACAGTGAAACATTTCCAATAATCTTAAGGTATAATGAGCAAAACAGGGTGTTTACAATGCAGTGACTGATTCTCTCCTGCCAAGCCATCAGACTTGCGCCTTGTGCATTTGTAGACCACCTTTACCTATCTGCCTGTGTTTAATAATAACTTGATGCAAAGCCCACTGAAGTGACTCAGGATTCTTCTGTAGACTTCTGTGCTCTTTGGATGAGGCTCCAACTCAGCATCATGAAAGCCTATCACTTAATGCTCTTGAAACAAGTCCTATGTTAAAAACAAAAAAAAGGCATGAAAATCTCTTCATACTGGGTGAAAATTTAAGGGCCCGCAAGTTGATAGCTCCCCAAAGTTGGTAGTTCCCAGCACAAGTTCTAGTTCCCAAAGTAGCTGTAAAAGATTATATTGCATTAATATGTACAGCTTTGCGACACATGCAATAATCTGAAATACTGTCCTATTGCACATGTAGGGTGACTGTGTCGCAGGGCTGTGAGAGCCCTCGCTTCGGTTGTTTGGGCGTGCTGGCAGCTAAGGCAATGTTTGTGTTGGTTACAAGGTCGAAGACAGGGGGACCTCACGGAGCCCTACGTCCATGTGCATTGAGCAGTAGATATTTTGCGTGAAGGCACTGTGCCTGCTACTGTCCCCCTTTATGCCAGTGGGAAGGAGAAATGTCTCTCCTGGAGCAGTTGTGCAGGTGTGTGAGGTCCCTCTGTGCCATTTTGGAGGTCTCTTGAGTTGCTGCACTCTGTCATGTGGTCTATAACGGGACAATGACAGTGGTATACCATGCATTTTCTCCATGGAAAACGGGATACTTTCAAGAATTTTCCATTTCTCAGAAGCTGGGGGGTGGTGGTGCTTCTTTCTTGTGCAGCGCTTTCTGTTGCAGCTTGCCGTAGATAGCCATGACAAAGAGAAAGCATGAAAGCTTCTGGGGTAGAACATTCATCCTCACTTATCTGGCCCTCGGAGACATTAGCTAATCAAGGCACGATACTCCATACAATAGGACAAGTGCTGTAAAGCTACCTCTGTTATCCCAGCAAATGTGAAGACTTATCATTCCCATGGCCATTTTACAGGATTTGTTTTCTTCTGACAACAACATCCACAGCCTACGGTGCTATCAGCTTCAACAATGAATCTGATGCTGGCTCTGTGTTATCTGCTCCCTAATATACTGTCCTTTTTTTTCTTTCCCCCCCCCCCCCCCCTTCTTTCCCACCCCATTTGTGAGAATTTGTCCCCTGGAGCTCTTCTCTATCAGGCCCCTGCAGCTGCTGTTATTTTAGATATGGCAGGAAGTAGGTACCGGAAAACAGCGAGAGCTCGCAGTGCTCAGAAAAATCTAGAAATTCCTCTGATTTACCCCAGGCTCTGGCTCCAATCAAAGCTGGTTGCAAGAAAAAAAAAAACCAAACCAACGGAGGGGGGCTAGTGTCAGCGGGGGGAAGGGCCCAAGCAGCCAGCTGTGTCAGCGGCGGGTGTCAGGAAGGGGAGCTTCAGCCACCACCGCCCGCAGGGTGTGGGGATGCTCGAGGTCGGGCGAGCCCAGCAGCATTCGGCTGGGAGCAGCCCCACGGCACCCTGCCTCACCAGCCATGGGAAGCCCCTCTCGCCTCCCCTGGGACATGCGTCTCCTAAAGCCCATCCCTTCGTAACGCTCTCGCCGCTCGTGCCCGTGTGCCTGAAGCAGAGGAGCTCACCTGGGGCTCCGGGAACACTTGCAGCAGCGCTTAGCAAAGGGCGCCGGCCAAAGGCACTGGTGGAAAGCCACTAGGGCAAGAAACTTACATCACTACTACTACTACTACTATTATTATTATTATTACTACCACTATTATTATTATTGTTATAATTTTACAGCTCAGCCGGGATACTTCTTCATCTGCTAAGCAAAGACATTTTTAGCCACTTTGAATACCTTTTAAATCAAGCTGACTCTGGAGATGACTTCTAAAAGAAAAGGGGGAAAAAAAGGAAAAAGAATAAAGAAAAACACCTCTGAACCTTTCAGTTCAGCAAGTGGTTTAGAAAAAAGGCACCACCACCCCCATATACAAAGGCACAGAAAAGATACTACCTTTAGAACTGGTTTTAATAAAGAAATCGTGCTCTTTGACACAGCAGATAAGGAGGAAGATGTCCACCCACAGATATCTCACACCATTAGCGATCTAGTTAACATCTGTAAATGTTTTAGGGAAAGAAATTACACTTTGAGACATTTCTTTTTTAATTACAGGCTCCAGATGAGATTTGTTAGAGCAGGGAAATGTATCCCATAGCGACTGATGTCAATAGCAAGCAGTCCCTAAAGCCAGCCAGGATTGGGAAAGCCATGCTGTTTGCTGCTCTTGGCACTGCTCCCTGCTTTCACAATGTCAAACTTAGAACCGCCTTTATATGCACTTTCCATTTTTTTTTTCCACAGTAGCTGTTGCCAGCAAGCTGTAAACTACCGTATATCACTCAGATTTAAGAACCTAAACTTTAAAACAAATTAAACTCTTGTTGACATTGTAATAAAAATCAGAATTGAACTGAACAGCTCAGTAAAACTGCACTTCAATTATTTTATGGATTTAAGATTGTTTTCTAGGATTCCCAGACTCCCAATACAGCAAAGTTATTTCCTCTTGGCAGATGTCTGAAAAAAAAATTCATTGAATGGATAAAATTATGTGGCAGACACTAAAGGGAGGAAACGGTGTCTCCCCAGCACCTGTAAATATTTGCTCTGTGTCTTGACCAGAAGAGCCTTTCGTCCATACTTTGAAAAAAAAAAAAAGAAAAGAAAAGAAAAAAGTCAAGGTATTTATTTTGTGAGTTTTTAAGAAAATAGAATTTTTGTCTGTCAAAACCCAGTTCCTAACTCTTATGTGTTTGTGTGGTTTTGAACGAAAACAGCAAATACGGGTCTGACCCACCCTTGGGAACCCCGTCCAAGTGCAGGTAAATGCATGCAGCACATGGGTGCTCCCAGCGCTGGCCTCTGCTTATCTTTCATCTCCCTGCTTAGCAGTTAACGTTGGGTATTCTTTTTATAATTATTTTTTTCTTTTCCCCCCGTTCTGTAAAATGGAAACAGAGGTTTCCATCTGATTAATTGCCAGGTTTCCATTCTTCATACTGTTTCCTCTCAAAACAGTTTGGAATGAAAGTATTTCAGAAATGTGTGTAGACGGAAGCTACTGGAGATAATAATTTGTTTCATGTTGATGTGTTTTATAAAAGGTGTGGTGCCCGAGGAAGGCTGTTGTGTGGAGCAAATAGCAATCTGCCTGCGCAGCCTTCCACCCAAACCTTTGTTGCACTTCACTTTTTTTTCCTTCATTGCATCCATGAGATGACCTTTATGTCCCTAAGGCCCCAGCCTGAAAAGCCCCACGTTCCCAGGATCTTCGGCGAGCGCTGACCCTTGCTGGGCTGCTCCTGTCACAAGGGTGCTGCTGAAGCAATCTTCAGCCAGATGTTGCACATCTGCATGCCCACAGCTGGGTCCCGGGGTCTGTGTGTTCTGGCTGAGCTGCCCGGGGAGCGGGAGCCGCCTGTACCCTCGAGCAGCGTGTCACTGCGTGGGTTTCCCAAAGCCGCTCTGTTCCGGGATCCACGCGTTCACCTCCTGATCTCAGCTGGCTGACTTGACCTAACCGAGTCTCACGTAAGCAGCCAGTTCTCTTCACTGTAGCATTAATAAATTTTTTAAAGCCACTTCTGAGTTACTGTTAAAGTTCTTCCACTCATTTTGTTGCCTGGAGCACCTCTCCAAGTGCAGGCCAAATTCCTGCTGGAGTTTGGCTGTGCTGCCAGCTCGCAGCCTGGGCTGTGCAAGCTCCCTGTCATTCCTCAGCCATGGAGAAGCGAGGGCTTCGGAGTCCAAGTACTCCAAAGAGGCAGAAAAGAAGTCTGTCGCACATTGCGAGTGGTTGTTTGGAAAGTGTAATGCAAACATTTTGAATGAAATTTCAGGTCCTTAAGTGTGCTTGAGAGACGAGTGTTGTATGCCTGTGCTTCTCAAGTGCCGTTTTCCTAGCTCCCCAGTGCTGGCCGCAGGTTTGCTGAGCTTCGTTCTTGGGGCAGAATAAATTTCCTCTCTAGTGGAGAGCGCTGGGCTTCAGCACAGTTCTTGCATCAAGTGCTGAGCTGCACAGGGGAAGGTTTCGTCTTCCTTGGGAGTCCGGCTGTGATTCTTACTGAATTTTTACAGCCGTATCTGGTGTTTTTTCTGTTGACATTGCTCTGTCGGTCCAACATAAGGAGCCATTCTGCAGCTTAACACAGCATGTGGGAGAGGAGGAAAGAGGAAAAGACATTTTGCCATGTTTTCAGCTCTGTCGCACTGGGACCATGTACAAATACGAGTATTCTTGCAGCTGCTCTCATTTGAGGCGCTTGCTATAGACGGTTTTAGCATCCAAGGAGCCCTGGAGTCCCAGCAACCGTCTGGACATGGTGGTTTTCACAGCTATGTCTTCTGTGCTGGGGAGGAGAGCGCCTGATAACACCCACGGATGGCTTCCCACTGCAGCCCAGCTTGCATGGATACGGCTCCAGTGTGGCGCCCCAACATCAGCCTTTGGATCAAACCTTCCCAGCCAAACTGGATTGGAGTTTTGTCATAAAAAGTTCTTTACCAAGCCGTGGTGCGAAACCAGTGGAAGAGCGTCATTAACTGCTGCCAGTGCTCTTCTCCAAGGAGCCACGGCAGGGAAGACACACGATCCTCTTTGACCGGCAGTGCTCTTCAGCAGCAGATGCTGCTGTGGTTAAAACAAAATCCTGTGGCATCACGTCCAGCTCGCATTATGGTGGTGACCAAGTCATCATGCCACAAGCAAATCTATCACATGATAATTTGCCTGCATCATTTTTTTTGCAGGCTGTTTGCAGCCACCCATGCAGGGTCCCAGAACCAGCCCTGCTTCTGTGCCCAGTGCTGAAGGTTAGCGGCCGTGTTCCTGAGGGTTGGAACCTAAGGATTTCCGCCAGTTAGCACAACCTTTCCCTGCCTGGCCCCTAGCAGGCTCATGGGTGGGTATCTTTCCCCTTATCAAACACATTAAAAATTGTTACAGCCCCACCCAGCCTTTCTCTTCCCTCGAGCAGCGTGTGTCCGCTCACTGAGTCATCCATGGCCATCATTTTATCTGCCTGAGCAAAAACCCTGGGAATCAGGGGCTGGCAGCCAAAGCTCAGCCTTCACCAGAGCCGTGGTGGGAGCACGGCCCAGCAGTGGCTGCCCCCCAAAGCAGCACAGGCGCATCGTGTATGGCACACACAGCAGTGTCCGGGTGCTGTCGCTGCCTCGGTGCCCTCTTCGCTGGGTGACGGGGGTAATGGCACTGATCTTTGCTGGTTAGCACGTGCTTTGAGGTTTGCTGATGGAAAGGGCTGTAAAGGAGAGAGGTGTTGATGATGATGATGGTGATGATGATAACAGGGTGAATGGGGTCCATTTAGAAAAAAAACCAAAAAACCCTCCTTGCTCAGGAAAAGGTCAGATTGACCCTATTTTAGCCTGTCTCCAGAACAATTCTGGTGTTGAGGCCCAATGTTACCAAAACCCGTCAGACTTGGAGGCTGGTTGAGTGGGGAAAGAGCCAAGTTTCTTGGTTGTTCTCAGCCACAGAAAGAAAAGGGCACTCACCAAATACCCCGGTGTGACCCAAGGTGCTTCTTTCTTCTTTCTTCCATTCATTGTTTCTTTGCTTTATTTGATATGCTGAGGTGCACATGAGGTGGTTTCTTACGAACAGCAGTGCAAGGTGGCTCATTTTGGAGGATTCCAGATAATCACTAGGGGCCACACTGCTGTTACATAAAGTCAATTAAAGAGCATACGTGCACATCCCATTGATTTGATTTAGAACTAACAAAAGCTTCAGTAGTATGCAATTACAAGAAGCTTAATGACCCCTTTATATTGAATGCAACTTCTGTGGCAGCTAATATGCTTTGATGAATTGCTCATTATGTGCAATGTTGGAAAAGCTTCTGAAAAGATTAATAATTGTATAATCGATAGAGAAATTCAGTCGTATTTGGCTTTTTTAAAATGCTGAAATCAGTAAGTCGTAGAGATTATGGATCCTCTCTTGTTCGCTGTTTTCCTCCTGTACCCACAGGATTATTATTTTTTTTCTAAAGCTAATCTGTCACTTTTCCACCACACGGAGAAACTCCTCCTGGTGTTACGGGGGAAGGTACACACAACTACTCTTTGAGCCCCTGTCTGTGCAGGCTGATTCTGTACACTAGTAGATTATGGACAACCTGCTGGTTTTAAATTGCTGGCTTTCAGTCTAGCAGTAGTTTAAGTTTCATCACGTGGCTTGAGAGAACTTGCAAAATAAAGATATAGATTTTTCATCATTTGCCTGATAATTTAATATTAGCTGAAGTATTTGTGTTATGCCTCTCTCATCCGATAACTAAAATAATGACTTTTTAATTTCTTCCTATTGCCATGTGAGGTCCCAAAGGCTGGTGCCAACTGCTGGCAGAAATGCCCAGTGCTGGGCTGGATGCACACGCATAGGTTGCCCCTTCAGCAGGGCAGGAGGTCCCCAGGTAGCAGCCTGCATGGGTGGGCTCTGAGCATCGCAGCGTGGGCCAACCCACTCCCCTTCTCCCACTCACGGCCTGTAAGCTTTGGGAGCTGCCGGCCCTTGGGGCTGTCAAGGGGGCTTCAGCCTTGCTCTTCTAGCAGTGGGATGCTTTGGGAGCCTCGTGTCTCGGGGGTTGCCTGCGCCCCAGCTGACTGCTGGTGGTGAGGTGCAGCAAACCTCTCAGAACTATCTGAGTAAAAAGGAAAAAAAGGAAGTTTCGTTCCTGTTACATTCCGAGTTTAATAAACACTGCCAGAGTTGTCTGGAGGCTAAAAACCAGGTAAATCAGAATTGCTTAAAATTTATTTCGAATTTGAATCCACTGTCGTCATACTTCAGGGCGTGATTCGTGAGTTTTGAATGCCGGGGTCTGACAGCACTATTTTACTTCTGGGTGCTAAACTGGAAAGTAAAACCGATCCCCAGGATCAGTCTGTATTACTGTATTTCTTAGGGCAGGGGCAGGTTTCGGTTGTCTTTAGCAGAGCGGTGCAGGCTCTTCCTTATTCCTTCCTGAGTGGTGCCCACAAAGCGTCCAGCACCACCGGCCTCGGGTTTTGGCTGCCTTAGGTAGCGTTTGCGCAGTCCTCCTGTCGTGTGGAAATTCTGTGTAAAACATAAAACATGTCTGTTTTGTTTCCCTTACAGATGCTCTTAGGAACGTAAACACATAATTTTGGTTAAAGTGTGGTTTATTTGTCTGTTGCCCAGCCCTGCCCTCACACGCGCGTGTCAAACACGGCTCACATCACACCACAGCAGATCCCAGAGCCTCCGCACCGCCCGGACCCCAGCTGCTCCGGGCAAGCTTGGCCTGTCTGAGGGCCACTGAAAATTCCTGTTGACTCTCTGGTTCTTTGGTATAAAAGCTAAGCCAGGCTGAGTGCAGCCATCCTCAGGCCGAGAGGAAAAACAAACCAGAGTTTAGACCCCAGTATGCTGGGAATCACTGCGGCTCTGCTGATTCCTGAGCTAATTCCCAGCAGCCGGGGAATTCACCCCTAAGTGTTTGCAGAGCAAGAGATGCAAGGCGTTTCCAGTGTTGCACATGGGAGGGATGACAAAAAAAAATCCAGACCCGGGAGTTTTGGTGCGATAGGATGGGACTTATTTAGTCTGGGCACCTAGTCAAAAGCCCCAGTTAAATTATTGCCACACGTTGCTGTCATCGCACCGCAGCAAGGAACCTTTCCCATTAGCCCTCCGCAGCGCAGCCGCCGTGGGGGATCCCACATTATTTGGAGCTGTTGGGCTAAATAAAGTGGAAGGTAGAGCAGGTAGCAAAGTGCCACCAGGGTAAAGGCTGTCACGCACAACAATGCCATCCATCGTGCCAAGGCGACGTCTGTATGGGAGGATCATGTTTTATTAAAGCCTGCTACTTGTTGTCACTCCCTCACTCCACTGTCCTGTTCGCTGTCTCCAAAAATAGCATGCCCTGTGGTGGTGGCTTATTATGGTTAAACAGATAAAAATAAGTTTAAGGTTTAAATGCATCCAGGACACCTGAGGTAATACAAGATCTGACTTCTTTATGGAACGTGTGAAGTTATACTTTCCATTGCTTCACAAGACTTGTTTTGTTTGGTTTTTAATTCAGTAAGCTTCAATGTGATCTATAGTTTCGCATTACAGGCTGGCACCTCAGGAATTTGTACCACTATTTTCTGATTTTTTCTTATTATTCACAGGACAGTACTTACTAGCTTTGAAAAAAGAACTTCTCTGAGACAGCCCTATCTATTTTCAGTGATTTGTTTGTTACAGCTTTCATATGTCAGAGAGGAGTGCTGCTTATTAGTAGTGAGGAAGTAGATACCCTGATAAAAACTGCAAGATTTTACTCATGTGATGGAGGTCATACCAGGAGCTGCATTTCTTTACTTGCTGTGTATGTGTCTATATTTAGTGTTTTCTCTCTTTAAATAAAATCTGTACATGGAGATAAGGGAAAGCATTTTTTCCTCCTGTATTTCTGCTTCTTCTGCATTTATTTGCGACTTTGAATTCCTCTTCAGTGATGCTAATGTGTGGCATTTCATCTGAAATGAAGGGCATGCGAGAGCACAGGAGCCTGATGGAGCAAGATGTGGCATCACCAGTGGAAAAATCCAAGGGCAGTAATTACAGACAGCAAAGTGAACGTCATGCTACAAAGCACTCTACAAGGTAGCGTGGTGTCAGCGTCAGACTTGTGAACTCACTCCAGAGTTATGTTTCCCTGCCCTGTTCATGTGCTGAGTAGTGACGGTGTGGTCAGAACTACCCAGCGGAGAGGGAGACACAGTCCCCACTCCGTACCGTTCGTAAGCAGTGAGCTGTGCCTGACCCGGGAAACAGCGCGCTGAGGGGTACCTCCACGCTCTGGAATGAGGGACGTGGAGAGATCCCTCCCCTGGATGTCACTGTGGTTGCACCAACATAAGGCTTGACCTGAGCTCGTGGATTCTGCTGGAAGGCAAAAATGATGAGCCAAACTGAGGCAGGTTTGCTTTCAGGACTGCTGCTCTTTTCTGGAGATTGCTCGACTTTGATACCTATGCAGTCTGACCGCTGTCAAACACAGTCCAAACGTGGTGTCCAAACATGGCACCACATTGCTTGGGCAGCTACACCCACCTGAAAGGTGAAGCATTATTGTCAGGACACAGCAGGATCCAGGCATAGTTTCACACAGGCTTTTCACCCATGTAGCTTGAAAGATGCAGTTGGTATTACTTGTATTTTCCATGACATGTGCACCAGTCAGAGCAGGTTGCTTTTGTTCCTTTCCATCGAGAGGGCATCTGAGCCTCCTGCTTTGGTTCTGCTCTGTGGTAGAGATGATGGTCCCCAGTGCCTGCAGGTGGACATGATGTAACAAGCAAAAGTTGGTTACTCGGCTGTGGAAAAAACCTTGATGCGACCCTGAAGCCCTAGATGCCTGGGAACATGCTGTGTGGCTCTTCCTGTTGGTAAGGAAACCAAAAGCATCCTGAAGGGACCAAATTAGTGCCATCACTGTGTACACAGAACAGGGGCAGGTACATGTCCAGTGAGTCACAAGGTGCCAGCTCTGTGGAAAACCTCTCAGTGCCCTTTTGCTTCAACTCTATCACACCCCTCACCTGTGTATTAAAAACTAAAAACAACCCCCCCAAAAAAGTAGAGTGGAGAGCCACAAAGCTCGCTTGTGAAAGAGAAGCACACAGTTGGAAGGGGGTGCAAGTAAAAGCAGCTCATGGCTCCGCTGCTCGGCGTCCTCGTACAAGCCTTTCTCCGCTGCTGCCGAAGCAGGCTGAAGTCAGTGGAAGGACGGTTGTCTCCGTGCGCAGCCTGTGGTGCCATGTGTGAAGAGGCACTGGCTTAACCCGGAGCCTTGGTGGCACCGCTGACAAAGTGAATGGAGACGGGATACATTTTCAAAGCGCCATCGCTCCCTCCCAAAACCGTAGACTCGGCTCTTGGTAACGGTGGGTTTGACTATGGCTCTCAGCTCACCTTCCATCTTTCAGACTGCTGGGAACATTTGCCTTCAGGAGCGTGAAGCCTCCCAGACTCTGGTATCTGTAGCCCCTGAGGCTCCCCTGGCAGGCAGCGCGCTGACCGTGCCACCTCCCCGCGCCGCTGACCTTGGGACCTCGTTGAGCTGCGCGGGGCCGGTGTCTGGGCTGGAAGGCAGGACTTGGTCTCAGAAGGGCAGGTGTTTCGTTAACAGAAGGCCACAGTGTTATCCGTATTAGCAGTCAGATACAAGGAGAGCAGAAATCTGCAGAAATGTAAAGTTTTGCCAGTTGATGGAATCCACGTACAGCCACCAAATGTTAAAAATACTCCATTTCCTATGAAGTTCACGTCTATATATGGAACCCACATTTGTTCAGATAGATATGGTTGTCCTGTTCTGTGCAGAAACCCAAACTGTTGCATCGGTAAGACACTGATTTTGCTAATTAGCAAAGCAAAAATTTCCATTGCAAGGGCATTTTAAAGCAAAATTAAATACAAGAAGAAAAAAACTCCTTATTAAACTAAAATGTGGTGTAACAGCTCACCACATCCTGCTGCCGTGGCATCTGCTGTTTAGCAAAGGAAAGGTTCCTCTTTCAGACGCCTTGACAGGTAGAGAGGTCACGTGTTACCTGCATTTCTCAGCACTATTAGTTTTTTGACTTTCTGTCAGTGGAAAAGCTGAACATGACAATGGAAAGTATCACTTTGGGGAAGGCATTGTGGGGAACTGTAGGTGTTAGCTATGAAAGTGACAGTGCCCCCCTCCCCAAAGCCAGCAGAAAAACAATGAAAAAAATCTGATGACAAAGGTGCTGTAAACCATTGTGCTCAGCTGTTTAATCTGATAGGGATCAACCTGTTGCTCTAAGGGAAGAGCTGTGCTAATCTAGGCACTGAAAATTAAACAACTTGCGTGATGTTCCAGATCTGCTGCTAAGCTGTATGTAGGACCTCGGGCAAGCCAGGTAGTTTCTTGGGTCTTTTCTGTACTGTCTATAAAATTGGACTTTTTGAGTACTCAGGTTATGTTGTTTTAAAAATGCATGTAAAGCCTTTGCAACCTTTCTGTGAAAAATGTTGTGCTCCATCAAAACACAGCTACTCCTGGAATGGTGCTACAGACATGAAAGGACACATATCCAGGCAGCAGCGGAATCAAAGACCAGCATTTGCTTCAGGAATGAAGCTCAAACCCCAGCCAAAATACTGAATACTGCTGTTCTGTGGCGCTCAGACAATCCCCTTGTAGTAACCGGTTTGTAAGCCAAAACTTGAGCATTCAAGACAGCAAGCACCTGACTTTTCTCAAGTATATAATAAATATTTTGTTACAAAGGTGAGAACTAGGGGGAAAATACCCGTTACTTTCTCTGCACAAGCAGTGTATCCCACCTCTCTGCGGAGTTCTGCTGTGATCCTACAGGACCTGGTGGAGCCCTGAGAATAACAAGGGGAAGGAGCATGATGGACAGCAAGGGAGATGGTGAACAGGGAACAGTCAGGTTGTTCACATGATGCATGAATGAAATTATCAGGAAACAAATTTAAAACACAAACAATAAGAAGTACTTTTCTGCCATAACGTCCTTAAACTGTTGTACCTGTTGCTGCAGGAAACCGTGAAGGCCAAAGCAGGTTCAGAAGGTTCTTAGAAGACTTCATGGGAGAAAATTCATCAAAGTTCACTAGAAACAAGGATGCATACCTCCTCTTGCTCACGAAGCCCACTGGCAAACTAATGATACCCTAGAGAAAGCATCCCCGGAGGTGTGCCTGGTTCCTACGCTCCTTCCAAAGAAATGGCCACTGGCTGTTGTGGCAGATGCAACACTGGCATGGATGGACATACAGGATGCTTCAGCAGAGCCGTACTTCAGTCACATAATTTTTGATTGATGGGAAGGACAATCTTAGTTCAATCTACAACAAGAAAATTTGATGTTTTCTTGCCAAAAGAAAAAAACCACCACAGTTGTGGGTCGAACAAAACATTCCAAAACATTACATTTGTTCCAAACTAAAACATTGCCTAACATGCAACAAAAATGTTAATATGTTTTTTAGTATTAAAAGAACCAAATTTTCCAGAAATAAGCAATAAGAAATGTTGATGCTAAAGACATTTGTAACTATTTGAGAAATGTGATCTGTATTTTCATGTCACTTTGACTGGACCAACACTACATTCTCCCCCCGCCCCCCAACAAGCTTTCCCTCAACATCCGTCTCTCAGACCTGGAGGGCGAGAGTAGAGTCTTCATGGGAGCGCTGGATGGTGCGGCTGGAGGTAGCGGGGAGCATCCTTCCAGCCAAAGCCAGTAAGCGTCACCCAGTGCAGCCCTCAGGTGCGTGCAGCCTGGATTCCCCTGTTCCCACCTGCCGGAGGGTTTTCCTCCCTGCCAGGGTGCCAGGGCAGGCGGCGCAGGAAAGCCCGCGCCCAGCACTTCCCCTTTCAGCTTGGTCTTCAGTGCTGTCTGCTGGTGGCCGACCTCTACAAGACCGACCACTTTGCTGGATCATGTATTGCCCCACCTGGGCCACCTGTGTGCAACTCTGTCCTTCTCTGTAGGTTTTTCCACTGCGTTATTGGGAAATTTTTTTATTATTTTTGATGCTGCAGTGGGTGAAGGGGAACAAGCGACAGTGAAACAAAACAAAACCTGTGCCAAAGCCACTCCATCCTTGGGCCACCATGGGGAAGAGGGATGCTGGACGTCCTCCTGGCGGATTTGGCCCTGTTTGATTGTGAGATCCGGGGCCAATGGATGTGCATTGGTTGGGGTTCAGTTGTCTCCCAAATCCACACTGACGTTGCCCTGGTGACTGCGGTTGAACATCTGTCAGATGCTGGTACACGAGGACACCAGCCTTGACTGCCACTCATCCAAGCAGCAGAAGCCCGCTTCTGTTAAGAAAGTAACCTGTAATAAAAATGAGCAATAAAGCAGAAAGTCTACCCTGTATCCTGTTGGAGATGGTAACAAAAGGCTAAGTAATTTCATCTGGGGACAGGTTGGCTTGGCTGCTGAGAGCTGGAGAGGGTTTGGCCAAAGGACTGTGGTGGTCCCATGGGCTAAGCCAAGGCAGGTGGGCTCCCAGCTGAAAGAAGTCACTCCGTCTCATGGGTAGACCACATGTCCTGCAGCACTCGAGTGATGGAGGATTCAGCTGAGGGTACCCAGTGTGGCTGGAAAGGGAAGCTCTGAGCGCCTAATCCAATTTTGGAGATGGACCTTTGGCTCTTAGAACCTCATGTCATCAAATACTTTTTTAAAAAATAGCTTCTGAAATACTTTTACTAAACGCTTTAATAGGGGAAAGCATGGGCTATTGGGCTGGGGGATGTTACTTCTTAAAGTTTTGCTGAATGAATCGAGTAAGAGTAGCTCAGCATGTGCTATAGCATCAGTCTGAGATTCAAGATACCTGACTGAGATGGGGAGCTCCTTGGTGTTTACCTCCCTGTCCCTGTCTGCGAAATACTGGTGATACTTAGGTTCACATTTTACAGAAGGGCTGTGAATATTTATTATTTAATGTTTCTAAGCACAAACTAGCTGTACAAAGACCAAAGATAGCCTTGAGTAGTATCTCTAATTTTACTTGATATAACAGAATCTTTGAGGGAGGGTTAGTGAAACAAAGACACTGGCTGGCCCAGGTGGGGATTTGCTTTTGTTGTTGTGCTCACCACCAAGATACCACCGTGTGTTTTTGCTGCACACCCAGCGTTGCTTTGAGAAGCTTATCAAAGAAGCAATCTTTACGAAAGCAGCATGGACAGATCATCCCAAGCAGAAGTGCTCTGCTTGCATTCTAGTCAGAGACTCAGTACCGAAAGCTGCCAGAGCCTTGCAGCTTGTGAGTGGGGTGGCACTGTGGGCAGTGCTGGAGTTGCAGGACAGCCTGTGCCACACAGCAGGGCTTGCTGCTGCCATTTGTTTCTGCTGTTCAGTAATTTTGAAGATGAACTCCACAGCACTCTCAAGAGAAAGAACTGCTTTGTCTTCACATCTCATTTCCATACCGCCCTTAGCTTGCTGCCACAAATAGGTAGTTACAAGCACAACTGATATTTCCTTTCTGAAGTACTGTGTGCGTATCCATTGGCAGAAGTGGTTTTCAGTGGCCAGGACCTGTGACACAAATCCTGACTGATGCATGTGCTGCAATTACTAAACAGGCAATAGGTCTGCAGAAAAAAAAAAAAAAGAAAGAAAAGAGAAAAAAAAAGCCAACCAAAAAAACCCAAACCCTACTAATTGCTTCAGGAAGTTGGCTTTAGACAGGTTTGGTCTTTTCCAGTAAACACGTTTTGTTATCTGGATGGTTGTGAACAGCAGCCCACGAGGAAGGGGAAACATGGGCTTTTCCGTGGTCCTTCCATGACATGGGCATGTGTTTCCCACTCCCAGCAAAGTCGGGGAAACTCTGGAGTGGCGATAGCCCTAGTGATGGCATTTCGTCTATCTTCATGTAAATCAGGTGGTGGCAGTGGCTGTAGGGAGGCGGGTGGAAGTCGGAGGGATGCTGTGTAGGCCAGCGTGGATGGCCTTTGCCAGGTTCACTCATTTCCTGTCCATCTGCCAAAAATCACAAGCTGATAAACGGCCATAATTGTAGTGTGGGAAACTGTATTGCTTGATCATCTGCAGGGGAGGGGGAGAAGAGTGAAAGACGGCTTGTGAATAAAGAAAACAGCACTTTTATCAGTGGAGATGCAGTCTGACCAGCCGATGCCAAGATAGTGGGCCTTGTTTATTCTTTCCTCTTGACTCTTGCCAAGGGTTTGAACTGGCCTGTCGCTCCCACCTGCCCATCTGGGCAGGAGCGAAGGCTGCATGTCCGCCTGTGCCGGTCACCACGGGAGGAGGTGCCTGTTCACACGCACTATAAGCTCCAGGGAATGGGCAAGTGCACAGCAGTTTCTTCTCTTCTTCTTTTTCTTTCTCCCTGCTATCATCCCACAGTGGAAAAAAACAGCACGTGAAGCTGCATTCTGTGTAGGCATTGCACCTGCACGTACCCAGGTTTGGTGGCGGGCAGCTCTCTGCCATCAGTAATTGCCAGGGGTGACATACTTTTCAAACAGCTCTTTTTATGGAAGGGGTAGATTATTCTAAGATTTCCTGCGGTTCTTTTTGCTTTACATTTCCGAGATGGTTCAAGAGCAAATGAAATGTTTTATCTGTAATTAATTTGAAATGTTAAATATGTTTAATGCAATTGAGGATCCAGGATGCTGTTGTTCATGTGATGCCTGGTTTTACATGGTATTTAGCATGTCGATAACCTTGGTTAATCCTGCTGTTTTGCACTGTGATCAGCCTGTACAAGCTACCTTGTGATGTTACGCTTACTGTCCAGAGTTGTACTGACGCTGTCAAGGAGTGGATGCAAGTTTTGGGGGGCTGTGGACTGAAGAGACCCTCCTGCAGCAATGGGATGCTAATCAGTGCCTTTTCTCTTGTCTTCTTTCTTTGCAGTAAATGAAATTATAAGGAATGACCTTTCCAGTACCAATGTCCATTCATAGCTTTCAATACGGACCTAGTATGAACCCCCCCCTCACTTTTGACTTGGCTGGCGTGTCAGCCCAAGTAGAGAGATACCGAATAAACTGAAGACATTGCCTGGTACCACACTCTGATCTTCCACCTTACTGAATGTCAGGAACTGAAGATTTACCTCTTGCTTACAAAGAAGTAGCTCCTCAACTTCAGCTGATGAAACAGCTCCTTTAAAGAAAATCATCTCAACAGAAAGAGGAGAGAGGACGCTCCGAGACGGCGCATTTCATGGGACAAAACTAGGAAACTCAGCAAAATCTGAGTGCTTCTTCCCAGTGCTAATCTTTTTTTGGCATGGCACCGCTGGAATACAGCCCTGGAAGTGCCTTATTTTACCAGGTTGTGGCATCAGGGCATTTTTAATAAGCTTTGAATTTGCTACCATTAAAGTGTTGGTAGGTGCAGAAACTATAGAGCTTGCCTTCTGGAGAGTGATATTGGAAAAAAGCATAGGACTCTGCAGCAAAGTAGGGGTAGCCATCCCTACTCTAGCAGGGATGAATTCCAGAATTTCTTCAGCTTTTCCTCTGCTGTAATGTACAGCCTATTGCCTTATTCTCAGTGCATTTCAAAAGACTCCTGATTTGTCATCATCTCAGCTTTCTTTTGCATATTGTCTTTATTACGTGCTAATGAATCATAGGATTGTTAGTAGTAGCATGTTAAGATTTTGATTTTAATCCAGCTTCAGTCATAGCACAAGTGAGTTGAATAGCACAAAATAAAAAAGGTTGATGGACAAAAAATTGAAATCTATCTTTTACATGATAGATGAATGTGTATGCATGTACATACATACTAGTATATATGCATATATTTATATATGACAAATAATATAGATGATTGCCTAGTGAGGGCACTGAATTTAGCAATAATTTCAATTTCTGAGAATGCATTTCAGATCCACAACAAATATTTCAGCTACTTCTTTTGAGGGTTTGTTGCACCTGAAGCAGGTATGCATTTTCTTTCCTCATGCAGTTAAGCAAGCACTTTAGATAGGCAAGAAGGATGCATACAAGATACATGTTATTTACCAAATGACAAAATATGAGTTATAGTAACTGTAAATACCATTATGGAAGAGTGTAAAATATTTGTTCAGTTATAATGTTATTATTCCGCAGAAGCCTTATAACTCTCTGCTACATGTATGAAGAAGAATATTACCAAAAAACCGCAAGGGTTTAATATGCAGCGCTGTATAGTGTGTTTTCAGATTAGCTAATGTTTCTGGAGCTACAGGTAGGCATGTAGTGTAGCCTTTAACATTGTATTTTTTACAATCAACCGCTTATTATATAACTAGCAACAACTTATTATTTCATATAACCAAAAAGATAAAAACAAAACTACAATAAAATAGCATGACTTAAATTAACGATGTTTAACATTAATATTGTGCCTTAGGAATCTGTGCCCCCTCCTGGAAATAGCGCTGAACTACTCCCGTGCTGGGGTGGCTCCACCTCATGCAGTGGCGAGGAACAGGTTTCACAAGGTGAAATCCTCCGAAGCGTTTTAAAACATTATTCTGTATAATTATGTCTTACTTTCTTTAGAAAAAAAAAAATGAAAGCCATATTTGTCACATTTGCACATTACTGTGAAGACATGAGAATATAATATGGCTATCTGTACATAATATGCTGTTATCGGTCCTTATAATGGTCTGTAATTCTTCAGCTGTTTAATCCCAGTTATTTACCCTGTATTTAGCGTTGTAGACGTTGCATGAAATATTTCTTATAGACTGCCATATGAAAAGTTAAAAAGCTTGACAGATGTCAGCTTGACTTGTAGCCAGAAAATAGATCCAATAAAGCAAAATGTTTTGCTGGAAGCTAGTCTTAGAGTGGTTCATTTTATGTTACCTTGACAAATCTTCTTTTCTGATATAAAATAAGCATTTTTACTTTATATACATATATATATGAATATATATCTCCATCTCTTCTATTTGAAGCTGTTTGCATCCTGCTGCATCCTGCTAATGTAACCATCTTAGTATGGAAGTAAAGTCTCTTGTCAACAGACTATTCTTCATTTTCCCCCTGCATTTAAAGATGTTGCTGCCAAGGAGAGAAAATGATATATGATATAATTCTCAGATTTTACTATCTCAGTATTTCAGAAATGTCAACAGAGTGTGCATGGAGGAATCTCTGGTTATGCCAAAGCATTTTTTTATTCATATACATAAATACCTTGGGTGAGGCTTTTACGATACAGGACGATACACACACACACGGAGGTGCACCCTCCACATGTTCCTATTTCAGCAGTAATTTTAGCAAGGTTTTCAACTGTATGGGTTGGATATGTTGCACCTCCTTTATCCTTATTTTTATTTTCCTTCTCTAAGCTATTTTGGAAAAAAACAACCAACCAACCAACCAAACCTGTTTACTTTTAAGCCTGGATAATGGAAGATTAAGCATCTCTTGTATATGTATTCATAAAATAAAAATGAAAGCAGAAATATTTCCTGTATGAGACTGCTATCTTGTTTTTGTACGTGTGTTATGGTTGCTGCTGTCAGTTTATGAAAATGGTTTTCATCAACCCTTTTGGGAAACAAAGCAAAACCAAAAAGCCACAATGCTCTGAACTTACAGCATAGTCCTTATAGGTCTGTGCAGAAAAGCTTTTGCCAGGGGTGATTCTGATGATTAAAAAGAGCCTTCTGGATGGATTTTAGGCAGTGAAACAAACTACCTTATTAACCATGCAACAAAGTACTTGCATCTGTTTATATTGCTTGGACAAAAGCTTCTTTTGCTCTTCCTGGAACTATTTCTGAAACTAGTGGGTTGCTAAGGGTAGGCTTTGCATCCGTGGCCTTCAGGGTCGGTACCAGAGCCGTTTGTGTTGGGCTGGAGGCGAGGGGAGGGCTGCCCACAGGCTGCAGGAGGGGCTGGCTTCCCACGAGCTGCCTGGGGGCGATGGATCCCACCTGTACAGTGGGTCCTACCCCCTGAATCCCCACTGCTGCTCTGCTGCGAAGGAGAAGGGTGACAGGAGGGTGCCAGCTCAGTCAGATCTGGGCTGAGCACAGGCCCAGGTCTCTAGTCACCCCATCAGGTGGGGCATTCGTTGGCACCAACATGTGACACACTTGATGGCACAGATCATACAGGAACACTGGGAAAACCTGAGCTGCTTCGAATTTTCTAGACCAAAGCCAGGTTGCGAAGTATCTAAGCCCAACAGCACACCTACCACAGCCCTCCAGGTTTAGGTAGGCATTGAAACACCTTTCAAAACTCCTCAAGAAGCGACACAAGTATGCATTTAAGCCTTTGTTGAATGAAGACCTTTCTCTGCCTTGGGTTTGTCTTCCTGCAAGTACAGGGTGACACAGCCTGCTCTGTCACACCTGGCTTCCCTGGGGCTGCTCCCAAATCCCACACGAGGTGTGAAGAGGCAGATGTTCGTTGAAGCCCAAGTACAGCACGGCTCCTGCGAGGTGACCGGTTAGCATGTTCTTCCTCCACTGCCCTGTCCAGAGGGTGGAAATAGTGATATCGACACCTCACATGACAGCGTGAGCCATGCTGTTGATGAGGTTCCTGGAAAAAGGAAAACACTAAAAACTCAGTCACAAGTTCCCTGCGCCTCCCGGAGACGGTGGCATCGCTTGGTACCGATGCAAAATGGCTGGTCACGAACTGAATTCATCCAAGCAGCGCACTTCAGCGTGGTGCTCCCTGGCTTCCTCCGAGCTGCCTTTCCCTCTCGCTTCCACTCATCCACCGCCTCCTCAAAGCACAGCAGGCCTGGGCATGGCTACATTAACCACATCTTGACCAGACTCCTGTAGGGAAAAAGAGCCTTTAGCAAACTTCTAGCTGACTACTTTCATTCATAACCAAAGCAGAAGGTGAATCCCACAGATCCATCTGGTACTGTTTGACTAAATAGCTTTGCTGGAGTCATGCCTCTGAGATTTTTCCTTTCCAGCTGAAAATGGCAAATTTCAAGGACTTAAGTTTCTTGGACAGATCTGTACTGCCTCGAAGCTAAGCTTTCCTTCACCATGTGTGTAACTTTATTGCATTCATCACTGTAAATCTATTGAATTTGTCTCAGTAAAAATAAAACAAAATCCCTCTCATCAAGTATATTACAGAGGAGTGTTAAGGTCAATAGCATAAGATCTTCCTGGTTTCTGTAGCTCTTTTTTAAACAAATGGTTTAATTTTATGTCATAAGCTGTGATTGGACTGCTCATCAAACTAAAGCGAGTCCCATCTTCTCCACCTCTGCACACGTTTGCCTGATACAGAGGTCAAGTGTTTGCCTGGTTTAATTTGCCTGTATTCTTTCCTCTTTCTCAGGAAGTTAATGTTTTCCTTCTTTGAACCTCTTTCCAAAAAAATATAAAGGTTTTGATTGTCTTCTTTTCAGGTAGCCAAATAATTTATTCAGAGCAGATCAGTTACAGATTCTCGTGCTGTTGGCATTAATTGCAAGCCATTCTTAATTCCAAACCCAGCTTCTTTCTTTTTTTTTTCTTTTTTTTTTTTCTTTTTTTTTTTTTTTTGGCCAAAGAGACTGCACTTTTGTACGTGCAGACTCATGGAGCCTTAACAATTCAAAGGGCTGGGTTTTCAGGAATATGAGGCAACTGGTAGTACACCTGGCACTTCCCATCGCCCATAGGCACATTAGCTTTTGTCATTTAAACTGAAAAGTTGCTGACTGTCGTGCTTCCTTAGCTGCTTTCAGGGTCAGGCAACCCGCAAGTCACTCTTCACAGATGTGGCAAATTCATTTTCAGTTGTTTTAGGAAATCCCTTTTTTTTTTTTTTTTTTCTTCAGCTCGGGGAAAGAGTTTCCAAAAATGCCGTCAGCATCAGTTTCCAGCATCACTTCTGAATTAGTTTTGCACCCGCAGCTCCTGTACCCAGCCAGTTTCCAGCACCGCTGACGTCGAGGGCTTTTGGGTCAAAAATAACCTAGAGCAAACAGTGACAGCGAGTATCGGTGGCAGAGCTGCGCTAGCCCAGGGCAGTCTCTCAGCCCCATGGCCGGTTCACTGGCATGACTTCACTGCCCCAGAGCTGCTCCAGTGGCACCAGCCACCCAGTCATGCACCACATACAGCTGTTTGAGGCATCCCCTCGGCCATCGCTCCCCCTGCCTGGCTTCGGGAGGCCCTACACGTGCTGCCGGGGCCACCACGTGCCCGTGATGCTGAAGATGTTTCTGAGCAAGCCCTTGGCGCCCAAGTTGAGCGCGGGTTTGCCTCGGCTGCTGTCACTCTCTTGACTTCCTGGTGAGGTTTCTGCCAGCTCCAGGATCATCCCTTACCTGCCAGCTGTTGGGCGGGTTGGGATGGGGGCACAGGGACTCGCCGGCTGTTTGTCTGCCACGCCAGGATGTCCCAGGAGAAATGTCTGCCTTTTCAGATGCATTTTTATGTCCTGTGCTGGTGACATTGACAAACTTCATCCTGGGGGGTGAAATCTCCAAGAATATCCATGGTGGGGAGTCCCAAAATTCAATGCGGTGTTGTTCCCATTCAGCCAGGGGGACATTCCAGTGAAACCAGTTTCACGGTACTAGGGGAGAGCAGAGACCTCTGGGCCTCACCAGGAAATATTTCAGTGCTTGACTCCCTCTCCACCGAGCAGAGCGTCACATGCATACTGCCTCTGCCCAATTTCTTGAATGTTTGGTTTTGGTTTTTTTTTCAGGAAACTCCTCATGGATCTTTCCTGCTTCCCTGGCCCCCTTCCAGGGCTCCTGCCTGGGCTGAGCTGATACAGTCCACTGCTCTCATCCTCCTGGCAATCTCTTCTTTTTATTATTTCTTTTTCTACCGTAAGCTTCTTGTATATTTTATCCTATAAACCAGATTAGCCCTACTCAGATGATGACACTAAACTGAGCACACACCTTTTGGCATATTGAACGAGTTACTCCCATGCTTTCAACTCACTCCATGCACAGACAGCCACTCCTCTGGTTGTTAACCCCATCTGCCCTGCTGGCACAGCGGGATGCTCCTTTGGGCTTCGAGCTCCTTGTGGCATCCCACGCAGCAGGGGGCTGAGATGCCAGCTGCACATGCAGAGGGGACAGAGTTCATCACGGGTGATTCAGGGGCTTCAGTGCAAGGGGACCCGGTGAAGGACCTCACCAGGCAAGCGCTCCTCCTCCCTTGCCCAGCCAGGCGGTGCCAAGGAAGGGATGCTGAGCCTCCTGCTCTGCCCCACAGCAGCCACCCTGTCCTGCCCTCAGGCAGGCTCCATCCCCACCATGTCTTGTGACAAACCCTTGGCAACTCCGTAATTTAGCGATGGAAATGGTGTTGCAAAAAAAAGTGTTGGAGGAGGGGTGAAGAGCAGGAGGAGAGGAGGAGAAGCACCACACGGCACTGACCTGGTTGCCAGCAAGGCAGCAGGAGCCGTGGGTCTTCCCCTCCCAGCGATGTCATGGGCTGGGCAGGGAGGGGAGACCCACCGCAGCACAGCCCGTGGGACCCTGCCCATGCTGCCGCTGCTGGCGGTGAGTGTACGCCTGGCTGGGGGCTGAGAACAGCCACACTTCAGGGCACCTGTGGAAACAAACCCTGTGCCAGGGTGCCCTGGGATGTGCCCTAGGGAGACCACCCGTCACCTTCCTTCTGGCAGGGTGCCGGCCAGAGCAATTAAAGCAGGTTTATGTTGTTTTCTCCATCCAGCATCGTGGGGGGTGGGGTGAATGGACTCCAGGGCCAAGGGTACACAGCAGCAGTGGTGCGTGGGAGGGAGCAAACTCTGTCTGACTCCCAGGATGAGTCTGCGCAGGTGGGTGTATGAAAACTCTTCTTTTCTCTTTAACTTTCCAACTGAACAATGTCTTCTTTGGAGGAGGAGGAGGGGAACCCCAACACCATTTCCCTGTTCCTCCTTATCTTTGGGAGAGAACCCGCTCTTTCAGCAGGGAAGGGCCCCTGGAAGCAGGAGGCAGCGGGTATTTCTGGGGTGCTCCTGTGCAGCTACTCACATGACTCCCGCTGACCTCAGCCATGCAAATGACAAGCCCAGCACGTACACGAAGACGTAGGCTGGTGTAGGAGTTTCGGGTTCGGTTTTCCCTGCAGTGCACGTTGCCTTCGACACTTTAGAAAGTTGATTTCAAGAGTGGTGAACAAGATCAGAAAACTCTTACTCACAATTTAGAAAGTCAGTAGTTTCAGGGTTCGTTAACCTGTAGAGTGTGAGCACACAGGTGTGCACCAGTGGGGTGGGTGGGCAGCAGGTGCTGCTCTCCCCCTACTGCTACATGCCCACCGAACCACATGGTGAGGTACCTTCACAGACCCAGGGCTGATGGTCACTTGAACATCCATGTGAACATTCAGTAGCAACGATCATCTTGCTTCAATGCAAGGTAACAGGCACTGGTGACCTCTGGCAATGCCCGCAGGCACAGTGTGCCAGGGCATCTCCAGCAGCATCCCATCTTGCAGGGAGGGATGCTGCCTTCAGCAGATTTACCCTTTGATATTGCTGCCAGCAACCAAGAGGGCGAGGAGCCACTGCTTGAGCAGGGTGTATTGGTGAAGCAGGTGACCACGTAGTAAAAAGCATAATAAAAGCTTAGATGCAGTAAAAAAAAAATTGGTCTACCCAACCCCTTCTAAAATACATGGCTGGGCCAAAAGATAAGTAGAGACGTAAAACTTGTTGCTAAAAATAATGATGGAAGATTGTTACATTTGTGCTTCACATGTATGTGGCCTGGGTGAGCTTTATAGGCCCTAAAGAGTTAAACAGAGTGATTGACTATTAATGTTAAATAACTTCTTATATAACACAGTGTGTCCCTAAAACATTTTTGTGGCTGAATTACACACATTTCTGCTGACTCAAGTATGCTCCCTGAGCTCTAAAGCAGCGGTCAAGCGCTGTGCCAGCCCATCCCTGACCATTGCTGCCTACTGGTCCCGCAGCTGCCCTAAAGCCCGACGTGTCCTTCCCACAGCAGGGCTGGAAGGTGCAGGGTGCCCAGCACGCCTCGGGGCACCTGCTGATGCACCCCAGTCCCGATGCAGATTGCAGCACAGTCTTGCAGAGCGTTGCTCCTGCTGGCTCTGCTCCACGGTGGAAAACACAGAAAGGCCTTTTCGTTCTGGGCAGATCTTTATCAGCTTAATGTGTCTGACCCACTCGGGTCAAGAGGAAAGACGCTGCGGCAGCCTGGCCCTGGGGTTTGTGGTTTTACACACTATTGCTTTATCCGGACTCCTGCGGCTGCCCTGGCCGGGCATGCCCAGCATGTGGGCGCTTCTCAGAAGAGCAGGATACCCGTGCTTGCCTCCCCTGCCAGGCAGCTCACCTGCTGCTGGCTTCCACAGACACGCTGCCCACTGCTGCTGAGCTGCTGCAGAGCTGGCGTGGTCCCGGCAGCTGCCACAGCACTTTGCCAAAAACTCTGGGGATTTTCTGACCCAAGAAATCAAGATTTTAGCCTCTTTGGGCATTTCTTTAATGGGCGTGCAAGGGTTGACTGCACACGAAGCCTCCCGTTTACTAAGCCCAGGGAGTTGCATGGCACGGCACTGGACTGCACTATGTGAAGGCTCTAAATATCTTTGTTTCTAGGATTTTTCATGCTTCACAGCCATGCTTCATAATCATGGCAAGGAATGAGTTGAAGCCTCCATGGTCACACATGCAGTTAATCTGGACCAATACTCAGCTGGAAGATAAAGCCAGTCAGTGCCTGGGCTGGCTCTCCCCTCCTGTCCCTCTCTCACTGCCTGTAGCTTGGCACAGCCAGACATGGGCAAGGCACTGCCCACAGCTCCCGTCCTGTGCCGTAAGCACACCCCGCGCTCTGCATGCATCCCGGCGGGTCTGGCCTTCAGGGGCTCCTTAGGTGCTGTGGGCAATGAGACGGGACCTGCAGACATGGCAGGTGCAGCATGACGCTGACCCTCGGAGGGCTTTTTGAGCTCCCCATTGCTTTGCAGCTTACTGAGCAGGGCAACGTTAGAAGCTCCAGGCCTGTGTGCAGAAACCTTGCTTGCTGCATGCCGCTCCTCAGCACTGATCTGCCCCATCAGGATGGGAAAAGAGCAGTGGGTTTCAAGTCTGTTTTCCGAGTATCCACTTGACATTACTCAATGGAGTTCAGTCAGTGCTCTTTTATAAGTGAAACCACATATCCCAGCATTGTCATATTCTGTCTTTTAAGTTGTCACTGGAGACAGTACCAGTACAATTTTCAGAGGACAGGAATTTTCCAATTTTTGTTTTCTTCTATAAAAGTTTGCATTGTAATGCCAAATGTTTAGGTACTACGGGATTTTTTTTTTTCTCCCCACAAAACTATTTTTTCAATTATTTGAAGAGTTAGCCCAAAAAAACAATTGAACTTTGGAGGAGGAAAACCACCTCTTTCTTCAGCTGGGTCTATTGTTCACATCTTTGATTATTTTCTTCTTTCTGCAGACCAATTTTGCCAGTTAAAAGGAACTGGACTGATTTTGATCTTCTACAAGTGTAACTGTAGTTACTTCTGAATTATGCCAGAATAAGCAAGATCAGAATTGGGCTCAAATTCCTATTTCTCCAGAGCTTTAGGATCAGAGTTTTGTTGTGCAAGAAACACCGAGGGGGTAAACGGAACAGAGGAAAACCAGCTTATTGCAGTCAAAGTGTTAGTGCCAGAGCTGCACTGCACACTGGCTGCCTTGCAGAAGAAAAAAGCACATGCGCCCCATCCCCATCCTGGCTCTTTAGAGAAGGTGAAGTTGCATCACTCTTATCCCAGATGACTTTCAGGCTCCATCTGGCCACGTACGTGGGTCTGTAGATGCTGATGATAGTCATTGCAAGGCCCAGGAGCCAGCTGTCCCGACCTGGAATGCCTGGCTGAACCTGCAGGTCTGAGTTCATGCCTGCTGCCACTGGCCCCCCAATCTGTTCCTCTGCCTTCAGCAGGTCAGTGACTTCCCTGCATGCCACAGGGAGCACAGTGGTGGCAATCCCACCATTTCTGGCTTCTGCTGGTTTGAATCCTGGAAACAAATCCGGAGAGAGAAATACGCTGGCTCTTGGAGGGGTCCCGGTTTGGACGGTGCAAGGCACCCGGGGAAAGGCTGCAACACCTGCTGCCGGGTAGGCAGTCAATGGGTGACCAGGGAGTCACTCGGCAGGCACCGAGTCAGGGAGACCTTACTGTCACCAGGCTGCTGGAGCCTTTCTCCAGCCAGTGAAGTTCACTGGGCTCAGGAAGGCTCTCTGCTGCTGCCCAAATGGACCAAACTGATGAGGCCAAATCCTTCTATCATTGCAATATCCCAGACCGCAACCTGGAGGGACCGAACAGGGTGAAGGGGAAGTCTCAACGCAGGGGCAACGATCACACTTGGAAAGGTTTGAGCAAAGCTATTTAGTATAAATGATGCTGGCTCTAGTCTTACAGTATTGCAAGTTCCTAACACGGATACCACCCAAAGCAGGCGTCCCTGCCACTTGCTCCTGCACGCAAATTGGTGCCCCTCCTCGGGGTGCACACCTGCCAGGAGGTACCAGGCCATTGCCGGCTGCTGCCTTCACTAGCCATCAATACTGCTGCGACAGAGAGCCAGTCTCCACTCGCTCTGATTCCGTGGCCTTCGCTACCTTTAGTCCTACCCTTCTAAAGTGTGCAGCTTGTGTTGCACGGAGCTGGGATGCTTCACAGCCTAGCAACAATACATATTTACACAGCCTCAAAGATTCCCAAAGTAATCCTTGTCGAGACTTTATTCAGAGAAAGAATAATGATAAAAGAGTGAAAAAATAGAAAGGAACATGCCCCAAAATAATTCCTGAGTTTTTTCTTGTCATTGCTTTTTATACTTGAGGTTGATTTTGCTCCTTATTTTAGGATGATATTCTTTGTTAAGTTTTATGTTTATATTTTTCAGTTACACTGTGTAAAAATAGAAGCCAACACTGACTATCAATATTTATGCATGAAGCAATTATTTTAAAAGACTTGTAGCTACAGCACAATCCTTCCCCTGTATAGTTTCCATCGTGGAATGGAAAAGGAAAGCAAAGGGCAAAAGGAAGCTTCAGAAGGAGTTTTCTGTCCAGAGCTTCGGACAGGGAATACACTCTGGTTCCCAGATTTAAAAGAAAAGAGGGGGAATGTTTTAAGTGGCTATGTAGTGAGGAAAATGGAAAAACTAGTATTTCAGCCTTCGTTGCATTCAGTGTTTACTGCCAAATCGCTGACTGTGAGGCCTGGGGTGAATCCTCCTTTGCTCCTGTCTGGCTGAACTTTACAGACGTTACCAAAGCTCTGAGCAGTGTCTCCATTCCCGGTGGTCTCGAGCCCTCCTTGTTCTGCCGATGCAATTAAACACGGTGGATCCAAGCCTGCCCTGATCAAGTCCCTGTGGCCGCGGGCCGTAACCCCAGCCAGTGTTTGCCTGGCTCACTTTATGCAGCACTAGACATGAACAAAGACCTCGCTGACTGCAGCTCGCTGCTGAGCAGCAGCCTCCAACCAAGATGCAACGCCACCACCAACAAAAAAAGATTACATCCACCCTAGGAGTTTTCCTTCACTTCAAATCACCACCAGAGATTAATTTGTTTTAATTGTTTTTTCTTGGCAAAATTCTCAGTATTCTGTTTTTGAACATGGGTACCTACATTATCTGTCCGATCCCGAAGTTTATGGGCTTTACAATAATATGTGCTTGCATTTCATTGTTCATTTAAAGCCCTAAACAGAAGACCTGAATATTCTGTTTGAAAATTCGGCTCAGCCGTTCTGAGGATAGATTTAATAATTAAAAGGAAAAAAAAAAAAAAAAAAAAAAAAAAAAAGCAGCGGGGAGGTTTTGGAAGGGCTATGTTAGGCTAGCAGTCGTAAAGCAACCTCTGAAAGCAAGGCAATGTCTGCCACTGCCAGACAAGCACATTTCATTACTTTGGAACCACGTTTTAGGGCTCAGGCAGCTTGTTTAAATATGTTTGTAGTCACCCACCGCCATGGGCAGGCCTGCTGCAGCCTCACTTTGGGTCTTCGTCATTTCTGTCTGGTGCTGCGGGGCAGCTCCCTTCTGGCCCTCTGCAAGGCTGCTGCTTATCCCAAGGGATGTCAGAGACTGCTTGGCCACCCGCTGGAGCAGCAGGGCAGGGATGCTGCAGGCAGCCCCCCGCCGTTAATGCACAGATCGCTTGCTAAAGAAGGGAAGTGAGGAACAACTCCTGCAATTAGAAGCACAGAGGTGATTTCAAGTAGGTAAACTGCCAGAGCTGGTGATGTGCCAGAATGGGATTTGGCCAGGACTCCATGGCTAGCTAACACCTGCATGGATACAAGAAACACCGCGGGCTCAGTGACTCTGAGTGCTCAGAGCCTCCCGTGTCGCCTCAAAGCTCTCCCCTCCGGTGGCACGGCACTGAGGTGCAACATCTGGTCTGCAGTTGACACCAGAAATTTCATCATTATTAACTGGTCCACTGAAGACTCAGCCTAAAAACCACAACCTAATGAACCTCCAGCCCCACGCTGTGTGAACGCTTCCAGCCCGGTGCGGGCTGATCTGCGGATGGCGGAAAGCGATGGCAAACATCCCCTGCACGCTGCCAGGGCAGCTCTCTGGCCAGCTCGGTTGCCGTAATGTGTGAGCTCTGACAGGAACGTAGTGAAAAAAAGAAAGAGCTGACCACAGGAGGATTTCTTCCTAACTGTGTCACTGGTGAATGCCGTAATTCCAAGCTGGAGATGGGAGAAGGGGTTTGTTTTTACAAGAAACCTGTCAACAGAGAAAAGAAAAAATTGAGGAGAATTTAGCAACTGGCTGAATTTGGCAAATAATTTCAGCTGGAGAAAATAGCTAAAATAGTTCAAACTTGGAGGGGGAAGTGGGAGAAGAGAAATTCTGAAAATCCATTATTTGCACAGCTCTCCTCCAAAGAGCTTATATTATACTGCCCGCTACCAGCTGGCTTGAGATTTAGGTTGCCTAATATTTTCCGTTATAAAAGATTCTTTCAACATTTTTATTTTTTTAGAAGCTCTAACACCTCCATTGTTTGCAGCAGGCCCTTATAATTTGGCAGGGGCAAAGCCCCTGGGCTAGAGAAGTGCCTTTTCTTTCATCCATGAAATTCCAGTCAGGTTTGGCTGGCCGAAGAAAAAAAAAAAACAAACAAAAAAAAAAAAAAACCAACAAAAAAAACCCTGTTAAAAATCACCATTTCCCTTCTCTCTCTTATGTGCCTCAAGAAAATATGCTGGCGGGCTGCCAGCATAGCAAGTGAACGTGAACGTTCTCATTAAATTGAGCCCAGGTTGTCACCAAAGCAGCCGTCCAGACTCTGCTGGGAATGTCTGGGGCTTCCAGGGCAGCTGCAGCAGCAGGAGAAGAGTTGCGGGAGACCGAGCACCACCCCGAGGAGTTTCCCCGACAGGAGAAGGAGGCAGAGAGGGGAAGGAGCTCCTCCTGCTCCTCCTGTCACTGATTTAAAAGACCTGGCAAGCCAGCCTCTGTGACTTGGAGGTCCTGCCCCTACTTCTTGGGCTGGGAAAAGCAGAGCCAAGTTCTCCTTCAGCCAGCTGTGAAATAGCAACACTAAATCACACTCCTCTTTCTCCAGCACCCTGGTCTTCTCCATGGGAACAGCAACCTTACCCTCCCCCCCTCGCCTAATATAATTAACCCTGTGGTTCTAATTGTATCAGCCTACTCTGTGATGCTGAACAGGGAATGGGTTTGCTGATGGTTGGGGTTTTTTTGCAGCACTGAAGAGAGGATAGCTGTCTTGGAAAAGTTTCTGGTCTACGGGTTGGAATGGGACCAGCCCAGAAGACTGCGCAGGAAGAGATGAGAACCCGAGAGCCAGACTTACTAAGAAGCCAGCTTCCAAACGGTGGTCAGGCAATAGAAATGGGACCATGTGTACAGAAATGAGCCCAGAGAGCTAATGGGAGTGGAACAGGAAACAGGAAAATTTGGACATCACTGTGCAGGAGACCTGGTGAAGGCCTGGAAGGTCTTAAGTAGCCTATATAATCCACTCCTGGCAGAGGAGACTGTATTAGGAAAGTCAACATTGTGTGGAACATACCAAGATGAGCACTAAAGCAGAAAGGAACATAGAAATATATCATTTAGTGGTCCCCCAGTCTAATTGTTGGCTTCCACGAATGGCACTGGAAAGGGTGGCATACAGAAGCTCTGCAGCCAGCACACTCCTGCCATTCGTGAAAATCCTAGTTCAGTCCTAAATAGCAAGAAAGTAGTTTATGCCACAGTGTATCAGGTTTTATAATTCTTCCCAAATCTGTTAGTATTAACTGAAAATTGGATTGAAAGCCAAACATCAGAGTACACCACGTAGAAAAAGTTCGCCGTGCCCGTGCAGATCTCTTCATTCCCATCGATGTGTAGCGTCAAGAGAACTAGATGACTTCACAAGGGAGGTGCTTATCCATGGAAAAGCTGTAAGTGCCCATTTAAGAAGTTTGGTTGTTGCCTTTAGACAACAGGGAGCGAAGAACAGCAGATCACCTTAGCTCTGTCACCCTGCCCCTGCTCTGCTGGCCACGTGTGCAGGGCTCAGCCGTGGTCTGACCCATTGCTCCACCCAGAGATGAAGCACACTGAAAAGCCACTAGCTAGACTCGTCCCAAAACTGAGCTTTGCCAAGAGGTGTAACTTACTCGGGTGGGTATAGCAAACCGGGGCTATACTGCCTTTGAGACCTGCACTGCTGTGTGTGCAGAGCAGGGATGCATGAGCTGACAGGCTGGTGCTAACCGCAGGTCTTTGCCTGGCACTGCACCCTGCCAAGCAGATGCAGCGGTAAGTATGTTGGTAAAACACAAAAGAAAGACCGAGTGGTAGCAGCGAGAAGGCAAGAGCTGGTACCTTCATCTCTACTTATGCAATTGCTTTACGCTAAAGATGGGTTTCTAAGTTAAATGAGAGGTGGGTGGCCAAAACCACGCCAAAGCTTGGCTTTGCTTTGATGCCCTTCTAGAAATAAAACTCCACTCTCACATCTGAATTCACACAGGGCCAAACCTGTGCCCCTCAAGGGAAAGTGGCAGTTCAAAGGTGGGTCTTGGTACTGCTTCCAATTTAAACAGAAAAGATTGTGTATTTTCCCCTTCAGCTGGATATTGTATTAATTAGCATGATAACTTCTGGAGTATTACTAATAAAATATATGTTCAACAACTTTGGCAGTAAAAAACATCGAAGCAAGCATCAGCAATTCTTGAAGACGGAATATATCTATGAGTACCTGAAAACTCTTTCTTTGGATTGCAGGAGTGGGATAATTTGTCAGGAATGAGTAAATTGGAATCAAATATGTCTAGAATTCTGACTAGCTAATGATGGAATAATCAAAACCATCAAAGTTTGGTGCATAATGGTTTGAGACAAGTGGTCCGGCAAATATTGTTCTAATATCATCTTAACCACAAGGGCTGCTCAGATGTGTTTCTTGAAGACGTTTAAGTTCGCAAAGAGTACTCATCATTAATCTTTTATAATGGCTTTTGGGAGCCACAGTTCATTTAAACATTTTACATTTTTATTACTTATGTATGCAGGGCAGCAATTAAAGCTGTCGTGGTCATATAATGAAGACTAATGAAAGCAAGACGAAGGCAGGTTTTCATTTTCTGTCAACCTGAATATCCATCTGCTCCTGCCATCTCCCTGCCCCCTCCCTCAAAATAATTTTTTTTCTCTTCGCTTGAAAGCCAGCTCCCCAGTCCCTAGGCATTTAACCAAACACCTTCACAACTGTCCAGGATGAACTATGAAGACTAAGTGGTCTTTTCTTACATGGATGAAGCATATCTCTTGGTAATCAGACAAGTACTGTAAAAGGCTCAGTCTTTCTCAATGCAAGCAAATGTGAGTGATGCAATAACAACATCCTTATGGTATGTTTTCTTGGCCACTGTGAAGTAATAGTTTTGGAGGGGAGACAGGGATTAGTCACCCCACAATTAGTCATTCTGCAGTGTAGTTTGATACTTGAGAGATCTGTATTTCAGAAATGTGGTTTTGCAACCATCAGACCTATTTTCAAGTGCTTTCTGTTTTCTCCCTCTTTTAATTGGTAAGAGTAGAAAGAAGAAAACATTCACTCTTTATGTTTGAAGTCCTTCTGCACTCGTGTGCCTCTATTTCATCTTCATACAGACTTTGCTTTCCCTTTCTTGGGACCTGTGACCAAAACCTCAGTCAGGGAAGTGCCTCCATCCTAGCCTGTCAGAGGGAGAGCCCATCAGCCTGGCCCCTCACCCCAGCACTAGCGCTGCAAAGGGCCAGGGGGACGCGCAGGACCAGTGCTCCCTCACATGTGTCTCCATAGCTGGGGAGCCCGGGGAGGGGGGCTGGTGCTCATCGGTGCTTGGCAAGGTGCGGAGGGGCACACAGCTGCTGCAGCTGGCATGCCTGGAGGAAGCTCTCAGGGAGGGAGCATCAGGAGACACCTCCTTCCCAGAGGCAATTACTGCTTTGGGAACAGGACGGAGATAGCTGAACTAAAGTTCCCTGTTTTGCAACACTCAGAAACTTTGCTGCAGAAAATTGGTTCCCTTTAACTGTAATTCTTCTGAGTCAAAAAGGCAATGCAGATGTTTTAAAGTGTTAATCATAATAAATATGAGGGGAGAGGGTGCTTAATGGCAGAGCTGCCAATGAGTAACAACTTAATGTTTGGCCTCAAATATTTCAGCTGGTAAGATGCTGCATACTTCACTGATCTGTACGTGGCAGCTCCGCAGTTGTCTTAACCATTTCGTCTTTGGAGTGAGTAGCTGCAGCCCAGCCCACGTGTCACAGGGTGTGCGCTACGCAACAGGGTTTGCACTGAGCACACGTTCATCGCTGCTTCAGGCACCTAGACCAGATCTAGTCCTTGTTTCATCGAAGATGAACAAGATGGCTTGTTTCATCGAATCTCCCCACCACAGCCAGAACCTGCACCTTCTTTCCAGCCAACCTTCCTCCCAGCTCCTTGGTGCTTCTCTGTTGCGAAATTCTCATCTTCTGAATGTATTCCATGCATACCAAAGCTTGCTTGAAATCTGGCACCGAGTGCCTTTCATAATTCTGCTTGCACTGGTATAAATAGAGTTAATATCTTCTTGTTTCAGACACATTGTTGTCATTACTACTTACCAGCCCAAAATACAAACACAAAAGTCAAATCTGGCAAAAGAAATAGAGAGCAAGTCATGGGCCAAATTGATTTGACTTAAAACAGCATTGGAACAGATGAAATACTGTGTTTCATTTGGAAAAACAGCAGCTGTGTCTGTACAGTAACTACTGTGCTTCTCCAATGGGTTTTTCCCACGTGCAGGGCCAAACTCAACCAAATGCAGCTTGAAATTAGAAGGTAAAGCTGCCATGAAATTCCTGGATCAAACTGTTTGAAGATGTAAACAGGGTTACTTGATTTGAAGTCAGCCAAAAGCGGTAGGCATTGCACCAACTAGGGGAATTCAGCGTCAAGAACCGAGCAGGAAGCCTCCAGCCCTGAGGAGCAGAGCCTCGCTCCTCTACCCTTTCCTCACTGGCCACGAGCAGATGCCAAGGTCTGTACTCCGCAGAATAGCCATCACCAAGATTTGCAATGGTTTATTATTAAACTGTCACCACAGAAGCGCAAGGAGCCCTGTTTGTCCCCAGCCCAGCACGTGGCAGCTACACACAGCCGGCACCTGCCCGCAGCCCTGGCATGGTGCGGGGCTTTCTTACCAAAGTGAGCGGTCACGCCGCGAAAACTAAGCTGGGGTCTGGGATGCTGGAGAGGCTGCTTGGCGCAAGTGCGCTGCGTAGTCATCTTTTCACCAGTGATGTGGTTTTGAAGCTAAGTTGACCTGAAAAAATCCTCTGTGAGCACACCTAGCAGGACAGGTAGCTGCAGGTGTACCTCAGCGGGGCGGCCGGTGGTGTGGTGCTTGCCCTGGAAGCAAAGCCCCCCAGTGAGCGCAGCTCAGACCTGCCCTACAAATGCGCCAGGGTCGGAGTAAGCACGTCAGCACCGTTCTGACAGAGCAGCATCTGAAGTGATTGTTGCTTTAAATGTGTTTTAAATTCTAAATCCTGATGGTTTTGCTGAGAACTGGATACGTAAAAGAGCCTGTAGATCCCAAAGGTGAAGTTTCATTTCTTTTTGCCTCACTGGTGGGGTTTGTGCCTCGGAGAGAAGGGGAGAAGCTGGTTCCCTGATGGCACTGACAGACCTTGTTTCCCTTTGCCCAACAGGGTGTGCATGGCATGCCTGCGTGCCTGAAGGTGAACACTAAACTCCAGCTGTCATAGAGTCAAAAAACAAGGCATATCCTTGAGGCAGCTCCAGCCCTTTCACACAGGAATGGTGCGGGGGAGAAAACCAAGGCAGATGCAATTAGTGAAAATCAGAAACTGCAGTGCAGCTCCTCTCCCCGGCTGTGTTTGTGCAGGGCCCATCACAAACAAAGCAGCCTCCCCTGAGCCTTGGACTCCTTACAACCTAACAGAAGGAAGAACACTACAAGCACCAGGTATTTCTGTTAGTGGGAAGCCTGGTAAATGCTCTTTCCGTGCCAGCAACACCTCCTGTTGGCAGGCTCACTTGGCAGGCTCCAGGCATTGAAGCAAACGCTCTCTGTTGTGTGAGAATCACCAAAGCGGGGCTTATCCCTGTCATGCCTCTCAAGAGAGTCTGAGGAGCCAGTTGTTGCCTTTTAATGTGAGGGAATTAAGTGGCCAGAAAACTGGAATTGCCTGAAAAAGAGTTGCCCCTTAGTTATTGCAAGCAATATGGAAATAATTTCAGTGGGTTGTGTCTCTTTTTTTTTTTTTCATAATCTCACTGTATTTTAAGCCTGGGTTTTCATTTATGTTTAATTTTCTTCACAATCTCACTGTGCATTAGAAAAGAGAGTTATTACCATGTAAATAGAGAGAGTGGGGAGCAGAAAACAGGATGCAAAAAGCCTGGGCACAGCAGCCAGTGCGAGCTGGGCACTCAGTGGTACCCAGGGGAGCACAGGAGCAGTGAGGCTGGAAGGGACCCTGGGAGGTCTCTAACAACCTTCTGCTCCCACCAGGGTCAGCCCTGAGATGGAGCTTATGCCATCTTCTGGACTACCCTGAGCCCAGAGCAGAGGCAGGCTGGCTGTCATGAAGCTGCTTCTTGGGGCGTGTAAGATCAACCCACCTGGGCATGGGGACCCACCCGTTCCTTCTTGCCTTTTCTAGGGGCTGGCATGCCATGTGTTAAGAGGATTTAGTTTAGCCTACCAGTTTTCAAGTAATGCAAGGGAAGGGGAGCTGTTTCCCCGCAGGGAGATCAGCCAGGGGTGAGCTGTGCTCCCTCTCACAACACTCACAGCCATGCCCCCCGGGAGGACCTGGCCAAGGCGGCAGTGGAAGCTCCCATCAGCACTCTCCTTCAAGCAGAACTCAGGGTACTGAGGGCTTGTGCAGCCAACAGCATTCTTGGTGTGCCTCCGTTATGATAACCAGTTTGTCTTTTTACACTAAACCCAACTGGTGGCAAACATTTGCACCACACGTACTATTTTACCTTCTACTTGTTGCTACCTTCTCTCCCTTTTAATGCATGAGCAAACAGAGGCACTTAAAACCCAGGTGGCTTGGTGGCTTGCTTTAGATGCTCTATCCCAGTGGAAATGCAGGGCCCATAGCTGCCGGCTTTTCATCCTGTCTTCACATTGTTAAACCATTTTTTGCTGCGAGCACATCCCTGCAGAGCATTACAGAGACTGCAGCAGCCATGGAAGTTATTCCAGGGGTAGTGCACAGGCTGGGATGGGTGGTCCCACAGTGTGACACCCCTCCTCTGCCTGCCCTGGATCCAGCCTGGCTCTGTCTGACCTGCCCCTTTGCCAGCGGCTGCCCAAAGCCAACGGACCTGAGCAGTCGCCCCCCGATGCTGCTGCACCCAGAAACTGATTATTGCTGCAGTACACTACACTTTGCCTTAGAGTTTGGGAAGGGTGAGAAACGGCCATGCAGAAAAGAGACAGAGGCAAAAAATCCTACAAAAATAAACTGCAGACAATATCTCATTGAAACAGTGTCTGGGTCTGGCACTGTAATTCAGGTGACACACGAAGGAGGGAGGAAAGCCCTGGCCCTCAGAGCAGCCTGTCATTTCCACCGGCACTGCCTGCGCTTCCCTGCCTCCGGCCATCGCCGGAGCCTATGGAGGTGCCTTCAGAGGGCATTTTTGCTTCTGCTGCTTTGCCCACTCTCTCATTATGGCGAGACCGCACTGCCACCCCCATGCTGCTGCGTCTGCTGGGGTGCTGCAGCGGGAGCTGGGGACCATGCTGCATGCGTCCAGACCTCACCCCAAGGGCTGGGCTGGCAGCTGCCTGAGCAGGGCTGTATGCACAGATGGCTCCTGCCCCTGTTGAGTCACCCCACTGGCTACTTCTTTCTTGTTGCTTTAGCTAAATCAGGAGATCTGCCCTGCCTTCGCTGGGCTACTTGGCAGCTGCCGAGGAGCCTGGTCTGTACCAGCCGGTGAGGGGCTTTGCTTGCTCTCAGGCTGGAGTTGCTGCAGTCGAGAGAACGGGCAAAGCACACACGAGGAGAACTGCAGCCTTGTATATCTGTCACATAAAACTCAGAGCCCCCAGTCTGGCTCTTTATCAATTATTAGCCCGCTGCTAAAATAAGAAAATAGATTTCATAAGTGTGTTTCTGTTCCACACACCAGACAGATAGTCTGGCTGAATGATTTATGGGTGCAAGTTAGTGCATGTGCATGTGTATATGCGCATATGGTTCAAATCCTATAAAGCAGAGTCCTGCCTGTGTGTGCGTGTGTGTGTATTTAATGCTTTATATGGTACATCATTCCTTTTTCATGTGTGTCTGTCTGGTTTTCTTGGGCAGCGCCAGTTAAATTTTTCTTTTCTTTTTTTTTTTTTTCTTCTTTTTTTCATTTCACATGAATCGTGCAGTGGAAGCCAAGAGCATCTGCCAACTCTGCTGTCCCAAAAATAAAAGTTTACACTCTTCTAGAAACAGTTATCTCCTCAGCGTAGTCATGGTCAGGCACACCCACACCCATCCCTTTCTTGAAGCTGAGGCCGAATTTAATAATGTGCTTGGCTGCTTTTTTTTTCCTGACTTAAAATGTCAAAGATTGAAAATACCTTTTTTTAAGAATGCAGAGGATTTAAGTGGTCCCAGGGCACGCACTTGCTATTGTAAGTGTGCACAAAGGAGCGGACTGCCCTCCTCCACACTGGCAGCTGGGAATGGCACCGCAGACGCCAAGGGCGAAGCTGGGTGCAGGGGCAGGAGGGTCACCCCACCAAATTAAAATTCCTCTCTTCTCTCATCTGTGGCAAATGGGCTGGTACGATTTTCAGATTTCCTTGAATTTTTCATTTTGGTTTTTGAGGGGACGACTCCTTTTTCCACACCCTCAGTTTACTCAGAGGAAGTAAGCAACCATTGCTTTCCCCCCGATGCCAAGCGCCACGGAGAGCCAAGGAGGGAGAGCGGCACGGCCGAGGGCGGCTGGCGTCCCTGCCCGCCAGCACAGCAGGGAGGGCCTGGGAAGTGTCGTGCAGGACACGGCGTCCGCTCTTGAGCTATACTTGCCCTGTGCAACTTGTTTTCTAAGTCACTTGGCAGAGAAGTAGCTATTCAGTGTTGCTGCCATAGGTATTTCAGAAACGGTGCTTTTAGTAAGAGATGGCAACAGCCCATGAAATGCCCGGTTCAGACAGGAAAACATAACTTAGAAAATGAATGGACAATCTGTTCTCCCCAGTCACGCTCATTTCCACCTGTACAATACCTAGACAGCAAGTGAGGTTCTTTTAAAGCAACAGTAAGTCCGGAATGCAAAGTGACTTCTACCACTGCCGTTGTAAAGAGCCATGACAAAACATATTCCTCCTTGGCTTGCAAGACCCCCACATTTATTTCTCTCAGTTTAGGTGCAGTACTTTCAAGTTCCCATAACATGAAAACTCCTTGAACAGCTGATTCTAATTTTTCTCTCCATGACTTCAAGCAATTGTAGCTCGATGGGTATTTTTAAGCTTCCAAGGTTGAATGTTTCTCAGTTACAGGAGTTCCTCCACGTTGTCAGAGCTGCAAGTGGTTTGAAACCAGGGGTCATGGTGACTGAGGAGCTTTTTATGCTTTTCGCTGCCCAGGTGATTGCCAGCTGGGTGAGACCATTGGGTGTACAAGTCACTGGCAACAGAGATTTGTCAAAGTACCTGAGGAGGGTGTTGTGATTCTTCATGATGGCTGTCTAGTGGGGTTGTTAGTTCATTGCCGTTGCAGAAAAGGAGGTGTGTGTTTAAGCCTCTGGGAACACCAGTTAATTCAGCATCAGTTTCAGGATTTTTTTTTCCTGGGTAAGCATTGGAGAACAAAGCTCCAGAGCAAAAGGATGTCTTTTTTATTCTACAAAGCAATATTTTTGGCACTGTAGGCTCCATTGGAAGATATGCTTTAGTGCTTGTGCCCGTGCTCAGCCTTTGCAAAGGTAACATTGTCTTGGGTTGTTATTACTTAGATTTTTCACAAAGAGACAAGACTTGGGTTACAAATTTGTAAAAGGCAAGTACCAAGTTAGTCTTGGCACATTTAGAAACCTGGATAAATTAACTTTCTCAATCACAGGAGAGTTGCATATTTTGTACAAGCAGCAGCTTGGATTCAAGGCAGCTCTCCGTCTAACTGCCTGTTTTGAGGACTGGGTTGAACTGAACCACCCGAGTTGAAAATTAGCAGATGCCATACATAGATAGTGAAAATCCAGAGCGATCCAAGCTGAGATGAGTGTTGCCATTTGACTGTAGACCAAGTGTCCCTTTAGGCATGCATCTATGCTCTGAACTGCTGCCTGAGAATGATTTTCTTTTTCCCTTTACAATAAACCTGGGCTTCTAACTGAGGTTCTGCATGGTACTTAAATTAGATGTCTAGAGGAAATGATATGAGTAGCGATCTGAATGTGTGACTCTGCATATGACTGTATAGCACAGCATCTTGCCTGTAATGGTTAATAGCTGCTCATCTTTCCCAGTTCTTTAACATCCTATCCATGTTTCATTGACATTAAATGTGTAGCATTTTTCAAGGGGGATTATTTGTCCCTCAGAACATTTTTAGTTTAAATGGAAATGGTAAATGTTGGGCTGAATCGATCTGTTCATCGTGGCTGGAGCATACAACAGATAAAGTTAGGGAGACTGTGTGAGTATTTAGAGTGCGACGATCAGTAAGCAGACTCTTAATCAAATTTCAGTCTCTAAGAGGTTTTCTGTGGTGTTTTCCTGTGAAAGGTGTCCAATATTGGTTTCATTTGGAGGTATAGCCATCTTTATATAGCAACCCATCGACATATTGGTGGTTAGAAGGAGTGTGGGCATTACATTTGAGTGCTAGCCCAACATCCAGAGGTTGGTTTACTGCTATGGGGCATCTCTTGGCAGTTTGATTACTCTCTCTTCACTGCTTCTGTCCATCAGAGGGCATGAAATATGTTAAATGCTGTAATTTCAAAGGCCAGAAAGGTTGTTGTCTAACATCTTGGCATCAAATGTTGAAGAGAAGGCAGTGGGCATCTGAATGTGGCATCTCCACCTCAGAGGTGGATAGTTAGGGCAGATAACCTGGTTGGGCCAGGATATTCCAGTGAAATAGTAATCAGTGATGTTATAAGCTTGAGCATTGGAAGGAATAGGCCTAGGCTAGTACTAGAGTCATAGAAATAGATTTGTACAGATAATATTGCTGATAAGCTGCAGTACCTCTTAGGTGAAGGCAAGCCCCTTGGACCAGCCATCCTCCAGTAACCAAACCTGGCTTTCAGCAGTGCTAGCTGTGGGCTAGTAGTAAAAGATGATGAGTTATGAGCTTACCCTGAGCAGAAGGGTCCATGCTATCAGTATGGTCGATTAGCTTCCCTTTGAGAGCTGTATCAGGGTCACCGGGTGGGTTCCCATTTTGTGAGTTGCAATGTTCCCCAATAACTTCAGGAAGCCTTTACCTAAGCAATCAGGGAAGGCCACAACAATCAAAGCTGAGGTAATGCATAGGAAAAAACCCAATACCTGGAATGCCACTTGTTTAAAAGCAGTTTGAATAGCATCATGCTGAGCTAACCCTTCACCTCTGTGCTCTTAGGAGGCTGCTGAGCTGCACTCAGGGACTAAGGCAAGAAACCGTGCTGGTGAGTGGCATGGTGCAGTGGAGAATGGCCATGAGCTGGAGCTGAGGTCTGCCCTAACAGTGCCATAAGCGCCTTCCTGCAAGAACGTGGGACTTCCGCAGGCATGGGCTACTATGAGAGCCCAAAAACTGATGGGAAGGGTGGGTGGCCAGAAGGAAGCCAACTGCAGTGCACAATAATGTGTTTTGTTAAACCTGAAAAACCAGGGAGCTGTCTAGGATAGAGACCAATTGCTGGTGTCTCTCTCCTGGTATTTTATCTATTAATATCTATTTATTTACATAGTGATATAAAGCACTCTTGTAATTAAAACTGATCAGCATGGAAGGAGAGACTGCTGCTGGGTTGTGATAGCATCTCTTAAGGAAAAACCCTCCAGTTTGCAAATGCTGAAGATGCAAGCTTTCCAGTGTCTGTATGACGATATGACAAGCTGTTTTATACCTGAAATTACCACTGAATGTGTTTTTTGAGAGAGGGCAGGTAGTTACCAAAGAGGTAGCCTTCTCTTGGCTTCTCATGATGTCTCATGAAGTGGTTAGTGAACCTGAAATTTTAGATTCACTGACTAATCATGCATCTGGTGATCTGAATGAAGAACAGCATACGTGTGAGAAACTGAAAGACATGTGTCACCACTAAAATCCAGTGACTGGGGAAGAGTCACAAGTAATGCTGAAGCCACGGTGAGACAGATAAAGAGAAGGAAACAGAAACCCCTACAAAAATGGCAGTACTTACACACTTATTCCACTATATATATCTGTATGGTACATATATATATATATATGAACATATATGTGTGTGTATGTGTATATACTTTGGCAACAAATCTTTTTGTATGTGAAAAGTCTGCCCTGGAAACTATCAAATATCAGTTTTCTCTGGGGAGTATACATGGAGAAAGGGAGAAATAAAACTTTCAAAAGTTGACAGAAACTGTGTACACATCTAAGATTCTAAGGGTGATTGCTCCCTACAGTTACTTATTTTAACAGTCTGCATCAGGGTGCTGTGGAGTATGAAAGATGTCTTCCTCCCCTTTTTGTAACTATTTTATGCTCAGATAAGTACAGAGCCAGTCTGCAGCTTTAATGCAAAGCTGATACAAGAAAAAATGCTATTAAAAAAAAATCAGCCCTTTTTTTAAAAAAAGAAAAGTAAATATACACAGCGCTTTGTTGCCATTTTTTATGGTTACTGTACAGTAAAATCCAAAGAAGTCTGCATGCATGATCAGATTTACCTTCTAATGGGGCTGAATGCTGTGGCCCCTGCAGTTGCACAGCACCAGGTCATCTGGGGTGCACGTTCCTTGTCTCTAGCAGTGTGGGCTATATATGCAAGGCTGCAAGATGGGCCTCCCTCTTAGTGATCTGTGTTTCAGCCATATTCAACATATTTTTCTTTCCAGTTTCAATATTTTAATGAACTTTTGACTCACAGCAAAAATCTTCATTAAAAAATATGCTAAATAGGCAAAAAGTAGTAGAGAAATCTAACCCTGCATTGTCCTACCCAGTCCTGAGTTGTGCTCTCAGGAGATCAGTGGGTGCTTCTTGCTAGTTAAACAAATCTGAGTCATAAGATCTCCCACTCACTCTCTTGCTGCTTTTTCTTTTTAGCATCCTTAATATAAAGAAGAAGGGAGCATCTAAGTAACAGCAGGGGGTAAGTGCTGGGAGACATCATCGCAGTGGAACAGGCATCAAAAAAGATAATGCCTTTTTCTGAAGAATCCTAGTTTGAGGTGTGACCCTTGTGCCTCTTAGATCAGCATGAATCCAGGGAAGAGACTCCTAACATCATAATGTTGCATGCTGTTCCACAAAATTTCATGGGGATAAAGGAACCTCACACATTATCTGTTTATTTGGGTCTATAACGGACACAAGGAGAGTGGTTGAGGGTATCTATCTGGGAATAGTTGCCTCCTTTCAATGGGTTGCTAGGAAGTAGCAGGAATAAAGCTTTCCAAAGTTTAAGTTAGCTCTGTTCCCTTGGGGACCCTGTATGAATTTTATAAAGGGAGGGAAGGTTAGTTTCTGTTTGTTTTCAAGAGAAAAAGGAAATTAGAGAATTTAAAGAAATTCTATGTGAGACTTGAAGCTACCTGTTAAATGCAAGTGAAGTATGAAGGGCTGCTGACCAGACTGAGCCTACTCCCACTATGGTACTGGTCCCCAGGGGGCTGCCACAGGGCAAGACGGCTGCTGTGGTAGAGGCCACAAGAGTCAAAGAGTCATGATTCACACAAAGAGAACATGAAGTAAGTTGGTTATTCTTTGGGAGTTTCACAATGGCAAAGAATAGGAACCAATCTACCAGCCAAGAAAACAAGCAACAATGGGTAAGAGTATAAACATGTAGGGCAGACGTATAGGGGGCAGGCAGCCAACAAAGAGGAAGGAAGAAGCTAAAATAACCTGATGAATGAACAGACAGGAAATATTTAGCAGTGAAAGAGATAACATGTGACTTAGAGGGAAATAAGAGGAAAGAGTTACAAGGTTAAATCTATAAAATAATACAGTGGTTATTTAGGGGAAATTTTTCTGATGACTTGCTGCAAACAGAAAGAACAGAACAAAGAAGAACAGGGGAAGTGCTGTAAAAGTACCAGCAAAAAGCCAGCAGCGGCACTTTGCTCCAGCAAAGACCAGCCAACCCCTCTTGAACGCTGGCTTTATGCCTTCGCTCACCAGGCTTTGTGTGATGTGCTTCTGGAATCTTTTGGGCACTTCTTTGCTGCCTTGGGTCTATATCTCCTCTTGCCTGTACTTTGTATAGGTCATAGCCTGTGCTCTGTACTCTGCGTTGGGGTTCTGGAAGGGAGAGCTGCTGGAGATGGTGGATTTGTGTTCGGGTGATGTTCACCTAGAGGGGGACAGAAACAACCATCCCAGCCTTAGCAAAGTCAGAAAGAGGTGAAAAAGGAGATGGGACTAACTGAGGAAAAATACTGACTGTCTCAAGCAGATCGGGCTATTTCAACTGCATTAGCAAAGCACATCCAAAATCTGATCAGGATTCTCTCTCCTTGGGCTGGGAAGAAGTAATGGCACCCTTGTTTCTAAATCCCTGGCACGCCTCCAGTCCTGTGCTTTCCTGCCCTATGGATGCTGTGGGCTGGTGGAACCATCCTGTAGGCTAGATTCAGGCAGATCAGAGAAAAAAAGCATAACCTGAAAGGTCTGGTTTTTACAGGTTAGTAAATAAAGTAATGAACTTTTATAGTGGAATAGAGCCACAATTCTAGGCAAAATTGCATGTTATAAAGATGTATTTTTTTAGACAACTTAATAGAAGAAACAGCTGGGTCTACACAGAACTCTATTATTTTAGCATAAGGCAATTCATGCAAACATGGGAGGGGGTGTGTGACTGGATGATTGGCCTCCCCCTTCCTTCTGCATTCCTTCACATTGCCTTTGCTTCCAGATTTGGATAAACTTGAACTCATAAAATCTTTCAGTGGTTAGGATCTGTGTGTTGAATTTGTAGCATCCTAAATTTAAGCAAGATCCACATTGGTCTAGTTTGTTTAGATGTGGCTTTTTTTGAGGGCTCTGAAACAACATTTTGGGGACATACCAGAAAATCATCAGTCTGAGAAAACTACTCATCCATCAAAGAGGAACATGTGTTATGACACTGAGAAATAGGGGATGAAGATGCTCCAGGACAGCTTCCTTATTCAAAATTAGAAATAAGGAAATGGAAAGGGAAAATTAATGACTTTGCTTTGCTCAGCACAATACCATGATTTGAATGCAGTGCTTGACTTTGCTCTCAGTTACCCCGAGAAATTCAGCATAATCACAGTGTAAAAGTGGTAGGATCACAATAATACCTGTATAGTTCTCACATATGTTCACACCCCACAAAGCCATTTGAGGGGGAATGGCAGGATGCTCGGTATTCCCCAAAACACAAAGGCAGGCATTGATTCTTGGAGCCTATCGTTTAAATGCAAGCAGCTCTTTCTAGATTCTCTCTCCCAGGTTAAAATGAAAACCCAGAATAAGATGTATGTGGCTACGGGACCTTCTTCAAGTCTTGTGCTTTCTGATTGCCTAGGGACAGAAGAAATCCCTGGACATCTGTCCAAGACTGAATGTAGTTAGCCTGGGCAGCAAGAGCGACGAAGACTACCCCACAACACAGCAATCAAAAAATTAAGGTCCATGGGGCTCCATGGTCCTGAGAAAGGTGCTGCGCTGTAGGAAGATGCTGATGCCTTTGCCAGCATGTCTTTACTGCTGCTGTTAGGCACAGCTGCCAGGCTAAAGCTATCACAGATATGTCTATCCATGCTGCAATCACACCTTCTTTGTGTCACATAGGTGAGCACTTGGATACCCTCTGTAAAAGTTGGCAGCCTTCCAGCCAGCAATGGCGCCTGGACTCTCTGCAGTACTACCTGCTGAGGTGTTTCCTACAACATGCCACTTCTTTATTTACCCTTACTCCTGGCTCTTTCCCTTCAGACAGAGCTTGGCAAGCAGCCCCATGACCATTTTCTGCACAGAACATGTGCCAGAGGAAACCCGCTTGGATAATGACTGGGACATTCTGACCGAAAGCAACATTGTGAGTCCCAATGGATATTCTTTTATGTGTTTGTTAGCATCACTGCTTTTCCTCTTTTTGCTGTATGAAATAGCATTCTGTCCCTGACTAATGCAGTGAGCTATTATTCACAAGCCTTTCTTACAAGTCTCTACTTTGGCACAGAGGACATCTAAATTCCCTTCATTAAACTTTCTTCATTCCTTGGAAAACAATATAGCAAAAACTGTATGGCAGACTTGACTGTATTGGAACTAATGCTTTCTCATTTGGTTGGGTTTCTAAAAGTTAATTGTTTAAAAAGGGGGGTTAACAGTGAATGTTTTTTTAATAATAAGGTGCTTTGAAAAAAAAAATTCACAACAGCCAGCTCAGCTTGGCCAACCCTTGTTTACATCTGGACAGTACTTTATGCAGCGGGGTGCCAGCTTGAGACCTGCAGATGCTTCTCTGCAAAAAAAGCAGTGCTAATGGTGGTTAGCTGCTGAAAGATGATGCCAATCACCCTTTTGATGATTACATATTGGTCTCACAGATCAAAATGACTGATTTGTTCATAAATGAATAGAAAGGTTGCTGTTACCGTTTTCTTTTTTCGGATCAAACCTGTTCTTAAAATCTCTAAGCCCACAGTGTGACAGTTTTTAACTTTCATTTTCTTGTTTTCATTTAAAAGAGTCAGCTAGCAGACCCTTGGCAACTCCAGCCATGTTTATGGACAGTGGTATTTGCTTAAGCAATGGAGTCAGTGCTGTACCTTGTGAAGTGATGATAAACATCCTGAACTTGTACACAGAAAAAGGTCAAAGATCAAATAGATTTCCTCACCAGGGAATTGTCCCATAAAACACAATGATCCTGTTGTTTGTACGGTAACACAGGAGTTACGGACTGCAGATGATGATGACATGGGCTGGATTAAGAGATTTTGAAAGACATCTGTGAGACGTTGGATCTTTCAAAGACAAACAGGTTGTCGCCTCGTCACTGTGGCCCCCGGGTTTAGTACTTCTCGTGGTAATGGAGTGAAAGGGGTGTGAAATGAATACTCGCTACTGCCCTATGTCAGAAAGCAGCCGAACAATTCAGCTGGGCAACATAATAATCTACACGAGGCTCTCCTCCGCCTCACAGGGTAAGAGCTACTTTCAGACAACATAAACTTAACTTCTAACGGTGTTATGAAGATGGCAGTGACTACAACCATTAAACAAGCTAACGGCAAGCACTGGGCTGTGTCTGCGTGCATTCACTTCAGCACTTGCTTCCCTTTTGCTGATTCGATCGCCTTAAGCTCGCTGTTGCTCAGACGGGGGGAGCATGTAAAGTGAGACCATCTGAGTGTGCAGACAGAGCTGAGGCGTTCCAGGGGAGCAGTTAATGTTAGTGTCCTCATAAGATTTCCAAGTTCCAGTCAGCCTGGAGTTTGCATTTATTTTTGGGATGGAGTTAGTACTGGTTGGTTGGACAATTTCATTGTCGAATTAAATGTTAGTCCAAGGCAACATTAATATTACTTAGTCCTACTGCTCTGCTGAGTGTTGTGTAGCCCACAAAATCCGAGGTATGAGCTGCGTTTGCCTGTACCACGAAAATTAAGTTTTTCAAGCAAGACAAAACTATTACTTGCCCTATAAAAAAAAAAAAAAATTAAGCCAGGATGTTTCTGTTTGGGTCTTCTTGGTGTTCGTGCTGTCTTTTGCTGTTCTGTAATACTTATTCATCTGGCATTCTCATTATATCAAGGCACCATCCTGCGAATACATACCAAATAACAGCTATCTCCTCTGGAGCTGAAAATCAAAATTGTTACATGATGCAACAAGTCGGTGTGATAAATGAGTAGAGGGAGTAGAAGAGAAATGATGAGGCTAGCAGTGACAGGAAACAGAGCTATATAGACTGTGTGTAAAATTCGTAACTTTGCAGTACGTGTTAGGTTTGTTTCTCTAAGATATAAAAAGAGGAAAAAGATTGATGGTTTCAGTAGTTCCTGCTGGCCACCTGCTTCACTGTTATGTTGAAAAGATGAAGGTGTGTTCCTTTTATACATCAGGGTACATTTTATGTTTTCTGTAACAAAGCATACCATGGTATTTTGCACAATTGCATTTTCTGTTCAGTTATAAGAAAATGAATCTGAGAAAATGGACTAGAAGTCATCGATCTTTGAGCACTATGAGCCTGCTAATTTTACAGTTAACAAATGTGTTGCATGTTGGTTTGCCTTCCTCTTTTAAGTATTTTCCAGAGGAGTGCTATTGATTGACTGGACTGTCTTGTGACCATTAATAGGGAGCAGAGAGAACAGTAATGAGTGCTGTGCTTGGACAGGCGCCTGCCAGAACCAGTAGTACAGCAACACACAACACCCCTGCTCAGACTTTAAAGCAAACATCACACTAAATAATCCATTTTTTCAAGGGTGGGATAGTGGTGCAGCTGACAGTTACATGACAGAAAATGACAGAACTTATACACAAGTACATATAATAGAATTTTCTGTGTGTGTGAGGGGGGTAGAGACAGCGAGAGAGAGCAGACTGATGTTTTCTCAGTGAAAACTAACCATACATCTGAGTATCATTTTGCTTACATTTGCAGGGAACAGGAGTCTTTCTTTCAAAAAAAAAAACACTTTTTTTTTTTTTTTAAAAAAAAAAGGGTAAGTCCTGGTTCTAAGGAGAGCAGGGAGCAGGAAGGAGGGATAAAACAGCACCTCCTGAGGATGGCCAGCAGCACTGTGCCCCAGGCAGGCAGCTTGCTGCAGCTAGTAGCTAACATGACTTCACTGAGTCCATCGCAGGGACTGCCAGCTACACCAGCAGGGGGAATAACCCCGGTGTAAGCAGTTCAAAGAGCAGAACTCTCTGTTCCTCCAAGCTGTGAAACAGAGGACCACACCACGCACTCATCTTTTGTCATTCAGACAAAAAGGGGGAACTGTAACACAAACTGCCCAGCAAAACGGCCTCAGGGAATTGCTATGAAAAAAGCTGAACGGTATGATTTCTAATGTGAGCAGTCAGATCCAATCTTACACCAGTTAGGGTTAGGATTAGGGTTAGACACTTCTAGATTTGGTTTCATGTAGGATTAGGGTTAGGGTTAAGGTTTAGGTTTTAGGGTTAGGGTAATTAGTGTTAGGGCTCAGTGTTAGGGTTAGGCTTAGGGTTAGAGTTAAGGATAATAGGGTTAGGGTTAGGCTTGAGGTTAGGTGTTAGGGTTAGGCTTAGGTTTATAGTCATCATGGCTAGGGTTAGGGTGACATTTTGGGCTTAGGGTTAGTGTTGTCAGGGTTGGAGTTAGAGTCATTAGGGTTAGAGTTAAGAGTAAAGGTTAATGGTTAGAGTTAGGCTTAGTGCTATAGTCATTAAGCTTGGGGTTAGGGTTAGAGTTAGTGTTGGGGTTAGGCTTATGGTCATGCATGTTTAGATTAGGGTTAATGTTAGAATTAGAGACTTCCAGATTTGATTTCACATAGGATTGCTATAGTTTCTGCACTCCTTTTTCATTCTTTTATGCATTTTTGCACTACTGGAATTCTTTAACCACTAGTTTATCTGTCCCTTCTAGACCTCTATGACCTCCTTGCCATCCCCATTATTATTGACTCTGTTTTCAGCTGGACCATGCTGCCCAGGCTATGTGAGTGCTGTTTTGTTCTTGTATGTTTATATTCAAAGAAGAGTTGCCTGCTCTACAGACAAAGTATGAGGTACCCGATTCTTCCTACCAGGAGATAAATTTTTCAGGATCTGGGAAATTTGTCAGATTTTAACTGTTGTGATGGCTTAGTCATTTCTTTGTGGTAGCACAAACCAACAACCTGGCATTAGGGCCTGGCTGCACAAGGCACTGCACAAACGCCAAGCTGGAGGAGCTGCCCATCCCCAGGAGCAGAGGAAAGCAGGCAGAGAAATATCAGGCACGGGAAGAAGTGACACAGACCCACTGGGCTGTGCTGCAGGGGTGACTGTAATGACCCTTTGAAGAAGACACTTGTGAATCTCCAGATGAAAGGAGCAGCCATTTACCAGCGATGCAGGACATGGATTCAGCGCAGTATTTTTCCTTATGTGCTTCTTATTAATCTCTAATTAATCACAAGCCATTAGCTTCTTTTGTGCCAGTATGGATTGATGTCCATGCATCACAGAAATATTTTTCTTCACTCTTTTTTACTATTTTATTCTTTCTTAAGAATGAAACCTCTGTGGTAGGAATAACATCTTGTGCATAAAATGAAGCAAGCGGCTCAGAAGATGAAATGTTCACCCCTGGGATCTTCCTCCCCGTACATCGCAGCACACATCCTCCTCGGAAGGGTTTCTCCTGGCACTCCACCTGAAAGGCTCTCCATTTCCTGACCAAACACCACATGGAAAATTAAACTTCACAGAAAATATATATAAAATCCAACACCTCTCTATAACAAGCTATGTGGAGTGGCCAAATATTAAGTCATTAATTCTTACCACTGTTTAATACACAGTGTGTAATTACTGCTACATAATACTGCACAGCGCACAGTTCTTTTAATGTGCCGATCAAACTGTAATTGATTTAACTTTTCTCCCCCCCTTACCTATTCTGGGTCCCCCCTCCCATTTCCCTCTGACAACAGCTCTCTCTTCTCTCTCCCCCTTGCTTCCTGCGCAGTGCCAGTTGCGTTATGCAGCCTCGTCCCCGCAGTGCGTACAAGATCTCCTCAAACCAACCAGAACATGGACCTGGGACCAATCGAACTCAGAAGCACACACAGTTTTTCTGCCCCAGACCCCTACACAGGGCAGCTCTCCTGCCTTCAGCCTCAGCGGGGCCCTGACCTCACTCTGCGGGGCCGAATGGGAAACGTGGGGAAAAAAAATAATTATAAAAGTTACTGCTTCAGTTTCTTTTTGCTGTAAAATTTGCTGTAAAATTGATTCACCTTCATGGGCTTGTGCATCGCTATGTCGGCATGTATACAAGCATGTGTAAGCATATGTGCAGATATGCATGTATATGTACACAGGCGATGCACAGAGGTGTTGCACCCAGCCAGGCGCACGCCGCTTTCTGAAGGTCACTGGGTACCCAGCTGGTGCCCTTTCCTCCTCCCCTGCTTTTAAAGCTGTTTTTCAGATTCATGAGGAATCTGACCCCAGGCCGCTGAGGGGCATTGGGTGAACTCCCTGCCCTGGCGGGGGGAGCGGAGCTAGCTGTGCAGGTCCTCTTCTGGAAAATAAAGGAAAATGGCGGGGCTGCTGAGGGGAGGAGAGGGGAGCCTGGTGTGGGAAGAACCTCCTGTCTCGCTGCAAGGAGCGCAGGCTTCGGGAGTGTGCAGGGAAGGAGAGATGTCATGTGGGGAAGGAGGGACACCATGAGGGAAAGGCAAAGGAGGGAAGCCATGAGGGGAAGAAGGGACACCATGAGGGGAAGGAGGCACACCGTGTGGGAAAGGAGGGACGCCAAGAGGGGAAGAAGGGATGCCATGTGGGGAAGGAAGGACACCATGTGGGGAAGGAGGGACACCATGAGGGGAAGGAGGGACACCATGAGGGGAAGGAGGGATGCCGTGTGGGGAAGGAGGGACACCATGCGGGGAAGGAGGGATGCCAGGCCAAGCCCCAGGAGTCGGCAGCTGCCACAGGCCCCAGGGCCGCTGTCTTTCATCCTGCTTTCACCCGAGACTCTTTCCAGCCTCCCTTTTTACAGCTTTATGTAAACTCTGGGGTCCTGCTGGATGAAAGTGCTCTCTGTTTCACAGCCGAGCTGTGGCTTTTGGATTTTACAGCCCCAAAATTACTTCACGATGATCCAGAGCACACATCACAGCCCAGAAACCACACGGGAGCTGTGCTGGTAAAGGAAGCTGAGAGTTGCTGAAGTAGCCAGACTGAAATTTATAACCGTGACCTGGGCCTTGTCAGGCCTTTACGACACCGTGTAAAGTGAATTGCTGCTTAGTCACCAATTTGCTTGGCAAGATTGGCTGGATTAGGAAATACATAAAAGGTCAGACAGTAGGAGTTTGTCTAGACATCCTATTTTGGATTATATGCTCTACATGTTTCTGTGGCAACCCCTGAAAAACATTCATATTTTAGCAATATTTTTGAAGGCTCCTTTTCTGTAATGAGCTACCAAAGCTTTTGTGAGCAAAATTAACTTGTTTCTCTCCCACCCGCAGCCCGGAGGCTGCCCAGCTACACCCATTCAGGAAGCAAAGGGCAGCCACCATGGCTGGCTCCCTCACCAGGCAGAGGCCATGCCCGCAGGGCAGCCAGTGGCCCACTGGGGGCAAGAAGACAAGAGACCAGGGGGGCCACATGGTTCCCTGCAGCTGCCAGACCATGCTCCATGGCCCCTCACCTTCCCTGGCCCCATGCTGGCCTTGCCAGTTGCAGAGGGATGGGGGTACCCCAAAGAAATGGGTACTACAGCACAATGTCTGAGGGCAAGCAGCACGCTGAGGTCACTGAATAAAAGGAGAAGTGCCACGGCTTGCCATCTGCAAGCAAGCCCACCAGGATTTGAGCTCAGAGGTTTTAGTAAAAACAAATGCAAAAAAGCAAAGTACTGTAGCAAGAAAGGAAAACCAGCTGGCCAGGCAAAACTGGGCTCTATTAGCCTGGTTCCTTACTTTTGTGACATTACTGTTATTTACTCCCATCCCATCCCTTGTGCAAGTAAAAAGTGGAAACGCTTTCAAATTTAGATCTCTGGAATTCTTCTTCTCTGCTCTTAAACTGGATGGGGTGGGGGTGGGGGGGTAAGAAGTGAACTCCAGGAGTCTCAGTGACACTAATTGGATTTGGCTGGGTTTTCCAGGTTGAATCAAATAGATGCCAATTTAAACTAAATAGAATGTAGCAAGAAAGATTTTATGAAAACCAAGAGCAGATTTACTTTGTCTACTCAAGTAAAAATTAATGAATAAATAAACACTCCAGACAGTGCTTTTGACCAGGTTCATTAAAGTAAGCACATGTTTTAACTTTATGATTCCTATCATCTGATACCTAGAAAACTGGCTTTCAAATTCATTCCTGAAAGGGCTGGTATTTATTAGGACTGGTCAGTTTTCTTTCCTTTTCCTCGTAATTATCTTCTAGATAAATAGTACTGTGAAAGGGGTTTTGCATTGCTGTCTGCTGACATAGCCAGCACCTGGAGCCACAGTGGTGCTAATTCAGCAGCACAGCAGACATGCCTCTGAGAATATCCTGCCCCTTCCCTGGGCAGAGCTCTTCCTCACCCACCTCCAAGCACTTCAAGAAAAGTGGGTACCATTATCCCCGCTCTGCAGATGAAGAACAGCTGGAGGCAAGCAGGGCTTAGAGAAACAAGCAGAGAGTTTTAAGAAGGTGTGGACTATACAGCTTCTCTGGCACTCCCAGGGGTGAGAGTGCTCTTTCTGTCACTGCTGGCTTTTCATATGTCTGTTGAGAAGGTGTGTAATTAGTTTACTTTGTAAATTAAACTGCAAAATACTTTACAGAGTTATAGCTGGAGCAGAAGGAGTTGCTGAACCGAGCAAGATTTCTGAAGTAAGAGCAGAGAATAATAGCTGCTGTGCTGATACTCTGAATTTGAAACCTAACGCTCTGGCACTTCCCAGGCAAAGTGAGTCAACACACATTCATAGCTGTCTCTGGCACAGGGACCGCACATGAATTTGGGGAGTGTAGCAACATCCCCAGGGCTGAGGGTGTGTGCGCTGATGTATGTACTTGCATGTATCAGATTCTACGCTCTAAAATAACCGCAGGTGGATGCATATTTCATGGTCTACCTGTTCACTGAGGCTCCCAGCTGACAGCCTGTGAGTCAAATCATGTGAAACTGAAACGCACAGTGGAAGGGAAGTTCCAGGTTTGACCAAGCAAACACCTCTCTGGTTCTAAATTGTTTTCAGTCAGCTTCCTTTGGTCACAATTACTTGGTGATTTGCCTATAAAATGAGCTTTTACTTAATGTTTTGAAATACTGTGTTAATAAGAAGGCTGTAGAACCACATCAGATATTTCTGAATTCCAGAACAAATCTGTTATCTATTATTATTATTATTATTACACAAACAGCCCTGTTGAGGTAAAGGAGCATTGCAATACAATTTGCCAAATGAGTAACAGGTCTCTGCCCTAAGGAGCTTACAGTCTAAAGGCAATTTTGGCAAGGTTTTCAAAGGTGCTGCGTACCCATGGTTTACACTGATTTCAATGAGAACCTTTGAGTACAATGACAACTTTGAAAATCATGCCAAATATAAATAACTACTTTTTTTTTTTTCCCCCTCTTCTTTGATATCTGGAAATCACTCATAACTTTTTAATTACAAACATAATATCAAATTTTATTGTTTAACTTCCTTAGTCCCATCTCCCCCTTTTGGGACTGATCTTCATTTGTTTGATAGACATTTATAAGAGGAGCCTGAGCGTCCTGCTAGGGATGGCTAGCCACCACTAGGGAAAATTCTACTCAGTATAGCAGCTATTGGGGTGAATGACATCCCAATTTTTGTAGGTGAATATAACTGGAAGATTGCCTATTACTTGTAAAGGATAAATTGAGGGTACAGACTTCACTAATGCTTACAAATATAAGTGGTGCGTAGGTGGGATATTTTACATCTGTGATAGTATGTAAAAGTCTCAGAGTGCAGGGAAAGGAGGTTTTGACAGGTGCTTGTGCATAGTGGGAAGGATATTTTAAAGCATTTTTTTAAAAATAGGCTTCCTGGCAAGCAAATACCTTCAAAATGAAAGGGTAATATAATCTATAGCAAAATATATCACTAAATTTAAAATTTAAGCAAGTTACACGCAGATCATTATGTTTCCCCCTATTCCTAGACAGCTGGATGTAGGATTTTCACTGTGTATTGTGGATGATCTCTCCTTAGTCCCTAATGAACAGTGCAATGCAGTATGTATTTGCAAAGTGGGGTATAGGGAATTAGCAGATTATGCCTAGATGAAGAGGAAGGGTTTTTTTCGTTTTCTGGGGACTTGGATGATTTTACTATCACTCCATAGGACTCCATAGGACTCCATATTCTGCACTTTCTTACTTTAAAACTAGGCTATGAAATATCAGCATTTTTATGAAGCAGAAGAGCAAGCATGAAGACTAATCCACTGATGTGATCTAAATACTAAGCAGAACAGAAAAACAATGTAGAGCATGTGGAAGGCTTGAAAATTAAGAAGAAAATTAATTCTGTGTACATAGGGGTAGAAGGTAATTTTAGTCACATCCAGCTCTTATTTAGTGCTTTTCTCTTGTGGATCTCGAAGGACCGCAGTGAATCAGTGAGTACCAGTACCTGATTTAGGGATGGGGAAACTGGGGAACAAGCAGGGAATTTCACAGGCTCAAGGCTGCCCATTGTACCAGCTAGGAATAGCACCAACACCCTGCTGCTGCAGTGCTACATCCACTACACTGCATTAACTACGAATGCTGATTCAGCTGAAATCCATGCAAAAGCATTGTTGAACTACCACCAGTACTAGCATGCAAACTACAATAAAAATTTGGTTTCCCTGACCCAAAGTATGCCATGAGAGCGGCATGTTCCGTCTGACCATGACATCCTCACTCAAACCTGCTGTGAGACTGGAAAAAGCAACAGGCTCTTTTGATGACCTGCTCAGCCCTTCCTCCCTCACAGGTGAGCAGAAGCAAAGGGCTTTGCCTCTGCTCCGAACTTTCCACCCAGGTTGCCCTAGAGAGTTTCCATTCCCTTCGGGAAAACTGCTGGATTGTCCTCCTGTAAGTTTCCCCAGTGCCTGGCCTCCTGCCAGAACTACATTCTTTAGTAATCTCCTCTTCACCTTCACATTGTCCACACACATGCATTAATAACAGTAACTATGGTTAAGTATTATCTTATTTTGGCAGCAGTTTTCTAGTAGATAAAATAAAAAATCTACTGCTTTTGTTGATGTTACTTATCTCCCTTGCCAAGTCCTCACCTCCTTCTCTTCTCCTTTCTTGGGTCTTTTCCAGTGTCTGTTTTCCCTCCACATAATTTTCCTTCTTGTGGAATATTGTACTGTATTAATACTTTTTCTTCCTATTTCCTTCTGCCTTTTTCCCTCTCCCACACTTTGTTTCTGTTCATGACCTCCATCATTCTTCTTCTGTGTCTCTTTCCCACATTCCTCCTTTTCTATCTGGTCTGTCCCAGTCCCCTCAGCCAGAAACAGATCAATCGTGTCAGGAGGTTTGGGGAGTTTCGGATCAAGTGCACAGGCAGCAGTTGGTCAGGCCAGGCAAAGCATCTGCCTTCACTGGTTTTTCAGCTGTTTTTCATCTACCTTCTGCTTAGTCTGAGCACGTGGAAGAAGGCACAGCTGCCACATCTGCTGGAGAGGTGCTCTGTAGTCATAAGGGATGAAGAGGTGATAACAGCTATCCAGAAACTTGAATGCCCATGCCTTTTCACCCTGTTTGCCACAGCTGGAACTCACCTCCACTTTCCTTAGAGGTTTAGAAAAAGGTTTTGGGCATAAACAAGGGCAGGAGTAACTCGTTAAATGTTTGCAACAACCCTCAAATCAGGTCACTTCTGGGGCTAAACTGGAAGAACAGCAAGGTCAGCAATGTTGTTTAAGACAGTGAGGTAGATAAACGGACAGAAAATTGCCTGTGTTTCAACACTGCCTTGGTGATGTTCTTCCATGTACTTATACTGCCTGGTTAGTATGGCAAAAATATTATTGAATGAAAAATATTAATCACAGAGAGGACATTTGTGGTTTTATTTGCCTGGTCTGACTCAAAGGTATGAAGAACAAAATTTATGCAATAGCTTGCCTTCATACGTGACTGTCAGTCCACACAGAAGGGGGTGTATGGCACAGTACCCTCTGACTGCTGTACAAGAGAATGTTTACACTGGTGCTGGAAGCAGCATTCAAAAAATATAAACACCTCAAAGTGTGCCTGTTTGGCAGGCAGAGCCAATATGACCAGAGGGTTCACCTGCTCTCCAGGACTGATGCCTTGAGCCCCAAGGCTCACCTCCCACCAGCCTGCCCCTCTGCCTCCAGAAGCAGCCGCCACTGGAAGGATGGGGAAGCAGATGGTGTTTCCCAAGCCACTGCCCTTTCAAGCACACAGCATGCAGATGTGCTCTCATCGTGACAGGTGCTTAAATTGCCTGGGGGCCTGTCTACCCTGACTCCCATCATTGCTCCTGCCAGTGGAAAAGCTGTACACCGACAAAAGCTTCATGTAAATAGGCTCTCATTTAAAAGCTTAGTGCCTTCAGCTGTTTCTAAGTGAAGCATGTCAAGGTGCAGGAGGGAAGCCCTAATGGCTTATGGGAAGCTGGGAAACACCAGCTTCCATGAAATGCCTGTGGCCAGCTTTAAATGTTCTTAGAGGTTTTATTTTTAACTTCTTCAGTAAGCAAGAGATCTTGAGTGGTTGTTTGGAGGATAAGTAAATGAAGTGTTTGTAATTTAATATCAACTGTGTACTTGGCCTCATCATTTTTCTCTTCTCTGTCTCAGTTCTCCATCAAGCCACAGAAACTTCAGTCATCGTCCCTTCCTCAAAACAAGGCGATTGCTTTTACAGTTCTCTCCTTGACAAGCTGCCTACAGTGCATTATCATACATGCAGGATCTCACAAGACTTTTAAAAGCTCCATATCATCACAGCCTCTCTCCTTGGTAAGAAATACTGTGGTGCTTGCTCTACTGAAACAGTAGTTAGCTGTGAGGTATAAATTTTTAGATGATGACTGCAGAGTTTGGATGGTGATGTAAGGGCTGCAGAGAAGGCAGTAACTCTCTGAGAATGTCTGCCCAGGACTCCTCATCACTGAGGCATGGCTAAATATACTATAAATTGCAGGCTGATTGGCTGGAGGAGACTTCAGCTCCTAATTATCTCCCACTAACGCACGCATTGGAATGACACATCTAACAAAGTTACTCTGATGCACGGGCTATCCTCCAACCCATCCCCTCCCCAACTCCTTTACATTCTGTTCTTTAACAAAAATGCTAACTGTTTTTCTCCCCCTTCTTGATTTTGCCTTTTTCCATTCTCCTCTCTAACACTCTTTTGAACAGGTCTGACTGCTGTCTGCATCAAGTCACTAAGCAGATCACAGAAGGTTTCCAAAGGGAAATTGCCCATTCCCTTCATCTGATTGGTGAGGTGAAACTTTGGTCTTTGAAACTTTGTTCAAGCCAATAATACATCCTTCCCCCAACACACACACAGATTTAGTATCTGCTTCCTATTAATGTCCTGCTAAGACACAGGTCATCTGAACTGCTGCTTCTGCTGATACGCTTCCATAGAGTGGAGCTATCTGCAGTGTGTGCAAGGGCTGCTGCTGCAGATAACCTCAGGGCATTAGAAACATAGTTTTATACAGTTTTATTTCCATAAAGTGGTTCCATCAGTGGAATTACAGAGAGCACTTCAGGTTTCCTGTATTTAGCTGTTAAAAATTAAGGTAATTTGTCTCTTAGAATTTGACAGGATATCCCCTTTTAGAGTTATGTTACTTTCAGTAATTAAAAAACCAAAACTGATCAGTTAACTGTTGCTTTCAGTAAAGCTGTAGTTCCCTTGCTTTTATATCTGAAATCTTGTCAGTTACAGTTTCTGCTTACCAGTTAATCCCATTCATAATTAGGCTCAACAAAACCCTATCTCTTTCCTGGTCATCACACCACTAAAGCCATAGACAGGGGTCCAGAAAGTAAAATTAAACAGGCCCTGTAATGGATAATCACAGATAATTACAGTGTATAGACAAGTTGTCTTTGGAGTAGTGGATATCCCAGTAGCTGTAAGGATGTGGGCTGTCAGCCGCGCACACATTGTCAGTCAGACGATGGGGAGCTACCTGCTGCCATCAATTCCCTGCTGCTGGACTCCAGGCTAGGCAGATCGAAGGGTACTGCAAGACATGGCCTTGCAGGCAGCAGAGGACAGAGTTCCCCCCCAGCTCAGACACCGAGGTAGCAGTTTCAGGCTCCCCAGTTCAAGAGCCCACTTTATGATGCTGAAGTGAGTCACACTAGGCAGTATATCCTTTTCAAGAATGTCTCTGCAATTGCATAAGGACACAGGCTAAACTGCCAGATTAAAACGTGGTGCCTGATATTTAGTCAGTTAAAATAAATTACCTGATTCTGCACCAGTTTTGAACATTTCTTGTTTAACAGGCTTTGGAGACTAAACCATGTTGTAGTACTGGAAATGTTACATACAGCCATATTGATTACCAAGCCAAGAGCTAAGAAGATAGTGCTTCTGTCTCTTCATCCTCTGAAATCTCTCAATGTACGTATTTATTCTGTCACTGTTGGAGTGTGTCAACATATGTTAACTAGTGAGCCTTAGAAAGAATCAATTATATCAATAATTTCATGTATAAATACTTTCCAGGATCATAAAAATCAAGTTAATAGGTAATGAAATGGTGCCTTAATCATGACCACTCAGGCCTGAAGTCGTGCGCTGGATCATTCATCTCACCCATATTTAGTGTTTGCATAACTGATACAAATTGATTAAGAAGCAGCATGAGATGGCTCAGGTTTCCTCAAGTGTCAATTTGGTACCTGTTTCCAGTAATGGAAACATACAGCCAGCCGGGACGGAGCTAGCCTTACAGTTAGCGCATAGGCTCCAAGACAGCTTTCTGTCTTCAATCCTTTCCTGTAACTCCGCTGGTTTCCAGAGGGGTGACGAGACCAACAGCTCCAGGCCTCCATTGCACCACTTGTGGGGAACTTGGGCCCCAGAAATAATGCTGCAAATGTCCTCAAGACATCAGGCAACATGTCTTGAGGACATGCATTCCCCTATTGTTCTTAAAAATATTACTGAGGTGAAGAATGCCAGCTGAGAAAAGCCTGTGTTTTCTTTTGATTGTAGCTGATGGGCTCCATTAGCACTTATATACCTTAACATTTTTTGTTTGGTGGTGTTTAAAAGGAAAGTATAAGCAAGCCAAGGATCATTTCAGCACGAAGTGGGAGCGGTGGCTTCCAGGTGCAAGGTGCAGTGAGCGAGGGCTGTGCCGGCACACATCCTACCACTAAGGAGCTTTATTCCTGTGAGCTGCTGCTGTTGATTTTCATTAGCAGGATCAAACTCTTCATCAGTCTCCTAGTCATTTTTCTTGGGTTTTCACAAGTAAGCAGGGGCATTTTATTTTAGAACAGGAAAATACTGGTAATGGAAAGTGCAAGATATTACTTGGAAGGCAGGGTTTTACCACCCAAAATGGCCTTGGCTCATTTCTTCTTCTTCTTTCTTTTTTTTTTTTTTCTTTACTGAATGAGAAAGTAGAAAAGGTTGTTCCTTTGAGTATGCTTTATCTCAGTGGTTGGCTTTCCACAGAAAATCTCTGCTTGGTTTCATAGTTCTATCTGTGGTTTTGAAGGAGTGAAGGAGCAAGGGTTAAAAAAAGTGCTTGGGTTTGAGAAGTATATAAGGCCAAAAGTTTCTGCCAGATGATTACATTCAGTGATATTTTTTTAACAGGGTTGGTATATTTTCTTGAAAAATAGGACATAGTTCTACTAGAGTCTTTATACTAAAATATTTCAAACCCATTTCACCAAAGAATTCACTGGTTATATATATACTTTTAATAAAATGGGCCAATAGAAATGGCCACTGACTTATGGTAGATTGGTTTTGAGTCCTAGCTGTGACAGGGGTAAGTGGGAAATGCTTTGGGAAGAGCTGAGTTAGTTTTCCAAGGCACCCTGAAAGAACAAGTTCTGGTATTGCTGCCTCCCAGTTACTCACTCATGACCTGGTGAGCATTACTCAGATGGTACACATAGCATAAGGAGAGGAGGCATGCTTGCCTCATTCCTCTTAAATCAAGAGGTAAGGTGGGAGGGATTTCAAATCATTATCACCAAGGCATAGTTTGCTGGAAAAACATTTTTATCCATGATCTAAACTCAGAGCCAAAATTAAAAACTTCTAAAGTAAAGAACAAAAAAATCCCTTGGGATCCTATCAAATGTTTTCTTGGAACCAAGACTATGAATTAGGCTTCTATTTTGTTCCACTGAAGGTAATGAATAATATTTAATAACCTCCTTATGTTATTGTTGGCCTGCTTCTGGAGGGGTTACTCTGACTGGTCAGTGTGGATAATGGATGTCAGAAAAGGTGCTAGGCTATTTGTATATACCTTGGCGAAGATTTTACCATCCCTGTTCAAGAGTGATATGGGTCTTTATGAAGTGTACGATTTTACAACTTCTTTGGAAAAATAGTCATTGTTGCTGCATGTAGGACAGATAGAAGAAATAATCTGGAAGGCTGTCTCTGAGGTACACGCAGGGGATAAGCCGTTTCTTTAACTGGCAGAGTAGTCTAATCAGGATAGATTTCCCTTAATGAAGATGGGGTTCCACGTCAGAGGGGTCGGCCAGTGCCCCACCAGCGGGGCTGCAAAGCCTCCGCCTGCCCTTCGGTACTCCTCTCCTCTCCCGTCAACCTGCACCGCACCCACTGACCATCAGTCTCATGAGCCAGCAGGTAGAGCCGTGGTTGTGCAGAAGAGCATTAACTGAGTGCTCAGTCCCAAACACTGAAATCACTCTCTCAGCAGCTGTGCAACCAAAATTCTCAAAGCTCCCTCCCCCTGAATGCAAAAACAAACCCAATGTCAAGTACCTCACCTCTGCTATCAAAAAGGTTGCCTGTAGTGTAACCAAATGGCAATGTAAACCATGTTTACATACATACATGAGGCAAATGTCAGCCTCAGTTACCCCTCTTCTGAAATTTTATTTTCATTTACAGAAACCAAATTAAAGCTGTTCAAGTTAAAACAAAATGTCATGATGATTAACTGGCATATCGGATATTTTTCTTCTTTCTTCTGTTTTCTGCAAGTGAGCAAATGCATAGACTGTTCGAATAGCCCAAATGGTGTTTCTCGTCTGACTATGGAGTTTCTGGGCAGCACATGTGAGGATACAGACTGTTCCTGTTCCTTTGAACACTTTCATCCTTTGATTTAGGGCTACCTTCTGATTTTTTTTATCAAAAGGTGCTGAAAAGCGATAACTAACTGTAACTGTCTTGCCCTCATTTAAAGGGGACTTCTTACTATTGCACTGGAGCCTGCTGATCTGTTGTCATATCTCCACAAGGCTGAAACTTTTATTTTTCATCTAAATCCTCTAGAATATTCTCTGTATTTCATCATGTTATGTTTTACTTACACTGACATAAAAAATATCTGCTGTTTCAGCTCCCTGGGTTTGTTTTTGATCTCCTTGCTACAAGGGGAAGGAAGCACCATTTCACACCTCTCTTCTGCCAGTGTCTCCATGTATTCCCCTCTGAAAGTCACCCAGCCTTGCAGCTATCTGAGGAATTTGTCTGGGGTCACATTTTTTGTCGTTTTTATTCTAAGCAGAATTTACACCAGATTTTGCTGCCTTTGTTGTTTAGCGGCCCCAGCTCTCTTGAGCAGTCCTCACTGCCCTGCTGGCAGAAGGTCGCTCAGATGCCGTGGGGTCCAAAGCCAAAGCAACCACACTCTGCTTTCTGCAAAAAGTTCAGTTAGTTGGTTTGGTCAGGTAGAGCCAGTGAGAGATGCACTTTCCCAGAGAGTACTAAGGGCCCTGCAGTTACAATATTTACACCTTAGAAGTGCAGCTATCCATGTATCTCACAAAGCACGCATACAAGTTCACTGTTCTTCCAGGTATCACTGGTGACCGCACAGAAAGCTCCAGTTGAGCCCAAGGCTTTACAGCCCGTTTAACAACTGGCATTTTTATGCCCATCTAGGTAGAGTATAGCACTGCAAGGTTTTTAGCAAGGGGCTACAAGCCTTTCCCATAGATTTTTACTTAGTCCTCTCTGGCCACCCTGTTGAAGCCCCCGCCTCACCCAGTCCTGGTGCCACTTTCACTGCTGCGTTGCCTGCTGCTTCCCTCCACTGCCCTACCACAGCCCTTGCGCTGCAGCTGGCACAAAGCCCACAGGTCCTCCCTGAGCCCATCAACCCCTCTTTGATGTTCACCTCCCCGTAAGGGGTGACTCCACCACCCCGCTGGCTGCGGGGCTCCTGCCGCTTGCTGCTCTCTGTACCTGCCAGCATCCCGCACCTCTGTGGGCAGGCAAGGAGAAAGGGAAAATAAGAGGGTGTGAATGAGTAGACAGATAATGGCATTAGAATCTCCCTTCTGGCAGTCCATTAACTCTTCCTTAAAAGCTTTGAAGAGCTTCCTGAAAATATAAGCGCTAAAACACGTGGTGGGCATGCCAAACCACAGGCCAGTGAGCCGCCATAGATCACCCAGGCCGGGTTGTTGAGCCCACATCTTTCTCCAGGCCAATCTCTTTCCCCACGGCCACTCAAAATTAGGGTGGGAAGAAGCTTACAAAGTGTTTTGGAGGTCATTTGCTGCCAGCTGCCACCTTTGCCAGGGTACCATAGCCCCTCTGCTGTGATGTGGCTAATTATATGTTGTTCCTTCTGATACATGCTCATTCAGGGCAGAAAAGGGCTCCAGGCTGCAGCCATAAGGGGCAACATCGCTTGCCATGAGAGGACATGAGAATGCCACTGCTGATGGCTAGCTCTTGAGAGTCTAAGGCTAGAGCTACTTTTCTTGTGAGGTGACACCAATCCCCCGTATTAAAGGACACTTTGATTCTTGCAGCTATAAAATTGGACTGCAGTTTGCAGAACACAGAGTACTAGATCTGTTGGTATTACGGTAGTGTTGAGCAGCCTCACTCGAGGGACAGGCTCATATACATGCTGAGTTAGAAAGACCATTCCTTAGCTACAAGGCCGAAACTATTGGCAACTGAGAAGCTAAACCAGGAGACCAAAGCAGACAAACAGCTAGGCAAGGATTAGAGAGTGAAGAAACAAAACCCCTCAGCTGATTAGAAAAACAAAACTGTAATTCACAAACCAGACCAAGATTTAATCTTTCTGCTTTCTTAGTGGTAGTAACTTAATAGAGAGGTGCATGAATATGGAAATGGGTTCTTGCATTGCAAGAGCTATGTGTCTGGTGCTGGGGCAGCTGCAGTTCCTGACCACGCTGTCTCTGGGATGCCTGTGGGGATGGCAAGGAGGCACCCTGGAAATCCCCTGCTGCGGCAGTGGGGAGCGCAGAGCACTACCCCTAACCCTTTTGGTCCTGCAAACGCACTTGACAAAGGACCCTTCCAAGACTGCACCATGCTGAGCACGTGCCATCCAGGGAGCACCCTGCCACTGCAGTCCTTGCCAAAGAGGCTGCTCTTGTAACTTGGGTTAAGCACAGACCCCTCCTTTTCTGCCCTTCCTTTTCTGGTCTCTGGGTAATTCTTATGGCTCTGTCCTAAGCTACGGAGTCACCCCTCGGCCTCCCAGATGTGCACAGGGGCTGCGCAGCTGAGTTTGTTACACAGCTCAGCAGGCTGCACAAGCTGGGAGACCTAATTCATAGTTGTTCTTTGGCTACACCCTCACGTTCAAAATGCATGAATCAGGTCTTGAAAAATCATGGGACTGACTTAATGATCATGAAATTTAATAAAAACAAACATGGGTTTATTTTTATTTGCTTTTTTAAATTATTTCACTTTTTACTTTTAGGTGGAGCTCAGATCAGTGTTCAAAGCTTTTCTCCATACCCATGAGGGCTGCAAGCAGATGTTAATCCAGGACCTGGAGTTTTAATTAAAGAAATGAATACTGAGATATTTGTAGTTAAATCAGGAGCACTGGCAGTCTTGAAATCGTTACAATTTACATTGCTTCATACACCCCAGCTTTGCAGCAGTCCTACCTTGTGCCATCTTCAGTGTGGGCAGAGGACCTGGGGAGAGAAAGCTAGGCTGGAATTGGGAGCCCTGTTTGGTGTCCCTATGGAAGAGTGCAAGCCATATCAGGCTACTCTCAGATCCCCTGAACATGCAGTGCTGTTCAGAGAAGATTTCTTTCTGACAAGTCTACTTTTCTGGCCCAACACTTACTGTCTCTGCATGTGGAGAACCCACCTAACACTAGAAATGCCATTGACCACTGGTGTGATCCTGGGAGAGCTTGTTCCATATGGGGTATAGGAAGACTAAAATTAATTTGCTTCTGTAGCTTTGGGGGTGAAAAAGAGCAAGGGTTGCAATAAAATGACAGTAAAAAATAATGGTTTAAAGTGAAGGTTCCCCCTCTCTTTGGATGGATGTCTCTACCCAAAGAAACCAAGAGCACTGAATGTCTCAGTAATCTGGATCAATCGTGGGAATAAGACAGGCTGGCTTGTGAATCCTACTCCTGAAGTTTTATGCAAGTGAAAATTCATCCAGGCCTTCAAATACAGCCTAACTGGAAGGTGGAATTTATGTAAAGCACCTGAATTTGGTCAGAGAAGTTTCCTGGAAATTAGAAATTAGTTCAAACTGCACCACTGCAAGCCAATTTTTTAACATCTCAAGCTCAGCCTAGTTGATCATCTTCTCTTCTTCCTCCTTCCTGCCAATCCTTTAAAGATTTTGCCTCTGCAAGTACATCATTAAAGATAGGAGAAAACTGCAAAATACACATTTGGAACCAGTTTTGGCTTTTGGAAACCCTGATTTGGAAATACTTCAACTCTCCTTGCAGAATACTCTTCACGTATTTGAGGCTTATGATATTGATCTGAGCCTGGAGTTCGGTGACACAAAAATATGAGACCTCTGCTTTGTTCAGTCTAGCCTATCAAAGCTTTGTGAAAAAGGGGCAGACCCTGAACTCCTGCCTCTAAAACAGCAAATTTTGTATATTTTGAAGCTTGTGGAGTGATGCATAAATTGTACATGAAAAAATAATTTTTAAGTAAAGCCCCAATGCAGGTATTAAGACTATGATTAATTCATATGAGGAAAGCAACCTAATTTGATGTGTGGGGTTTGTTTTGTTGTGGGTTTTTTTTTCCTGTGGTCATTTCCATAATTGGTTAGAGAATAAGTGCTGATCAAGCGATGTTTTTATTTGTTTTAACTATGTCCTACTTAATGGAGATGTAATAATTCAAAACAATTACATTAAGTTAATTATGTTTTAATAACATAAGCTTGGCACTTCAGACTGGAAATAGAACCTGTACCCTGAGCCAATTAGGAGCCATGAAATGAACAGGAGACAGTTGATTGCAGTTTGTGGAGTGCATTTATTAAACCAGTAACAAATAATCTATTAATCTTTCTTTAAATATCAACAACATAAAAGAGTTCCTCACCTCAAAGTCAGCTGCATTAAATAGTTTCACGCGAACAAAATGAGACGCCAGAAGTTTGCATGTCGGGATATGATTTATAGCATGAATTAGCTGCTTTTGTGTGATGAAGGGTATAATTAAACTCCAGTGGCAGCATGTGGCCATAGCGAATGGCTTGGCAGAGAGCTGCTCTCTGGAAGCCAGCTCGTGGGGAAAAGGTTTTGTGGCACTGGCAGGTCAGAGGGACAGCCCAGTCCCTGAGCAGGCTCCTTCCTACCTTTGTCATGAACGAGGGAAACACACAGGCTTACCAGGAGCAAGGCAAGGCGGAAGGTACTGTACATGCCCAGCGAGCAAAACACAACAGCCTTTGAAAAAACCGAAACATTTCCCAAAAGCCGCCTGACTAAGACTAGAAATACCACAGGTGACAAATGTAAAGGGAAGTGGTCGACTTACAAATGGCATCACTTTCTGAGTATGCTTTACTTGTGATGTTGGTGTTACCAAACTGAATAATACAGGGAAAGGCTCGTGCATTTCCCTTTGGCTTCCTTTCCTTCTCAGCCCTTTTTCTGCAGCCCGGTCTCCCATTTCACCGTGTTGCTTTTATTTTTGATGCAACAAAGGGGAGAAAAGCATCAAAAAAGCTTTAATATTGTGAACCTGTAGACTACATGGAGAAACGGGAAAGGCCAGAGACACTGGGCGCAGTTGTCATTTCAGAAACTGCTTCTCATGTTCCTTTTCTGTTAGACAGGACCTCTAAATAGCCAGGGGGCATCTAGCAGGGCCCCCCGCTGAGGCCCCCTGAGTCTGCCAGAGCAAGTGTGCACAGATAGCCAAGGCTTGTGTGTAGAGCTATCAAGCGTGCTGATCTGCAGACCTTCTGCTCAAGCAGATGATTTCTTCATTCATTTACTACCATGCAAGGACATGCTGCTGCTATTGCCATTGGTATTTTCAAGATTTTATGTGGATTGCTTTTGGTTCATTAAGACAGATGATCTCTTTCATATGGCAGGCAAAAGCAAATAGCTTAAATTTGTTGGTAGTGAATCACAAGCTTCTGATTTATTTGAGAAAAAAATGAAACAATCTAATACTTTATTGTTCTGATGTACCAATAGAAAATCTGCTGTCTAATTATGCAAGTCAATACAATTTCACTGGCAGCATCATTGCAAGTGATGAAGGTAGATTTCAAATTCTTTCAATTCAATTCAGTAACTTTCCTAGTTGTACTGGTGCTCATCTTCACATTTTCCTTCTCTGAGAGGAGTGAAGGCAGAGGGTTGATTAGCATTGATAACATGCAGCTGTGGCCTTGCTTCAACGGCAGTGGGTTGATGGACATGGATGATGTGCAGCTGTAGCTCTTTCTGCTACATAGTTAAATAGCTCTAAGGATTACAAGAGAGGGAGGCTGAATAGAGGAAGAGCCTAGAGAGGGAAGAAACCCATCTGTAACAGAGACAAGGAGCAGTGTGGTCTGGCTTTGAGAGGATAGAAGCATAGTATGGACAGTAGAATCTGGCCAATGGTAAAGCCTTTTTGCAGCTTACTAGTTTTGCTTGTGCTGTGACAATTGGTGCCCCGTGTGAGTGAGGCAAACTGATTTGGACTCAAATTGCAGCACTTCTCTAAACCCACATACTTTTGCCAGTTTGATTTTCTTTTGCTGTCTGTAATTCCACATGGTCTTTAATGCCTTAGTTAACAATCTTAGCATCTTTTCAGGATCTCCTGTCCAAAGGGGTGTTTCAGCAAGTATGAAACTGGTGTGTAATGATCAACATTATGGTCTATAATAATTTATGTAATTTATCCATGAGCTGGATTCAACATATCATAGAAGTTATCAGGGCTCTTGTTTTATGCCTACGTGCTACCAAATGCCATGGGGGCTGCTGAGAAAGCGCTTGGGGATCCCACATGCCATCTCCAAACATGCAAACACTAGCTTATGCTTGAAAGGGCAGTCAGCAAAGCTGGAGAGCTGTATCATGGGTTTTTTTGATTCCAACGAAAAAGCATGACATGCATTGCTTAGTTGAAAACCTAGATTTTGGAAGATTGCTGAATACTCAGCTAACATCTTTTATGAGATGGAGGTGGAGGCAGCTGCAGAGGAGTTTTAGAGGGACATCTTGCAGAGAGATTTGGGGCCATCTCTAGGGAATGATAAAGCTCCAGGAAAAGGCAGGTGTGCATGTAGACTGTACTGATATATTGTTACATATTGCTTTTCTCTCTCATATTTTTGTTTTGGTTTTTAATAACTCTGGCTTAGAAAATCAGTTTGATTTCCTGACTGCCATTGCCACAGCACCTAAAACCACAGATGTCAAAGGCAAGTCAGGCTACTTAGGCAGTCACACGCAATGAGCAAGGGGCACAAGCCGTGGCCTTGCCTCATGCCACCCCAAGGGAGCACGTGTGAGGTGAGGGCTGAGCAGATGCAGCTGGAAGGCAGGAAGGGCAAGAGCTGCAGTTAGCCCAGGAGCTGTGACCAAGGTGCTCTTAATCACAGTCTCAAGTTACTGGCCAAATGGCTTTGGGTATGAGCTGCTGGTGCCTTGTGCGAGGAAATGGTTTTGTTAAAAACAGTGGGTTTGAATGGGTAGCCAAAACCTCTGTAACACTGTTTCCAGAAGAGCTGATCTGAGAGCAAGAGCAAGAAGGGTTCATTATCAAAATTGTGTGGTTTTCATCTCTCTCTTTTAGGTATCTGTCATCATTTATTGGTTAAAACTTAATACCTAAAAGGGACTATAACTTGGCACTCACTGCCAGAGCTCCAAAAGTGATCATTACTGCTATTTTTTTTTTAACCACAGACAGCAAATCTTTCAGGGCACTTTCCCCAGCAGCCTCTCCTTGGCATCCCTTCTGCAGCGGGGCAGCTGAAGCAGCGCATGGCCTCACACTGAGCCAGGCCTCCGCGTCCCCAGCAGCAGCGGCATGGCACAGGGGATCATGGCGGCGCTGCAACCTCCACACGAATTGAATCGACCAGTGAGCTTTAACAGCACCCCAGGGAAGGCAGGCTCACCCTGCGCCACTGTAATGAGGCCAGCAGGTCTCCATCAGTGCACTTTCTCCCTCTTCATAGCGCATGAGATAATAGTGAACTTCTTAACCTCAAAGTTTATCAACAATTCAGTGAGTTTAAAGGTATTACCGCAATATATCCTTCAAACCATAATGAGCAATTTAATCTAAGTTACCTGTCATGTTTGAATCAACAAAACTGTTTCATTGGCAACTGCGCACTTTATTTCTGTTTTACGGGTTGGAAGCAAGTCCTTCTTGATTGAGAGGCATGAGACAGTGGATTCATATACGTCAATCAATCTCCCCAGCAAAACCCTCTGTGAAATGTGAATTCTGGTGCCCTGTTACACAGAGTTTCCATCTTCTGAACCATCAAGGCTACAAGTTTTCACAGGAAGCCTCCCATGATAAGCCAAGCCAGGAGCAACACTCAGCCCATGGAAACTTAAAGCAGGGAGCAAGAGTGATTTTTAAAATACACCTTTAAAGATTGGGAGGGTTCCCCTCGCACAAAGGTTCTAATGTGTTTTAATCAGACAGCTACACAGACACTTTGGCACAAAAACATTTTGAATGGCATGGTAAGGCTGTTGGCAATCGGAATTTTATTTCTAGGTCTGTGCAACCAGTGGTAAGGAACTTACTGCAGCTTGACTTTAAACTGTCCCCAGTCCCCTCTAACAGCAAAATGAGCTAAAGACAAGTCCACTCACAGTTTCTGCTATCCTGCAAGTTCAAACCATGCGGTCAAGAGTTCTGGAGTCTCATTTGGTTTTTAGTATCTCACATGGTTTACTTCCAGCAACTTAAAGAGCAACTCTTAGCACCCAAAACTGCTAATACCTGACCAACAAAACATCAAACCACCCCCGGGACAGCCAGAATCAATGGCTGCTTTCCCAGATATATCCCTTTATTTCTCAGCAGCCTAAGTTCATTACAGTGATATGGAATAAAAATCTCACTCTGCCTTCTGGGATGTTGAATGGCAAATCGTTTAGCTGGTGAGCTGTGCAGCCTCTGTAGTCATGAATGCAAGAACTGACCGTACCTACTTAGCATTAGCATCATGCTGCATCTTACTTCAGATCCAGAAATTCTGACACTATCTTAATTTGGACCGTTCTTTTTTTGTCGCTTTACTACTCTTTTTATTTACATCAAATGATGCTGTGCTCTCTCCCTGCAATACAGACAATTAGTACAGTGCTACATATTTTGCTTTTAATTGAATTCCATACACCTCTAACAAGGCTGCTGATCTCATCCCAGTGCAGTAACTTCCTTGATATGAAATATCATTGAAAGAATGTTTTCTGCCTGAGAGCCGTTAATTTATATGTGAGCCGCTGCAACCAATTAAAACATTAAGGAACCTACAGTTGAATAAATATCAATGAAAATATAAGAACAGAATGGTAGTTTTGAGCCAGTTTTATGGAAAGTCAATAGGTATCCAGAGGTCCAATTACAGAAAATGTTTTTGCAGTATGAAATAAAATTATAAGGAATAGAGAAGTAAATGAGAATGTTATAGGCACCTAGCATGCTTTTGGTCCTGGCATAATGAATTAATTAAGAAGAATCAGTATTAAGTAATAAAGATGAAATACTGCTGTCAGTTGCACCTCTTTGAATCTGGCATAATTTCATAGACTTCACAGAAATCATACTGGATATAACAGGGGAAAACATGGAAAACTCTCACCCTGACAACCCAAAATTTATTGTCCCTTTTGGCCTGTGGTTCACCTCTGCCTGCCCATTTAGTGCAGTTCAGGGGCTGGTTCCAAAGCCAATGCCCCCAGGTAATAGAGAGCAGCAAGATAAAGGATAGCATTTTATTCCAACTCAGCTACTTCGTGGTGTCTGAGCAATGAGGCAGCTTCTTTCTTTAGCTGTGTGTTTCAAAACAGAGTGAGGAGGAAGTCTGCTGTTCCTCTCCCAGGCTCATTTCAGGCCATGTAGTCTCTTATGCTTTTGCACTTTGTTTTCTTGCAGACAACCTGCCAGCGAGCCCCATCTGCAGCACTCATGGGACATGGGACAGGAGCGTCACCCCGCCCTGGCTACCTGCTGTTTGCCTCACCGGCACCCACAAGTGCTGTTTGCTGCTTAGACACCGAGCTGTGTGCCTCTAGTGTTGCCAAGTGTGCTTGGTAAAGCCTACCCAGCCTTTCATTTAAATACTTGTTAAACAGGAAACTGGTGCTGGAAAGTTGAGGGCTGTTTTATATTTAAAGAAATAGTGGGAACAGGCATGAGTGTCATTTTGTGATGTGGTGGAAAATTTGAATGACCGCGTTATCTCAAAAACATCCCCTTGAAAACAAACCTGAAAGGCTGTTAAGGATCCTGCTCAAATCTGTAAGCTTTTGCATTGGTAACAGCAGCAAAAGGGTTAACTTGCACATGTTTTTTTCACCGCAAATGTAGGCATTAAGGAAAAGTGATGCACACAATGCTGTAGCATTGGTGTTTCCCTTGTGATTGAAGGAAAGCAGTTATTAAGGTCATCCATGCTTATTTTTGGCTGGTGTGGAGACCCTTTCAGCCTGAACACACCTAAGGAGTGTACTTAAGGTCAAGAAAGTTGCATATTTTATGAGTGAAGTAAACAAGCGGACCAAGAAATGTTGGTGTGTTGAGTACCTCCTTTTATTAGCTGTGGAATATAAAGGCTTAGGATTTTGATTTAGCCTCTGCCTTCCACAAAGCTGGGCATCGATACTGTCAGGGATGCCAGTGAGTTCAGCTGCAGCTGTGGCATGTCCAGAAAGTTTGAAAGATCCAGGAGGATGCCAAGTTACAGAGGTGTGGGAAGCCCAGAGAGGCAGCGAAGGGCAGGTGGGTTGGAGTCATCTGGGCCTTAAGATGCTCTGTGACGGCGTCACTTCACACCTGTGGTTTTCTGCCAGCTCTTTCTGTTCTTCAGGAGGCTCTGGAGGACTCCTCTGGTCTCTTTGCTTATGTTTTAATAGCCCATCCATCTGTAGAAAGTGCACGAACTCTTGGAATGAAGCAGACCTTTTCCTTCCTTGTCATCCAGGGATGGTGTGATAGCTACCACAGTATCGCAGTGTCCATTGTGCCCACTGTAGGCTTGCTCCTCGACGGTGATCACCATGGTGGTTAACACAGCTGACAGTGCTTGCCAAGCTTCACAGCATAGCCAGGAGAACCTTCCTGAGAATGCTTTTGGAGACATGCATTAGGCTGTCACGGAGACACGTCTTAAGGTGAAAGCAGGAGAGAGCCTTACATTTTTCCTGAGTGACCAAAATGGTTAGCAGTACTCTAGCCAGCCTCCTAGATACATCACAATATTTTTCTAGTCGTCATCACACTCCATTCTTCATGCTCTTCTATTGGCCTCTCTCACTTCATGTTGACAAGTGCCATGTAAACAATCTTACTATTAATAGAAAAATATATTTATATATTTGTAATGCATATATTATATAATTTATACAATTAGCATTTGAATTCCTAGTTATAATTTATGCTCCACAAATGAGGATGGTTATTGATGGTCTGATGCCAAGAAAATACTTTCAGCTCTAATAATTTTCTCATGACTTTTTCTAATCCTTTTCTTTTTGTGCTTAGGCATGCACTGGCATTACGGTATTTTGGAAGGTTGCTCTTTTTCTTCAGTGTTAAAAGTCTTCTCCATTTAGCTTTTGATATGTTCTTGTCCATTGGTGTGTTAGACTGAGCTCAGAAATGCATTGCAAACTACAGGACAAGTTATTTCTCCCGTGAATGCTTTAAAGCACAAAAAATTATTTTCTGGTCTCGAAAAAGTGGCCTGGAAAGCACGCAAAATGATTCTCCACGCATCAGGTATGACGTTGCAAAAGCTCGTCGGTGGGCAGGTAGTGGCTGTGGCTGCTGGCGGGGCGCCTGCTCCCGGCAGCCCCCACGAGCGCTGACCCCTCTCCCGGCGCAGCCCACCCCAAGGGAGGCAGGCGAGCTCACGCGGCTGCGTTTCATGGCTGTGACCCAGGAGGGTGGTGGGTTTGGGGTTTTTTTGTGTGAGATTTTGCCAAAACAAAAAATCAGAATTAGCCTGTACAAAACACATCTAAACAATGGAACACATACAAATTAGAGTACCCACCCACAGCGCCTAATACATAACCAGTGAGTCATGCCCGGAGCCCAGTGTGAGAAATCTGTGTAGGTGGGTTTTATTTAGTTTTCTTTTTGATTGCAGAGATAGCCTTCTCTCTAGCTAATAATTATTGCACTCTGAACTAATAAGCATAAAGATCTGAGCTTTCCAATGTGTCCAAGCGGTAAATATTTCATCTGTTAGACTTCAAATTTGATCCCTGTGGAAATGCAAATGAATTATGTCTTAGGACCCTAAATCCCTTGCTGCATGTTTGAGTTCAGAGATAAAAAGTGAGATGCTAAACCACTGGGACAAACCCAGTTCGAGGTAGTAGTGACCAAAAGAATCGCCATTAGCTATTTATTCAATCACCAATGCAGAATGTGAAATGAAATGAACAGCAATAGTCTCCTGTGGATAAAAGGACGCATCACAAACATCACCAGCAGTACTGGCTTCTTTCTTATTAGGCTCAGCAAAGATGCGAAAGGTCTCGAAGGTGTGGAGCCTGAGCTGCCTTCTCACGCCCAGCGATGGTCCCTCCAGGTCAGGGCTGGGGCTCACTGGCAGGGCAGCGCTGGGACACGCGGTGCCACTCCCTGCTCTCTGATCCGCCTCTGATAAACAGGGAGAAGCCCAGTCCGTGGAGACACAACCTTGGCACTTTTCCCGAGTGCTGCACTTTGGAAACCAGAATAATGAAAGAGCACATAGAAGCCTAAGCTGTTTGGAAATGCAATTTGACTTCTAGTGATCTCATTTTAATTATTCTGAGAAACAGATTTTTCTAAGCTCCACAATAATGTATATTTTTACATTATTTAAAACAAGTGAGTTTTCTAACCAGCCTCTGAGGGCCTCAGAAAGTTCCTGCCTTGTAATTGCTGCTGGGTGTCTTAACGCCACAGACATCTGAAGTTTTCCAGAACATCTAAGTGGGCACTGGCTGTAATATAGTAGCCATGAGTATTACTTGACGTCATTGTTGCAGCAGCAGTTGTAAGAAAGCAATGTAATTGTAAGGTGAGATTTTTTTTTTAAAGTGCTCATTGCTAGCCTGACTCTGCCACCTCTACTTTTGTTGCCAGCATCAGTGGGAAAGTAATTACAATTTTTTAGGACAGTGAGGTGCTTTTGAAAATCCTGTCCTTAGTTTACTGCTTCTGCAGTGCTGCCACTTCATTTTTCCCCTTTCTTCTTTACTTCTCATGTTTCCACATCCGTTCTTTCCATCTCTACTTTGGTACCATCCTTGCCTTTGATCTTAATGTCTCCTCTTTTTTCTTATTGACTCCTGGGGTATTCTCCCAGGGTTGTTTTCCCATTGCACTCATTATGGTCCATAGACAACAAGGTGACTCATTGTGACCCCTCCTCACATTGTGACAAGCCACAGAAATCGGTACTCCCCTCCTCCTCTGCTGGAGCCTCCTTCTTTTCACATCCTCACTTAACCTTACATTTCTGATCTTATTTAATTGTTCCTCTGACCATTAACAAAACCAAAAAAAGCAACGCATAACAAAGAAGATCAAGTATTTCTGAAAGCACAGTTGCTTTCTCAACCAGCATTTATTCCAGGAAACTTCAGTGAGCGGGTAGACTTGCTCATGGCCACAGCTGCAGCCATTCAGTGTTCAGTGTGATCAGGCTCAGTTCAGTGTTTTCTGACCTATGGCAATGCTCATGCGAGATGCAGACAGGGTGTAGGACCCCTGCGGTTCATGTTTAAGGTCTTGGTGCAAACAGCCTGGCTTATCTGCTGGTATGGCAAACGCTGAATGGTATGAGTCACTCAGACCCTTGACACACTGCAAAAATGCACGTTAGAGGGAAACCTTTATTCAGTCTCTTGGATGCGTACAGCTTTCCTTTCTTCCATCCCGAATAGGAACACAGCCAGGGCTGGCTAGTGTTTCCACGCAGACTCCCCTTAAGTCATGGTCTAGACTCAGCAGTTTTGGAATGGACTGTAAATTATTCTCTACTACCCAGCCCAAAGCAGGCACCACAACAAGGAACTTGGACACTGGGACTTTTAGTTCCCAATGAGATTTTGGTATTCCAGGAGGCTTAAAATTCTTCCGAAGCGAATGTCTTGCATAGCCATAGCCCTGTGCATCCTCAAACATTTTTTCAGAGTGTTAAGAGCTCAATGGAAACCTGATAACTCATTACAAGCTCCCTTTCATTTGGACACCTTTCACAGCCAGTCTAAACTACTTTCTTCAAATAGCAAATGCATTTTCTCCACTCGCTCCACTCTAAGTATTGTATGTTTTTCAGTTGGTTCTTGGAGAGTAGTGTCACTTGAAGGAAGATAAACACTTGGCAGCTTTCTCTCAGGCCATGATAGACAGCACTTCTGTGCACTCATGCAGCTTGTTTACTCATGACCTGCTACGCTCCACACAAACAGAGCTGTATCTGTTCTATAAGCAGAAAAATAACATCTGTATTGTATAGAAAACTTTTAAATTTTGTTTGTTTATTTGTTTTGTTACTATTATTTGCTTGTAGAGAAGAAAATGCTATTGCTGCCTGGAAATCAGAAAGGTGCAGAACAAAAAACTTCATATGACTCCATATGCCAGATGCAGCCCACAAGTAGTTCCATTATTATTACTTGTCCTCTCAGTAACCTCTCTCTCTTGTGCACAGAGGAGTGCTTGCAGGCACCTGCTTCTCTGAGAACAGCAGGTAATTTAGCCTCCGTGGTAGTTATAAGAAGCTCCTCCAGCCCTAAGTGGGGACTTAGAGTCCCAAGCGCCAATCTCATCTGGAGCACGGTTCTCCTTAAAATAAGGTGGTAAGTTAAATGCAATGGTACATTAGGCACAAGAAAAGAAAAAAGTGCCTTTTTCCCCACATTCAGTGTTTTCCAACTGACCACAGGAGCAAACGTAGGGAATCGGGCTCAATGAGATTATGGAGTGCTACCAAACTGCTCCAGTGAAGTGTTTTCCAGATGTGCTGAACAAGACTTTCATTGCCATGAGCTGATTATACAGAGTTCAGCAGGTTGTTACGGTTCAGATACTGCAAATACGAGTTGATGGTAGTTTTCATGTTGATGTACAGGGAAAGTGAGCAGGTCCCATGCTTGCAAACCACATTCTGCTTTTAGTCTGCCCAGCGACATCACTGGGGCTTGGAAGCGGTACGTCACCTGTGTGGGTCCAGCCTGCCGGGGTGGAACAGCTCTGGTGCTGGTGTAAGACCTCACACGCCACTAGCGAGGCATGCAGCCCCGAGCCCAGCAGCGTGGGTCTCACTGGGGTGGCATAGCGTCTCACAGCAGCAGCCGGCTAAAAGGAAACAAGCAGAGCCGTGTGCTGTCTGGACTGCAGTGCCTGAGAGGTGTGCAGAAAAGGGCCTGCGGCTTCAGCAGTCTCACTAGAGATATGTGATTGAACCCCTCCATGTGGACAAATCCAGCTGGACCATCCATATACATTTTCAGTCTGTCTCTCCCAAACCATCCCCTGATCTCTTGCACCTTCCAAGCCTTTGCTGTAGGCTGCTCTTCATTCCTGCTCTCACCTTTACCTCACATTACCCTGCCCAAACCCTGCTTGGAGCCAGGTGTTCCCACGGTGGTGGCTGCTGGAAGGGACCAGCACAGCTTTCCTGCCCTCTTCGTTGATGCCCCCTTTGCTCCCTCCCAGCAGGCAGGTTTGGCTATATGCATTGCTAAGGCTGTGGGACCATCAAGTACTTCCCACACCGGTTCACTGGCAGCAGAACAGATGTCACTCAGGTGTTTCAGCCATTTTAACACTTTGCTAGAGAAAATCCTGTCCCCTGACACTGCACTCCATCACTTTCTGTGACAGCTTGGTGTCACTTGTATTTAGGTAGGTTTTTAAATCGTGTGAGCTCCCCCAACCAAACTATTATTATTTAAGCAAAGGAGATTTCCAAAAGGCAGGGGCATAAAGTTTAAGGTCAAGTAATGTTACTCTGCAGTCCATCACTGTTTAGAGTTTAGGGCTTCTAGGTAGCACAGTAAGTGCTACTCAACCCAGTAGCTTTATTCAGTTTCTGTCTCTCTGGGGGTGTTTTTAGAAGGAGCTGATCCAAAGCCTCGATCACAGGATCAAAGCAGTGATCTGCCATTCCTGATGTTCAAGGTCAGCATCTGAGCTGGATGACTGACATTATCAGCTAGAAACCGCCACCACCCCCCATATATTCCAAAAGACCGTAAACCAAAATGATGCTGTTCCTGGTGATCCCTGCTAGGGAGGGGATGTTGCCTCCTTGTTGTGCTTCTTCCCACCATCCTGCAGAAGTCTCTCATTCCAGCAGTGCCAAGAGACACTCTCACCTCCAAAATGCTAGCAAAGCTTAGTAAATACAGGGTCACAGCAATGCTCAAGCACATTGTTTCAGCGAGGTCAACCCTTCGGGGCATCCGAATCTGTTGCGTCTCCTGAACAGAAAACTATATGGAAATTCTGAGATAAATGTCCTTGATTTTTCAGCCTGCTACCCCAACTTGAGAGCAACCGCACTCCCTAATTGAGCCCAAATGGAAGAAAACTGAAGTTAGGGCTTAAGGTTTAATGTGGCACCTGAGCAGGTCTACAAAAAAACTTAGTGCCCCTTATAATGTTCCTCTAGCCGCTAGCAATCAGGCTCAGACCTGGCTAGTCCTCCACAGGAGAACCCCCTGCTTCTCCTGTCGTCTTCCTGGGTCCAGCCAGGAGATGTTTATTATGAGATGCAGAGAGTGTTGGGATGAGGGAGTGTCTCTGGTTCCCAGCTGTAGGAAGACTATCCAGGGTCTCTGGCACAGCTAGACCTCGTAGGAGGGAAGGATTGACATCTCCCGGCTCTAGGACAAGAATGTGATTATGTAAGGAAAAGGCACAAACTGAGGTGGGATCTCTCAGCGAAAAGTTCTGGTGTCTGTTGTCAGTCAAGCCCAGACTAAGAGAAAAATCCCATCAGCTTTGGGGTCCCAAATCAACGTTTCACATTGGGTTACCTCAGCCAGCTACATTTACCCCTATCACACTTCCACTGCAAGAGATGCCTTACCTCAGTTTGTTCCTTGTGTCTTATGACATCTCAAAAATTTTAGAAAAGACAGTATCTTCTAGGTTTTTTACTGATAAGAAATAGCTTTCTCCTGTTGCAAGTTAACTAAACTTCCTGCTGTCTCTCCTGCAGCCCAAGTTAAAATATGAAACAAATCACAGACACTTCCTGGAAATTTTAGCTCACAATTTGATGAGCTGCGCTTTGTGCTCCACTGGCAACTTCGGTGTCATTTCTTGCAGACCACGACTCTCAGGCAGTGGTGAAACATCTTTGATAAAACACCGTGAAAGTTGCATCCTCATCTAATTTTTGTTTGTTTTTTTTTTTTCATTTGCTTGTTTTCATGGTTGCTGCTTTTCAAAATGATTACTCTTCTAAAACGATGGGGACAAACCACAGTCTGGGTAAACCACTGGGGACTGGAAGCTTCCGACTTGGACAGAGCTTCCATTCTTCATAATCAGTGGAACTTTATTTAATCATGAAATATAGGCTCAGGCATGCAAAGAAATGTAAATATGGGCTTGATTCTGCAACTACGGCAAAACTCACATTGGCCTGAGATGAATTTTTACGTACAGAAAAGCTGTAGGGTTTTATCCCATGTGTGTAAAACACATACAACAGCCCTTTCTTCCTCCCATTTAATTAAAACTAACACAGTGGTCTGAGTTTCTTTTATCTGCCTGTTCCTTCACTGGAATTCATATTTTTATATATTTTTCAATGGAAGTACTTCAGACCACCTTAGGTAGACCTCCAAAATTTTACCGATCCTATTAAAAGTATTGATCTCAGAGATGCTTTGGTTGTTGGAACTGTGATCAGGTAAATCAGCACTGTATAGAAACAGTTGCTAAATAGAAAAGAATGGGTGGTGCCCTATTTGGCATCTATGCAGCAAGTGATGTGTGATTTATTATTAGCGAGACAAGTACCTGAGGAGGTCACCATCCCGAGGAGTCTCAGGCTCTGTCACACGTTTTACTTGCTGCTGCTCCTGCCTTCTGGAACAGTGTGCAACCTCAATCCTGGAGGCATTTCGCTTGCGCTCTGATGAGGTGACCAAAGTGCCCCAGGAATGCAGAGCAGAGAGTTTCTTCCTGCCACAGCCCTGCTCAGTGTTTTTCTCTCAAAAACTGGTAACCAACACTTCACGTTAGTGTGACTGTATGCAAGGAGAAGCATGGAAGTGGGCTTTATGTGCTATAGTATTTCCTTCTGTGTGCCGCACAGGAGAATTCAGTCCATCCCCGCATTAGATAAAGTGGGCTTGTTAAAACTCCTGTTGACATTTATGGTGAACTTGCTACTGATTTTTAATGGGATGTGGATCAAGCATGAGAGGTACAAGGACCCGGAACTAGCAGTAATGTGACTGTATACTTCTAGTTTGTGTTTGCGTGCACACTTGTAATTACGAGGCAGCAGAGAGGACCGTTGGTGGCAGCAGATTAGCTCAAGCTTTGCTGAGAGATGAAATAAAAGCAGAATCCTGTGGCGGTGAGTGTTACTGAAAACTCTCAGACAGGCAGAACGAAAGAAAACACAAATGTAGAAAAACAAAGTCTTGGTCTGTGCGATTATTGAATATGTGTGAAGAACAACCACAGAGCGCTGGAGAGCAGAGCTGACCCAAAGCTGAGGAGCAAAGAACGCAGAGGCATGGACAAACGCCATAAATCACCCTGACAGACCTATCGTTAGCGCTGTAGGAAAGACCACCTAGAAGGCCAGAGGGAAGGACTCACCAAGGCTGAGTCTTCTGCTGGAAAGCATTATGGCTGGAGATATGCTGCTTGCTGTAGAACTGCAGCTATTTTGAACACTAATAATAGTGTTTCTTTCCAGCTAATATAAAGCAGGACTTGTTTCCCATGTGATAGCAGAACTATTCAATTTACCAGACTGGCCTGTCATAACCCAAGAGCAAGAGTTATGAGGTCATTTCATTATCACCTCAGTATTAAACTGTCTTGATGAGCCAGTAAAAAATTACTAGATGTGTTTTCTCACAGCTTGAAAACATTATGTCTATTTTCTTTTCAAGGAGTTACTATGACCTCCAGTACAGATAAGAGTTTTCCCTGATGGGGATGAAACAACTTTGTTAAATCATGCATCTCAGCAGCATTTAAACAGGGTATTTTGGCAGAGAGAAAGAGAGATTCTGCTTTCCCTCCCAGTGGCAAAGAGTGTATCTGACAAAAATGTAATCCTCTTTTCCATCCTGTGTTTCAAAAAGATGCCTATTGTCAGCTCGGTTTGTTTATTTACTTATTTCACTGAAAGGAGGAGTCATTTATTTAAAAGTTCACTTGGGAAAACTGAAGCTATTGTTAACTTGTTTATAAATGGTCTATTGACAGCCAGCCATGCTTAGATTTCATTAATCATCCTGATATGCTATAGAAGACATATTAGAGTGTGCAAGGAGACTATCAAACATGGGCTACTGTTGGTCTTTCTTCTTGAGGTGGTTGCTAAACCTTGTGCTGGTTTCTCTTTGATTCTTGAAGGTGGACTAAGCCTGCTCGTGGACATCCTGCCTCTCCCTAAAGAAAAGAAAAAACTGCAAAATACAGCTAAGGGAGCATCAAACTGAATGTTAATCTGATGCTTGAAAATTTTGATGAGATTCCTTGTGTGTGGGTCATTCCTGCTGCCTGGCAATAAAGGGCTTTGGGTTGGGCTCCGTATGGTTAAGCTGAGTGACGCTCAACATGGGTGCAGAGCAAAGGACGAGGCAGAGCTGAGTATTTTCAGCATCCTCACATGTGCATTACTCAGTATGGGCTTGTCCTAGAGTCTCATACTAATTATGACCTGAAAGAAAGGGCGGTGCGTGCTGGCTTTCTGCAGCCCCAGACTATCAGTTTCACGGCCAGTTTGTCACTGTACTAACTTCACCATTTCCAGATGCAAAAAGGAAACGAATGCGATGTATGCATCCAGCAGTTTTGTCTAGCAGAACTAAGTACAATGAGATTTTGAGGACAGTGTTTTATAACATGGAGATACTACTTTGCTGTTTCTTTCACTGCAAGTATTGAGAGCTCCATGCAATACTGAACATAATCTTCCCAGCCGGTGCTGAGCCCCGTGCTGTTGCAGTTCAAGTGCTAATGCTGTCACACCTAGCTAATTTAAAGCTAGCTCAGGTGTTGCTGTGCTACACCAGGCAGCCACAGAGAGGTTAAGTGATGGGCAGTTTTTTGTGCAGGAATAGAACTGCATCCTGCAGCTTATAACAATCCGTTTAATGTTAGTATTGCTTTTGCCACTGGCTTCTGCTAAAACTGGGAGACTGGATTAGATGAAAAATCTCGTCAGTAGGCTAAGAAAGAAACAATAGACATTCTGAAGAGTTGACTAAAGCAATTTCAAGTTTAAAAGGACAAATCAATATGTGAAGTAACTTCTGGTTTTGTTCCTCAGTGCTTAGTGTAACGTTAGTACAAAGCGTTGGAGAAAAACAGGCAAAATGCACAAGCTAGGAGGCTGTAACACCACCAAGGAGTGACCAAGAAAGGTGGTTTAGGCCTGGAGATCAGTGGACTGGGATGTTTTTTCTACATCTCTGCCACTAATCTATTATGTGACTCTAAACAAGTCACTTCTCCGAGCTCTCTGCTTGAAAATAGAATTGGTAAAAATTGGAAAAACAATAGGAAAAAAAGAAAAAATCTATAAAAGCCTCATTTCAGACATAAAGAAACATATTCAAAGGAGCTCTACAGACAACAATGACCACATTTAAGGTATTTTAAAACTGCTATCCGGTTTGCTGCTGTGCAAGCTTACTTGTGTCTGCCTCAAGCACTGAAAAGCACCATTTCTATTTAATCAAAGCTGAAAATATTTTCTCATTATGACAGTACTTGAATATAATCGGGAGTTATTTTATCCATTTCATATTAGTATTCCTTAAAGTAAATAGTAGGTTTTGTTTGTTCCAAGGTTTGTATCCATCCCTCTTTATCAAAGCAACAATCTGAGATGGGGAGGATGGCTCTGACTTGGGGAATCTGTAATGCTTTTCCATAGCACATGATCCCTTGAATCAGATGAAACCCTCCTGTTGTTCCATGCAAGTTGTACCTAAAGTCACAGTCTGCACATGACAAATCCCCTGTCACATGGATGATGGTTCAGTTTTTCCTCTGAGTTTCACAGATGTTGGGAAAATAGGAAATACCTATTTGGTGTGTTTGAGGGCAATAGGATCTCCGTGTCTGCCCCACCCTACCTGCAGTGGTCCTCGTGGCTGAGCACACCTGACTTGTGCAGCCGCAGTGCCCCTCCACTGACACCAAGCCTGTATCTGCCTGGAAAGGAGCTCCTTGGACACTAAGTCAAATGGCTTCTCATCATAGTAGCTACTTCACTTAATCCTTTTAATAAATTCAGCAGTTCAAAATGGTCTTTGGCAGCTGCAAAATGGTAGCATGGCGCCTGGGCTGAAACTTTGGAAGAAAGGAGGGGAGAGTGGTATTAGAAACTGAATGCCCATCGGTTTTACTAGCAGGGAAGCAGTTAAAACACCAGTGTTTAAAAACTTTTACTTCTGAGAGCAGTTGTTTGTAGGGTTTTGTACCCCAGAGAATATCTGTTTGCCAGCCGCACTTCCTATGTGTGTAAAGTTCAGCTGAAACGGTCTGCAGTTTTAATGTCAGCAGGTAAGAGAAAAAAAGAAAAGGAGAATGTAGAAGTAGCGCAGAGGCTCTGCTTCTGGCTGCAGGGGCCACCTGGCTGCCAGCCACAGAGCCACTTGGGAAACCGAACACGGCGTGTGCCCCTCACCAGTCACCTGCACCCAGCCCATCACCGTCCCCCCTGCTGGACCACCTCCGACACCCCAGGACTCAAAGCAGCGCCAGGCAGAAAGCTCTGCTTTCCTCCAAGCAGTCTGTGGCAAGAGGTGACATTCTTTTAACCAGATTCAAAGTTGTCCTTCACAAAATAATAGCAACTTGCGATTTGGGCTGGGCAGCATTGAGACTGGGAGGAGAATGGCAAAGCTGAGACCTGCCATCTAGAAACGAATACTAGACAGTGAAAAACGTCTCTAGCAAGTACCTAGCAAAGCTCCTCTTCCCCTATAAACACAAACCACGCTATTCTATTTGTAGACTAAACTTCAATATCATAGAGAAAGGGAAAAATATCTTTTTTTCCTCTTTTGCTCTCAGAGGGTCAGTTTTCTGGCACGCATGCCACCTTTGCTTCCTGGCTGTCGGACACACCACATTAACCCTACAGCTCAATTTTCAGCTGCAGGAAGCCAAGGGGACACGCAGTCATGTGGCATTTGGGAGCGGTGGGCTCTCCTGCCTAAACTATTTGTAGTTCCAGTACTCTTGAACCATGTGGGCTTTCCCCAGGCCCTGCCAGGAGCCTGAACACCATCCCTTGGATCTGCACTCACTGCTGCTGTTCCTTCCCCTCCCCCCACCCTCTGTATTTATACATGTTGTAGGGCTGGCAGCTGAAAGTGCTTATTGCTGATGTTTATCTTTGTGTACTGATTGTTGTTCTCTCCTCACGTAATTTTATTGTTTTCTATCCTTAACGCCTGTTATTTGTTGGCAAAGGAAAGCTACTGAAAGCAACAAAAAGCACTCTAGCACAGAGCCAGGCGCAATGAAAAGAGGGATCAGATGGAGCCTCATGTTTTACCCAGCGGACAACGGCTTGGCTTGCCGTCATTTGAAGAGCATTTTTCCCATTCCTCTTTTTCAGAAGCACTGCGGGCCAGGGGGCGAGTGGGGACCGTGGCAGCGGTGGCTGCGGTGGCACTCGGCAGGAGCAGGGCGGCCGGCAGCAGCAACCCCCCAGCGCTCCTCAGTGTGTTGTTTACTTAATGCTTTAACTTGGGGGTTTGCTCTCTACTTACCTGCACACGTAAGAATGGCTGGGATTCAGAAATCGACTCCCAACAATTTTTTCTTGGTGTCTGACCTCCAGGAAGCCACCAATGCCGAGAAGGAGAGAAACCGAGGGCAAAGGATAATGCTGTGCCACAGAAGGGGAAGGCGTGCTGCCACACTGTTGAGGCTCGTGTTTCTGATAAGGAACGACAGGCACAAACCTCACTGTGGATTTTCATTTGAACAGCTATAGGGTGCAATGTTTGAACCTAAACCTGATCTTCTTTGACGTTCAGAGGCAGTTGTTTAAGACTATCTTTGATGTCTAAAGTCTCATCGATGTTTTGATCAAAAATTTTGGTTTAATCTCATCACTGCTGATCACTCCAGACACAACCAGCAAATCCTGTCAGCATATATATGCTTAACTGCAAACAGATACGCTGACTCGCAGTTTGCTGCAGGAGCATCAGGGTACATTGCAGGTTTGACACATGGCTGGACCGGAGGGTTTGTTGCAAAGTGGTGGAAGACAGAAAAAGAAAGTTAGAAAAGGGTACTGGAAATTATTATGCAGTGACAGACAGTGTTAAACTCCTTTGTTTCCTGTTCACACCATGAGTTTTAGCCTGCTGCCGATGTAAACATTTGGGCATATCCTCAGGTGATGGACACAAATGGAAGGAAATCAGACAATGTATAACAGGGGTCCTCAAACCTTTTAAACAGGGGGCTGGCATGCGGATGAAGTGGCAGGCAGTCATCTGTGGCTGCTTGGTTTCCCCCCCCCAACCCCTGGTGGGGAGGCAGGGGGGTTCTGTAAATACCGGGGGCCGGATTGAGGGCCCTGGGGGGCTGTATCCAGCCCACAGGCTGTAGTTTGAGGGCCCCTGATTTATAACAATGAAGATGATACATTTCCAATAAAATTCCTGATCTCTTTTTTGTTTGCTGGAAAACAAATTTCCAAACGAGAGGAAACAGCACAGCAGAGTGTACTGAACAACTGTAAGTTGTCAATAGCAGCTTAGTTGTCTAGAAAATTCTTGCCCTGGCTCATCCCACAATTTCCTGCTCTGGTTAGGCTTTTTATTTTCTATCAGTTTTACTCATCAACTTTATTCTGAATCCCTGATCAGCCAGATGCTCTCGTAGAGAACAAACAGAAGCCCTGCAAAAGCCTGTTCCCCTTTAACAATGCATTTAAGTGCAGGGTTGATACTGAGCACATCAGTAATTTCATGAGGAACAGTATGTCAGCTTCAGAAGTCTTGGCCACGATTCAGCAACATATCCCTATTCAGCAAAACATTTAAGCACGTACTTTAAATTCTATGGACTTCAATAAGATTTAAACCTGTACTTAGGAACCTAAACATTTACATAGGTTCTTCCTTCTTCTCACAGCAGGTTTACTTAGCCTTTTAGTAATTTAAGATGGAAAAGGCTATACAAGTTCACCGTAGTCCATCCCTAGGCAGGCACATGAGAGATTAAACAGGTAGGCGACACAGAGCTAGGATCTGAGTGAACTCACCTTTATTTCACCGTGCTCCAGGGGCAGGAGGCTGCAGCATCTCTTCCTGAGTCTTCAAGTCATCTCTTAATCATCCCAACACCCCATTTGTCAGAAGGCTTCATGTGTCTCCCAAGACCTTGATATAAGCAGAATTTTATTGTCAAAGCCATTTGAAGTTGAAGAGAAGCCATTTCTCACTTTTTTAATAAATAGAGATACTGTTTATATGAATAAAAGTGAAAAGTACTTTCCCTAGATACTTTTGAAGCTTCCAAAAATAGACCTAACTCTCAGCCAAAGTTACTGTTGCTGAGCTTCCCCAGGAGAGCACGGTACATGGTACTGCTGTGTGGAATATTCTCACTGCCAGTTAAACTGGTGAGAAATCACGTTTTGGTGGTTTTGTAATAAAACAAAATATTTTGTGGCCTGGCCCCTAATTCTTGGCCTATTTCTAAAGAAACAAAAGGCTGTTTCCATAGCTACAAAAATAGCGGAAACATCTCTGTAAAAAATTAGGCTGCAGTCTAAAACTGAGAAATTTCACAATTTTGCCCATAGTTGAGCAGTGATTCGATCTGCAAAGAAAGAACCTTTTTCTGTTTGCAGTAAAACACTGTTCTGTTTGAAAGATGCATTTCGCACTTGATCAGATTTGAGATGTGTGGGTGGGCAGCTTTCACACAAATTATTGCAGAGGCAAGCTCTGTCACAGGACCTCATCCTGCAAGGTGCAGAGTGCTCTCAGTTCCCAGTGGTGTTAGGAGGAGGAGAGGTCACACAGACCCTAATTTTTTGCATTTTTTCACTTCTTTATTCTCTTGTTCTGCATCACAATAAGCTAGATTTTTTATTTGGTTTTGCACTTTTTACCTATCCGAATAATCCCACAGGGCAACCAGACAAAAGAGTAAAAGCTGATAATGGATCTTTTACTTCTGACAGAGAGATAACTGTGAGAGCCATTCGGACAAACACTAAGGACCAGGGGATACAGTCAGTGATACTTGCTTATTATTTTCTGTAATGGAGAGACTATTCACCAGCCAAGCAGTCTTTCAGGCTGGGTATGTATAATGTGGAAAAATATTAAGTAGATCAATATAGTAAACTAGAAGGAGCTCTGCTGGGCACCAGTATCACTGCCATCAACTTCTTTTGAATGACACAACTTCTAATAGAACAGGTAGTCACTGGCAAAACTACCTGTGTATGGATTTATTTTCAAATATCATAGTTGCCCACTCTCTCTAGAAATATATATCTTCACAAATGCATGCTCATATGTGATTGCGTAACTATTTGCTAAGCAGGAATTTTAAAAATCATTAACACATTCTAGTGTTTTAAAGTGTGTCTTTAACATAGCCGTGTATGCTGCTATGAACACGTAAGCACAAAAATTATCAAATTATAGCATCTTCACAAAGCCTCAGAGTGCTGCAAGGAACACCGGTGGTTCCCCTTTAGAGAGAATACATCATTATTTTCTTATAGACACGACAGTCACTCAGGGCAGAACAAGGGCTGCATTGTTCCTGAGCTTTCTCAACATACAGCCTGAGATGATGGGAACCATCTCCTCCAAACCATCCAAAGATCTTGTGAAATAATTTCACACTTCAATCCTGCTTCATTACAAATGAGATTTTGTTACAGCTGCACACCATAACTAGGTTGCCATGCATGCTTCAGCATGCAACTGCTGCTGCACGTCACCTGTCACTGCAGAGAAGCCCCTTTCAGGGGACAGAAATCTCCGTTATCGCTATCCATTCCTGCCTTGTGCAGTGGCCTAAGAACTGTTCTTAACTCTGTCGCTGCTTCATATTCAGGACCCTCGTTCAGTAATATGCATCAGTGTGTTTTCTATTAGCACTGTGGATGGTAAAACCCAGTATTATAGCCGGGGTCATTTACACAATTCATTTACTGCCAACTTACAGATGCTTGAACGTTCAGCCATTTCTAGCACTCAAAAGAAAACACCGCATTATAGCTGGACTTTACGTTAACTAGCTTAGGTCCTGTTTTTCCACAGGCCAGGTTTGGAACAGGCACTCTGCGCTTGTCTCTTGTGTCCCGTTGACTTGATACAGAATTTCTCATTGAAGCACAGTAATTAGATTTGCTCTTTAGTACTTTGTAAGGTAAAACAGAGGTTCCGTTTAGACGGGTATGTCAAGCCTGCAAGTACAGTGAGCCTGCATCTCAGGTGCTAACTGCAAGCGTATTTTAATCTATCTCAGATATTGCGGGTTTATTTATAAAGTGCGGTGAAACCGGGTATGCCTATACTAAGCTTTGGAATCAGCTCAGAAAAGAGAAAAGGCAGTTCATCTCTGAGATCACCTTTCTCCAAATTCTTCAGAAAAATCTAGGAGCTCCAGCAGCACACCTGGCAGGTTCGTGCAGCGAAGCGCTGAGCCCAACAGCTTCGGCCAGCCGTCCCCGCTGGCCATCGTGGCCATCAGCGGGGCTCGCACCCACATGCCCCACTGGTGGCCGCCTGGTAGCGGGTCTGGGGACACAGCCTGCGCCCAGAGATTTAAAGATCAGCACCAATACCTGGCATCCCGCTGGCAGCCGATGCTGCTCGCAGAGCACTGGGGTTACGTGCTGCCAACTTAAGATCTGATTAATATGTGACTGCTGCATTCCTGACTTGCTTCAGACTCTGAATGATCTCAAGTGATAGCCTAAAGCAAAGCATATTACAGGAGGCTAATCTTGAGGTGACAAGACTGTGAAAAAGCATAGCAAGTTCCATTTAGAAGGATTTTTATTTTATTTTATTTTTAGGTGGATCACAGATTGTGGGATGGGAATTAAAATGTACAGCCACCTTCTGAACTGCAGCACGTGTGAGTGACATCTGGTAAGTGCCCTGAAGTGATGTTAGACATTCTGGAGACAAGACGAGTGGCATTTCATTTTTCTGCAGCTGCGATGAGTTTGCTCTGGCTGTTTGTGTGCACCTACAGTCTCTTCCCCTTCCCTCACACACCACCACCAAAGGGATTCTGCCTCCCACCATGCACAGCCAGTGAATGTTCTGTTTCATCTTCCCCGTCTGCAGGACGGATGCACAGAGATTGCATTTGGGTCTCGATAGCAGGTTGCTGCTATTGTTCCAGCCAGTTAGAAGAGACACTCAGAAAATAAAATATTAAGTCCACTCTAACAGACTCATATGTTGCCCACAGCAGTAGATGGGTTGTGTATAGAAATGTGCATCTTATGTTACAGGCAGCTTTTTTGGAATATAATGTCCCACTAGTGTTGGCTCAACTCCCATATTCATCAAAGGCCCCTAACTTTTACAAGATAAATGGGGATTTAGATTCTAGGAAGCAATTTGCTGTGTTGCATGAAAATTAATGAAAATCTTGCTGCTTCAACAGTGGTAGACAGAATGGTGGAAAAATATTTAGCTCTGGGACTAATTAATAAACCAAGGGATTTTAATGCATTGGGTAGAACTGAGCCAGAGATTAATTTGGCCCATATTACACATACTTTCTGTAACGAAGGATATTAAGCTCCCTTATAATAACCATGTTGTAGGATTCCTACACATTCGATACAGGGCTGCACCAGTTGGCAGAGCTGCACCCGTTTCCAGTTGCTCAAAATTGAGCCTTTTGCAGAGATGGTGGCAGATGTATGGTGTGTCACTTTTGCTTTGTATCGAATTTTGCCTGTCTTTTTATTTTCCTGTGTAACATAACACTTCATGGTCAAAATCTTTCCTTTCTAATGATGAGCAGTGTCTTGCCTTATTGCTTTCAACAGAGCATTACACACGGGTGTCACTTCAAGACAGTATAGGTGACAGAATCTAGTCCTTAAACAGGAACTCCAGTTAATCCTAACTTAGACATTTGCAGAAAAATCTGCAAAATGCCAAATTGTTGCCAAGGCTCTTTGTCTCCTTAGAAGTGAGTCGGTAGGAAGAAACATGCTTGTTTGCTCTGGAGACCTGTCCCCCAGTGGCAATACACCCGAGACAGCTGGAAGAGGAGGAGAGCAACAGAGGCAGAAGAAGCAAAAGTCAGTTTTCACAAAGGCAGAAGATGATGCCAAAATTAAGTACAGCAATATAGCTGTTGCATGCCATTAGGTAAAATCCTTCGGTTACGTCTGCACTCATGAGCTATGGGCCAAGGCATCCTGTGAAATTATTCATGGCGCATTTTGACCCAGGCCAACGAACATTCTCCTAGACAATTCCTAGGCATCCTTTTGGGTGCGAATACAGGCAAGGGATCATTCCCTGCAGGCAGCCTGAAAGCAGCCACCCCATTTTGGCTGAAGCATTTCCCTGCCTGTACAGACACAAAATATGTTGTGCCAGTCATTCTGGTGTCAGGAAATGGGCAATGGCCAAATTTATTATTATTTGCTATTAATTTAGAGTTATTGTATACTAGTTATTCTATCTACACTAATAGGGTGATTGGTATAGACATAACCTTAGAGACCAGTCTGCCTCACTTCATTCATTCTGTGATGTAAGGATAACAATGTTTGTCCACCCACATGCCTAACAAGGATGTTGTAAGAATGTATACTCTGTTAATGGTAAAGCATTGAATATTTGGGGACAGGAGGAGGGGACACACGTTAAACAGAACCTATTACTTTCCATCTAACTTTGGCATTGCTTATAAATATGCCAACAGCAGCATTTGCTGCCTAGCACCCAGTAATTTTTGTTTTCTGATACTGCGGGAAGGGGAAGAGCCCTGGTTAAACTTATTAGGCCCTCTAAACAAGCAGTAATTAATTTAAGAATTGGCCCTTTTACTCTGCTGGACAACTGCTACAAAAGTGGCTGTCTCCAAAGCCAGGATGTGGTATAGTGAGCTTGCCTGATTGATCTAACATGTGAGGCCACGGGTAGAGGGACAGGCACATGCATATCCCAACGTACAGCCAGACCTGCTCGTGTAAAGGTCACATAACGAATAGTAGCCATACAAAATAACTAGTTGGCTATCAACCGTCCCTAGGGTCAACATTCTCCAAGACCTTATGAAATCAAGTTGGCAGGGTATGAAAAGTATGTTGTTGCTCCCACATGTCTCATGCAAAACTCCAGGAAATTGCATTCATGTTTCTTACACCAACACACACAAATGAGATTCACTTTTTCAGTGCAAGGACACTCAGAAAGACATCATAAAGAACTGCTATCCTCATCCACGCCGAGATTTCACAGTATGAAGTACTGTCTGGAACAGCAAAACCAAGAATATTGGAAAAAACCCAAAAAGAAGAAGTGAGGCGGGCAATTTATCTGCTGAAGATGAGAGAATAAAGAGGCGCGAGGCAGCAGGGCAGTCTGTGCAGCCAGGCCCGGGAGAGAAGCCCTGGTGTTGCCCTGTGTCAGAGGAGGACAGGGCTCCCCAGGAAAAAGGCAGCAGGAGGAGCTCCGAGAGCAGCACAGTGCCTGCCAGGGCTTTGTGTGGAAGCTGCAGGGAGAAAATAGGAGATGTTAACACTCTGAGGAGGCATCTTTAATTTCCTAGTATTGTTGCAGTGCTTAATGTACTGTGGGCTTTGCATTATTATTTTTTTTTCCTTACAGCATCTTATATCTACCTCTGCTAGGGCTTAAAAGAAGAGCAGGCTGAACATCTCCCCTTCCCAACGCCCACAGATACCCCAGACAGTGAGAGGAAGAGTCACTTGTGCAGAAGAGATTATGTAGAGTGGAAGAGACGGTCAGTCTGTTGTATGTCCCTCCTTTCATAAGTTCAGGGAATTAATGCTTTCATTAATTCAGCAATCATAATTTAACAACTCCCCTACCACTGATGCTGCTTTGCTTATGTTCTTATTTTGTTCTTTTAATCCAGCCTGTTCAGGTAACTTTGCTGGCCTAGCAGATGAGTCGTGTATATTTCAGCGCTGGAAAGCACTGTCTGGAAAGTATTAATGGTAGGATCTTGTTCAGCCTTGGTGGCTTTTTTCTTTTGCACTGAAGCAGACACAGGGTCCTCATATTGCCAACGATGTTACTCAGATATGAATCAGTAACAAACCAGTGAAGCAGAGAGGAGGAGGAGAGATTAATCTAAACTGCACCAGCTTGGCTGGTGATGCACCAACACTGACACTGCATGAAGAAGGGGTCCCTGCCTTTAGAAGCTACATTAGCATCTGGTTAGCATTTACACAGCTGGAATCACCGCCCCGGTCCAAGGCCACCCATGGCCAGGAGAAGTTTAGGTGTGGAACTGTGCTTTAATGCTGAGGTGGGGACAGCTGGCAGTGGTAGCTGTGGAGCGCAACCTGCTCCTCTGCTGGTGCTTGGAGATCTCTGGGCACTACAGAGTCCCAGCAGTCCGAGCAAACAGTGAAGTTCAGCTTTAGCGGTAGGGTCCAACGAAACGTAGGTGAAATCTGTGGCTTAGGGGCCACATGAGATGATGATACTTGTTCCATTTGCCCTTCAAAAGCCTATTAACTACATTTTTTTCAGTTTCTAGAAATGCTTTAGAAGATTGATTTGTCATGAAGGCTCTGTGTAATGCACATGAAGTGACACACACCTCCTGTTGCTGCCGTACGGTGCTTGCTTAGCTCGATCTATTGAATTGCCTGAGTCCTAATGGAGCGCTGTCCTTTACCGCAGCGTGCAAGCTGGGACAGCCAGGCTCAGAAATTATGTGTTTTGTGGTGGTGGTTTTGTTGTTTATTTATATTTTTTTTAGGGATGCTAATTTAGAAAAGGAAATATTACTGATTCAAACACCGGGTTTCCAGTCTCAGGCAGGCACCTGGGGAACAAGCTAAAGAAACTGGTTTATAATTGTCATTTGCTGATGGCAAAGCTATGAAACAAAGTGACAGTGCTGGGTGTTCCACCGACTGCTAACTACAGCCACGCTGAAAAGCGACTGAACCACAAGAGCCAGACTTAGTTTGCACACCGGAGGAGGCCACTGTGAATGGACTGAGGGGAACTCGAGAAAACAAAATGCTATGATTTCATTTCACAGCCTCATTGTAAATGAAGCCTAAGCCATCCCTGCTGAAAGTCGGCTCTGCCTGGTGGATTTTCTCTTGCTGAACCAAGGGCGACGCAGCGCGGGGTCGAGCGGCAGGAAGAGGAAGGTTTGGAAGGTGACTCACCACCTTGCTTGCGAGCTGAGGTGAGCACTCGGTAATTATGGGGAATATGAAATTAATACCTAGACAGCCTCATTGCTGCCTTTTAATAATAAATAAGAGTACTTCTTCTGGTGGCACAACACTGTATATTTGGATCAGCCAACCTATGAGGAATCCATGCTTTTTCCCTGGTGTTGGAAAGACACTGCATAATCAGGCATAGCAGTACATGTTCTGAGCGTCTGTGCTTCCCTCACATAACAGACACAAAAAGGAACAATCAGGACTAATTATGATGGCTAGTAAAGAAGGGATTCATGCCTTAAGGCCTCTGAGTGCTTAGTTCAAATATAATTAAAAACAAGAGTTTAAGGGGGGGAAAGCAGCCTAGTCCAGTAAGCAGAACAATCATAAATGTATCCTGTCCATCTAGGTAGATAAAACCTTTCCAGAGTATCTGAATATGCTTAAAGTAAACCCCTAGTAGCCCTGCAACACACTTAAATACCTTTGGTCTCTGAAGTAGTTCACAGGGAAGGAGAAAGGAATCTGGGCTGCTTGTACATGTATGTGGAAAAAGCACAGTTAAAAATCCCTGGAAATCAACCGCATGGCCTGGGCTTCCCGCCTGCTCAGGGTGACACCGCGCCAGCACTCGTCTGCCAGCTCCGCAGCAAGAGGCAGGTCAGCAGGCAACACCACAGGTTTGCCCGATAGTATTTTCGGCTTTGCACGCTAAAATGGTTCTGAACTGTGTTCGCCGGCAATGCCACCAGCGGCCACTGCTTAGCGCAGCTTCCCGAGCGTGGCTGGCACCCACGAGCCGTGCGTTGCGGCAGTCACCAACAATCCTAGATGTGGGCTCCTGCGATGAGATGTGAAGGCTGTATCTTCCAACATTCTCAAGTTGAAGTTGTTTCTGACCATACCTGAAATTTATTCCCGTATCCAATTGGTAGCAGGGGAAACAAGACAAAGACGGCTGTTTGGAACCCTGGAAACCCCTTTGCGTCAAAGCAGCTGCAATGGGAGGGATGCCATCATGACAGCCTTTACACACGCTCCTTCTTAAGCCATTCCTATAGATTTATCCAGTTGACTTCAACTGCTTGACCCCACTGCCGGGTCTCGGGCAGGTGGTGGAATGCTACAGAGAGGAATCGATCCTGTCCGGCCTGGCTAATTGATGCAGTCAAGTCGTCAATACCTCACAGTCATCAAAAGCTACCTAATAGATATGGTATTACCTTTACCGAAAGTTGGGTCTCGAGGTTATCCCAGTCATTAGCTTTTCTGTGCTAGGCTGCGGTCCGAGAACAAAGCAGCCCACAAGACACACTGACTCTTGTCCAGACACTTCTGGAATTATTTTTACCTTCTGCTTCCTGATTGCAGAAGTAATCCATAGTTACCTCCTGCAAACCTGGTCTAGCTTTGCACAGTACAAAGCGACAACTGGCATAGTTTAGATAATCCGACCTTCTGTCCCACCTGAAGGAAACATGGTTTGACAGAATTCATCTACCCACCTCAATCTGTATTCAAACTTCCACAATGCTCTCCAAACGCCAGAGACCTTGTACGGGTGCGCACCCCAGATCTCCAACGCGCGTGCCCGCCCTGCAGCACACCTCCTACCAGCACTCACGCCTGGAGCAACTCGCCAACACTGTGGAGGTTTTGGTGCAACACTGTGAAGGCATTTCCTAGGAAAAATCTCTTTTCTGGTTCTTCCAAAGTGTTTTTCAAGGGTCTGTCAGAAATTCTTGAGAAAATTAGATGGTGATACAGAGAGATTGTCGAATAGCATTATCTGTGTTGTACCTACCTGTACTGGGCATAGACAAACAGTCAGTCCTCAGAGCTGTCAGTTTTTGTCATTAGGAGATTTTTTAGAGAAAATTAACATTCCAGGGGAAAATATTTGGAAGAAAAGCCTATGTTTGTTGCAGATAATCCATGTATTTGCTGGCTTATGTGTGTATCTTCGTTTCCCAAGATTACTGCGCACATTAAACCATGCAAAACCACACACCTAAATAATCATCTGCATGGCTAATCTTCTTGTCTGGTGAACAGTTTCAGACCTAACTCTTCTGCATATAAAAATGCTTTCTTTAGAATGTACCTTCCCAAACCACTTAAACATCTCTGTAGACTAACCTGTGACATAGATGTCCTTTCAGTTACTCTTCATAAAACTTAAACGGTAGTCACGATGATATGGGTTTTCTATGACTGATGTGCTTATTAGGTCTTTCTTTTTTTAATTAAGAAATCTCAATAAAAATGGTGTTTAAAAACCACCAGGGACTTTCCTTGTCTGAGTATTGTAACTTCTCTTACAAAGACATTTCAGCAACCACACAGAAAACTATTTAAAGAGAAAAAGGAAACAGCACATTTAAAGCAAGATGAAAATAAGTGTGATTGATCTGAACTTCTCTTTTTTTTAACTCAAAAATTTGTTCTTCCCATATTTTTCAGGAAAATGTGCCTGTGTGCAAAAGTATATGATGCCTAATTGGTTCTGAATGTAGAGTTCATCTGTAAATACTTCAGGGGGAGAAGACAATGACAAATCTCCCCCGTTACTCATCAGGATAGAGCTCTTGCTGATTGTCAGTGCACAGCTTCCTGAGCTATCACAATTCTCTTGGTTAAAGCCATATTTCCAGAGCACCATGTATCTGTTTCTGTACTTAATTTAGTGCAGAATATTTAAAGCGAGTGGATGAGTTAAGTCTGAGAGTGCATTTTCTCCTGCTGGCATTTATGCTAGACCAGAAAAGGTAGGGGGAGGGAAGCAGAAAAAGGAAACCTTAACCTTTTAATATTTAAAAGCAAAATTAGGGAAACACAGTTAACAAAAATAACCAGGGGAATATAACATTTAAATTGAACGAAAGGAAGCAGATCTAGTAATATCTTTCAAAGACAGTGTAAAGTCAACAGAGTTGCAGTATGTGTCTCAGTATTGCATTTTTGTGGTAATATTTTTTAACAGGTTTTCTTATGGTTCAGGCTCTCTCATTTTCCCCAAATTTCACCATATGGGGAAGAGCAGATAAAGATTAGACCCATAAAGTATTATGTTCAACTCGATCAAAAATTTTTGTGGATCCAAACTCTTGTCTGTCTAAAGATAGTTCTTGCTTCCAAACACTTTCTCCCAAATCTCTCTTTAGTGGCATAACTTGGGGGTGATATAGGTACCAAGGGGTCGGTTTCTTTCCATCTTTACTGTTGGAAATGTTCCATTTCATATAAATTATTAACTAGTACTGGTCTAGAAATGGAAGTGGAGGGAAGAGAGCTGGGAGAGAGACGACACCCTGACTCTAGCCCATTAGTTGGGAAATACAGCAGAGTTCAGAGTTCAAATACCTTCTCAAATAAGTACTTAATTATTGATATTAAGTGGAGCACTCCTCACAGGAGATGATGAGAGATCTATCCCATATTAGCCAGCAGCCTGGTCGCTCAGGCAGTCACATGGAACACAAGAGACCAAGTCCAACGCCCTGTCCGAGGCCAAAGGCATGAAACAGTGTGGCAGGGAGGGTTCACGCTCAGGTACCTCCTCTCAGAGGCTGTCAGGCTCTAAGGGCTCCAAGTCAGGGCTAGATTAGGAATGCCGAGGTCAGCAGGTACCCATGAGAAGCTCAGCTGTTGGCCTGTTTTAAGGTGGGTCTTGGCATTCCCTGAACTCTTAATAACTGAGAAAAGGTCACTTAGACAAATGCTTTGCGCAGTACTGGAAACCCACTTTTTAACATACAGACCTCATGAAATATATGCAACATTAAAAATGTTTAAACAAATAGCTACTATCTATTCGGCAAAAAATAAAGGTTCAATGGGTCAGACAATTTTCCTGCAACTGACATCTATTAATGCTGTTCTGGGTATTCCCCTGGCATGAGGAAGTAACTGTCATCTTGCTACTAAGGATGTATTCATCATACTCACTGACCACAGGGAGTGAGTGTAAGACACCACTTGTGTACCTACATGAGGAATCTTTGTCTGGAACAACAGCTGGATTTTATTTATATATATGTATATGTATATTTGTGTGTACTTTTTTCCCCCATGATTACAGAATAAGTCCACTAAGAATTAGAAACTTGCTGAAGTACTTCCAAGACATCATACTTAACATATGCAATAGGTGTAGACAATAATTCAGCCCACTGCTTGCAGGTTTGAACCTGTGGATATTTATCATGAAGATCTGTTCACTGGCTCATTGTGTTCTGCCAAATGCTGTTAAAACATTGTTTATAATGTATCTAAAACATAAAAGTGGGGGAGTGTAACGAATTTTGCTTTAGAGTCAAGTGCTAAAACAAATGACAGGTACAAAAGCCTCTTACTTTTCTCCTCAATATGTTTGAAATTTAAGGTTAATGTAAAGAATCAGATTGCTGTTGGAAGGAGACAAGAGATATACATGTTTCAGCTGATCTACGCTTGCACATAAGAAGAAAGATGAGCCAATGATAGGGAAGGGAATGAAGCTATTAGTGAATTGTCAAAGGAAAGGAAGTGCTGGAGAAGAGGTTTTGGAATTAGGAGACTGATAAACATAAGTTCTAGTCAGAAAATTTGGAGAATGGATTTCCCACTGGAAAACTGACATCTTTCAGCAGAGGAGCGATAACTTCAAAACTGTGATCTATAAATGCGACTGCAGCATCTCATCACAGGCGCCAAGCCGAACCTGCCAGAGCAGGAGCAACCCCCTCATCGCCTCCCCCAGCATGGCACAGCGGACCGGCACCAGCACGGCTGCCCCGGCATGGCAGGGGTGAAGCCGGACTGGGAAACTTGTTTATGGAAGAGAATTGGGAAACTGAGTCACTGCACTGCATTTCCTAAGAGGTAACACTGTGCCAGATTCAAATGAAATAACTTTGGCTTGAATATGCTGGCTGACATGTTTCATTTCCTTATATTTTCAGGCATGTTTCCTTACGTTTTCAGGCATTCTCTTCTTCAGCTACAGTCAACATTTTCCATGATAAGCAGTCACCCTTTTCAGGTCTACACTGCACACATAACAAAATTAAAAACTTAATCATCCACTGAAAACATATTTGACAATTTTCATGCAACAATCAGATTTAAGAACTATACTTGACAGTAAATTAAGAAGCGCTTCTATTTTTCGAGTTATTTCTGAAATTTTGGCTGAGCAGTTAGCAGGCTTCCTGAGGAGCTGAATCAAGGACATCTCCTGACTTTGTAATCAGCAGCAATCTCCATCCTTCAGGTTAGTCAGTGAAACCAACTTTCTCTCTGATTACCTTTCTACCTGCCTGGCACTGACAGAGAGAAGACAAGCTCGAATGTGGCCTCTGAAAGGTCTTCAGTAAATCGTGTGCTTAACCATTAGGCATCACTCTGGTTACTTTGGAACAATCTTGAAAACAACAGCACAGAAAAGGCAAAACTACTTTTGTTCCATCGACAAGTATTTGTACGTATGTCACCTCAGCATTGCTTATTGCAGATTTGTCATTGGATCTTTTCATCTGATACTTCTTTTCCATTGTTTGGAGCTTTGAAAGTCGCAGTCAGAAAAATCTTTATCGCAGAAGTAAGCCTTGCCACTGAATCAGTACCTGCTGCATGGTGTGTTTTGCAAAGATGTGGCTAATGTGGGGGTGGCAGGAAGGGGAAGCAAAGCTGATACTTGTTTCTTTAATTTCTTACACAGTTCCATCAGAAAAGACATCTTGCTCTAAAGTCTCTCCTGATGTTAATCTCCTAATAGCTTGGTTTCCCTCCACCCCATTGATTCATCGGTCCAATCTTTCTTCGGATTTGAACAGGGGTAGGGGGAAGCGCTTTCCCATCTGCAACAGAAATCCCTGTGCTGGTTCTCTGCCTGTTACCGTCAGAGGCCGGCGGGTTAGTACTTGATAAAAGGGAAGAGGTAGGTATTTGTCTCTTTCCTGGAGAGAAATTCTTTGCGTCTTTGCCAGGGAAAACATCTGATCCTGTTGCAATGATTTTTCTTTTAATTGGAATGCAAAGATCTTATCTTTTTATTACTCCTTTATTGTTGATAACCACTCCACTTGCTCACTCTCTGCAAATGTCCAGCTTATATATACAACCAGGGAAGCGGTTCATTTTTCCTCCTTTTTAGCTTTAATCATTTGCCTAACAACTGAATTGTGCCAGAGTGGTTCATATATCCCTTCCCTGCAGTATCTTTCTCAGATGCCTGGTCTGTGTCTCTCTCTCTAATTTCCAGGCACAGATCGGGCCAGTGACTGCTTCTTGCTCTAATAAATAACTGCCCAAGGTGTGGGAGACCACTTTATGGGAATTCAGTCACACGGGCCTATGCAAAAATAACAGTAAATGAGAAATTTGCAGTGAAAGGGAAACATTGCATGCAAGTCAAACGCCCACTACTCTCTTAATTTAGTTTTTTTGTGGCTTTGCATTGCCATACATTCTGTAATGTCAGATCAGTGCGTGGGGAAGTGACGGCCTCGTGGATAGACCCGAGGTGCAGGAAATCTGAGTTTTATTCTCAGCTCTGCCCAGCTCCCGCCGATGCACAGCTGGAGCTGCCTGCTCACCAGTGGCCACATAGACCCTGGCTGCCTGCCCTGCTGCTCAGCATCCTTGCTGCTACTGCAGGATGCTCTGGGAGAGCAGCTGCGGGCACCTCCAGAGCTGCAGGGCTCCCACTGGGTGCAGAGCAGGAGGCATTGGGAGCCTTCTTGTAGCCACGAGAGCCACAGATGGCTTTAACGCCCTCTGCCAATGTGAGATAGCCTCCCTCCTCCTCCTCCTAATACCCACTTTCTGTCAATTCTGACATACGTGTGAGCATGTGCTTGTATACAGGCAAAACCACTTGGTCTGTTGCTCTTTGATTATTGTTGCTTTTCAAGACCGTCTCCCACCCCTGTAGATCCTCTGCCGGTGTCTCAAGTCTCTGTGCTCTCTGTGTTTCCTGCCCTCCTCCCTTCTCTTTCTTCCTCCTTCCCATCTTCCTCTTCCCTGCACATATTTTTGGTTCTGGTTCTGACCATCTCTTCCCCTCCCCTCTTCAGCCCCAAACTGCCCCTGCCTAAGGACAGCGTGTGGAGAGAGGCACTGGAAGTGTACGCACAGGGATGCACACGCCTGCAAAGCGGTGCCTTCCAAAGGGGGACAGCCCAGCTCCAGCTCGAGTAATTAAAGGCATCAGAGACACAGGTAGTGTTTGCCCACGGTTGTGGTCTGTCTCCATCAGTGCCTGCACCTTCTGACCCAGGGGGCAGGTGTCATCGGCCGGTCTGTGCTCCTGACAGCTGCAAGCCAGGCCCCCGCTGCGCTGCTGCTCTGGCCTCTCACATTGCAAACTGTCCAGAAGAACAACCGCTTCTACACGGGCTTGCGAGGTGAGAAGCCCAGTGGGACTCCCCACCCAACGGTGACTTGCAGGGAGGCTGCCCCACGCCCTGCCTCCCTGCTCCCCACACCCCCCACTCCCCCCACTCCCCACACTCCCCACACCCCCTGCTCCCCGCACACATCCCACACACACCCCATACCCACACCAGCCTGCGGCAGCGGGTGCTCACGCTGTGGGTCACAGGCTGCAGAGCCCCCCGCTTCCCCGCTTGCCCTGCCGCTGCAGCCAGCCCTGCTGCTGCCTGCTATGGAAATATGTACCATCTCCATCGGGAAGCAAAATACTTCCCTGTGCCACGGGGCTTTCATGAAGCTTAATTCCTTACAGGCGTGTGACACGCTCAGGGTCTGTGCAGTTGGGATCTCACAGCGTCTCTGTTTCGCTGCACTGCATCTCGAAACATGTGAGAGTATTAGCAGTAGCACCAAAGGTTTGATTTTGAAGGGTTAATGCAGTTGCACACACACGTACTCTTTATAACTATGTGTTACTGTTTTCTATGTACAAAGAAGACAACCCACATTATATCATGTCTGGAAAAGAAGGGAAAAGCTTCCGTATAGAGTGAAGGGGTAGATGTTTTTTCTTAGTCCTACTTAGACGATGTAGAGTGTAGCCACATCTCACAGGAATGCAGCCCACTAAAAAGGCATTTCTGTCCACTTTTCAGTTATTACTACACCATTAGAAGAGATGGAGAAAAAGGTATGTCCCAAAAAACAAGCAAAATATTATTTTCAGGCAAAAAGAGCATTTACCTGAAGTTACCCTGCGAAGGAAAAGTACCAGGTTTCAGAAATGTTACTGATAGGGGCTGAAGTGTGAGACTGGCAGTGTTACAGTAACACCGCTTTCGGATGTAGCTGTGACTGTGGCTGCTACCAGCCACGGAAAATGCATTTTTCCTCCATTAAGTCTTCCAGCGCAGACTCCCGCTACATACAGACTGGTTCTGTACCAGATCATATCTGAAACATAAAACTGCCCTCTGTGGGGAAGGGGAGAGAGCCCGTGCTGCACCGTTTTTATGTGGAGCCTTTATTAGGCGGCGAGCAGCACTGCTGAACTGTGCCGTTTGTTTACCTGGCAGTGGGCTACTGGGACTACTCAACACAGGCACATAAGCCTGAAAGAAGTAGCAACACTGACAGATAGCGGCTACCTGAAGGACCTTTGGCTTTTGTTTGCCAAACTATCTGTCCCCAGCAGCAGCCTGAGCAAATGGGTGAAGGTTACCTGTGCCCCGGTTCCGACTCTTGGAGCTTAGGCGTGATGAGAGCAGGAGCGGCAGAGCTTGGAGCGGCACATGCCCAGGCGCTTCTCCGCATTCAAACCCCGAGCCCCTGCCTCGCTCAGCCACAGCGGTGGTGCGTTAAGGGAAGGAACAACAGGGCTGCCAGTCCCAAGGATCATAAAAAAGTCATAAAGCAGGTCCCCAGCATTCAAAGTGTTATCCTGGAGAAAATGGATTTACAAACTAAATGTGTCTTTGTGTTTTTGAGCCAGAGAGTTCATATTCTCAACTCTTCCATTGAACTGTGAAGTTCTTTAGTGACAAAAAGGGTTCTTGTATAAACACAGTAGCTGTGACATTGTCACAGTTGGCAATACAGCATTCAGTTGCCGGGAGCTCACCTGTGCAGCCCTTCTGTGGAGACCCAGCCGTGCAGTCAGTGCAACTCACCAGCACGTGTACCAGTAAGGAGTTGAGTGTGGGGGTGTGTTTCAGCAGCAGTTCAAAGCAGGATGCGTTGTTTAGATCCTGCATCGCCCCTGGCATTAATACAGCCCTGATGATACTTCGCTGTGTTGCATCCCGACAAAAATGTCGCGGAGCAAGCTATGCCATCAGCATTTCACTGTCAGCGCCAAACCAGAAAATAGCACTTGCAAGGGCAAGTGAGCCAGTTGAACCAACAACTAGTGGAGGCCAAGTCTGAAAGCTTCTTCAGCTCTGCCACCGCACGAACCAGTTGGGCATGAGGTGCAGCTGGGACGCTGATGCCAGGCTCCCTGCTGCTCCCCTGCCGGCGCTGGCACCCAAGCTGCAAGTCAGGCAGGGGGCTAACCAGGTTAAATGCCGACTGTTTGGTTTTGCTAGGTACATTTTCACACAAAGAAAATTCCCTGATTTGCTTCACCAAAAGAAAATGGAAATGTGGAGCTGGAGACAGCATAGGAAGGCTGCACTAACCTGGCAGCCTCATGGCCCTGCCGGCAGAGCGTGCTTTGGGACACACCAGTAGGGATGTGCCTTAGCGCACTGGCCAGAGCTGGGCTGTTAGGAACTCTGAATTCAAAAGGCACTTAGAATACATATTCTAAATGATCTTTGCAATATAAGTTGTATACTGGAGGGTGTATATGTGAATGTAAATTAGTTAAATGCATAGTCAGCATAGGAACAAAGCTGGGGTGCATTCCTGAAATGTGGCATTTATGGCAGCACCTCGCAGCAGCAGCAGCAGCAGCAGCAGCACTGTTTTCTTCTCGGTTCCGTGTTTCCATACTCCAGCCCTGTTTGAAAGGAGACTACTATATCTTTGTTTTCAAAATGGAAAAAAGCACTACTGGTTTTAATTTGCTGCCTAACGACGCTGTCACACGCACAGGCACGTACACAGGCATTGGCACCAGGGCCGACATGAAGATCTCGCAGCGCCACCCTGTGGCGGGTGCGGGGACGCGCCGGGTGGCCCGGCCCGTGGGCGCGGGTGTCCCCGTGGGCGCGGGTGTCCCCGGGAGCGGCGCCGGGGACGCAGCAGCATCGGCGCAGGACCGGACCGGCTGGGGCCACCCCAGCGGGCACGGTGCGACCCTCCGCTGCTGTTACTCCTCACTGTTCCTCCCGCAGCGCAGCGACTTCTCAGAGCCCTGGGGACACGCAGCCCGTCCCCGGGCACACGGGTCCCTCCCGGAGAACGCGCTCCGGGGCGAACGGCGAGGCGCACTCGCAGCGCGGAGGGGCAGGGGTGACACGGGCAGGCTGGGGGGAGCTCCCGGGACCCGCGGCGGAGGTCACCCGGCTTCTAAAAGGCGCTCCGGGGGTACCTCGGGGGCTGACTGGCCGACGGGCAGTACAGTGAAGTTCACTTGTAAATAGGTCATAAATTCCTGCGCACGGGCTAAATGGATTTTTTTCCAGTGAATCACCACTAGGCTTAAAAAGAAAAAAGGGACAAGCCAAAAGGGCACGAAGTCAGCCAACGAGGGAAAGAGAGAAAAGAGATCTCATGCAAGCAGTGTGCAAAACACGCAGTTGAAAAGTAAGATGTTTATCAGAAAGTCTTGGTCATAAGTGAATTCTGCATAAGGATGGTTCTGACTTGTGCTGTCACACCTGAAGCTTGTTTCTCTACTAGGTTATGATTTCACTACTATAAAAATGTGCGTTTAGTACACCGAACATTGCTCCCCAGACACATACCCTATTCACTTGCATTTCTAATACAGAAGCATTTTTGTCAAACCGAGACACATACAATACACAGATGTGTCCAACACCCAGTGATGGCTGTACCCCAGCGTGCTGTGGCTTCTGAGTTCTTACTGCCTCTCCTTTGGGGGACTGCTCTGGTCACTGGCTCCATACGCCAGGAGTGTGCCAGCTGAGCACTGGCCTCTCACCTGCCGGCTGCATCAAAAGCCGTAAGAAGCCGGCACACGGAGCAGAGAGGATGCTGGCTGAGGCCCCTTCATGGGTCATTGTTAAGAGGTTTTCTCCTTTGCTTTAAAACTGCCCATCAGCAGCATCAGGGCGAGTACAAACTTTGCCTTTATGAGAACAGAATATAAAAATGTCTCTCCCCCCAAATATTCCTGGAATAATGGAAAAGAAAAATCTCAGCACCACCTATACAGCAAGTTTTCAGATAAAGTAAAAGGAGAAAAAGGATTTAGCTCTCAGTTTTGCAGACACCCATATTGTTTCTGCTTAGTGATGTGAACGCCACTTTCACCAGTTCAGATGCTCACGGCTAACACTACTGACATGATTTATGGTTTCTAAGATCAGCTTATGAAGCTACCATGCTCATCTCTTACGCGAACACAGGTATGGTATGTCTTCTTTGATCATTGATGTGGTTGTACCATCTTCCCTCTTCCGCTTCAGATGTACTTGTTTTCATCCCTGCTCTCATAAAAATAATGATGCTTGCCTCACCCTGTTCTCACCTGCTAATGATTTCTGTCTCCAGGCATATCTTTCCTCAGCAAGGCACCAGACCAAATAATTTTTTTTTGTTATCACTTCTATCAGCAGCTCCATTCTTGATCACTTTTGATTCTGCCTATGTTCGTTGCAGTGCTAAGATTTTTCTCTTTGATTAAAAATGACTGCTGACAGCTTCCTCCTTTCCCCCTACATTCCTACTTGATCTTCTGAACTTTTCCTGATACACCATAAGCAGGAAAGTATCACTTTAAATTATCTTCTGAACTTTGAATCTCACCTGTTACATCCTGTGCCTGTGCAGATGGACCAACACACTTTTAGTTTCCCAGCTGAGTGGGTTTTCCCGCATCATTCTAAGTAGGTATTTTTTTCACATTTAAATAAAAGCTATCATACTCTGTATTTGCACCACAATTTCTCCTTAGGGACCATGGGGCACCCTGCCTGACGAAGACCGTAGAGGAACGCAGGCCTCGCCAGGTTAGGGGAGCAGCGGGGCTCTGCACCCAGCAGGGACATGCACAGTGCCACCTGCCCAGACTGTCACCAAAGGCCATCCAACACCCCCATTTTTTTCCCTGGGCTGGACCCTCATGGCAGTGGGGAGGAGAAGGGTAAAAGAGAAGGGAAGGGCAGAAAGTTGTGGTCTGAATAATCTTTTCACACAAGTCCAGTAAGAAGAGCACACGTTTGATTATGGCAGGGCTGTTCAGCTGTTTGCTGGTTTTCATCTATACATTTTGCAGTGGAGGTGAGGGAAAAGAAGTTTCCCATCTGTAGATTACTAGACAGCAAAGTGTCTTTCTTAATTGCCACCCATGGACTCACCAGCCCCTGCAGCTGGAAACCACTGCTCTGAAGCTCTGCAGAGACAAACAGCTTCAGTTATAAAAATTGCTCATCCTGGCTGGTCGACAACCCCGTCTAGAGTTTGAATGAACTTCTGTTGTGATGGCACAGGAATCTCTGTCATCAGCTTCCCTTCTGAAATGAATGTGTTTAGACACGCTTTCCTTCTGCAGAGGAGGGAAGGGATGTTAAGTTGTACGCATCCCTGCTAGGCAAAGGGAGAAGTGTTGATTCATGCTTCCGAGTCATGCATTTCAAAACTATGTGGGCTTCAAGATGCAAAGCGTGACTGTGAAGATGCCATGGGAGTAGCCCCAACACAGTAAATAAGGTTTAATTTATGAGTAAGGACAACTACCTGTAGGGTTTTCGAGGCCGTGTCTATGCTGGGTTATGTATGGGTAGCCAGCCCCACTTACGGGGTGTGCTTGTGGTAACCCCTTATGCAGTTGGTCCAGTGTGAGCCAGTTCATGTGCTGCTGTACAGAAAAGTGTCCATGCAAAAGTATTTGCGTTGCTGAAAATACACCTGTGCAGAATCCGTCAGTGCAAAACTAACCCCACTCCTAGAGAGGGAGCTATGGGGAAAATGTAACTAACTTTCAGAAATTATTTCTTTTTTATATCCTTTTCTTTCAGGTTGCCCAAGAAAAAAAAATCGAGAAGCTAAAATAGTCTCTGCTATATTTCCACTGAGCAGCACAGAGCTTTGCCAAAGATATTTGATGGGGAAAGAAAGATCCTCTGCTAACAGAGCATGAAGATTGCATTTTCAAATGCAGGAAGCCAGGTGATGTACAAGTTGGTGACCACAGTTTAAACTGCTAACTGATTATTGTGGTGCTAAGAATTTGCATCGCCTCTTTTTGAAGGCAATTGACAACATTGGTGATAGCTCAGTGCGAGTGGAATCAAGCCTCAGATGCACATTTTATTGTATTCCGTGTGTTAAAGTCATTCCTGGAGCTGCTTCTGTAAAAGCCAGCAGAAACCCTGGCAGAAGGTCCTTGGCTGAGAAGTCCAGAGTCTAGAAACAGGAAAGGATTGCCACGATGGAAACTACCCGAACCTCTTTCACATGGGGCACTCACGTACAGCAAAAGCTGCTCCAGTTTCTGATGGCAAGTCCTGATGGCGTTTGAGGGGGGTAGAGCTTCCCTTCCCACTGCAAACACTCAAAACTACAGGATGAGGTTATTTCGCTTCCCCAAGTGAAACCTGCCACTGGTTATCACAGTGGATCCAATGAGGTGTCTGGGCAATGGAAGAGCCGGAAGGGCTTTTGAATGTCTCCATATTTTGTTGTAATATTTAAACATGATACCGCCCGCAGACTTCTTGCCCTGAGCAATTATATATAAATAGCAAGAAACTCCCTGCCATAGGGACGGGCCAATCTGTGACTTTTGAACAACTTCTGCATCACTTCTGAGTAGTTCAGATACAGCTCTCATAACAGCATTACATCAGCCTGTTGACACCAGGGCTGTCTAGCACCGGGGTGGCTGGGCCACTCAAACCCCCAGCCACGGGGGAAAGCGAGAGCGACACTGTGCAGCCCCCCGCGCGCCCAGGCCCTGCGCTGGGGCAGGGTCTGTGGGTGGCTGCTGAGCTGCTGTCACCCCCCGCCTGCAAACCACCCTGCAGCTCTCCTGGGAGCACCGAGGCATACAGCACGTGCTTCACTCTTGCCCATTTGCAGATGTCTGTAAGCTGCCGGTAGATTTTGGGAGGCTGGCCACCTTGTGCTCTACAGCCTTCTGAAAATTAGCATGGAGCAGGTATTAGTGTGGATTAAGTACGCTGTGACAGGCTTACAGCATCAGTCATCAGCCTGAATAGGGAAATGCTCAGCCAAGTCACCTTTAGGAGCATCATACGATGCATTTTGCATCTTCATTACAGCTGAAGCACCCAAAGCAGGGTAATGTGTATTTTATTTTAAAAGAAGTTTTAGCTAAACGTGTTTCAACCTCAAGTAAATAAACTGCAGATTATCTCCTTTATCTTCTTGGAAGTCAGCTGTACTGAATGCATGTGTTTTTAAAAATTTACCACTTTCAAGAAACGCTTCCCCGCAAGGCTGTATCTACCACCCCAGTGCTTTCACTCAGCAGTTATACGAAGTTGGTATCTACAGCATATGCTTTTGTTCATGCTACGTATTTGAATACAAAGGCGTGGTTAAATTCTGATGTCCTTTTTGAGGGGAAGACTGGGGAAAACATCTGCCTCTTGATGGAAGCCATCTGGCATAACCAGACATGAAGTCAATCGTTTTAACACAGTGTGTTCCTCAGAATTACAGTTACTTAAGAGAATTACAGATTCTTCCCCTAATGTTCTCATCACACACCATCTCAGGGATTTTCCCTTGCACCTACCTAGGACTGACTGGTGCAATTATTTTGTAAAGCTCTGTCTCAGTGCAATCAAAGTAACCAGAAACAATAATAATTATTATGTAGATTTCTGTTGTTATCCTCCCAGCCAAACTTTTCATCTGCACAATTACAGGTGGAGAGAAAATCACAAAATCTTTTCTGTGGAAGGAGGGGCTGCAGAGGTTTCTGAGATCTGCAGTACAAGCTGCAGCACAGTTTGTTCCAGAGAAAGAAGTTAACATGTCCGGGTTGGTGGGGTGAGGTGAGCTCTTCCCGCTTCATCCCTCACTTGTAACATGCCAGTTCCAGCCCTGCACGGCCCTGCAGTGTCAGGCTTAAGTCACTCAGTTCTTAGACGCATCAAACCTGCCAGTGAGGGATCAAGTGTTGTCTGTCCCTGTCCATCTAGCAAGGTCTGGTAGGACAGATAGGACACTGAAAGATATAAAAGCTGTGTGGTAGGCCAGCTTTCAAGAAAATGGCAGAAGGCTGTGTTCAGCCTTCAGCTTTCAGAAGAAGAAAGTGTTCAGAAGGCTGCATGACCTTAAATGTACACCTTTGGGTGAGAGGGATTAGCAGGCAAAAGGGAAACGGAGTAACCATCAGTCTGAGATATCTGTAGGGCAAACAAAGCCACATCATTTTTTGACATGACTCAGCTCTGCTGCCAAGACTATCACCTCCACATACAGTAAGGAGATGTTCAGTACCAACAAATACAGTTTGTTTAACTGAGTTACTCTTGAAACAAAGGGCAAGATTACACTCAGGGAATCTGGAGAAAATCTGAAGTCTTCTGGTTTCCTTAAAGAAGTTATTCCCTATGGCAGAAATCAGGGTGGGGGAGGGAGGGGGAGTGCAAGACATTGCATGAATATAAAGTCAGTTCCTGGTGCTTCATGTTACGCTACAGTGTCCTGCCAGTCATTACCCACTCACCAGCAGTTTGGCCGGGGGTCAGTCCTGGGGCCAATTCCTGATGAATTCTCGTGGTCTTTGAGGCTATCTCTTTCCCTTTGCAGTCCTGAGGGAGGCCTCAGCCTGCTGTCCCTGAACAGAACATTATCAATCCACCCTGCAAAAGAAAGAAGCCTGGGTGTGAGCTAAAAGTACTGGCCAGATGAGAGTTGAAGAGAAATGCTGGAAGTCAGCACTTCCTGGTGGAGCTCCATGGAGCTGCCTCATCAGCAGTCACTGGTGGTGCAAACTTCAGTTTTCACGTGCAAAAGGACATGGACAGGTTTCTTTGATGCTGATTATTTTTATTTCAGATCAAGAAAGAACAAACAGAGCAACATATGTAGCAGAGATGCACTATCAGTCTCGCTGCTGAGAATGGTGCAGCCTTGTAAAGGAAGGAATACTATAAAAGGTAACGACTCACTTTTTATGATGTAGCTTTACCGCATGCACACAGCAACATTAAAAGAATGTTATTGGGAATAATAGGGAACTAGGGAACATGAGAACTAAGGCTTCTAGTCAAAATATGAAGAACAGCTGGGGCTCACGTAGCTAACATTCAGTATTCAGTTTTAAATCTACTGTTCAGTGTATGGCCTTCTACAGATTCCCCACTCTTCAAGCCCCGTTAACTGCTAAAACAACAAAATGTCTTACAAGTGAATCCTTCCAACAAGGGCAAGGCAGCATTACCTTCCCCACACACACTCCAGGTCAGAGTACCCACACACACACTTTCTTAAAACTGTGGCTGAAGACACTTGCCTTGCACAAGAGCACTGGAGCAGAAAGAAAGTAAAGACCATTCTCCTAAGCAGTGCCTAAATGCCTTCACCATGAAACTGAACTACTCCTCTTGCGGTTCCTTAGTCTCACTCACAACATACCTTTCAACTTCTGCAGCAAATGAGTGGAGGGCAGTCAACAGCCTCCTTTACTATGTAACCTTGAGGCTTCCCAAAAAGTGGCTTCCTTCAGTTCATCGTATGAGAAAGGGATCTAGAAAACTTATTAGAACATGCAGTGTGTCACTATGCCTGTTAAAAAACCTGGTAAAGGATGCATGGCAGCTCAAGAATTTCCCTATCCCTGGTTGCTGCCGATAGTGGCTGCCTCCCAACACAATCCCATCATGAAGTTCACAGCACTGTCTTACAGGCCAAATTCCCAACCAACCCACGCTGTTCTTGTGTTAAGGTATCTCTACTGACATGCTAGGAGGAAAAACCTCGGGAGAACCTGCTGTTTATAGACTCCCTGCAGACTGTGTGCTGTCAGGCTTCTCCCTGTCAAAATCCTGGCTGCTAGCAAGGCAAACCCTCTCTGGGAAGGAGCTGTTGTGAAGCCCCATGTGCCTGCTGCTCTGAGCCCTTGGGTCCAGTCACACTGACCCTGGGAGTGCCACCGAGGCACGAACATCTGTGGTACTTGCTACACAAGTACTAGGGATGCTTAAGTAGTTGAGCATTCCCGGGGATGCTTGTAGTGGCCGTCGCTCCTCAGCACGCTGCACAGGGCCTGGCACATGGCACGGAGCCTCCCGTCATGTGCCTGAAGAGGGCTGCGGCGGGCGAGCAGCAGCTCACGGGCTCCCGCGGGGGAGGTGCACGCACAATCCGGCTGCTCCCTGTGGGCAGGGAGCAGCGGGGCCGCCCCCGTGAGGGCTCACCGGCACCGGACCTGGCCGCAGGCCCGAGGCCGTTGCCTCCGCCCGGGGGCAGTAAACCGCCCTCCGTCTCCCGCCTGGGGAAGCCTCGGAGCGCAACGCGGGGCCCCCAACGAGCCGCTCGGGCAGAGCCGCGCCGCCATGCTCCCCGCGCAGGGGGACTGCAGCACCCAGCATGCCCCGCGCGTCCCGCCGCCTGAGGTGCGCAGGGCCCGGCGGCCGCGCTGCCTGCCGGGAGCCGTAGTTCGCGCGTGGGTGCGGAAGCGTGTCTGCAGTCGGGAGGGTCGCTCAATAGACCCACCACTACCACCACCCCGCCCCGCCCCGCCCCGCCCCCTACACACACCCACCCACCCACCCCACCCCCCGCGGCGGAACGGCGGGACAACCTCCCCCTCCGGTCTCCGCCCCCGCTCCGCCGAGCGCGCCTGTGCCTTTAAGGCCGGCCGGAAGTTCAGCGCCCGGCGCCTGCGCAGACAGGCCGTGACCTCGCCGCCTGTGGGTGCCGCCGGTGACTATTGGGGCACCCCCGACCCCCCCCCCCCCCCCCCCGGCGGCAGCGCCAGGCTGCGGCCCCCTGCCGGGCCAGCGGGCGTTGCTATAGCGACCCGTCCCCGGGTCCGGGTCGATGGAGGGCCCGGCGGAGCGTGGCGGCGGGTCCGGCGCGGAGGGCCCGGCGGGGCTGGTCACGGAGATCCGAGCGCCGGGCCCGCGGCCGCTACGGCTGCTGGAGTGGAAGGTGTCGGTGGGAGCGGCGGTGCAGATCGGGTCGGTGCTGGCGCTGTGCGCCCCGCTGCCGCCCGCCCCGCGCCCCGCCGCCCCGCCGCCCAGCGCCGCCAGCGCCCGCCCGCCGCGGGCCGGCCCCGAGCGCAAGCTGAAGGCGGAGCGGCCCGGCGTGGTGCGGGAGCTGTGTGCGCGGCCCGGGCAGGTCATCGCGCCCGGGTGAGTGTGGGGTCGGCGCGGGGGGCCCGGCGCGCGGGGGGGCGGGGAGGGTTCGCGCTCTTTCCCTGCAGCGGAGCAGGGCCCGGGCTGGCCGCGGGGAGCCGGTGACCGCCGGGCCGCGCCGCCGGTGCCACAGGCGCTGCCGGACCCTCCCGCCGGTGCCGGGCCGGCCGCGCTGCGCTCCCCTAGCCGCGGGCGGCGGGCAGGCGGGCAGCGGCCGCCTTGTCCCGTCCGTAAGCCCCGCGTCCCCTTGAGGGGCCGGGCAGCCGTGCCGTGCCGCCAGGGAAGGGCCTTCCCCAGGCTCCGCGCGGGGCAGCGCGGGGGGCAGGAGGTGGAGGAAGGGTGCGGGGACCTGAGGACATGATGCCCCAGCCCCTCGTTCCCGAGCCCGTGCTGCGCCCACAGCCCTGCCCCCGCGGGCTGGGTGCCCACCGCCGACACGCTCGGCAGTCCTTTCGGTTTAGTTTCGCGGTTCGCTGTTAGGCTGGTGCAAAACTCGGATGGCAAAGGGACCGTTGCCAGTCTACGTGCCTGTGGCTGTTTTAGCGTCTAAGGCTTGACAAATCTAAATGGCATGGCGCAGTGTGAACATTCAGAAGAGCAAGGCATTCAATGAGAATAGTTTTAACAGTGGCTTTGTCTTGATAAGACTGTGCGTTGGTCGACTCTTAAATTGTTAATTGGCTAATAGTTAGATGGGGCCTCTCAGATTTTTAGGTTACCTTGGGTTAATTGCTTGCTACCCTGTACTTCAAGCAGTTTTTTTTCCTCAACAGGAAACCCCTGAAACGCTCTGCTTCCTCTGTTTTATGACAGCAAGTTATTTTCTTTTATTGCAGTTCTCTTGATTTTTGGGTGGGTGCAGCCAGGCCTAAACATTCTTGATTGAAAATCACCAGTACATGCAAAACATCTGTGTGTGGAGGTGCTCTCAAATATTCAGGAAAAAAAGCTATCTGATTCTGGTTTTACCAGTTAGTAATATAAGGTGTTGCAGAGGAGATAAGAGCTGTGTTTTTCTTGCTACAGAGAGCGCTATTCTTTCTAAGATAAGACTGTGGCTTTCCTTTTATGCCACATCAGCGTTCTGTAGCACGAACAATCTTTTAATATCTGACTTAGAGCAAAGGTGCCGTAAATGCTAGGTTAGATTAAAAATCTTAAAACTCCATACGCATATGAAATTCATCTTGATAGGACTGAGTAGAAGGGGAGATAACTCTATGTTGTCTTTCCACTGCATAACACTTGACAGGAAAACCAAAACAAAAAAATGTTTTTAACTGGTGAATTTAAACAACTTTAAAATATGCTGGGTCTGATGTAGCGGCATTTTAGGTTTAGGTTTTCTCTACGTAAGCTTTAGGACTCAAATGCACCAGTCTTTATAGAATGCTTTTACTGGATTTGTCTAGTCTTGATTAACTTTATTATAATTAGCAAGTCCTTGTTAAGTTCTTGTTTTGAGACAATTAGAAAATCAATACTGTTCTGTATTAGTGTTGTTCTTGGCTTCTAAAACATTTTTGTCTTGTACTACTAAAAGTTGGTTCTCAGTATTTGACCATTGCTACACATTACATTTCTGGAATTTTGACTTTTCAGTGTGTGTTCTCTGGTGCATGCTGTACTGGTATTTACTGGGTGGATATGAAAGAAAAATTCAAGCAAAGAGGTAGAAGAAGCATGACCTAAGGGCAGTAGAGCTGGTCAGCAGTTGGAGATAACTGCATTTCTTTGGTCACTTAAACGTAGGTTTTTCTGGTGAGCATTTAATCTGTTGCCTGCAGCTTCCCATTTTGTGGAATGGAAATAATAACATTTTACTACCTATCAGCAATATTTAAACATAGATTGAGGTTGTGGAGTATTAAAATAAAAGTGTGATTAAGGGAGATAACATAGCTGAAATTTATTCAGTATATCCAGAAGGTAATACTTTTTTTTTTTTTTTTTTTTTTTTTTAATTCAAACTATCCAAGGTGGTAGATGCCATTTGCTGCCCTCAAAAAAAAATGGGTTTGGTCAGTTTAGCTCCGAATTCTCTATAAACCAAATATATGTGCAAATGTTTGTCAGGTACTTAAACACTTTAGAAATACTGTTTCTATTCCAAATATTTTTCCTTTTTATTAGAACATGAGAACATAAGTTGATTAAACCTTTTTATCTGAGGGTAAATAATGTGACTGGCTAAGTTGTTTACCATGTCATTTGGGTCATCATTGTTTCTGAAAATAATTACATCCTTTAGGGCAAGGCTCTCCCTCTTAAGACGATACATGTCTAAGTTTTGGTTATTTTGCTTTTATGTTAGGTATGAGATTAAATCATTCAGTGCATGAAAGTAATTTTCCATATGTATAGCACTTAATTTTCTTGTAGTTTGATTTGCCCACTTTCTGGCATTGGCAGTGGTGTAAGCTGTCCCCAGGGGAGAGGATGGTATGGGTGGGCCTGACAGCCCGAGGCAGGCAGGAGGTGGCTTTTGCTTGTGCTAGCAGAGGTAGGCTTGCATCAGATGTCAAACTAGGACTTGAGAGAGGAAGATGTTTGACCTGTTAGGACTGCAAAGAGCAGGGATGACAGTGAGCAGTTAATGAAAGATCTTGGATGTTGATGAAGCATAATTTCTGTGGGTGCAGGAGCAACAAATAAAATGTCAAAACCTGCACTGCTCTGTGTATTATTAATGCCAGTTACCCATCAAGGTTAATCATTCCAAAGCTGCTACAGGTATGTCAGGATTCTGGGTTGGGTCAGTGTTTTATCTTATGCAAGTATTTACATAAGCATTTCTACTGTGAAATGATTGTCCCCTCTCAGGCCCTATTGATGGATTAGACTACTACTAAAGTCTTTTGGAAGACTACTGAAGTGAACAAAATAAAATAGTTATTACCTGTATGTTTCAACTGGATATCTTTGTGTCTTACTAATAGCTTTAATAGCTAAAACTTGCATTCTTCTACAGAACATAAAGTATGTGAGTGTTGTAATAAAAATCTTGTTCAAACCTATCTAGATTCTAGTGAAGCAAAACTTGTATTTTCTCTTTTTGGAGAAGATAGCAAGAAAGAGGTGGGAATTTGTTCTCTAAAACTGTAGATTTTGATGTATAGATTTTGATTTTTCTATCAAAAACTTTTTTATATATTTAAAAAATAGATCTCCCTTGGGGTATCTAATGTCACAGAGCCTCAGGGCCTAGTTTACCAGCTAAGGTGTGGATGCTTAACCCTGGACCCCAATACTTTTCATCTTACAGTCTTCAAGGGGAATAAAATGCTGATGAATTACAGTTTATTTTGAAGTGATGACACCTGTAATAAGCTACAGGAAAAATAACTTGCTGTTTCAGTTATTACGAAAACATTTGTGTCTATCTTGTCAAATAGTCAGTGAGCTTATTAGAGTCTACAAAATAAGGTCCTTGCCAAACACTGAGGATTGTTGAAAAATGCTTAAAATCCTAGCTTACTATGTCTCTCACCCAACTCCTTTTTACCCTTGGATTCATTCAATATTTTTATTATATGCGTTTTGGTACGTGGCTTTCCAATGTGTCTCCTGGGTATCTTCCCCCCCCCCAACACACACACCCTGTCCCTCATACACTGTGATGCTAAGGAAGCTGTCTTTTTAATACATCTGTCTTGTGTTTGCTTGAACTTGATACTGAAAAAGATCCAAATTCTAAATGAGGCGTTTCCATCCTTCATTACCTTCTTTTTCTCATCTTCCTAGTTCTCTGGCAAGTAACAAATTGGGAAGCTTATGCTAGAGCTAATAATGCTGAATGTTAGAGTATAAAATCTCTTTTCTATGTGACCATCAATTTTCACAAAGCTTGTAGGAACTTCCTTATCTAAAAGAACCAAGCTGCTCAGTCAGGTTTGGTTGGAAGGAGGCATCAGGCTCAGAAGTTACCAGCAGGGTGGTTGTAGCAGCCTTGTGTCTGCAGTGCCTGGTGCAGCTTCCTTAGGCCATGGTTTTGCAGCTGCTTCAGGCTAGTAAGAGAGCTGGCTGGAAGGGATGCTCACGCTTCTGTATGCCTCCAGCTTGCAGGGATGGGATTTGGAAATCATGTAGCTAAAGATGGCTTAGTCTTATTTTTTGGTTTGTTTTGTTCCTTTCCATCCTTCCTACCCAACCTCCTGTGAAACGGTCTATACTGCTCAGTTGCTGCAACAGCACTGTAGTGTAGGGAAAGGGAGGGTGGTTTATCCTTTCAGCAGTAGTCTGTATTTTTAGGTCAGATCAAAGTGGTTCTGTGAATGCCAGTAGAGTCATTAGGGGGATAAATGACATGTCGACACTGGGAAATAACATTATTGAAGTTGTATATGTCCCATATTGGCATTTTGTATGATAACCTTTAGTAAGGTTTCTGCTAAACCAGGGGATTTTCTGCTCTGAGTTCGTACTGTAAGTTGCTTATCTTACTTGAGCTCAAGAACTTTGTCACTTATGTGGGGATATGCAGAATCCCACAGGCCAGCAGACAGTGAGATAGCTCACGGGACTTTTACACATCCCATTGTCGAACTACAAGCTGGTTATAGCTCTCTTTAGAAATGTGTATGTTTGTAGATGTCTGTGCTGGAAATAGACTTTTACCCACATTGTAATGGATTATTTCATTGCTGTCTAGTTTCTTTACTGTATTTTTGAGCTTTGTGTCAATACTAGAGTTGTTTAGAAAACCACAGTCTTTTTCAAAGGCAAGTGTGCATGTTATTTCTTCTCTGAAACTGCCACATGGATTTCCTTAATTGTGAAACAGATAGTCTTCTGAAGAGAAGATGTATGGACAGAAATTCTGACTGGAGGACTGTAATGAGACCTTTAAATTTTGTGCTGCGCAATACCTAGCCCTAGAACTGGAAGGGATTTGAAGGGTTTGAAGAAGGAAGAGACAGATAAGACACTTGCTTTGAATTGTCTTAGAAGTTTCTATCTTGACCTAAGACTGTGTTTTCCTTTGAGAAATCTTAGTAGTACAGCTTGCATGCCTGTGTGGAACTTTCTGGTTTGCTGACTGCATGTTTGGTGTTAACTTAAGGGATGGCCCTGGTAGGGGTCCGAGCTGTTTGGATTTTCAAAGTCAGTCTTACCCAGTGGAAGACTCCCCTTAGGTAATCTGATGACTGAACATTTGAACTCACTGAATACGAATGAATATGGGGTAATGGTGATGAATATTTTGGGATCTCTTTTTAAGAATTATAATAGACTATTCATTGCAAGTTGTCACTTAGAAAATATTCTTACAAGTATCTGTTTTGTATAGGCAAAAGTAATTAATCTAAGGTCTTCTGGCGCATGTGAATAGTTGAATGTGCAGCAGTTGCCTTTTGAAGTATACGGGGGAGCATAAAATGACTTCCTGGAAGGCAGGTAGTATTGCATTACTGTTTATGGTTCAAGGATTTTGACTATACATTTTGTCTAGGTTTTGTTTTGCTGAACCCAGACCTACGCAATTGGAAATCTCACCCTTGGGCTATAGGAGGAGGATAGATACTGTTGATGAAAGGAGAGACTTACCATCTTCAAAAGACTTTGGACAATGGAAAGGTTCCCCCTCCTTTGTTGTGGACAAGAAAGAGCTGCCATATGTAATGTGTACTGTGAAACTGGGGTGAGAATTTCTCACTGTGTTTTGTAGAATGTCACAACAGTGCTCAACAACTGCATGTTTTCCTTCAGCATCTATATCCCTACTTCTAATGAAGAGGTGCTGCTTGTCTGGAAGGGTGAATCATTGTTTCCAGTCAGTAAAAACTCTTTCAATTGGCCTCAGACTAGCCTGTTGATGAAAAGGAATTAGCCAGAGTGACAAACACATGTAATTTCTGAGAGCTCACTGTATCTTCTCTGATGTTTTCTGAAGTGCTGGTTCTGTTGAAAAAAAGGAAGGGGTGTGTGTGGGGTGGGTGGGTGTGGCGTGGCGCGGAGGCGCTGGGGGAAGCAAATACAAAAACCTGTTTCCAAAACAAAGAGCGAAGTTTTTTCTGATGGGACTGAAGGATTTAGATTTAGGGTGACCGGGCTGATGCTGGATGATTTATACAAGGTATCATTCAGAGAACCATCTAGATCCAGAAGGACTTCTTTCTGTTGTGTGTTCCTATGGAAAAGGTGGCAGTGTACCATGTAGATTACTTCTTATCAACACATCAATTTTTTTGTAGTATGTCCTTTTTTAAAGAGAGGATGGGATAATGGGATATTGCCAGGCCACTATTTCACTAATAATCTTAAAAAAAAAACCCAACACTTTCCTACATTTTTTTTTGAGAAAAAGATAGGACATAGTGTATGGATAGGCAGTGATTTAGACATTTAGAGTAGAACTGAATAATGCTGATTTGTGTGCATTGTAGTTCTTCCTAGTTTAAAAATTGCATCCAAAACTTGGCAGTATTCAGCTGGGGTGTAAGGCAAAAGGTCTTGGTGCAGGCTGGGTGAACTGTGTGAATCCCCATTCACAGGGGAGAGGTTGAATGGGCAGTTCTAACTGAGGAAGGCATCGCTCAACAAGAAGGGAATTTAACTAACTTTCCAAGTAACTTCGCAGCTACTTATAATACCTCCCCTTTATGTGCTGAGTGGCCTTCTAAACTGTTGCACAATACTTTCAGAGTGTGTGTTGGGATTCTGGGCTCGTGTGATGCTGCTGGATGTCCTGACAGGCATGCAATGTCACGTGGCTCTTGCCAAATGTGGAGCTGCTGCTCCTTGGTCTAAATGCTGCTGCATAACTTGTGCAGTGTTGTTCATAATTGCTTTTAAGGATGTTAAGAGTTATTAAATTTTCCTATATAACTGTGTTCATTTGGCTTAACAGCAAGTCCCAGAGGAAAACATATGCAGAGGGTAGTGTCACAGTAAGTTTGTCACAGTATCAATAAAGGAAAAGGAGAGGAGGAAGCTGTTAGATTTGAGGATTCTGCATCCTACAGTAAGCTGCTTCACATTTTATTTGTTGTTTGGAAGTAATAGACAGAGGGACCATGATTGCTTAAGTGTCTTGTTCTAACGAAGAAGGTGATAAAATGTTTGGAGAAAGTGTAATGCCCATACATCACAAGGCTCTCCCAGATTTGTTATGAAGCAGCAAAACCCACATATATAGCTTTGCTGCAGGCTGTGTGTGTGTCAGACTGTCTCTTCCTCGGTCATCTTTCTCTGCTTTGGTGCCCAGGCCATGTTGGCGTTCATCTGTAGCTGCTGCTCTAGAAGTGTGCCTGCAGGTGCAGAAGGCAAACCAGATCTGTTCAGGTAATCACAGGTGATCTTGGCTGGGGGTGGGAGTGCAGTGGTAAGTTGGTCTGAGATAAGGGGAAATTATTTGCCTTTCCCTGGAGAGGTGGGGGATCTGAGAAGGTATACACCTCAACAGAACAGAAAGGAGTCAGAGGTGGGATTAGTCCAGGACTGCTGTCACCTGGTCTTGAGGCAGTTTAGCTGTGTATACTGTTCCTTAACTGATGTGAAAGTTGAAGTGTGGCTTGAGAAAACTGCAGTTTTAGGTTAATTACTCTTCTGTCAGTTAAAAGAATGTACAGTCACAAATGCCAGTGAAGTAGGCAGTGTTCATAATATAGATGTATATATATATCTATATATGCCACTTGGATGACTCTGATTTTTGATCCTGCTGTCAGATGGATGTTGCTGAACCAGTGAGCTTGTCTTGAAGTGTGTGTGCTAAAAAGCTGCACTTCAGTGGTTTAGAAAATGGATACTGGGATAATGGAAACTTTGTAGAAATGTTTCCTTTGAAAGCTGCAGGTAGGTTTTCTTAGGAGCTGTACCATGCCTCATTCTTCCCTTGCCAGCTTTTTCTGTGAGTGAAGTAGTTTCCCTTTTGTTAAAAAAACAAACAAACAAACAACAAAAAAAACCACAAACAAACAAACAAAACAAAAACAAACCAAAAAAACTTATCATTTATTGCTTTTGCTCTGTGATTCTTATACAAGCAGGTGCTGATGGCAGTGGATTTATGAAATGCTGAGAGGGGAAATCATAAAAGATGAAATCCCTTCTTTAGTCTAACAGTGAAAATCCTGGATATTCATATTAAAACTACAGTCACAGTTCATTGGTTTTAGATTTGGATGTGTTCTTAAAGCTACTATGTTTTAACTATTTCAGAACATCTTTTATACCCTGCATAATTCTTACTTTTCTAAGATGTGTTATGTGGTAGAAGGAAGCTGGCTATGATATGTGTTATGTTTCCAGCTGTAACTGACATTAATTAAGACTATTGCTGTGATGTTTATGTGTAGAAATTGCAAATACCTCTTAGAGATGCTGTCAGCAGTTTGAAGTCCCATGGGGCTTTTCCAATAACGTTTCTACCTTTGGTGTAAAGTACTTATGTTAAGTGTAGTCAGGGAGTCAAAGGATGCGAGTTTACTTTGATTTTACTGTTACTGCTTCAACTGGTAGTTGTCTCTTCAGTTAAGAATATGTAACCTGTGTGTAAACACAAAAGTAATTTTCCAGTCTCTGCGGCCCTGTGCTGTTGGATGCAGTTCCTCAGCTCTCAACCAGAGTTGTGCTGCAAGTATTTGGGAAGTGCTGTGTGACTGCTAACTTTGCAATCGGAGAGAGGTGGCAGTGGAAATGCAAATGCATAAAATAGTAATGTCACTAGACGATGATAACTATGGGGGCACGGACTGCGGAACAGTTTGCTGCTTCAGTGGATTATTGGGATGTGACAGCCTATTTTCTTCTCTTTACTGTTAAAAGTACTGCTTAATACTGAAGAAACAAGTTAGAAAGACATGAACTCTTAACTCTGTACTCTTGAATTCATTCTGTATGAACTTCATTGTTTTGAGGTTTTTTTTATGTAAAAGTATGGAGAACTATATTCCTACCTTTAAAAAAAAAATAGGTTTGAGTTCTCCCAAATAAGATTTTAGTTAGTTTGTTGGGTTTTTTTAATCTTGAACGTTTTTAATTCATCTTTGAAAGATTCACTAGACTTTATGTAAGGGGCAGGGCAAACTAATTTGCTGCATTTGAACCTTGTTATTGTACGTTGTTAACTTCTGACATGGCTTTTTGAAACGTGTAAGAAGCTCTGCTCATAGATGTGTGCATGGAAGGTTAGAGAGGGTTACCTCCTTCCTTGTAATGCCAGCTCTTCTCCAGAGATAAACGGAAATACTTCCTTAAGGCTTGCAAATCATGGAAATAGACTTCATGCTTAAGGCATCTTTTGGGTTATAAATAAAATCCAGAAACTCTGGGCCTGAGTTTCTCACGGCATTCATGACCTACATCTAAACCTGAACAGATGCCTTGTCTGAAAAGTACAAGAAAATGACTTTTCAGCTTTTCTGTTCTAAGATGTTTTAAAGTTCACACACATCTTAACTCATAATGGTGAATAGTTTGTGCTTAATAGAAAAAGAAAAAAAAAACCACATAAGAAATCTTGAGGCCCATGATTTCCCCATTAGCTTTGGAGAGCTGAGATGATGCCTTGAAGTGTGAACCTAAGCTTTCACTTGCAGCAGCTGTTATTATATAGTTACTGTAATTAGAAAGGTGTCTTTATCCTGATGTTTGCATCATGCTAGGATAGGGCATGGGTTTGGGGAGTTTTTTGTTTGTTTTGGGGGGGTTTATCAAAATGGCTCCTTGGTTGGGTGAGGCCTTTGGGGCTTATGCATTTTTGAAATACAGCCTTCTCTGCTTGCTTGTTCTGGAGTGTAAATCAAATGGATTCTGTAGCGAACTGATGAGACAAGTCTTGCAACATCTGGAGGAGACTGCAGGCCGTGTGTGTTGCCCATGGCAGCAAGGGCCACATGTACTTGTCATTCTTGGTATTTTTAATCAATTGTTCAAGGACTCTCTCTGCTTCTTTATTGATGAGGGTTAATTAAATAAATCAATACAATGGGTTAAATATCTAAACTGTTACATGGTGACTTCAAGGCGATTAAGGCTTTGAAAAATCCTTGCTACAGAACTGGAATCCTATGTAACAGAGGCTGTAGTTCGATGTAAATTGCGCTTGAAGGTTCTTTGTAGTGGTTCTAAATGCTGCAGCCACATACCACAAAATGTTCTGGTATAAGCTAACAAAAATACCACTGTTTCACAAATTTATGTAAATTTAAACTGTAGAAGCAGGCTTTAAGTTGAATCATACTTCATCTGTCTGCCGTTCTAGTCTTATGACAGCTAAAAGATTGTGTACTCTTATTTGTTCTAGATCAGTTGGTTGATTCAGTAATAATTGGTATTAGTAATCATTGATCTGAGATGTGTTTAGTTGGTATTTTTGCCCCTTGACAATTTGCCATTAACACCCCCTCAAGCATGCTGCAAAACCTGCCTGGGGGCTTTTGTTCACCTGTACACCAGAATTGCATTTTGCTGCATTAATATGGGTTTACATCTTTTAATGCTAATTGCAAGGGCATATGGCATCAGATTGAGAACAGTGGCTTTTAAGGGTGACAGCTTGGGGTATGTGACTTTGTGGTATTTGACATCTTTGTTTATCCCAAACTAATCTGAGGACACCCAGCAGTCTCTTGGCTTTTGAGAGATAATTGTGAGATACAAGCAAGTGCAGGGCAGTAGCTTTGTCTTACAAATTTTGTCTGTTTTCCCATTCTCACCTTTGAAAAACTGCTATATTTTCTATGCCAGTGCATGGTTTCTTGAAAGACTTTGTTAATAAATAAAACTTGCATCTCCATGGCACAGAGATGTTCAAGCTAGTCTTGAACAGATCAGTGAAATAAATGCTGGCAAAGTGGCCTCGTTAGTGTGGGGAGAAAATGGGAGTTGTTGAAAGTGCCTCTGCCCTTCCCCAGTCTTGGCACTGTTTGTAAAAACGTTTGCACCACTGATCTTTTCGCATCAGTCATCCTTGCTGGACTCCTTTATCAGATAGCTGCTCTGAGACTTTAAATCAAGCAAAAAGCCTGGTTAGTCCTTCTACCTTGGGAGACTGAAATAGTCCTTTCTGGAAGTGCCAAAGGAAAGGGTGGGCTTTCAGAGGAAACAGCGTGGGCGAAAAAGAAGGTAAGCCATTGCCCTTCTTTGGCAGCAAGCTACTGGAGCAGTTGCTTCTGGAAGTGGAGCCAAGCTATATCAGAAGGCCACAGCTAGCGTGCTAGTTGGACTAGTTCTGAATAACAGAGATAACTGGGTACCTTTAAGGTACAGCTCTGTAGTTTTCTTCAGTGAAGTGATCTGATGGCCATTGTATTCGTGTGCTGCAGCTGGCTGATCCCCCAGCTGCAGGTAGGTGTTCTCCTCCATAAGTCAGCTCAAGAAGTTCTTGCTACTGTCCTTCTATAACTCTTGCACTTGCTGCCATCATTCTTTGCTGCTGAAAGTGTTAGATCATGCTGAAAAAACCCCAGATTTAAAAAATAATAAAGACTTTAGGGGATTGCTCTTTTGTTTGTGATGGGTTCACTGAAGTGAACCAGTTAACAGGTTGCTACAACTGAGGAGGTGCAAACTGTAGCGTAGCTATAAGAACTTTACATGCTGGCTTTCCTGCTGTAGTAAACCTACTGGGAACCACAGCCACGGTTGTGCTTTATACAGAATTCTTACATTTGGAGTCAGCACTAATGACCAGGCATTAGAATTGTCAAAGGCGTTGACTTCCTCTGTTAATTAAAGCAAAATGCTTGTGTTGGGTTTCATGAAAGCTTTCCTTTTTTTTTTTTCCTTTCCCATGCTGCTGATTGAAAGCAGATATTGCTAAAAGACTTTGGTTTAGAAACAGTCAACATATGTAAGTATGGAAGCACTGGGAGAACAGTGATAGGCTTATGGTCATCAGCATCCTGAGGCTGTTAGTTAATGTCCCTATCCATGACTATTGCAACAAAAACAAAATTTTGCTATAATGGCACACCTAGTATCTCTGTTTCTTATTACAAGCACATCTGGAAAGAATGTGAGTAAGATCCTGGAGTGGGTTTCTTTATTTACTTGTTCAAATTTCACTTAAATCCCATTGTATTTTGATACTTAAAAGAAACTGTGTGAGCAGTTCGCTGTCCTGTTGCAGCCCTTTGGCTCTCAGGGTGCATATTGGAATGATCTACACCCTTCACAGCCTCCTCCCAAAAAATGTGTGCCTTTCACAGCCCAGCAGCTCATCCTTAGTTCCTGACTCACTTGCATAGTTGTGACTGTAAAACTGAAAAAAACATTTTGCATGTTTTGTGGCAGTTTTCCTTGGAATGTTATTGTTTTAAGTAGCTGATGAGCTCTGCTTATCACCAAGTGGGTCCTGGAGAAGTTTTGGGAGAAAGAGGAGGATGCTGTTAATGCTGCCAGCAGTAGAATATATTGTAATTCTTAAGATTTGGGTGGGGGGAAATCTGTTTCTTCTCTCCAGAAATGGAGTAGGGAGTGGCTCTGTTCAAGTGGGTTTTACTCATGACCCAGAGAAGAGAACAAGCAGAAACCAGAACCCCTATTTGGTATGTGTAGCCATTTAAAAATAGACATGCACACTTTGATTCAGCTTGCTCTTATCTGATAATTGTCTTGGATCTTGGCCATTATATCTTGAAAGTCCCTCACTTCCAGCAGTAAAAGGAGTGTTTCCAGTTCTGAAACTCAAAAAGGTAATCTAGCTTGAGTTCCATGTTTGTTCTTCCATAGTATAGTCCTTTTTAGTAATTAAAGCATATGTGCAAAAATTTTAAGTGAATAAAATACCTAAGTTTGCTTAAACCTTAGTATGAGTTCAGGCCTTCTTTCTGCAGCATTAAGTAGTATGTGGGGGTTTTGGGGTTTTTCCTCTGGGAGAAGTCTGCTTAAAATCCTGACAGCTGTACTTGAAACTTGACCAGCTTGGTAATATGGTGTTCAGAAGTTTGCCAGTGCGCTGGAGTTCTTCCTCTGCTCTTTGTGTTAAATGTCATAACAGGGAATTGTTATGGTATCATGTACTTATCTCCAGCAAGCATCGTAAAATTAAGTGTTGTGGTCATATTTAAGTGTACAGGGGCAGAACTGATACTTAGTGGTGCTGTTTGGTATGTGATAAGGCATAGTGGTGCTGTTTAGGAACAGTATTGATAAATAATTTAGTACTCGTAATTTTCTTGAAAGAATTTCTGCTCTGTTAAAATCAAAAGGATTAGTTGATGCGTACCTGTATGTGAATGGAAATGCTTGTATGCCTGAATTTGAATCATACCTCAGCCCAGGAGTATACCAGCTCCTCCGATCTCATTCCTGGAATGTGACGTTACCTTGGATGCAAAGCAGAGAATGCCTGAAGATATTTTGGCTTCTAAGCTGGCATCAAAAGATGCAAGTTTGCTCCTGAACTGCTGAAAACCAATTAAGCTGGGGTAAAAACTCAGTCATTGTAAACTCTTATGCACGCTGCTGTAGCTTGTTTCATGGCAGGGTTGGGGGTGGCCTCTTAGGTGTTTTGTGTAGTTTCAGGTTCCTACACTGAACACGGGTTGAATATGAGCAGTCCTGACATGGTCGTTAGTGTGAGTTAGTAGCATGAAAAGAAGGAGTTTAGCTGTGAACCAAGGTAAAAGACAGCAAGACAGACATACTGTCAAAGGGAAGCTCAAATGAAGTAACGCAAACACAGGGGGATGAGAAGACAGCTAAATAATCAAACAGTGGATTGCCAGTAGCGACGGGCCACAAAAATAGCTTGTCTTACCCTCAGCACAGGCATCAACTGCAGTTTTGTTAGCAATCATCAGTTTTCTGATCATTGAGAAATGGCTGACACACTGGAAGTGAGCAGTTGCAGATGTAATTTGGAAAGTGGATTTCCTTTTGGAATTCCCAAATGCTTAGTAGTCAACAGTATGAATGAGAGATGTAAGCATGCAAAGCAGTTTTCTTCCTGGTGCTGTCTGCTTACTGCAATGCAGGCTTGAACCTAAAGAGAAAACACTACAACCAACTCATGAAAGAGCTTGGATTTTGTTTTTTTAGCTGCTTGCCTTTTTTTATTTTTCTGCGATACTAGAGAGATGCTGCAGGTCATAGTCACAGAGTTGGGGAAATTTTGTGGTAACTAAACTATATCTATTTATTAGAGTTTAAAAAAAAAAAAAAGCTTAGTCTGAAAGATCAACTCCTTCAACTGTATTAAGAGAATTCTCCCCCCCCCCCTTTTTTTTTATGGTGAATGTTGAAGTAATTGAGAGAAAATAAATTATGAGATTTTTCAAGACCCTGAATTTCGAGAACTGAATTTTAATTAAAGGAGTACTTCACTTGGATCATTCAACTGAAAAACATATTTTGTCTTCTAAGCAGTTTGAAATATTAAAGGTCACACTTCTCTGCATTTCAAGCTCCAGTTTCTGGTGTGTTTTAGCCTTTTACATGTCTTTATTGCAAATTGTGGCAATCCAAGGCTTAAGGTCAAAATTTAATATATTTTTGTGGGAAGACTGAAGCAATGTATGTTTCTATCATGACACAAAAAAATAATAATAAATAATAACGGAACCATCATAGAATTCATCCCCCCGCGCCGGGCCCTGTCGGGGCCGCCCCTGGAGCCCTGGGCTCAGCCCTGGGCCCCTCGCTGCCAGAGGGACGCTGAGGGGCTGGAGCGTGTCCAGAGCCGGGCAGGGGCTGGGGAAGGGGCTGGGGCACAGGCTGAGGGGGGAGGCAGCCTGGAGAGGAGGGGGCTCGGGGGGGCCCTGATGGCTCCCTACAGCTGCCTGACAGGGGGCTGTGGGCAGGGGGTCGGTCTCTGCTCCCAGGGAAGGAGCGACAGGAGCAGAGGGAACGGCCTCGAGCTGCGCCAGGGCAGGGTTAGGGTGGGGGTGAGGGGACATTTCTGCCCTGGAAGGGTGGTCAGGCACCGGCACAGGCTGCCCTGGGGAGGGGACACCGGCACTGGGGGCGTTTCAGCGACGCGTAGATGTGGCGCTTGGGGACAGGGTTTGGTGGTGGCCTGGGCAGTGTTAGGTTTGCAGGTGAGTTTGATGATCTTAAAAGTCTTTTCTAATCAAAATGATTCTCTTATTCTAAAGTTTCCATATTTGAATGTCATTACTATGTAGCTCAGTATCATATTAATGGAGAATCATATCTAATTGAATATAAACTGTTTCTGGACAAACACCACTTGCTTTGTTAATATGCTAAAGGCCTTTGCTAAACTAAGGTTAGAAACTGACATGAATACATGCTTTGGTGACCTCTAAAGACGTGAAATTGAATAATTTAAAAACTTGGAGTCTTTTTCCCCATTTTGGGTTAAAAACATATATCTTAGGGGGCTGACACTGAAATCATAACCAGAAAGGATTCTTTGAACTCTTCCTATCTGCGGTCATTAATCTGTGTCTGAAATCATCCTGCAGTAAACTGAATGCCTACATCTTTTTCAGGGGTGTCCTGGTGAGGCTGGAAGGATGCAGCCACCCTGTGGTTATGAAAGGCTTGTGTGCAGAGTGTGGCCAGGACCTGACTCAGTAAGTATGCTCAGCATTTTTGTCCAGCTTCTCTTTGTTTGTGATTAAGGATCCAAGCTCTGCCTTCTCCCACTTCGTAGAGTGGTTTGGCTTGGAAGGGACCTTAAAGATCATCTAATCCCAACCCCCTGCCATGGGGACACCTTCCACCAGCCCAGGTGGCTCAAAGCTCCACCCAGCCTGGTCCTGAGCCCTGCCAGGGATGGGGCACCCACAGCTGCTCTGGGCAGCCGGTGCTTCACCGCCCTCACAGTGAAGAATTTCTTCCTTGTATCTAATCTACATCTACCCTTTTTCAGTTTAAAGCCATTGCCCTGTGTTCTTTCACTACATGCCTTTTTACAAGGTCTCTCTCCAGCTTTCTTACAAGCCCCCTTTTGGTACTGAAATGCTGCTGTAAGGTCATCTGTGCTTCTCCATTCTGAGTCTTGGTATTTGTGAATTGTATATATAAGGGTAACCGAAGTTGTAGATATTAGTAGGGAGGGAGAATATTATTTGTACTGCCTAACATAAGTAGGTCTACTCAGAGTGCTCCTTTAAGGAAAGTTGAGAGGGAGTTTCCTCTAAAAGGTAAATTTCAGCACAAAGCACTCTTTCACGTTTGCTGCTGCTTCAAAAAAAAAAATATCTGTAGAGAATGACTCACAGAATTGTTGCTTAAAGTTGAGTGGTCTGAATATATTAATTCTTGATCACATTATTAGTAGTGTAATCATTCAACAACCTATGTTTTTTAACTGAAAAATTGTAGGCAGGAATCTGTGTTCCTTGTGGGTAAAACCAACATGTGAAGAGGAAATAGGCAAGATCTGTGCCACTGTTGCAAAGTGTCTTAATTTACATTTGCTGTTTACACAAGGCAATTGTTTTGTCACCCTGAAATTTTCAAATATGCCCCCTCTTTCTCTTTATATGTCACAATAGTCACAGATACATTATTTAGAATTCTATTTCCTTCTAGCCATTACAAGGATTCATAACAAGGGATATGGGTGAATAAGATGCCATGTGGGTACTTGAGTTACAGCTCATGTTACAAATTTATGACTTAATAACTGTGCATGCTTTCTTTCTGTGGAGATAAATGTAGGGTAACTTACTACCTTAGGTAGAAAATGTAAAGAGCATACATACAGACGAATTCTCATCACAATGTATCCTGCTTTGCTTTATATGTACTAGTAACTGAGGGTAAAAAGTTCTAAGGTGCATCAACAGTGACTTAATAACCTGAGAGTCTTATCTGTATAGGTGTAAGTAACTGTGAGGTAATATCAATCTCATTCGTGTGACCTTGCTTCATTTGTACTGTGTCTGAACAGGAGCTAGCTTGTCTCCAGTGCTTTAAATTTAAGACTTCAGAACTGTTCTCAATTTTTTTGTGAAATAGTCTGCCATGGAACTAAAGACATTTAAGCCTTAGGCCAAAAATAAAGCAAAATGAAAAGATGATTGTTTTTCTCTTTTGCTCTGTCTCATTGCTAATATAGTTGGTAAAGAGAATGTTTCTTATGTATATCATATTACTAATTCAACAGCTATTGTCCAAAATGGACTATATAGTAGCCTGGATTTTAGAAAGAAATATTGCATGCTCACTTCATTTGAAAGGAAATACTTTGGTTTCACTTTAATTCATACCTACTATTAAGAATTGTTTTGTGAACATTATCCCATAAGCCAGCGCATTGAATATTTAAAATGTTTTGCAATATGTAGCCCAGTTAATGGTTGGATATAACTTCTAATGAAAAGTTGACTTAATATTTTGTAAACAAGTGGTTTTTGGCAAAACAGCAAACCCAGCAAAAAGTTAGGATAATAGCGAATAGGGTTTTGCCTGCCTTGAATACTTGATTTGAGGGTTGAATACAGTCACATCTAAATCTTGCTTTACTGCTGCTATTTCATTAAAAATCTAGATAAATTCAGGGTATGCAGTGAATTCAGTTCTCTCAGTTAATACTCCTCTACTTCAGATGACTTCCTTTTGTATAAAATGGCTTATACATCTGGAAGAATGTGTTAGGTCTGCGGAGCCTGTATCAGAAGGCAATTCAAAAGCATCAGTACTTTTCTTGCTCAAAGAAAAGTGAGTACAGCCAGTTTACCCTCAGCTTATTGGGTGTTAAGTCCATGGTGCATCCTTCCTGTTCAACAATTCTTATGCTGATTCAACAAGTTGGCTTAAAACAGCTCATCTTTTTTAAAGGCTTATTTAAATACTGTTCAGCGTTACATGTAAGAGGTGTTCTGAACTCTGAAGCAAAGGATGTAGGATGCTAAAATGTGCATGTAAACTTTGGACCAAGTGAAATCTGTCTTTCGTTTCTGGGTGTCAGCGTTTCCAAACACTGTGGTACAGTAAAAGCATATCTGTCTCTGATTGTCTGCCTCAACACAGCTCAGTACCACTTTTTTCCTTGGGAGCTTGCTTGTTGTGAAGTGAAAACTGGGTGAAGTTTAACCCTGGCTGTAGGTCTGATACCAAATTTTGTCCTTGGTAGGACAGGTACTTGGGAGAGTGAAAAGATGTGGATGTGTCACATAGGAAAAGATTTGTATGGCAGTATTTTTTTAATGTTGGTGAACCATAACTAATGTCTTTAAAATTAGGAATCAGTTCCCAACAAAGTGATGTGTGTAAGCTGGAAGCTAGTGATACTGACGCTAATGTGGGGTTAGTTTGTCAGTTTTTAGGGAATGTCATACTTGTGTGTATACAGATGCATGCACTCTTATATACAAGGGTGATAAATATTAATACATACAGAATATATATCTGTATATACATGCATCTGTATCATATAGATATATATACAAGTAAGACTGTATAATGTACACATAAATAAAATAAATACAGGCACGCACACGTAGTCCCTCATTCTGTTTGTGCCAAAGGGAAAAGCGTGTATGGGGATTTTTTGGATGCTTTTCTTGAAGCAGCAGTGACACATAAGTTACTGTGCTGTACCTGAAAAGTAACTTTACCTAACCTTTGCTTCAATTTATTTCATAGTCTGTCTTGGAGAAAAGTAGATAATTGGATGCTGTGGTTGCAAAAAAAGGAAAGGAATAGTTTTTAAATTTTAATGGTTTGGTAGTTATGCTGTGTTTATAACTTTTCTAAGGCAAATCAGTACATGGATGCCAGTTTCATCTTACTATCGTTTTTTCATGAAATAGTAATATTTCATGAATATGGAAGCATAATTACAGTGGCTTCTTGCAAGGTTTTTATGGTGAGCTGCTTTGATCTGTTTATCCATTTTATTCAGTAACTTGCATTAACAATAATTTGACAGAGTATATTAGTCAAAATAGCTCTTTTTAATCCTGTTTTTTTTGGTGGTGACTAGTTCGATGCTACATACTGGCGTTCAGCTTTTCACTAAACTGTTACTCTCTTGATGCTTCTGTTCCCTGTGTGATAGGATACGAAGCAAGAATGGAAAGCAGAATATGCCATTATCCACAGCAACTGTGTCTATGGTTCACAGTGTCCCAGAACTGAAAGTCAGCTCTGAGGTAAGTACTATCATGCTTTCTTTATTCATAACTTTCACTGTAGCTCCACAATTGAGAAGCTTGGTTATAGCAGCTTCTTCAATGTTGTGTATATTTCATACAGAAAGTTTGGCTTCCCTTTTCAAAGAGAAATTTGGTGTTGAATATCAGTAGCCCAGGGATTTTGTATGTTTATTGTAATGCAGATTGATTGTTACCAGTTTTCATAGTGTTTAGAGTTGTCCGCTGAAAAGATGGCGCTTCTGTCACAGCAGCCTGAAAACTTCCTACTTCAGTGGTTTTTGTCTCTAAGAATGAGCAGTTTGTGGAAAGTTCAGTTTCCACTAACTGAAATGTGTTCAAAGCTTGCAATGTCTTTGAAAACTAGCTTCACCTTTCACCTTGAAGTTGGTCTCACTAAATATAGTAAAGGTAGTATGTTTGCAACTTAGCTGTACATTAAATTTATTTCATTACTTTTCAAATGTTACATTCAGCTAAGTTATCAAAATATGCCTATTCATATAGCGGTTTCTTTTAGAGGAAAAAGCATGTTTATTTTGAAGGTAAACATTCTATTTATTTTCCTTACCAACTTGATCTTTTCTTACCTTTTTATGTTACGGCTTGCTCTTTTTTTGTAATTCTTTAAAGAATACCATGAGGAGAAAAGTGAAGATATAAGTGGCTAGAAGTGTCCCCACCATAGAGGAGTGTTTCAGAGGGTGCTTTGCACTCAACTCCTGCTTCTTCATAATGTTCCACTTAACTTTGCTTTTAAGTTTAGCTGTCTTGTGGGTAACACTGCAGCTTGCTATGAGAAGGGGTTTAAATTGAATGCAGAGCTTAATGTGGTACTTCAGAAGTTTGTAAATATGCATGAGGAGTAAACTTCAACTCAGATTTCCTGAGTATAAGGTCTTTGATATCAGTGGCCACATAGAACCACACAATCTATTTACGTCTGAAGGCATATATTCTTTAATCTTAAACTGACAGTGAGAATCATTTCTGTCGTTAGCAGCTTCAGATTTATACTCAGCCTAGTGTTGTCAGCCATATTGTACGTAATTGAATCAAGATTGCTGAACACAGCAGCGAGAGTTTTCATACCTACTGATGAACTTAGCCTTTGTGTACCCAAAGCTACTGCTATTTCCTCTCAAGACTCTTAGCCTTAATGTGGTGGAGTTTTATTTATTAAATGTGGATGTTGTTGTGTTGAGTTTATCGATTTTTAGGAGTTAGTATCACAAAGATCTGGGAGTAGACTGGGAGTATTTTTTTCTGTAGAAGAATTGCTGACAAAGATGCCATCACTACAGTTATACTGAAGCATCATTTCTTATGCAGTTTGTAGCAGAACTTCTCAAGTTTACAATAGACAAAAGGCAATAAACCTAACTTTATTTCTTCTAAGATAAGCTTCATTGTGAATATTTTGTTACAGCAAGCTGAGCAGCTAGGAAGAGAAGATCAACAGCGGCTTCATCGAAATCGAAAACTGGTGCTCATGGTAGATCTGGACCAGACATTGATCCATACTACAGAACAGCACTGCCAACAAATGTCTAATAAGGTAAGTATTAGGTGTTGGCTTTCAAGCCAAAGTAACAACAGGAATATTTCTAACCATAGTTACACGATGGTTCTTTAAGAAAACATTCTGTGGTTAGGTAAAACAGTAGTTGAAGAATAACAGAAAATGAGAAACAAGTCTTCTGAGATATGGTCCTTCTTTCTCTATGTTTAAATTGATGTTTTTCTTCTATTTATGCTTTCCTGCACTTTTCCATTCCAGTCACTTTAAGCAACAAGTTTCAGGTAGCTATTTTTAATCTCTGCTTTGCTTTCCTTCCTCTACAGTTCACAAGCAGAGTACTCAGTAATGAGACTTCTTTCCCTCCAAGTCTGAGGCAGTTACAGTGAATTACTGTTTGAACTCCCTTTTTGAGTAATCCCGTGTTTTACTACATCTGTCATTCCATGAATATGTCTAGTGATCTTTTTTTCCTTCAGTTTTGTTTTGTTTTGGGGCAGAGGGAGAATGACAGTGACACAGCTTCAGTGTTGCTGTTTAATTTCTTCATGCAACACTTGTTATTGAATTGGTATGGACTATTAGCTTGTAACATTTCCTGTCTGGAAACTTTAACACAAGAAGCATGTTGGAATGTATCTGTAGTGTCTTGTACAGGAGTATGCAAATTTAAACGAGTTTCATCTAAACTACAGTTGTTTAGTTCCTCTTTCTTTTCTTCTGCCACTCTAATGTGTTCAGTAGGTTCAGCATGTGTTCACACCTGCTAGCAAAGAACAAGCTGTAAATGTAAATTGCAATTGAGAAAAAGAGGAAGACTGAACATTCAGCCTAAAGATTAAAAAAACCTTGTGTATTTGAAAGGCTATGTCTTCATCTGTATAAATGATGGTCTGAAGAGAAACATTTTAAAAGACTGAGAATTATTTCTTTATTTATTTAACTGGAGTCTTTATGTGCAAATTTCCTTCCTGGTTTGCTATCTGATGGTATGTTTCCATAGACATAATAGTATTGATTTCCATCCAGCAAAGTCTTTTCTCTGAGTTTAGTATGTTTGGAAACTAATATCTGAGTGAAGTTCACTAAGTAGTACTGATAGGAGTGAGATCCTGAACTTTCTGAGAAGTTTCTCAATCTATCTGCTTTATTCAGATTGGTTTGCTGTAAGTAAAGGTTTGAATGAAAGTTACCTTGGTCATAAACTTCAACAGTGCAGCTTCCTGCATTGGAAGAACTTAGTGTTGGACTGTCTGACAAAGAGCAAAAATGTGCTTTGGATTTTATTCATCCACATAATCTCTGTGGCCGAAACTTGCTTTAGCCTAGTCAGACCAAATAAAAGTAGTGGAAGCGATGGAAGAGGGCACTTCTGGAATGCTGGCATTTTTGTTTAGTATTTTGATAATATGAAACATGCTTTTTCTTCTAGGGAATATTTCATTTCCAGTTAGGTCGAGGTGAGCCTATGTTGCATACTCGTTTACGTCCTCATTGTAAGGAATTCCTGGAAAAAATTGCCAAGCTGTACGAATTACATGTTTTTACTTTTGGCAGCAGACTCTATGCACATACAATTGCAGGTGAGTATATGTTACATTTAACAATATTTATGTAATCAGCCTTCATACTCGTATAACTAGTTTTCTTTCTGTGGTTATTTTCAAGTATTTGTTCTTTGCTTTGTGCAAGAACTTCCTAAATCGTCCTGTAAGCAGAATTCTTGGCTCATTTACAAGACGGTGCCTATATGGCCTGTAACTTTAGAAATAATACTTTTTTTCCCATCAGACATGCTTTTTTTGCTTCCCTGATGGTTAGAGAATCATTGTGGCATGACAGCTAGTGCCTTCCTGTTGAATTAAGTTAGAAATGATGCTGATGGGCTCTAAAAATAATCTGCAACGTCACTTGTCTTAGAAACCTAAAGTAACAGTTCCATAAAAATCAACAACATGAAGTTATATCCCCTTGTCCCTCCCTATCCCCTCCCACACTGTGTTTGCAGGACAAACAAAGGAAGTTTGGCTGCTGTAAATCAATTTACAGCAGTTCTGTTTGCTGAGATGTGCTTATTTGAGGAAGGTCACAGATCTAGCAGTATTCTCACATATTCTTCACAAGAACTTAGCAGTATTTTCTCCTAGTAACTGAAAACTGGCATTTAAATTTTAGTTATAGTAGTCTGTGGTGCAGGTCCTTGGCTGAAATGTTTTATTTTTTCCAACAGGCATAAAAGAAACCTACCCTGTTATGCAAGCATAGGGGCCAAATTCATGTTAGCAGTGTGACCGTGTGTTTAAACTGAAAAATTGGCTTTCGCCCCATCTTCAGTCTTCCTTGACAGAATAGCTTTTTCACCTCAGATTTTCCTTTATTAAGTCTGTTGGACTAAGACAATATAATTAACAATGGTTTAGGTTATGACTCTGCATGTCAAACTGTCCTTGCTGCTGTGGTGTGTCTCAGCTGTTTTTAAGTTGTCTCTCACATCTGTTTTTTTTTGTGTCATGTTGCCCCAAGTGCCTTGAGCAACGCTATCCCAATGATCCTGCTTCTTGGCAAGAAAGGAAGATTCCAAAACAGTTAGAGAGCTGACTGTTCTGTTTAGCTCTAGAACAGTTTAGAAAAAAAGTAGTGTAATTCCAGAATTCTTTATGCTTGTTAAATAAGCCATAGAAGATGCTTGTAATGACAAATTCAAGACACCTCTGTAATCAGAAAGTGATACCTATTTGTGGTCTCCAACTAATTCTTCTTGAAAAAAATTTCAGGAGAGGCATGTCCTGTCCTGCCCATCCAAGTGAACGTTTCTACATCAGTCAATATTCATTGGCCCAGTTGTTTGAAGAATCTTCCTAAAGCTTTGTCAGTCTTGCTGTTGGATCACACGTTGTGTACTGCTAATGCATTAACACTTTTGTACCCTGCTGTTCTTAGAGTATGGTTATTTCTTGTGTAGCAAAAGGAGAAGGGTTTTTTACACACTAGGTTTAACTACCTGGTGGTAAGAAAGTGGGTGGACAGTCTTCCTCACTTGGATCTGTGTGCCAGATCGGCATGTGGCCTGAGGTCAGAAGACTTAGAGCAAATATGCTTCAGAGCCAGGGAGAAGAATGACTTGCAGGGGTAGTTAACTCATTATATCTGAGTGCTTTTGCAGTGATTGATCTTCTTTCAATGTGTGATTTGGTCCTGTATTTGCTCATTTTAATCTCTCAGCTAAAATTTGGATTACCCACAGTTGCCCAGCTGGCACAGACTGATACTTACAGTGTGACAAGCCTTTTTGTGGGCATCAAACTTGAGCTGCTTAATTTGTTCCACAGAGGAGGTAACCACCAAATGAGCAAATTAGGGCATCACTGCTTCCTGACATCTCCAGACTTCTGGATTTTTGCCTGAAGCTGTCTAACCTCATCAAAAGCATTTGAACTACAAGTGGATTACGTGTGCAGTGACAATGATAGCTTCAGCTGAAATATGTTGCTATGGAGAAACAGTTGATACAGCCTTTGGTGCACATACTCACCTGTGTAACCAAGGTGCAGTTAACAGAGAAATCTATAGCTTGTACATATAGAGAACACTTGATGGCAGTATTGGTTAAATGTTTTCTCACAGAGAGCTGTCAGTTTGATATTTTACCTTTATCCTTATGTTACCTAAAGGAAGGACTTGCTAAAAATGCCAGGAATCTTTTTCATAAGAAAAAGGTGGTTTACTTAGATCTTCCACATACATCCTGTATTTTTTTGTGAAATCTGAAGTCTGAGCTGCTCCTTCCATGTCCTGGAAGACTTTTTCCTCATTTTGCAGACAGATGACATCTTGTCTGTCCTTTTCCCTCACCCCAGCTGACTCCTATCAGCTGTTAAGTGGGATTAGCTGATATTTGTAAACACCATTTGTGTCTGCTGAAGTCATTTATCCTAAAACCTTTCTTAGTATGACACATTTACAAAGTCATATCTTGTAGTATGTTTATGAAGAAGAGTTTGGGATTTTATAATTTAGAGCTTCCTGTAATATTTCTCTTCTACATAATTACTTTGACCAATTATTACTCCCCCCCCCCCCCCCCTTACTCTGCATAAGAGAAGTTAGGTTTATTTAATACTGAAGTCAGCCTAAGTACTGGTTGTAAAAGTAAATACCACTGTGAATTTTGAGTTCAGAGGCCACTAAGCAAAAATAATGTAATGTGAAGTCACTGGTAAGATTTATAGTGGTACTTAGAAAGTAGGACTAAGTTAAGGGCATTCATATGTATGGTTTGTTACAGCAAGTATATTACAGGATGTCTTTCAATAAATAATTGACAGAATATGTGCATACATCAGTGTCTGAAGGTCTCTAGTGCGATTGGACGGTTAGGTCAACAGCTCTTTCCAGGTTCTAAAGTAGCACCTGAAATAGAATGGGAGGTGACCTAATTCTTCAGAAATTCAATTTTAGATTTATTTTTAAAAAGAACTTCTTTAGATGCATGTTGGATCCTAGTGTATTGTCACTTCTACTAGGAACTGCAGTTTAACTCAACCTGTCTCTAAGATTTGAGACTTCTCCAGTATGAGTGGTTGCTTTTGAGCATTGCATCTTGTGATGGTTTTTTAACTTAAATTTACAAGTCTTGTTTACAAGTTTGCTTTTCAAAGAGACACCATGTCAAATCGGGTAACATGGCTTGATAAGATTGTGCAAAGATCCAGTCTGAGATACTGGAAAACAAACTACTGGGGGGGATAGTTTCTGCTAGGTAGGTCTACTGAATAGTCCCTCGTGATGTGGCAGTCAAAGGATAGCGATAGTGTCTTCACTATTCTTTGTTCAAGAATACTTAGTGGCAAACTGAGCACATTGTCTAATTTATGAGAGTAAATGGAAGCTCAGTTTTGATTTGAAACAGCAAGTCATTGTCTTCAGTCTTTTTGACTTCTACAAAAGGCTTTACATTTTTAAACATGCTTACAACATGAGAAATTCATCAAGATTTATCCTTCTGCAAGAATAACTTGTGCAAACTTCTCCAATAAAAAAAAAAGGTCAAGAAAAAAAGATTCATTATCGGCACCAAGGCAGCAAACTATGACTGTAATTTTTCAGGACATGGTGTTGGGAAATGGTTAGGAATAAATAAACAAAAAAAATGAAAATCAAAAGTTTAGAGTAAATCTCAGGAAAACTTTAGCAGCTTCTGTATATTCAGTGAGTTTATACATAGACCTTTTCATCTCTCTGAAGTCATGGAAACTTGCAAAAAAATGCCCCCACAGAAAAGTGACATCATCTAACCCAATGCTTTTTCGGTGGTCTGCATTGACATTTTTTAAAGAAGAAGCCACCAGCACTTTGGAAGTCATCATCAATTTGAAGCCTGCAGCTTCATGTTTAAAGGTTAATATCTAAACAGTGTACTATCTTCCTAAATATTTCAATATGTAGGTTGTGAAAAGATTTTTATTTTAAAGGTACTAGAGTTTTTCATAATGAAAGTTTCTCACTTGTTACTGAAAGCACTATGATGATTTTATTTTTTTAATGAAGGAGTTAAATCTTAGCCTTTACTTTTAGCTTGGAGGGGCGTATCTGCATCTACTTGCTTTCTATGTAAAGTTTTTATTTCTTCAGACTTATGTTCTATTTGCAATCACAAGCCTATTAAAAGCTAATGTTTTAACTAATAGCATGTAATTTAGCCACTACTTACCTTGTTTGCTTTGGCATGGAGCAGAATCTCTAAAAAGGTTAGTGAATAGTGGATATTTAAAGACAATATTAACATACTATTGCAGAAAACAAATGGTGTATGACAAATGAAATGTTACCTGCCATTTCCCTGAAACGTGGAAACATCAGGATTATGCCTGTTATGTTGATTCAATTGCCTAGGCAACATTCAAAAGAAACCAAACATTTTAAGACATGTAAAGAGCTTCTTTAAAAGACCAGTGCTGTTTTCCATATTGCTATTCAAGTAGTTAGCTTTGAAAGATCCCACTCTCTTAAGATGGGCTTTTATTTTTGTGTGTGCATGTCTGGTGACCTGTATCCTCTGTGTATTTTTAGCGAATTATCAAGGGGGAAAATATTCAAATTAATAACTCTTCGCCAAAGTATTGCTGAAAAGCTCCAGAACACTACCTCATCTCTGATCGCTGGCAGCCAGGGTTTCTGTGTTCGGGCTTTTAGTTCAACTTCCCCTTTCTTACTGTTTTAGCTAGATAACACTACAACTTGAGTACCTCATTGTGGTTTTACCATTTAATCAGTGCACTCCCGTCCAATTTAGTGTAGAGAGTCCCTGTGTAGTCAGATAATTAGCAGAAGAGAATTTGGTTGAGGAGAACAGCAACTTGTATGACAACTTACGTAGTTTGTCAAAATATCTGTGTGTACGGCAATAAATCTTTGTAGCTAATTCTCTCAATTCATTATGCCTAGGTACTGCAAGGGTCTCACTACAGGGGATGATTCTACGAGTTTGCAGCAATTCTTAAGCATAGTCGGGTGAGTTAAGGTTGAACCTCTGTCCTTAACTCGGAATTTTCTTGCTTTTATGGGTTTTAAGTTATTCCAGTTACACATGAATATTAAATACATACAGGATCAACTTTTCAGAAGTGATGACTGATTTTTTAAAAATTTTTTTTAATTTATACCCTCTGTTTTTGAAGACCCAACTTAGTGTACTTCTGGGAGCTGGACTTCTAAAAGGAGCTGAACATGTGTTCTGTACAAATCTCAGAGCTCCTTGAAAGAAAATTAAAGTTGGTCCTTAGAGCCTGTAGTCATTTTGAATTCCACCATATAAAATAAAGTAAAACTTCAAAAATTCATTCCCAGATAAGTGTTGACTGCCTTGTATTATTCATAAGAATAATGACAAGTTGATGCTAACTTCATCGCAAATTCAGTAAAACGAAAGGTTCAGATTGGTGTGTAAAAGGCCAGTTTCTCAGCAATTATGTGGCTGTGATCTGCTCATGAAGATGAACGTCATTATTAGAGGCTAGGTTCAGAAGCGTGTGCATGCATATTTGTACACCCAAGTCACCATTTTCCTAAATAACGGCATTTTATCTTGCTTTAAGGTCAGCTAGCACAGCTTCTTCTGTTTTGTTTTTGGTTTGTCTTTTTTATAAAGAGTGTAGTCAGAAAAGTCACAGCAACTGGGCTTAAGTATTTCTAGGAATTCCAAGACACGTTCATTATATGTAAGTGTATTAAGGTAGCTATTAGTGGTACAACTTAAAACCTACAAATGCAAGAGCTCTGGCTGAAACCATCCCTTAACGTGCCCGTTGTGCTTAAGTATTGCAGCACATTGCCGACTCTTGTGAGACTTCTCTGCAGTTCCTAGGCATAATGACCTAAGGAGAGCATTTAGCTTTAAAGAACCACCTATATAGAGATAAATGTAAGTTGCAAAAGTCATGTGTATCTATCACCTGCTGTATCTCTTTCAGCCTAATTTATTTGGCTGTTACAGATTTAGTTATTTTAATTTCAGTTTTGTTGCTATGTTGAAAGAAAATGAGATGGGGGTTTTTAAAATTAATCCCACTGCATTAGTTAGAAATACTTGATCCACTGTGGTTACCTTTTCCTCCATATAATACCTCTTACCTTAAAATTGTCCCTTAAACTGCTGTTGCACAGATTAAAATAACTGAATTATATAGAACATAAACAAGGAACAAACTTCTTTAACGTTTTAATTTCTTCTTTCAAAAGGATTTTTGGACCCTGAAAAGAAGCTCTTTTCCCATCGGATATTGTCAAGGGATGAATGTATCGATCCATTTTCTAAAACTGGGAATCTTAGGTATGTATGTGGGTCTTAATGCATTAAACAAAACAACAACAAAGAGAACATGCTAAATATAGTAACAATTACTCCCTCTGTACTTAACATGTTTGCAGCCCTTTATCTGCCTCTTAAATACCAACACCATCTCAACAAACTGAGATGTTGGGCGTTGCAGCATTTCATCTATTTGATGTGTTCTGTGGTATTAAAACAGTAAGAACGTGAAGCAATGGCATCATGGTTTTTGACTCTGGACTTTTTATTCTTGTAATAACTTGACCATATTTCCACTTTATGGCTTGTGATAGATTCATAGAATCATTTAGGATGGAGAAGACCTTTAAGATCAAGTCAGCCATTAACTCAGCACTGCCAAGTTCACCACTAAACCCTAAGCACCATATCTACACAGCTTTTAAATATAAAACTTGTGTCGTGGGATTTTTAATTAAGCCAAAGTTCTCAGTTTGAGGTTAATTTGTATTTGATTATCTAATATTCTGGCTTTCAAATGTGCTATATGACTAGCTTCTGTTCTCTAGTGTTTCTTGAAATTAGGTCATCTAGAGCCTTGGATTCATATTCTAGTCTAAAATCAGGTTCTGATCTTTTTTCAGAGTACAAGGCCAAGATTTTTTTTTTCTAAAAGACAGATATGTTTAGTATTTCATAAAGCTAGATTAAAAATGATTGCCTCTTCCCCATCTGACTATATTTGCTAATGGGAAGCATTTTTCTTCTCTTGCTCCATTTTCATATGCATGTATATATCTTAAGTACTCTACCACCTCTTCCTAGGTGATATAAATATCAGTAATTTTTGCCACTTTTGTCTTGGATTGAGTGAGTCTACCTGTTAAAAACTGTTCTTGTGTCTATTTCTTATTTATATATAGATAGTATATTGACCGTGTGATAGTTGGCATTGGGCTATTTGTCAACTCTGAAAGCTAGACCAAAATCTTGTAAAGTTTTGTCTTTGCAGAGGTTTGTGGGTTCCTGCTTCTAGCCTTTAGGATAGAGATTTAAAAATAGTGGTTTCCTTTTTTTATAACCTTTAATTAGTTCAAATACTGTATTTTGAATTCTGTAATTTTAATATTGCTGATTTTTAAGTTCATGTATAAGCGTGTCCTACAGACATGCTCATAATAAAACAGACCATCCACAGAAACTACTTTAATTGACAGTTCAATGATAGTTCATTCAATTCCTAAAACTGGACTCATTTTATCAATGGTTTTGTCTCTTAGAGATCTCTTCCCGTGTGGGGATTCCATGGTTTGCATCATTGATGATAGAGAGGATGTTTGGAAGTTCGCACCCAATTTGATAACTGTGAAGAAATATGTATACTTTCAGGGGATAGGAGATATTAATGCACCTCCTGGATCAAGAGAAGTTCAAATAAAGAAGAAAGGTAATTACCTGATTTTTAAACTGCTTTTACAACTTTTTCCACTTTTCAGATGTCATTGATGTAAATCATTGTAGTAGTCTTACTAGTATTGCTGTTGCACTCAGATGAGCAATCCTAGACTATTGCAGTTGGCAGAGCATGCTCCTCCAGCAGAAATGCAGGTAGCACAGTAAACCTGAACTGCTCTTGTTGGTGGATTTGCTTTTGGTGGGTGACCACAGCAAAAGTGGAGTACTAGTGATAGCATTTTGACTGTTATGCTGGAGAGCTGATTTGGCAATGCATCAAGTCATTCAAGAACATGTAGAGGAGGGCAGGTTCTCTCTCCCCCCTCCGTATAAAACCAGGCAGTCTGTAGGGTTCTCCTTTTTGGACCCCTTCCTTGCCCCACTTTAAAGCAATAATTAATAAACTCTCATCTTGCATACTGCTGAAAACAAATGTTTTGTGCTTTGCTTACGTCCCTGCCTAAATCATGGTAATTAAGTTAGTGTGGGACTTTTAGCACCTGGTGAATGTGGCGTTCTGGCATTTGACGTGAAACCTTACCTTCAGCAGTCACAGCAGCATGATACAGATAGTGGATTTAGAAGGTATATATCACTATGCTAGTATTAATTTGGAGTAAAATGTATTTGAAAGACAATGTCTAAGAAGGATTTGCAGGACTTTTTCCAGTTTAGGCAAGGTTTGTTGGTGGCTTGATTTTTTTTTTTTTTTTTTTTTTTTTTTGATTTAATGTGTGTGACAACACTCCTTTTTCCCTTGTTGAACTAAAGATGTCCAATATGGAAGCAATCATAATGTACTCAAACTGAATCGGGGCACTGTGAGGTGGGACCTCTACACGTGACTGGTAGTGTTACTTGCAGGGCAGGGACATGCATGCAAAAGAGGGACAAAGTACTTCTTTGTACAAAGTACAAAGGTGACTTCATCCAGCATTCCTGATGAATGCCTGTGCGCAAATTTCAGGTTGTCTGGTTTGTTTAATTGTCATGTCTCCTCTGCAGGCATCTGAAGACATATCCTAAAACTATTTTTCTGTCTTTGAGTCTATTAACCTGTTACTTGTATTCCAGCAGAGTCTCAAATAAACCTCAAACAGCATCTTTGTATTGCTAAAACATGTATATCTTTTCAAATATTAAAATACAGTTATTTTGTTTATGAAGAATAGGAAATATATAAAAGCCACAGAAGTTAATAAAGGCAGTTCTTGTAGTTCTTGGGATTGGAACCTTCTGAGATGAATTCTGCCCCTTTTTTTTTTCTTTTTTTTTTTTTTCTTCGCAGCAGTAGTTTCATTGCCCTGTAAAAACTCATGCTAGAAGATAAATCCTTTAATGCTTGCATGGTTAACAAATAATTACTTACGACCTGCGAGATTCTTTTTTTAAAAGAGCTGTTTACACAGTTTCTTTGCAAAAGTAAAATGTTAGGTTTGCCAGTTCTTTCTAGTAATCATTGTTACCTGAAGTATCTTAATGACTTTGAAAAGCCTAGTTGTCACTTCTAAACATACCAAAGTCTAACTGCATATGTAAACTGTGTATTTAAGGAAAAATGAAGATAAATTTTTTATTAAGCTTAAAAATAAAACAAACCTGAGAAAATACTTGTGTTTTGTTTTCCTTCTTTCCTGTGTCTTAGTAAACCACTCTACAAAACCAGAGGCACTGGATTCAGCAGTGACATCAGCAAAAGATGCTGAAGAAATAAAGAACGATATACGTGTAGAAGAACAAAGCAATGGTCTCAAGAAAGCTACAAAGGACACTTGCACCACAAATGGAAGTACGTCTGTAAGCAGTGAAACATCTGACTGGGATTTGAACTCACGTGATAAAGTTAATGCCCAGGACTCCTTAAATGATAGCACTGATCACAAAATGGACAATGAGGTCACTAATGATTTGACAAATACAAAAGAATCTCAGAGTTCTTCAGAACAAGTTGGTGGAACAGTGATAGAGAAGCAGCAAACCCAAGAGAAGACAACAAATGACTTGGACTTTGAACTGTCTAGTGACAGTGAAAGTGATGATGGTTTGGATACCAGAAAGTCATCTACTTCTGTATCAGACAGTGAGAATGAGGAAAAGAGAAGCTGGAAGAAATCCAAACAGACTGTGCAGGATGAAAATTTGCAGAAAGGGAGTCATACTGATGCGAGTGAAAAAAATGATGGTCTGGTGAACCATTCTGGGGACACACAATCTCTACCCAGTGAAAATATTCATGACAAAACTGATCTTGAAGCACAAGAGGAAGGTGAACAGGAAAGCCTTTGTGATTTAGGAAATGGGTGTGCAGACAAGAAGGAAGCTGAAACAGAGTCTCAGAATAGTGAACAGTCTGGAATTACAATGGGGGAGTCCTTAGACCAGAGTATGGAGGAAGAAGAGGAGGAGGATGATACAGATGACGATGACCACTTAATATACCTCGAAGAGATCCTTGTGCGGGTTCACACTGATTACTACACAAAATATGATAAGTACCTGAAAAAAGAGATTGAGGAAATTCCAGACATCAGAAAAATAGTACCAGAACTGAAAAGTAAAGTGCTGGCAGATGTAACCATAATATTTAGTGGACTTTACCCAACAAACTTCCCCATTGAGAAAACACGGGAACACTATCATGCCACAGCACTTGGAGCTAAAATTGTGAAGAATCTAGTACTGAGTGCTGATGATCCTGACAAAGCAACGCATCTCATTGCGGCAAGGACAGGTAGGTATAGAAGACTTGAGTCTTTCATCAGCTTTTTTCCTGTTCATTCATGCCTTGAGGTGTTTTTTGTGTAATCTACTGGCTTTAATGTAACTGAGATTAGAATTGAAATTGAAGGGGAGATTATTCCTAAAACAATTCAGAAGCATTTTTTAAAGGCTTTTTTGCTGCTTTTTGATCAAGTATGGCTTTTATTTGTTGAAAGGGGGAGCCTCTGGTGTAATGTGTCGTGTCTCACTTCTTGGTTAAGAGTAGGTGATACTGAGTCTTTGACTGTTGACGATGTTGAATAGAAACTTTAACATTTGTGTCGGATAAAATTTTATAATGGTCTTTCTGTAAGGTTATAGCAAGACTTCCTCAGTTTCTCAGATTTCACCTCTCATGGTTCAGTTTCATTTTGTATGGATTATCTTAAGAGACTGGAATCTGATGATACCCTGTCACTGCTGCATGCATAGCCTTTATGTGTTTTGTCATGGGAGATGTAAGAGAGCTTATCCTAACTTTTGATACATGTTTCACAAAGCTACCTGGTTTTACATAGCTTTAATGGATAGGAATGTACCATTGCATAGCTGCCACAGAGGAGCTGACAGGCCACCATTAGCTTCTGGTACACATTTTTTGTGTGCCCCCTGATCCTTGGTTCCCTCCCTCAGTGTTGGCCTTTTTGAAGTCGTGTGGAATCTAAATATCTGATAATCAAAACCATGAAATCCAACAGTAAAACTGCATGTTTTAGATTAACTAAAACTCCTAGGTTATTTAGGACATCTTTAGATGTCATGAGCAAATCTGCCATCTATTGGATTATTTTCTTCTTGACTGCTATTCATGTAAGCTTTCAGTACATCAGCAGCAGCTCTGTTGCATTGGCTTATAAACAAATGGAGTATGTTTTCACTGGTTGTACTGAAGATATGTATACTTTTCTCAACCTGTGTGTGACTTAAGAAATATCTTGTTCCATTTCTTAAGCAGCTGATCAGGAATAATTTCTTCCTGTCGAAGAGGCAGTGATTAAAAAAACCCTCCCATGTTTCGTGACTAAAAAGAGAATGTTGCAGTTTCTTAATTTCTACCCCTTGAACTATGAGTAATGTTAAAAAATTTACGGATTAAACCCAGCCAATTTATTAGTATATTGTAATACTCTAATATCAGCTATTTTTTAATGTATCATCCTGAATAACAGTAAGGCATATATTTGCTAGGTTAGTGTAAACTTACCTCCTTTTCCAGTTATCTAAATGTACAGTTCTAGTGACAAAAAGCACAGGTAGCTCTTACTAAAATGTTGGTAAGGCCAGCTGTAGTGAGGACCTAGTCAAGAAGCATCAGAATAAAAGTTGTACCAACAGACCTGTAGTGAAGTAGCATGTTTGTGTTAATTGTCCTGATGTAGATATGTATTTAAGTAGTGACAACAACCTAAAAGCCAGGAGAGGTGGAAATTGGTTTCATTGAAATTAGCTGGGATTCTGATTTGTGAAGGTGTGATAGTTGAAATAGTGAATGAGAAGTGTTAAAATCAGTGGAAGCATCAGTTTGGAACTCTGTAGTTTAACTATAGTTGCTGAACAGCTCTTAAAACTGCAGGAATAGCCATACTTATCAGCAAAGAATTATGCAAGTTTGTCATATTTCATTGAAGACCTCATAGCTACCAATATAACTTTAATGTTTTTCCAATTTCAGATCTCAAAATGCTTCATTTTGAAGCTGCTTTGTTTAACTTGGAATAGATAGCTTCTAAATGTAGTTGTAAATCGGATGCAATTGTTGTGTGATGTGGTAAAAATTGATAGGATCAATGTAAATGAGACCATCCCAAACATACCCATTTCCCTAGAAGGAAAAATGTTGGGTAACATGTTAAGGTACACAGCATGTGGTAATGAGAAGCAGTTGAGGCTTTTTTTTGTTTGTTTGTTTTCAGAATGTACAGTTTGAGGGGGGTTGTATGTTTATATAGATACATATACACATCCCTGTGTTCAGCTTTTATAAACAAATTCTTTACTACCTGCATAGTCTTTGCAAATCATCCATTAATGTAGATCTTAATACAAAAAACTACTTTAAGTTTTGGTTGCATTACGCTAATGTACTTTTACAGTATTTGAATTGATTTTTTCTAACGTTTTTTAAATTTTCTGCGTTCTTTTGAAAAATTATTAAATTTCAGGGTGCTTCATATTTCTCAGATTTCATCAAGACCTAGGTTCTCCAGAATAGTCCTGTAATGTTGGTGTTGCACTTGATACTTGAAACATATTCAAATATTGCCTGCTGATTAAAACAAGATATCACAAGAATACTATTCCCGATTTACTGGGGTGAAAAAACCTTTGTTGTCAGTATGTAGAAGCTGACCCCTTGCTTTCAGTAAGAAAAGAATTGCACTAATTCTAGAAGAGGTAACGTGGCAATCTTTGCCTAATGAGCAAGACTAGTGTCATCTTTCAACATCACTTAATAATTATTTTCTGTAACACTGTCAGTGAAATAGGGGAGTTTAGACTGAAAAAGCTATAGTCTACAGTAACCCTTTTTTCTAAGATTCTCATGGATTGCTTGTGGTTCTAGTTTTGTGATGGGGTTTTCTTTCTGGTTTTTCAAATGAAAACTATATATTCTCTGCTTAGATGGGAGTAGTTATGCTGCATCATACTAATTTCATGAGGGGAACTCTGAAGTTTAATCAGATTTTAAGGACATAAGTTGCATCCTATCATAGCTGGATTTGTGATTATTCAGCTGTCGACATTATTTTCATACCGATTCTTGTGTGATTAGAAAGTGAATTCTACCAGTGTCTATTACTGTCGGCAAGCCATACAAGTATTGCCTCTGGCTCTCGTGGCAGACATCTGAGTGTCTTAATTGCTGGTGAAAGGGGAAACAAAAGCATGTCCCTTGAGTTTTATTCAGAAGTCAATGATCTGAGACTAGATAATGTTCTACTTTTTTCTCTTTCTAATGTGTTTTTCAAAAGGTGATTTTAAAACTTACATATCAGTTCAGCATTTCTAGATCACCCCAGTAGCGACAGGAGACTTAGGACTCAGGCAAGCAAGTTAACTTACATGTTTACTTTGCATTAGCTGAGCTGTAGTAAAAGGCATATACTTAATCCGCAGCAGCAGTGGAATACTGTTAGCTTTTGAGTTTTGAAGACAAAGGAAATAAAGGGAAGAAGTCACCCCCAAGGGCTTTGGACTGGTCGGTTTTCCCCCTAAGAAGTGACCACATCGTATCTTGGCGTACAGAGTGAACAGCTAGTGAATACCATTTTAGAGTATTTACAGCATCTTTCCCAGCCTATTGCAGTAAATAATAGAAATTTCTTTTATTCTTTGTATATACGCATGTCTTTCTCTGCAGATAGGCACCTTTTTTCTCTGCAGACACAGATACTCTGAATTCTGAAAATAAATTAATTCTTGTTCTTGGGGAAAATCAGGGTATTTTTTTTTTCATTATATGGGGACGAAAATACTATCTACCTGAAATACTATAAAACACAAGGATCTTTGTATCCTCTAATCAGTCTTCATAACTCTGAGTGACTGAGAGGAGGCTGCCCTATAGTCCTTCCCACTTACTTACCTGTGGAATACCTAAAACTTAAGTTTTTGAAACATGTGCTGTTTGCTTTCAGCAGCAGCACACTGCACTGGATGGTGAGTTGTTACAGCTGTGTACACACTTGGCTAAGCAGTAACCACACGGTTTCATAAACCTTGTTGTGTTCCTTCCTCAGCTGAAGATACAGATGAAAGATCCTGTGGTTGATGTTTATATTGCGTTTCTGCTGGTGAAGCAGATAAAGCTGTTCAGGTCACTTAAAAATTATTCTAATGGGGTAGGAGCAGAAATACGTCAGTTTAGGCCCTGGATTTTTCTTTTCTTTTTCAAAATATGTTTAATTCTATGTGTGTTCTAATACTTTGAAAGCTATATGGGGATAATTTCCTTACTTTTGGTGACTTAGCCTATGTCAAGTTTTGCTTACTATCATTAAATATCAGCTTGCTTAGAATACAAATTGTACTATGAACTGTGGCTTCTTTTGTTCTTCCTCATCTATCCAATTAAAAAATGCTTACTCCTGAGTCTGGCTCTGAGGTACTGAGAGAAGAGAGAAAGCTGCCAGCTCCTGAAGTCTTGTTAGCCTGGCCTGTGGCTTGCTGTGGTATCTTCACTAGACATAGCTATGGTGTGTTCACAGGTATTTTTTCAGAAGAATATTTTCACAGGGTATGCCTTTAAAAAAAGGGGGGGGGGGAAAGTCCATTTGAGCACTGCTCCAAACTCTGGTGCTGAGCAGGTAAGCCTGACGCTTCTGCTGGTAAAGCACAGTGCAGTGTTAAAGCTGAGCTGTAGGCATGGCCTCGGAACAGCACATCCATCACCGTTTCATGGTCACTGGATTCTGGTAGCACAAAACATTGAGGTCTGTATGACTTGTCTTAGGTTAATGTTGTTGCAGAAGAGCTTTTGGATTTGGTCATAAATCAAGATTTATGTATCAAAATGGTCTGAAGACAAATGCACTTCTATTGATGAGATCTTTCCAAGCAGTGTCTGCAGCCTGGTTACAAACTGCCATAAGGGCTCTTTGGCGAGTTGGAAGTGGGAATTGGTGGCTGCTACTCAGCATGTACTTGGGTTTGTCCTGGCACAGCTGGAACATGCCTGCTGTGTTCCTGGTGGGTCAGATTGAATTGGAGGGTGCCAGCAGCTGAGTGCTCACAGGCATCTGGCCCCCAGGAACAGGTAGAGCTAATCCAAAGCCAAACTCCCTGAAAGGCGTACAAGGTGGGCACGACTCCTCCAGCACCCTTTTGCCCTGCAGGTCTCCCGATTGGGCTGCACTACTTGGTAATGTGAATGTGGCCAAATAATGCAGTATAACATTTCTTTTTAGTCTTCGTAAACATACAGCTGAAGTTTCATTTTTCTATGTTGCTTAAGTGCCTAATGTGCTCCATATTTTGGAAAAGACCAAATGAACTGCTGTAGTGGAAGAGTGTGTCCTGGAGAACAGCTGTAGGAGTTTATTGCTGCATTATTGATTTTCGTCACTTTTTTTAGTAACAAATTGTCAAGATTAATAGGAGGAGCTTTTTTGTGGTTTCAGCCTTTGTTTGCAACTTCAAAAGTATATTTGATGACTCCCCAGGTTTGAAAACAAAGTAATTTTTCTCCTATATTATGTGCTTCAGGGTTTATCCATCAGAGGATAGATGTGGCAAACTTGGACCTTACCTGTTTCATGTGGAAAGGCTTGTGCGCCTTTTTAACTTTTTGGAACAATTTTGAAGTTGGGAAGGGTGATTAGAGGCAAACAATGCAAAAAAAAAAAAAAAAAAAGTGGTCCAGAAAAAAAACGGTGATTTTTAGTCCAGCTGGATGGTTCAGATGTTACAAACTGCATCAGAAGTACTGTTGCTTGGATGGATTAAAATTCTGTCTGCTGTTTCTTCTTAATAAGCATGCTTCCAAAAGGGGAGTTACACTGGGGAAAGGGAGAAAAGGCAAGGATATTAAGTATTGCAATACTGCTTCTCCTACCCCATTAAATTTGGTGTTCCACCAAATCCTGCTCTAAGAACACCATACGTGTGAAATCTGAATTTGTGAAGGTGTCAGCTGGAAAGAGAAGGCAGCCCTGCGGATGAGAGGGTTGTGTTAGCTCGTGTGGTTCTCTGCACCCCGGAGCGTGCCGTAGGCAGCTGTGCTTTGCAGGGGGGGAGGGAGTAGAAAGCCTAGGTGTTGCAGAGGTGGGAAGGGTATGGTTTTGACCCTCAGGAGGTGGGTTTGGCTGCACAATGGTCCTCATGTCACCAACTTTAACTATATGCTAATGGCTTACACCTTTTTTCAGAACCATAACAGTGTCGTACAAATTAGCGCCGTTTCCATGTTTAAGGCTTCCGTTGCAATCCTGTTGACTAGAAGAAGAATTCACTTAGCTCCTCAGCATACGTCTGGTATGAAACCATCAGATATGCATGAACACAGAATGTGTATGTGTGTGGAATGAGCAGCAAGTTGAAGCACCTGACAAATCATCAATGCAGAAACATCAGTTTTAAAAATAGTTGGAAAAAGCAGTTTCTTCTTATAACTTCACAGACTTAATGTGAGGCGAAGGTGCAGTTTTATGGTTTTGTTCAGGTTCTCCCTGGTAATGTCCAGAAGGAGTAGCAGTATCTTTAGCTGGGCAAATGGATGTACTGCAGTATCAGATAAGCATTTTTTCAGGGTATTATAAGCACATACCACCTATCCAATAGCACCACCTAAATCTGGCTAACTGTGCTGTATGCTTACTAGTGAAATCGCATGCTATTGTTTGTTGTATTCTGTCAGCTCCAGAGCTGTGTGCAGGGCAGTATTGCTAGTCATGTCTGTATTTGATTCAGTATCTAATACCAGGTGTAAGTACCTAAACTGCCACTGGAATTCTTGCTCTTGTTGCTCTTTTCCCCTGAAACTCCTATGCCTATGAACCTGATTTCAGCAACCTCTTTATAACACCTGTTGCCTTATCTCTTTGTTCTTACTATGTTGTTGTTGCTTTTCTCTATTGTTCTCAAAAGAAAGTGTTTTCCAAGCCAAGTCTTTCAATTTTTTTAATCCTCTTTCCACCAGATCTCTCAGTCTCATTCTCCTTCAGAACCTCTGCTTTCTTTCCTCTGAAACATACCTGGCGTATAAATTAAATGCAGCTTTATACTTACCTGTTTCTAACTGCAAGTATTTCTACAGTTCCTACTGAGGCTATACAAACAATAATAATACTGCCCCAGGAAGCTCCCTCTGGCACTGTAAACTGACTCATTTCCATCAAGTGTTGCGTGAAAGTGCTCTGGGTCACTAATTACTTTTGGAACTGATGATTAATTGGACAACAGATTTCTTTTACCAGGGCATGAATGGTCTGGGTGTGCTGACCTTCTTAAAGGGTTTTGCTTTTTAGTCAGTTAAAACGTCTTAGCTGCAAAGGTGTGCTGGGATTAACATGGTTGGAATTGTAAAAGAATTTTCATTGAGTTTGTCGGACAGTGTTTTATTCATATTTCATGGCAAAACTTATCAATAAGGCATTTGTAAGTGATTTATTGTTTAAATACTCATTTTTGTGTTTGTTTATTGTGGATTCTTAAATTAATGCTTTTTTGTTGCAGGGATACTAGTTTGGAGCAAAGTTTTGCATTTACTGTGCAGCTTTTATATCCTGAACTGGGGAATTGCTTGCATTTGGTACTGAAAACAGGAGAAATGCCTTTGTGCACAGAATGTTTTTTTCCTTAATCTAAATTCAAGGAATAAAACAGTTTTGTATTTAAAGATAAAGGCAAAGGTAGCTCTACTGTATTCTCTTGGGTTTTGGGGAAGAAAAGTAGGGGAACAAGCTTTCAGCACTTTGGTAAAGGACAGTGATCTCCTGCCCTTTCTGGTTTAGTCTTTTGAATTTACAGGCATCTGGAAACCGAACTCACTAGTTAGGTCAGTCCTCAAATGCATTTCTGTTGATCTGTCTACCCCAGTGGATTCTAGTTCAGGTTTTACACAGGCCTTAAGTTATCTGCTATTAACTGTTCCCTCTCATCGTCAAATAGTGTGGGTCCTTCAAGACTTTCATCTTAATTGAAACAAGTAAAGTCATGTTGTTTAAATGACAGTCACACAGATAGTTTCACCACAAAACTCCAGGGAACTATCAGATTAATTTGCTGTCTGTGTTTCGTTGTCAGAACTGTTCTGAAATTTGATTTTGTTCTGGAGGCTTCATTCCCAAAGGCACACATGAAAATAGACAAGAGTTCATAAATTCTAACTTTAAATAATTTTTTTTTAAATTAAACTTTTTTTTTTTGTCATTAGTAAGGTAAACTAGATTGGGATATTGTGTGTTTATATAAGTATCTGCAGGAAGAAGCCCTGGGGTCTTTGTGCAGAATTGACAGGCTTCAACAAGAGCGGGTAGTGCTTGAAGTAATACATTTTTCACCTTCAGTTCTGAGAGCTCTGCTCTTAGCATTAATTGAACTCCTGCCTCTAGCTCTTGATGCTCTACTCCTGCTTTATATTTCTGAACAGAAAATGTGGTGCAATACTAAGTGTATTTAAATGGCTTTGCACCAAGACAGAATATGGACAAATGATTAAGTTTGATAAGCATTTTAAATAACGTGTAAATAAGATGAAATGCTGTAAATTATAGGGCTATAACAAAAGGGAAGAGTGATGGCTTTTGGCTATGAGACAGACTTGTCAGACTGAGTTCCTTTATCGCATTCCAGCTACACCAGTATTCATGCAGTGTAAAGATACCATGTGTAAGTGTCAGGCCTAATATATCAGGTCAGAATCCTTGGGGGTTTTCTCTGTTGTGTATATATTTAATGATTTATGGCCAGATTATGCAATTTTGCATTGGCTCCAGGTGTTCAGTCCCTCCATAGATCTTTGATAAATGCTGAAGCAAGTACCACAATTGGCAAAACTAATTGTTCCAGTCAAATAGAAAAAAGACATTCTTGAAAGGTTTGGGCAGTCAGCTGTTCCTGGGAACAGACTATACCACAAGGTTAATTTCAACCTTTATTTTATTTGTTCCTTTTTGCTTACTGGTTATGATGCTTCTTGGCAAAGATATATAGCAACTCTACTTTCTCTCTTGTTCTGGCTTCTCCAGAGGGTGGAACTTGAGATCACCTGTTACTTGCATGCTGCATCGTTGCTGGTTTCATGTGGATTTCACTAGCCTGCTGTGTTTTAACTTCATGTTTGTTGTTCCCCTTTGGCATGAAATTATCCATTTGTCCGCTTTGCCTCCACTTCTGCAAATGGAGGTTGAGGGGTGGCTGGCTGTTACAGGTAGCGTACTGTGCGTGCAGGGCGATCTGCGTAAGAAAGTTAGGATGATGTTAGTGTTAGGCTTTGACAGCATTGAAGAGTTTGCTGCTGCTTAGACTTGATACATGGAAACTAAGGAGATGAAATAGAAAAGTGCGTTTGTATTGTTTGTTTAGTTAACACGGAGATGTAGAGGTTTTCCATATGGATTAATTTTAGTGGACTACTTCCACGGTGCCGGTGTTTCGGAAAGTTACAAATAACCTTCATCCAGTTTGAGGCTGAGGTTATTGCATCTTGTTTATAGAGTCTCACTTGTATCAGTTGTGATTGTTTTGTTGGCTTGGGGAGGGGTGTTTTGAATTTTTTCTGTAAGATGGATCACACAATGTTCTTTTAAAACCAGTGTGTACTTAAAACTATCTTTTGTGTTTCTGGGAACACTGTAATGTTACGTTTGACTTCATAATAGGCACAGAAAAAGTACGGCAAGCTCAGGACTGCAAGGACCTCCACGTTGTAAACCCTGACTGGCTGTGGAGCTGCCTGGAGCGCTGGGACAAGGTTGAGGAACAGCTCTTTCCCTTGAAGGATGACTACATAAAAACACACAGGTAAGTGGGAGCTTGGGGGAACTGGGGCCGTGAAAGCAGGCTGTTCATGCAATGATGCTAACTGGTTAATACAGCTATAAAATGGGTTTCTGACCAAATCACAGTGATGTGCAATCCTTACGGATTTTGTGAAAGAACCCTCTATTTTTGTGCATGTCTTTGCTGCTTAAACTGAAAACTGGTAAGGGATCAAGAGGCAGTTCAGCAACTAGCAGGATTAGGAGAAACCCATGGTACAAGTGGTTTCTTCGGCAGTTGTCATTGTTAGCCATTTTCAGCTGGAGCAGCTGACCTTGTCAGTTCATTCACAAACTAACACAAGGAGTGCTATCAAGGTGCAGGATCGTTCATTCTGCCAAATGAAGAAAAAAATGTACACATTCCCACAGCATGAAAAATTGGTTAAGTATGGCATTTTTTTGAGACTTGGTAGTGAGGAGGAAGGGAGAAATGGAAAAATACAGAAGAAACATCTTAGGAGGGGTTGAAAGACATGAAGATAAAAGCAGAAGCTGGAAGAAAGGAAGTAGTGGGAGGAGGTTTGAGGATAAGAGGAAAGTGTTGGAAGAGAAAGGGTTAAAAATAATCATTGCCCTAGGGTGACAGCAAATAGAAGGGATAGCCAAAAACTTTATTAATAGAGAAGTCAAAGGGCTGTTAAGAATAGTACCCTTTAGGAAAGTGCCATGGCTAAAATAACTCATGACAAGATCCTGTAGAGCCAGGTTCTGCTTCTTGACTTGCTGTTTGAACAGACTCAAATTAATAGTGTCTTGCAGGGCCGCAGAGGGGCTGCCCGTCTGGGTGTGGGCAGGAAGGGGCATCGCAGCTGGGTTTGCCAGCACCGAAGTGATCGCGGTGTGACTGACTGGCTCGGCTAGGGATTGGCGTTCTGCTTAGAAGATGCTAGCCCCTGGAGGGCAGGATGGGCAAGTCTTATGGCGATGTCTGGGCACTAAAAGTAGAAACATCTGGAAGTGAGGTCACTTATCAAATGGGAAGCTAGGCAGAGACACAGGATCTCTAAAACTCAGGAAAGAGATGTAGCCTACTTATGGCTTGACTAGAATACTTTATTTTTTAAAAGTTCTATCAGATTTTCTTTTAATCCAGCTTTGGAATATTTGTGTGGGATGTTTGATTTGTCTGAGGCCTGACACTGCAAAGTTCTCAGTGGAAATCTGGACAGTGACTTGTAAGCATCATTTTTTGATGAATGTTAGTCTTTCTGCCTTTGTTAATGCACTCTTCCATTTTATTGGAAATTGGTAATTTTTCCTACTTTTATGTTTAAAATACAATATACCTTAACTTCATACTTTCCCTCACCCCTCCCCCAAATGTCAGTCAGTAAGACAGCTGTCTTAATGCAAATACTTTTACTTTATTAGTTCAACGTGTGCAAATTCTTTGGAAAATATTTTCTTCTTAATGAAGCTGCTTGAAATAGTGGTTACTAGTCCAAAGCACTTATGAACTGTGGAAGGGATGAACTCTGAGAAGAGATTTGTGTGTAAAATGAGCTTAAGAATAGCAAAAAAACAGTAAGTAAATTTGGAATCGATGGACCTTAAGTATTGACGCTACAAGATTACTTCAGAACCATCTGTGAAAGCATATGGTAAAAACTCCAGTTTTGTGGCATTTCTAGTATTTGTTACAGTATAGTTTAGTTGTTTTTTCTATAGCATTGGCTTCATGGTGCATAACATTTTGTTTGATTTATATTTTTTTAAATTATTCAGTTTGCTTCCTCTTTTTTTGCAGCACTTCATCATAATTAGATAGTATGCCATAATGGCAATTCCTGCAGACTGATCTCTGAATGTTTCTGCTGATACTTCTAAAATTATGTTTTAAAATGCAGCATGGTGATCATAGGCTGCTTGGTATTTTAACGAATTAGTTCGGATGACTTGCAAATTAATACTGTGTGTTATTTTCTCTCGGAGCTAATTTTGGGGAGCAGATCCAATGGTGTGATACAATGGCATGCTTTTTCTCTTTATTGCATATATGCAGATTGTCATGCTACTCGGGTTGTGAGTTTGTTACTATGTGGAAGCAATTTCAATAACTTCATATGATAATATTTAAGGCACATTTTAATAATTTTTTAATAATGTAAATATGACATTATTTGTGTTTCTGCATTTTTCTGTTTTAAATTCAGTGAGGCTTTATGAGGCTTTAATGGGAGTGCAAGAGGAGAAATGTTTCTTCAGAAATTTTCCAAACCAGTTCCCCCCCCCAACTTTCTCATTTAGGAAAAAACAAAAAATGTTAATTTTTTACATCCTGGTTGCTTTGCTTATTTAAATTTCTAAAGCAATTTTTTCTGAACTCCATCCAACAGAGAGAATAGCCCTGCCACGTTTCCTGATACACACAGCACATTTCAGACAGCTCTGTTTCACCCGACACCCATCCATCCAAAGTCTCAGCCTGGTCCTGAAGTTCGACTTTATGATCCTAACACCGGAAAGCTAATCAGGAAGGGCACTCAGACCTCTGGGCAGTCGATGTACATCCAGTCTCCAGCTCCTCCCATCACCTTACCAGTCCATGGTGAACACTCATCCTTCAGGTACCTAAAGCATAGCTAGAGTCACTTCAACTATATTTTCAGAAGCTGTAGTAAATATAACTCTCTTGTTATCTTTGCATTTGATTAAATTGTCGTCTTTGCTGTAGTTCCTTTATTTGCTTTCTAAAAAGCCAAGGAAATGAGTAAAACTGAATAGTTGGCTGAAGTGAAATCAAGATGTTAGAATTCCAGATACTTTTTGTGCTTCACTCAAGTGCAACTGGAAACATCAGAACAAATAAATGCAGTGTGGTCTGTACTCTCTAAAGAATGTTAGCATAACTCATCTGTGAAGTGAGGCAGCCTAACATATTTGAATGAGTCTTAAAATATTGAGTTGGGTTTTTTGTCTATAAAATATATCTGATAGCATTTGGCTTTTGTTAATAAAATTTTCCTTTTCACCTAATTTCTTCAGATGGGACGTTAGCTTTGTGTTTTGTTTTGAGGCATATCGGAAGAGGGATGTAGCTAGCAGAGTATTACTAAATAAAGCCGTATGACTGAGTGCTAGTTAATAATCCTTATATCACTAAATCAAGACACTAAAGCAGGAGGAGGAGGCGGCAGCGGCCTGCTTTTTGAAGTACAAAGGCTAGCATCTGGACTTTGTCAAAAGTTGTGGATTTGGTTAAACTACAGCAACAACACTTTTCTCTTAATTAAGGATGGGTAAAACATCTGAAATTTATCCCTAGGTATCTATGTAAAAGATCTAACTTTCTGGAAAGCTTACAAGTTCAGCAAGGCTTGTTGGCTCCAGTGGTGAAGCAGTATCCAGCTGAAGGCAGAGCTTTTCTCTTTGTAAAAAGTGATCAGAATTCCTTTGTACAATGCGATCAGAATATAGCAGTGGTTATAAAGCAGTTCAGTTTTCCAAACTACTACAAAAATCCAAAGCACAATTTACAAATGCACAGTTTTCTACCTTTCTTCTCCTTCCCCTGCTGCTTTTGCAGTATATCACTTATATTTATAAATCACTTAAAGGTTTTATAAGTGCAGCTTGTTAAGTTTCCACTCCATCTTCCTGTTGCTAAATTATTTCGACCTATGTTTTTTTCAGTTGTCATCTTTTTTATAGGGTTTTTCTTATTTCAGCTTCCTTGTTTCTGTCAATACAGGTTTTTTGATTCTTTTAGTTTAAGACATCTTGTTTTCAGTTCCTTTTTAACTGCGTCTTAAATGTGTCTTTACTATGACATGTTAAATGAACAGAAAAAAGTTTCATCAAGAGACGGCATATATCCAGACAGGAGCTGAAAAGCTTTTGGTTTTCTTTGTCAGTTATCGTAGAAGGAATTTGTCTAGAAATAGAGCTGAGAAGGTTGTACATGTATATAATTGCATGACGCTTCTAAGTTTCTCTAATATGATTGTTTATGTTGGTATTAATACATCGTTCAATGCTTTAAGAGGAGTAGATTTTGATGTCTGCTTTACCTTTGTGACCAGCCTAATGAAGAGTTTTGTCCACACCTAAGCCTATTTTTCTTTAATGCAGATGTGCTTCTTCACTTGAACATCTTATGGAGGAGAGAAACACACTTCACCTGTCCTTAGTTGAGTTTCTTAGAGCCCCAGACAGGTTTTTTGGGTGGAGCAAGACTGTATCTCCTTTCTACTTCCTTACTTTATTTCATTTATACATTTTTTTTGACTGTCAATGCTCAGGGTTGAGATGCTTTAATCTAAGAAAATGAATCCAATTACTCAGTGCTGCAACTTCAGCCTGTAACTAAGCAGCTGTAAGAAAAGAGATTAGCATAAGATAACCTGGGAAATAATATTTTCATCATCGTTTCCTGTTGATTTGGTTCTAGTGGTAAAATTAGTGACCTGTAAATACTGATCTCTTAATTGAGGCATGCCTGTATTCTTCAGAGCACTTCCACTGTCCTCAATTAAGATGGTGAGGAGTATCTTGGTAAAGTCTAGGAGGAAAGCAGTGCAGCGATCAATACCACTTTAAGTACTTTTAATTGATAGGAAGTACAGTGCAAGCAGAGCATGAAGGCTGTAAAGAAGTAAGAGAAGACCAAATAAGAACAGCTTTGCTGTGTTTTGACTGAGCAAGAGCTGAGGCAGAAGTACTGTATTTTTGCCTTGCTTTGTCTTAATGCATACATCAGTGACAGCTTTTAAAAAAAGCATTGCATCCAACTCAGAAATTGATGTGATCCTTGACTTCAGGGAAAACTTCCTTAGTGCAGCAGTTTCTTGGTAGAGGGCAATGTATTTTGTGTCCTGACAGACTTCATATGCTCATATGTTCACCTGCTGCAGAAAGAGAGTATTTGTAACTAAGGCATTGAATTTAAGCAGAATTAGATAAAGATGTTAACACTCACAACTGCTCCTGTTGTGGGTGGATGTAGTCAAAGCCTCCAATAACCTTTTCTGATAGTTCTTTGAAACTTCATCTGATTCTGAATTTCATACAGCAAGCAACAAAATCGCAGTGCTGCGAGAGGCAACCCTTGGGGAGATGGTGGCTGGACATGGCACAGCAATGGTGCTCAGCCTCTTGCTGTAAGGGTAGACCTTGTGCTTGGAAGATACCTCTTACAAGGCTGGTTGCTGAGAAGGGCTTCAAGTTATCAGAGCACCACTTCATAAGAACAGTTTCAGTTCGCATTTTTATTTTCGGTTCAACATTTTTAATTTCTTTCTGGGATTCAACTTGGAAGATAATTTAAAATAGGATATGATTAGTTTAAATATCTACACACAATTTGTAGTGAAACTGTGACCAGTGAATTACAGATGGTTCAGTTAATCTGGTCGATGTTCCGTGCGGCTGGCATAGGTCTTGCTGTTGTGCTTGGCTTTGCAACTTGAGCCCCTGCTTTTTGTCACGGCTGTTGCAGCCCGAGCAGAAGCGTGGCAAGGACTTCGCGGCTGTACTGAAAGGGAAGGGAAGGGAATGCAGTGGTCTTAGTGGCAGCTGGCAGGAGCTCTTCTCTGGCTGAGAATGGGAAGGAATCCTCTTCAAAAATAGCCTGGGTATCAGAGCTTTGACACCGCATCTGTCTCAACAATTTGCATTTTCATATGGCAGCAGTATTCTACAAATGTTACGGTAAATGCTAAAGTTGTAACAGGTCGTGAGAGTGTAATATAGTGTTGTCCAAAAAAATGCAATTGATGATGGCATCTTGAACTAGAATAAAGAAAAAAATAATAGTACAAGTTAAATTCTAGTGAGTGTTAGTAATACACTAACAGATCAGGCAACACTTCAAATACGGATATAAATTATATCTGAGGAGTTAGAAGTGACACTCTGGTTTTAAATAATGCTAAGATGCACCGAATGTTTGGTTTGAAAAGGTGTGTTAAGCAGATGTTGGTGGCTGAAGCATTTCTTTAAGATTTGTATAAATTAATTTCACTTATAAAATTTTTGTGTCTTAATTCACATGCTCATAATTACATTTTTCCCCATGCAATGTTATCAGTCTCCTTATGACAGCAAAAATACAAATTACCAAATTGGAATCACAAATGGAATTGAAATATTTTTAACATTTTCATGATGATAACGCTGTTTTAGCTTTTGCCCTGATGCTATATCAATGAAAGTGTTAAGATGCTTGTTACTTCCACAAATGTTGAACCCACTCTGCACATGCATGTCCTTGTGCGTGTTAAGACTGGCAAGTGCCAACCAACCTGTGCAGGGTTGAATATGGTGTTATTTTTAAAAACAACTCATGAATATCACCTGATTAGAAATAAATGTAAATTCCTGCATTTGTATGTCTTCAAATTTTAATCGACCTAACCAGAAGCTGAAAATGTAAAGCCTGAAAAATGTCTTTGATAAAATAAAAATGTTTCTTACATACCTTAAAGAAGTCTTTGTTTTATATTGCTTTTTGGCATGCTTGGTGAAAAGTCCCAGTGTTTCTTATATAGTATCATTTGGAAAATACTGGAAATAAAATAAAAACAAGAAAGCAAGCCTGACAGAACTCTTCAGAAGCTATTAATACCGTTATTTTACAGTTAATATTTGTGTATAATAATGTGGTCAAGGCTGATCTCATATTTTATTCTGCAAAAGAAGTTCTTGCTGTCATCAGTATGATAATGTGTTCTTAAAAAATGCTAGATTTGTTTCTAGTCTAAGAATCTGCTTGGCTGCCTGCTACATATAACTTGTGTATAATTCTTGGCGTGGTCAAGCTTGTCATGGTTTTAAATACAGTTGTATATGATGCTTATATTTTTGCTTTGTCATTCTCTGTTTTACTAAGAACACAAATAGCATTGCCACCTTTCTCTTGGCTAGGGAACCTATAAAAAAGCATGGAAATCCTATTTTAAAAGATCCTTTGGGGAAATACAGTGGAATGTTGTATTTTTTCCTCTCTTACTTGTGAAAATTACTGTCAGAGGGCAGTTTAACAGCAAAAGAAAACTGTGTGGTCTTGTAACATAGAAAACATTTAGTATATAGGGGGGAAACACCCCTCACAAAGCCGAATGTACTGTTAAGCTGTGATGGAAAACATTTTGGCTAGCTCATTTGCACAACATCCAAATAGTTATTTTGGCTTCTTAGGAAATTCTGCGGTACAGAAACGACGGACAGCAGAGGGGCAGGTTTCCGCCGTGTTGCTATGTCGTGCTGAGCTGCCGGGCGCCTTCTGCAGCAGGCAGTGCTGGGTAGCACAGCAGTGGCTTGGTGCTCTCCTCCACCAACTCCAGTTAAAAAAGAAAAATGAATTCACGTCCCCTGCGCCTATCCATGGCACCTGAGAGGAGAGATGTGTATTTAGGAAATAGGAGCCCTCAAAATGAGCTTGATTGACAGCTTCCTGTGGCTTTCAGATTTTATATGTTCTGGGATTGAAGTACTGATGTAGAAAAAAAAAGTTGATACTTAGTAAGCTTCTCAAGAAGCTGTCAAGTTCAGGATAGGAGAAATCTTTTTGTAGAACCTGTAATTATGACTGGATTTACATAATTTCTTAATGGCTTTTTTGGGTGGGGCTGCTGATTTATAGCTTTATCTTGAAAATCCAGGCTTGGTGAAAAACAAGAAACTGAAACACTTGTTGGTAAAGACCACACTGTACCCTTTCTCAGCCACCACTGCTCTCAGAAACAGCTTGGTGGCGTCTCGCCTGGTAGTTACAGCTTGAAACAGCTTGTGATTTCAAATACAGTCGTTTTTATACTTGCTTGTGGTAATCATTCCGCCCCCCCCCCCCCCCCCCCCCCCCAGTCTTGTGGCTAACAAATAATTTGTGACCTGTGAAGTCTGTGACCCAAGATCTTTGGGTAGGGTTCTGGGTGGTGCTGAGCTGCTGTAACGTGTTCCAGGAGGTTAGTGTGACAGCCCAAGATATGTGACTAAACTGTATTGTGTAGCTGACAGGAGTCCTCAAACTTTTTAAACAGGGGGCCAGCGCATGGATGAAGTGGCAGGCAGTCATCTGCTGCTGCTTGGTTTCCCCCCCCCCAGCCCCCGGCGGGGCAGCGTGGGGGGGTTCTGTAAATACCAGGGGCAGGATTGAGGACCCTGGGGGGCTGTATCCAGCCCGCGGGCCGTAGTTTGAGGACCCCTGGGTAGCAGCTCCAGCCTCTGCAAGTCTGTAGTAGTTAAGTAATATTCACAGAAAGAAGTTAGCCAAGAAAGGTAGAAGTCTCCTGCAGTTGTTTTAGATGTAGTTTATTTTTTTATTGCTGTTATAAAGTAATTCCCATGAAGTTATGATTCTTTTATCCATTTTCATGAACATCTTGACATTCCCTTTTTTATCTGCATGTTCTGATTAAATACAGTAACTAACAAGGTCATAAAATACAGACTAAGAGAAAATGCTACCTTATTTGAATACACTAGCCAAAAAGAAATATGTTCTGTTCTGCATCTCATCCAGGCTTAGCATCTGGGAAGTGTCTGAAGATTGAGGCTGCAGGAGTGAGCTTTCTACTTGCAAACCTCTTGTCTGTAAGGTTCAGAAATAGAAAGGTATACTTTGAGACTCAAGAATACAAGCATAACATAGACCAGAAAAAAATATATTAGAATGTAAGAACTGTTTCCTGAATGATGGATCAAGTGACAGACAAACCTCCACTTGAGCACAAATCTGAAAGTATTTTCAGGGCAACACATCTGCAGCTAATGAAGATCTTGGCTTCAAGGAAGGTTTGATGGTTACTTACAGTTACAGTGGGGAGGAAGGAGAGAGTGCTTTGTCAAAGGTGGAACTTAAGCCTTCAGACTGAAAATAAAAGGAGTCATTGAGAGACTTGATCTTTCTCTGCTAATGAATACAGAACCCTATTAGGCAAAGCTGTAGATATTCAGCAGTCATAAATTGTTTATAGGATTGTATTTCTTGACAAGCTGTAAATTTTTCTTATGTGGGACCCCTGAAATTTTTCAGAGTTGTTCAACCACATCAGCAGCAGATGTTTGAAGAAGATGACCTACCAGCAAGTGAAAATGAAGAGCAGCCTGGTCCATCTAAGCGGAAACGCCAGCCAAGTATGTCTGAGACAATGCCCCTGTACACCCTATGTAAAGAGGATTTAGAGAGTATGGATAAAGAGGTGAGCTTAACTAATTCTGACAGGTTTCTAACATAATCATTGTTAGCTATGCATAACAGTTTGACTTTGGTTAAATTATGCATGTATGTGAACTGACCTTGTATGCCACTGCAGTAACTTCAAATAAAAGCCATGGCAGGGTAAGAAGTACGGTTCAAGCTAAAATGCAGATATGTTCTGCAAAGCAAACTTGAACTAAGGAAAGGGAGTACTCGTTTGTGTAAGCAGGCCTTTGAAGTAGAGCTTCACTTAAGTATAGCTTTGTCACACTAAACATCTTACCACATTTGCTGTGTGTTTAGCTTTGCCAGGTATCACTTTAAACTGTTTTTTTAAAGTAAATATTCAGATAATCTGGACAAAAATCAGTGGTGAGATGGGAGAAGAGAGGTCTGTGGATGTAAAAGGCGCAGGCTGTTGAGATCAGAGAGCCAAAGGGGAGCATGGAGCCTCATTATCATCATAGACATGTAATCGCGGTGCTCTTAAATCATAGCCGTCACAGTTCTGCAGGTGATGGCAGCTTTCTGTTACAGAGCGTACTGTACTTCTTTCGTACATAAACGCATAGTTTGAAATTCGCTGTGAACCTCTAGCAGCTGATTATTTTCACTTACACTTCTATGCACTTTTGTCAAAGGAGCCACAATCTTACATAATATTACATGATACACAGAGGAAAAAATACCCATCTGCACACTATGTTATCATGAATTTGTTACATTGTGTGTGACTTTACTATAAAACCTAGCAACACTGGAGCTCAAATGCATTTTTTAGCTTTGATCGTTCACTGGGGTGGGGACAGGAACATATAACTTGCCAGCTTCTGGCAGTAAATTGATTACAAGGTTCTAGCCATAACAGGCTATTTAACAAGAGTTAAATATAATGGAAGTGTGAGAAGTAAACTGCATTATTTCACCAAGGAAGAAAAGAGTTTGTATATACAGCATAGCATAATTTTGAGATGTCCTGTTGCTAGACAGGTCTGGGAGGAACTCCGAGCTGGTATTCTAGGGAAAGGTCCAAAAACATTCAACCACTGTGATGATCTAATCTGAATTTCAGATGAGTGCAAGCTTTTAACTTTTCCTGGTAACTCTTGAAGTTAACAAATTTTGATTTCTTCTGCTGTTTGTTCCAAAGTATTTTGCCCATTTGATGTCAGACTTTCAGAAAAAATAGTATTTCTTCTTGTCATAATGCCAGTCCCTGAATCCATCTGTTTTCTTTCTGTGTTGTCAGTGGTACTTAAAGCAAATTGTTATTATGGGTTGATTTTATGGTTTTGTGTACTAACATTTTTCTAATAATGTGGCTTTTGGAAAACATTAATGAATTGCTGTTGTGATGTGCGCACTGAGCCAAAAGAAGGTGTGCACGTTTTCTGGAGGTACTGTGTAAAGTATTTATTGTTCTGTTTTCAAAGACACTATTCAAGTACCTTGTTAAAAATCTGAATCTCCTGGTGCTGTTTCTTTTGTGATTGATTGGTCTCTATACTGCTACCTACAGTTAGACTAAAGAAATTAAAGTTTTTCTACCTATCCTACAAATATAAACATCTTAAATTGTGATAATTTGTTTGTAAATTATGCTTTACTTAAGCTGCATATTATGTCTGGGAATTAGACTACGTGAACTTCAGAACAAATGAAGCCCAAATTCCAGTGTGTGTTTTTTTTCTTAGTTGGCTTAGCTTTGATTCCAGGAGTATGATTTAAGGTTACAGGTGCTACTAAAAGATTTCCACTAGTCTCTGTTCCCATCCTGGCTTATTTCTCTGATCCTTGTGCAACTGAACCAGAAGAAACTCTTCACTTGTAATTTTGGAATTTTTTTGGGTTTTTTGGGCCGGGGGGCTATGTTTTGGGTTTGTTTGGTGGGGAAGGGGAATGAGAGTGTCTGGTATCTTAGCTCCCCAACATGGTTTGATCAAGGATCAAACATTAGCGGTGAAACATGGAGAAGGGGGCATACAGCACATACACTGGGGAGGTTGAGCTTGACATGGTAGTGCCAGCAGGCTGTCAGCTCCTGGTCGCTGCTATAGAGACAGCCAAGGGAGAGTAACCTGTGTGTACCAGCCTGGGGACTGCAAGCATCACCTTGGTAAGGATAATGTATTTGTGTACAAGAAATGTAGTGTGACTAATCAAACAGGGTTTTATGGCGGCATGTGGGCGTACACTTAACAAAACAGAGGGATGATGTGTGGTAACGTAGTCCATAAAATATAAAAGTTTAGTGGAGCATACACAGGAGATTCCGCTGTCAGGAGCATTATCAAATAAAGTGAAAATAAACTTGATAAGCATTGCCGGTCGGTGCTCAGTTCACTTTGACACTGTGACTAGTTCAGCTTCCACAGGAAGGTGTTTGCCTGTATCTCATTCTTTATCAAAACATGTTACAGCGTAAGAACCTTTCTGCAATCATGTCATGAAGAGGTGTGAATGCTTTTCTGCCACACAAATGGCCTATTTCCACACAAACGGGTATTTCCTTCATTTGTATCCGTTCTAGTGGCTATGCCAGCCGCAAAGATCTACAGCCCATTGCAGACTGCCTTGGTGGGGTGAGGGAGTCTGTTTCAGTCACAGTGGTGATGGTTTGCTCCACAGCTACAAATGCTAGTGCTGGGACTGTTAGGGTCAGGAGTACGTGGTCCAACAAGAGTGAAAGCAAGTCAGAGTGTGACTCTGCTGCAGTGTAAGCCAGCCAGAGTCTCACCTGCTGTGTTCCTGCCCCTGAGCCACAGTTGATAATCATGGGACCTTTCAGCAAGCCCGTTCTGGGAGCTGGTTTGATCAGAAAAGGTCATTTTCCAGGTTAGTCTTCATCATTACCAGATTCCTGAAATAACTCACCGTTGTTGCTGCCTGAGTGCTGGTGCCAGGAGTAGGGAGAAGATGGGAAGAGCTGGGAATGGGCAGTGAAGGCAGAACTGCAACCCTCTAGCTTAAAAAATGCATCCTCAGAATTCCCTGGCAAATTCAGATAAGGATTTTTACTAGATCAAAATGAGTCACTTAGCTTTAAGCACTGGGATTTTTTTCAGTGAAATGAACTGAAATTCGGGAAATGCGAGAGTTTATATATACTGTTTCTGTGGACATAACAAGTTTAAATAGCTCCTTTGCACCTAACACCAAAAAGAAATCTTGCTTTTTCTTTGCAAAAATCTATGAGAAGGCCACACAGCCCCAAGCAGTACAGCATTTGCATGTTGTTTATACATGGGAGAGTTTTGTTTAGAAGAATCAAGATGGAAGCCAAAAAAGAGAATTTAAGTATGATTTATTCCCAAATTAAATCTCTTTCCATCCTTAACCTCTTCAAACATCTGCTTGCCACTTTTCCTAGTGAAAAAAGCAGTCTCTGTTCCAGTATTCCATGGGGAAGAACTGCCATGGATGGGCATCTCTGCTAAAATTTGGTCTTATACTGAATCTTATCTTCTCTTATTATTTTAGCTGTAGTTGTGCTATGGATACCAAAGAATTCAAAGGAAATGAATAGCATCCCAGCCATGGGGTTGCTGTTTAAGGCCACTTAACCTTTTGTGTCTTTTTCAGTGCCAGAGATCTGGGAGACCTGATCCAATGGTAACTTCCCTCTGACATGAGGGACTGTTTGAACTGTAGGAAAGTGCAAGAACAAGAGTATATAATGTATTAGGGTTGCCATTAAAAAGGCAATTGTCAAATCAGAGTAAGTGCATAAGGAATGGATCTGTATTGGGCAATACACAGCCTGCTAATGCTGCTGCCTCACAGCTGAGAGAACATTTCCCCCCTTTCTTCTCTGTGCTAGCTAGACACAGATGCTTTGCAACCAGTTGCTGCTGTGTCTCTGCTGTGGAATGGTAAAGGGAAGCAGAATTAAATGCTTGTCTATAGTCATTTAAAAGGCCTGTGTAAATTTTTATTTCTAAATAACTGATTATCTGATACATAACCTGCAAAAGATTACGCCATAAAAATGCTGTTTATATCGGATTGTATCTAGTGTGCTGTAATCTTCATGCTGCTGGTTTCACCGAAGGGGCTGTGCTGTCTTGGTCATGTATAGTCTGGAACGAACAGTAACAGCAGGAGACAGGCAGCCGCAGGGACTCGCGTCTGTCACTGTCAGTGCTTGTAGGACCAGTCTTGGGCAGATACCCAGTACCGGCTTCACTGATGGGAAGTTCAAAAAGGAACTGCCAGTAAGGCAGTAAGATTTCAGTAAGGCAGAAAGATACTTTTTTTTTTAATAGTGTTTTGCAGTGCTATCTCATCCAAGATGGCCTGGGATTACTAATGTCCTGGCACAGCTGTGCACACATAGTCTACTGGTTATATGATGCTTGTGCTTTTGTGTTTATTACCGTGGTTTTTTTCGGAGTGTTTGAGAGCAGCGTCTGTATCTTGTCAAATGTCATCACCTCTGCCATCTACGGTAAAATATTTCCCTGGTTTAAATTCCTCTTAGTTTGGGACTTGGGAGAGGGTAAGAGAGGGAATAGATCTGGTGCCAGTCAGACCTCCAGCTTTCCCATCTCCGCTTCAGTTAGTGGGGCTGCAAAATTCCTGCCGTCTGGCTGGATGCATACTGAGCAGCTGCAGAGTGACCACATTGCAGAGGTATGTGCTCCGCACCAGTGCATTTATGTCCAGAGATTTTTCTTGAGTGGGAATGACCTAATGAACTACTTGCATTCAAAATGGTTCTGTTGATTTGGTATATATTATGCACACTCTTTCCCTTTTAACTAAGCTGGAATTTATGTTCAATGTACAAAGACTGAAATTACAACATTCTGCTCTTACATAAGGCCATTTTATCACTCTGCATTTTTCTTTCATATAAGCAGATTTATCTCTTGATTTCTGTTTTGTACTTTGTTATATTTAATTTAGTGGCTATACCATGCCGTGAATTAAGCGGCAGTGTTTTCTCCTTCAATTTAGTGAAAGCTATTATCTCAGTAATGGTTAGCCTCTTGGTTAGTTTAAAATTACTAACTTAATGCGGAGGATGTGGTCTGTAGTGCAAAATAATAGCTGCCTGGGGCGCACTTGGACACTGCATTGCACATTAACCGTTCTCCGAAATTCCTCAAATGTGTTTCTCATACAAAATACCTTGTGTAACACCTTAACATACAGCATGGCATGAAGTGTACAGATGCTAAATTTGGCTAGCAGTCTTAAAAATTGTACCCTTATTTGAAGTTAAAAGGAGGAGCCTGTGTGTGCACTTGCTGTTGTCAGTGATTATTATCCAGACAAATAATGAGGTCTGCTTTACAGCCACTTCCACTTGAACTAAACTTTATTTTTTGAGATAACTATTGGTGAAAGTATAGTATGGAGAAGTAGCAAAGGAAAATGTGCTACTTTTCATCCAGAAACTTACAAGGCAGTAAGGGGCTATATGAAAACAATTTGCCAAAAGGTCCCATGGCACAGCAGCCCTGAGGACGCACAGGCGGGCTGGCCGGGGGCTGCTGCCCCAGAAGGGCAGGTAATGTGGAAGCTAGAAAAACTTAATTTGCCAGCCCCCTCAGCTTTTCATCGTCAGTGCCAAGAGCTTAACCCAGCAGGGCTGGACGTGTGGCTGGCTCACTGTCCCTCGGCGGTTCATTTTCTGTGGAGGAGCAGAGTGGTGCTAGGAGTCCCGCTGCGGGTGTGCCGTCACGGAGCGATGGCTGTGCTGTGGCGGCTGCCTGATGCACTGAGAAATATGACTTTGTTTTGTAATCAACATAGCTTAAAGCTGTTGTAAACCAAGGAGAGTTTTACTGCTTTCCCCTGTTTAAGATTTTCACATTCACCCGTCTCTATTATTAAAGTGACAGAGAAGTAATTGAACATTAAAATGTTATAATGTTAAAGCAATCATTTCACCCATGTCTCGTCTGATTAGTAGAGAAGATTGAGTAAAGTTGTCCAGTACTATTTTTAATAGTTTGGCAGTGAGAATCAGCAGCGTAGAATTAAGAAATCAGTATGGTGGGGTGGAGAGAGGAAAGGTGAGCGCTTCAAGGAAGTGGGATGTCAGTCGTTTGCTTCTGCCTTTGTTTTGCTTTGAAGAATTCCTTGAAAAAAATGCAATTCCAAGTAGCAGCAATGCATTTCTATTTATTTTTGATTACAGAAGTTATAAGCATATTGAAAAAACAAAACAATATTTGCCATGTTTAAGTTGTAGGCAAATCTTCCTGACCAGAAACGTTGACACTGACTGTTATGCAGCTACTTGAAAAAACCACTAAAAGAAATGCAGCGTAGATGAGGCTAGTGACATTGGTATGCATTACAAACATGCGAAACATGTATTTTCCTTTTTTTAGTCTGATACTTATCTGCAGACCATTAGTTTATGCACTAATAGCATAGAGCTGGTTATCTGCTGGGTTTTGTTTATTAAGAGGGCATCATGGTCCAAACTTGCCACAGCAGCTTTTTCAAATGTTTGGAAAGAGGCTTTTTTTATGTAATACCATGTTTTACAAGGAGACAACTGATTGTCTTAATAGGAAAAGGATTTTTATCAGATTTGATATTATCTCAGGTAGGCAAACAGTTTTGGACCGCTTCTGTTTTTCTACACAGATTGCTTAGAAAGCGTTATTTAAGCACAGTTTCTGGTGTACTTGGATATTTTATTTTCATTTTAGATTTATTTTTATAAACTTATATGCCATGGGGGAATATGGGTAACATATTGGAACATTTTGGCATTCAGACAGCACACTGTATAAATACCTGCATTTTGTAGATAAAAAATGGAAATTACCTATATATATAAGGAGTAGTTTGATGGTACTCATGGCAAGTTGTTAATTGAAAGGTGATATTACTATATAGAATCTTGTGCTAAGTGAACATGATCAGTCAAATTCCTGGCTGGTCAGGCTATTATTAGGAGAAAATAAAACATATGATTGAGACTGATTCACTTTTGTTATGCCCAGATATTTTAACAGGTAATTTAATCATGATGTAAGTACAAATGGTTATGCTACAATAGATACTACTAATGGGCTGCACAAAATGGACATCAACTAAAAAAACAACCATGCTTACTTCAGAGCTGACCTCTTTTTGATAAAAGTTGCTAGTAATAGGAGTGCCTGCTTGCATTTTGGCTGGATGTCCCTGTTTCTTCTATTGACAGTCCATCAAAAATTGATTTGATTTAGTTGTCAGTAAAGGTGCTTCTGCCATCTTACATATTCTTCATACTTTTCTGATGCAATCAACAGCTGATTCAGTTCTTCTCCCAAAAAGGTTCTCAAAATTGTTTCATTGTAAGTAAACTTGGGTTTGTAGAAAAGTAACTTTTTTTACATGTTGTTGGCATTCTGCTAAGCATAGAGTAAAAATTATTATGCAAATAAGATTAAATCTAAGCTCTATGTGTTTGCTTCTGCAGATAAGAACAACTTCTTTGGCTTTTAAAGTATGACTGGTTATATAGCAAATGCATTATTTTAATGCTATTCCATGTGAAATGGAAAGTAGGTCTATAAAGCTCCCACCTCTAGAATGTATGTACAGGGTGTTAAAAAGTGAAGGTTGGTTAACCTGTAGGGAAGAAGGCTTTTCCATACATTCTCTTTGGTTTTTCTACTGACACTGATAGTGCATTATATATCTGTAGCCTTCTCTGCTTGGCCTTGATAAACTGAAAGCCTTTTTCAACTGTTGGCTTGCTCACTGAAAATGGGGCAAAACCTCTTTAAACAGAGTTCAATAACCGCACTTGGAGGTGTATGTCTACCTCCATATGCTAAATCAGGTGTAGCTATGCTGTCAACACTAACTGGCCACAGTTAAAAATGGGTGTCTGAACTGTGTTAAGCGATTTGCAAGATGATCCCTAACACAATTCTGAGCAGCTGCATATATGGTCTGATTGAGCCTCATCGTAAGTCTAATACGGTTTTTACATTTTAATCGGAGCTGATGTTCTTCCTGAGTGGTATTTAAAAGTGTCTGGCCAAGTCTTCGTCTAAGCCTGAACTGTTTCTTCATAACTTTTTTTTGTGGTTTTTTTTTTTTTTAATCAAGATACCCTGATACTTGGATTGCAACATAACAATATAGTTGTGAAGTATAGCATAATATATGCTAAGTGCTATGGAGGATCTTTACAATCACTTGCATATTGCTAGTCACCTAGCAGACTTAATTTGTGTTTGGATTTCTGGGGTTATAAAAATACAAATCCATTTTGGTGACTTAAAGGCCAGGTTCTTTCTAAATGCAGCACTGAATGACAGTTTGTACTATTAGTCTTTAATCGGCTGATCTTGATCAGTTATCATAAGGTGACTTATTTTGAAATGTAAATTATGCGTAATTGCAGTTGCTGACTTCTGAGACCTCTTCGAGAGAAGCTCTTCCTTTTGCTTTGGTAGTCCTCACTGTTTTCAGGTGCCACCTGCAGAGCGCAGTGAATACAGCCACTCAGCTCTCCCCCTCTGTGATCCTTCTGCAGCTGGGCATGTCCCACCTGCTGTCAGCATCACAAGGAATGTTTCAATTCCACGTATAACTTCACTATAACTTCACGGAGATGGTGAAAAGCTGCAGAACTGGAGCCCCCTACTGATGTAAAAAAATCTCCTGCTGCAATGCAGTCACAAAATGAGTAATTACCCGAATGGCCGGCTGCTGTAAATTTTTCATGTCTACAGTAGTGGTATTAGTTTTGGACTTTAAGAGAATGTCAGCGTTGCTCTGTATTGTTATGGGGTTTGTATATGAGCTTGTGCTTTCTCTTTGCCGGGGTCACAGTCAGCTGTAGACAATATTCTCATGTTGCTTCTCATGGCAAACAGTGATACCATTTTCTCTGAAATTAACACAGACAGCTGCCTGTCTCAGATATTGTAGTGCTCCAGCATCAAACTTGCTTCATCACAGAGGGACTGAGGACTGGATACAGTTGGCGTACCATAGAGATCATATCAGAACCTACAATGTATTCATCACCTTAAAAGTGACCTGCTTGTAGAAGCTGACCACTTGTATTTTGGACTGGTTCTTTTTCTTTTTTTTTTCTTTTTTTTTTCCTTATTTTGTGCTTAATTCTGGCTATTGAGTGTGGGCGAGCTATGCAGAATACAGTGCTCGTATTTCTTCGCTACTTCACTTAAAAGCTTCATGCTTGATTGTACAGAGTCTGATTGCAGCCCCATTGCCCAGTTCAGCAGAAACCATTTAAACATTAACCTGGCTTCACTGTCATCTTTCAGTTTCTAGTAAAGCAAATTCAGAAATAGTTTTCTCCAGTGCTCATTATTTGAGGTGACTTTGTTAGCTTGAGTGCATTGATAAATGTCTCTTGGCTCTTGTGGCAATGAGACCAAGCAAATCAGGTTTACTGAAGAGGGAAACAACAAAGCCATGCTTCATGAAGCCAGCTGATGTCTGGAAATGCTAACTCTAAGCCTAGGTTAGAACTAGTAAGTCATGGCAGGTCCAGGCTGGCCCTGCTTATAGCTAGCTTGGATCAGGATGGGTTTACTAGCATGTTCACAGCATGCGTGAATAAATCTATGCTGAACACAGTGCATCTGTGTTTCTATAGCAGTAGTTTTGAGCTAGTAAGCCCTACTGTATCCCAGTTGCTCTACACAGGAGTAGTTTTTAAGTTCCTTTGCAGCTGCGATGCCTGCAGAAAGTCTGCACTTAACGGATAAATGAAAGCAGTTTTTTGCCTGTCTTTTGTTCTCACTTTAATATTTTCAGTTTCACTTAGTAGACTGTGACTTCTGAACAGCTTTATAATGCTGAACAAGTTCAGGAGTTCAACCTTTGAAATGGAAAAAACTTATTTTTCTCTGAAACCCATATGTAGCAATGAATATTTATTCAGTCTCACTAAGTGAAAGATACGCTTTCGGTTAACCTTGGGATGGTAGAACCTAGCATTGTGCTAATTGTCGTTAAAACATCTGGTAACAAGGACCATTATGAGAAAGCTTGGAAACAGTTGAGATGCCAAAAAAAAAAAAGTTTGTGCATATTGTGTATACCAGAACCTCTTCTTTTTAGGGTGAGTTCTCATATCTGTTGGAGTGAAGTCCATGGCTGTGACCGTTATTCCACAAAGGCGGTGTTTCCTGACACTGTTCAGTGACTGATCACGACAGCGTTTTCGGTTGCAGCATTTCAGAAGTTTGGGGGTTGTCTCTGAGCTGATGCACATTAGAGCCTTAAATGTATTCTAAATAGACTGTAATTCAGGTTGAAGTGACTGGAGATTAGTGCAAGTCAAGCTCCCTCCCACTCTTGGATTTTATGTTTTTTTTATTTTAATGGAATAACCAAATGGGCTAAGCCCTAAATGCTTCTCAGAGGTTTTCAAGGATACTGTGCCAAGTGTGCTTGCAGGTTAACTACAGCATTAATTAATGCCTTTGAGGGTGACTTGAAAGAGGTTAGGTAGATCAGTGTCCTGCTACTTTTTGTTTTTTCCTCCATAAAAGTCGAGATTTTCTGTTTAGAAGTGCAGGCTGCAAAAACCTGCATCACTTTTCATATTAAAAAAAGGGGGGGGGGGATTATTTTAAACCTCTTCCACCAGTTCAGCAGGTGTTGCCAGATAAAATAGTGAGTATATGGAGGGAATCGTCCCATTCTCTTTTTAAAACCAATCAGACAGACAACAGGCTGGATTGATGGAGGGATGCTGCCCATACCTGTTCAAAGCTGCCGCTGCATGTCTAGAAACATGGTATCAGCTGGGCCGGTGAGTTTTAACAGCAGATTACACTTCATCCTCGTCTTTGTTATTTAGGAATCCCATTGCTTTCTACATTTGGGCAATCAGTATGCTATCCTCTACAAAATACTTCTGAAAATAAACACTGTAACAGATGTGATCAGCATCTAGGGATTTTTTTCACTTTTGTTTTATGTTTTTAAATGGAAATTGATGAGAGTAGATGCTATCAAGAGGGCACTTGAACATATTTTCATGATCAAAAATTGTAAAAGGAAGCTTATGTCCAAAGAAAACTTGCTCTGAGGGAATGATTGGAAGTGATACAAGTAAACTAAGTGATTTATACCCAAATTTCTATTATTTTTTAATAGCATACATAATATAAAAAAGAAATTAGGAGCTTGGAAATTTTACAATCCCTTCATAGTAACCCTTGATTCAACAATCCCTTGATACCCTGCTGCCCTCGGCACTTCATTAACATTGTGCTACAGACGTCTCCCCTTGGCAGCAAAATGTGTCAGAAAAGATCACATAAGACCTAGGCACTATGCCCTTGCAAATTGGAATCTGTCACTTCTAATAGTTAAGATTTCTGACTTGATATATCAGTGGTATTTTGTGATAGTATTTAAACACCTTTTGCAAGTGTTCTTTCATTAGCAAATTAGATTAATTTGTTCAAAAAAAATGTCGATCACTGGACTGTGCATGTCTTGGTAAATCTCTAGGAATAGGAAGAAAGTTACAGGTTCATCTGGCAAAACTGGGCCTCTGCTAATAGCTAGATTGGCAGCTCTTAGAAGAGACTTGCAAAATTATAAAACAAAGCTGCTTCTTGCTGCATATTGGCAAAATACACTTGCTTTAAAATAGAACTGATGGCTTTGAGAACCGAAAGTATCACGGACTGTCTTGTTTTAAAACAAGGGTATTGCTATGAAGGTTTACAAGGTGGGAGCTATACTGATAAATGTTTGCAGCAGGCTGAAGCATCCACCTGTGTTACTTTTTTTGTTTAACAGGTATGGATACTTCTAGTCTTTACCAGGCCTTTTTGTTGCCTAGGAAAAGATTACATTGATGTTTGTCTGTCTTTATTTTGCACACCTGAAAGATAATTACTGTGGATTAAAGATCATTGAAGGTCTTGGTGTAAGAATTTTCTCCTCAGTCCTTTCCCTTCCCTCTGTGAGTTTGTGTACATTTGTATTCTGTTTGTATAGCATCAACAGACTCTAGGTTTTCCAGTCTCTGGATATTTAGATGGTGCTTATCTCTATAAAAAGACTGTAACGGTGTTTGAGTACAACTATTATCTGTGGATTCACTCACTGGCTCATTCCTTTAAGATGAAGGTTTGCCTAAGATGAAATCAGAACACCTAGTAAAGTGTCGCACTTGAGCATGCAACTCCAGTTGGTGTTCCACTGCAGGCTCTCTGGCTTTCCTTTTTAAGATTTGCATGTATGGAAAAACTTGAAAGATTGTCCAGTGACAATAATTTTACTATCTGTAAGAGAATCTGCTGACAGTGCCAGTAAGCCACAACAGTAGTGGATGATTTGGTTCATCAATTAATGAAATTCTATATTGGCCACGAAAGAGGATGTGATAATGCTTTTGACACAACTTCTCCAACTCATCGGTCTGTCTCCTGTTGCAGGCTTCCACTGTTTGGGTTGTGGCTACACATTTAATAGAGATGCTTATCCAAAGTCTCTTCCCAGTGATCTGTTCCTGCTGTCGTGTAATGTTATGGTGTGAGTGTTTGTGTAGACAGACATGAAGTGGGACGGGGAACTGGTGTAGTGAAGCAATGACCCAGTTCAAAATAGTTGGAGGTGGTTAAGCTGTTACAGTCACTGAGTTGTTGCTTATCGAGCAATGAGATAGTTTTGTTGCACATGGACCAGTCTAGCAGCAGGATGCTGGAGGCGGCGGTTCTTCCTCCTCCTTCCTTCTGCTTTCCTGTGAGACCAGGAAACCCCATAGTTAAACCTGCCACCTTTTTGTTGAAGGTGTACTTGTGTTTCTGCTTGGTGCTTGGTAGTATTATGCAAGAGAGGGAAAAAAGCTTTGGATAAATCTAACTAAATTCCTCTTCCCTTTTGGTGCTCAGTTTTTGTCCTGTAATTTCAATGTTCTTGTCCTGGGTGTCTGAGAAAAAGCAAATCAGAAGTTTTGATTTTGTGAATATAAAGCCAAACTTCAGCATGCTAGTTTCCTCTCTTTTTTTTTTTTATTTGTAGTCTTGATATTTTTATTTCCGTTGCCATTAAGCTTATCAGCTCTTGAGAGATCAAACCCCATTTTACTAAGTTTAATGCTTGGTTATCTGTCCTAACAGAAAAAGCCATGCAGTATTAGAACAAGGTCCTGCTTGGAGCTCCCCAAGATCCAAACTAGTGGTTTTCCTTAAAAAATATGTGCCATTACAAACACACGATAACTCGCTTAATCATGGTGACCTGAGTACAGTAGCTGTCAAGAGCTGCATAAGTTTAGAGAAGACACGGTGGACCCTTGTCAAAGGCACACAGTGGTGGGGCAGGAGATAGCAGACTCAAATTTCAACATGAGTTACTTTGATCGTATATAAGGAAAAATATTTTCATCTTGAGGGGTGATCAGGCTTTGGAACAGATTTCCTGGAGTGGTTGTGGATCTCCATGTCTGGAGATATTCAGAACTCCCCTGGACAAAGCCCTGAGGCCCCTGATACAACTGGACTGTCTTGAAGCAGGGGGCTGGACCAGGTGACCTTCAGAAGTCCCTTCCAAATTAATTTTTTCTGTGATTCTAGGGGTTTACAGACTAACAAATTCTCAGATGTCCTGTAAGGTGGTGTGGTTTTTGGGTGTGTTTTTTTGGTTGGTTTTTGTTTTTTGGTTTTTTGGGTTTTTTTAAACAGATAAGTGAAATAGAAAAAGCAAGATTAATATTCTGCTTAATAGAAATGCTGAATACTCAGTTGGCTTCTATTTCCTTCAACCCTGCAAGTGTCAATCATATTAGCTAGTCAAATCCTACGATTTTCAGTAGGGAAACCAGTACTGAATGTGCAGTTCGTGACTGAGTATGTAAATGTACAGCCTTTTATCTGACCAGCTTTGATTTCATGAACTGTTCCAGCAGAACACATTTTAATTTAAATTTAGTGATCCAAGACACAACAGTCAACCTGTAAATGAGTTATATGTAAATAAATCTCATAAAAGCTTTTTTCTAAGGTTTGGTAATACTCCTTAAACTCTTCACAGCACCTTTTTTCTAATCTGTTGAAGTAAATACAATAGCACTGCCAGACTTGATATTCTAACCTGAAGCATGGCTTTATCAGAAACAGGATAGTACAAAGACAGTTTTCAGTGTATGGATATTTAAATACAGGAGAAAATTCTTTTACTTTTTTTTTAATAACGAACAAGACTTTTTTTGTTACACTTCTAATTTTACTGATTCACCACCTGCTTGGAGGAGCCAATGGTAATTGTGAAAGAACAGTAAAATCTGAAGTGCTTGAGACAAAGGGGTGTTGCATTGTGCATAAATGCATTGTGTGACTCAAAATCAAGGCGAAATGCCAAAGGATAAAATGCTGTAATGCCAAAGAAAGAAAATAGATTAAACAGGATGTGAAAGGCAAGTTCTTCTGAGGTTACTTGGAAGAAATGGGACTGAGTTATATCACACATTCTCCCTTAAACTTCGTGTACTGCAGGACAACTTAACCTGCTTCAGACAGTTTATCCTTCCAGTGACGTCTTTGTAGAAGGAAATGTTTTGTTTCAAAGTGACTTACATTCAGCCCAAATCTCTTAATGCAGACTTTGTGTGTTGTAGGAAAGTTCAGTTGTTCACATGCATGATTTCATAATGCTGCCTCTTAAAGCCTATTAAAAAATCGCTAGCTTTTTTGGAGGCATGGGTGGTAATGTCTGGCTCTTCAGGTAATTGTTCCGAAACATTCAGGTGGTAAGAATACAAATTAAAAGTTATTCAATTTGTTGGGGGGGGGGGGGGGGGCAGCTGGGTGGGAGGGGGGTGGAGGAGTTTGCCTGTAAAGAGGAAAAAATAAAGATCAAGGGTATGTTAACAATTATTAGACTTTCCATATTTGGAGAAAACTTTCCTGATGTCAGACTGAGTAGATTCTTTTCTGTCTGGTATGAAATGGCCTCATGCTGCAGCCTGTAGCTGCTTATGGCTATGAAAGTTAGAAGGAACTAATATTGTTAGCTCACGTCAGGCAAACTTAATAATGGACTTGGAAATACTGGGAAAAGGCACCAAGAAGTGCAGAAATCCAGACCCAAAATGGTTTTTCTTCTATGTAAGGTCTTAGCAGGTGAGCTATACAAGTGCTGCAGGGGATGTCAGAGCAGCCAAGCCGGTGAGGGTTCCACTGCCGTCCTAGCACGCTCCCTGAGGTGCTCCCGCGAGGAGGGAAGGAGAGGCGCTCGCTGGCTGTGCTCACCGCATCCACATTTGCCTCGCGGTATTTGGCTGTTAGTGACTGGGTGAAGTGATGCGAGATGCGCTGTGCCCGTGGCGCGCATGAGGCTGTGAGGTGTGGTGGGGCGGGAGGACGTACCCCATGGACAGGAGGAGGCTGTGAGGTGTGGTGGGGCGGGAGGACGTACCCCATGGACAGGAGGAGGCTGTGAGGTGTGGCGGGGCGGGAGGACGTACCCCATGGACAGGAGGAGGCTGTGAGGTGTGGCGGGGCGCGAGGACGTACCCCATGGACAGGCTGCTCGCTGCCACCTTCCCCTCACCACCGTGAGGATCGCTTCCCTCCAAAGAACCCCACGCCAGACCTCCTTGTACTGCTGGCGTTTTTTCTTGCCTGGAGCCAGAACTGTCCACAAGTCGTGGCAGTAACAGGCTAAACCCCGCGTCCTTTGAAGGGTGGCTGTAGATCGTCCTGCTACTCACTGGCCTTTAACTTGTCATTGGAGCCTCCTCTGGAATCTCGGCATGGATGTTTTCAGCAGTCTAAATTGAGGAATCATTGCATTTAGCAGCCAGAATCATTGCATTTAGCGGCCAGAGAGCTCTTATTTCTACTAAGGTATCATTGTTTCAGAAATGGTGCGGGCAGAGCGATGGAGGGCTGCAGCCTCGCAGCCCCTGGGAGGCTCTGGGTACCCCCCCCCGGCGCAGCCCGACACGCAGGCAGGGCAGAGCTGGGATCCCGCCTGAGCTCAGCGATTCCCATCAACTCTGTGCTGCTGGGCAGGTGAACAGCTGTATTCTGGGCATAGCTATTGTGCTAATTCTGATTTTATTCCCAGACTTCACATTTAAAAAACATTACAATGTAGATTTATAGGCCTATTACTATTTAATGAACTTTTGGCAGAGGTTTTCTTTTGAAAATAGAGGAAAGGAAGATTAGAGGTATAGATGGCTTTATAATCGGATAAAACCATAGCTTCTAGGCTGCAGTGAGGTTGCCGACTCAGGAAGGCTTTGCAGAAATCATCATGTTATCTCCCTTGAGATGTTTTCTTTTTAGAGACTTTAAATTAAAACATCCATGTGAATTTTGCAACTAGTAACTTTTACTCTTTGTGAATTTATTTTATGTTTCAGAAATTGGTAGTTGGGAATAGACCTTTTTTCTCTTTCCAACATCATGAAGAAATTTATTTTTCTTCAATAATTTAATTGAAGAAAGTCATTTTTGTTATACTAATAATAATGTTAATGTTTTAGAGGGACTGCCTAGAATCCTTATGTTGGTGCCTCAGGCACCCTAATTACCAAGGAAATACTTGACCTCGTGTTTCTTTTAACAGTTTCAATTATTAGTCCAAACGGTCTCCGGAATGTTTGTTTCTACTCAGACCTAGGCATTGCTTTCCAGGAAGGAAATTCAAAGATATTTAGACTTTCTAAATGGCCTTCTTTTGAAGCATTAGTAGTCTCAATCATAAGCAAGGATATAAGATTGTTGTTAGTGTTGCATTTTAATAACAGTATCGGTATGTAATATCTAATTGACACTTCATTTCATTTCTAGTCTAAGCACTAGTGGCAGTAGTAAAACCCAGATGTAGTGAACTGTACAGTTGCAGCCACAGTTACAGTTTCATTTGTGAAAGTTAAGCGGTCCAATTATTACAGGCAACCCGTTTGGTCGATTTGGCCTGCTTCCCTGCAGTACCTGCCTTTGGGGAGCCCACTGGGGGTTGCCACCCAAAGATGTGCAGGCACAGGCACTGCTGCACCGTGGGCGCTGAGCAGCCAGTGCAGGGGCTGCGTGGCCTCTTGGCTCCCCGGCAGGCTCCCAGCGCAGCCCCCGGGGATGGTCACTGGGAGCTCACATAACTCATTTTCACATAGTATTTTTAATTGCTGTTTCTCAAATATGAGCATAGCAGCTGTGGTCAGAGCCAAGGCTTAAAGCTTTTTCTTTTCACGCAATTGCTTTTCATCCTAGAACTGGTAGGTCTTCGCCAGAGGCTGCTGGTATGTCTGAGCGCAATGCGGTATCGGTGGGTGAGCAGAATTCCAGACCACAGGTGCCAGGAAGCACGGGTTACAGTTTTGGGTTTGCTCTCATTCCAAACTTCTGATATAGTTCACAAATCTGCTTGCTGCCTAAACTAAAAAAAAAAAAAACTTATCCATGGGTAATGCCCCTTCACACAGGAAAAAGGCAAAAAGTTTGTCTCCCCTCCCACTCAAAAATATGCCATAAGGTATTTAGAAAAGTGAAGTGTAATTTAAATAATACATTTTGAGAATTAAGATCTCTTATTCTGGAACTTCTGCTGCTGAGGAACAAAGCAGTAGTGTCTTTGATTGTTTCATTAATACTGTGGTATTGCAAAAAATAAGTAGAATTCTTTAATGATTCCTTAATTGCTAATGAAGAAACTACTGATTTTTTTAGGGTTTTTTTTGGGGGGGTGGGGTTGGAGCATATGTATTCTTACTGAAAGGTAGAGAGAAACAAACAAGTGTGTTTATGAATATAAGAACAAAGAATAATCAAATGTAGAAAGTAAAAACTATGAAGACAAGTAAGTTCCCTTAGTTTTAAATTAATGGGATGTTCTGAAAGCTTGTCATGAAACTATTTTTAAACCATTACAAACAAATTCAACTTTGAATTTTTTCGTAGTGTAAATAACTGTGATTGTCTGTAATCACTGAGATAAATTCACTTGATTTCAGGTACTTTTTTCTCTTCCTAGAAAAGATTTGTTTGCTTTTCCACTGAAAAAAAAACTGTGGAACTCTATCTTAAAAGTACAACTTATGTTTTCTTTAAACTTTGGTGTTGATACTGCTTCTTTTTTGCTATTTGACTTCACTAGTAATTAAAAAGATTTTATAGGTATATTGCTGAACTCGGCCCCTTTTTTCAAGGATACAATGTAATACAAATCAGTTGCCTTTAAAAATATGTGTAAAAGCTAGATTAATGCTGTATTTGGTTGAAGACACATTCACGTAAGCAGCCATTGTAGCAGTTTTACTCTTGACATAGAAAGTTACTTCACAAACACCTGATCTTGCTTAAATTTTATATATGGGTAAAATCTGTATTATACTGTTTAGCACAGAATCAAGCAGGATCTGACATTAAAGACAGCTGCCTGCAAAAGTGAAATGTCCCTGTGCTTGTCGTTCTGCCTTGTGCTCAGGAAGGTGCTTTATCAGTCCCCTCACAGCCTCTCACTCTTCTTTGCAAAACTACTTTTTTTGGTGTGTCAAGGAGTTAAACTTTCCAAGTCAGTTGCACAAATCTCATTTCTCCTGCCACACTCCTGACAAACCTCTCCTTGCTTTACCAGATACCTGGTGTATGATCTGAGGAGCTTGAGAAAAGAGAGGACAAGCATTTGGGAATGTGCTAGAACAACAATTTGTCAGGCAATTATATGCCACGTCAGTGTCCGCAGCGAGGCAGCCTTGCTTGAACCTTTTGAAGAACATAACTTCTCAAAAGAACTCTCACTCTTATCCTCTCTGACTGCGATACACCGCCAGTGAAATATTCTGGGTGACCCTCATTGCCGTGGTCTCGTTAGCGCGGTGGCAGAGCACTCCTGGCCGGCGTTTGGAAGCTGGATAGGCAGCTGCACCTTCGCCAGTTACCGCCACTGTATTCACTCTAACTGCTTCAGAATGTGGAGTTAATAAACATTCCACAGCGTTATTTCCACTTATTTTGCCACTGACAGAACAGTTTTGTTCTCATGCCTCTGTGCTGGAAGGTTGGAGAGTTCAGTACACAACTCCAGGAAGATGGTGCCACCACTCTGATTTGATTTGCAATCTAATACCATCGTTGGCTGTTGATTCCACAGGCTCAGAAGTGCTTTTTAATTCATCGTTTTTGATGTCATGTCACTTTTCCCTTCTACTCTTTCTTTTGGCTTCTCATTTTACTGCTGTGTTAAAGTTCCTGAAATAGTCTGCTGATTTCTCTAATATTTCATGTAAAATATATGTAAAAACTCCACTGATCTACTCAAAAGCAATAGTTTAGAACAAAGCAGAAGGGAATGTTGGGAGTGGAGGCAGGGGTAAAGATTACAGGATCAAATGGAGAACTGTGGGACTTTGTAAAAGCAAGGTCTCTCTCTCTCCTCTGGGGAAACTTTCCATATTCCAGAAACAGCGTGGCAACCAGTTCTGCTGGAGAAACGAGTGGCATGGAGGAGCCTATTTTGGCAGTACTGCTAATGGGCTGCAAAGCAGTTGGGATGTCAGCAGCATTTGGAAGGTGCCCATGTTTCAGGGACAGCTTTCTGATGCAAATACGGCTTAAGATACTTTAAGTTCTGTGCCCGTTTATGCACATTTACTTGGTAACTTCTGTTATACATGCAATATATTTACAGTTGTGGTCCCTTGAGTAGTTTGTGTCCTGTAGTTTAGAAGTAACCTGTAAAGCCTAGCTTTTTACTTTTCTTTTTTAATAACAAATAATAAATCTTCGTATAAGTCATGCAAGTGTAGGAGATCAGTCCTAAAATCTGTCTCGGTAAAAAGAGAAAATGTCAAGCTGAACAAGCTGTCAAGCACTGCGCTCTTTTGGTTCTTAGGAACAGTTTTGAGCACACTGGGATTTCAGGATGTCAGCAATGCATTGAAATATATTCAAAAAAGGCGTGGTGTGCATTTCATGATTGATTTTTTTTTTTTTTCAAGACTACCGGCCTATTACATTTCAAGTAATTGTACACATACGGTTTGAGATATGTACTAAAGCAAACTGGTGTTGATGGTATTTATGGTGTAGGTATATCATCCTGACCAGAAACACCAAGAGTCAGACTTGGCTAAGTGAAAGAACACTGGAAGAAATGCCGTGACATTTGAACTGACGTGTGAAACATCTGTTGGCCTTCTTTAGTCTGGTATTTGTTTGCAGAGCATTAGTTTAGCCACTAAGGAGATGGAGATGGTGGTCAGCTAGCTTTTATGCTTAGTAACTACTGGGAGGGCATCATGGTCCCTGGCGCCAAAGATGGCAGCGTTTTAAAGTGAAGAGTATGTTGAGTTAATACCGTGTTTTACATGGAGATACCTACAGTTACTGGTGTGCTTGGACATCTTATCTTCATTTTCAAGTTACTTTTTTGAATTTATATACCGGAGCAGAATATAAGGTACGGGCTGAAACATTGTGGCATGTTGGGATGGCAGATGACCGAAGTATCTGCAAGTTCTGCCTAAGGTGCGGTGTATTCAGAGCAGTCTCAGGTGTGTGCTTGCAGGCTCAGCTGTGCTGGCTGTCAGTACCGGTTTGGTTGTTTCCATTGCTAACAAAGAACAGTCATTTTTGTGGCAGTAGAAATAAAACTAAAGAACTCTTAGAAATAATTGGGGGTTTTGTGTTTTTCCCTTAACTTACACAATCAGTTGGAGCAAAATTAGAATTGGTCTTTTGGGAAGGACTGGGGTGGGGGAGGTGGGGGGAATGTGTATATATTCCATGCAAAACTGGAGCACAAAAAGAACAGCTGTCCACGAGACTTTTTTTTTTTTTTTGTAGAATGTTCCGTAATTCCAGTGAGGACTTGATTCAGAGCATTATACCGCTTTTACGAGACATCATTTCGGTAGTTACATATGGTGTTCAGTTGCTAAGGTAGTTTGTTTCCCCAGTTCTAGTAAAACTTGAATTATTAAATACTTTTTAGTTTAAAAACAAGAATTAAATGCTTATTCACAGCTCTTTTTTTTTCATATGTAGTTTTCATTACTGCATATGTGATTTCTTCTTCCAGAAAATGTAAAGCATCACAACAGGTCTCTGTCAAGTCCAGAACACTGTCCTGAAACATTGCCTCTAAGTTATCTAACAAATTGAGGTTGTTCATGACAGTTTCTTTTTTTGGTGTTTTCTCAGAGTCTTGATTAATTTTGAATGTGTAAACTCAACTTCTGGATTAAGAACATTTTCCAGCTGACCTGGTTTGTTAATACTACAGAAAGTTTTTGCTTTCTTTTTAACAAAGCTTTAGGTACTTTACAGCTCATAATAAGAGAATATGAGACTGCAAATCTCGTTGCTCTTTGGTCTTTATACTTTGTCTGCATAAGTGCATGCTGTGCTCCTCCTAAATGAGAAATAAAACAGCTTTGTCAGCTGAGAACTTTTTCTAGCTTTTAAAATCGGGTGTTTAAAAGAATTGTCAGGCTTTTCATTCTTCTGCTAAATGGAACAATTTGTCGTCTTCAAGGGATGAATCATTTTTCTTTTTCAATGTTAATCATTCTTGCTGCGTTATAAAAGCCTTTAAAGATAGATGCTATGGTAGTGTTTAAGCAGTAAACATCCCCTCACTGTATCTTACCAGTAAGATTTGGTATTAGCTGGCATTTTCTTCTGAAGTGTTATATTTTCCATTTGTATTAATCCTATAAAATCTAATGTTATGAGCAAAAGTTGTGATTGGTACATCTGTCTTGGTCCAAATTTTGTCCAAGATTGAAAGTTTCCTCTGTTCTTTAAGCTTTTTTATATATTTAAAGTTAGTGATGTGTCTGGATAGACAGTTGCTTCTTAAATGTTCACATCCTTTTTTTACCTATGGATTTGTTCAAGCGAAGGGCTTAAATCTTGCTGCCTCGATGAAAACACAGTTTGTTTTAATTTCTTTGGAGAATTCTGGAAGATGAAGATGGTAATCTTTGTATTTTTCAGCACAACTTGCAATTTAGCCCATAGTTAGGCAGGAATCTGTATTTTGGGTGCCTTTCTAGTTAAAGTGTTTTCTAAGAACCATCTCATATTATTTGTTTTCATATGCAATGATTTTCAAAATTTGCCATATTTCTGTGATTTATACGTGCATTTTAAATGCCCTTCCACCAAAATGGGGCATGTATGTGTACAACTACCTTAGTAATTCTAATATTAAATGGCATTCCAGACTTCAAAAGAATGTCATCTTTGTGCAGAATGTAAGAAAAAGACATGGCAATAACTAGACTGCTAGTCTTGTCAAAATTATTCAGACAAAGTAGATTTTTTAGAAGATCAGTTTGAGAGACACGTTTGTAACACCGAACATCAGTCTGGCTTGGTCCTTGGAAAATTTTAACATATTTTGTAGTGAGAACATAGTTTTAAACATGACTTTCTGGAAAAGTACTGCTTTTGCAATGGAGGAATGCAATTTTAAATATAAGACTTGCTAGAAAGAAGTCATCAGAGCTGTGGATTTGTGCTGCCATTTGACTATCAGTTGCTGGCCATCATGGCTACAGTGAGTATCTTCTGGCAAAGTATACAGGCGTGGTGTTCCTGCCATCCCACCCCAAAGCATAATACTTTAAACACTTGAGACCTTCTCTGTGTTCTGTACACACCAAAAAATCCCCCCACTGCGTACTTGCCATGCTTTCCCCGGGTTCACTGTTGGCTTGGCTCTCTCAGTCCCTTCAGGCTCCCTGACCCTGGACTGGATTTCATGATTCTTATCTTCCGTGAATAGGACAATTTCTGGTGACGGGAAAAGTATTCTTTGGACTGACGTAATCTGATTTGACACAGCAATTCCTACAGTTCCACCTGAAACTTACCTGTGTTTAGATGCACTGAGCTGGTACATGGTTCCTTTTTTCTTACGGTTTCTTTACAGCTTCAGCAGTGAAGGAGCTGGGCGCCAGGCGGCAGCGGTTCAGGTAGTAAAAATGTACCAAGACAAGGGCCAGTGGGCAAGCAGCTTGGACTGCAGATCTAAGAAACTTGCAAGTTACTTCTCATTTTGTATAGAAGTCATTCCATCCAAGGATAGCATAGCCAGGATTTTTAAATCCAGTTTTAAAGCTTGAGTTGTAGAACTCTGGTACAGTTACGTATTCAAAGACATAGTTTTTTACAAGTAAACTTTGTAACAAAATGTCCTTGCTTTCTCTTAAGGCCTGCAAGTCTCCTCAAAACTATTATTTTAGGATGCTTTGAAGGTACTACTTACCTTTTTATTATCATTATTATTATTATTTCTACATCATTTCTCTTGTGCAACAATATACATTGGCAGAGTCATCGGTAGAAAGTAGCACAAGATCAGGAAGAAAAAGTATTTGCTGCTGCCGCCCTCAAACAGCAACAGCCAAGTGAGGCCTGTGGAAGGATAAGAAATGCCCCAAATCCATCTGTTTAGCAGAGGAGTGAAGACAAATGCCACATCTTCCATCCTTCTGAAGTCACCCGGGGTGTGATGGGAGTCACCTGTGTGCTGGGTGAAGCTGCCCAGTGGAGCATCTTCATCATCACGGGTCACACACCTTTCCTTTCTGTTACAGCATCAGAAAAAGAAATTGAATAGATCTTTGACTGTTATCAAACTTTTATATTTGCTATTTCTGCTCACTCCTTGCTTGCAAGCTCTCACTTGAGTTCCCCTTATTTGAAAAAGGTATTTCATTTACTTCTGCCGTATTTCCAGCAGAGTACTGGCAAGGTGTAGGTCTTTGACATTTAGTTTGATAAACACAGGGCAGCTTTGACTTTCCCTCCGTACATCTAAAGGTAAACAAAGAAATTAGAGGTGCATGTATGAAGGGCCAGAGAGACCTGATTTCTTACAGCTCTCTTTTAGCTTTTGGGATTATCGGTGTAAAAGCGGTGGATAGGCAGTGTAAAATCTTTTGGTCCATGTTCATATACAGAGTTTTTCTTCTTGATAAAGCAGGTGTGGCATCAGTGGGAACAGAGGGTAGTTGTGAGGTGTATTTTAACTTGTGCTAAGATAAGCTGCTTTTAGGAAAAATTCTTAAACATCAGTAGAGAAATACTCACGTGGCTTCTTTCCACGTCCTTTGCCATTCACAAAAATACAGGGACTGTGTGGTTTCCTGGTGTTTATCTCTTTCTGAAGGTTGAATGCCACTTCAAAGAGAACATAATCTTTTGAAGCTTAGCGGAGTAGCTCATGAGTATGATTTGCTTTTAATGATGATTTCAGCAGCTCCAGACTTGTCCAAGCAAATTAGCATGTTCTTAGAGGAGTACCAAATCCCATGCTAACTTTTCAGATTCAAAAGCCAAACAATTATTTAACGAAATGTGGAAACACTTTGATAGCTTTGTCTTCATCGATTAGCATAAGCAGGCAATGTGGTTAGAATGCGGTTCTGTATGTTCCATTCCATTCATACTGTATTATTTGGGAATATACTTCTTTAGAGTTATATATCTGTCAAGGAACATTCTGTATAATAGTGTAAATGTAAAATACGTATTGTATAGAGGTTTTTTTACTATATGTTACAATACCATAAAACATCTATGCCTTTAATTTCATAAAACAACACTTTTTTCATAATACAGTTTCTTGTTTACAGCTGTTCATGCTCTTAGAATGAAGTGCAAACACCCTCAGATGTGACTGTATCACTTATGTGAGTCATATGTATACCTGAAGTTGAATGTAGACTGAATATATTTAAGTTGGATAGAATGTTGCTAGAGCTGTTACAGAAACTACATTTAAGACATTGGGGTTTAATTTGAATTTTCAAGAGGGAGGTCAAGGAAAGTTGAAGTATATACTTAACAGTTATTGAAGTGCAATCCAATAATTATGAAAGATTGATAATGCAGAAGAGTCTGTTAGAGGATACACTGACTTTCCACTCTTTGGCAGGTGGATGACATCTTAGGAGAAGGCAGTGATGAGAGTGATAGTGAAAAAAAAAAGCCAGAAGAAGAAGGTGAAAAACCTCAGATTAGTGCAACAGAGACTCTAGGAATGAAAGCAGATCAGAGACCTGGATCATCATCATCGTCATCATCATCATCATCAAGTGAAAGAAGCTTAACAGGCAGTGTACCCAGGTATGAGTTTTTCAAATATAAAAAGAAGCGTTAGTGATGTTTCGTTGTGCTTGTGCTATTCAGCATGCTTTTTGGCAACTCAGTCTTTCTATCATTGTAAGCCTCTGCATGCAGGTAATGTTTTTGTAACCCTGTGAAACTGTTGTGCTTTCCTCCACAATGTTTTGGGATTGATGTAAGGAAATGGTCATAGAGAATGTCTGTTGGGAGCCAGGGTATCGCCTCCTTTGGAAAAAATGAAGACCACTGGACTGTGCTTATTTTAAAGTAGGCTTGATCCCAAGTCATGTGTAGGACCAGGTACTCTGCAGTGTTCCTTGAAGTAAAATAAAGCATGGCTTTGTAAAGCTGTTTTTTCATCCTGGATTTTTGAGATCCTTTTACATGGGATATGCATAAAAATGAGTTGTTGAGAATGTTTTCTACTTAGGCAGAAATTTAAACTTGCTAGTCTCTTCTGCAAAATTTATTTCAGTGTCCAAGCATCAGCTGTTAAATGATGACTATCAACCAATTTGCTAGTAATCTAGAACTTGATAAAATAAATGCTAATTTTAAAAATGCTAAGGAATGTTCTCAGTCTGTAGCCCCTTAACGGTTTTTAAGCCCAACAATATGTGGAGAATGATGTAAGATTATAGCCATTTTAATTTAGATTTGCTGGGATCATCTCCTCTACCACAAAGTGCTAAACGTGCAAACAGGACTCAGATGTGCATTGCAGTTTGTTTTGCTCTCATAACTGGGCTCTCTTCTCAGTCATACAAATTTAAGCTCTAACAGTTTTTCCTTGATGGAGGATAATATAAGTAGTAGGACCGAAGCAACTTCTTTATGTTATTTTAACTTTTGTGAGCTTTTTACTAGCACACAAAGAATTTATGAGAAAATACAAAACCCACCACCGAATGTGATTATAGAAACATTTGTGAGGAGGTCCTGATGGGGTAGCAGTGATGCTGTGTGCTGGGTGTTATTGGAGAAAGAGCCATACGGGAAGCTTGTGCTGGCCTTTTACTTCATTGTGGGTATTCCTAATCAGTGAGCATCTTCAGAAAAATGTCGGTCTAACGGGTATGAGAATTTAATCTCTCACGAATAGCTAGAAGAAAAATTCCCTCCCAAATAAAGTTTGGACTGGGAGAAGCAAGCCAGTGATGATTTTTAGAATACCCTTTGAAGCAGCAAGGCATGGTGGCGGCTCGTTGCTGTTCATTCACCCTGATGCTGTGATGTTTTGTTGTGTAGCAAATGCACCAAATTCTGAAAGGCAAAAGTCAGAAAGAATCTGATGGGGGAATATTGCTTAGGGTGATTGCTAAATACGATTTCCCTTGTATGCTTTACAAAGGTAGAGCAAGTACATTTGTAATTAACTTTTGCTCTATATGGGTAAGTTCATAAGTGAGCTCGGCACCACTTCTGCATTCAGAAGCCATGTAGAGGTAGTAGTGTCACTGCTAGAATAAAGTCTTGAGTGGCTGCTTAAGTAACTTTTGTGGTTTTGACCTTTTTACCTCTTAAGAGCTTCCCTGTCAGTTTGTTAAATTGCATCCAGGGTTGAACCTGAATGAAGTGCTGGAAAACCTGCTTGCGAAGTGCTGGTTCAGGTGCTGACCCAGTGCTGCTGCGCAGGAAATTCTGCTTGCTGGGAAAGAGACTCTGCCCATCATCCTAATTCCATTTGAAGTCTGAAATGTTAAATTGCTGGTTTTGTGGTCAGTCGGTGTTGTGTGCGCTAAAAAGATACCGTACCAGAGGGGTAATGTAAGAGCAGTTGTTAAAGAGCAGGATTACAATCTCCAGGAGCTTGGTCCACTCCCAACATGGATACTAGCTGCAGTTTCTGGAGCCACACTGCTAAGAGCTAAGTGCTGCACAAGCATATGCGTCCCAACAGCACCTGAGGCTTCTGCTCTGAGAATTGGAGTCTTTGGGCTGTTGGTAGCATAATGAGGCTGAAATTGTGTTTAATAACTTTCCATTATTTCTGCTCTGTCATCTAGCCTGAAGCTGAGTTATTTGTTACCGTGAAAATCATCATCTCTTGCCATGTTAAGAAAAGTTTTTGTGTTCTAAAGGCCAGTCCAGACTGTTTGTTATGTAAAACTGCCCCGGACCAGCTGTTTAAATCATTATTTCTCAATTGGCTGGGATCACCCTGATGTCCAGATTTTAGTGATTACTGTTTCCAGAAAGCAAAAGATGAACGAGGGGAAGGCAGTGCAGATACGATCCTGTACTCTGGTGTTCTGGCTGAGCTCGTGCCGAGCAGAGCTGAGGGCTGCAGAGCCTGTGGGTTTGTGCTGAGCGATGCTCCACTGCTCCGTTACACCTTCCCAGTGTTACTGGCGTGGGGACCATAGCGCTTGACACGGTGGAAATCTAACGCTTCTGCCTGATGTCAGGCTTCAGTCTTGAGATCTATGGAACACCTGGATCATTTCAGTCATTGGTGCTACCTCTAATATTTTGAGGTCTAGAAGAAAAAAAAAAATCTTTGAGAAATCTGATGGCTGCTAGGGGCAGGGAAATGCATGATCTTTCCTACATCCGTTTACTTTTATGACTTTTGGTAGTACCATGCCATTAGCTTGCAATTTGACAGCCTACAGTTGTTTCAAAATCCTAGCTTCTCATGCAGCTTAATGAAATGTTTGCCTTTATCTCATGAATGTTTTGTTAAAAGGGTATGGCATGGACCAAATGATGAATGTGAGTTTCATACTGTCTAAAAAAGATGAAATAGAAATTAGTAAATCAAAAAAACATAGATTATACTATTCACATTTGATCAGCTCGCTGCGATTATGACTTGCATAACAATAAAATGCATTTGTGGCTTACCTTCTTCAGAAAATCTAAGGGAGGTAGACAAGTTTTTATTTTTAAATAGGCTTGATCTTTTTGTAAATAGAGATGCTTCTTTAATTTTTTTAAAATAAAAGTACTGCTATTTAGAGCTCCAATTCAGCTTTTGTTGAAGCAAACAGGAGCCTGACTTCAGCAGGAGGTGGACTTGAGCCCCACACGCAGTTCTAAAATTTTCTGCTTAGAATAAATTTCCACTTAATGCAGTTGAAACATGTCACATGTGAAATTTATTGCTGTAAGTTATGAATCAGGAGTTACAAATCATGAAAGTGAACAGGTGTTTTTAATAATTGTTAGCAGCAATTAATGCTATATAATATGAAAAGGCTTTTGAGACTAGTACAAATGGAATTTGTTCATAAGAGAAAACTGAATGCTTTGCTTCTGTACCACAGTATATACCTGTGCAACAAGAGGTATCTGATTTGTTGAGGTATTTCAAGCTTTCAGATGTCAGTGCACAGTTGCTTTATTTTTCTAGTGCATCTTGATCACACTCTGCTGTGTCCACCAAGACTCAAGTGGTAGTTAACACATCTGTGGTTCTCATAGTTCCCCTTATCTTAAACTTGTTGTTGCCGTAATAATATGTATTGAACAAATATATTCCATGTTAGTATGCTTTAATATTGGTCTTTGTAGGAAAAGGAGAAAATCAGGTGAAAGGCTGTTGCAGTCTCAAAAGAATGTATTTGGTAGAAGGATGAACAGGCATGTGAATGCTGTTGAGAAAATCAGCCAAGCAATATGCCAGAGGTTGAGGTTTAGCCTCTTTCAGTTTGTAGATCCTGGCAATTTCTAGTGGAGATGTGAAGCCCTGTGTAAGTGTGCTGTGTGTCTATTGACTTGCCTGTTTTCTGATGCAGAGCAGACTTTGAAAATAATTAACGAAATACTTCATTTGTATTACTGAAGCTAGGAAATTGAGTGCACTTCACTTAATAAATTGAAATGTTAAAGAACTGGGGCAAAAAAACAGGAATTGCAGATGTGCCGTCTCTATTGCTGTCTTCCAGTGGCATGGCATATAGCTGTGGCATGTGGTCTTCTATCATACACTTAAAATTTCTCTTAACATATTGGAAGTATTCAACAATAAGTAGGAGTCAGCAGAAAAGAAACAAATCACATAATGGTGGTTAAGTTATGAGTACTTATGTTGTTGAGATGCTGGACTGATTGGATGAGCCCTTCCATCTCTGTGCTCATATGTCTTAGGGCAGGCTTTGCAGTCAGATTCTGATTCTTGAGGGAAAAGGCGTGATAGGAACCTTCAGATTTTGGAAGGCTGGCTTGTGCTGCCAACACGCTGGCATCCAGCACCTCTTCACGTGCCTCACTTGTGCCTGGGGAGTTGGGGTGCAGGGTGCTTTATAAACGGTGGGAAATGAGCCCAGCAGTGGCACTGAAGTAAAAAATAATGGTGTTTGTTTACCTAGGCTGTAACATTAGTTTTCCTAGAATGAATATGTTGTATTTTTTAATAGCTTCTAAGTAGGAAACTGAACTGTTGTAGCAGTATTCTATTTGCTGTTAATAGTCACTGTGATATGAGGAGTCTTCCTTGGAGGTCTCCAGTTTCTAATAACCCTAAGGACTTGTTGAACTGTGGGAAGTTGCAGGGAAGTAAAGGATGGTGGCGGCTGCTTCGTGGGAAGGACTATTTTGGTGTCGGGACCACCGAAGGCTCCCAGGTCTGGTGCAGGAGCTCCTCCCTGAAGCCCAGGCTGGAGGCAGCTTGCTGGCTTTGCATCCCTCTGTTGCCAAAGCCTGGTGCACAGCATGCCCATGGGCTTCTGCAGGTCGCTGTGTGGCAAGGGGCAGTTTTCTGGTGTGGGGAGCTGGGTGGGGGGTTTCTTCTGGTTTTTGCACAGGTTGGCCACCAACATGAAAGGACCTGAGAGTGGGTGGGAATGAAGGAGGAAGGCTGCCGGCCTGAAACAGATTGATACAGTGGTGCAGTGCAGTCTTTGAATGGGTTTATTTTAGTTCTGAAAGGTTATCTGAAGTATGCTCATAAACCACACTTCTGTCTGTATCTACTGTTGGATATTAGGTAGAACAGTTAACTTTATTTAGACTTCATGTACATCAGGCAGGTTCGGTCACCTATTCACAGAAAACCTGTGTGGATTTCTCATTTTCATAGGTTTTGTTCAGGTTCCCAGTGTGCCCTGTTTTTCTTTTTTTAATAAACTTCCTTCTGAACACTGTGAATTCACAGTGCAGAGGCCAGTGCCTTTACAGTGTTTGGTCCCAGTCTTGGTAATTTCAGCTTGTGTAAATCTGATGTAAGGGCTAATGGTTGCTCTACTGAGAATTTCTTAACTTTGGAATGGAAATTTCAGTACTTGTGTTGGGACGTGTTTTTCAGCTTAAGAAGGAAGTATTCTCCTCTGAATAACTAGTGATAAGAAATCTAATAACTTGAAGTGATTATCTAATCTATTAGCAACAAAAATTTTGCTTGCAGGATTTAAACTTCCTGTACAAAAGTATAGCTCAGTGACATGTTTTCTGTAGCAAAATTTCTTACTGATAATTTCTGTATCAATTCTGAGTAGTTATATTTTTGACTGATGAAGAAATCATTATTTTAAGAACAAATAGGTAATTTATAAAAGTTGTATATGAAATGGTACTTTATGCTTAGACTTCAGCTTGTTTGCAAAACATTGAAAATGCCTTCTGCTTTTGTACATTCACACTGTGAGTTTCTGATACATGTTTCTTAAATTCAATAAGGAGGTATTTTAAGGTACTGTGCTACAGAGTGGCATTGATCTGAAGTCTTTCAGGGAGCCTCCAGTCTGTGAAACTCTATGTGAAACTTTGAACTCTGGTTGAAGTAAAGCAAATTATTTTACTCTTTTTTTGGCTATATGATCAGAAAAAGTCTGCATATTAAACCTGCTGTTTGAGTGCTTCCAAAACAGGTTTTGTCAATTTGTCTATTCTTTGTTGTCTTAACAGATAAGAGTAGTGGTTTAATTTAAGATACAGCTGTATTACATGATTCATGACATAAGGTAAAACTTCAACTTTCTATACAGACAGTGTAGGAACATGTAGGAACAGTGATGTTTTGATTATTTTGTGTTGTGTTTTTCAAATGCAATAGCACTTCTTTTCAACAGCCACTCTGCCAGAAAACAGATACTCTAGTTTTGCTTTCTTTCATGCTGCCAGAAAAGACTGCTGCAAACTCCTGTGCAAAGTTTTGTTGATGACTCCTTTTATCGGAATTGAACCAGTATATTCACTGTCACTACAACTTTCTTCCAGTTCCCAATTTTGAGACACACAGCTTTGAGAATCTTGAGACCTAAATTTTTACAGCTCAGTGCTTCCCAGGCTGTCAGCTTTGCATTTGTTATTTATAGTAGTCTGAAATCTTTTCAAAAAACAATTTCAGTGACAGTCTATTCAAAATATATTAAGGAACTAACTGGTATATGGTCAAAGTCTTGTTGAAAGTACCTTTAATAGCCAACGGTATATCTCAACTACGGCTGGCAAAATAACTGTAGAAATTCAGGTGTTTTGCCACAGAATGGTCGTCCTCTCTTTTCTTATCCAAGCAACCCATTGCATTGTTTCATGAGTAAAGTCTTAATGTTATTACACTGTACAGTCTTCCAGAATTCCTCTCTAAATCATGCAAGTATACTTTGATTTGGTATTTACAATATAGAGAAGCTGAAGATCAAAATTTAGGAATACTGGTGGTTTAAATTTGCCCTGTCCTGCCTCCTGGAGCAATCTGCCCACTAAAGAGCCTCTCGGTAAGGTCTGCCGAGACAGAACACGTTCTGTGAAGTTAATTTTAAGAATGAAATCTTTGATTAGCTCCTTTCCCTTGAAGTAGATTTTCTGTAAAGGGACACCTGGTGGTGGCTAACCGCTAAATGAGAAGGGGCATCAGTACTTCTGTATGTGGTGAAGGCTTGGATGTTCAAGAAAACATTGTGCTTCATTCTGGAGCGGACAAATCCTAAAGCAAACAATTACTTGCCATTGTAGGTAACTGGAAAATTTTGTTTGTCTGAAGAAAAAATTAACCTCATCTTGCTCTCATTGATACATCTTTTCCCAAGTAATTCCTTCTCACATTTAACCTGAATCTCTGTGATAGGTGTTTATTCTGAACTACTGAAGCTTCTGGAGCAGTGGAGTTTAGTCATGCATAATAGCAAAGCCCTTTTGTAAGCCTCCTGTTCAGATGTCTCTCTGAGAACTGGATTTAGTTACTGGAATTGGCCTGAACTGGAGTATCAGCCCATTTCTCAAACCGCCCTGTGGTTTTGGCTGTGGGCCTGCCATGTCAATGGCTGTGGGATTGAAGATGGGGTCCCTCAAAACTGATTACGTCTAGCTTTGGATCACAGAAGCGGCATTTCAGTTAAGCGTTGGTGAACTAAGTTGAATCTTGCAGCTTGTTTGGGTGGTTTAAGATCTCTGCATGGAACTAAGATCCCTGGAAAACTTCAGAAAGCGCATACAGCCTGTTTATTACAGGCAATGAGATAATGAATCCCCAATCAAAATATGTTTGATGGGAGCAGCAGATCATTATTGTTCCTTCACGTAATTTTGTAAATAAATGTGGTTTTCCTACTGCATTTTAGTGAGCATCTCTGTCCCATTTTAGTGAGATGCAGTATGTCTCCTCACCAAAGGAGAAAGCCCACTCACCCTTTGAAGACAATGAATAATCACTGAGTAGGGGGAAAAAACCAGACCTAAACTCTACAAAATTAGAGATCCTTGACAGGCAACCATCTCCTCTCCCACTTGTGGGAAAAGCTGATTTGCTTTGAGAATCTGCAGTGGTAGGTGGCATTTGTCAGCTTGAAGGTACTTCCCTGGAAATCCCTGTTCTTAAGGTAGAGCAAGTAAAGGAAGCTCAATATAGGTGATGTGATGGCTGCGATCTTATAGATTGTTACACTTCTGAAGTTTCAAGTTATTGGGAGAAGTTTGAGTTTGTTCATAGAGAACAGCCCAAATTTGTCTCTATAACTATTACAGGATTAGTCTAATCAGAATAAGAGATTAATATTAGTTTTATGTAACAGAAAATTCAAATTAAAATTTTTGCAAGGTTACCACAAGTACTTTTTTCTTGGGTCTAAAACATAACTCATATGGGTAGTACAGCACCTGGACGAGCTAGCGTGTTTCAGGTCTGTACCGTGCTCCTGTGAAGAGTTTATGTGGCTGTTCAGGGGGGCAATTTTGAGGCATTAAGATCTGAAATGGCCACCAACTTCCTTTTTCCCAAAAGTGTTGACTGAATTCCACTTGCAAGTGGAAATTTTTGTTGTTTCCTGGTGGTACAAATTTTTCCTGGTACGATGATTGTTCTCATAGTTACCAGAAGCAGAGTGTGTTTAAATGACTGCATTCCCTTGCATTTCTAATGCTTTGGAAGTAAACAGGCTCTTCATATGTAGTACACATAAGCAATTAAAACATTACTGCAGCTTCAGTTGGTTTTTTTTTCCAGAAGCAATGGTGAAACAGTCCAGACCGAAATCCAGGATCAGCTTTTAAAGGCGAGTGCTCCTGTTGGCAGCACATCTTGCTGTTTTCACATGAGCCGGCTGTTCTGCAGAATTTTAATGTCACTTCTGTTTGGAAGTGATTTCGTTGAAGGCTCGAAAAAGTAAGAAGGCTCTGGGCATGCAAAGCATAATTTGCTTTTGTACTTAAATGTCATTATTGAATCAGTGTCCACTGTGAACTTAAAGATCAGATTCCATTTAGGAACGTTTTACTTGAAAGCTCTCATGTTATCCAAAATTTCTACACAACAAAATTGATACTGGGACAGTAACGACTTTTGAAACCATTTTCATTAAATAAATTTGTTTACTCCAAAGGTGATTTCTTCCTTTTTTTCCCCCCATTTTTTAACATTTCTAGTCCCAAATGCTCTGTCCTCTGTGCTGCGTTGAAGCAACAACTCATTTTCACTGTCAGCTAGAAAATTGTAGATCCTGGTTCCAGAGGGTTGAATCAATGAAACAAAAAAATAAAAGGTATTGATAGATCCTTACGTTAAACAATAACGTCAAAAACACACAAGAAATTAGTGTTTGATTGTTTATACTGTGGGGGTTTTTCGTAGCACAGAAATATTTTTCAGTTTGTGTACATTTTCTCACACAGAAAACTTGATATTGAAGTATCTATATTGTATCTATCCCCCTCTTCACCCCACGTATTCACACTGTTTGACTAATATGTTAGAATCAGAATATTCCCAATTACTTTTATTTAGAGTTGTAATGAAATACTTACAGATATAAAATGAACTGCTGATGTGCACACAGGTGTCTTGTAAAAATGTATTGGAGTGGTGTGAAGATGTAGGCAGCAAAGAGTTACTGCGTGATTATTAAACTGCAGCCTGGTAACAGTTTTTTTTCATGTGGGGCATATATCTAAAATAACTTACCTAGCCCAAACATTTTGCTGTTGTACCAACCAGAAATCACGCTGCTGTAGTGCCTGTTACATGCAAAGTCCTGTTACATGCAAAGTCCTTCTGGACTTACTCAGCCTCAAAAGGGCTAAGAGGAGCCGGGGCTGGACAGAGGCTGTGGTGGGTGGTGAGCTGTGATGGGAAGTGGTTTTCCTGCAGAAATGGTCTTCAGGTGGTATTTTAATAGGTGGGATCAGTAGTGTTCAGCTGCCTGACATTTTCTTCTTGCATAACTCCATTTTACTGGCTTGTAACTTTGCCAGAGAAACTGCTAGAGCTAAAATACTCTGAGGCTCGCTCTGTGCTTCACACTTCCTTGCTTTTGGAAAAATTAAGTAAAAAGGATTCAGCCATTTAACCCGCGGGAGGGGGACAAAATTGGTCGTGGTGGTCGGTAAAAAACCACACTAGCTTTCCAGTGTTGAAAAACCGGTTTGTGGCTTGGTAACCCTTGGTTTTTGGAGTGCTGGACCTCACATGCCAGGTTCCGTATGTAGCAAGGACATGCCTGTGTGCCTTTCTCGATCCCTCTTGAAAATTGTCCAAACGCAGCAAAGTTCCAAGGACGTGTGCTTCTCCCACCAGCTGCAGGGGAGTGTTAGCCCACCCTTATTCACATGTTATGTGATTAGTACAGTGCTTTATACCAAGTATTTCCTGCTCGAGCAACTAGAATGCTAACTATTCTGGATTACAGCATTTTAAAAGGCAAAGACATATCCTAAAAAAAAACAGGAGTCCCCTTCAGCTGTAATTGTTGCCTGATTAGGTTCAGATCCAGTTAGTGACCACCTTCAGGTATTCATTAGGGTTGCTTCAGGCAGCTGGAGAGCATCCCATCAACACTTAACCACATTCCTTAAGTAGTAAGAGCATTATTTCTTTTAATGGTTGATACTTTTGTTTCAAATATACTGATATATATGTATATAAATATGTGGTTGATTCTCAGCTTTTTATCTTTGTGTGTGTCTTGCATTTCTGTTAAAACTGTCCTCTCCACATTTATGTGTATCTGAACCGGTCATTCTATCCCTGCCTCCCCTCAGAGAAAAATAGTTCGGGGAGATAGTTCATTTCACCAAGGTAAATCTCACCCTTTGGTACTACTTTTCTCTATTTTATGCACAAAAATCTCCTTTTAAGAGTAAACCATGCTAAGTATAACTGTACTTGGAAAACGTAGTTATATTCCATGCTTTGTTTTGTTTGAGTAGCTTTGGTTCACGAAAAGTGGATTGATTGAATGAAAATACTATCCAAGCTCTTAAGTAGTTCCTTCCCTGTAGCAATCTTTGTGAGAAAGCTTCAGTACGTACTGGTGAGTTATTCCGAGTGTGTCTTTACTCGGTGATCTGTGGAGCTTTAACTAACATTTGAAAATCAAGTGGATTTTTAAACAGAAAAGTTCAACAGTATTAGAATGTAATTGCAAATGTCTAGAGAAGTCACTGACAAACTCAACTGTTATAACACCATATTGGAAGTGTTTTATAATTGTCAGTGGAGAATTAAAAAATGCAGAAGGAAGAATCAAGAGAGCTGGAAATATTACTCTTAAAATAACATCTACTTGCTGCCATGCTTCTGTTTGTCACCCCACTTATTATCTTTAAACTAATCTCTCTTTTTAAAGATGTCAATCATATCATTTGACTGGAAACATACTTCTAAACATCATTCTTATGCTATGGCCTCACAAATAATATATGTAATGGGTTGTGCTTCATTTGCAAGAGTCACTAAAATTGCAGTTTGCTAAGCCAGTCCTTCTGTTGAAGGACTCTTTGAAGACTTGTACAATAGAGAAAATAACCATTTGAATGTGATCAGTCTGCAAGTTTGCATGCATATTTTCACCAAAACATCGCCTCTGACATTGCAGTTTCTGATGTGGAGAGTTACACCATCCCTGTGTGAAAGAGAAACAACTGCCTGAAAGAATTAAATGTTTAAATTTTGCCATATATTGCTCACTAGACTTGAATCATTGTAGAAGCAAACCTGTAAGTTTCTTAACAAATCAGGAAGAATTTCCCCTGTATTCATATTGTTTAAAGCTTTTCCTTGGTTTTAGTTGTCATTTGTTAGGTAACTGCTGGTCTTTCAGTCTGCCTGAAGGCAGGAGTACTGTAGCAGTGTGAGCAGAAAGGTGGGGAGTTCTCCCCTCATTAAGGGGGTTAAGCATCGCTTGGTTTTTCATGTAAAATGCTGAGTTATTCTGTAATTAATATAAAGCTATTACATAAGATAGTTTTTAAGCTGTCTTATCAGAGAAACTTCTTGCTTTTTTCCTTCTGATTACTGGAGCAAAATAGAAGATGCCGCATGCCTTCTTCCCCGTGGCAGCCGTGGCCGCAGGCAGTGCGTGCTGGCAGAGGGCTTCCCACTCCCCCGCCCCAAGATGGCTTTGTTGCAGCAGAGCTGTTTTTTGTATCTGCAGCAACCAGAGGTACGGTGAGGCTCGTTTGTTACTCGTGGCTTGGAAGACAAGTTACTCCGCTGACTGCTCACTGCTCCTCAGTGTCTCCGTATTAACCGTTGTGGTGGGTTGGAGAGGAGCATCCTTACAGGGAAGCCCCTCGGTCAGGCGAGGGGAAGAGGTGCCTCCTGCGGGGAGGGGCTGCAGAAATCTGTTTTCTTTTTCAGTGTAATGTTTTTCTTTCATTAAAATGAGGTTTTTCCACTAGGAAGAAGTCTACCTTCTAAAAAAGCTACCAAACAGAGTTTATCTGGAACTTAACTTGTTGCTGTCTCACGAGGATTGCCAGGCTCAGCAGGGAGGGTTCCAGCTGCCCCCCGGGTCCCTGTCCCATCCCTCCTACCTCCTCAGGCCTGTTCAGCCTTTGGCTATTTTTAGAGGTTTGTTCACTTCTGTTGAAAGTCAGCTTTTGTTCTCAAGATTTTTTCCTTACCTGAGCAGAAATACTGCTTTCCTTTAAAGCTTTCTTTTAAAGGAGTCCAGGGAACGCACAGATTTGGTGGAAGTCAGTGAGGGATTCTGTCTTTAGCTCTACATCTCAGGTGACTTGGGGAGTTAAATATTTATTTTTCTGCCTGGTTTATAGATGCACACGCACATCTCCAAGAAAATGTTGAAGCATCTTACAGGTTTACGTTTGCGGTTTTCTACCTGTAAAAGATACATGCTGAGAAATTCAGAAGTTTTCTGAATTTGGCCAAAATAGATGCATAGAGGAATTAGTTGGAAAATAGTTTTTGTTAAAGGTTTAAGGTGTTAATGGTGTAGGCTACTTCAAAGCTACTTTACTGATTCAGTTTCTCTTCTTAAGGTTCAGAGAAATCCTTTTGACTTTTAAGATTGAATCATGTAGCTCTTTTATAAACAATATTTGTAATAATGGTATTTGCAAAATAGCAACAATATTCTACTCATTTGCTGTGTCTGAATTACGTATTTTAGCTAATTTGTTCACTTGTCTCTTCTTTGTAGGATGCACAGGAGGAGTTGTAATGCTTCATAGATTGCTTTTCACAGAGGATTCAAAATTCTATTACTGTGAAAGGATTATACCCAATTTGCTCCACTTTGTTCTGGATAATCTTTCTAGAAAGTTTTTAATAACAGAAGGGTCTCTGTAAGTCTTTCTATGCCAAATATGTGATTTTCAAGGGTGGGTTTTTTCAATATTGATTTGAATTAGGTCTCCAATCTGTTATGATGACTGCCCTGTAAAACCAGACAGGTTTTTTTTCCCTCCTTCCCTCAAAGCTATGAGGTGTAGCCATGGTATGTTATGCCTTCGGGACTAACTTTAAACCATATGGAAATACTGAGTTGAAAAATTAGTATGTGCTAGTGTTGTTGGGATTTTGTGGCATTGGTGTGCCAGTAGTAGGTGATGGTGCAGAGGAATGGGTTTTCTACACCCTTGGAAACCCACAGGTGGATGGAAAGATGCTGAAAGTTATTGGTAGGTAGATGTGGTCTAAGGAACTTAAATGTGTGGTGCTATTTTCAGTATACTCTTTTATTTGATGGTATAACAAAAAGTCAGGCATGCCTGGCTAAATTGATTAAGGAATATTACATTTATATTTAAAAAAGAAAATACCCTAAAATTAAGTCCCACAAATGAAAGGGTATCTAGGAGATCTGCCACAAGAGGACAACAGTGTTAGAAAGGGAGGTTGGCACTGAGCATGTTTTTTTAGGAAGACTGAATGGAGTGCTCTAATACAAGTAAAAAAAACCCTCAAAATTATCATGTCAGTGAAAAATATTTTTCCTCTTAATTTGCTATTATATGCTATCTGATTGAGGGAACTGTTCCCTAGGGGAATTTTTGAGATATAAGCTATACCAATTTGCTTGGGTTTTAAAGAGAAGTTATCTTTCTATTAATATCTTAAACCTTCAGAGCTGGTCTGCGTGTCCTTCACTTTAGCTTTTGTGTTTAGTTTTCTGCTACTGCTGTAGTAAAGAAATTTTTTTTATTCTATTCCTAATTTAAAGGAATTAAGGTTCATGATCTCATCTGGAAAAAATTCATGTGGACAAGTCTAAAAACTCATAAATCATAAAGCATAGTTTGAACTACCCTGGCTGTTCAGGAAACAAAATTAGCAAAAGCATAAAATAAATGGCTGTATGGTTTCTTTCAAATTTCTTCAGAAATAAATCAGAGGAGGAACTGTAGCACACGTGGTAAATGCTTGAAGGAAGTTGTGAGAAATGAGGAGCAGTCTCTGGGTATGTCGTGGCACCCAGGTCGCAGTGGAGCAGCGAATGGTGGCAGTGAGCGTGTGCTGGTCCCTGGAGGTGGTGCCTACACCAGCGCATTGGCCCGGGTCGGAGCGTGCCTTCCACGGGGTGCTTTGGCGTGCCTCCCGGGGGAGCCTCGCAGCACACCCTGGCCTTTAGCTCAGTCTAAACTGGGATTTAATTCTAAGAGCTTGCCTGCTGTGCTGCAGCCACTAATGCACCTTCAGCCCACAGGATGAGCCTAAAGCTTGTCCAGAGTAAATCCCGGCCCTGCCGGGTGTAACCAGCCCTACAGCCCGCCTGTGCCAATGCCAGATGTGTATCTCGATACGTACAGCGTAAGCAGGGCAGTAGTGTATATGCCACCTGGAATGTTATTCTGCTTGAACTTTTGTATGCTTTCAGGGTTAGATTCCTTTTCTTATCATTTTTGATAGTTTCTCTTATCTAGACAGTGACCACAATTTAGTATAATTTTTTCGTAGTAATTTAAAACCTTGGGACGTTGCAGGACACGGCTTTTATTTTAAAGTTTCAAGTGGTGAATTCCCTAAATTATAAGAGTAGCACTCATGAATGGCAAAATCAGCTATATAACCAAATGAATGCATGGCGTAGGTTTTTTATAAAAGCACTCAATTAAGTAGATGAGACATTCATATCTTCAAGTTTGTTAATGAATTTAATGACCTAAATTTTCAAGCTTTCACTAAAAATATACCTACTACAACTTCAGTTAAGTTGCAGATTAGATTACAATTGTGTTTCCAGCTGCTGATTAGTCTTGTTGGTACACAGTGTGCGTGTGGATTTCAAGAAAATTGTAAGAAAAATACTTGAGAAAATGAATCTGAATACTTAGTAAGTTAGGGGCAGAAGTGGTTGCAGTTCACCTCAGGTTGGGTTGGGTTTTTTTCAGGTAAGTTTTTTTTCTGCAATTTTACAGTTGGCTTTACTCCTATAATACGTTGTCTTTAAGAATTACTGTCATCCAATTATACTGAAAAATCATAATTTATATTAGAAGGTGTCTTCTCTTGGCTGTGTATGAACTGTATTTACAGCCTGCAGGAAGACCAAAAGGTGAAAAGCTGCCATAATTAAGTCGGTTCTCCATAAACCAAGCTCCTGTTTAAAAGGTGAATATTACGGTGTGATGCCTATGACATCCATGTTGTTTATAAAGGAATGTATTTTCCTTTCCAGCAACCAAAAAATAGATTTTTCCGAGCTTGGGATCCCTTCTCAGTTTCATTGCTTTTCAGTTCTTACACGGCTGGATGTCTTGGCAAAAAGTCAAGTTTCTCTTGTGAGGTTGAGGGAGAATTTGAATTAGAGAAGAAAGGAAGGTACAAATTTTAGGGAAACTAATAGAAAAGATGTGAAGTGCCAGGGATGGTAGCTTGGTGTAAGGAACCAGGTTGTTCTGGAGTGGGCAGAGGGAAGAGAACACAGCAAAATCAAATCTTGAAGACAACAGAGCAGAAAATAGGCTCTTGTAAATCAAACCCACGTACTTTGGGTGTAGGGCACCACATACCTTGCGTGGCAGAGTCATCGCTGGAGTTTCTTCCTGCTGTGGGGCACCCTCTGTGTGGGTGGGACAGCGCTTTCAGGGATGAGAGGGTGGTTGCATTTGCTACTAGATACGTCGTGCAGTGGCTCCCAGGCTGGAGGAGGAGAAGTTTCTGAATTATACTCTTAATGTCTTCAGAGTTCAAGTACAGTGTGCCTGCCTTCAGATACTCTCTGTCGGTTAGTCCCACTGGTAGCATTTAAAAGCCCTGTAACTGCTCAGGCTTCCTGTTACCTGAAGCAGATCTTCTAGAGGAAAATGTTGTAGCATCTTTCTAAAAATAAAAAAAGTGAATGAATAATTTGCATGGGTTGGCTGAGGCTTTTGTACTCCCTCTGTTACCAATCACTTCTTTTCTCCTTTCAATATCATCTGTTATCTTCCTTCTTTCCTTAGGCTTCAGAAAGTTGCCAACTGAGAGGGGTAATTTTAAGATGATGTTTTTGTTGTTGTTAGAAAGGACAGTTGATAAATCCCTGCTTTGATTTTGAAAGGAGACTGTAAACTCTTACACCCTCAAAATGGCTTCCTTCTAAAAATCAGTCCTTACTGCAAATTTGGTGTGTCTCAATGGGCCTTCCCATCTGGAGATCATAAGAGATGGGAAGGAGAAGACTGAAACACGTGATTTCCTGGTCATCATGGATATACAGCTATGTTCAATGCACAAAAAATGTAAATAACAATCTCTAGAATAAATTGGTTTAGGTGGTTGTTGTCTTGTGTATGTGGTGAAAGTAAAAATTTTGAAGGGAATAGTTTTTATAGTGAAAATGCTAGTTATTAATACTAAGGGATCTGCTTTTAATATATACATAGTTTCTTTTTACCTTAACCAATTATTTAGAGAAAAAAGAAAAAAAAAAAAAAAAAGAAGGGAAGGTACTGGGGAACTCTTCCCAAAACCCAGGCATCTGTGCTGAGGGATACACCTGGGTGTAACGGAAGGCTCTGCGCTGCTCTTGACCTGGGCAGTTTTGCCCTGAAGACTCATCAGTGAATTTTGTAAGAAACTGACTGTGTATTCTTATTAAAAAATATTTCATATGCTTGTCTGGAATAGAATCTTATATAGTCTTTGTGTGTGTATGTAATGCTTTAAGAAATTGACGAATAGGATGAAGATCAGGGGATTTAAGAAAGGTATGTTGCACGGTGAAGCAAGCTTTGTGCTTGCAGCTTCATTATGGAAGCATACATTTACTGTAGTTTTCTTCTAGTATGATTCTTGACAGTGATGTATTTTTCCTATTTATATGGTATATTAAAATTAAACAACAACATTGACAGCCATTAACCTTAGGTTTCCTTATAACTCCTATTACAAATTTATGGTAGGATTCTGTGAGGAAAGTAAAAACTGTAAGAAATTCTTCATGGATTCCATATGGAATACTTGGGGGAGATTACCTTTTCCTACTGCACATTTGTGCCTGATGAAGTGTTACATCATGTTTCTGGTGAAGGTGCTTAGCATGTGTTTGACAAATGGGAGAAATGTGTAGTCTTCACTAATCTTAAAAAGCAAATCAGCAAAAAGAATGCTGGTCACTAGAGAGGAACTGATAGGAGGAAGCATACATCAATTCAAAGTATACTGTATTTTTTTCCCTTTAAGGTATCAGGCTTTTCCAGCCAGTTTTCAAGGAAGAAATACAGTGTGTTTAAATAAAAATAGGAAGGCAACAGTGCAGATGTAAAGCTACAACTCATGCAGAGCTAGGTGCTACTCACATTTGTGTACTACTTTTCTCCATCACATAAAGCACACTCTTAATCCCGTGGAAAACAGGAACCTCTTTAAGTATAGATTTGTTATCCCCCAGAATGTGCAGTACCAGTGGAGTAATGGGAATCCTGTGCATGCACGACTAGCCCTCTGACATGTCACTGCCCGTGCTGCAACGGGAAGGATGTAAGCATGGAGTAAACTTTCAGAGTGTGATACAAACCTTTGAATGGCATAGCAATTTTTGTTTCTCAAGTCCCCTTTTGTTTAAAATAAAAAAAATATCATTTTATCCTTGCTGTTACATACCATGCATAAAGTGATTCTAGAATAAAGGCATGAAACGTGCAGTATTTGAAGCACTAGCCTAGCTTTGAAAGTACTTTAGTACAATGAGCAGATGAAAAGCAGCTGGTTTTGCCGTTCGGAGTTTGCAGTGACAAAGTCAGTTTTGCAAAAGACTAAGGATTCTGACACATGAGTTGTCATAGATAGAGATTTAGGGGATGTAATATCTTCATCCTGATCTTCCAGCATGGGTTGCTGCTCCATAGTGAAAGTGGTTGCATGAAATATGGATTACTCCAGAGCTGATCTGACATCTGGCCCTCAAACTTTTGTTTTTGGGACTTCAAGTTCAACAAAGATATGTTTGAATGTGAGTTCTGCATCAGAAGAACATGGGAAATTCTTCAGTAAAGCTTTTCAAATACAATTCTCTGAAATTCCAGTTACTGCACTAGGCTTACAATTCATGTCAAAATGGAGAAACAGTTTTTATTTTTATATGTATCTTCTTGCATGACATTCTACAGGTCTCTCTTTCTTCATCCTATTTGTCAGAGATGTATCCTGAAATATTTTTTCTCCTTGATAAAATAGTTTTTCTGTGTCAAAATTACTAGTGTGCAAAGAAAGGAGAATAGGATTTCACTGTGCAGGGGGGTATTGAGAGGCTCAAACTGGTTCTATCCCTGTTTACAGCAAATCAAAACTCTCAACGTTTCTGAAAGATTACAGAGAAAAAAATAGGCCTGACTAGGTCTGTTGTATGTTCAGAGATGCATAAATCAGCAGGGAAGCAAAGGTATGCTTGTTCTGCTTGGGGAAGAGGGAGGTGGTTCTAAGAATCCAGGCACATGTGTGCATCATTGATGGATGCAGCACAAGCAATGGGTGCAGAGTGTGTTTCTGGAGACATCCCAGAACGACATCGTTCACTTCATCGCTGCTGTTTACACATTCTGAAATAGTTTGAGCTGCTGATGAGTTATTGCAAAGGTCTAATACAGTATCTGTTAATTAAAGAGGAGTATGCATTTTGGAAAGCCTCAGACCATTAACTGGATAAGAAAGAAAAAAAAAAAAAAGTCACTGGGAGAGATCAGTGAGAGTGTAAACTTTCACACATTTAGACTATTAACTTGAGCTAAAATTAACTGAGGGTGCGGGTTTACATTTAGATTGTGAGGCTGAAGTGGTCTTGTATTTCTGTTTGCTACAAGTGCACAGCTTGTGCGTGTTTGCTTGGTGTCAAGCTGCTAACTTTCTGTGGCAGCTAATTTTCCGTCTCGAAAAAGGAGGTGCTCGCCCTCCCAGAGGCTTTTGGGAAGCGAGCTGTACGGTCTGACCCCTGGCACGACCCAGCAGACCTTGGTGCAGGACTGTGGGACAAGCAGCTGGCTTCTGGCCGCCCTGCGCGGTGGGCCCTGCCGCCCGGTCCGCGGCAGCTCCTGGGCTGTAGCCGGGCCATTCCCACTGTCCTCCAGTGCCGGTGGTGGCACGTGCCAGATGCGTGGCGGTGGCCTGCGGAGCCGGCCCGCTGCCCACAGGCTGGGGGCTGCCGGGGGCTGGGGCCCTGCTGCAGCGGCACGGCAGCGTTCAGGCCCGCGCTGTTGTCAGCTGGGTGGTGGTGGCCCTCTTGTCCTGGGAGATGCCAGTGGTGACACCGGTGCATGGGGGGTTCTAAGCCTTGCATAACTGGGCTGGAGTTGGAGCTTAAGGGGACCAGCTGGTGTTTGCTGGTTTCTCCTGGGGTGGCACTTTCGGGAGAGAACCTCAACTGCTTTTCTTGTACAGAGCTCCTAAACAACTTCAATAAATAAATTGTTTTCAGTAACATCCATGTCCACAAAACATGAGGTGGTTTCAGATCAAATCTATCAAATACAAACAGCAGCTGCATTTTTTTAACCTTCTTTCCTTTTGCTAAGAGATTTTTTTCTGAAGTTGCTCTCCATACGGATATGATGTTGCTTTTTTGCCAAGTTTCTTCAGCATTTGGTGGTATAAGCGAGGTATTCTCTGGTTTTAACTGTCACCTAATTTTAATAAGTTTTGCATTAAAATAACATAAGTTCAAAATTTTAGTTCTATCAATACTTTCTTTCATTGTAAATAGCTAAACAGTGGTACTTTAGACTTTTGTGAGATACTGACGTGACTCTGTGGTGTCTTTGCCTTTCCCCGCACAATACGGAGGGTTCAAATCGTTGCAGATTGCTGCAGGGTGTGTAAGCTGCGCCCGTCTGCCCTTGGCCGGAGCAGTGGCTCACAGTACCTGTGCCTGTGGCAGACGCGGCAGGTGGCAACTCTGAAACTCTTTTGAAATACAGACTGGTGAGTGACCGTCTGCCCTCAGCTGCTTTGGCTCTCTGCTGTCAAAATACGTGGAAGCTGTTTAGATGGAATAATATGGTATTATCCGTATTATGCGTGCAGTTAGTGGGACTTCAGTCGCGCGTGATATGAGGCCATACCTGCTCATGGGCACAGGCATTACACAGCCAAGATCAGGAAAAGAGGCATCCCTGGGAAATGTGAAAAATAGCATAAACTTCTCATATACAAAGTGTTTTCAGGAACAGATTTGAAAGCTAGTGTGTCTTCATATATAGAAAACGGATTAAAAATGAACTAAGTCATCAATACCATTTTTTCTTAACGGGTTTTCCTATTTTGGTATTATGCGGCTTAACAGCATAAGTCTACATGATGCTTAAGTTCTAACACTTTGGGGGAAGGATAGAAAGGCAATTAAAAGTCTATGTTACTAGAATTAGGAAGGAGCTGTTAAAATATATCTTTAGTTTCTCAAATTACTTTAACATTGAATAGGCTTCACTTTCACTTTCCATAAGAAGTGTGCTGATATCTGCAAAATCAGCTGAGAATCTAAGATGCTGCTTTTTTCTAGTTTATACAGGAGCACAAGTTTGGAACCATAATGCAGGTTGTCAGGTGTAATGGCATTTACTTTGTTCTCCCTATCTCCTTAAATGTGCTAATAAATGCTCAAGTATATACAGGAATTGCTGTTATTCTTCTTTTTCTGACTCTTACTCTCTGTAATGTCTTAGTGAATTTGTGTATAACTTAGAGTTCTGGGTGAAGTAATGAAGTTGATTTCTTACTGATGTGTCTGTGTTTGAAGCAGAAGTCTTCCTGCAGCCCTTGCCTTTTGTCACTGCAGAGCCATTAACCAACAGCTTCCATCCCAGGACAATGGAGTGACAGGAGCCTGAGGGAAAATAACTTTGTATGATAGATCTGCAAGAAGCACCAGGCTACAGCAGCTAGACTTTGTAGAAGCAGACTATAGAAATCAGGTATTTGTTACTATCATTTTTGAAAGGGTGAGGGCTGAAAAATTATGAGAGGCATTGATGTAATCAGAGAGGAAGAACAGAGATGTCCTTTCTGGCGCAGGATTCTTGTGTAACTGTGAGACCAGCTGAAGAAGGAAGTGCAAAGCATTGGAAAACAGCACTTCGGTTTGGGGCAGAGTCCGTGTGCCACAGGGAGGGTCCTGGCACACTTCAGGGACCTCACCCTTAAGTCTAGCGAGTGATGTAGACTAGTGAGAGGAAGAAATTAGGTGGACGTGTTTGTCTTTTTTACTAGCAGTTTTTCTTGCGCTTCTGCAGTAAAGATGGCTTTGTCTCAGAATCAAGGGACAAGTGTTTTATTGCTGTAATTAGCCTATCAACTGTGAAGTGAGCTGCCAAACCACGCTGCCGAGGTCAGAGTTGGCAGAGCCTAAGCTAGCCGGGCATCAGGGGAGCCCAGGGCAGGTCCTGGGAGCCTGTGGCAGCGGTGCTGGTGTGCTGGGGAGGACGGAGGCGACTGTTGAGTCCAGCTGAGGCGCTCCCAGCATGGGGTGCCCCCAGGGGCTGTTGGCTGGGGGCTGCTTCGAGCAGTGTCGCAGGCCAGAGGGGAGACTTTGCACAGCAGCACACAAACCAGGGGGCTCTGTTGCCCAGCCGGGAGAGATGCAGTTGTGTGAAGGGCAGGTATCGCCTACATCCAGAAAGTGCCAACAGTACAATTTAAGTCTGAAGAAATGAAGGCTGCAGGAAACTGAGATAATGGGGAAAAGGTGAGGGAGTTCTTGACTCGATCTGCTGAAGGGTCTGTTACCTGCTCTGCCAGCCTGTGGACGCGGCAGCTCCAGCTTGGCTTCTGCAGTTGCCAGAGCGAGAAGGGGAGACCCAGAATCCTGGCCAGATTTGAAAAACCTGAGCTCTCAGTGTTCACTCACAAGGGAAGGGGTAGATGAAGCATTTCACTCTCTGACTTCAGAGCACTTGTTCCTCACACAGGGGGCGGTTCCTTCCTCTGATGTGGTCTGAATTCAGGTAAGGAACTCCAGGCACTGGATCGTTGTGGAGTTATTCCTGTTTCTCCACGGCAGCACCTAATACCAGGCTCCCATGTCCTGCTTCAACTCATGTAAGAGATGCGGCTCCCCCAGCGCAGGGCGCACGTGTAAGCACTTGTTACTGCCACCACTACCCTGTTCTGGCAGTCCATAGATCTGATGCTGTTTTGCACCTGTGGCTTCGAAGGAATGGGGAGGGCTAAGGAAGATAAAAAGTAGAAGTTCAGGCTGAGGAAAGGTAGTAACATACTGCTTCAGTTTACGTGTGGGTGAGAAGGCTGGCACAAAGACTCTGAAGAATAGCCCGGGGTTGGTCCTCAGGTGATTCAGGCAGCATTTGTTCCTTTAATCAGGCTGAGTGCTTCAGTGCAATTTATAAGCTACTAAACAATTCATGTTTTTCCTTATTAAGATGTACAGCTATCTATCTAAATGTCCCTTGAGAGTAAGGAAACAAAGTAATACATTAACAACTGCTAGTGAAGGGTTTTAATCCTTCATTCTATGCCGCTATTGAGACCTAGGACATTAGCAGGAATACTGAAGGCAACGTCGTTCTGATCAGGAAAAATAGCTGATATATTACAACCCTCTCGTCTCCCTGAAGAATTCCAGAAGTGCTTAAAATTTCATATAACAACTAATGTGCATTAATCTTGACCCCTGCAAGTCTGTGATGGTTGCTAGACAGCAGTGTGTATCAAGAATTAAAATGCCTGCTTGTAGCATGTGCTAAAAATGTTGGTAAAAGAGAAGCAGTGCTGCTACTTTTCATGCGGGAGGGCGGGGCAGGGAACAGGAATTAAAATGAGTAGATCTTCCAATTTCTGAAGTAGTTGGTTTTTCCCAAGGGGAAAACCTACTAGGAGTTCAAAGGATTAACAAAGTCAGATTTTGTGGAAAACCTGAACTTATTTCAGAAGTCTGTTGTATCAGGCTGGTTGTGAGGAATTTCCCTGTGTTATCAGAAAGTACATGAAAAGCAGAATATGGATGTTTAAATTCACCATGCACAGCAGATGTTCCCAGCAGCAGAAGTATCCTTTGCCAGGCAGTTCAGTGTTGCCACCGTGTTGTGCAGATGGGGTCTCTGTTCACCGAAGGGAACATCTCCTTGTTTTGCTGTCTCTGAAACTACCAGTGTGGGTTGAGTTATCCTAGCTATCCCAGGAAAGACTTACTGGAAAACTAAATTGAATACGTGATAGTCATTCTTTCACCAGTTACAGTGTGTCATGGTTTAACCCCCGCTGGCAGCTAGGTACCATGCAGCCGCTCGCTCTCTCCCCCCGTGGTGGGGTGCAGAGGAGAACTGTGAAAAGGTAAAACCTGTGGGGTGAGATTATAACAGCTTAATAATTAAAGTAAAATATAATAATTGTAATGAAAAGGGAGGTAACAAAAAGAGAGAGAAGAATGAAACTCAAGAAAATGAAGTGGTGCACAATACAATTGCTCTCCCCTCACTGACCGGTACCCAGCCAGCCCCCGAGCAGTGCTCCCCCCGCCCCAGCCAACTCCCCCTGGTGTATATACTGAGCGTGATGCCCCATGGTATGGAATATCCCTTTGGCCGGTTGGCATCAGCTGTCCCGGCTCTGCTCCCTCCCGGCTTCTTGTGCCCCTCCTTGCTGGCAGAGCACGGGAACTGCTAAGTCCTTGACTAGGGTAAGCCCTGCGCAGCAACAGCTAAAATATCCGTGTGTTATCGATGTCATACTAAATCCAAAACACAGCGTTGTACCAGCTGTTAGGAAGGAAATTAACTCTTATCTCAGCTGAAACCAGGACACAGTGAAAAAACCCATCAGACAAACCAGATCATGTTAAATGCTCATGCAAAATGTATTCCTGCTAGGCGGAGTGCCTGTGGAGTGCGGCGAATGAAGAGACGGGACGCAGCTTGATGCAAGCAAATGTCAATTTATTGTATAGAAGCACGAGTTTTTATACTCTTTCAGAAGCTGCGCATTTTAAACAGATTGGTTCTTGAAGCTAAGCCTTGCATACTAGGCAATCCCTGATTGGTGGTTAACTACCATCAATTAACAACAAGGTGTTACCTTTCCTTGGCGGCATCCTTGGCGCCATCCGTCTCCCACTCCCCTGTGCTCTGCAAACATGCCTCATCATGTTAATTGTTGTCTAGACAAGCTCGAGCACATTCCCCTCAGCTAACTGATTGCCATGCATGGTCCTAGTTTGCAGCCCGCTCCTGCATCTCCCCCTTCCTGTTGCACAAAAAGAACCTTTGAAACCGAACGAGTAAAAACAAGGTATAAGTAATAGAACAAATAAAAAAACAACTGAGACATATTATTAATGTCAAAATAACCCACTGTCTTTGTTTCGTACAATTTTACAATTTCCCCTTTTTGTTTTTGAACAGCTAGTACCAGGTTTTTCATGTTCTGCAGGGCCCTTGCAAACATGACAGCAACCAAGGCAATAGCAAACAAACAATACTGCCAATTGAGTGAATGGATGCCAAAAAAGGCTGACATTTTCTCAGATTTTGACAACATGTTGTTGCCATGGGGCGCCTAAAATCCACGCAGCACATACCATCAAAATCCTCACAGCCATGTCCTTGAGCCAACAACAAAAAGCAGTGGCAATTTTGACCCACATTCTTAACTGCCTACCAAACAAGGTGATTTAACTCTTTAATGCTTTCCCTGCTGTTACTCCGGATAAGAGAAGAACCGCTGTGACACGTTCCCATCATAGCCTCCTACTACATTAGCATCTACAGAAAGACAATTATCGACATTCAAAGTGTAAGCAATATCATCTTCTTTTGGATTAACATTATACATAGGTGGAAGGGCACACTAAACAAGAACTGGTTCAGTCAAAAAGTTCAAAACATAGCATGCCTTCTCTGAACATACCTCTGGGGTCATTCCCTTCATTCCCTCTCTTTTTTATGCAAAGAGAAACACTTTTACCGTAACAGAGAAGCCCCTATTTACATCTCTGAGCCCGGACACAAACCGCAGCTGAATGCTCCACCAGGCTCAGGGCAGAAATCATTCATGTAGTTACATAGCTATATATCTCTACAAGCATGCAGACACCTATGAAACACTAGATAACCATGTTCATCTTTCCTATTCTCCTTCACAAGACCTAGCTGTTCTCTCATCTCTTGTTAGGTCAAATAATTCTCCAGTTTCCTCTCCTATCTCTCTCTTCAGACATTCTCTATCCTCCCCTTTTTTGCTTGTTAATTGCAAGGAGGCAAAGGGTGTGTGTAGCTGGGTGACCATGACCTGCTTTATGTTACAATCAACTAAACACTGAATACAGAAAAAAAAAAAGTATGGGAGACGTAAGGCAAACATCAATAAGGTGGTTAAAGATAATTATAATAAATCCTGTAATACTTTTGAGTCATGGCCCAAAGTTTCCCAGCCGTGAGAAGAGACCAAAGGCATCCCGCCCCTGGCTCTGTTGCAGATCTTTGTTTTAAGGCTTTTGAGTTTTGGATACTTTTGTAAATTAATTCACAGTGGTCACTCAGATTCACGTAACACATCCTATCAAAGTCTTCACACTTGTGTCCCTGTGCTAATAATAAAAATCAATAGCAACTCGGTTCTGTAGCAACATATGATGGACAGAATCAACATCTGTTAATAAGCCAGAAAAAAAAGAACAGTATTTGTAGTATTACTTTGTTTAGCAAGCTAGCAGCCTAATTTACTAAGCAAGTTAAGAGCGTGTACTATTCTTACAGAAGAGATTAGAGAAGCAAAAATCTGTTATGCTGCATTCCAGAACTCAGCCTGAGAATTACAGTCTGCTGTGAGTTCTGCGTTACAATCATTTGACACATGTTGGGGTTGCGATTGTGAAAGTTGCCCGTTTACAATTTTCATTGACATTATCACAGCTAGTTGTTTTAAAAGCAACCTTTGAGCTTCCTGATGTTCGACTTGTTGCAAAATATTCTGAAGCCAATCAATCAAGTTAGTATTAAAGTTAGTGACTCTCTAGGACCCTGCAAGACTGTGGCAAGACTCCCGCATCCGGACTGCCTTAATAGCCATCTCATTCATTTGCAAACAGTTGTCCCTGGGATACCTTGCCTGAGTCACAGAATCGGCACAATTAATTTTCTCCAGCCAACTGCTCATAGTTAACAGCAATTCCCCGATTAAGGTTTTCAATCAAGGCCACTATACATAGCTCACAAAAATCAGATAACCACATCATATACTGTATCAGTTAGTACCATACAAAGCAATAACTTCCAATCATGCAGTGTGAGCGTATAAGGCTCTGCCATCACTTCAAGAAGGGACATAGCAAATGTATTATGAATCCTCCCTTCCCGCACTGCTTTGCTTAACTCTTTAACAGCCTCGTATTGCACAGGCTGCCACTCTGGAGGTTGATTTGTCTGACAAAATACTGAACATGCCATAGCGACTCCCAAAACCCATCACTGAAGTGTTTCCCACTTGCATTCCTGCCACCAATCCCTCAGACTCCCTTTCACCCTCCCCAAAAATACAATCAATGCATCAGGAGAGACGAGGGGGTGGGGGAAAGGTCTAGCTCCTTTTCCAGATCTATAGGACCTGGATCCAAAGGTTTATCAGTGTCAATGAAATCATTTTCCGAGTTGCCCTGTTCCCGTGCTTGGTCCTGTGTTGTGAGGGTCGCTGCAATCAGTGACAGAAGCTTTGGGGGCAGAGGAGGTGTGGACGGAATCGCCATTGCTGACTGTGTCTTGAGAAGAGTCGCGCTGTCGGTGGAATTTACAGCTTCCTCTGGTTTAGCACCGTTAGTAGAATTAGTCCACACTTGGCAAAGAGTAGTCAGAATTCGCCACCAAGGTGCTAAATGCATTCCCGACACGGAGTTCCCCTCCGCGGCAGCATCATACAATTGGCTGCTGTATGTACACACTTTCATTCTTTCAAAGTCTCTGAAGTTTCTTGGCTGCTCACCTGTCTCGATGAATACAGGTGTTATCCTCGGGGTTTAGGTTGTCTGCCTGGTCCAGACAGCCAGACGATCGTTCAGCCAAGCCGTCTCCTCCGGAACACAGCCCTCTTCACAAGCTGTCTTTTTTATCGACCAGTTCCGTCCTTATTCTTCCAAGGCTTCGGAACACCACCATAGGGGTCACCATTTGAGGAAACTGAGGCACGGACTCCCTGATCTGACTAGAAGACCCTTCATGAGTCCATATACGTCTCTTTCTGGGGACGAAGCCTGATTCCCCGTTACGGATTTCCCACAGCTCACCTCTCAACTCCGGAGGGATTTCTGGCCGGCTCCTGCTTCCTTTCAGCAGATCATTCAAAGTTCTGTGGGATTCGCTGCATGTCGCTCAGTCAGGCGATTCGAGAGCCCTTCACGTCAGATCCTTAAACGCATCACGTCGGGGTCACCAATTTGCGGCGAATGAAGAGACGGGACGCAGCTTGATGCAAGCAAATGTCAATTTATTGTATAGAAGCACGAGTTTTTATACTCTTTCAGAAGCTGCGCGTTTTAAACAGATTGGTTCTTGAAGCTAAGCCTTGCATACTAGGCAATCCCTGATTGGTGGTTAACTGCCAGCAATTAACAACAAGGTGTTACCTTTCCTTGGCGCCATCCGTCTCCCACTCCCCTGTGCTCTGCAAACATGCCTCATCATGTTAATTGTTGTCTAGACAAGCTCGAGCACATTCCCCTCAGCTAACTGATTGCCGCGCATGGTCCTAGTTTGCAGCCCGCTCCTGCAGTGGAGTTTTCAGACACCATCAGCATCAATATAAAGGACACATCTCTCACTTGATGCTGCTATTTACTTCAGACCACCATGTCTGGAATGGTAATACTTGAAAGTCTGACAAGTTTTTTAGTGTTCCAGGTGTTAACAAGAGTGGGTAAACAGCAGCTGAGCTGGGGAGCCACAGCTGCCTGCACTGTCTTGATACACGGCCAGGCTTTTTGCTTCCCGCCACCGCAGCACTCGTGCCCTGACCTGGCAGGGGTAACCCCCCTGGCGGGGCAGGGGGGCAGCCCAGTGTGTCCTGGCTCCAGCCAGCTCAGCTGGGAAGTGCGCTCGGTCACTTTGGAGACAGCCTGCAAAGTGCTTCTATTCCCAAAGCCGTGCAAAGGGAAGCATCTGGTCTTCCTTCCAGTCGGGCCCCTGCCTGGCATGTCGGACCTTGCTTCTGTCCCTGCACCGTGTGGCTGTATCAATCCCAGATAGCAACTAGAAAGAGAACAACTTGTCGCAGTCTTAGTTTTTGTTAAATGTTTTAAATATGCTCTCAGTAGTCATTTGGGGCTCAGAGAAACATCTTTTCACACATTCCTGTTGTGTGCATCTGTATAGCCAGGTAAGTGGATAATCAGACGTTGTACAAGCCCGTGGCTGGTACCGCTGCATCAGTAAGATGTAGCAGCCTGTTTCTCCAGGTGCTCAGCAGCAGCCTGTGGCCCTGGGCTGGTAACAGATATGAAGCATCTTCTCCGTCAGATGTCGCCTTCATCAGAGGTACGGGAAGGGCTGCAGCTGAACAATACAAGGGAATTTGGGGAAGGACAAGCTGGGGGGATCGGGAGCGCCAAGGTAGCACGTGTTGCCTCTGGGGGTGCTGACGTTTTCTGACAAACGGAAGTAGTAGAGGAATGTAATATTCCAGGAGATCATTGTGGGATGGAGCAGAGCAAATCTTGCCACTGCCTGCTGTGCAGAGTGGTCCAGCTGCCACACACCTGGCAGTGCCACCATGTCACTGGCACAGCATCTGTGACGCCCCAGCACCCGCACGATGAGGTGCTGCTCATTGAGAGCCACTGGGCACTCGGCTGTGGCAAGGGTTGCGCTACCTTCCCACGCCGCGAGGCGGGCAGCAGAGCCTGTGCACGGAGGGAGCATCCCAGTAAGTCCTCTGGCGGGGTGAGGAGGATGAAGGACTTCCCTTGTTTAGCAGAAGTGACGGAGTACATTGCATGGAAGAATATACCTGCATGGAAGGAATGGGTGTGTTTTACCCCTCTGGAGCACAACATTTTAAAGCAGGTTTAAGTCTTTTCTGTGCTCCAGTGCAGATGGAAGTGTTAACAATGTCCACACAGAGTTGGTAATGTGTTTGTGTTGTTTTTTGACATGTTATGATGAAACAGAGACATTCTTAGTTAATATTTTTGTGAGTAAAGCCACTGTTTGGTGGATGAACATGCTAGAAAGACATTGGGTTTAGCTATTTGCAATTTAATCTCAATTTATAGAAAACAATGACAAAGTAATAGAAGAGTTAGTAAAAATTGGAGTTAAAAGCTTTAACAAAATCATCTTAGTTTTCAGTATAATTTAGTGTAGCCTGTAATGTACATGTTAACATACATATTAAGATGATCTGTGAATATCTAATTTAAAAAGCCACCGCACAAGTAAGAGAATACAAAGTCCTACTTCCAGCCTCCTTGGTTAGCACCTTACTCATCATGTTATGACTAAACTGATGCCTGATGATGCACCTTGAAGAACGTTCTGGACATTGGGGTGGTGCTGGCCATGCGGCCGGTACGGCAGGGCAGGTGAATCCTGAGCATCAGTTTGCAGCACAGGGTCGTCAAACCACAGTGGTGCTGCGCTGTGCCGCACAGGGGTGCCTCAGCGCACGTCCGCTCTGGCCAGAGCAGTGGCCGCAGGCTGGCTTTTCTCGGAGAGATCGTGTGCTGTTTCTTATCCAGCTCCTTGTTTTGGTTATGGTTTTGAATTTTTTAATTGCCCATACATCGTACAGTTTTTTTCCTGCTTTTCACCTTGATTTTTTTACTGCATGCTACCAATTTTAACAACAGTTCGTATTCAGCCCTCTAGTGAGAACATTACTCTTCGTCACTGCCTGAGACAGTCTCCTGCAGTGCTTCCTGTAGCAGAAATTAATCCAAGTGTCGCCGTTTTCAAAGGACATTCTCCAAACCAAATCCAGGCAGAGCTGCTACACTCTGCCCGTTCAGCGCTGGTGGAGGAAGGCTGGAAGCTCCCCCTGCTCACTGCTGGTCCCTGGGATCTCCTGCAGCCACCCGGAGCTGCCCAGCAGAGTGGCACGGCTGCCCCCAGCCGTTCCTTGTCACAGTGGTGATGCTTCTAAACTGGCAGAAGCTGGAGAACTTGCTGCAAGTGACGAAGGCCTGGTTTACCTTGGAAAATAATTGATCTGTTGGTGGACACCTATTTTTTGTCTGAATATGGGGTTGTTCGCCTGTTGGTTATTCAGGTGCAGGGTCTGGGAAGGGGGTGAGGTTGCTGCGGCAAGGTGACTAGATGGCCATGTCCCTGCCTGTTTGCAGCAGGATCAGGAGACGTGATGGCAGTGGCGCCGTTGCACTTTCGGTGGTGAGAGCATCAGGTAGTAGTTGGGTGCTCCCCGTGTTGGAAAGGATCATTAGCATTCTGTTGTCTTCTGCAAACCAGTGACAAGCGTATCTGTTAAGTGACAGAGAACCGCCACTGCCACATTCACCTTTTGAAGAAATCAGTGTTGCATGCTGTAAATGTTGTAATTTCTTACATATTATAAGATGTTGTAAATTCTTACATGTTGTAAATTCTTACAACTACTAGGTGGATTATTTTTAAACAACTTGAAGTTAATAAAACTTGAAGTTAATGAAATAACAAGCAATTTTCTAGAGACATAGTTTATTTATCTGTGATTTAATTTTATAAGCAAAATTGTAGATTCAACTTTTTAGTTTTGTGTTATCCAATTTAATAATTATCTGTATCTAATTAGTTCAGTGCAGAGAAAATTAGTTTAGTTCGGTGTAGGCTTTCATTTTAAAGCTTTATTGCTACACTGTTTTTAAAATACCCCAAGTGAATGTTTAATTAAGAACTGTTTTCAGTGACTTGGGGTGGGGGTTTTGTTACTAAACTTTCCTATTGGTGTAAATATCAGGAAAGCACAGCCTTGCCAAATGCTCGATTTCAGCAAAATCTACAAAATACCCATGTTGACATATTGTAGTAGTTTCTGAATTTATTTTAAATTTTCTATGACTTCCTGATTTTAGAAACTTCCTTTCAATTTAGATATACATTGAGCATTTACTTTAGAGAACTATAAAACTGTTGTTAAAATAGTTTTAAAAGTTTCCAGAATGGTTTCTCAGTGTTTGAATAGTGTGCCGGTGTGCAGAATTGGAAAGCAGGAAGGCGCTGAAGCTGTACAGCATTTAATTATGTCTCACTTTACCGGTGTGTTACTTAAAATACATTTTGGAGCTGTCAGTTGGAACGGGTGGATTCCTGCGACCAGAGTTGGAAGCCCGCTGCTCCTCCAACAGCAGCATCTCCCCCCACCCGGTGCGGCGCGGTGAGCCTTCTCGTGCATTTCTCTGCGCGTTGGGCTGGTGGATCGCCCTGCAATTCTGCCAGCAATGCTGATGGGTTCTGGGGGAAATACGTGAGGTGTCTGGCTTTTGTTCCTGCAACGCCAATACTGTCCTGTTCCTCATAGCGGGAGCATAAGGGGAAGACCGACGCTCCTGCCTGCCCGCGCGGGGCCAGCGGCGTTTGCTGCAGGAAGGTTGCGTGCTCGGCAGCACGCTGGGATGGGGCCAGCCAGGCACCAGGACGGAAAATTCCATGTTCCTGCCTGGATGCGTGGCAGGGGTTGCCAGGGGGCAGGCGCCCGAGTGTTACAGGTGTAAAGCTGTAAACTTACAGCCAAATTCCAGCTATGGACAGTCGCTCGCTGCCATACCGAGTGCACATCAAGGGTGTTGCTAAGTGTCGCATGTTAAGAAAACAGAACTGCAAAACTTTGAACATCTCCCTGCAAATGTAATGCCTTGTCTGCCCGGTGTGACGTACTGCTGCCCACACAGATCTCGTGTCCTTGAACCTCGTTAGCTCAGTACTGGGCTGGCATCTTCAAAACGGGTTGAAGAGCAGTTCTGCTTTCTGTGCTCCAGCGCATGGCTACTGAAGGCATCACCACAGAACTGGTTTATCTCAAAAAACTGTTCTCTTAGTCAAATTCCTGTGGAAGGGAGTCCAATTCCTGTTGCATTGCCGGACTCGGCATCACCTTCTATCCATTACGGAAGGAGTCACAGGCGGCTCTGGGCTGGGTGAGTGTGGGGACGGGGACAGACCTTCCCACAGGGCTCCAGGGGTGCCCTGGGCAGCACGGTCAGCACTGGCAGGCAGCACGCTGTTCCAGAGTGCCGGCTGCCTTCCCCACTGCCCCGGCTCCCAGGGCAGGATTCTCATCAGAGTCGCTTGACTGTAGCTGGTACCAGCTGTAAAGTGCTGCTTACAATGCCCGTGCTATAAGCTGATGGCTTGTAGAAACCTGAACACATCCCGTCCCCAGACTGTTCTGTTACTGCACCGATTTTAGGAGCTATTGAAAAAACACCAGGTCAATTTGCAATAATTTAGACGTTTACTTCTTATCAGAGTAGGGATGGAGGTTGCAGGTACTTGGAGTTTACAGTATACATGAACATTTATTTAAATATTTGCTGTCATTTTCTTTTGCAAATTTAAAACAAGGTTTGGAAAAGTTTTAGGTTTGCTTTGTTTAAAACAAGGCTTATGTTGCCCTTTGAGTTCCTTTGCTTATTAGATGTTTCTATTTTAATGTAGCGCTGCATTTCTTAAATTTGAGCCATCGGGATGCAAAACTGACCAGAGGCAACCTGCTTTTCAATTAATAGGAAAAAAATGTTTTTTCCAACATTTCTTGTTTTCAGCTAACTATAAATTAAGGCCTTAAGATAATAGAAGCAACAAATACTAGCTTTCTTTTCACTGCTTTGTTCCTGCGGCTCTTTCAGAGAACTGAATTTAAATTGAAATGATAAGCATGAAGCTTTCATTCAACCTATAGTTGAACTTTTGCAGTCATGTTTTAGTGATCATTTTAACAGATCAAGAGCTGAATAAGTTTTTATTTTCAGTAATTTTTCCTCTACTGTTTTTCACATGCGTACACCATGATCTGCTGCAACTTTGTGATGTCGGCTCTTCCTGGGTGTTCATTTATTATTAGTGGAATACCACTAAGTGTATTTCTCATTTGCATTCTGTAGACTAAATTTTCCTTGAAATAACTTTTATATATGTATAATTACAAGGGTTTTTTTAATTTTAATGACACTATGATTTACACTTGTAGTTTATTTAAATATCTTGATAATTAATTGAAATATGTGGGGTTTAAATTTAGTTCTCTTTCTAAGACTTCTCCATCACACAGACTGGTGGGCCTCCCAGTACTGGGTACTTAATGCAAAGGCAAAGCAAATACGAATTGTACACTTTTTTTCACAGAGTTGTCAGATACTTAAAATTCTACGTTCAGTCTTTTTAATTGTTCATCTAGAAGGTTATAAAGATATTAACTTATTACCCGTATGTTTGGTTTTTAGTAGCGGGCCAGCAAAATTCCTTTGAAACATGCAAATCAGGCTAATGGAAGCCTGCACCATACTGCTGAATCATTTTCTCTAAATATTAAGGAGGATTCCTGTATGCACTTAACTTTTCCACTCAAAAGCATTGTGCACTGTGGCTGTGAAACTGGAAATGACAGGGAATGGGCAGAAAATAATGAGGAAAATATACGTTTTAAATTGTTATGTTAATAGACGTGCTGCTGTGGGGATATACTGCTTTTTTCTGAAGACAGAAATTATTAATGGGATGTTGTTTCTCTTTTCTGAATTTGCAAATAAAAATGCAGCACTATGTTACTGAGGTTACTTTTTCAGAGTTAGCTTTGCATTTGATTCCATAATACTAATTTCAATGTTTTTGGAATATCTATGAAGCTGCAGTTTACAGTACACAAATACCGAAAGGTGTTTATATCTTAATAAGAGCAGTACATTCTTGAGAGATTTTTTGTTTCTTCTAGCAGAGGACTAATACTTAGCTGTGTTTTCTTTTTTGGTTTTGATGGGTTTTTTCCTCCTCTGAGTGAGGAAGTTTTAATATCTAGATTGACTAGAGCTGTCATTCTAGCCGTGCCGAAAGAACAAGAGCTGACAAAATAGATCACAGCCAGTCTTTTGCATTTCCAAAGATAGTGTTTGATACAACCAAATGAGGGATGACAATATGTCGGGACCGTCCCTTAAAGTTCTCTGGGAAGTCTTTTTGTAGACTGGAACTGCGTTATTTAGCTAACCGGTTACGCTGAGTATTTCAGGTCCCTGTATTTTGTTGATTGTCCTCACTGAAGTCTAGTTGCTATGGAGCAGATTTAAATTAAAAGGTGGCTTTGTTGTATAGATTAGTAATTTTGCTAGTCTTTGCCTTAATTATTTAGTAATGAACTGTTCCTCACTTACAACAAATAGTCAGCTGGCAGCAGGAGACTGTTCCTTGACAGACCTTTTTTCGACAGGATCTTTGCCATGGATTCAGACCCGGGCGAGCTCACGGTGTCGGGGCTGGCTCTGCAATCCTGCTTGTCCCGCTGTGTTCTGTAACCCCTCACCTGCCGTTGTGCATACGTGTTTCATATCTGTAAATAGAGCTGTCAGGCTGTTCATTTTATTTTTCAGTTGGCAGACACCATCAGTTTCCATAGATGCACTGTTTCAAAGAGATCAATGCCAGTGTTTGCAGCCGTGAGCGTCGGGCTATAGGTTCCCTTGGTGCCTTTGTTCACCCGTACTTCGTGGTTTGCACCATGTGTCCACTACTGGCGACCTGCGCACAGCTTTTTTTCCTCTTTTGCTGAGTAAGGCTCTTTTGGCTTGCTTTAGTTCCCGGTTAGCTTTTCTGTAGCTAATAGCATCATGCCTGAAATAGGGCTGTGTCTCTGAAGGCTGAAATCATCACGAGGTGAGCAAGTGGAACTCAAGCTCCACACATCGTGTAGCTTTTAATGGAGACGTGCTGAGAGTCCTTCCAGGCGGTCATTTTTAGTCTGAGTGCTTCTCATCCAAGCTGCGTGCTAATGTAGGCTGCGTGGAAATCAGAGTTGTGAGTGAGAAACTGCTTTTTGCTGTGTGTTAGGCTGCATGTAGTGCCCTGTGGTCCCTCCACAGGCCGCATTTGAGTTTCAATAGCAAAATATTCAGGAAATGCTTTCACCTCATCCCGGTTTTCTTTGTTACGGATTCAGAGCCCAGACTGAATCCTGGGGCATCAGCCTTACCTCCCTGGAGTGTGGCTTCTGCTGCCTGGTACGGAGCAGAGAAGCCCACCCAAGGCCGCTGGAGGAGGCAGTAAAGCAGCAGCAGCGCATCCTTTGGTCCCACTGGTGCAGCAGCGAGGAACCGCAGGGAACGTGGCACTGCTGCCTTCCCCCCAACTCCCCTCCAGACTTCACTCCCCATCTTGTCTGTCTGAAAAGCGGAGGGGGGTGTGTGTGTGTGTGTGTGTGTGTGTCAGGTGTCACCCAGCCAGCCTGACAGCTAATGTTTCAGGGAAAATGGCAGTAAGAATGTCTGTATAAATAAAAATTGCTTTGTATTTCAGTGTTGCTTACAGGCTCACAGGTTTGACTGTTAATCTTTGTGTTTATTCCTTTTAGATATACATAGTTCAAGTCAGTATTTATCCAAGGCCTTTCTTGCTATATGCTACTTCTCTATACTCTCAGAACTAAAGGGAGCATTGTTAAATTACTGCTTTTTGCTGCAACATAAAAGACCATTTTATTAATTTTTCATGGTTGCAGGTGGATGCATTCTCTTCTTCATGAAACCCCACCTGGTAATGGAAAGGACAGTTATTTAAGAGATACCCACTTTGCATGTATTTTTCTGCTTGAAATTAGATCAAATGATGAAGGAAGGATTTTGAAGGTGTTTCTGCAGCTCATTATGAATTCTATGCAATGCAAAGTCTCAACTTTATTTTTGTCTCAGAAGAACATGTCTAATATAAAATTCCCTTTTGGCAAGGAAGAGAGATCTTAGGATTCCACAAATCCAAGTTCTTTTGCTTATGGCTATGTCCCAGTTGAAACGTTAGGTTTTCCTTGGAGATCTTTCACAACCAGGAACATGATTCTTTCAGCTTCCTATGTAAACTGGGTAATTCTCCGGAGACGCTGGGAAATGTGTGGTTCAGCCTGGCAGCACTAATCCAAAAAGACACAAAAGGGAAGGATGAGACCCCTATGTTTGGAAGCATCAAAGTGTAGAAGCTGGTGCAGTCAGATTTGGTTAATCTGTTAAGGTTTTCTTTATATAAATATCTATACATTTATATTTTTTCTATTTATAAATGCAGAAACTTGAATATTTCAAAATCATGTAACAATACACAATGTATTTCAGTGTCGCAGCACTCTCCAAACTATCAAGCTGCAACAAGGTCTTTTACCATCTCATACCAGCATACTCTTCATGCCAGTCCCTCTGCTGCCTTCTCCTCATCTCATCCAGGGTTTGTGTTCTCTTTCCTCTTGCTTCTTCCTCGGCTGCTCTCTCTTCATTGCCTCCCAAGCACTGAACTTAACCAGCCACAGCTGCACCTTATCTCCATCGGCCAACCCGCCTCCCCTGAAGCCAGCCCACAGTTGTATATTATCGATGATAATTAACCCAGCTTCATTCCACTACATTTTGGTAATCTCTTGTTCATACGATGGATTTCTTTCTTTTGGGATGTGAAAGGAAAGTAGATCAGCTCGTGATTTTCAGACAGTCATACTTTGTTTTCATTCCTTGTTCAGGGGAATGGGAGAAACAAAATTAACGGTACTTTGTTCTTTGCACCTACAGCTGACAATAAATAACAGCAATTAAAAAATCAGTTGTGTGAACTAAATATTTTTGTTCACTTAAGAACAAGTGCTGTACTTTTTGTCTAGACCTGGAAAAAAGTAGAGTCCTTTAGCCCCATTTTTTTCTCTCATGTTAAGTAGTGGTCAGTTTTAATAAGCAACAAGATGCCTTGATTCACACACGTTATCTCTGCCTGCCTTTCCAGGGGCCACAAGCGCAAACTGGATGAAGACGATGCTGCCAGTGAATCCAGTAAAGAATCCAGCAATGAAGATGAGGAAGGAAGCAGTTCTGAAGCAGATGAAATGGCAGCAGCGCTTGAAGCAGAATTGAACGACTTCATGTGACATTCATGCAGAAGGCGGAATTTGTGATGGTATTGTACTCCTCATAAACAGATTGGACTTCAGATGAGTCCCTTATGTCAGTACTCAATGTTTTTCCAAAATGTGTGTGTATATTTTGCAAAGCAACACAAGAGGTGACACATTATTTTACAAAATCGGAAATAGATGTTTTTAAGGTGTTTTACTAAAGGAAAATATACTTTTTTAAACAAAAAAAAGTATTAAATGGGACTTGGTGTGCTATGCCAAAGACGTGTTAGGAGCTCTGCAGAACCTTCATATACAGGACAGTGATACAAAGATTTGTGATTGAAGTACAGTAACTTTTTAAAAATATCGCGGTCTGTGGCATATGGGTGAGAGTCTTCAAAAAAAAGGAGGAGATAAAGGAGGTGGAATTGTCTGGGTAGTACAGCAGGAACCTGAGGAACTGGTCATCCTTTTCCACAAATAAATGCTATCAAATATAAAAGGATTTTTAAAATAAAAAGAACGATTTATATTTGTATAGAAACAGAGAATGTGATATGCAAGCTTTGTGAACTCTGCACTTGACCCACCTGTCATTTGCTTCTAAGATAATACATAATGATCAAAACTCATGTTTTTAAGTTACTTTGTGGAATAGTTGGGTTCTTTAGGGTCATCATTTAGATTTTTAACTTTTCTTCTCTGTAACCGGAAATTTAGCACAGCATACTGTTGTGATCCTGTACTGCCATGAGAAGCATATTCACCCATTCGTGTTGTCTTGGAAAGAGCGAGTGCTACTTCAGTCTAGATAGGATTTAATTTCTTTGACAAGAGTTCTGATGTAAAGTTTTTGTATATTCTATTTCATATTTGACCCACAAAACAGATTTTCTTTCATTTAATAAAAATTCATTTTGTACACTTTGTTCCCCTTTCTTGTTCATTTGCTTCCATCAGGTAGAATGCACCTTTCCGTGTTGTCTTCCCTTTGCTCTGCATGAAAATGATGAAAAACATTGAAGGCGAGTGCAAATTTGTAAGTTCAGGCAGAGGAGAAAAGCACTGGCTCAGAAGGTTTGCTTTTCTGTTGGATGTGAAGTCTGACGTTCTGGTGTTTTCTCCGGTCTCTTTGGCCTCTGAAGGCATTGTAAGAGTTGCTGCTCTGCTGCTGAGTTTCAGAGGGGAGAGCTGTGGTTTATTCTCAATTGCTAGCAACTGCGGAGACAAATCCTTTTAAAAACATGTTTGCAAAAGAAGACTCATTAATTCAGACGTCATGGTTAAAGGGAAGTACTTTCTGGTGCAGAGGTACTTAATTTTGTCACTTAGCAGTAAAACAGAATATTCCAACAGAATCCCAGCTGGTTTACAAATAACAGCCCAGTTTTCAAAGCTTCATAATGGCAATAAGAGGAAGACTGAGAAAACAGGAGAATTTTTTCAGGTTAATACTGCTTTTCCACTTCAGAACACAAGGTCAGCATCTGCAAGACAAAAATAGTGTTTTATGTGGAAAAATGTCAAACTTCATGGACATTTACACAGGTGCCACGTTGTTGAAGTCTACAGTGACCTCCCTGCGGTGGCTCTCCGTGAAAACAAGCAGGGTGTCTCCAGGCGAGTTGCTTTGTATGACAGAAGAAAAAGGCTAATGCTTGTGAAATGGGAAGTCAAAATACTTCTCTTTTTTTCAGCAACTTAAACGCAGCCTCCCCAGCTACCAGAGGGATGATTCCTTGCAATTAAATATTAAAATGTCAGGAGTTGTGGGGTACGTTTTGTGCTTTCTTAAATCAAACCCTGGTGAAAGAATTTTAAGTAATACCAACTTTTTGGGTTGCTGTGATGCTGCAAATGACCTCACAGCACAGATTCTGGGGGACACCCGCTCTGGCTGCTGCTCCACGTGGCAGCATTCAAGCCCTGAACGTGAGCACAGCCAGCGCGCCGAGCAGGGCAGCGCTGTTGGCTCAGCCACCTTCCACCTGGGTTCGAGCTGCTCCTCGGGCACCATGTCCCTGCCACGGGAGCTGGCTCGCCGTGCTCGGGGGGTCATTCCATACGTGGGAAGTTTGACAAGGCTTTTGGTGCGAAAGGCTGTATCCCCTTCCCAGTTTTATTTTATGGCTGATGCTTTCAGTTTAACTGGTGGTGTGCATGTGTCTGGGCAGGAGTCCTAAAAGCAGTCAGCACTCCACTAGAGCCAGTACCATCTGGACCCCTAGGTAAACACGGAGCGAAGGCTTCCCACCAGGCTGAGCTGCATCTACCAGAGATCTGGTGCCGGCGAGGGCTCCTCTGCCTCCATGGGAGCTGCCAAAACCCGCAGCCGGTACCGCACGCTTTGCTCCGGGCAGGCAGCACACTGCCAAAGCAAAGCCAAGCTACAACTGTTACGACATGGACAATCCTTATTTTGACTTGAATTATTCAGGTAGCTCTAACAACCCCTGCTCTCCGGTCCTTGAGGTGTGGGAACCTAGTAACAGGGGGTGAGGGCAGAGACACCAACCCACCACTCGCTGCCAGAGCGGTCCGGGGGGTGCTGAGCCTGCTCTCTGCAGGAGCAGGCTCCTGTTCGCTCAGGTAGCTGTATCAAACTGGGCACCAGCCTCTCTGCCTGGGCAGGAGAGAGAAACGGAGACTCTAAATTTAATAGATGAGTTAAATGCCCTGGCTAACCTGCCAGCGAGAAGTCTTGGTGTACGAAGTTGCCACTCACTCCCACTAACTTAGGATTTTTTTAACATGCAGGAGCACCCTAGGAAAGGCAGCCAACGTGCTTTGTGAAACGGCTTTTAACTCCTTATTAAGTGACCCACATCTCTTGACTAGTTGTTTATCCTATGTTCTTGCCCTACTTCTGTAGCCAGCAGGGACCTGCTGCCGGGAAGGGCTCGCAGCACAGAAGCAAAGGCCAGACTGGTGCTGAGGCGGCTGAACTTGCTGGGCAGTGCTGGTCTGCAGGGGAACCAGGGTGGGAGTGAGCACAGACAGGGCACGCAGCGCGCCCTGCTTCAGTAACGTCCTGAGGGCGTGCTGCCGCTGCTGTCAGGAAGGGCAGCTCCTGAGCTCCGGCGGCCCTGTAAGAACAGGTAAGGCCAGGCATTGCAGTGTAAAGTTTACTTTTCCCACCTCAGTTTGCCGGCAGCAGTTCTGAAGAGAATGGGAAGACACCGCAGCTCTGTGTAGGGGATGTGGTGGGGTCCGTGATAAAAGCAGAGCCGGGCAGCGGCCAAGCTTTTCCCTTTGTGCGTGTGCTGGGCAGGAGGGGGAAGACGAGGGAACAGTGTCGCTTAGTGCCGAGATGTGAAAAACTCCAAGCATGCAAACACTTCCACTGTCAGGTTTTGTGTGTATGTGGAGTGGGGCCTCAAGTTCTCAGTGTTGGGTAATAACATCCTCTGTGGAGGGTGGAAAGTCTCAACTTCCCTTCTTCGCAAATCCACACACAAACCTGGAGCTACACCTAAAGATTTCTCAGCTCTGCCTAATTTTACTACAGTGAACAGTAAGCTGAGGACAAGTAAGTTGGAGAATGAACACGCAGAGGTCCTGTTAAGGAAGGGGATCTCTGCATAGCTGGAAATTAAGCATGAGAAGTCTCCCAGTTCTCGCTGCCTGCATGCAAGCTTTTATACATTTGTTTTTCCTATCCGATACCACCTTCCATTGTCATTTCAGAAGTGTTTGGAGCCCAGCACCCGGCACAGCCTCCTCTCCCCTCCCCCCAAGGGATGGGAGGCAGTAGTGTCTGGTCCCCCAGGGAGCATTACCTACAGCAGGCTGCTTTGCTGCAGCTGCATACCGTGGGCTCTGCCTGTTGATCTGGCTGGTTTGTTCTACACTTTCTTTCTAATGAGATCTTCCTTCCTACTCACACATCATTAGTAGTTGTTGTTTTATCGCATTGTTCCGAGTGTATCTGCCTTTCCCCTCCCCATCTGAATCACACCAAAAGAATATGCAGCTTATGCAGCGCCTCTTCTTGCAACCACATCACCTATCTGATCTCCCCATAAAAATTCCAAAACCAGCACTAGATTTCCTTCCCCGGCACAGGTCCATCAATGGGGTCCTCCTCATCCTGACATGCTGCTGCTCTCCCAGCTGCCAGTCCAGCAAAAGCCTTGGATTCCCCAACCATGAACCCAGCAGATACAGAGGCAGCTCTTGGGCATGGCCACAAAGGTAGGTATAGAGTCATGGAATCATAGAATAGTTTGGGTTGGAAGGTCATCTTAGTCCAACCCCCGTGCTACGGGCAGGGACATCTTCAACTGGATCAGGTTTTTCAGAGCCCTGTCCAGCCTGGCCTTGGATGTGTCCAGGGACGGGGCATCCACAGCCTCTCAGTGTCTCACCACCCTCATTGTAAAACATTTCATCCTTATATCTGGTCTGAATCTACCTGCTTTTTAAACCCATTCCCCCTTGTCCTATCGCTACAGACCCTGCTAAATCCTGTCCTGTCTCTCCTGTGAGCCCCCGTTACGTGCTGGAAGGTAGCCCGGCTCAGGAACGGCAGGAGGGTGAAGGACATGGTGCTCCACCTGTTGCACACGCAGTCATTACTGTGATGCTGGAGGCTTCCCCCAGCTAGGTTAGTCTCAGTTTCTTGCAGGTGGGAAAGTAGCTTTTCATTCATAGGAAAGCTGTTTTCATTAAGAGTCGTTGACTGGTTTTATTTTATATATATATATATGAGCTATAGCAACAGAGCAGTAACAAATAGTGCAGAGAAGTGAAAGCACTGCCTTTTTGCAGGCTATGTGAGTGCTTCCATGTGGAGGGAGGAACATCTTTTGTCTAAGCAAACTTTATTCCTCAGTGTCATAGGGCTCATAACCGTAAATGAAGAAACTCACCTCTGCTTCAGCTCTGGGCTCCCATGAATTGCTCAGCTGGACCATTCCCAGCCCCAGTAAGGTCACTGTCCTGGCAAGCCAGGCCAGCTGCTTTCCCGCATCTCCACTGGGCCCACGTGTACCCCTGTGATCTTTCTCCTCCAAGGAAAAAGAAAGTCTGAGCCCACTGTCATCAGTACATGCATATAAACAGAGAAATTCATGGAATCACAGAATGGCCAAGGTGGGAAGGGACCTCTGGAGGTCATCTAGTCCAACCCTGTGCTCAAGCAGGGCCACCAACAGTTGGCTGCCCAGGACCATGTCCAGTCTGTTTTTGAGTGTCTCCAAGAATGGCGACTCCACAGCCTGTGCTCAGTCACCCTCACAGTAAAAAGATTTTTTGGTTTCTTTAGGGGATGTGCAAGGGGAAAAAGAACGAGCACAAGGAGCACCATTGCTGTTGCATATGTCATTACAAGCTCCTTGGCTATTCCATGCTGGCCAAGACAGAGGAGGCATAAGGCAGGTGTGGTCCTCACTGTTGTGTTCTTCAAGAACTGAAGGTTTTGGATGACTGATTGACAGAATCCTGTTGTCTTCTGCCGATCCTAGCCACTGTACGGGAGAGTTCCCTACCCCATGCTAAGGAGAGTGTGGATTTTAATACATATGTGATGGGTTTTTGAGTCCCTTCAGATTTTCATGTGGGAACAAGGCTTGAGAAGGATGCCAAGCACTTGGAATGCAGGATTGCTAGAGCTGTGGAAAACCAGAGATGAGCTAAAAGCCAGGGGCCTGGTTTGCACCACCTCTGTTTCTGCCCCAGCCAGTTATGGCTTCACACTTTGTGTTCTTTGTCACTTTCTCATTTTGCTGGAGGAGCAGAGATGACCTGTGGGGTGACCCCAGAGCATGATGCTCAGATGTCCCAACCCAGAGCACCAAGGTCATTTACTTGGCAAGATGGAGGCCAGCTTTGACACAGATTCTGTGCAGTGTGCGCCGAGCGGAGGCTGGGTTTGAGGTGTGTGCATTACCCTACGCTGCTAACACGCACTGCCACTTGTAACCCCCCTGGAGCTCTCTCACCTCTGCAGGTCCTGTGCCATGTGCTGCCGCGTTGATGGAGCCAAGCACCTGCTTCAGACAGCTCCCATGGCAGAGGGCATTTCCCCTGTGGGGAATTCTTTGCTCTTTCTACCTCCCGTCCTAATCCTCTTTCCTGACAAGACAAGGAGCCAATCTGGTCAATGTAAGCATGTATGGCACTTCTACATATCTCCGTCCCAAGAAGAAGCCGGACTGACCTAGCCGTTGGGTAGGTTTAGAGGCATTTTAAAGGTCAAGCAGATGGTAAGCAGAGGTAAGAAAAGTGTCTTTTAGTGCCGCAGCGATGGGATGGACAGCGGTACCCACAGCTTGCTAGGCGCTGCCCTCTTCCACTGAGCTGCCCTCTGTGAGCTCGGGTGACCCCCTGGGAGACTGGGAGGGGGAGGGGGGCCAGGCCTTCCTCCCCACTCACCGCCACTCTCTTCCCCAGGCAAACTGCCGGAGCAGGCAGACAGTAGCCATATCACAAAACCATGTTGGTTTTAACAGGCGATGACAAAAGGTCCATCCTTCTCTAAGTTCGTTGTAGGACATGAGTGATGCAGATGTGTCTCCTCTGCCCCTTCCACATCTGCCACAGGAGGGCTTGGAAAAGCGGATTGCGGCGACGTGTCTCTGCTCACGGGAGCCGCAAGGGAGTAACCCTGGCCAAGGGTGCCTGGACGGGCTGCCCCCTCCTCCCGTTCCCTTCCCTACAGGAGACCAACAGCTCTAAGTCCCCAGGAATGTTTGCCCGCCTTATCTGTCAGATTTTGGGTGTTGTTGCTCTTTCACAACAGGCAAGCTGTTCTCGCTCAAGCACAACCTACCGTCGCTATTGATCAACTGTCAGCAGCAAAGCCCGCAGGCAGCAGCCTCCTCCTCCTTGCGCTGCCGCTGCCGCAGACTGAGCGCCAGTGCTTTTTGGCAAGGAGTACAGCAAGGAGTCAGAAGAGCTTTTTATCTTCTCAGATCCACGGCTACAGATATGTATGACCCTTTCAGGACACAAGTATTAAATGTGTCACTTAGCGCCAATATAAATGGTCCTTGGGAAGTTCTCTGTTTTAATTAAGTGGATGAGTTTGGTCCTCGAAGAGCTCAACATGTACTTGGGTGAATAAATGTTTTAATAATTCAATTTTGTCTCTCCTAATCTTATAGCTGCAACCCACAGAAAAGCTTTCTTTTCCTTGACACTGAATACCAAATGAAGAATGCTCCATTTTATTTCTCTGGTTTTTACTTTCTGTCCTTGGATGCAAGCTCTGAGCCAGGCTGTGAGCCCGCAGGGAGCCCCACCACGGGACCACGTGCACAGCAGTCCTGGGCCAGCGCCACAGTGTGCACCAGCAGCCAGCACGGCACACTGCTGTGCTGTCCCTCGGGGGCTGCCCCCACCAGGGCAGGGAGCCCCTCTGAGTGTGTCTCGGAGCAACACCCGCTGTCCTCCAGCATCCCTCTGCTCCACTGACCATCGCCTTCCCCTCGCTGCTGGAAATGGCATTTCAGCTGGCTTGCGTGAAGCACGGTATCGCAGACCCACAGAATGGTTTGGGTGGGAGGGGACCCTGAAGAACCCCTAGTTCCAGCCGGCTGCCTCAGCAGGGATGCCCTCCCTGCAGCTAGCCCCCAGCTCAGTAATTCCAGCCACTTTTTGGCACTTTGGTTTTCCGTTGCGCTTTCAATCTCTCTCCCTTTTTAAAATTTAGAAGGCAGCTGAGGAGATAAAAGCAGGCCCCAGGTGGGCTATGGGAGGGGAAGGAACAGAAACTCGGCAGGCTGAACGCATTGCCAGAGGAACTCACCTCTCTGATGGAGGCTACGCTTGGCGTGCATTTCCTCTGAACAGGCACATCAGCCAAGAAAAGGTATCGGTCCTGCATTTTTCCAGCTCGTGGTACAATGTACAGTGTAGAGGAATGAAACTACATTGATTAACAATATACAGCTGTGGGCTGGCTTCAGGGGCGGTGGGTTGGCTGCCGTGGATAAGGTGCAGCTGTGGCTGGTTCCTGCTGAGTAGTTAAATAGCTCTAAGGGGATGGAAGAGGAGCACTGGGTGAAGAGAGACCTGGAAGAAGCAGAGGGAGGAGAGAGAAGAACCCTGGAGGTAGGAGAGACAAGGAGAAGGATGCAGCAGAGGCAAGAAGCAGGGTGGACTGGCCTGAAGAGTGTGAGGAGACAGCACGAACAGTAGATGAACTGTTGAAACCTTGTGGGGGATCAGTGGCCGTGCTGGGGCGAGGCGTGCTAACTACTTATTGAAGTTAACCCGGGATGGGATGGTAAAAGCCTTGCTGCAACCAGTCAGTTTTGAGAGTGCTGTGACAGTACAGTTGTTCCTGATGGCCCTGCGATGGGAACCGCAGCTCTGTGGTACGTGCCGGCATTGTTCTGCGAGGCTGTGACCAGATCAGCCTGTCTGCACAGGCCGTGTGTTTCTGGGGAAATGGGGGACACGTGCCCCACTCTGCCACGCTGTACCCAGCTGCTTCTATAAGGCACCACAACACAGGTGTCTGCATGTCACAAACATAGTGTTTGTGCTTTTTTAAAAAAAAAGTGGGGTGCTTTTAAGGGCAGGAGGAGAAATCTGGCATGGTGACCAAGGCTGGACACTGTCAGCAGTCTCCCAGGGGAAGGCAAGTGGCAAAACAGCAGTTCATCAGGTCAGAAACTGTCCCCTATGGCAGGTGCTGGGGCCGCTTGCAGCTCAGCGGGGTGGTACCAGCCCGTCGCTGTCCTTGCAACTAGAATTACACACGCCATCGAGCAGAGGCCCCTTACTTGCTTCAGTACAGAGGGTGGCTCTGCTCATCTGCACACCCCACCTACCCACAGGTGCCAGCTGTTGCAGGGCAGGGCTCAGCGGCAGTCGCAGACTTCTGTGACTCTTACTTTAATTGCCTTCATCTGACATGGGTGAGGCTAAGGCATTAGCAGCTGCAGTGGAAGTGCCAAGGAATAAGTCCGTGAGTAATTCCTGTTTTATCCCCAGCTTATATCATTTACCTCATTATGGTACTGCCTGCAGCCTTCAGCTGCTCTTCACTTGCTCAGTTAATAGATCTCACATGCCTCTGCGCCACGTCCCTGTCTCAGCTAAACTAACCCTGCGCAGGCACACCAAGGGAGCTCGCCGTGCCCGCGGCTGGGGGTTAGCATGCTCGCAGTCCTGCACCTGGGACGCAGCAGCTGCACACGGAAAATGTAAGGTGTTCAAAGAGCAGCCCCCAGCCACAGCGCCCTGCCATGATGCAGCACACGCATGGCATGAGCAGCAATGCAGAAACGGCTGCTCGTTTCAAAAAGCAAACGCTGATGGCATTGCCCATGCAGGGGGGGAGCCAGACAGACCGAGCTGCACCCCAGCTGCCTCGGCTGCAGCGAGCCCAGGGAAGGGGCATGCAAACAGCCCCCCTGCTCCGGGCTCTGGCGGGGCTGGGGGTAGCAAGCCCTGTGCCAGCATGACCCGTATGCTCCATTGCCCTGCGTCCTCAGCTGGAATCCACGTCTTGGTATTAGGGCACAAAATGGGGGGCTTTGTTCAGATCCTCCCATTGCCTGTTGTGTTGGTGCATGGCCCCAGTGCTGCAGGGGGCTGTGGGACACCACGGGGCTCCCAAAGGGCAGCTCCCACCTGCCGCACGCTGCCAGGGCTCCTGCGCTTTGAACCCTGAAGGCTTCCAAGGAGCCCACACTGGCTGAGGAGGTGCTCTCTGGCATCTCTGGAAGCTGTGATGGACCACTTTCTGGCTCAGAGGTTGGAATTCAGAACTAATCCAGGATGCTCTTCTAGGTCATTGTGCATGCAAGCCAGTGGTATTTGGAAACCTGGAGAGCACAGAGGAGAGAGTACTTTCATTGCTGAAGAGCTTCCCGATGTACCGTTGAAGGCTCAGTGCCTGCAGCTCCATTGTTACGATGTTCACCTGGCTTCCTTGGAAGTCATTTAGCTAATCAGTATACTTTAATACGTTTGTATCTCTAAACGTAGCTGCACAACTCTTGCAGTGCACTTCTGCTACAAAACTGCTACTAACCCTCTTCCCATTTAAAACTGTAGTTTCTGGCATCTATTAACTACAATAATTTAGTTTGCACTTTAAGAAAATGGAAATTTTTTTCTGTACTCCTTCAAACTTTGCTTCACCAACCTGAAAGTATGCCTTGGCTGCGCTGTGAAACAAGCACAGCACCAGTAAGTGTACCTGGAGATTTTTAAGCTAAGCTCACAGCTTTGTGAGGGTTTATATGAAATTCTGCATGTGAGGGGCTATGAATAATAATAACAGTGCTCTTGAGGCAAGTAGGTGGAAAGGTGTAAACAATGTGAGATTTCCCCACTGGGCTGAAATGAGGCTCCTTCAAGTCTTTTGTGAAATTTCGAAAACTGAAAGAAATGTTTTCTGAGCAGCACATGGGCTGCAGTATTGAGAACAGGTTCTTCCAGCATCAACAAGCAAGCACCCTGCCTCAGAAATTGCAGCCAAGCATTCTCAGAGCAGAGTATCTTTTATATATATGTGTGTGTGTGTATACATATTCACTCTATGTTCTGGTATGCGAGATAGGGCACTGGAGGATGCATCTGTTTTCCAGCAGAGAGGATGTGAACAATGTATTTTGAAGAGGATTTAGATCTCAAAAATAAAGTCTTGCTATGAAATATTCTATGAAACAAGGAAGCTAGACCAAGACTCAGCGATACTGGGCTGAGAGGCACACAAACCACCCCAGATACCAACGACTTCCATGTAGTGGCACAAATACGGGTCTCTCACAAAACTCATGAGCATCCGTCATCTTTCAGACGGCTTTTGGCCCCGTAAAGACTACCTGAGATGCAGGCTGAGTGCAATCTGTTTGGGGCAATTGGCCAAATTTCTACTTGCTATTTGCTATCCATTACTCAGGCATTTTGGGCCAAACATTTTAAAGTTTTTTCAGTGTCCTGTAATTGTCAATAAGCAATTCTTCACCAGTGTTTGCAAAGGTTCCAGGCTGCCTGGCTAGCTGCATTCACACAAACTAGCTAATCAAAGCGGTAGTGTGTCCTGCTTGCGCCTGCCACTCCAGGGTCTGTCCAGGCCCCCAGCTGCAAGTCACTGTGGTCCCTTGTGTCAGCCCAGGCCAGGCCCCGTGTCCGGGTCGGTCTCAGCACAGGCTGGGGGTGAAGGGATGCAGAGCAGCCTGCGGAGAAGGATGTGGGGGTGCGGTGGGCAAAGCGCTGGATGTGACCCAGCAGTGCCTACAGCCCAGAAAGCCACCTGTCTCCTGGTGGCATCACCAGCAGTGTGGCTGGCAGGTGGAGGGAGGGGGCTGTGCCCCTCTGCCCGGGTGAGACCCCCTGCAGTGCGGAGGCCCCAGCACAGGACAGACATGGACCTGTCGTAGCGGGTCCAGAGGAGGCACAGAAATGCTCCGAGGGCTGCAGCAGCTCTGCCGTGAGGGAAGGCTGGGAGAGCTGGGGTGGCTCAGCCTGGGGAAGAGAAGGCTCCGGGGACACTCACTGCAGCCTTCCAGCATGTAACGGGGGCTCACAGGAGAGACGGGACAGACTTTAGCAGGGGCTGTAGCGATAGGACAAGGGGGAATGGCTTTAAACTAGAAGGCGGCAGATTCGGACTGGATGTGAGGAGGAAATCCTTGATGATGAGTGTGGTGGGGCACTGGCACAGGTTGCCCAGAGAGGCTGTGGGTGCTCCATCCCTGGGAATGTCCAAGGCCAGCCTGGCCGGGGCTCTGAGCATCCCGATCCAGCTGAAGGTGTTCCTGCCCATGGCAGGGGGGCTGGGCTGGATGGCCTTGGAAGGTCCCTTCCTACACAAACCATTCTGTGATTCTATGACAAGCATCAAGACCCTGGAGCTGAGCTGCTGCACCAAGTTGATTTGAAAACTAAATTTTGAAAATATAAAAATAGGCTTTTAGCAGCCTGCCTGACAGCGGCAGAGATGCTGTGTGGGCAAGCTGTTCCAGAAGATGGCTGTGCAATGGTTATTAAGAGCTGTACTTCAATAACAACAGTGCTGGGAGGTTTCCTTATTAGAGTGATAAGCAAGTTTTGACTTCTTCCTCACCGAGACCTGGAGGCAGCGCTGTGCTTGGTTAGCTCTGGTGCATTATCCTCTAACAGCTAAGCAATATACTTCACTTGAAGGATAAATAATAGAGTGTTTTCTCTCTCCCCCTTGCTCCCCCTTTCAGAATAGCATCTTCTATTGTTGGTTATTGTCATTATCATCTAATTTCCCCAACCACTGCTTTAACAATCATTTCCTAGCTTCTAGGCATTAAGCAAAGATTGCTGCAGCATAATTAGATTAATTTAGAGACTGACTTTGAACAGCATAATTGATTTGAATTTTATTCTGTTTTCTCTAGCTACTTCTTTCACTAAAAATCACAATGTGGCCAGGCCTGTGAGCCCAGGCATGGGCTCAAGTCTCCTGCAGGCAAAGCCCCTGTTAGTGGGAGTCCCCCCTCGCGAAGGGGGTACCTTCAGCCCTGCTCCATGGCCCCCACCTCCAGGCAGGGGTCCCCACTGGGCTTTGTACCCCTTCCTTCTGCCACCCTCTGCAGGGCTTCAGGTGCCTGAGAAATCAGAAACCAACTTGCTCCTCGGGCATCACTGTGGGGCTCAGGTTTATTGTTGCTTGTGGAGGAGAAAACGAGCTGCGGAGGAAGCAAGAGCCAGGGCCGGGGTGGCGGTGGCGGCACTGCAATTGCCTTTTCACGGTGAGGACTGCAAGCCCTGCTCTCGGGCCGTTTGGCAGGGACCGCTCAGGCACAAGGACAAGGGGTCCCATTCGTGTGAAGGTTCCGAAGGCTGCTCCTGGGGCAGCACTCACCCTGCCTGTCACTGCCCTTCGCAGCTCTGGTGGTGCTGCCCGCTCCTCCGCCGGGCTCATCGGTCTCCCCTGCCGCAGCTGGGCCTCCGCAAAGCCCCAGGGGTCGGGGTGCCAGCATGGCAGATGGTGGCCTTCACAATGGGAGGAAGGCCAGGGAGCTGAAAAGAAGCACATTATTTCCTCACCCGCTGATAAGCACTGCCACGTGCCTCTGCATCCTGCAAGCTGGTGGGACCGAGGTGACAAGTGTCCCCAGGCAGCAGCCTGTGGGGCTCTGAGGGACCTCATGCTGCACAAAGGGCTTTGTTTTCTGGCACAGCGACGTGCACATGCTGTGGCACGGGGCACGGGTGCTGCGGCCCACCTGGCTGTCCCCACAGGGCACTTGGCAGGCTTGGCTCCAACGCCATGGTGGCATCTCCAGGCATTTAGCTGTGTTGCTACAGTACCCGGCACAGGACGCGATGCGCCCTGCTGTGATTTCTTACCGAGTTTTGATTCCCTCTGTCTCCTACCCACAGGCACGGGGCAGGGATCACCCCACAGATGATGCTGTGTTCCCCAGGCTGCCTTGCCGGGTCCTTACCGGGGACACTCCCCAGAGATCCCCAAAACAGGCTTCCCGGCTCACCCCCAAAGCTGGCTTTTCCTGTGCACATCTGCTCTTGATTTTTGTCATACATCTTCACCAGTTGTTAGGGAATGAAAAGGGGGTTTAATTATAAAGTAGAGCAATTCAGCCGAGCAGTGTGGCTGCAGCCTGTCCTCCCGGGTAGCTCTGAACTCCCAGTGCCACCTCAGCCCCCCTTGGCTGACCACAGGGGTTTGCAGAGGTGCTCAGCATCTGCCCTTCCAGGTGTGGGAAGGGGCTTGTCTGGGACATTCAGGCAGTGGTTACCCCAAGACAGACCTGCCCAGTACTAGGTGCAATCCCTGCATGAGTCACTCAGGCTTGCAAATATTGCCTGTCATGACTTACAGTGGATGGGGTTTTTGAATTCCTGCCAAGCCCAAGGCTGCCATCCCACTAATCTCAGCAAAGCCGAGATGTCCCTGCCCTGTGTTTGGAGAGTTAAATGCCAGCACTCCCAGTCTGACAAGCTTTGCCCCCAAGTGTGCCACTAACAGCACAGACCCTGGGATGCAGCACCCCATCCTTCCCAGCTGATACTGCACCCCGTCCTTCACAGCCAGGGCTTCAACCCTCTGCAGCTGCTCACAGGAGCATCTCCCCCAGCCCCCCAGCCCCGGGCCTGGCAGCACTCACACTGCAGCTCCAGGCACTGCCTTGAGCAGTGAAAGCCCAGCAGTAACAAGCGTGGGCTGCACCAGAGCCGAACCAGCGCTGTAGGGTTGCCTGTACCAGCAAAGGCGCCCGCAGACCGCCCACGCACGTATGCCCGGCTCTCGTATCCGTGCGTGGCAGTGTGCTGCTGTGGTCGCACCCCATCGTTCCCTCACAAAGCAGGAAAGGAGAGGGAAAGGGGTACAGCTGTGTGACCGCTTCCCACTGTGCCAAGGAACAGCGGTGCTGGAAGTGCTGTTGGTGCCAAGGGCTTCAGACCCCTGTCCTTCCAATCGTTTTGGAAAAAAAGCAGTGACGCTGCCCAACTCCAAGCTCTAACATCCAGTCCCGAGAGGCCCCAGCTCCTGGGCCTGCCAGCAGCCTGGCATCCTATTTCCAAAGGCATTGAGGACAGCAGGGATGGAGACAAGTCACTCCCCACTGCCCAGCAATGCAGGGCATCCCCTGGAAAAATCGGCTGCTCCTCAGCTGTCAGTAGCCCCAGCTGCAGACATCAGCCCCAGGGCACATGCACCCTGTGGCACCGCCGCCTGCCAATGCCATGATGTGGCAAAACACCTGCACCAGTGTCTTCCCATACCAAACTCTGCATGTGCAGTTGCAGCTGGAGTTCATGTCCTTTAGCACATAAAGGCCAGGATCATTGTAGAATTGTCGCTACAAAGCACATAATTGTTTTAACCTACTCCTCCTGCTCAGTGTTCTTTTGTAATAAATTTCTCAGTGGTTTGTTGAGTTAGTGGAAAGAATCCAAAATGAAGACATTAGCCATTTCCTTAGGGTGATGTTTCGCTGGAGTGGCCCCCACCAAACTGCTCTCCAGGAAACTAATCCTCCCCATAGCTGAGTGACAGCTTTTAGGGGTCAGCTTTGCCAGCTTTTGCTAACTTTGCTGCTTGCCCTCCACCAATGCCAGGACTGTCACAGCCACAAACACGTCAGTCTTTTGTGGCTCTTCAGCTCTCGGGCTTTGGCAGGAGATGCACCTCTGTGATCAGCTCTAATCACGTGCCTTTGAGGCTTTGCCCCTAGCTTTCCAGCTTCTCCCTGGCAGCATAAAGCCAAGAAGAGAAAGGAACTCCAGAAGCGATGCTGCCGGGCCCACCCGGCGCCCCTACCTTAACACCAGAACCCCTCTCCCAAGTGGTCCATGTGGCTCAGCCATAGTCACACCTCCCGTTGCTGAGGCAGAACTGGGCAGGGTTGATGTAAATCACTGAGACGATGCCTCTCTTTCCCTTGCTGAACAGGCTGATGTCTCAGTCCTCAACCTTGGCTGTTGCTTTTTAGCACCTCGCTAGGCAGCGGACCTGCTGCAGCAGCTGCCCCCAGCTGGCCCCGCAGACGCCCAAGCCTTCCTCCTGAGGCATCGCATCAGCAGGGCGCAGGCACACAACAGCAGGGCAGGTGGCTCATGCCCATCACAGTGCCTTTCCCAGTGCCTGGAAAACTTTACCCCTCTCCCATGTATTCCTCTTCATTCTCCTCCATATCATCGAGTTGCGGTCCCCTTTTCACATGCATGCACTTTCCACGCAGACATTAAGATTACGCAGGCTGTAACAACTGGAAGATTTCTTTTCCCTCCTCCACAAATATCTAAACTTATCCCTAACTACCTAGCTAATCTGTCTGTCAGATCCAAGTGTCCCCAGCATTTTGGGGGTGTTAGGGTTTGGGATTCTAATTTGGGCTTATCTAGAGAAAACATTGAAAGGTCACTGCATTTTCCCTCAGCCAGAAAATGAAGCTGAAAGCCGCTCAGTGCTCCTGTAGGAATGTACCGCCCAAAACCAATGCCTACCTGCAAACCCAGTGTGACTAATCTGCATCTGAAAGAGTTTTATGTAAGTATTGTTTTACTTTTAATGTTCTCTTTACTTTTCATCCCTTCCTTAAATCCCACCAAAGGCAAGCTTTCTCACAAGATGATGTCTTGGCATTTTCACTCTGATATGGGCTTCCTAATGGCAGCAGGGGAATAAACCAGTAGATTAAACTGTCCGATCAATTGCCCTCCTGCCTGTATTACGTGCATTATTTCCCACCATACCGTTACACTCTATGATCATTAACACAGTGGGTGCTGTTAGACAATGAAAGCCAGCAGTGTGCTAATAAAAGGTTTAATGAATAACATGATATCCTTACCAATAGCTATGGAAAAGTTGTTTTAGGGAAACAGGAACCGTGTGGTGGGGCACATCGTACATGAAAGAGGGTTGTCTGCGCTAATAAGCAAATGCTCCTTTATTGCAGGGCTGGCATTTCAGCACCAGCCCAGGGAGAAAACTGAGCTGGAGGGAAATATCCCCTTGGATCAGAGAGGTGGACGGAGCAGACATTACCTCCCAGCAACTCGCCTTCTGTGCTTAACTGCTCAGCAGGACATTAAAGCCAAGAAATTTAACAAGCATTTTTCCACTTTCAGCACTGCCAGGTTGCTAAGCCATAGCATCACTCTTTCCTCCCTAAATTTGCCATGCAAACCTTACCAGCCGCTCTCCTCTGCCTTGCAAAATGGGACACAAACTGCGCTTCTTTCTGAAGAGCAGGTCCGCCTCGCAGCTGCCCAGTTAGGGCATCTTGTTCCCAGTTGACACCCTTACCCGCTGGCACCCTCGTCCTGGCCAGGCTGAGGAATCCTGTGGGCAGGTGCGGGGCGGGCTGGCTTTGGCACAGCTGGGTGTGCGGGACGGGGAGCGCCCTTCAGCACAGCTCATCGCCCGAGCCCGGCAAGGCGAGGGCTGCCCTGTGGCAGGTGGCGGGTGAGTCGTGCCCGAAGGAGTCCCACAGAGAGCAAGCAGCAGCTGAGCAGCCGCGGGCAGGGCTGGGGCACGGGGGCAGCACCGGCCAGGGTCTGTGACCCGCTGCCTCGGTGCTGCCGGCTGACATCCCCCTGGCGAGATGTGGGGGGCCGGGGGAGGGCAGGCAGCACCGGTCACTTCTGGCTGGGCAGCCGAACCTGCCCGCTGCCGGCTGCCTTCTCCTGCACGCTTTGCAGGTTTTGCACGGGCCAAGCGAAGTTTCTTTCGTTCCGTCCCTGGCGAGACCCCTGCGCGAGCAAACAGAACAGCATTTGCTGCCGGGAAGGGCCTCCAGCCTGGCCTTCTCCTTTCTTAGTTTCACCTGTTTCTTTATGTTTGCTTTGAATTTGCCAGTGAAGTCCCTTTATCTACCTTACGTATAGGTTTTATGTATTTCAAGGCTATTCCTTTGTTCTCAGGCCGTACTTGTCTCTTAATCTAAATAATCTAATACGTTTTGAAGTCTTTTCATTCTTCCTTGTAAATCAAACGTCGGACCCTGATGAATCCATTTAGTGCGCTGATCTGAATTCCCTCCCATTTATCAGATCTTCTTCATCTCACAAAGAAATGAACAGGCTCTTCCAGGTGTGCCTGAGAAAAGATCGTATCTGTGTTTTCCAGCCTCATTAGATGTTGCTCTGGCTGCCTTACCTTGCTGCCCCGCATTGCAAGTACAGTCCCCTAAGATTCTTTCCATGTCATTTCTTAACAGGTTTGTCTGATTGTGCGTGTCTTAGATTATTATTTCCCCTTGTGATTCAGAATAGCTTGTCATTTTGACTGGATTTTATCCCATAAATGGTATCTCATTTTCTCACTTTCTTCCTGTATTTTTTATCTGGACAAGTTCTTTCCTATTTTTTTCATGTCTCTTTTCTATTAGTAATCTCCCTCAATTTAATGTATCTGGGACTTTCATTAATATGTTCTTTATCCTCTACTTTAGATAATTAGTAAAGGCATAAAAGAACAGATGCACATTGTTTAACAAATGTCTCTGCTAGTGTCCCTGCTGACCTGTAAGTCATTACCAAAACCATTTGTTTATAATATTTAATTTTCTTTTTAGAAGACATGATCATCTCTTAACCCTAGTAAGTGATGCTGAGATGAAGATTCAATGGACACTCTCATAAGATATTCTACAAGTGACTCCAAACGTAGCACGGGGAGGCAGCCACGTGAGACAGCCATTGCAGGCTCCAGTGTCTGCAGGATCTGCGTTACAGATGTTATTTTCCCAGAGCTGTTTGTTTTGTAATTTTTCTGTTATCTATTAACCTTGACAAAAAAGGATGCTCAGAAAGACATGGCATTTCTGTGCTTTGCGTTATTGACCCTTTCTTTTTCTCTTTTTTTTTTCTTTTTTTTCTTTTTTTTTTTTTAATTAAATTCTGTGGCTTTGGAAGGACATTACCTTTCAAAGGAAAAAGTAGACTGTCTTCCTTCTGTGGCAACCTACACCAGACTACTGGAGATGAGAAATTACTTTTTCTGGCTTCAGAAGCTCAGCAAAGAGCTTTCATGATTATTTGTGTTTTCAGTGAAATTAGTCAAAAATCTGGCCCAATGCTGACTGCGTATGGAATCACCCGCATGAAAGATAAAATCCTGGTTTTCACAGCATAAATCAGGATTCTGCTTTTTGAAGCATAATTCAGTTCTTCCAATAACTTATTGGAAAATGATTGGTTTCCTCTACATTTTTCCCTGTTTCAAATCTTATGTACAAGAATAATAAAAAAAATAATTTTCAATGCACTGTGAGCACCCTGTCCCAGAACTGCAAATATAGGTCAATAAACCCATGTCTTCAAGAGGAACAAATTGTCCCTGTTTCCCCATTGACCTTTGTATTTTCCTAGCTGATGGACAAGCAGTTGCTCTCACATTGCTCTAGTTCCTCTTCGTGCCTCTCCGCAGCACCCCCTTTGCGCCCCCACCCTTCACGCCACCAGGAGTGTCCCCAAGGCTCCCAAGAGCTGCACGAGGGGTGGCTGTTCCTTGGCTGGGGCTCAGGCCATAACCTGCCTGGAGCAGGAGATTAGGCCTCTTCTGAAAATCCTGCATGGCTCTTAACGACTTTTAACCTTCTAGACAGCCTTGGGCTGTGCCACGTTTGCCATGTTCAGCTGTGATACAAAGGGCGTAGTGGCCAACGCTACTGGAGCCCAGCTGGGCTGCACTGACTCTCGCTGTTTGGGGGGAGAAGGTCACTCTCAGGCCCCTAGGATGCTCCTCCCCACCCTGATACTGAAGGACTTTGCAAAATCTCTAAGTCTTTGCAAATCAATTCCTTATCAATATTTCTTTTAATAATGGTTTTCTCCCTGCTGACTCAGAAACAGCCTAAACCAGCCACACGTCTCACGCCACGATAGCTGACTGTGTAAGCAGCGTACGTACACCACACCTTCCCTCTATCTGTTTTGCTTTGTGATGGAATATTTTTCCATGCAGCCACTCAGCACCTCAGCCATTCTCCACTCATCAACAGTTTCACTTCAGTTGTAAATAGCATTGCAGAATTGCTCATGCAAACGCTGTAAAAAAGATGGTTTAAAGTACATGAAGGTCTCAGCTGAGCAATCGCTGCCTGCACAGATTGTTGTACTGACACTAAGTAGCTTTGTAGGCCCTAAACCAGCACCAAACATGGCCAAAGCAGGCCTGATTTGTTCCTGCAAAATCAAACTCGCAGCAAAAACACAGTGTCAGAAGTGCCTTGAACTCATCTCAGATAAACAAGGACACTGAACACACGTTCCAGCGGCACAGGACTGGCGGTGGGCAATGAAGCGCCCCGCAGGGTCCGTACCTTGGTGTCAGCCCCTAATTACATAGACTGAATGGATTCATCTGGAAAAAAAAAAAAAAAAAAAAAAAACCAAACAAAAACGGGGGGGGGGGGGGGGGGCTGGGGGAAGAAAAACAAACCACTAAACCAAACAACCCTTCTCACTCAATGGGTGGATATTTCCTGCTGAAGGAGATGGCTAAGCGATAGTGCACGGTTTTGCTAGTGCAACTTGACCTTTTTGCTCATTTTTTGCTCATTTCCCCCTGGTAACAAGCAAAGCCAATTAATCTCAGATGGTGAGCCAATGAGTAACGGTTCTTTTTAGGAGCAGTCATGTCATATGCTGGCACATATGCCAGCGCTTTCTTTAGCTCTATTAATCGTACAGAGCCCAATGACAGTTTAGTAGATTTTGCCGTTCAGTAAGTAATTCATCCAGTGATTTCAGATGGCTTAAAGCAGATCTTGCACAGGAAGGCAAGACTAAACAACAAAAACTGAAGACTTGTCCATCTTTTAAAATAATGATTATACAGCACTAGTGTAAAAACATAAAAGAAAGCTTCATCTTAGCCTTGAAAAGTGGTTTTAAATTATGTAAGCTGTGTGTTATAACACAGAACCCTCAAAATATGTACTACAAAATCACAAGCACCTGTACCTATAACGCATTTCCCCAGAAGAGTTTCTGAGCATTATCAATGCTTTCTCCTATTTCCCTTAGCATAAAAGAGAAGCAAAATTGAATTGCACTGAAGAAGGAACAGCAGAGAACAGAGTTGTTCCCACTGGGCTGAGAAACCACTCGGTGCCTGGCTGTCTCCTGGCTGGAGCCCACCAGCCTGGGGCATGGAGGGGCTGCAGGCAGCGGGGTCTGCTCTCTGCCGGCACTCCCGGGGGTACCTGGGGCCAGCCACAGCTCCGCCGTGCCTCTGCTCTGCTGGGACCAGCTCCTGTTTAAGGGCTGCCTGAGCTTCTGGCTGCAACGCTAGTCTTGCCCCGATGGGCCAAAGCTTTTTCTTGATGTGGTTCTGCTCCGGTGCTGGTGCTGCTCTGGCTCCCGGCCAAGCCCTTGCTGGCTCTGGCTGACAGATGAGCCCTGCCCGCAGCTGCCACTTGCCTTCCTGAAGCCCACCGCAACTGCCCAGATCCTCACACTGGTTCCATCTCCGCTTCCCGGAGGCAGGAGCCCCTCGGCACCGTGCAAGCAGTGGCACAGGCAGCCCCGCACACCCAGCTCTCTGTCCGTGCCTGGTCCTGCCATGAGCAGCCCCGTCTGCTCAGCCCGGCGCACCATACCCGGGCTGCCAAAACTTTCCTTGGGAAACGAAACGACACTGTCAGTTGAAGCACAAGCTGGAAAACCAGCCACGCTGCACACAGACCTGCCTAAACCCGCACTGAGCTTCACCCCCAGCTCTGCGCAGCTTAATGACTGGTTTGATTGGAAATCTATATCCACCTGCCTCTGAGGTGCCATCTCTCCCAGCTAGAGGCTGCCTTGAGAATGCAACTGCTCTCCTTCGCACACCGTTTTTTTATTGCTCACATGTTCTTCTTTTCGAAAATAATAAAATATTTAAGCCAAAAGGAAGAAAAGAAATGGAAACACGTTCACTGAGACTCCGCTGACATGCTTCGCCTTGCACGCCGGTGGATGGCATTCTCTGCTTACCCCCACGTCGCTTGCCGGCAGCACGCAGCTGCCTCATCGTTTCTCTTGCAAACATGAACTGCTCCTCCGGACGCAGGGGGCAATCACTGGCTGCTCCTCACTGGGATGGCATTGTCTGCCAGGGTCTTACCAGCGCCAGAGCAGTTTGCACTTTAAAACACCGTGCATGTGTGAGGGCTCTGCTGGCCTGGAGGCAGGGAAAGGAGAGCAGTGACCACAGAAAGGGAGACTTTTTAAATGCAGTTGGTAATTTTGCATTGCACTACGATGCTGTGCACACAAAAATTCCTGGCCGGTCCGTCACTCCCCCAGACAATGTTGGGAGCTGCTCCGAGGCAGGCTGCCAGCAGCTGCTGCCTCCCAGTCCGCGGGAACTCTTTCAAGACAAGCGGTGAGCACCTCGGGAGGTTAACAGCCAATCTGCTGTATCAGTTGCCTTGGCAGCCCGATAATCACAAAGGTGAAAGCTGAACCGGGAGATCCAGGAGGGTTTCTGACAGAGGCAGGCAAATTGGCTTTCAACAGGTTTCTGACTCCTGTTGTAGAGCACCTTCATCACCCACAAAAGAGCTCTGCAACTGAGCAGTGACCCAATTATTAAATGCTGCTCTCAGAGGCCCTGCCTCTTGTTTGCTGTTTAATGTCTTTTTGGTAAATTCTGCTTTAAAGACATTTTCTTTCAATTTTCTTGAATCCCTATTCTTGATCTGCGCTTATGCCAACAGCCGTTGGGCTTTGTCTATACTGAGTCTGGAAATCATTCTCTCCCCTCTCCCTAAGCCAACCATGTTCAAACACGGTGCTCATGGAGAGGTGCTAATGTGTTTTCCCAGGCCTCTTCAGACACGATTTAAAAGCTGGTAGTTAAAAGCATAAGTAGAAAAATGCATTTCAAAAAGGATACATTTCTCTCCCACTTATTTTTTTTTTAAGCAGAACTATCTAATTTTCTCTGAGAAACTGAGCCAGAGCTCATTTTACTTTGTGCATACTTGGTTATAGCTGAGTTACAATTTAATTGCAGATGTATTTTATCTTTTTTAATATTTTTTTTTCAGTTCACCCCTATTTAAAGATCTGTGATCACTCTTCTTCAGATTTTACCTGGGTCATCTAATGTCCTCTCCACCTCTGGATCAGTAATGTGAATAACGTGTTACGAATAATGAAACTGCAAGTGGTAGGTCCCATTTGAAAAATGGTGCCTTCCATTTTAGAAATAAAATATTTTCCTGATTTTTCACAGTCCAATGTTTTCTGTAATATCCAGCTCTTTGGGCATTCTGTTCTTAGACCATCCATTTTTCTGTCTGTAACTGTAGTTTCCTGCTCAAGCGTTATCTTGGTGTTCAGTTTTCTGCAGAAGAATGCTATTTTATGGTCACGTTTGCAACTTGCAAAGATGCAATAACCCATTCTCTCTTACTAGGCTGGAAGTTTGGCGCTTACTTCTTCGTTTCACTGTGCACCTTTGAATGTGCCAACACTATTTTTCCTGGGGATGAACCTCCTCTTCTCTTGCACTCCCCCAGCCATAGTTGCCCCCACCCCTCTCCAGCTTCCTGGTACACTGTGCTGAGGGGTCAGGCCAAGCAGCCATAAAGTGGCATTTGTTGTGGTGATTTTTCTTATTTCCATACCTGCCTTTAGCCTCTGGACATAGACCATGGCTTCCTTTCCTATCCAGCCGTTTGAGTCAATGTGCTGGTGACTCACTGCTGTCCCACCATGGCCAGTCCAATGGACCTGGACAGGGCTTGAGCCATGCTGGCACTTGGCACGGTGCCTGTCAAAGCCCAAGCATCTCATGCTGCCGGAACCAAAGCGCTTATGATGAAAAAAAGAAGACAACTATATGTTTAGATGTCTAAATCCTGACATTAAATTTATCAGCTTAACTCAGCCCTCACTGACACTCCTCCCACAAGAGGCAGGTCTGAAGATAACTTCCAGGGTCTGGTGAAAAGTTAAGCTGCAAATGTTGTGCTAACGCCTTCCCTGAGACTAGTTTGATTCAGGTTCTTGGATATGTTCAGCCTGGAATAAAATAGATTGAACTTGCATATTAAACACTTTCTAACACAAAGTGGAACAGTTTGGAGTGAGTGCCATCTGTACAGCCTAGCCTGGAAGTGATGGGGAAGCATCTCCTGCAGTCCCTGCTTCTCTAGGCTGCTACCCAGAGCTGCCTGGCTCTGCAGGAGTGTCCCAGGGTGACAACTGGGGACACACATCCACTGTCCCCATTAAGGTGGCTACAGGCCACATGTGCGAGTACGTATTTCTCATTTGGTAGCTAATGACCTGTAATTCATATGCAAGAAAGAGCTACTGCAAAATATTTGCAGATAAAAATAATTTTCTTGTATGCTGCAGTAAACTGCATGGGTTTGTATCATGAATAGTGAAGTGCTGGGGAGGGCACCTTAAGTATAACCTTTTCACACAGGTGTCTGTTTTTTGATAATGGTTGAGAGGATGTTGTCCTGGAGCAAAAAACACCTGGTTTGTTTGTTTCTGTCAGAAATTTACTGAGTTAATTTGCTTCCTGCATATGAACATGTTCATGCTCCTGGGCAATTGCTGTATTATTATAAATTGATTAAGTAGTAGGATGGAAAAAGCATTTGGATAGATGTTGCTTAATGTGCAGAACATATAACAATCTTGAGCTTTATTATGCTGCATCTTTTTAATTGATACCCCAGCTGAAGAGTTTCTTTTTCCCACTGCCAAGCTAGCTGCTAGATGCTGTAGCACTGCAAGGTTATGTCTGTCCAGCAGCGGGGCTCTGGTACATGATGCTCCTCTGATCTACCAGGGTGGTTTCTCTCTAGAGCTTCAGGTCGGGAGCAGATTAACAACAGCTGGTGGTGCCATGAGTTCCCACTCAGATGACTGGGACCCTCAGCCCCAGCTGTGGGAGGTCGTCTTTTCCCCCACAGCAGTGTCCCAGGCAGAATGACCTGTAAATTAACTGGAGGGTGAGGGTGGGTGGGAGCTGGTGATGTGGAATCTGTTAATTTGGTGATTACAAGTTCTGCAGAGTGCAGGGAAATGGGAAGGTTTTAGCAGCAAGGGGAGCAGCACAATGAGAAACACACACAGAATTGGTATAATTCTGTGGTGCAAGCTCAGAAAAACCTGCTGACTTCAATGGGATTAGAGCAGAGCATGGCACTTTTTCCAACAATAGAGAGTGAAATGAGAAATAGCATCTTTGGTAATATCACAAAAAAAACCCCAAGTAAATATATTTCTCTTAACTAGAAATTATAATTAACTGTGGCTTTTATTGGAATAAGCCTCAGAAAGACAGGACAGAGAAAAAGCTGTAGCCCTGGAAGGCAGCTGTGTTGGGGTTGTCACCTGATGGCAAACCCAAGGACAGCTGCTGCAGCTACTTCCAGCCCTCTCAGGCAGCAAGGTCTGAGCCTCAGGTCTCTGCAGTACTTGCTGAGCACCCGCACTGCCCCCGCAGCTCAAGGGGCACACCATGGGCATATCATGGGCACCGTGTCTTCTGTGTTGCACTGGGGTAGCTTTTTGTCATAGCAAAACTTAAATGCCTTGTTTTGTCAGTGTGTCAGCTTCAGAGATAGTGGGTGCTAAGAGGTTAAAATGGAATTGTTTACTATATTAAAAAAAAAAAAAAGCCTACAAAAAAAGGAAACTGGGGAGGAAAAAAGAAGATGGATCTTGTTGACCTACAACCTGCTTTGCTTACAGCTTAGGAGCCCCATGGAGAATAAGGTAAGTGTGTCTCACTTGTACTGCCTTGAGAAAAATCAGGGGGTTTGAAATGTTACTGTTATCCAGAAAGTGTGAGATTAATACTTTTTGCAAAAATGATAATGAAGAATACACCCAGGGACCGGTCACAGAAATTACAAATATTTGGAGGGTGGATGAAGAAAGAAAAACACTGTCCTTGCCCCACTGTCCTGCTTTCCCTAGCAACATAGAAAAAGTTTTCAGTACTTTAGGTGGGTTTCTGTTCTAACAGACATTCTGGTCTAACTAACATCCCCTCAGAACCACCAGGGACAGGGACAGCCTGCAGCCCCCCAGCTAGCCATCGAGCCTCCCTTGGGCTTTGACTGGGGAAAGCTGACCTCCAGGTTCATGTGCCCCGTGGGAGCGATGCCAGCTTGGGCTCCCTAGCCAGCATCCCTGTAAACAGCAGCATCATTCTCTGGACTCGCCTGGGGCAGAGAACCTGTAATTAGAAGAAAATTCTTTACAATAAAGCTTCTAGCTTCTGAAGCTATTCGTGCTCCATTTTCATACAGCTTTTGGCAAAGTAACTGGGTGTTTAATCAATTTTAATTTCCATTTAGGCTTTGAAACGGTGTTTTGCCATGTGTGTTGTAAGGAAGCAATAGCACCATTGAACTAAAATAGTGAAATAGGATTTAATAGCAAATTACTCATAATAAAGATGAGTCTTGTGTGTCTGCTCATTCACTCATGGAACCATTAATTAAAAGGAAAAGTGCAAAGGCTATTGATGACATTTAATCTGTCACCTTGGTTTTACTGAAGACAGACAGCTAGGAGGAGGAGAGATGCCCTGCTGTAAGGTGACCTTCTTCAGCCAAGCAAACCCCCTGTTTTCAACACGGCACCCAGAGCTGTCTCAGCTGGAACTCCTCTGACTGTTTCGGGCATATTCTTGGGCTCTAAATGAGCTGCCACTTCCCCACTTAGAAAAAGTAAAAATAACCTGGCAAGATCTTTGTGAATAGTTCAGCAAAGATGCCTTCTCAATGTGCACCATCAAACAAAAAGGTTTATGGGATACATCTATCTAAAAAAAAAAAAAAAAAAGGCTCAAAAAACAGTATGAAAAGGATTGTTGGGTTCAGTTTAAAGTAATAAAACCACATCTCCAAAGTATCTGAAAGAGGGCAATGGAAAATGAGTGCGACCTTTTGCCTGCAGGCATTCAGCTCAAGAACGCCCCAGCACAAAGCAGGGTTTGATCAGGCTGCTGGCAGCACCGGCAGCCGGGTTATAACCTTGATCAGTGAGTCAGTCTTGCACTCCCCAGCAGTTTCATCTCTGTCATGACCATTATATGACAATAAGCATTTCACAAAGGAGTGGCCTCATCTTGTGGCTCGGGTTAATTACTGGTCGAGAAGGGGCAGCCCGCCAGCTCCCAGAGCACCCACTTCTCCCCAAACTGGCTGCACTTCAGAAAATGAGCCAAAGGCGCCCAAGGTGGCTGCAGCTCCTTGACAAGCCGCCTCCCTCCCTCCCCTTGCTGCTTCCCCATCCTTCTGCTCTGCGATGGTTCCCTGCTGTGGAAGTGGAGATGGTTCTTCCATCACCAGGAGGGAGCAGAGCCGAGGGCAGGCTGCTCCGGTGTGACGCCTCCTGCTGACACGGCCCCCACGGGGGCTTCTCCATGATCATCCCAGCCCTGCGGATTCTGAAAATCCCTTTTTTATTTGCCAAAAATACTGCTGGCAACTGGGCATTCATTACGTGGTAACGCAATCACTCAACTTTCCTGACAATTTTCTGTTTGTTTGTTTTCAGCAGCTCCACTGCTAGTAAGCAGTAAATGTGATAAGCGCTGTAGATAGGACATCAGTCTTGTTCTCATCAAGACTAAACACTGTGAGAAAAGCCCCAGTTATCGCACAAATCTGCTTAAATAATTCTGCAGGTAGCACTGCTGGAATTACTCATGTTCTTCACTGCAGTGGCTTTGTTCTGCTTTATGCCATAGCTCAGCCACTGGCATTTGCGGGAGAAAAATAAATAAATTTAAACATCATTCAACTTAACAACTCGTGTAACATACGTCAGGCCTTCCTTTACAAGTCTTAGCAGCATCTTATTTGGCTTTTAAAGACACAGCACCAATGTAAGCCATGCTGGAATTAATGGGGTGACTGCATTCCCTCCCTCTTCTCCAGAGCAGCCTCCTCTGGATGCCGGCATCCGCGCTGCCTCCTGCAAATCCCAACTGTCCCTGGCTGTCGCAGCCCATAACGTTCACAGATGATGCGATGTGCAGCTGGCTGCCCCAACCTTCCTGACGGCAGCCATCCCCACCTCTCTCCTGCGATTGCCACCTGTAGGAGCAGGCTGGCATCCACAAGAACAACTCACAAACAGCCCCCAGGTTGTCCAAAGCCACCTGAATCCCAACAGGTGCCCTAGGGGGGTACCGGAGGTTTGTGCACAGCTCCTTGGGACCCACCTGTGGCCAGCTGTGTTCCTCTCAATCTGAATTGGCATGTAAAGAGCAAAACCACACTTGCAGAACCTCACTGTTCTCTCTAATTTATGTTGCAAGCCGCTGGAACGGTAGGTCTGTTGTTTTCTTATGAGAAAGATGCCACACGTGCCAGCAACAGCACCATGAGCAAATCAGTTACCTCATTTTTTCTGTTCGATGGCAAAGTGGATTCACGGCCAGAAGATGATAGTCACAGCAATGTCCATAGCTAACAAACACAGCGCTGGAGTCAGGTGTAACACATCCCTTCCCCTCAAATGTGTTTCAAAAGCTCTGCAGTAACTTCAGCTTACATAAAGAAGCTGAAAATGTTATTAATAATAATTATTATATTATTATATTATTATATTATAGGGCATGTAAGACCCATCTGTGTATATATACGTCAGACTCATCTTTATTATGTGTAATTTGTTATTAATTCCTATTATATTAATAATAATTAAAAGACCCAGGCAAATTCATTAAGCCCACTGACCTCTTGCTTCACAGCGAATTCAGTGGGCTGCACGTTCATTACGTATAGAAGTCCAGCGCTTGCGATGCCATTTAGTTTGTTGTTTCTGGTGGTAAACAGGCTGGGGGAGGGAAAGCTCCAGGGCCAGTTCTGTGTGCGCTCTTTGTAATGTGGTTTGTGTGCCGTGGTGCTGTGTGTGTGCCGAGCAAACTCTCTTCCTTCTGCTTCAAGTGCTGTGAGCGCCTGAACGGTGCCACAGGCATCAAGATGGAAAGTGCTTTTCTGCATCCTTTTTTCCACAAAATGGGAAACACCAACATCTCTGCTAACCCCAGGAGTGCTGAGCCACCCGCCAGCAGGTCTGCAGGGCGCCGGTCACCCCAGGCGTGCCATGCAACCAGCCTGGTGTCAGACCAGCCCTTCCATGGGTGCCGGGCTCGGCTTGGCAATGTCTACGCTGTTGTCGTGGTTCGGATTAGGACCATGCTTTCAAAAGTAGTTTCTTCACTCTCCCCATTTACTGTGCTCGGGCTCACACTGCCCAGCCCAGGGTCCTTCTGCAGAGCTGGACTGAAAGGTGCCACCCAGCTGCTAATGGGCTTTGGGTCCCCGAAGCACCCTACAGCTGCGCGGGAGGAAAAAACTCCTGAAACACAGTGCGGATGCCAGGCATCGTTCTGCTCCTAATTGCAGACATAGCCATCGTTCGCTGTTTGTGCTCTGACCCGCTTTGTACCCATGCAAAGCAAGCTGAATAATGCATACATTGTGCCCATCTGGATGCACGCCTATAGAGGAAGTTACTGTGAAGTGAGTGAGGGGGACTCTGAACTTACCATAGGCTAACTCCTTCTGTAGACCACCCCTAGCAGTAGTTTACTCTTCCCTGAAAATGGTGTATTCGCCTTCCATGAAACTCTAAAAGCTACTTTGCAGCACATTGTTTGCCATGTTCGTAAGCCTCCAGACAGCCCGAATGCTGGGTGATTAAATATTAATCTGAATCAACTTTCAGAGTCGTTTAGTTAAACCGTTTTACATTTCTGTGTATTGACATTCAGAATTAAAGGGGATGTACGTTTTTTGGGGGGTTTTTTGGTTTGGTTTTTTTTTTCCAAAATGAACTACCATTTACTGTGAAAACCTCTGTTCTGAATGACAGTCAACACAGGAGCTTAGCTTTGTCTAATGATCCATTTTTTAAATCTGAAACTAGTCAATTTGGATTATTTTTTTCCCAAGAACCACAGTGTAGATAAACCCCACAGAGATCATCCTGATGTTATGCTTCTCCCATTGTCCTTTATTTTCAGCCAAATGGCTTAGGAGAACCCTTCAGACCGCAAAGCCTGTGATGCAGCAAATACAATAATTTTAGGCACAATGTTGAGTTTACACAATGAATTGTATTTAAAAAGCATTAACCCTTGAGCTTGAAATCTTGCCCAAATCAAGACAGGATCGAGCTGAACACTGTTGGATTGTTTTTCCATGTGTTTGGCTGCCTGACCATGTCTTTATTCAGTAGGAAAGGTTTCATCTTTGGAGCTTTGGGTCCTGGCATTAGGTCTGAAAGATGAAAGCTAATTTCAAAACTGCCTGCAGTTTATGCTCTGTGTTTCTTCCCATTTATAGAATGTTTTCTGCCTTGGTACTTTGAGTGGGCAAATCCCAACACAGGCAAAATATCTTTCCAGCCTGAGCACAGCAGCTGGGATTTCTTATACCAGCACGGAGGCTGACTTATGTTGATTTTTACATCCAAAGCCTTTGCAGGAGAGCAATTCCCAAACACATGGCATGGCCTTGGGCCAGGGCACTCTTGCCTGGGTGGGAGGTGCAGGGCAGCCACCGGCTCTGGCAGCGCGGCCACAGCACGGGACACGCTACAGAGCCGTTTGCATCTGCTCGGGGAAAAAAGCAGCTGAAATCTAACTACATGCCATGTTCTCCTAAGGCTCCTGTTTTGATAAATGCTGTTAATATGGATACCGGGGTCTCATGTTCAAATCACAGTTTCTTGCTTGGCAGAGTTACTCGCCCCTCCACCACCCCCGTGACTCTGGAGATCAACACAACAAGAGGAAAATGAACACCCCTGTACGTAACAAGCTTAACGAGGTTTCTGTTTCAGGGTAGACTTGCACATACTACCCTAAAATTGAGTTTAGCTTTAATTGCAAGGTGGCTTGTATGCTGTTTATTATGACTGTGGTCTTGCAACTGGATATAGGAGATTATCAAGACCTGAATTGGTTGCTGTGACTCTCGGCAAAGCTGCAGTAACGTAACCTGGCGTCTAATAAAGGAGGAAATACCAGAGCTGTAACTCACAGCAATATTACTGCCACACAGAAAAGATACGGAGTGTTTACAAGCCATCACCACAGTACCTCTATGATGTCTTCCATGACTTTCTTAATTTCCTTTGTTTATTTAACTCTTGTGATTTTCCAACCTGGGTAATTTTCCCTGGAACAATTTGAAAAATTGACTTTAATATAAAAAGTACATCCTGCTTGCAGCAGGTTATATAATTTCTATATATAGTTCGCAGAAAACTCTAAACTCTCCTTGTTCCTACACAAAAGAACATAAATACACAGAAAAAGTTATGTTTGTGTAATATATACACATGGCCACTGTTGTAATAGATCATTAATGTTTTACACGTGCAAATGACCACTTGATTTACAAATCACTTCAGGGGGATAATACTGTATTTTCTTTACTGCTGTCATTGGTGCAATGGTACTATCCCTCCCCACTGCATTGCTATTTGCAGCATTATTTCTTAGTTCTGAGAACTTTGTTCACATCAGTTGCCCTGAACAGAATTGGTTGCAGTCACATAAACAGAAGTTCAGCTTAATTATTCTCCTGTTTGAAAAAAAAAAAAAAATCCCTCTCACCTGAAGCAAGCGATGCTTCATTTCCCTTTCTTGTTTTTTCCCCCATCCTTTTCCCCTCCCTACAGCTACAAAAAATAATTATCTCCATGACAGGTACCAGGATTTTGCTGTCTGCATCTCTCCCTTCAAAAGCACACTCAGCAATACTTTGTGACAATCGAGCAAAAAAATTACAACAATAGTTTTTAACATAGCCTTCACCTGCACATTCACCCACCCATCTCTAGGAGGAGCTGAGGAGTGGGGGGCAGGCTCCCAGGGGCTTTCTTTTGTCCTTGCCACCGATTCTGAGAAGCCAGTTTCATCCCCACGGCCTACACACACCCCAGGTGCCCCAAGTTCATGGGCACTATCACCTTCCCTCCCTTTTTGTGATTCCTCATTTTATCTTGGAATTATTTAACCACAGTGGCTCAGTTTTTCAATCTGTAAAACACATAAATACCTACAAAACCCCTAATCCCTAGTGCTACTTACCCAAAGGAGCCCCAAGAAGCTGAAGATATTAGAGGAGTTCTTTTTGACTCAGCTGAAACATCTTACTGACCTGTGACATCCTTTCTGGATTAGATGATACAAATCCCTAAACCAAATTCATTGTGGCAGTAATAACAAGTGAGATGATAAAATAATCCAAAGAAATCAGCAAAAAAGCAATGCTAAAAGTCATCACATTGTGAGTCTAGAGGAAAAGTTACCTTTTTGTCTTCGCAGCTCTGGGATAACAGTCCAGTTTTTTCTCAGCTTTCAGGTAAAAAACCTGTAAGTATTGCACTTGAAGCTGGGGGGTGGGTTGCTTTATGAAAGTTGCCCTCAGTGAGCAGTGCAAGCATATAAAGCTAACGCTTTTAAGTTTATTACTTTTTTTAAAAAATCTGAACATATTTAAGAAATTTTAAACTAATTGAACAAATTAAACTGTGGTGTGCCCTAGCTTCTGTGTTTGCCCGGTCACTGCAATTGTAGCTACCATCTGTGGAACAGAAGCAATGGCAACACTGGTGGGATGGATTGGGACGAAATGGGTAAACACACCTGCAAAGCATTTAATCACACTCCCTTTGACATAATGGGGGCTTCAGGTGGTGATTTCATTTGGAGCAGGACCAGGTCCAACTAGAAACCAGAATTTTTAAACTGGAAGACTGATGAGGCTGCACCCACACTCTCATGTAAAGACAGCTTCTCACAGAAAACCATATATATATCCTTTTAACTGCAGTAGGAAGGCTTGATTGTAAACCAGAATCAATTGCATTTACTCCAGGCAAGCCTGGGAACATGAATAAGAAGGACCAGTGTCTGTCCCACTCTCCTACAGGCATAAGTATGAAACCAAGCTGCCATTTTACCCTTTGCAGCCCACTTTTGCTGCTAGGGTCTGCTGCTGCAGCCGCAGGAGGCAGGGACTGGCACACACGAGGTGACCTGCAAGGAACGGGGGCACAAAGCAGTGCAAAAGCGATGCCACCGCATGAAGATGTCTGGAGCCAGAGACCCCGATTTCCATTACTTCTGCCAAGACTGTACAAATGTGGTCCTGTCCAAACCAGCTCACTGCTCCATGCAACCTTTTCTCCATCTGCTCAAAAAAGTGGAATCATATGATGTTTGAGGGTAAGTGGCATGGACCCCATAACGGGGGTCTGGCATTGGCCCTCATTATCACTCTCCACTAACTATCACCCGAATTATTGCACCTAGTAAAGTATTTGCAACTCAGTGGAATTTGGCGGAGGGGAGGGATTATTTTTAATGCTTTGGACATATTCAAAAGCAGAATTTTACCTGTGTAGTCATGCTTGCTATTTGCTTCTGGGGCCATGCAATTAACCACACGCAGCAGGGCTTGACCCAGTGCAAGCCAGAAGGTAACCTCTGAAGATAACAGAACCCCTATCGGTTTGTGAACAGAATTGGGCTCCAAATGTCCATGGCCTTGTCTAATTACTGGTTAGGAACTAGAGGGTAAAAAAAGAAGTAATAGAGGCTTACCTCTGTGAATTTTAAGACAGAAAATTTTGAGGAAGTGCAAGCCATATACAGATGAAGCTAAATGGATAAATAAACAGAACAGGCACAGAAAAGTAAATGCATGAAAATCTCATGCCAGCCAAAATATGTCCCAGGCTAGGTGTGCTGCCAAGAAGCAAACAAATTAAAATAAAAAGATCTTGCTGTACGAGAAAGGCAATTGGTTTCAAATGGTTCTTTAGTACTGGTAAAACCAAGGTCAGATATTGTGATGCCTGTCTTGCTTCCAGACTTTAGCGGGAGAGCTGAGGGGAGAGCTGGCGGAGAGCATGCCAAAAGCAGTGCCAAGATGGAGCTGAGAAGGTTGAATAAGCAAGGCTGAATGGGCGGTCCTGTTTGTCTTTTCGTACTGCAAGAACAACAGAATATGAAATTAAATTAGAAGGCAATATGTTTAAATTGACAATTACCTCTTCAGTGTTACCTTGAAAACCAAGTAGTTCAAGAACAGTGAAGCGTCACCTTGAAACCTGATAGGTTTTGTAGTGAATGAATGTAAGCAATAATCAGTAAAAGCATGAAATACATATGTATGTACAAAGGAAACCTCCCTAATACCCACAGATTGTATTAATAAAACTATACGCTGGTTTCTTTCCCTGCGACACGCAGAGCTGGCTCCTTGCAGGGTCAAGGGGCTGCCTGGGACTGGTGGTTTTTATCCAGTTGGACCTGACCTTTCTTGAAGCTGATGCACTGAGAAAAGACACTAATTAATGCATACATAATCTTTGCTTTGGTCTTAAGAGGCAAAAATCATGACAGATGTCAGAACTAGCCAGAAGTTTCCACAAGGGAGGGAAAAGGAAAAATTAAAAAAAAAAATTAAATGGGATGAATACCAGGATACACGGTAAATAAATTAAAGGATGTAAAGACTGACAGAACTCCGGAGCCAGATGCAGCCAGAGACGTTCAGAAGGGACTGGCCGGAGCTCACGCAGGTGCCTGGGGAAATGTGTTCTAGTCCTTGCAAGTAAGTTGCAACTCGCTGTAGCAGTGGGGGGAGCGGGTGCACCAGGGCACCCCCGCTACCGGCGCAGCGGAGTTGCGAGGGCGGCGCTGCCGGCCCGGCGGGGGGGGGGGCCGCAGCACCGGGCACCGAACGGGGAAACGGCAGCGCCGAGCACCGGCCGGGGAGACAGCAGCGCCCGGCCGTCTGCGGACGTCGCTCCCCACTGTGCCGGCCGGGGGGACCCGGCAGCCCCCGGCCCACGCCGCCCCCGGAGCGGGGCCCGTGCAAGCTCCCCCCCTCCGCAGAGACACGGCGCGGCGGGGCTGCGCGGCTCCGCTCCCCGGCCCCAGCTCGGCAGCGCGGCGCTCCGCAGCCGCGGGGGCGCAGCCCACGCACCGGGGGCTCCCCGGCAGCGCCCACCGGCGGCGGCTGCGCTCGGCGGCTCCGGCGGGCCGGGGACCCGGCCGCGCGCGCAGGACAGCCCACCGCCGGGACAGCGCGGCCGCTCCCCAGAGTGCGTTACAGCGAGACTCGGGATTAAGTTTTTGGGCGAACGGCGCCGGCAGCTTGCGGACGAGGGCTGCCAGCGGCGGGACGCCGGGGGGCGGGGGGGATAAATTGATTAACCGCGATGTTAACGCCGCCGCCCCCTCGGCGCTGAGCATCGCCGCTGCGCACCCCGAGCAGCACCGTGCTCTACGGGCTGCCCGGGACCGCCGCTGACCCCGGCCCTCCCAGCCCGGCGGCTCCGGGCGACCCCGGCCCCGTGCCCCCGGCGGCAGGCGGCGCTCTGCGGCCGGGACTGGCGGCGGCGGTGGGGCCGCGCCGAGCCGGAGCCAGGCGGGCCGAGCGGGGCAGCCGGCAGCGGACAGCGGCCGCCGCCTCCCTCCCCGGCCCCGGCGGGGAGCGGCCAGAGCCCCAGGTGAGAGGACCGCGAGGCGGGGTCGCCCCGGTGGGCGAGGGGCGGGGGGTCGTGGGTGACTTGGCCGCTAACTTACCGGGTCCCCTCCGCGCCCCGGGCTGTGCGCGGTGCGAGGGGCGCAGCCGGAGCCCCGTCCCTCCGTGCCCCCCGCGGCGGGACCCCGCCGCCTGGTCCCCTCCGTGCCCCCAGCCCGGGCTGCGTGGTGGCCGCTGCCGAGCCCGACGGTCGTCCCTTGCCGGCGCTGGCAGCGGGGCTGGGGGCTGCGGGGGGCGCAGCGCCTGACCTGCCAGGGAACGCTCCCCTGCCTGCTCGGGTGGGTTTGGGGGGACGTTCCGTCCGAGTTACAGCAAGGGGTGGCCGGAGCGGAGGGTGGCCGGGCGTGCAGCGCCCCCGGCCCCGCGGTGTGGCTCGGGCAGGGCCCCCCGCGGCTCGGGTCCCCCCCGGTGCGCACAGCACGGGCCCTTGGTCAGGTTGCAGCGTCTGCTCAGCGACGTGTCCGGCTGGCGTGACTCCGGTTTTCAGCGTGGATCCGAAGCAAAATTTGTTGCGAATATGCGCGTTACTCACAGTTAATGTCTGGTGAACGTTACGGATAATTGGAGCGCGGCTCCTCGGTGGGATCGGGCCGCCGGTCGTGACGGAGCCCGGGCTCAGCGCACCGCACCGTGCGTGGCTGAGGGGCTGAGGCTCGGCCCCGGCCCGGGGGTCCCGTCAGCCCTGGGCAGCACCGGGGGGCCCCGCCGGCACCGGGCAGCCGGGCTGTGCCTGCACCGATGCTGCACGCGCTTCTGCGAGAGCTTCGCAGCGCGCCCCCCTCCCCGGGGGGGCTGTCTGGCCCCAGACAGGGGGCGAGCCCCCACCCCAGGGCAGGCTTTCGGCTCAGCCTGCGGCAGCAGCGTTATTGCGGAGGGAGAGGTGCCCTCTGCTCACACACACACACCCCCCCCGATGTTCTGCGGTTCGAGGCGCCGGAGGGTGACCTTCCGTTCGTTGCTCGGAGGACTCCAAACCTCTTTTATTTGCTCATCTTAGGGCTTCCCTAAAACAAACAAGCGGAGCATTTGGAAGGAGACCTATGGCTGAATATTCAGCACTTCCTTTCCCTGGGAAAGGCCGGCAGACGTTCCCGCTTTCCGGGAAGGGTTTCCAGCCAGGCAGGAGGGACCCGAGGTGGCCCGAAGCGGAGCGCGGTGGGGCAGAGCAGGGCAGCGGTTGCCCATGCGCCACGCCGGGCCTGGAGAAACAGGGTTCGAAACCAGGCAAATTTCCATGACACTTTTATTTTGGTGGGTTAATCAGCATATTGGTTTCTGTGAAAACTCAAGACTTCTTCTTTTTAAAAAATACCGGCAGTATCCCCCGACATTGTCAGGCAGTGGGTATCTGAGGCACTGCTGCACTCACTGGGACATAACAGCATCTGGCCTTGTGCCCCTGGTCCTGTGCCTAATAATACATCGTGGGAGCACTGCATTAACTGTCAGTGGATGTCTGTCATCTCTTCGGGCTTAATTACAGAGTGGTTTTAAAACAGCACACAAAGGAAAGTTTCAGCTCAGCTTTTAAATGTAATATAGTCCTGTAAATGAATAACTCTCATGGTGCCTGGATCTGTTGGCAGTGTCCCCATTAATTAAACCCAGCTTTGTTTACGTGGCTTGTTCTGAAGCCCTAAAATGTGCAAGTTCATTTTTTAATTTCCCTTTAGCAGCTCTGTGTTGATAAAACTGACAAGAGTTGCATTTCTTTGCTGGTTGTTTAGCCAGGATTGTGGTGGTCTTCAGATGATTCTCATCTTTCCTTTTTCTTTGTCATCGTCATGTTTGGTTCTGGAAGAAATCCTTTCAAATGCATGACTGCAATTTCAGGACAGTCTAAGAAATGGCTCCCAGGCAGTCAGATTGCGCCTTGCACTGAACACAGTGCTGTCTGCAGTCAGACGGGATCAGTAATCAAGTCAGCATTGGATGGGGTTTTTTATGCTGTGGAAACCCTCGTAGCACTTCTGTGGCACAAGACCAGTCTCATCAGAGGAGCGTGAGCCAGAAAAGCTGCCAGGAACCAGCAATGCTGTAGCTGACCCGTGCTAACATCGTGCACGGGTACTGTTGGTACAGGGTAAGAGTACCCAGGCAGTGAATGGATCTGGAGTGTTGTCTCCTGAATGCTCAGCAGAGCTTTTTGCTTGTGAACTTGCATGCAGACAGCTATTCGGTTGCTTGTTTTGAGCAACTGGGGGAAAGACCAAACTGGATGTGATCACCGTGTCCTCAGATTGTTTGCAAGGCAGGAAGAGAGGAAGACTGAGCAGGTGATAAAAATAAATGTTCAGTTTGAATGGTATTAAGGGAAGAAACAGAAAACTGGAGGTAGTGAAAACTCTGAAACATTTTCGGAAGGTCTAAGTGATTGGGGAGCCAGTTTCCTATTTTAAAAATGACATAGGCAGTCAAGGACCAGAGTATTAATTTTGTGATACAGTTGGGTCTCAGCAGGGGTTGAAAAACTTCACAGATGTATATAAGTGATAAGGATGGAGATTGTTCCTTTTAAAATTTTTTGTAACTCTACTAAAAAAATGAAGAAGCCGTATCAGCTCTGGCCAGGTGTCTTTTTGAATATTGCGTGCCTTGCATTGCATTTGGTAGCTTATTTGTTTAAGACATCAGTTTTGAATTATGTGACTTGCATGTTTCCCTACTCAGATTAATGCCCTCATCAGATTGATTATGGCACATTTTATCACCAATGGTCCTTAAAGCTTTGTTTGTCAGGATTTTTTAAGTACCTATTGATTAAACCTAACAACTTAAGTTGCTTTGTACTGCTTTCCTGGTGCATTTTTACTGTGCATCACAGCTGAATCTATGTCCTATTTCAGGTGGCAGTTTAGCCATACAGAAAGTCAGACGCTGTTGCTTCTGTGCCTCTTGTGTAGTCTGTCTGTGGAAGACCTCTTCCTTGCTCCTTGCTTTTCTGTGTGGTTTGGTTAAATGGTGAGCAGAATAAAAAAAAAAAAAAAAAAAGATTTTTGAAGACTGGTGCTGGCCATACTGGCTGGTGCAAGACGGGCAGCTGTCCCCCTGATGTCCCAGCAGAATGGGCACACGTTCCCTGTGTCTTAAGGTGAGAGAGGGGCCGGGGTCCCTCTGCTTTCTTACTACTGTCCTTCTGCCCTTAGCAACTCAAAAATCATCTGTGATGTCTTAGTAAAAGCTGATGAGCTTTAGGAGGAGTGCTTTACATTTTCAACCTTTCAGTGCTTGCACTAACCTTAGGTGCACATCTTCCACTGAAGAGCAATTTCTGGAGCATTATTCTTCTTAAAAACTTAAAATCTCTTTTATGTTTTTCCACCTTGGAAAAAGATGAGAAGTACAGTCTCCCAGCTTCTTCACATGAACTGGCATCTCTGACAATCATTCAGGTTATACCAACAAATTTGCCATTTCACAACCATTTGGTGATAAAATCTAATACTTTAAAGCAAATCTGAGGTTTGTGGTATTTTTTCCAAGTGACAGAAAACTGAAAGAAGAGTTTTTACAGACTACGGTAATTGAATCAAGTCACTTTAACATGTTCCTACTCCTGAGTAGAAAAGGTCCCAGATGATCTCTTTCTCGTTGTCTTTTAGGATCTACATGACTACGTTAAAAATAAGGATAATAAAGGCTGCTAACTGGGATGCCACCTATTGGTAAAAATAAATGTAAAGCCGCTATGTTTGCAGAATATCTACGCAAATAACGGTTCTCCATGCTCTGTGCTACTCGGTTAACTGGTGTCTTTCATTTTCTGAGCTCTCTTGGTAGCATTCATGAAGTTTGTTGAAAACAAGGGATCCAACTAAAGCATGTTAAATTAGAGTTCTGCACAACCGGCAGGAGGTAAATCAATATTAGACAAATGGGAAAGAACATGAACATTTAAAAGGAAAAATGTTGTACCCAAGCTTCTAGGAATATTAAAGCAACTGAGACAAAACAGAAATAAAGCATTAAAGATGTATCCTTTCAGTGTTGTTTCAAAAGAATTACATGTGCTGGTGATTATGGAAATTATTCTCATCATCTTTTTCAGAGCTTTGTGTTTCTTGAAGAAACAAATAGTGCTGAGACTGAGGTGGTATCCACAAGAAGCACTTTGTAAATAGTAGTGATGTGGGGGGTTTTGACAACTGAGTTTGAACCATTTGTCTCAGCCTTCTATAAATGGCTTCGTAGCAGAATAAATAGGCTGATGTCATCTGGACAGGGAATAATGGGTAAGATCCAGCCCTGTCCGTGTGTGCAGGGTTGTCTCATGCCAGGATGCCTGTGCTCACCCTTCAAGGAATAGGAGCTCCATGGGAACACCTGTGAGTGCACTGGTGGTACCCTTCTCTGTCTGAACTCCACCACTCCCTGGGTGCAAAGGGGTGCTGACACCTAATAGAATCATTTAGGTAAAGACTCTCAAGATCATCGAGTCCAACTGTTAATCTGACACTGTGAAGTCCATCACTACATTGGCTTTGCTTGGTACACCTAGGATTTGAGTGTGGTCTCCTTGGAGCTTTGGAGAGGAATGATAAATGTGTTTATTTTCTGAGAAGAGCCATGCTGAATGTGTATATATCTTGCCATCCTGTGATTATTTTTTCTAAAATGTTTCTAGTCAGACACATTACTGGAATGAACCGAAAATGAGGTTTCTCGGATGGACTGTAAAGCAGGCATCATGCGTTGGCTGTGAAGCAAGTTCCTCACACGTGTCATCATCTTGCACATACTTACCCCACTGTCTGTATTACAAGACATCTGCAACTATAAAATGCTTGACACTGGGCAGATGAAGGAAAAAGGAGAAGTAAACTGGTCAGATTTAGGATAAACCGTTCTCCAGGGATTTGGCACAGCTGTGAAAATAATTTTTGTGCCAAGCCTTGTACCCCTGAAAAATATACCAAACATCTCCAGTCCAGCTCATTTCTGAGACTGGGATTTTATCTACCCAGAGTGTTGAACAGACCTGGGTGCTCAATGGGAAGCTCAGTTCCACCCACTTTTTAATTTCTCCAGTTAGAACTGGATGTAAGCTATTGCTTTTAAATCTTTGTCACATCAAACCCACTTTGAATCAAGGAAGATTCTGCTTTGTTACCTGTTTAGCTGAAAACAGGTGTCTTCTAGGGAGATCTGTTTACTGGGGTGACTCTGAAGGTGTGAGAATTTGCATCATCTCCCAGTCTCTCCCTTTCGCCTCCCTGCCCCTCTTCGTCCCTCCCTTGCCATGGGACTCACAGCACATGCATCATGAGCCCTGATTTCTGTGCCTTATCCCACTGCTGGTTCAGGTGGGATTGGGATTTCTGGGCTGTTCCTGGCCTGGGATGGAATGGTTTCATTCACAGCTAAACTCGGAATTTGGTTACAGCTGAAGTGATGCTGAATTGGGTGCACACCAATGGCAGAACACCATATACAGCGTCAACAACGATGGGAATACTCTATTTTAACCACACAAGTGATGTAGATTAATGAAGGAAACGGTATGTGATTCCCATTAATGAGTTGAGCTCATGTGGCTTGCATGGTTTTGCATGGTTGGTGTGAAGCAATGCCAGACAGGAGACAGCCCAGCTGTCTGAAGTTGGTTATCACACTGATGGATGGATTTTTCAGTGTGTAGAAAAATGTTCTTTTTTTATATATATTTAAAAAAAAAAAAAAAAAAAAGAGGAACATGCTGCTTTGGAAATTAGATGGAAACAATTGCTAGAGAAAGTGCATTGTCAACACTCAATCGCTGAGCAGTCAAAATAACGGGATAAAGGGTAGACTGAGCTTGAGGGAAGATGAGGTGTTTTGAACTTCTCAGGGTGAAGTGCAAGAACCCCAGGTACTCCGCGCTGAACAGATTGTGATGAACAGCAGGAGAAACAGTTGTTTTCCTTCAAATTATCAGTGCATTTTTCTCAGCTGGTGAAGCTGGGAAGCTGGCACCTACATGGAGACTCTGCAATCACAATATAAATTCATTCAACAAAACTCGAGTGAAAACAAAGTCTCTTTAGTTTAGAGCTTTTCAAATATTATTCCAAGGCTAAAGTCTGTATGGGTTAGGATTCTACTTTATTCTGACCTGCCAGGTTGAAATTTTTTACTTGGTTTTCAAGAGTGAATTCTCTTTCCTCACAAGCTGCCTTTGAGAATGTTATGGAGTTAAGGAGGAACTACTTTAGAAAGCAGGTATGTCCCATGAGCACATCCTCAGAAATTTTAGTTTCTAATTCTGACATCAGAAATTACTGCTTTTGGAGATGACTGTAATTTGCTTCTAGTTAATAAGGATTGTGATAGACCATCAAGATTGATACTGCCTTTCCTTATTTCATGCTTCCTTTCCTCTTTTAGTTTTTTCTTGTAGTGAATTTGCAGTTCTGTTTTGATGGCAGACTTGCTATGTGCCTCCATGGACAGGCTGGTACCACTTCATTGCCATTACTGGACCTTTTGCCATCTTTTCAGGCTGCAAGACATGGTTGTTCAGCTGAGCTGTTACATTTGTGTGCAGTAGCACACACTGACCTAGTTCTGAGCTCACCCCGGTGCTCAGAAGAGTGACCAGCCTTACCTGCCAGACCTGAGCCATCAGCAAAGCCGCAAGGGGCTTGTTTGTGATTTCTATTGATGCTTATGGGCATGCTTACTTTGAGTGACATCACTTATATGATGTCTTTCAATATCCAGAAGCAGACAATAAAGTCTTGACCCTGTTGTATTTAATCGTGGCCACAGTTCCTGTGGCAGTTCTCATGTTAATATATTCAGTCTTAGTTCCCAGGGAAGTTTTATGTACCTTTTCCAGCTTGTCATTCGGCTGAGCTTGTGTTCATTGCTGAAGGGACCTTCACGGTCCCACATCAGTGCCTTGGGGATGTCTCTGCTCTTCAGTCTACAAGGCAGCAGGAGCAACTCCCGTCGTTCTAGTTCTAGTTCAGACACAGCTGATTTGCTCCACGTTCTGTACCTAGAATAGTTTTCTTGCTGTGTTCTTGTCTCTCATGTTTTTCAAGGTCGTTTATTCAGATTTGCCTTTCTGAGTTGTAGTTTTTAACGTTATTAGATGTCTGTAAAGTCTTCAAAGGTGTTTCAGAAAGGACTTTTCCAGGTATGACTCTAAAGCCTTTGAAAATATGCATGGGTTAGGGAAGCTGATCGGGGTTACTTATGAAAGAGAGAAATAAGAGAAATGTAGAAAGTCTTTTCATGACAAGTTGAAGTAGTCTTGAAGCTGGTATAAGGCTCCATTTTATCCTTACTGATTAGGAACAAAAGGTTGGGTCCTTTGAGGCCTGGAAATGCACAGTATGCTCAACCTGTTCTTCAGCCGCCGAGAGCCGGAGCAGCACATCTCCCCGGCTTTTGAGAGCCCCAGCATTTGGTAACTGTAGACTGCAAATCTCGCCTTCTGTGTATATATTCTTCAATGTAAATGTCACTAAAATATTTCTCGGTTTAGTATTAAATCTAGTGTTTCCCTAAAACCCATATTCCACATTCAGTTTCTGCTGGTGGTCTTGGGGGCTCCTTGCCGTGAGGGCTTCCCCAGCAGCGGGCGCGGGTCTGCAGCGGGAGCAGCCCCTGGCTGGGCGGCAGGGAAGTGTTCTCTGCTACGCTGAGGTGGATCGAAGGAGCCTGCCCAGATCTGCTGTGGTACAAATGAGAGCATATCTCTGCTCTAGACATTTGTTCTTGTATCTCTTTGTATTTGTACCGTGGTCTGGAGTTAAAACCCTCAGAGTTATGGGCTACTAATGTGTTGCCCTTAGGCTAAGCAAGAGTAAAACTTCTAATTTTATTTCTTTTCTAGCTTTAAAATAAAAGTTTGTGAAAAGGGCTTGCATTCAGTGCCTAATCTTGCCAGACTTTACCCTTTCCAGTAATTCTTAATGCACACAAACAATCCTACAGAATATATCGGCATCCTGGAGCTGATGGAGACTAGTGTAAGTAAGGGGTTTCAAGAGTGTTACAGAACATTTAAAAGCCTTTTATTTATCAAATCTCATACATTCTAATTACTAGTTCACAGTTCGTATGCTTTGTCATGTTAATAAGTGTGATGAATCATTTTTAATAGCCATTGTGTTTCTCTGCCGGCTCTGATGGTGCCTGTGGTAGCTGTGGCAGATAGCACCTGCTCAACGCTGTGACCTGTATGTGCGTGCTTCTCAGAAATACGCTTTTTTGTTTCATACCAAACACGGCCTGTTATGCAACAACCTACTACAGCTGTAAATGCTGATATCTGTTTTCCTTTTTTTTTTTTTCTTTTTTAATACTGTCTAAAATTAAATTATTCCCCAAATGAAGGGATCCTCCTTTAGGTTAAGTGAGAGAAGACAGGTGTATGATCCAAGACTCATACTTCAATGTGTTTTAATGAACTGGATTAATTGAGATGCTTATAAAAAGTGTTATAAGGGGGGCACATTGCTTGTATCACTGTGAAAAACCAAAGTCAGATGAGGATTTCTCATGTACAATGGCAGCAGCCTGATTCTTTTCTGAAGGCTCTGGAGTGAGCATTTCCCTGGGCTTTTCTTGCCTCCTTCTTGGTTGAGAAGATTTTCCAAGCATGATCTAAAGATCAAAGAGAGTTGGTGACGTGATTTTCTTTCCCCCAGTTTTTGCTTCCTTGGCATCCTTTGTTCTGATTACGCATGCTTCAATATCCTTGCAAAAAGGATAGTGTCTGTTTGCTCTTCTTTTACCCCAGGAAGTATGGGTGAATTAAATTATTACAGCTGTAAGCCAAGGGTGCTCTTGCTTGTAGAAGGCTAACAAGCAAGAGTGAGATGAACAGTAGGTGCAGTGGTGGCGTGTGCAGTTGGTGAGCTGTTAATACCTGTTCAAACTCAGATCACGTCTTCCTGGAAGAAAGAAAAGCCAGTTACCATCGTCCTGGTCTTCATGGTGTCAGCAGTAGCTTAGACAGGGCTAATTAGGGAAGATTTCATCTTCCCTTCCAGCACCTTTCACCACCATCACCTCAGAGATCTCCTCAGGGTCCTGGCATAGTCTGCTGCGGTCCTTGCCTTGAACTTAGTCGCAAGAGCCAAACAAGGCCCGTAATGACCTAGTTAACAGGATTGTGATAGTGCTTTCCTTCCCAATGGCCTAGTTATTGCCTGTGGGTACCTGCCTTAGCTCAACCAACCTCGGTTGCAGGCAGAACTGTCGAGGAGCCAGAGTACAGGTCTCAGAGAAATTCACAGAAATAATTTGCAATCCTGATAGAGCGCAATATTTTCTTAATTGTCTTTTTCCATGAATCTCGATAATCCACTAGAGTATGTCAGTTTATACCACTCTTGGCATTCTCAGAAGTGGACTGTTATTAAAAAGAAAAGAGAAAAAGCAATTGTACCACAGAAAGATCCTACTCTGCAATTTTTAAGTTATTCTATGCATCACTGGAGATTTCAATGCAAAATAATAAAGCAAGAGACACAGCTGCAGTTATACTAAATAGCATAGAAAGGTATAAAAGAAATCAGACCCCTTATTTTCAGAATGTAAATTAAAATGCACTGTTTGGGTTTAGGAGCAAAGCACGCCGAAGAGCAAGACATGTCATGATTGCGCATTATGAGGTTCCTTGAACCTTCCAGTGAATTGTGTGGTATCAGCTACTGCTTTTCCCATCCTATTTCCATTTATGAAAGCTGGTAGAGATCGTCTGACTCTGAGGCATCCATTGCTGGCATTTCAGCTGGCCATTAAATGTATTCAAATAGTCACAATATAAGTGTAATGATCTCATTTCACTTAAAATAAGTTGGTGTAAAATTGCACAGACTGGTATTTTGGCTTACAGTGGTAGCAGAACAAAGTGGAACAGCAGTGTTCGGCTGTTCAGCTGTACATCTGGCATTATTTTCTGTCCTCTGTGTCACGAGAAGTTTTGTCTCCATTCATCTTGTGCGTTCGCTTCCCGATTCACGGAGGTAATGGGGGCGTCAGCCCCTGATGTGGCTTCACAGCCATCAGCTGCATGTTCACAGGGCTGCCTCTGAAAAAAGGTGCAGTTCCTTACTTGCCAGGCTTGGCAATGCCTGACTGGAGGTTTCTGAATGAGCTGCTAAGCCCCAGATGTGGTTCCTGCGCTGCCTGCACTGCCTGTGGGTCCCGGAGCGACCTGTTCTGTAGCACCCACCCACCACACTCCCTGGTCACTCTGCTGCAGCATACATAGCTCTTGCACGTTGTGACTGAAAGCGTGACCCAAAGCTTTTCTGCAGCCTGCACAGCTGGGTTCCTGCTCTCTGGAAACCAGAGTACTGCAAAGTGTGGGAACGGGCAGGAAAATAGGGATCTGGAGCTCTTCAGTGTAGATTCAGGGTGCAGCCAGTTTGCAGAAAGCGCTGCAGCTTAGGCGTTGTCATTATCATTTGTTGGGTTTTTTCTCCACAAGAGTGTTTCTGAACCCCTGCCGCATAGCCAAGTCCGAGTCAAAGCTGTGAGCAGGTACCTCCCTGAGTCCCGTTAAAATGGGGTGGTTGTCAGGCGTAGTTGCCTTCAGCCCCGGGGAAGGACAGAGCGGAGCCTGCTGTTTCCTTTGGAAGGGCAGTGGGGTGGGACAGCAGTCCCTGAGCTGGAGCCGTGAGGCTGGGAACTGAGCTGCGCTCCGGAGTGAGAACTGCCGATTCCGAGCCTCTGGGTCAGGGTCTGGCTTCTTGGCTGGGTGTTCCCTTCGACTCTGTCATGCCCCCCACACCAGAAACTCTTAGGGCCGGATGGAGAAGGCAAAGGCAAGAGGGACCACGATACTGTGCCCATTTTCCTGGTGGCAGGCAACTTGCTTCTCATGCCGTGAGAGTGAGGATGGAAGGTAATGAATGAATGTGGTAATGGAACGAGTATCCCTCTGCCGCTTCCATAGTTTCATCTGAGCCAACTGGTAAGCGTTGGAGTGCCAGGAAACAACATGTGGGTTTCTAGGGATCCAAGGATGGATTTAAAAACATTTTTATGTTGCTTATTCACCCACTTTACATTTTTCTACACCAATCGGTTCTCAACAGCACGGCAATAAGTACGGTATTAGTACCGTTACAGTTAGGGTTTTGTGATTGTGTAAAAGCAGTTTCATTTATCAGTTTTTATTTCCCACCCACATTTTCTACTGTGTGTTCTGAGATGCTGTGAAGTGCCTCTGGAACAAACAACATGGTAGCAGCAGAGGTTGTTAAATCCATAGTCCTAAAGGAAACTCAACATTTTTAACAGAAAATCTGACAGAGCTCCTTAATGAAATGTGTGTGTCGGGCCGGGGACTTTCTTCCTTGTGGTTGCACTTAGCAGCTCCGCCACGGCCCTGTGCCTTTCCCCGTGGGGACAGCCTCTCTGCTTCCCGGGGGGAGAGGGGCAGCGCGTGTGACGCCGTCCCCAGCCTCCATCCTGTCTGCTTTGGCACGGGGGCAGTCGAGGGGGAGAGGCAAAGCCCTTGGGCCCACGTGCCGGTGGTGGGAGGACGAGGTAGGCAGGCAGGGGTGCGGTGGCAGCAGTGCCGCCTGTGACCTGCCGCACAGGCCGCAGTGGGAGAGGGGGCTTAGGGGAGGTTGCAAGAGGGGGATCTTGGCTGGAGCTTCCATTTCAGAGCTTTTTCAGGGCGACGGGTTTATTGCACCTGGGGAGAGCTGGGAAGCTGGCAGTTGGGTACAAGCATGGCTGGGGAAGGCAGGGACGGAGCTGGAGGAGCTTTGAGGATTGTTGCACCGGGCAGCACTGACTCCTTACGGGCACTGGTGTGGCAGAGCACTGAGGAGTCTGCCTTTCCGCAGGGGCACTGCTCAGCCTTGATGCCACGTAGCGAAGCAGTTGGTTTGCTACAGCACATGTTAGGGATAGATTTAGGCTGGGTCTAGCAGAGCTTCAGTCTTCTCCCGCTGCCTCTCTCCCCTGCTCCCCTGATGCAGGGCCAGGGAATCAGAACAGCGCTGTGGCTGCCCTTCACCTCAACCCTGTTTGCTACTCGCAGGGAATCAGAAACAAAAAGCCAGTGTCACACATGGAGTGAGAGACTGTCACTTGTCCCCCTCAGCCGCTGTGGGTGTGTGACTCAGCCTGCCGCAGGCCCTCGGGGGAGTCTGTGTCCTTGTTCCATCACCTGGTGCAACGTGTGTGGGAAAGGTGCATCTGCTCCGTCCTACAGCCTGAACACATATTCCAGCACCTTGGGGTGGGGTGAGAAGACATTAGTTTGCGTCTAGACACCTGTTGTACAGGGCCCATAGCGCAGGGCAGGCGGGGGGGGGGGCTGCAGCACCCAGAGCTTGTTCCCCGGAGGGCGCGAGCGGGGCGCAGGCGGCAGCATATGGCACGTCAGTGTGCAGCCAGCACCTCCTCCCGCAGCGGGTCGGCTTCCTCGGCGGGTGCCCTAACTTGGTTTTGTAGAAGACCTAATTCTTTCCTAGATAAGTGAATGGATTTGGTCTGGAAATAGAGAATCTCATGGTTCCTCTGACTGAAGTTTTTTTCCAAAGTGGAAAGACACTATCAACTTCAAGGCAAATAACATATGTTGGAGAAGAATTTTGGGAGGCAGCATACCAAGATTTTAGGCCAAATGCTGAGAAAACATTTGGAAAGTATTTCAGAAGTAACTAAATGCAAAAGAAAGAATCGGGGGGGGGGGGGGGGGGGGGCGGGCGGGGAGGGGAAGAAGTTCATTTATTTTCATCTGCTCCTGAGCTGGACAAAATCAAAGGAAAATCTTCACTTAACCGTGGACACATCTTGGAAACATCTGCAGGCTGATAACCTCCTTCCTCTGGCTCTGGAGCATCCGCTGCTGGGGGGAGGTGCAGGCGGGAGGAGGCAGGGCTCCGTAGGAAGAGGAGCCATGTGTGCTCCGGCCCATTGCACGGTTCATTGTGGTGTGAAGTGACCTCAAGCTCAATGCTCTGTGAATCGCCTTGAAGAAGCCACCGAGCACTGCCATGAGCGGGTGACCCATGGCAGTAAGTCACCGACACAGCTAGAGCGATGGTGCTGGAGCAGAACCAGGAGGCCAGATACGACACAAATATCTCAGTGTAGCTGACAGGGTTTGTTTTCCTAGATACATGGCCCTGTTATGGCCACATGTGATTATTTCTCAGGTTTCAAATGAACATAAGATTTCTGAAATACTCATTTTCAGAGCTAAAATTAAGGCAGGAGGTATACAGAGTATTTGGTTAAAATTTGACTTTCAAGTATGTTGTTAGTCTAGTATAAAAATTGCTGGCCTCACCCTTCTGAAGGAAAAAAAAAGAAGGTATGTTAAAATAATCTGTATCCATCTGCCTCAGGGAAAGCAGTCAGATGGCGTGGTTTCACTCAAAGTAGTTGGAGTATTGCGAAAGTGAGGAGGAGGAAAATTTGGAAATGTTTGTTTAGTCATTGACTAGGAAAGGGAAGGAAAGATGTTTTTCTAGGATAGGAAGGAATGCACGTTTGGTTTTGTGGTGTGGGTAGTATGCCCCAGTTACACTTCAAGGCATTGAATGGCAGATGAAATAAGACCGGTCAAGATAACTAGACAGGTGTGCTCAAAATTTGGCATTATCTCTTGTCAAGGTTTTAGAATGTCCTTATCTCATCTTGCACCGGTGTTGAGTTTCAGCAGACCAAATTTTTAAAGTTTTTAGAACTGCCAAGTGTAATCAACTGTGATAAATTGGTGGAGGGGAAAGAAGCTGAGGGAAGCTGAAAAGTGTTGACAGGTTTTTTAGTAAACTGTAAGGCTAGGGGCTACACCTGCCATCTAGCAGTAAGGAAGAAGAAATAATAATAAAAAAGGAAATTTGATACCAGTCTTTGTCGTAGAAGGTAAATGATTATATGAGAAAGAGGGGCTTATGGAAGGTTAAATGTAACTGTTGCAGATACTTACTGGAAGTTGCAAGCAATAAAATTTTCAAAATTAAACAAAAAGAAATGGGAGGATTTAAAGTAACATTTATTAGGACATAAAATAACTCATAGGTAAAGGTTTTAAGAGCAATAGGAATATAAGCCAATAAGACAGAATGACTCGGAAATAAAGTGTAATGTGCCAGTTGCACGGGTTTGCTTGTTGTGTTTGTGGGAGCTTTTGCACATTCTGAATTTTGTAACAGTTTCTGACCAGATTTATTTTCGATTACTCAGGTGTAGGGTTTTTTTTAATGCAGAAACTGCGGGTGTGTAAAGGGATACCATAACAATAATTCACAATATTAAAACTTAGATTGTGTTACTCAGTATGCAATATCCTCTAGGTTAAATAGCCAAGTCTTCATCAGACTTCTGATTTGTGTGTTTGCAATCATTCAGATATGAGAAATCTACGTTTCAGCATACATACAGCTGCACTTGAAAAGGCATTTGAATTGCTGCAGAGCTGATTAGCTGATACAATTATGTGGGCATATTTTGTACATATGAATAAGGAGGCAGTGGAAATGTAACATTAAATATCATTTATTTTCATCACTGTTTTGATAATTAAAAAAGCTATTAGTCATTGCTTATTGAAGACGTCAGGCAAATTTCATGTGTTGCCCACGTGTTCCCTGTGTGACTGCCAGCCCTGTGGCACAGCAGACCGCAGCGTGGGGATGGAGAGCCGGTGCGGCGTCAGGCGCGGAGCGGTGCGTGAGGGCGGAGGTGCTCGCCTTCTGAACCGGGGACCAAAGAAAAGTTTACCAGACAAAAAGTTGATTTCAGCATTGTTTCAAAAATCAGAGTCAAGGCCTGTGGGAATGAGATCACCATAGCTTTGAAAGGAGGACTATGGGTACATAAATGACAAATTACTGCTTCCAAAACCCAGCTTCAGTAATCCATATTCAGCCAACTTTTGACTCTGCAGCTTAGATATGATGTGTATAAATATTTGGGGTGAAGTTCTGTGGTGGATAACAATTGCAGCTCAATTTTTTAGAACATATGACTACCTGATAGATTATTTATATATGCTGTACCGCATAAATGTAATCATGCTTGTCACTGTGGAAGGGAAAATGGACCTGGTAATGACGAGCTAGAACTGATGCTCGGCGTGCTGGTACTGTGAGACATGTACTTGGGGTGAAAGGGTCCATAAACAGAAGAAAAGTGTGTTTGCTCTAGTGGAGGATAACTTGGAGAGAGAGAGTAAAGAAGCTACTTAGAAGGATATTTGCCAGATTATGAGAGGTAAGGAGAGATATCACAAGTGACTCCTTTGCCTTTCCATTATTAGGAAAGAAGCGGAAAAGAGGCTAATAGATGAAGGTGTTTTATTCTTTAGATTTAGTTTTAGAGCTCAGTATCTGGTTGAGGGGAGCAAGCATTAAACACTGGCAGGGTTGTAGGAGTGGATGCCCGAATGGGAGGTGCTCAGCAACAACTATGGCACATGCAGGAGAATTTGGAATGAAAATGTCTGTAACATCTACAAAATTGCTGCTCCCTGCTGTCTGTCTGGGATGGCTTGGCTGGGGCTGGTGGGCTTTCACTGCCTCTGTCTTTTCCTGGTGGAAGTAGAGGTATTTAGGAGTGTGAGATGGCAGGGAAATGAGGATACATATTGTCTCTTCTTGTCCCCATCTTGTCCCTACAATTTTGGATGGGGTATTCAGGAAGGCTCCTTTGTAGTGGTTTCTAATTCTTTGCTTTCTCTTCTTCCTCTCATTTGGTGGCACCACATAGGATCCAGTGGGTCTGCAGGAGCTGGGGAAGCACAGGTCTCTGTGTGCAAAATCATCACTCTGAAAATCTTAACGGATTTACATGCAAAAAAAGCTAGGATGCTGTACGCCATTCTGTATCCAGAATTAGAACGAGCCTTCTTAATTTAGATGGAAGTAGCCTGTCCATGTTGCAAGACTGCATCTACAGTCTGGGCATCTTTATTAGCTGTGTATTTGTGGTGTTTTAGGACAGTGTGACAAACACACAATAGATACCCAGGCATTCTGAAATGGCTACCCATTAACGTGTGACACCTGTACGTACGTTACAGAAAGCAGCTTGCTCTACTGTCATGGGCTGGTGAGTTCAGGGATGCCAGTTTTCCTTTCACTGTAACAAATCCCCAGTTGCCTTAAGTCAGTGAGAATGCAGAGTATACATAAAACAGAGGCAAGGGGCCAAAAGCCTGAGATCCTCACCTATGTATTACAGAAAGGGATCGGTGTAGCTTTACCTTTTTTCTTTTTTTTCTTCTTTTTTTTTTTTTTTTTTAATAGCTGGGCTTTGGTTTTGTATAAATATAATGAATAGTAGGATTTCCAGGGTCTGGAGGAAACCAGTGTTGTTGTGTTGTGGGTCCTGGAGACCGCAGTTTTGTTTAAAATCCTTCTGCCTCACTGTACCTGCCCTGGATTGTGAAGGCAATTTCTGATTTTTAGACAACAAGGTTTATTCAGCCGCAGAAGCAGTAACACCGACTGGCAGGGTTTGACCCTGTCACTGGCTTCTCTTGGGCTGTCGGTCCCTGTGCGTGCCTGGGGAGGGCTGTGTGGTGCCCTGAAAGGAGAGCCACAGCCCTGCCTTTGGCAAGGTTTGCCACAATGCCATGATGTGCCCAAGGTATCTTCCCTCCAAAAATAAGGAATAATATGCTCTGTTCTTCAGCTTAGATACACATTCGTAGTTATAGATATGCACATAGGTATTTCCAGCTGGTTGTCACGACCCTTGTGTGAGCAGACCCCTGACCAGGCTATGGACATCAGAAATGTGCACACGCAGGCTGCAAAACCAGTATCTGCAGGCATCACATGTAGCCTGGGAGTTAAGGAGTTATGCTCCATAATACAAATGTGTTCAGCTGGGATAAAACAAGAAGCATTCAGTAATAAATATAGCTGCCTAATGTGGATCTTACGGAAAGCTTCTTCCAGAATAGCGCTTAACTTTAATTACTGAGCGTTTCAGGTTTACTTGCACCCCAGCACAGCAGAAATCCATTGATTTTTATTTTTTTTAAACGGCACTTCTGCTGTTTCAGTGAGTACCTTATCTCCATGGAGAAATCAGTCGATACGCAGTGCTGACTTCTGATGTGAGAGTGCCATACTTTAAAAAGTTATGAATATGGAGGATCTTTTGTTGCTTTGAAGAAATTAAAAATAAATCCCCACAGACTGCGTGTGCAGAGATTTTCAAAACACCCAAAGTTTTTGTTGCTCAAAGATGAGCATCCCATGCTCTTTTAGATGTACTGGCACATCTTGCTTGGCATCCAGCTGTTGTTCCACATCTGCCATCCTCAGCTACCCCAGGGTGTCTCAGGTTGCACGGGGTGCCCCTGTGCAGGCACCAGCTTCGAGCTCCTCGCTGCTGGTGGCTGCCAGTGGGAGCTGATGGCTGCCCTGGGGGGTTCCCTGGCCCTCACGCCACAGAGGGCTCTGGCTGGAGACCCACAAGCGTCTCACGTCTCACATCTTATGTCTGTCGTTTCCCTGCCTGTTCGGGGGAATATATATATATATGTATGTGTATACATAGGTATATACTTATATATGTGTAGCATATTTGGGGGGGGGGGGGAACTGAAAATTTTATAGCGGATTATTTACATATATTTATGCATATTTAGGCATGAGCTTAGTACCAGTTATGCATTTACTTGGCAATGGTTTTCTTGGGTGATATAGCAGACTAGGGTCCTGATTCTGAGAGAGGCAGAGGGCTTCCTACAAACTGCTTGGCACTTGCTGACTTACATGAAAAGCACAGGGATTCAGCATATGCTTGGATTAGGCTCTAAAATAATGAAGTGTCTGCTTCGTACTATATTCGTCTCTATTCAAAGCCTTTCATCCTTCACTTCTCCTCTTCCTTCACAGGGTTTCAGGAAATTACATGTTTCTTTTTGGTTTATTAGTTGTTATAAGCATAAATCCACCATGTGATCTTAGTTCACTGTCATATTTTATCAGAAAACGGTGCAGTTTACATTTCTTAGTTGACCGCAAGAGGTTTACCTAAGTGCTCTCTTTCTGTAAACCCATCTGTGTTTGCTCTGGCCTCATAATTATTTCTAGGTCATTCTAGATCATGAAGCTATCCTTTACAGCCACAAAAACGTCCCTGTAATGACTACAGAGACAGAAATTCATATTATGAACTGGACTGACTGTATGGCACCGGTAGGATCTTCCCAGTTCTGTCTGGCCAGCCTTCCCGGGGTGCCCTCTGCTCCAGCCCCTCCGAAGCCAGAGGACCGACCTCCCTAGGAGCCAGCTTCCCAAGCCGCTTCAGTTCCTGCTGACTCAGCTGAAGCTGGGACTTGTGCAGTGCGGTGGTGCACGGCTGCACGGGGCTTCTGACGTGGAGGGGGGGCCCCAGGTTCCTGGCAGGGTGCAGAAGTATTCAGCAGCCAAATGGTTATTGCATGTAATTGCATGGGACTGAGTTTGGAGAGCAAATGTCCTTGTTGGGAAGGGGACTGAATGAACTGGAGAGCAGCTGCTTGATCAGAGCTGGAGCTAAATGGTTCTGTGTCAGAGTGAGCTACTGAGACTGAATGCATTAAATAAAATGAGGTCATTTAAAGTGTAAAATAAATAATACAAAAAAAATTATGCAGTACAAATCAGATTACATACTTTCCTTTCAAGCATCCCCATTAAGTATCTGTTACCTACTTATTTACTGATCTTTATTCAGATTTTTAGATGCTGATATCCATGTTTACTTTTTACTTGATGAGCAAGCAAACAGGATATGAATTCATATTTTATGAGATGTTATTTATTGAAAACTTTCAGGAGGAGAGAGAATGAAAGTTATTTTTGTGCATGTTTCTTCAATGGCTCTTGTGTGTTAACAGTAGAGGCTGATTGTTAGCAAGACTACAATAATAAAATAATGAAGTTTTGTTTGGAAGTAATGCTCCTAGGATAAGTAAAATGGAGGTGGCTAAATCTCGGCTGTTCTGTTGTATCACAAACATCGCAGAGCTGTGGAGCACATTAGAAGCGTTTCTAAGGCGCACTGCTTCTCGGTGCTGTCACTGTGGAGGGAGAGGAAAGGGTCTTGGTAGGGACCAGGCTCCAGACCCTTCGGTGGACAGGACATACCTACTTCCCAAAGTACAGGCTTGACACTGAGCTGGAGCCTAGCTTTTTATTAGTGCCTGTGACTCTCCATTCTCACGTAGCCAAACATGAAGCTTTTTCCCCCCTGACCATGCTGGTAACTCAGTGCTCCAGCAGCCATGGCCCGATGTGTTAGACCAGCTTACTCCTCATCGGAGCACCTTCTAGGGAGCCTCCTTTGGCAGTCAGGCACTGTAGTCTGAAAGAGAGGTGCAAAATCATTCCTGCACTTGGCAGTCTCCAGCTTCTTTGAGAGCCTGTCAGAGCTTCTGGCAGCAGGAGAAAATCAGAGCAGCTTTCCGTTGCTGGAAGTGAGAGAGCACACGTGTCCCCATAGCTGTGCGATGCGCGGGCTGGCTGCTGTGCTGGCCTCTTGGGTAAGGGTGTAACGGAGAAGCAGCAGGCATCGTGGAGCGGTGGAGTGGGAAGGGGGAACTTACAGAAGCAACTTCTTCAGCCCTGCTGTCCCAGAGCACCATGTTGGTCACCCTCTTTTTTTTCCCTTGTTGCCCTTTGTAGATCTGGTTGTGAGCAGAGTTGTCAGGGCAGGCACTTGGAGCAACAGTCCCGCATGGGTATGTAGCATAATCCAGGTGCAGTGTAAACTGGTTTGTGTGGTTATACTGCTTTTGCTGATGTGAAAGCCTGTTCACATGTCTCCATAGTTCTGTAGAGACAAGCTAGTTATGTGGTGCTGTGTGGTATGGACAATGCAGTGGGAATTCAGAACCAAGTGAAAAAGCTGCTCCACTGGCAACCCTGCGTGCTGTAGCGAAGTCTAAACACCTCCTGAACAAAGCCCTTGGCTGGGTTAATTACCTCCTAATTTTCTGTCCTTAACTCATGAGTACTGCAGATGGTGCAGCCCATGGACTCCTCATGGGAGGGGAAGGCTGGGTGGCAATGAACTGGAGTAGCTTGAAATTCCTGGTCGTCTTTCTGATGGTAATAAGATTTAAAGCATGACAACGTAGGGAAAGAAACCAGCAGCCTGGCGTGTGCCAGAGATACTGGGATCTGGCAGAATGATTTATTGTTTATAACACTTGCAGAATAATATGTGCTTTATGAGTAACAACATGTCCATTTGCAGCATGAAAATAACTGCTCAGAAACAAAACCCTGTCAGCAGTAGTGGCGCTGTAAAATGAGCTCCATAGCTGCATTTTATCCCGGTGTTTCTGTGTGTCTCCTGCTGTTGCAGGTAGAACGGTGGTTCTGGCAGAAGCTGAAGGAGCTCTGAACAGAGGAGAGCTTTCTCGTGGAGAACAGGAGCTGTTCATTTGCTGGCCCAGTCACAAAAGCAAGTATTGAATAAATAACTGCCCTGAGCATCACGCAAAGGCCTGGATTGTTTTCTTGATGTTGTTTTCGTACCTGCCTTCGTTGACCCAAGAACTCACCTCGTTCAGTGGTTCATATAAACTTGTTAGGTCAAAAACCTCTGGGCAGGAGGGATTGTTGTTAGGATTGGGCTTCCTATGTTTCTGTCACTGAAGCAGTTTGCTGGAAGCGTTCTGTCAGCACGTGTGTTCGTGGCACCTGGTCTACCAATGTTCTCCAACAAGGTGTCAGCAACATGTTTTCATCTGTTGCACACATGATTCATTAGCCTGTCAGCCTACCTCTTGTTTCTGTTCCAGTCTTTTTGAAAGGGTAGGTGATTTTTGAATGAGTCAGCATGATTGTTGAAGCTATTAGACATAACTGGATCAGTCATATTTTACTTGATTTTTAAAGCCATCATCTTCACAGTGGAATCCATTCATTCCCACTTCATTGTGCAGGTAAGTCCACTGAAAGTACAAATTTATAGAGAACAAGGTCTTAGAAATGCTAACACCCTGGCTCTGTGAGCCTTGTGAGCCATCTGAAATAATTGCATTAGAGAAAATATAAAGTTTTCTAATCCTTTTGGTTTATTATTAAACATTAAAACTGAATTCTGATAACATTTATCAGATGATCCTTTAAGTGAGCAAGCGTGTTTAGTAAACACAGAAGTTTCTCTAGGGAACAGAGCAATGACAGTTCAGTGTAGGGGGAACTGGGTTGCTGGTGAGAGGAATTAACAGAGGTGCCTGAGACTATTATGGGTCATTTTCATCCTTTTCTATAGCAAGGCAGGAATGGGGAAACATACCTGTAACCCTGAACTGCAAAAGGCCTCTGCTGTTGCCTGTCTGAGGGAAAAAATCAAGCCATCTCCTGCCTTTGCAGGAGCCAAAAGCATCAACGTTCCCACCCAGAAGTTCTGGCTTTGTCCTGTCAGGCTTTGTTGGGAAGGCTGACGTTCCACCACAGGCATCCATCTAGGAGGAATTCAGACTAGAAAATGTCGTGAAATTGACATTTCAAAATGGAATTTTGTGTTAAAATTAATAAAAATACATGAGGGGTACTATCCTTGTTATGGTATTAATTTTCGTATTTAATTCAGAGAAAAAAATATATTTTTTTAATTTACTTCAAGCTGCTGCAGTGTTTCCAGCTCACCACACCTGAAAGCTGCAAAATGGGGATGTTCCTGGGTACAGACTGCACAGAACGGAGGTGAAGGTCTCTGGGAGCTTCCTGCACCGGGCAGCCCTGCTGGTTCATTGTGGAAATGGAACTGGTGTACAGGGTGAGATCTGCAGCGCCTCCTCATTTAAAACCACGACGGGAGGACAGGGCTCTTGAATTATGCCCACAGCGGGAAGGAGGGGCAGTGCTCATTGCGGCAGCAGCGGTTATTTGTCATTTGTCATTATCCCAGCGCTCCATGAGTGGCATCATCCTACAGAGTTAAAACTCCACTCTCGTTGAAGGTCACTTCGTCCAAGGGTTCTGGAACTGCAGCCTTATGTATGTCGTACTGAAATGTGCACGTGTCCCTATGGGCACAGGGGGGGCTACTGGGACAAACAAGGCAGAACCAGCAGTGAGCTCTGCAGGCGGGGGGGGTCTCACCCAGGGGTTTTGACGTTGACAAGGTTCAGCTAGTGCACACGTGCAGCATATGAGCCTGCGGGTCTCAAGGTTGAAATAATGATTTACTAGTGTACCAGTGGTTTCAACTGCATGAAATTTTACTCGCCTAGTACATGGGGTCCATTTCCTCGAAGGGCAGTGCTGCTGTTAGGGGTATGTGCCTAGCACAGGTGGCTGGACTGGTGTAGGCACAACCTGCCAAGCTGCAGGGGCTTCTGCCTGGCTGCCCTGCTTCTCAGCTGGCTTCCTTAAACCGGTGTTTAGTAGAACTTGTGCCTGCCGTGCGTTCCGTGGGTGTTGGCTTTGACTTCATCAGCTGCTGAGTGGTTGGACAGCATCTAACTCAAGTCTTCATTTGTTGCCGCTTTTTCTTGGAGCAGGAGGAGGTTTAATCTGTGCACAGCAGAAGATGTAGGAAATACTCGTGTTTTCACAAGTTGCTCGAGAATGATTGATGGGAAAGAAGTGTGAGAGGGAGGCAAAGGGGAGAGGGGTTGGTGCAGTGTAGAGGATAAAAAGAGATGGTATGGAGGGGATAGGAAAACTAGGAAAGCTTCAGTCAAGTCAAGGACATAAGACAGGGTCAACATGTGGATGAGTTGGGGTAAGTGGCAGAGCTCCCTTGGCAGCTCCAGCTTCTTCATTTCCTTGTGGACTGAGATCTGGCAGGCCCTGTCTGCCTGAAGCTGTTTGAATTCCCTTCCAGCTCCCCAAAGAGCACAGGATTTTCTTGAGAGTCTGCCTACTCCTTTCACCCTTCCTCCCTTTTTTAAAAGTGTGTTCAAAGGTTCCCTGCTCTTTCAGCCATGTTCTGGAGGAGGGAAGGGCTTACCGTTTGGTGGCATTTCATTGTTCTACTAAGCACATTTGCATCTGGGAACCTTCTTCCAGTCCTGACTTATTCCCAGCTTTGACATGAGTCAGTGCAGACCTAGTGCTCCTGGATAGGGAGTCAAGACCCAGCGTTTTGGCAGCATGCTTCCAAACACGCAATGCAGAGACGGGAGCAGGTGCTGAGAGTGAGCACACATGCTGCCTTACCAGGGCACCAGAGTGCTGGCACAGGAGAGCAGGTGGGAGGTCCCAGGGTCTGTGGCTGTCAGGCAGATGGGATCATTTCCATAGCGAGTTGTCGTTCAGCAGAGCAGAGCACTGGGGTGAATGGGCTGCTTGAGTAGGACCCCAGTGGCAGATATGTCAAATGTCAAGTGTCTTCCCAAGGCTTCAAGTTATCTTCTTTTCTGCCGCGTTTCTGCTTTCTCTTCCCCTCTGACAATGCCTGCCTCTTCTTTTGAACCTACTGGCTACAGATGTAATGGGAACTGTTTCGGTGGTAGCTTTTGTGCCCCTGAAGCTGAATGATTCCTGCTGCAGAACTAGATCACTTGGTCTACTACAGTCCTTTTTGTAGTGTCCATAATAAAAGTTGCCTGCACCTGGGCTTGAATTAAAAGCTGAGGCTATTGGGACAAGTTCTCTGTGGGATCTTTATGCTGTATGTAGGAGTGAGAATTAAGAAAGCAGACCAAGCCATAGAGGCGACAACTGGACAGTGACTTCCCCAAAATCAAGTTTCTAAACATGTAAGCTGAGAGTTTGCTTCTCACTGACTAAATACAAACTGATCATTCTAATCTTAGGCTGCTGAAATAATGTGTCTGAAATCAGAAAGTGTGTCTACCTCCACAGGACAGTAGAAACCATTTGTGTATTGTAATGTTTTGACATCAAAATGAAGACTTACCATAATCACCTTTTGGTTTTGTTTTACTTTCTCTGTTTCTTTTCCATCTGACCTATGCTTGAATCGTATGTGGTATTCCTCTTCCACTCTTCTCATTGTCTTTTCTCTAGCCTGTGTTCTGTTCTGCCTGTGCTCCTCTGCATTCATAGCGGTCAGAGAAGTGCGAGCAGCAGGACTGCAGTCCCTTTGCCTCATCAATCCCCACTTCTCTTCCCTCTTCTCTGCGTTGCAGGGAGCTTGATGCAATAGCAAGAGCAAGCTGTGAGCCGTGTTACCGTGGGGTGGGGTTGGAACAGCTCTGTGCCATCCCTGTCTTGCCCATTTTGTTTCTGTGCTGATTAGACACCCTGCTGAAAGGGCTGAATTTGAAAAGTTCACAGTGTCTTAAAATTTGGAGTGCTTTGACAGTGTATTTCAGTGACAAGAAATGACTGTATCCTAAGCAATAAAAAACTAGTAGAACCTGCAAAGATCAGGCAGAAAAGTTTTTCTCCACAGAATTATTATTACTTTCCGTAAAAAAACAGAGCACAGTGTTCAATCAGTGTTTTGTTTAGCTGTGTCAACCCTCATGTATGTGTAAAATATGCTTGCATCGTCAGTTCATAATTCGTGAATATTTGGACAGAGACACCAGATACTCACCGAGTGGGGGGCTGAGACGACAGACTTCAGACAAGGAGCTGTGCTTTAACTGGAGCCTGAGGTGATGAGGTTGTACACGGAGCTTTGTTTGATCCAGCTCTGTTAACTGCAACCATGGATTAAGTAGACAGTCTTAAGAGTCTAAAATTAAAAGGTGTTCTATGCAATGATGTTAATAATTAACTAAAATTATGTTGAATTCAAAGGTAGACTTGTGTTTAAACAGAGATGGGAATATTTTTGAGGTCAATGCACAACTGATGTATGAAACACACAAAAGCAAGAACGTCATCTGCAAGAAAGCAATGAAGATGCGTAAACCCCAGTGTTAACTAATTAAAGCTAACAAAAAGCAAGATGCATCTGTATACAATTTATCTTCTCTGCAAAGGATTTAATGCAGAAGTTAAAAAGCCTCGTTCTGTTTCTAGAACCTGCGAGCACTTGAAAAGAAGCATTTATTCATAGAATCATTTAGATTGGAAAAGATCTTTAAGACCCTTGAGTCCAACCATAAACCTAGCACTGCCAAGTCCACCACTAAACCATTTCCCAAAGGGCTGTCTCTTAAATACCCCCAGGGATGGTGACTCCCCTCATCCCTGGGCAGCCTGTGCCAATGCTTGACAACCCTTGTGGTAAGGAAATTTTTTCCTAATACCCAACCTAAACTTCCCCTGGCACAACTTGAGGCCATTTCCTCTTGTTGTATTTGAACACGTATATTTAACAACCATTCATACCAACCTGTGAGTGGCCCTGAAAGAGACACAAGGCAGGTACACGCATCCATTTATTAAGAAAAGTGCCGCAGCAAATCATCATAAACATCTGAGTGTGAAACTGGGCCAAGAGTAGCATCACACAGCCGAACCCTCTTATTTCCAGTCAAATCCAGTTGCTATGTTTTGTACTAAATGAAGCATATTAATCATCTGGGTGGGAAGCTGCTAAGTATAGAATTGGAGAAATCAGTAGGATAGATCAGAAATAAAAGATACTGCTATCAGTGTCAGCGAGGGAGCAGAGCTCATGCTAAAAACTGCTTTTCTCCCTGCAGTGATCTGTAGATCCACCAGAACACCTGAATGTTAATTCTGGGATTTGAAAGACACCATAACTCATTTGGGTTTTCACTCTTCCAGAATTTTGGCAACAGACATGAGACAATCTGTTTAATTTCCTGGGTGAGAGGAGTAAACAATGCTGCTTTAACATACTACACAGTCTGTCACTTTTGCGTTTGGTGGTGCCGTTCACATTGTACCTTGGGCCAGTTGTGGGCGCGCAATCTTGATTGGCGCAGGTATATAAAAAACTGAGTTTTGATGGTTGGTTATTCTGAAATACAGCATTGTAAGGGCAGGGAAGGAAATGTGTCAGACTGGCAACTAATATCATAAAGTTTAGTACCTTATCTGAGCCTCTTAGACTGGTTGATTAGACAGGATGCTAAAAGGATTAATCGTTACGGCTCCTAAAATTAAGCCTGTGTATGACCCAGGGAAGGATAAGAAACATCTCCATATTGTGGCTGCTGGTTGTGGCCAAAGTTACCTTGTTAGCAGGGTCCAGTCCCTGGCTAAGGGAGTGCAGACCAAACATGTTTTAATTTTAGGCTCTTGAGGCTGTGTACTTGTCCATGGTTGCAGTTAACGGGAACTGGATCAAGCACATCTCCGCACGCAAGCTCCTGACCTCGGGCCCTGGGAAGTGCTGCTCCTGAGCTGAGCCCATTCCCTGCAGCCCCTCGCCCACCCAGTGCCTCTCTGCGCCTCTGTGCCGGTGTTCGGCAAATAACTACAGGGGAGGAAAGCACAGCTGAGATAAACGCGTGGTTTTCTTGTAACCAGGTGAGGGTTAATACACCTAAACAAATAAAATGTGGCTTGAGCACAGTGCTCTGGTTCCTACCTTATGTAATAATAGTTCTGTGGAGAAAAACTTTTCTGCCTCATCCTTGTAGGATCTGCCTAAACCTGGCAGGCTCTGCTAGTTTTCTGTTGCTGGGAACACAGACAGTTCTCTATAGTGAAATGCACTGTGAAAGCACGCTATGTTTTAGGACATTTGTGACATCTTGAAGCTCGCCAGGTTGCTCGGAACGCGGGAATGCTGGGGGCACGCAGCAGCATGCGGTGCCACCCCTGCCTGCCCTGCGGCTGGCGTGGCCGCATCCATCCGCCGGGCAGCTGGGCGTGCAGGTAGCTTCGCAGAAACAGGGGCAGAGCACAAAGCTAAGTGGGCACTGAAAGCTCGTGGAAGTGCAGAAATAGGTTGGTTTGTGCTGTGGGGAGACAGGTAAAGATCCTGTGCCTTCAGGTGATAAGTTGGACCAAATCTCTGATTTCATAAAGATGTTGCAGTGTTAATACTTTCACTGTACGGCTCTGACAAGTGAGTAACATCGGGTAACTCTCAATCTGTCTAGTGGAGACAAACAGCGATGGATGCATGTCAGAATAATTAGCGTTGAGTCAAGTTAATTTGATTTGTTCATTTAACAAATTGAATTGTTTCAGCTAATTACGTAGTGTGGCATAAATGCAATGAGGGATGTTCAGAGAAGAAAACCATCCCTTTTTCCCTCCACTAAATTAATGAAACTATTAAGGCAAACATGCAGTCAGAGTATGCAGTGTCCAGTGTCACATGCAGAGTTGTGCGGCCTCCCTTACGCCAGGGCTCTTCCAGGGCTCCCTGCTGCACCAGCCACCGCAGCGTCCTCCAGGCTCTCTGGAAATGCCTGTCCCAGCTGTCCTGCGCCCCGAGCAGCCTGCCTTTCCCTCCGAGGTGGCACATCCCGGCTAGGCAGGCAGGTGAGGTGCACCCCTGCCCCTGTAGCTGAGGAGGAAAAGCCCAGAAGGAAGGACTGTTGAAAATTCTAGCGTCTTTCCAACTTCTTGGACTATTGTATTTTCTAAGCGGGAATGATGGTGGCTTAACACATTAGGGATATTAAAGTTTACTGATAATAAATACAGAAATATGTGAAATTCATCTTCTTGGGGTTACACAGAAAATACCCTGAGTGAAATCAACCTAGCCTCTCTGTACTTTGCAGTGTGTCCTTTTGGAGATTATAGCAGTTCTACTCTGTTCTAATTGTCATTTGTTCATGGGTTTGGGTTTTTTCTTGAACGTTTTGAGATTGAAGCTGGCAACATGTGGCAAACAAGATGTATTTGCATATCTTCATGATTTTTAAAATCTAGACTTCAAAATTACTTTCAGCAGTGATTCCTTTACTTCAGAAAGCTTGCAGAAGAATGCTTTGATGCTTCTGGTTTAACCAGTTACTTCATCTCACTTTCATTCCTCATGAAACAACACTTTCATGACATAGAAGTACCAAAGCAACAGGGAGAGTTCAGCCCCCTGTTGTGCTTGGTGGGGCGCTAATATGCTTAGAAAACTTGAAACAAAAATCTGAAGCAAAATGTGAGAGAAATACTGTCTGTATCTTCGTATAATGATTCTTTAGCAGAGATTGGAGCACTGAGTTAGAAAGTCTTGGATCTGTATAGCGTGGTTGACCTCTTCCTTATTTTGTGTCCAAGTTGTAGTCCCTGTCATCCTCACTGCACATGCCTTGCTGTGTTCTTTGGTTCCGCTTGGGCACACGTTGAATGGTTCCCTTAGCAAGGGGATTTGACATAGACATGACATGGTTGCCAGAGGTAGCGTAATACAGCCTTTACAGTTCTGAGTGCTCTGTCTGCATGGGGAGGCATCAGGCCGTGTAGCGGTGCCAGTGTCAGGTCTCAGTGTGTCAACCCGGGGGCGAGAGGCAGCAGCGCTGGGTGCGGCGGTGCCCGGTGGGCCCTGTCGGGGCTGCCCCTGGAGCCCTGGGCTCAGCCCTGGGCCCCTCGCTGCCAGAGGGACGCTGAGGGGCTGGAGCGTGTCCAGAGCCGGGCAGGGGCTGGGGAAGGGGCTGGGGCACAGGCTGAGGGGGGAGGCAGCCCGGAGAGGAGGGGGCTCGGGGGGGCCCTGATGGCTCCCTACAGCTGCCTGACAGGGGGCTGTGGGCAGGGGGTCGGTCTCTGCTCCCAGGGAAGGAGCGACAGGAGCAGAGGGAACGGCCTCGAGCTGCGCCAGGGCAGGGTTAGGGTGGGGGTGAGGGGACATTTCTGCCCTGGAAGGGTGGTCAGGCACCGGCACAGGCTGCCCGGGGAGGGGACACCAGCACTGGGGGCGTTTCAGAGACGCGTAGATGTGGCGCTTGGGGACAGGGTTTGGTGGTGGCCTTGGCAGAGCTGGGTTAACTGTTGGGCTCAACGGTCTTAAAAGTCTTTTCCAATCTGGATGATTTCGTGATAATGAGTATGTAGGCAGCCATATTAGTCTTCAGTGTGGACAAACTCAGAAGCCAATTCCCCCAAACTGGGCAAAGAGTCTGCTTCCTTGCTAAGCTGTGTCTGGTTTATTGTTTCCATATCCTCCTGGTCTCATTTTCCATTTTTAAATCCGTATATTGGTTGCACCCCGTCTTTTCTGCACTGTGTACGCCTCATGGTCTGGTGCCCTCCTCCCCTCTTCCTGTTTCCACAGTGCCTGTCAGGAACCAGTATCTGTGAGTCTGGGTTCTACTGGAATGTAGCAAGTACAAGAGTAACCTGGACCTCCTGAACCTTTCCGTCCAGAGCGTTAGCTGTAATGCCACCAAACATATGGTCAATTGCATGTGTAAGCTTTACTACTAAAATAATTGCGTGCATTGTAAAATACAGTGTCATGGTGAGAAGTGGGAATTGCTTTGGTCCTAGGCAGCAATGTCAGGTTCCAGCACGTCTCCAACTGGAAATGGCTGAGCGCTGTAGAGTGGATTCACTGGCTCAACTCTAGCTGGACTTGGCGGAAAACATCTTGTGGTTACCCTAATCTATCTTTCGTGTCTGTTGCTTGAAATTACTACACAATAACCAGTTCTCTGTTGAAGTGTGTTTCATTTCACAAAGAAAATCTTAAAACATTAATTACTAAAATGTCTCATGGCTTCCTCTTGCTACCATGGTACAAGTGTAAACCTTCGGTACTTTGTAACTTACAGCAGCAGTTAAAAAGAGGCTGTTCACAAAATCACGGGGCAGTTCAGGTAGGAAGGGACCTCCAAAGTTCATCTGCTTTAACCCCCACTGCTCAAAGCAGCATCAGCTAGAGCCAGTTATTCAGGACTGTGTTGGGTTTTGGATATCCCCAGGGATGGAAATGACCTCTCCTGGGATCCCATTCCAGTGTTGGATTGCCCTCATAGCACCAGTTTCTTCTGTGCAACTGTGCACAGACCTCCAAATTCTTCCCCTGTGCTCCCTGGCTGCCTACATTAGTGTGCGGGTGCTTCAGAGGCACCTAGTCGTGATGCTTTCCCAGCAAAGGAATGAGCACCCTGCCCGTGACGCTTCCCTGTAGGCATACCCTCATTTATACACAGACATTAGATGCAGTCATTCTTCAGCCCTCTACTGCTCACGGGGTCTCTCCTGGCCATGTGACCCCCCACCAGCTCCACCGCTTCCGCCCCATCGTCACAATTTCCAAGCTCTCCTCACCAGGCTGGCCAGCCTGTTGGCAGGGGTGTTTTTGCCACATTTTTCATTCTTGCTCAAGGCAACTTGGGACCAGTGGAGCCACATTGCAAAGCCATGTAGGACTTAGATGCATCCCTACTGATAAAACGGAGGGGTGAAGAATGTTTGGTGAAGAACAGTGATGGGAGCAGGCAAGGTGAAAAGACAGTAAGGAAAGAAATCGCCCTCTCTGCATTGAGAAAATAGTGCAACAAAAAGGACAATGTGAAGCAGCTGTATGCTTGTGACATTTATTCTTTAAAATCTTTGATGAGAAATACCTGCATTTTGAGGATCTCAACTGTCTGCTGTTGACAGAATTTGGCTGAACTTGTGTGTGTGTAGATGCACACATATGCATACATAGATAGCCAAAGAAAGTATTTCTTTGTGAATAAATTTGTGTGACTACTTAAAAAAAGAAAAGAATCCACAATATGTATGACCCACCCTGTGTATGATCATCAAACTGAAACATTTATGCAGCATTTCTCCCACAGTTTAAAATGATGAACAAAAATAGAGTCGAATTTTGTCCTGTGTCCCTGCAATGGGCAGCTTCTTGCAGACTGTGTTTTAATAGCCTTTCTTGCACGCATGTGTCAGATTAAATGATAGAAATGCCAACTGGATGATAATGTAGCATCATTTCTGGAAGTATTGGCTTTTAAAAGTAATCTTCAATGGGATGCTTTACATGTGCATACATTAGATAACCTTGGCATGCAGAGAGTATTTTAAGACCCGCATAATTTTGAAACACCCTTTAATATTCAGTGGAGGTCGTGATACATTCCATGCACATAAGATCAGAAACAGACCTTCCAGGCTTATTTTACTTCCCAGGATAGATGCCAAACTGGGAGCTCACCGTGATGTATTCTGGTTTTCTGTAGGACAGTTGAAGTGGCACAGCAGGCTTGGCTATGCTGTTCCACTGACATCTGCACCCTGGTCTGGGGCAACAACCTCACGGAGGTGCCAAGGAGAGTAATATGTATGGCTCTCTTCATGTGCTTCTTTCTTTTCTTTTTTTTCTTTCTTTTTTTAGCTGAGATTTCCAAAACAAATCCTGACAGCTGGTAATGTATACTATTATGGATTCTGGGATCTTGAAGTGTGAGGTCAGAAAATTCACCTTATTAACTGAACTCCAATATCTGATGCTACCAGCAGTGTCCAGAATCAAACTGTTGAACCACAGGCAATACCATCTGTAGCTACCTCTGTTATCACTTTCTATTTAACCACTGATGATACAAAAAGAAAAAAAAAAGGGGGGGGGAAGAAAATTAATAGCTGCTTGCTGAAACTTTACATTTAGTCAACATCATTTTATATCCGCAAAACAGAAGACTAACCTCTGTAACTCAGAGATTTTGTAATGAACAACATGCTTACAGATTTTCACATTGAGTTGGCTGCTGCTTAGAAGAAGGAAGAAGCGCATGTAGGATTAGATTCAAAATAATTCTGTGAAATGTATCTGGCCCCTTTATGCAACAACCATGCACAAGGGAGAGAAGAAAAGCAAATCCTGGCCTTGATGTCAAAATAATATAAACTACTTCTTGTATGTTGACTTGTGTAACAAGCGAGGCATGAAAATAAAAGCACAGTGCCCTGAATGGTGGCAGTCAATATTTTATCTTACCAACAAAAAGCAGCAAGAGACTAAATCCTTAAAGTGTCTGCCGTGCTGACGGTGTGCTCTCCTTGTGACAGTGATGGTATCTGCAGTCCCAGCACCACTCAGGCGCCCATTTCTCAAGACACGTGGTGCAGCCTCTTGTCCTTTCCTGGCCCTTAGCCAGGTGAAGGAGCTTTTCTCTGTTGTTCATGTTGCCCTGTATAAATGGATGTTTAAACAACTTTTTTGCCCAAGGTGAAATTGGAGAGATTTTGGCATCATTAGTTCTTTGGAAATTTTCACAGTGCTGAGAAGTATCTTTAGGTGGCTTTAGGGTTTTTTGTATGTAAACCAGCCTTTCTCTGACTCTTATAAATACCCACCATAAATGCCCTTCTAAAATGCAGTGCCTGGATCCTCACAGAAGTGTTGAAGTAGGAGTGCTGCTGCTGTTGCTGTGATTTGGTTGTTCAAGTGTGGTTGGCAAGAATATTTAGAGGGTGATCAGGGCTGTGAGTAGCAAGCATTTTCTGCTTTCTTGACTGAGAGGAATGAGTTAAGAGTCAGTGAGTTGATTACGGATAAAGGAAGCTGCTGCTCTGAGATGGTGTTTGAATGCGTGTGCTCTGCAGTTTTCCCTAGCACCCACTTGTTCTCTGTTCCCTCCGGGCTGAAAGCATGCGGTTCAAAGAAGACTGGAGAACGTCGCTTATAAATTACAGAGTTACTCCCTCATGGTTACTGTCCTGCCATCATAGCGTCAGGCCATCTTTTGCAGCTCAGTTTTTTCTCTTGTCCTTTGTTAACTTGTAAGGTTTCTACATGCCCTGCTTCAGGTTGTTGCCCATCGCTGCACCCCTTCTCAGTCCAGGTCTTCTCTGTCCTGGTCCTACAGCAGTTTCTTTGTTCGTACTCCATATTTGAGCCGTTCAGGAAGTGCTGGGTGATTCACTGATGCGATTACATACTGAGCATTCCAAGACATCCATCCTAGTACTGCTTTGGAGAGACAGCTTTGGAGAACCTAGTGGCAAGCTCCAGAGAAAGTGAGGAAGCAACGTGGCAGGTGAAAAGATGTGTTCAGGAGGTCTGTGGATTGTGGTGTGGTAAAGGAGGGGTAAGCAGAAGGCACAAATGAAATCCTGGAATTACACATAATGCACATAATTCCTGCTTAATGTGAGCAGTTGGGTTCTGCATCATCCAGAAGTAAGAGCAGCCAGCAGGTTGCTTCCGGCTCTGCTTCGTTCTTGGGTTCAGTCTCCCACTGCAGAGCTGCTGCCAGGCCCCCTGCCCCCCTCCCCCAGCCAAACCCACTGCAGAGCCTCCAGCAGCCCCAATGAGCAGGGCAAGCTCTGGTCCCCACTGTGAGCTGGGCTGCTTACCACTCTGCGGGAGATGCCACCAGCCTGGGTGGCAGGCACCCCAGCACAAGAACAAAAGCTCTTCTACCTTCTGGAAGTGGGGTTGTCCAGGCTGATATGCCCAATACAGCTTTAATCCCATTAGTCGGGGTACCAGTGGCAACTGGATCTGTAGCACACACTTTGTGCTCAGGCACCCAAACTGCTTGGCCGCAGGCTGGGTTCTCAGCTCCCACGTTGTCTTTGTTCTTGGTACCTGAGCTTGGTTGATTTAGATTGGGAATTGCCAACATTTCTGCAGTCATGTTTCTGACTGTACTGTAGGTAACCATTGCATCCTCACACTATAGGCATTTTGTAATAGAAACATTATGTAGATTCACTAAAATAAACAAAAACTCATTTGCGACTAAGTTTCTTTGTTAAGTTGCTAAAATATAAATCGTCATTATCCAAAAGACCCATTTTCTTTTCCTGTACCCACTGATGCCCAGGATATAGCTCAAACCTCTAGAAAGGAAATTTCTGAAAATGATAATACACTGGTTTTGTTTCCATTCATTCACTGACTAAACCGTCTAGAAGTATCAACATGGCTTCTGACCTTATTGCAGTTTTAAGTTCTTTCCCCAAGTGACGATCAAGCAAAGATAGGCTTAAAAGAATCGAGGAAGAAATAGTACCATGGAGAAAAGTTTCTTGGGATTGAGAGGATAGGATTGTTTTTCATCTAGCAATGCCTTGATTTTATTGTAATTTTAAAACTCTGTTTTGTAGGTTGACTCTCTGCTCGAGCTCCAGATGCATTTGTTTGAGTAGCCTTGACCTCCCTATGGTCTCAACAGATGTATAACAAAATGGCATTGCTCACTGGGAATGCAGATCCTGAGTTCAGCTACTCCTTCAATAACTTGGAAAACCTATGTGAGGTGCAAACCAAGAAAGGATTCTTCTACAAAAAGGCCAAACTTCTGCACCCTGGGGAAGACTTGTGCTGCTTAGCCCACCTGGATGACCGGACCAGGTTTGTGATCATCAACGTAGGTGGTATTAAGTACAAAGTTCCATGGACCACCTTGGAGAACTGCCCCTTGACCAGGCTTGGGAAGCTGAAGTATTGCAACAATTATGATGAGATCATGAACATCTGCGATGACTATGATGTTAGCTGCAATGAATTTTTTTTTGACCGTAATCCTAGTGCCTTCAGGACGATCATGACTTTCCTGACAGCTGGGAAGCTGAGGCTTCTCAGGGAGATGTGCGCTCTTTCGTTTCAGGAGGAGCTTGTGTACTGGGGGATAGAAGAGGACCACCTGGAGTGGTGCTGTAAAAAGAGACTGCGACAGAAAGAGGAGGAGGCAGCTGAGGCCAGGCTGTACGAGGGGGAGATGGTATTTAGTGAAACCACGCAATGTGCCTTCCAGGACAGTAGCCGACTGAGTTTGTGCATGCGAAAGCTCAGGGACATGGTGGAGAACCCCCACTCGGGGATCCCAGGAAAGATCTTTGCTTGTATTTCCATCTCTTTTGTTGCCATCACTGCAGTCAGCCTCTGCATCAGCACCATGCCAGATGTCAGAGAAGAAGAAGATCGGGTGAGTGCAGCTTTTCTTGGAGTAAAGCCTGTTTGCGTTGTTGCCTCCTCCAGGGAGGTGATGGGCAAAGCCACTCCAGCAGGTATCGCGTTCGGTGCTGGTGGGGGGAGGGCTGGCGGGGGGAGCACAGAAAGCGTTGTGTCACTGAATAGTGAGGAAAGATGGGGCCAAACTCTGCCTTGCCAGCGCAGCTTTGCAGGGTCATGCCAGCAGACAGCTTTGCCCAGCTGGTTTGCTTTCTGGCATCTCTGACCAGATGACAAACTAGCTGTTGTGGGTATAAAAATCAGCCTTGCTTGAGGCTTAATGTTTTGAAGTTATGTCAAGAGCTAACGGATCAGTTTTCCTTAAAGGTCCTTTGACATACCACTTCCAATGGATTCTCAGTACCCCACTGTAAAAGCTACAACTGAAATCTTTTGATGCTGTAGGTGAGGTAAAGGGCAAGGGCGCTGAGGCAGCAATTTAACAGTAGCAACAAAGCAAATGTCCCAATTTTCAGACGTGCTTAATATTCTCAAGTGTAAACTTTGGATGCTTCATGCCCTTGAAAATCAAGTACTATGGATATTTTGTTTATTCTTTAGTTCAACAAATTTCCTGAGGGTTTAGTCCCTTATTTCTGCAAGCAGTTCAGTTTTCTAACATTAGTTGTATGTAGGCCAGTGAGAGCTCCTCTGAAGATCGATATTCAGGAGAATATTCACATTTTCATTCAATACATGCTGAAATGCAACCTAGGGGGTTTGGGTGGCAGAGACTTTTCATGCTCTCCTTAGTTTTACTCAAGCCCAACGTCAACAGTAAATGTTTTGGCTTATTTCATGGCCACGGGGGCTGGGAAATGTGATTGTGAAGTTCAGCTGCCCGGACAGTGCTTCAGCCTGCCAGGTCCTGCCCCGGGCTGGGGGCTGAGCCCCCAACCCCAGCACCCTCTTGCTGCGAGGCGCTGCCCTCCCTGCTGCCCGCAGAGGGGAGGAGGTTGTCACCTGGTGGGAGGCCCCCGCTGGTTTGTAGCACTGCGAGTAAGAAGCGTGCTGGTGGAAAATGGGTGCAGCAGCACTCGAGAGAGCCCTGCGTCTGCCCGAGCGCCTGCCGATCGACAGAGTTGTCCGGTTTGGAATCGGGCTGGTTCAGCAGCAGCCAGAAAGAAAAAGAGACATTTGGTGTGTTGTTTGATCTGTGATTTGTTATCTTTGTTTTAAAGGCTTTTTCTGGTCTAAAGTTTGAGGATGGTAGTACTGGGTACTAGTTAAAACTATACTGTCGTAAGAATTTTGTAAAAATACTGTTTCCAAACCACATGCCTTTTACTGCAGTTAGCCAACAGTGCGCCAGTATGCTGGCATTTTAAGCATAAAGGATATCTTACAGCAGAAAACTGAGACGTACTTAGTGCTCAGATGTTCCTGGGTTTAAGTGAGAGCTGAACAGTCGCTTTCAGAATTACCAGAGCTCAGGCACTTTGTATTTTTCTAATGAACTGACCATAAATAGGGACTCATAATAACAGGCTAATAATGTTTGTTGGGTGGAGCAGGGTAATAATGAGGATAGAGCAAGCCTTGAGGGAAGCTGGGATTTCTTGGTAAGCTGGGGTCGTTAAAAGGAGCACGTTTTCATAGTCAAATGCAAGTTTGTACAATAAAGATGAATGCAGACTTGCTTTTGCAAAAGCAGAGTCTCATTCCCAAATGGGACTCTAAATGGGATTTAGGGTACAAGCAATTGAATGCAAGTTCCAATTTGTAGCATAAAGTCAGAAGGGTTAATGTGCTCCTTGAATACCTAAGCTGGGGAGTAGTGATCAAAAGCTGGAAGATGATTTTGTGCCAGTACACAGCATCGGTGAGACCGACACTAGAACACTGCATTCAGTTTTCATGTTCATATTTTTAAATGGTGCATTGAAAAATTGGAGAGGGTGAAAAACCCTATAAATATTAGACACCTGCAGAAAATGCCATACAATAAGAAACTTTAACATTTTGGTTTATTTAGATTATCAAAAGGAAGATGAGTAGATTAAGCACACATAAGTGGTTTTTATGGGGGGAGGAAAACTGTATCATCTAAAGGACCTTTAAATTAAGCAGGGAGAGAATGCATGGTTAAAAGCTGAATCCTGATAAATTTGTATGGGAAACTAGGTGCCAGTATTTAATACCATGGTGATTAATTACTGGGGCAGACTAGGAAGAGTGGATTTTGTATTTTTTAAGTTTTCAGTTCAAAGCTCACTGCCCTTCTGGAAGGTAGCTTTCAGCTAAACACACTCTGCTTCGATCAAAAGTAAATTACTGGTTTCAGTTCAAGTTACAAAGGTGAAATGTGTGCAATACAGAGGACCTCAAAAGAAATGATCTGCTGTTTTTCGGTGCCCTTAAATTCTAAAAGCCCAGAGCTCCTGCAAATAGGCTTTGTTCTGCCCTTTGCACAGGGAAGGTCTGTGGACAGAGCGGGAACAGTTGTTTTGCTGAGACAAAGACAGTTCTCTAGCGCAGGGGACAGGTGAAGCATCACTCCTTACATTGCTTAGTTCACCCCCAGCGTTCCCCGCCTGCTCCTGAATCAGTGAAGGTCAGCGCTCTACTGCAGCTGTAATTAGTCGTGTAGGAGTCACACGGAGTGACTGGTTTTGGTCCTGCACAAATGGATGTCAATACCCATGTAGGTCTCTTCAGCCTCAGTAAGACTGGGCAAGGAGCCAGGCGTCTGCCCACGTGGAGCTGCTTGTAGGATCAGAGGCCTGGCTGCAAACTCCTTGCGTGTCATCTGCGCGTGGTTCAGCGAGCCCGTGCAGCTCATCACATAACGGGTGCGGAGAGAAGAGAGCTTGCATGGATTCAGAGTCGTGTTCATCACCCTGAGCTGCATAGTTTAAAATTCGTGCCCAGGGATAGCTCTTTGGTCTGGTTTTTCAGTCTCCTAACAAGCGCAAAATGCATGTGCATCCCTCCTGGCTAGGGAACAAATAAACAGTCAATGTTATTTCAAGGATGCACCGTAGCCTGCGTGTACGTTTTCCAGGCTCGCGGGCTGGCATTGCTGTTGCTGGGTTCCATGTTGAGCTGTGGCGGATGCTCTGGCTAACAGGCAGTGGGCTTTTCCTGAAGCTGGTGTTTTCCAGAAAACAAAAACTTTATGTGCCGCCTATCTGTCCTGTTGCTGCTTCAGGGAAAGGACGACGAACCAACCATGAAAAACCTGTGCTGGAGAGCAGGGTTCATACCAGCCCCAGTAACGCCCCCGGAGCGGGCCAGCTGTTACACCCAGTGATGTCCTGCAGAGGTGTCAGCGACCTACACAGATGCAGGCGTGGGACCGCAGAAGTTAAAAGACATTACCAAGTGGGTGAGGAGATTATTTGAGGTGCCTGCCTATCTCTTTTAAATACAGAAGACTCAGTCATATGTTTTGTCAACTTTATGAGTGGCTCCAGATGTTGTAGATGACAGTGGCAATCCCCGGTGCTTTAGCAGGAGCAGGAAGGATCACGTTCCTGTGTACCGTAGCCATCTTACTAATGGTCACCCTGATTTACCTCAAGTGTTACTCCCTTTTGGAAGTAGTATCGTGTATTTCAGATGCTGTGCAATTATCAATAAAATTAACAGACCTAAACTACTTTTTACTTACCAAACTAGGACAAATATTTTGTCTTGTCAAATATTTTTCTTGTTTAGCTTTTATTTATTGATTAAAAACCACCAATCCAGTAATGCACATAATAGCTGCTTCTGGAAATTTCAGAAAAGGGACACTTCAAATGTATAAAGAAAATGAGCCTGTGAAGAGAGTCACATTTTCCGTGTAAAATAACAAAGCAATAATTGGTTTTTAATTTCAGAATTATTCAGAATGGGAGATTTCTATGCAAGATCTAGATTTAACGGTGAAAAGTCCCCTCTAAAGGCAGAATACTGCTGAGACAAAATCGTAGCAGGAGCCCTCAGGCACCGAGTTCTTTCAAAACCACCACAAAAATGATCTCCAGGTCGTAAATAGAGCTAGAGGCATAGATTAAGGCATAATGCTTAAGGCATTTTAGGCATATGATCCCTTCAAGTGGGCTTCTCAGCTCTCTAAAATGGCAGGCAACGGGTGACTCAAGGAAGGCAGCTAATACATCACAGGAGCCTTAAACCAGTTGGGGACACATGACAGCAAATGCTTTAGCAAACTGAGAGCTGATCAATCAAAAGACATTGAGAGATTCAACTGAAAGCCAGGTGGTCATCGTAGTAGACGCCTCCTTTTTCCTTGGTGAAAAAAGAAATGTCGACCATTTCTATATGAAGAAGAATGCTTCTTTCTTTTCTTAGACTGTCTTCCCCATCACAGAAAAGAGGTGGTGGACTCAGAGATTAGCATCAAGCATTTTGTCCTGATTCACAAAAGCGTTTATAGGCCTGAGCCACGCTGAGCTCATGCATTTGTAGCACCGCAGTGTAAAACAGGAGAAGAGCAGAGAGTACCTCCTTCTGCACCACGCTTTCCAGCGCATGGGGAAAAGCTCGTCAAATTAAAGATGCTGGGATAGGAAGTTACAGTTCAATAACCTTCAGCTGAAGAACGTTACAACAAAGAGAGAGACTCATAAATAATGAAGTTAATAATAGCTCATAAAGAAGCCTGGAACTATTTAACCTCAAAACTTAATTTACACACTGTGCTTCAACTTTCATGTTGGTGAGGATGGGGAATAGATAAATCGTGAATGTGCGTTTCAAACCATCTTCTGGCTGAAGATTTCATTTCACAAAGGTACACACAGAAGTAATTTCAGACAAGGTTAAGGGAGTGTCGTATATAACGATTCTCAACAACTTTCCGTGACGAGCTGATGCAGTGACTGGACAAGCGGCGAGGTGGGTTGGACACGGGCTGGATGGCCAGGCCCTGGCAGTGCTCGCCAGCGGCACAGAGCCCAGCTGGAGGCCGGTGGCTAGTGCCGTACCCCGGGGCTCCGCGCTGGGTCCCCTCCTGTCCAACGGCCTCATCTGTGATCTGGAGGGTGGGCAGAGCACACCCCCAGCGAGGCGGATGACGGCACAAGCTCTGGGCGGGTGGCCAACGGGCCAGAGCTGTGCTGCCATCCCGCAGGACCCGGGCAGGCTGGAGGGACGGGCTGCAGGAGCCTGGGGAGGCTCGGCAAGGAGAGGCACAAAGTCCCGCACCTGGTGAGGAGCGGCCGCAGGCACCAGCCGGGATGTGCTGGGGGCCGCTGGCTGGAAGGCGGCTGGGCAGGGAAGGACCCGGGCGTCCCGGTGGACACCAAGTTTTCCATGATCCAGTGCTGTGCCCTTGCAGCAGAGAAGCGGCCGGACCGGTATCCAGGGCTGTGTCAGGCAAGGAATTGCTCCTGGGCTGAGGGAGGGGATCCTTCCCCCCTGCCCGGCACCGGTGAGGCCGCGCCTGGAGCCCTGCGTCCAGCTCTGGGCTCCCCAGCACGTGAGAGGTACGGGCATGCTGGAGAAGGTCCAACGGGGGGCCAGCAAGATGACTAAGGGACTGGCGCCTCTCTCCATGAGGAGAGGCTGGGACTGTTCAGCCTGGAGAAGAGAAGGCTCAGGGGAATCTCATCCCTGTGGGAGGGTGCAAAGGGGACAGAGCCAGGCTCTTCTCAGGGGTGCCCGGTGACAGGACCAGCGGCAGTGGGCACAAACACGGGAGGGTCCCTCTGAGAGTCAGGAAACACTTTTTCATGGTGAGGGTGGCCGAGCACTGGCACAGGCTGCCCGGGGTGGGGGTGGGGGTGGCATCTCCATCCTTGGAGACGCTGAAAAGCCTGGGCAGGGTGCCAGGCAGCGTGGGGGCCCTGTTTGGGCAGGGGTTGAGGGTCGGGGGGGCAGGACTAGGTGACCTCCAGAGGTCCCATCAGGCCTCAAATCTTCTGTGATTCTGTGCTTATTACTACGGATTTGTTTAGGTTTGCAATCTAAATAGGTAGCTAAATAGGAAGAAATACAAGTATTCAGGGCTTCGGTGTGTCAGAAATGACAAATATTTTATTGAATGAATGGTGTCAGCTTGTCCCAAAACTCTTGCAGTTTGAGGTACTTCTGGGTGGGGAAAACTGTCATTTTTACCTTAAATCTCCTGTGTATTTCAGTGAGAAGTACTGTAAAGGAGTAAGACAGTTGTTATTGTTATCTATCCTAAGATGGCACTCCGCTTGAGATTCTGGAACGAAGCTTTTCATTACTGGGGAGCTCGTATTTAGCACTTTCTTTTGTGAGTGTTCAGCTGTTTTTCTGCATGTGGTGCTGAAACCTTCTTGATTTTAACTCAGAGCCACATGTTTATGTGATGCATAGATGGTTTGTTTTCATGAATGAAAGTCAATAAAATTGCAGCTTGTGCTTTTCCTTTCTTTGTGGAATAAACTGTTCTAGAAATTACAGCATGGTCCACATGAAACATTTATTTTAAAAAATCTCCCCGCTGGTATTATGGATAACTATTTATAGTGTGTAGACACTGAGGTGACTTTTTATAAAAAGAATCTTGGGGAATTGGGCTAGCTAATTTCCCCGGGGAGCACCTGTGAATTTGTTACACCGTTCTCTCAGCTCTGCTGTTGAAAAGCAAAAGCCATGTAACAGTAGCACCAGTGGTGGCGTTGGAACTGATGTACTGACGTACTGGTGCCCTGTGTGGCTGGTTTGCATCCCAGGTCGGCTCGGGACAGTTCAGGCCACAGCTGGCCAGAGGCCAGGGAAAGACCAAAGGACTTGGCAACAATTGTCACCTGCCTTTGCTATGACATCATGCACAGGGAAGTTCCTGTAGACAAATGAGTCGTGTTCACTGTCACATTCGCCTCCCCTGGCTTGAGGGACGTGGGACTCGCAGCACTGCTGAGCTGTATTTTAACTAAAAATAAGGTGATTCTTATTTTTTTCTTTCATAAGCTTAAAGGAAGCTTTCTTTTCAGATGGTACAAAACTGAAAGTGGTAACACACAGTCCAGCTCACGAGGTTTGAGAGCATCCCTTACCCACAGCCTTAGTCATTGGCAATAAGAAAAGGTTTGCTTTCTTGTTGGTGTGCTCAGTCTGGCTCGTCTAGTTTCATCACCGGTCCAGCGTGGTCCTGCTCTTGGGTTGTGAATGCTTTGGGACACACTTAAACACTATAATGGCTATAACTATCACCATAACAGAAATAAAAGTTACATCTATGCTGTTCAAGTCCACGGGCACGTTCCTTGTGCCTGGGGCTGCAGGCTGGGTTTCTAAGCAAGGAAGTTTTTTTCTTTTCCTGAGACCCACTTAGTTCACGCAAGATGCAGTTACTGTGCAATACCCTTAGAGTCCAAACCTGAGGAGTAACTGCAAAGTTCTGCAGTGCAAGTCTGAGTCATCATAGCGTGCTCTCCCAGCTCCTGTCTGATGGTCAGAGAAATTTGCTGTGCATGTTGCCTTTCAGACAGCTCGCGTTTGCCTGAAAGCAGTTGAAGTGATGAGGCTTGAAAGATAAAAATGGTTTGCTTCTGTGGGACACACAGAGCGCTTTAAAATCAAGGAGTTGAGAAACTCTGCACTGCTCTGTCTAAACCTTAAATGTTGAGTTGTGTGGTTTTTTGAGTGGTGTGCATCGTTCATCTGACTCCCATGGAGTTTTCAAATATAAGACTAATAGCAAAATGTTCTTTGCAAATATCAAGAAGTGGTGATTATGTCCTTTGATCATTTTGCTGGGAACTGCACTTGTCTATGAATCATCTGAATGATACAGCCCTTAATGTAAAAGAAATACATGTATTAATCTTTCCTTTGTGGGTCTGAATCTAAACCTTTCCCAGCTGTTAGAGCCTATCTCTGTCTCAATTTATCTTACTGAGTTCAGGGTTGTTGTAATCTCACACCAGGGCAATACATTTGGTGCTGGGAGCCCTGATCAGCACCGCTGTGGCACGACATGCTGCCCACTGACCAGCTCTGCTCGCCCCTGCCAGGGCTCCAGCTGCCAGGGACCCCCTGGTCAAACAGCACACCACCCACCAGCTTTGCCAGCTCTTTTCAGAGACAGTCTTTCCCCTTTGCAAGGCTGCCTTAAGCTGCTAATGAGTAGAGAATGTCTGAAGGAATGGTTGGTTATGCTTGGTATTGGTTGTGCGGACAGAGTGCTGGGTAACAACTGCGTTTGGAGAGCTCTCACCATTTCTTCTCCTCAGCTTGCTTGCTTCTCTTGGGAAAAAAAAAATAGATTTTACTTTGTGCAGTCCTTCCTCCCCTGGAGAAAAAAAAAATCCAGCTTTCCTGCTTGACTGAAGCTATTTAAACTTTAGCAGACGTATCTAGTTCTGTCGTGGCAGCTCCTTCAAGAAAAGATAAAGGAAACACAGTCCCAGCAAGAAAATCTCTCTCTATTGTGTCAGGGGGTTAGGAGAAATGTTGTATTTTCTTTCATTAAGAGTTGACTTCAGACGGGGGGGTGGGGAGCTGGCTGGGTGGAACAGGTCCGCCCAGAGCCCCCCCGGTGAGCCACAGACCCTTTGCTCAGAATTCCCCACTCGGCAGAGTTCGTGCCCAGCTCTCGCCAGCTTTGGGTCTCACTGCAGCAGCAGCATCTGCCAAGTGGCTTTTTCCGAGTAAAGAGAGAAATCCTTATGGGACAAGGGGCTGCCCCGGAGGGTTTTGAGGGCAGCAGGTTACAATACAGACTTTGGGAACCACCCCAGGCTCTCTGCAGTGTTTCAGGCTTAGCAGGCAAAAAACAGAGTATTTCTCTGCGCTGTTAGCTTGGGCATGAGGCAAGCGTTGTATAAGGCAAAATTCCTGTTGCCTTGTTAATAACTTTCTGTTGTGCCAGTGAACTCTCAGCCTACAGGGTATCTTCTCATGAATAAATAGCAGGCTCAGGTCTTCTTTTAAATATTGTATAAATATGCTGCAACATAACATTAGTGATAAATAATTAAACGCTGCTAAGACTCTGCCATAAAAGCATTGGTAACTTTGTCACATTGTTACTGGCTTATGTTTGGTGGGTCACCCAGCAAAATATGCTCCATATTTAATTTCTTTAGTATTTCTTTGGTTCCGCCACCATAACTATCTGTACCTACTAGTGGGTTTATTCTTCTGACTTCCAGGTAAATCACCCAGGGAGTCTCTGAAGCAATCTCATGACAGTAGCTGCATGGCTTCCACTCATGTTTGTAGAATTACTACAGGTACTCAGTATAGCCTGCTCTGTGATACCCTGAGGGTACAGCGTAGCTCCTTTACGCCAAAGGTTGCTCCACCACCTTTTGCAAGAGAGCTTGTGCTCTGTGGGCTTGTTGAGTACTGGCCTGGTCTTCTGAAAGAGACATCTTTCATTTCTTTGTAATAAAAGTATCATCTGGAAATTTAATCTCAGAGCTCCAGGGTACGTTGCTATCAATTCTAGAGGTTTGGAAAGAAAGAAAGCAACCAGATTTACGTTTGGCTAGACCTCCTGTAGCTAGGCTGAGGTAATGAGCTGATGATTCATGTGTACAGCACTTAGAAAAATTGCGTTAAATCCTTTAACATTATAAATGCTTGCATTTTCATTGCTTAAAATGTAGTGGTTGAGATGAAATGTAGAAGTTTTTGAAATTGGGGACTTTTTGCAGTATCCGTGGAGACATTAGATTCCAGACAAATTAAATTATGAGTGGTATAGAAATGGAGAAAAAGAAAAAAAAAAGTTAAAACATTTTTTGCAATAGGTTTTTAACAAAGGCTTAAGAAAGGGCCAGGAGAAAACTATAAGGTTGTTGGATTTTCTAAAGGTAAGCATGTAAAACCATGAAAAAGATGGCACTGAGTACTGTCGGCAGCATTTTTGAGGACAACAGCATAGTTAATTCTAGTCTATGTAGAACACCACACTCAGTCAAACTTAGTGTAATTTTTATGAAGTTATAAAGTTTTCTGAAAAAACCACACTTTCTGATGTAGATACTTCTGTGAGATGTTTGAATTAGTGGCATACAACATCATTCTTTAATAAAAATGGCATTTTCAAAAATTTACCTCCCTTATTAAATGTTTTAAAATTTTCTGTTAGATCTTGAAGTAGCAGCAAACTAACATGAGAAATCACCATCCAGTGGCAGCGCACACAGGCATGCAGGTGTCTGGTGTTAGCCCAGAGCTACTTGGTGTTTTGCTGATGACTGGGGAGAAAGCATAAAACAATTGCAAATGAAATTTGCAGGTAGCACAGAAATGACATACTGGTCAGGGACTGGAGGTGTCTGACACAGTTAGCTGATGTGAACTTGTGGAGGTAACGATGTGCATCGAAGTGCGACCTGTAAGTGTAGCGTGGAGAGGGCAAAAGACTGTTGGGCAGCAGGCACTGAGAAGGGATGTTGAGACGCTGGTGGCCCACTGGATGTATGCAATTGCCCATCCAAGCTGCTAGTCGGGAGGGAGAGCATGAGGCTTGGCATGCTGTGTCTGGTACCCAATAAGTAGGTAAGTTGCAAAAAAAGTTAACTATTTAAAATCTGAGAATTCTCTTCATAGTTGAGACACTAGAAGAGTTTTTCAAGCAGTAAAGAGCAGAATAAAAGAATGTCTGTGGACAACAATGAACAATAACTGGATCCTGCAGCTCAACAAACTCATGTTCTAAATAAAGAGTATTACAGTGTGGGTAATTAACAATGGAAACCATTTATCTAGAGATGCTTGAGTACATCTCATGTAGTTGTTAAATGCATTCTGTCAGTCCTTCTAAACATGTCTCAGCTCAGTGGGAACCATGTGTGTGATTCATGAGCCACTTGGTGAGACACTCTGCTCTGCAAGGGGTGAGCTCAGGGGCCTCTTTCTGTCTGCAGGGATGGGCGAGCCATCACTATCCCGTTCCGGACTCCTTGTGCAGGAGCTCTGATCTGATCCCCTGGGCAAGGTGCCAGCATGGATGCTGCACGTCTGGGACTTCCTTGGCCCTCCTTTTGGTCAGACCTGAAGTCATCAATACAATGAAATGAGCAGTGGCAGTTCCTAATTGTGATTAAAGCCAGCTGCCTGAAAGCCTGGAAGCTTTCTGAAGAGGAGTGGCATGGCATGAGTCTGGCCCTGTGAAGGCAGCATCCCAACCAAGGTACCAGGTCCAGCACTGGCTGCGTTTGCGGGGGGTGCTGCAGGGGCTGGGACACATCGCTGGTGGGGCTCGGTCCCAGCATTAGCTGCTGCTCAGACTTGAGCTTGTGGGTCTCTCACAAGGTGGGTGCCTCAGCCAGAAGGGGCTGTTCCCCAGGGCACGTGCTAGCCAGCCCTCTGGCCACTCACTGGCCAAGCCCCCGTAGCCCACCTGCCCACACAGGCACACACGTGCGCTCTCTTTCCCTCTGCTTCAGCTCTTTTTCTGAGTCTGGATATGAGTAGGCAATGGAGAGAACAATGTGAAGCCATCCAATACATCCTGAGCCGTGTTGGAAATTTGGCACATGCTGCTCTGGGTAATGACGGTGACAGAACAGAAATTGCAGCACCCTCCTGAAAGGTCCGCGCACTGTCTGTGGGCAGGAGCTGTGGGTATATTCCCCCAGCCCACAGCTAGTTGCCTTCATACACAGTAGAAATATTAGCTGATTTAAGGCAAGTCATGCAGTTCTTGCATTCAGCTCTGCTGTTGCTGTTGCCTTGAGCAGAAAGAGAGGATGTGGGAGAGTGCAGGGGTTTGCCGGGGTCAGATCCACCTTGCAAAAATCCGTCCACTTTGCAGGCGCAGGGGTAGCGCTTACAGCACATCAGTGCAAGGGCGGTGGGTAGCAGGCTGCCAGCTGCGGCTGAGCCGCTACCAGCGGGAGAGCAAATCTGCCCACAGGCAGCATAAGCAAATCCTTCACTGCCTTTCAGATAATAGGATAAAGGGAAAGAGGCCGGGGGGGGGGGGGGGGGGGAGGGGGAGGTGGGGGGGGCGGGCGCGGAAATAGGTTTGGAAAAAAATGTAAGAGGAAAAGAGTGAGCTTGACTCTGTCCCCCTTTCCTCCAAGAGAAAAACCAGATACCCCCAACTTTTCTAGCAGGTTACAGGGTTGCAGGAACCAGTGAAACTAATGTGGGTCAGTAAAATAGAACCTGCGATGAGTGGGAGGCAGGAGGAGGAAAACTGTTTCTAAAGCAGGGATTGAAAGAAGGGGAGGACTGGGAGAAGTAAGAGGGAAAATATACTTAAAAATTCTGAAAATAATCAGTTGTTCTTAATACAGTTAGTAAGTGAGAGAGGGAGAGAGAAGACTGAGATTCTCTTTTAGTATGAGACAAGCTTGAGGAGAAGAAGAAAAGAGGATGGTGGGTTTGGGAAGGATTCTAGACACAGCCAGGTGCCACCACAGCATCGTCTTTTCCCAGGCGTTGGGTAGGTGTGAAGGTGTTGGGAATGCTGCTGCTTTGTAACGCAGCCCTGTCTCTCCGGGGCTGGTCCTTTCAGAGGAGGGTGCAGGGTCTTGGTGCTGTCACTCCCTGGAGAGACTGATGGGCTGCGCTGCGGGTTGGTGCGGGCTCGGCCCCGCTCGGGTCCTGCTGTGTTTTGATTGATGCTGCCACTTCGGGGAGACACCCCCCACCTTTGTCTGTGCAGTCCTGCTGTGTTTATGAGGAGCAGGTGTGCTGTAAGGGCCAAGTGCCATTGCTCAAGTGTTTTCAGCAAGAACTGTGTCTGTCTTGCTTTCCAGCACTAGGATGGAAAATACAAGCTAGGATTATTCTCCAGAAATCAGGAGATTTGCTAATTTGCAAGGTAACTGGGTTTCTTCACGTAAAAACTCAGGATCAAGCGTTTGCTTAGGTTTGCAGAGAATGGATTTTTACAAGAAGCATTGTAGTTTCCAAGCCTTGAGGGATACGATGCCTCTATCAGACCTAGAAAAGAGTGGGCTGAGGAGGAAGATTTCTAGTTCATGTGAAATCAGGGGGAGAGGGGGACATTTGTCAGCAGGGAGGCTTCTGGTGCTTCATTATTCTCTTGTGGGGTTTCTTTCTTTCAATTTCAGTGGATAAGTGGGCCAAAACCAAGAAAAACTTTCTGGAAATCTGAAAATGGAAAATTCCAAGGGATTTTTTTACTCCAAAATGCCAAGAACATCAGTGTTTCTAAAGTGAAGCTGTTCTTTGGAGGACATGGTTGCTTGGTGAAATCCTCATTCTCTTCTCTGTGCGGCTGCCCTGCCCATGGCAGTGACTGCGGCAGCCGAGCCCCGTGCCGTGTGCCCGTGGTGCACCTTGCACCGGCCCAAGCACGGGGGCTGCACAGGGGCCATGGCCACAGCAGCACAGCTGTGCCACATCTGGGCGTTCCCTACGGAGGGGGTCTGCCACAGGGCAGAGCTGCCAGAAGGCAAGCGATAGTGGCCCATGGCACCCTGCCTCAAATGCCGAGGCAGTTGATGAATTTCTAATATAATACCTTGTTCTTGTGGACCCTTGTCTTCTGTAGCCATTTGTCTTCAGGCAATTTCCAAATGAGACCAAGATGTGGTAAAATCACCAAAGCAGACTCCAGGTACAAACCCAGCCTTTTGACTCAGAATTTTTGTTTAAACAAAGGCAGCAAACCTATTCTTGTACGTATAGATTGTAATTATCTAAATATAATGAATAGCCTACTAGTGTCTTGCACGCATGACAGATGTGGACAGCCAGGCAGGGCTCTCAGACGCCCTGCGGCCCAGCTCCAGCAGCATCAAGCACATCGTTTCCTTTGCTGGCTGTACGGTGAGGGCAGGTAGGACTTGGAGGGGTCCTCTGAGGCGAGTGTGGTTGCCTCATCTTAAAAGGGCTCTGGCTTTCCCTGTCCTTGCAGAGGGGTTCTTTTGGAGCCTCATGTGCCTGCTAGAATCCGCATTCCGAAAGCTGCTATAGCTGTTTCTTCTCCTGCCAGCACGGTCCTTTCAGTTAGTGATGGGTTCTCCTTGCGAACAGCTGGTGCAAACTGAGTCTGTCCGGGTCCCTCTCCTTCCCCTCCTACCTCACTGCTGGTTGCCATTGCTGAGCTGATGGCGTTGCCTTTCCCCACCACTCCTGAACAAAACACCAGGGTGACTTTGCACTGAGGAAGATTCAGGAGTGATCACACATCCCATTCTGTGGGCTGAGCTGCGGATTGTAAACAGGCAGGTCGTAGGTGGTGACAGCAGTGCTCGCAGCAGGGCCGGGCAGACCTGCACGAGAACTTCTGACCGTGCCGTTGAACAGTGCTTCTCTTCCCCCAGCAAACGTGTCTCTTCTCAGCCTTCATTTGGTGATGGTAAAGTAAATGCATTGAAATGTCTATTTTTAAGATAGGTTTCCCATTCCGCTAGCCATCCAAGTAACCTTGGGTTGCTCTCCAAACTCCTTCCAGTTTGAATCATCCTTGTTGAACGTGGGGGGTTCCTGAACAAATCGAATCCTTCACTTACATACAGGGACCTACCACCAAGCTCCAAATAACAAGCGATGGTTGGTTTGCATGCGTGCATTTGGTGAGCAAGAAAGAATTGGTGTCAAAGCTGGTTTCAGAGATGAAAAGCACAGGTTGTGAGACGCTGCCTGTCCTCATTGTAGTGAGGCAGATTACAAACACGAGAAAACCAAAGAAATGCAAAGTGAAGGGAATACTTGCCCATGAGGAGGTCACTAAGGGTGAGCATGGAGCAGAGTCTTAAGAGGTGACCTCAAAGAAACATTACCAGGGTGTATTGCCCCTCCCTAAGGTGGAGTGTAGCCCCTCTCCCGGTGCATGGTGTGGTCAGACCGGGAGACGGCAGCTCGCTGCTGGATCATACTGGTCCCTCTGGCTGCTCCCAGCTGCAGTCACAGTCTGAGGAGTTTTAAGATGGTCAATGTCTTTACACACACACACACACACACCCCCACACACACACGCGCCACCCCCGAGGCTCTCCAGGTGAGGTGCTGTGCTGGTCCTGATAAGCATCTCAAAGTCAGGCAGTTGATGGTGTTCTGCTTCATAGGCACTTACGGTCTGTTTTATTCTTTATATATAGTTTCTTGCTTCTTACAGGTTTTAGGTTTTGGTTGCTTTGCATAAAGTAGAGCCAGATAACATTTGTTTCCCTCTTACAAACACTGTTGCTTTTGGAGAGGTGTGTGCTAAAAGTAGGTGCAGGTGTGAGAAAAGCTGGTTGAGAAGAAATTAATGAGGGGGCATTTCGTGCATCTGTAGTGCTACTTGTGTGCTTTCCATGCTTCCCAGCACCTCTGCTGGGGCAAAGAGAAGCAGGACAGTGGACTGAAGAATTTATCTGCTTGTGGCAGGGACTGTAAGTGAAGGAGGCAGGGGAATGGAGTACAACAGTCTGAACTGGTAGATGGTTGATTGAATCCCCCGTGTCTGTGTCTTCCTCCACACACAGATGCGTATGCCACATCCATGCAGCCAGAGTACAGCTGGTCAGACATCTACAGCGTTTGCAGGGGAAAAGGTGACAGTTAAACAGGTCTCAAGGCTCAACATTTAAGGCTTAGAAACCCTGGTCCTACCTACAGCATCTAATTCTGGTGGTGCAGTTTGGGGCTGAGGGGGCCCGAAGCAGTGGGCTGCCGGTGGCTCGGGCAGCCCGAGGAATACAGCTGGTTGCCCTGTGGCCACCTGTGCATGCATGCCACCTGCCGCCCCTGCCCCTTGCCCGCCAGCTGCCACCCTGCGTGGTGAACCCCTTGCGCACGTGGTGGTCTTCTCTTCCCTCCCGCTGACTGCCGGCCGCTTCCAGAGCTTTCCATGAATGCAGCAGCCGTTTGGCTCTGTGGCTGCATCAGAAGTGCAGTCTGAGGCCCCAGTGCAGGGCGCGTGCAGGTGTTGCTGCCTCCCTAACCCCTTGGGTGCACCACTGCCACCGCACAGCTCAGCCTCCGACCTTACACACTGATCAGGCTCCGCTGGGGGGTTCAGCGCTCCCCGAAGTTACCTCCTAGCAGCTCCCGTAGTCAGCTGGCATCTCCCTCGCTCTGCTGGTGTTCCGTGTGGATTTGCAGCTTCGCTGGCAGAACGAAAGGGACAGGCTGAGGGGTTCTGAGCGGTGATGTGGGGCTGTGCTGTCTCGGGATCACAGGGAATCCAGAGAGCTAAGGCTAAAGCAGGTATAGCTCCTGCCCACCTCCTTGCCCTTTCTTGTCAACAAAGCCAGGTTGTACAGGAGCGGTTGCACAGGAGCTACCTTTTCTCCACGATACACCTGCAAGATGTTAGCGGGAGCCCTCCCTGCTGAAGGCGATGCTTGCTCTGTGGCTCTTCTAGCAGCTGGGCTGAAGATGAGGCACGAACTAAGCTCTACCTACAGATCAGAGTGTGTACAGCAAGAAGCAGAGGGCTCTTTCATAGCCCCTTGGTGACTTTCAGAACAGGAACTGTTCCTTTGAATTCACAGCCAGCCAGCTTTAAGGACAGACTGTGCAGCAGCTGAATCATCTTTGCTGAGGAGCACAAGGAACACTGAGAGCAGGCTGGCTGCGAGTTCAGCCTGACCCTGGCTGCAGTGGCAGATGGGCTGAACGGCGCTCGCCAAGCCCATGGGTGGTCTGTGGTGAGGGGAGCGTGGTTCGTGCAAGGGGAGCGTGCCTGTGCCCGAGGGCAGGGAGCGATGCTGCCCTTCCAACAGCAGGTCACGTCGCAGGAGTCACGCAGTCACCCTTACTGTGAAAATTATCTGGATGCTTTCATCAGAAAATCACTTTGCATCAGAAAATTGCTTTCCATCAGAAAGTGCCAGTGTGAGCACAATCATTAGGTTTTGTTGGGGAGGCAGATTTTGGGGAATGTTGCCGTTTTACTGGAATTTTCCTTGGGGCAGGGTCCTTTGTTTCGCAGCAGTGGCTGGGGCAAGGCTGTGCCCCAGCGCCGGGCACCCCAGGCTGGGCAGAGCAGCCGCAGGCTCCCACCAGCCGCTTGGCAGCGGGGACTGCGCCTCTGCCACTCCAGGCAAGCACTGCAGGTGCCGAGTGGGAGTGGAGGGTCTGTCCTCTGCATCCCCTGCGAACTCCATTGGGAGGTGGCTGAGCATCGCGCCCACCCCCACCGGGGTCACCCGTAGCCGCTGGCTGGGAACTGGCCCGCTCTGGGCAGTGCTGTGGCCAGGCTGGGGCAGACCTTGTGCAGCAGCCTCAGGGACTTTGGGGGTCCCTCCAAGCTGATCGCCGGTGCTGAGACCTCACTTACGTCGGAATTTCAAGTTCCACATTGTTAAAAACCAGAGAACGGTGTGCAGAGAAACACTGGAAATGCATGACCCCAAAGCCTCAAGGAACAAGGGGCAAGTGGAAGAGAACAACATCATTTTAGAAATGTCGCAGTTTTAAAGCTTATGTAAGTATTTTTATATGCAGTGCCTCTCATGTTGGGGGCACGGGGGTCTTAACATGCGCGTTTGCCAGGGAGGGAAATCTTCACTACAGGGGCAAGTGGGCAGCACTGAAACTTCTTCCCCAAAGGTACTGCTGAGCTGCTGAGCTTACCAAAATGTGTGTGCAAAGCACCATGAGAACTGGGGCGGTTAGAGGTGATCTGGCTTTTGACATCTTCTAACACCAGCAGGGGAGATGGTGTCAAAGCCTGCACAAATCTGGAGGAGAGGCAGAATTTCTTCTCAGGAGATGGGTGGACAAAGGCAGGGTCACAACATCACACGGTGCGCAGGGCAGAGCGTTCCTGAGGCGCAGCACAGGGAGGTGCCCGCGGAAGGGACCCCACAAGCCCAACCAAAGTGTTCCCGAGAGATGCCTGTGAATTTTAGATGGACCATGCAGAGCAACGAGTGCAGCTGAATTTTAACTCCAGTGACACCAGCTTTCCTTTTTGTAATTTTCCTTTTGGCAATGGAAATGTTTCTCCAGAAGAAAGATACTGTGGTTGGCTTTTTGACAGCAAATTGCTATAGATCCTACTGAAGGAGACTCACTTTAATTTGACTAAACAGAATTCCTTGCTGAGACCTTCCTTTCTTTTCTTGTGCCCTGAGATGACATTAGTACATGTCCCCAAAATCCTGTGCAACTGCAGGTATTTCTCCATACCCAAGTAATTACTGCACAGGGAAAAAAAAAAATCTACTTGCTGTTTGAAAACAACCACATGTATGCACATAAACAAACATACACATCTTGTAAAGAACAACTGTTTCCATATTATTTTTTATTATACCACTTCTTTTGTAATCAAAAACCTAAGATTTTGCTTCTTTAATGGTAGTGTTATATGCATATTAAAAAATAAAGAATGATAGTCTTTTAATACTAGAAAAATGCAAGGAGGGGTGTCCTTTATGATTGCCATTCTTCCTGGTTTTTGTTTAGACCTCTAAAAGACAAAAAGAAATGCAATTGTTATGAAAACTAAAAAAAGGTTTTCCTCGGGCCCAGTTTCATAAAGCTGTATATAAGAATGTAATTATAAAAATGTATCCATTAGATTACAAGATGGAGAACTAGCTATTTTGCTTGCAAGAAGTAAAAAGGCAGTATGTATTTGTTCATGTACATGTTTGTGGCCTGGAGTTAATAAAACTTGATCTTTTTTGAGAACACACAGATTTGCTACAGCTCTGGTTTTGGCAGGATGCTATCCTATTCTGTTAGGACTTGTTTTTCTCATATTCCAATGGCTGATTAATTCTTCATTACTTTTTTCCATCTCTGTGTGTGTTTTTTCTGCATGTTTTTGTTCTGTTTTCTTGAATGGAGAAGAATCTCAAAACCCTAAGCAGAGTTACACCATCCGGTTGGACTCTAATACACAGTTAAAAGTTTTAGAAAGAGAAAAATTGCCTTATTTTTTTCTTTTTTTTACATGCTGTACTCAAGGGGAAAAAAGAACAAGGAAAAGCAGCTGCAGCTGAAAAGCAAAGCGCAAAGAGCATGAAACGTGTTTTTTCTCATACTGTTTTTGATTTCATGTGAGGATAATAATAGCTTATACCTAGATGATATTGAAACATGGTCCAGGGGACAGGAAGACCTTTAATTAGCAAGACAAAGGCTTCTGGCAGGTTAATTGATACACAGGGCTGTTTTCTAAAAGCCTGTTCAGACCCTCTTACTCTCAGGACAGCCTTTGGACAGAGCCTGGCTTGTTCAGATTGCAGTAGGTTAATAACGATACTGAGGAAGACGAGCACTTTGCTGAAGATAATTATGCATTAGCTAAAAAAGGGGATTGTTTCATCCCATTAAAATGAACTCTGTGTAGCAGAGCGTCAGCGCTCCGCTGTACTGACCATAAACATCTCAGCATTCACAGCGCTAGCTGCCAGCTGTGGGTGCTGGGAAGAGTGGCGAAGCGGCAGAGCCCGGGGTCAGCCTCGGCTGGAGCAGGCAGGACCCCCCCTGCACGCGGGGCACGGGGGCCAGGTGGGTGCCGCCAGCCCCTGGTGCCCAGCCCAGCGGCTCCTGCGCTGGTGGGCTTGGTGTTGTGCTGCGGGAGGATCAGAGACATAAATAGCAAAGCTGTGGGTTTGTGAACCTACACAGGATAAACATGTCAGCGTGTGGGAGGGCAGAGAGTCTTCCGAAAATCATCTCCACTGGTAGTCTGTTAATGAGGAGCGATTTTCACTCTGCTTTGCTCCCACACCGAAGCTCATGCACAGAAGGACTTTGGAGAGTTGCCTTTCCTTATGCACCAAACAGCGCCAGGGGAATCAGGTGCTGAATTAGCTACTAAATGCCTGCATGTCTTTGTAGCTCTGCTCCAGCGCTAAATTCTCCATAGGCTTCACTGACTTTCTTAAAGTTCTAGCGGCATGAAAATGATACACATGCACGTCAGAATCCAGAATGCTTCCCTCCAGCTAGGTCTCCTAAGGCAGCCTGCAGCTCAGTGTCCATCCATGGTGGTCCAAGCAGTGATGGACCTTTCAGAGGAAGCAAATGTGCACATCGGGGTTTTTTCCTCCTTGCCACTGCTGCCACTTGGCTCAAGCCACAGCCATTCCTCTGTGGGCCATCGTCCTTCTCAGCCTGACCCTTTCGTCCCTGTGCAAGGACAGCACCAGGAGCTGCAAATCACCTGCAACCACTGCCCTGAGGCACGAGATCAAGATATCCTGCTGTGAGATTCCCGGGCAGGGGACTCTGGGATGGTATCGGTCTGACGGCTGGTTTCTTGGTAATAAGGTGAGAAGTCACAGTGGCACCAGCTGTGTCCCTCCACTGGCCCTGTGGCCTTTGGCTCTGGCCCCCAATTGAAAGTGGAATAAAAAAATAAATATCTGTAAATACAAGGCGCTACAACCTTTCATTGTGTTAATACAAGGACCACAGATGCCGGCTCCGAGGATTTTCACGTTCTGTTTTCCTACTGACATCTCCTTAGTCATTGTCTTAGTGTCTTTTAACCGTGGGGTGGGGAAGGTGCCTTGGCCTTTTGGTTATCGTAGTGCCGTAACTCGAGGCTTTGTGCTCGGTGTGATGCTGCTGCTGTGGCTGCTGGCAGTGCAGCAGCCCTTGAAACGTGTGTCCATGTGTCCAGTGTCGCGTTGAGCCTGATGAGCGGTCGGAGCGGGTGGGGGTACAGCCCTCCCGCTGAGCCACCAGGGTCGGGAAGGACCCCCGTGCTTTCCAAACTCCCTGGCGGGAGGAGTATGGGTGCAGCTAGATCCAGTCCTGGTCCCAGACCTGGTCAGTGTTTTAGATCTGAGGGTTTCTATGTCCAACCACACATCAGAGCGAATGTTTTCCTGCCAGAGCCCCATTTAAGGACTTTCACTGAAACAGTTTCACAGAACTGAATAGAAAATAGATGTTTTATTGAGGCAACAGATATAGCAAGTTCAGAATTGCCACTGCAATATAGTCTTTATATATGAAGTCTTACTATATAAAATAATAGTCTTACTGTAAAAAATCAAGCTCAAGTTAAGTGTACAGTGCTTTTGTTAGTAATATTGTCCCGGGTAACATCCAACATAGTTTGAGGCACAAACCTTACTGAAGAGGCATCGTTGCTTGGAGAGGAGAGAGGTCCAGGACCGTCAGCCTGTCCCATAGGGAGAGTTCTCATCCTTGAATCAAAAAAAAGATTCTAACGTGCCAGGTTTTATACTTAGGGGACAGTGGGGCTATGTCATTTGCTGTGTGCAGCTTGGCCCCGAACGAGGTGTTGGCTCGGGAGGGCCAGCGCGGAGCAGGGGGGCTGCGGCGCAGGCACAGGCACGGTTGCAGATGTGGGGATCTGCCTGCCTTCACCACAGCCACACAGGCTGGGACGCCCCCCCTCACCCCGGGCATCGCTCCCTTGGCTTGCCTGTTAGACCACATCCCTTACCAGCCGTACAGGCTCGTCATGCTGCTCACATCGTCCCAGATCCACTCTGGGCTGGACCCAGTGGTTGGCTCTCAGGTGAGGATGGGGCAAGCCCAGCCACCCCGGTGGCCTGGGGGACGCTGTAGGGAGCCCACAGGGCAGACATCTCCCCCCTCCTCTGCTGTTTGCTGTCACTGCAGGGAAAACCTGGGCACGGGCGCTTGGGGAGGGGTGAAGTTAGGATGCGGTGCTGTGCAGTTAAGATTTCCTCATCTCCGCCTAGCAAAAGGCACCTGCACCGAGCGTGTGGGCAGAGCTGTGTATAGATGTGCGAGGTTCTCAGATTCCCCAGTGGTGAAAGGGCAGCCAGCTTGGCACAGCCTCGCCGCGTTTGAGTGATATTTTATTGCTGTAATTTAGCATAGGTGAGCAAAATGAGGTTTTACATTGGTACCTTTTGGAATCAGTGGGAGTCTCACACCCCACTTGTACGGATGGACTCCTACGTCCATACAAGAGTTTTCATGAATTGTTCAAACTGGCTCCCCAAATAAACATACACTTAAATATACACATGCCTTCTGCTCAGAGACCCCAGAGCATTAACACTTCTACATGAGCATTCAGAGGAAACAGCACTAGCACTATAATTGTCCACATCAAAATCTGTTTATTTAGGGAAGCTGATGATTATTCAGCTGGAGCTCCTAACAGTGATGTAGCGGAGAATTGCCATAGTATTTGTGCTGTTAAATTAACAGCCAAGGAGCAGCCGTCACCACTGTTACTGTGTGTTGCCATTCCGATGCGCCGGGGCTGGCTTGTTTGCAGGCAGCGTAAAAGGAAAGAATGAGCCAGCGTTCTCTCCCTTTGTTGTCCAGCGAGTGAGCCTGCAGGGAAGGGCACCTCTGCCAGTGTCTCAGAAAGCCTGGGGAGGGCATTGGGGTCATTAGTTCTTACAGGTGAGGTAATTAAAAATCCTTATCGCTCCAGGCCCTCCCTCTATTCTTGTGGTACTGATTTCTTTTAGAAATACCCACATTTATCGATATACTCTGTATAAGCTTTTGGCTATAGGGCTAGTGCGTCAATAAATGTTCTCTGGAACATAAAAAGTATTCTGTGTTCTGTGGATAATAGATTATAGATGACTCTGAGCACGTAACATAAAATGCTGCAGGTGTTTATGAGCCATTTATAAGCAATTCCTGATTGATCAGGAAGGGAGGGAAGGATCACTCATTTATTAAAAATCCATGTATCCTGCACTGATCCTCCCTAAAGGGTGTTACAGGCTCGGTTAGAACCGAGGTGTGAGCGCCGGGCCCCTCAACAGGCTGGCGGGCAGCTGATACCACCGCACTGCATGCCGGCAGCCCTGGGGTACTCCTGCGGGTCTGTCGCCTGTCCTGCAGCAAACACGTCACTGGTAGCTCTGGTTTGGTTACGTGCCCCAGCTGCTCGTGGCAGCCCTGGTTTCACTTTGGTACCTCGTAACGCGTGGCAGTTTTACGTGGGGCTTTCCTGTAAGAACCCCGACTCTCTGTTTCTTTGGTTCGCTCCCTGGCTAAATCTTTTTCTTCCCCCCTTTCTGTGTTTCCCTCTCCTCCTCCCCAGGGCGAGTGCTCGCGGAAGTGCTATGACATCTTCGTGCTGGAGACGGTGTGCGTGGCGTGGTTTTCCTTTGAGTTCCTGCTGCGATCCATCCAGGCAGAGGACAAGTGCGCTTTCCTGAAAACCCCGCTCAACATCATCGACATCCTGGCCATCCTGCCTTTCTATATCTCTCTCATTGTGGATATGGTCTCCACGAAAAACAGCAGCAAGCCCGGCGGGGGAGCTGGGAACAAGTACCTGGAGCGAGTGGGGCTGGTGCTGCGGTTCCTGCGGGCTCTGCGCATTCTGTATGTGATGAGGCTGGCGCGACACTCGCTGGGGCTGCAGACGCTGGGGCTCACCGTGCGCCGGTGCACCAGGGAGTTCGGGCTTCTCCTGCTCTTCCTGTGCGTCGCCATGGCCCTCTTCTCCCCGCTGGTGTACTTGGCTGAGAGCGAGCTGGGAGCCAAGCAAGAATTCACAAGTGTCCCCACCAGTTACTGGTGGGCTGTGATCTCCATGACAACTGTTGGCTACGGGGACATGGTGCCTCGTAGCATCCCTGGACAGGTGGTGGCCCTAAGCAGTATCCTGAGCGGGATTTTGCTGATGGCTTTCCCGGTCACATCCATCTTTCATACCTTTTCCCGCTCCTACAGCGAGCTGAAGGAGCAGCAGCAGCGAGCAGCAAGCAGGCAGCTGCGCCAGCTGGAAGAGAGCACCGAGCTCCCGGGCAGTGGTGGTGCGCAGGGGCTCGGTGCCACATCCCCACCAGGTGCTGCTGGGCAGGGGGGGCAGCCTGTGGCTGAGCAGGGGGCTGAGAGAAGCTGGTGACTGAGGAGCTGAAGAGGCGCGTTGGCAGCACAAGAAGCGGTGGACGAGGCAGGGCCGGTTCTGCAAGGGGGACCTCCGGGACTGCATCAGTGCAGGGAGGCACACGCAATGTGGTCTCTAAGGACCAGCCTCTGATCTGAAGGACCCTCTGCAGAGCGCCCCTGGAAATACTGAGCGCTGCACCACTCCCTTGCTTCTTGTAGGGCTTTTCTTTTTATTGGACGAGTATTTTTTGCAAGCCCCAAGGAGCAGCTGTTGAATGTAGCCTGCCTGGAGAGCGGGGGACGTGCCGGCTGCGTGGGGTGCGTTGGGTGCCCCCTCCTCGCGGCTCGTGACACCCCTGTGCCAGGCCCAGCCAGGGGCTCCCCGGCCACGACGCCCCACACCAGGGGGTGGGTTCGGGCAGCCCTGCCGAGGAGCGCAAACCTCAGACAAGCCGAGGGCAAGGGCGGGAGGGCAGAGCATCCCTTCAGCTTTGCTGGGGCCGGGGTCTGCCTGTAGCGCAGCCTGGGCAGCGCAGCGCAGCTGCCGGCGCTGGCTCCTGCTGGCACCGTATGCATCAGTTAGGAAATATGCGTATTTACCGCCCTAAGCTTTGTGTCTTAGCCCCATGTCAGAAATATACAGACAATCTTCCTGGCTATGGTACTGAATGTTAACTTGGTTTTTTTTTCCTTTGCTAACAGTTGAATATAACAAATGTCTTTACAAGTCATGCCATTTCTCCTTCTGTTACCTATTTCCATCTCTCATGTATGAAAAAAAAAAAAAAAAAAAAAAGTGTTTAACAGACAACTAAACCTGTATGCTCACAGCCCGGGAAGGGGAGGGTGGCGTTAAACCAGCAGCAGCAGCTCCCGGCTCTGCAGCCCCTTCCCCAGCGGCTGCGCTGGCTGCGTCCGTGTGCGAGCGGGGCGATGCCCATCAGCACCATCGCAGGCTCTGGCCCCTGCTGCAGCGTGGGGCCGTGCTCCACCTGACCGGTAGTCCTTTTTTCTTTTTCCTGCTAAGAAAAAGACAATCTTGTCATCTAAAACCTACAATTATTGTTCTGGCTCTTCTTCCTAATTCTCAAAAGACTTAATTTAAGGGGAAAGTAAATCCTATGGTGGAATCTGCATCTTTGTTAACCGGTGGGACGCCAGGAGTGCCAGCCCCTTCCCTGGCAGAGCTGTGCCGCTGGTCCAGGCTGGCATGCTTGGGGTCCATCAGCACGCTTGCAGGTGGGATCCCATCAGGGGATGGAGGGAAGTGGAACATAATCGCCTCTGGTCCCCATGCCCCCTTTGGCAGTGAAGCCGGGCAGTGTCACCCTCCATATTCTCCTGCCGGGAAGGGAACACAAGCTGACGTACTGAGGATAGGGTTTGTCTGGTTTGGGTTTTTTTGCCTCAGCATCTGTTGTTAACACCAAGCCTACATTAGCAAACTCCCATGTTAAGCCGTTCCTTACAGGAAGGGAGCAAGGGAAAATAAAAGGTTACACTATTTTAATAAAACCGAGCAGCTTTGTTGCTGAATGCTCACAGCTGGTGATGCGGGGGTGCGGGAGGGAGGCAGGGTGCCACGGTGCTGATGGGAAGCCGTGCATGTGGGGGCTGCAGCCAGAGCCCCACGCCATGGGGCTCTCTGCCCCACAGCAGCATTGCTACAGCACCGCCACCCCACAGCTCAGAGCAGCAGGTGCGTTACACAAACAGCCCGCAGGCGAGTGCCGCGAGAGATGGAAGCAGCAAACCTGCCCCCGACCCTGGGTCCCCAGACCCCCAGCCACATGGAACTGAACGCAGCCGCGCTCGCCCAGGTGCTGCTGGCTGGTCACAGCCCCACCAGTGGGACGGCAGCCCTTGTGCCAGGCCAGGGGGGCGAGGGCTGGGGGCTGGTGCCTGGGCTGACTCAGGCTGCTGGCAGAGCGGTATCAGCACTGGGCTGCTGTGAGTCATGAGAGATTTTCATTTTATTGGTTTTATTTAAACGTGGTTTCTTGCATTAAGGCTTATTAAGATTTGGCTTCAGGGGTACAGCTTTGCAGCCAGCCAAACGTAAACCAGCAGCGAGAGGTGGGGGGAGGGCAGAGTGTGGCATGGTGCCGGGGGGGCAGAAGGGCATTTATGGTGGTGGTTGGGTGCTCGGTCTGCAGGTGGGACCCAACATGCACCAGGGGAGCCCGTAAGGTCACCTTCCGCGGTACCTTGGTTCTTGTGCACCAGGTGCTGGCTGATGCTCTATCGCAGGTGTGAATGCAGGAACCACGGCTAGCGTGCACGGAGGGGGCAGAATACATCTCCTCCAGCAGCGAGGCCCATGAATGACCGGCGGCATGAAGTTTACTGTTAGAAGAACCATGCTGGAGCAGAATGAAGAGTTTGACACTTGTGGTGCTAACAAACAACCATGAATGAATGCTGCCTTTGGCCCTGCAGCACGGAACAAAACAGCACCAGGACAGCTAACTGCAGCTCAGCAGCTGTGTAGAAAAACAGACTGATGACACACACCATGTTATTGCTCTGCTCCATGAAGCTGCTATTGTCCTGCAATAGTGAGTTCTTTATATTTTTCAAAAGGCACATAATTAATTCCAACACACACGGAGTTTTAATAAAGTAACAAAACCTCCTCATTATGTCTGTTAGTCAAGGCCTGGCTTTTAATAAAGTTTCATATTATCTGTTGAGACGACAGATGAGGAAACAAATATAAACCAGGAACTTTTTAAACAAATTATTTTCGGAAGCTGTATGAAGTTGCAATGCACACATTGCCAGGCATGAGCAATCCCCAGAGGAGAGCGAGTCGCCGGCGCAGCTGTTGTTACGGGTGATGCTTGTTGCTTTGGATCAGCCGCTGGAGAAGTGTTGCGTTTGTTGTGTGTGGTGGTGGTTGGGGGTTTTTTTCTTTGACACAGCACACACATGATTTAAGGCCATTTATCTCTAACGATAATAAATGCCACACTGCTGCCTGCACACATGCCGGTGCCAGCAGGCAGTTACACACGTTTCTTTGAAATGCGGTCTGGTGCTTCATGTTTGCAGCACACTGCTTTTGCCCCAAGGAAAAAACAATTCCACTCTCCAATGGGACAGACTCACAGCAATGTGAGCAAAGCCGCCTGCTCTAGATGGCCATCTCGGTGGCAGCATGCGGGGGCCTGGGCGGACAAATTCTGGCAGCTGGCAACAGTAATGATCTGAAAACTCTAACCACGTTTGAGAGCTAAGGGTGCGGTAACTGGTAAAGGGGAGGGAATGGCACAAAAGCCAGGCACAGTTCCTCCTGCTCGTGCAGCACATGCACAGCCATCACCTTCTGCCTCACAGCAACCCCAGTTAAGGAAATGCAGTCATCGTAAAATCTGTGATGGGGTATCACCGCCGGAGCAGCAGCGTGGGCAGAGGCTGCTGCCTGGCGCCGATGGGCTCAATCAGGCGCGGTCTGCAGCAGCCTCGCAGGTGCTTCACGAGGCGAAGCATCCTTGGCTCTTGCAGGGCCTGGCACCCGCAAGCTACAGCCTGAGAAGAGCATGCAGCCTTGGGGTGGAAGAGGAGAGAGATGGATGGAGGGTCTCAGGGGTAGAGAAATCCAGCACGGTTCTGCTGGCCCACCTGAGGCTGAGCAAAGCCCTTCGGTCTCCCAGCGCAGCTCAGACGGCACCAGCTAGCTCCATGCAAAGGGCAATGCAGAAGGGGCAGGATGGGGGTCTGAGGTCCAAAGTCTGCATTTGCCGTTGGGGCGTTTCCAGACGCTGCTGTCCGCGTGGGACCCGGCCGCGTCACAGGGCTGTTGGCAGCAGACCTGCCCCACCACAGGGCATGCCTCACGTTTGGTTAGAGTCCCCCTCGCATTTACTGCTGCTGGCACAGGCACCCAGGCAGCGTCTTTATTACTTACACCTTAACATGTTCTTTCGGTTGCAGAAAGCCACCAGCAAAGCCACAGCTGTCAGTCAGGTCCCCGCAACCTTCCTGGCATTCGAGCCGGTGTTAAGGATCGCCACCAAATTTAACAAACAGCATCTGTGGCCCAACTTTTGCTCTACTACCCAGTGCTGAATCAGAACTTTGCCTTTCATCTTGAAACATTATTTGCAACAACATACGTGGTACAGGCACCCTAACACCCAGCCATGGGACCCCGTGCCCGCGGAGCCGCCTGCCCAGCGCGGCTGAGGGAGGCTCTGCCCGCACCCAGGGCCAGCGCTGCCCCGGCCAGCAGCACACGGGCCCTGCGGCAGCACCCAGAGCTGCTGCCGGCGCGCCCACGTCCGGAAGGGGCTCCCCGTTTTTTCATTTAGGGCCGGTCCTACCGTTAGTTTCCCCTCAGTGAAGGCCAGAGCAGCGGCCGGTAACACCAGTACAATTTGGTGCAGCCCCTGTGGGTAATGAGCAGGCTCGGCTGCTGCAGGAACCGCTGGGGCCACTGCCCCCCGTGCTCTCCATTGCCCACAGGTTCTGAGAGCAGGCAGGTTTTGCTCCCCACCCTCATCTTCTTCCTCCTTTACCTGCAATTCATTGACTTACCTACCTTTGCCCTTCCAGGTCTTGGTTTTCCTTCCTTGCCTCCCCCGCAGGAGCCTCTCCCTTCAGCCCCTCATTTGAGCAAGGTCAGTCTCCCCCATGTCTCTCCCCTGCGCCCGCAGCCCTCTCCTCACCGACTCCCCTTCCCCAGTTTCCACAGCCATCGCACGCAGCAGCAGCAGCCCGGCAGGGCCCAGGAGCCACGCTGGCCGCAGGGCTGCTCCGACCCCTCCTCGCTTCTCCCATGTCCTGGGTCACAGGGAAAGGCTCCTCCTGGCACCGTGGCTGGCCAGGAGATGACACACTCTGTTTCCCCATTTTCTGTGCAGAAGCTGCAGAGCATGTCCCTCAGCTGTGTCCAGTCTTTGACCTCATTATGCCGTTTGCATGATACAGGGTTTTTTTTAAAGCTACACAATAATAATAATAAAACTACATCATAATAGTACATAATAATTTGTTTTCACTGTGAGCATCACAAGCATGGAAGAGTTAAATGGTCATGAGGGTAACTTTACCCCAGGATGGATGCAAAAGCAGGGGACAGAAATCCGGAATCCTGCATCACAACCTTAGGACATTATCCCCCCATCAGGAGCAAAAAGCACGCTAATTATTCCTATAGACAGTGCTCCAGACAAGGTGAGTTACAGTACGAGTTAAGCAGCTCGCAACTCTTATCTGAACAAAAGCCACACTGCAATTTATATATAATAGGTAATTTATATTTAAAAAAACATTGCAACTGACAGAGAAAATAAACTCCATGAAATGTGCCATACATTCAAAGACATGTATTTAAAGTAATTGATTTCTTATTCTCTGAGGTGATCATTGATACAGATACTTAAATGAAAGAACAAAAACAAAGTTCCGTAATATTCTGCTCCTAAAGTATCTTCCAAGATGAAGTTCAAGAGTTCCTGGCCAAGAGCCCTACCTTGCTAAATGCCACATACAGAAGATGACCTGGACATGGTTTCACTGGCTTCTCTTCCAGCATTTGCAGCTCTGGTGTGAGACTGGTCTGCAGAGCTCACTGGTTTGGGTACTGGTGACAGACTCAGGAATATGCCCAGGGAAGAGTCCCAAAAGGAAAAAAACAACAGTTGTTTTATCCTCAGTAATACCTGTAGTTCAAAGCCAAAGAGGTGGCCAAAGCTGTGCACTCCCCGGTGAAGCTGTAACATACAGAAGTATATTTCTTAAGAGCCATTTATTTATTATATCCCCGTTTCATAGAATATTAGAAAAAGACCACCATATACAAAAATCTAATCATTACAAGTTAAAAAAACCCCTTCAGACCATTAAAACACACAAGAAGGTCTTTGTTTGCATACAGTAGAAATACAATCCTCATTAAAGCATCATACCGGAGAAGCCAGTTGTTAAGTTTTCAATTAAAAAAGACAAAAGCCCAGATGTTCCTGTAACACAGCCAGGACACTGGAGAAAAGAGAGGAACAAAACATTCATAGTCTGCCACGCCAGGTACATAGTCTTTGTAAGGTCACTTCAGGCCTGAAAGAACTGAACATACTCTGTTCGGTATGGACCAGAGGGACAGCAGGGACCTCCTGAGGACACCCCTCCCTCCACCCCCTGCACTGCCCCCGCCAAAGGGCTTGGCCACAGGGCAGGACTTCTGCCTGCGTTTGGGGCAGCCCCTGCCACCACGTCCTCCAGAACCAAGTGGCACGTGCAGTGGGAGCCCCGATGTCAGCCCGGGGCTACCTGGGGAGTCAGGAGGGCACAGGGACAGGGACAGCCCGCTCTTCCCCATCACGTGAGAGACATCCCCAGCCCAGCATCACACAACCACTGCTGCAGCCTTGCTGACGCCTCCCCTCCAGAGTACACTTTGCCACCAACGAGGACAGTCCAGACTCAAATCACGGGGTTCCCAAATAAAACCAGGCAGGGGAAGTACCTAACTTACACACTAAAGTTACTAAACCTCAGGCTTGCTGCCATCAGTACAAAAACATAAGCTCTTGGGCTAATCCTGCAGAAAAAAGCAATTCTTGAAAACCTGTGACAGCTCTGACACCTTGCCGTGCTCAGCAGGACTCGCCCGGCAGCAGGGAGGGAGCCTCCCAAAGCAGCGAGGACCTGCGGGTCCCCACCACCTGCAGCCGCCAGCCGCATGCCGTTCTCCGAAAGGGCACGGTGACCTACACTGGCAAACAGCCACTATAGACAACATCTATGTTTATAAATAAACTCTCTGCTCTTGCAGCTTTCCCAGTCCAAGTACAGGCTGCTGATTATTCTAAGGGCCTAGAAGATCTTAAGCAACAGAAAAAAGAAAAATGTGGTCTCCCTTCCTTGTTGAGTCAGTACAAGAAATACCCCAATGGTTCTTGTTTGGCATTAAATAACATGAACATGAATCTCAGCCTCAGCAAACGGAGCTGTCAGATGCTAGTCCTGCTCCACAGGATACGGCTTTTTCTCTGGCTCAAGCTTTTTCACTTCCCCTTCTGAGGCAATGGAAGTGGAGTGGCGTTTACCTTTGTGGCTCAATTGCCATCTAGAAGTACTTGCCTGGCGATACAGGCAACATGCATCTGCTGGCCCTTGTTTGTGAAAGACTCCTGCAGCCCAGCTCTGCGCTGCGCACAGCTGGAGGAGCACAGCTGCCCTGGGCGCAGGGCGGGCTGCTCGAAAAAACCCATCGCTTCACAACACGACTACCAAAGTTACCTGCAGTCTCCTGTTAGCTCCTCCTTTGGCTGAGCCCTTGACCAGCTGTGCCTGCTCTAAGCACGGCTCCAGCACGGTCCATGCTCAGACCCCCTTCATCACCTCATGTCGAGCGCTGATCCACTGCGGGGTGAACACCTGCCATTCACTCCTTAGTGCACCGATGCTTTACGCTGCACCTAGCGGGTTCATTTCTGGCTGCTCACCTCTTCGCGGGGCCTCCCGCCCTCACCTTCTCTGCTCAGCAGACACCCTTCTTCAAGGCAAGAGAAAGCTCCTGCACTTGCTCTTCAATGCTTCTTCCTACATCACGGAGATACTGAATGCTAGCATATGCCACGGACCTCCTGCTAATATACAGACTTTATATTATATAAATAGGTAAAAGTTTCAAACAAAATATCCTATTATTTCTGTGGTGTAACATTTTTAAATAGCATTAAAAACACAAACCATCCAGCCCTTGTGATTAAATATACAAACATTTGTGAATTTATAAGGCTCATAGGTACATATGCAAAAATAAAGTGCCCCTCCCCCACCAAGAAACAGTTCTGTACAGCGAAGTCTGAAAACAGAGAGAGCAAGTTATTTAAAATAAAACCTCCCGAGGTGGAAGTGCAGCCAGATTTTCAATCCTTGTTCTCATTTCTGCTTTCACCTTGGCAACACAGGAGTATTTACAGTGGAAGAGGAGCCGCCGTGGCTGGCTCTGCAGCGCCGCCGGCCTGCAGCCTGTCCCGCCAAGCCCCTCACAGGGCCTTGGTGCTGGCTGGGTGTGCAGTGTGGGACGCGGGCTTCTGAGGGTACTGGCTGTACAGGTAAACCTGCAAGAGGATAGTGATGTCCACAAAAACCTGCAGGAGTCCGCAGATGGAGAACTGGAAGGGGGCCTGATTCAAGATGAAGTACACAGTCTTGAATGTGTCCCCGCTGGTCCACATCAGCACCATCTTGACACTGAAAGACAGAAAAGAGGGGAAGAGTATTTACCGAGAAGAACCTGGCTGGTGATTAGACCTGCCACGCCAGAGGATCCCCCCGTCTCGCCAGGGTTATACCCAGCAGTGGGCTGGGACTCCCCTCCCCCTACCAAGGGCAGACAGCCTGCCGAGCAGGAGTGCCGTACTTGGGAGGATCAGATTCTCCACCCCACCAACTGCAGCACTCTTATCTCAGCAATCACAGCTCCAAACGCCTGTGGCTATGAAGGTACCCAACGTTTAAAACCTCCAGCCAGGACAGGACTCAGAGGTGCTCTGTAAACAGAACTGCCGCATGCTGACAGCACTGCCCACGAAGCACAGCAACACAGCCCACCCAGAGCCACGGCCGCCGCCTGTGCAGGCCGTTTTGTGCTCACACGAGGTGAACTGACAAATGGACTGCACCCTCATGCACACCCGCTTTGTTAGCATCTGCTGAAACAAATGCTTCTGATACCAGAAATCACCACAGAAAACGAAAAAACAAAAAAACAGGTTGTCCAGTACCACAGGGAGAGGGGAAACAACATGCCTGCAGCTGCTGCTGGAAGGACAAACATCACTAGGGATTTTTATCAAGGACACAGATCAAGAGCAATGCTCAGGCTTCCTTTTAATAGCCATCCTTGCTTTCATCTCGATGTACTGCTGAGCCATCCCCTGTTCTTGCAGTCCGGCTCCTGCTCCCCCCCACCAGGAGAAACTCTGGGGAACAGTAGCAAGTTCTTCACACAGATCAATTTTTTTTTTCAGTGCTTTCAACAAAATGTGAACAACAAGATCCTGAAGGCTGTTTCCCAGCTTTGTACACTTTAACAGGAGAGCTTTTTAAGCAGCTGGATAAGCCATAGTGGACAAAAGCTTTGTAGTTCACAGTATGAGCACTGCGCATGATTTGTCATAATTATAAGCAATTACATTTTGCCAGCACTGACTCCAATTCATCAAATGCAGTCAGGCCCATGCAGCGGGGTAGGACTTAATGTTCATTTCTCCAACATCGGGCAGGGAGCTAGCACAATTTGTATTTTGGACACAAGTACACAACGCTGTCATAAGCCAAATGCCGCAGAACCCACTCTCCCCCTGTATGGGAAGGGCGGCCAAGAGCACCAGCTCGTACCGCCCTGCCACACACGGAGGCACGAGGAGCCCCTCGGACAGCCGGGAGCGTGGCACGGGTCTGCAGTCCTGGGGAGCTTCCACTGAGGGGGTCTGCGTGGAAGTGCAGGCAAGGAGATGGGGTGGAGCGAGCAGCCATTCCCACCCAAGGTCATTCTAAAAATGTAAATAAATCATCAGAGAAGGAAAACGACTGCTGAGCCCAGTGTGATTTGCGCTCAGTGCACACAGCCTGCACCACCTGCCTTGTGTGCATTCCCAGCCACACCGACTCACCTCACATCACACGTAAGGGAGGTTTACAGACACAGGTGATGGTGGGGGTTGTTTGGGATTTTAATCAGGAAGGGCAATAAACTCTGAAGGTAATAAAACTGGCACCTTGCTTGCAGGCAGCCAACATTCCCCATCCTCTGATTTTAAGCTTATCAGTGTGTGCCAAGCAACTGATCACAATTCAGTTGTGAATCTGTCCTGCGTGGTGGGGGACCCTCACTAAAAGCACACGCTAAACCTGCCAGATCAAACTAACTGCTGACTGTTGACAGAAAGGCAATTCACAGACGCCACAAAATATTGGAACAGGAATTTTACGTGCGAAGCATGTTTGTCACATATTCCCCATGGAGAAAGCTACCTGGGTTTTAAAAGTGACCCCACAGAGCAGTGCAGATGTGGAGGAGAAGGTACAGGCTGTCAGTAGATGTACAGCCTACAAAAGAGTTTACTCCCACAAAGGAAGAATCATCACTGGGGGAAGCCGTACGGACACGTGCAGCTCAGCAGCACCACAGGATCAAGCACTAGGAGCACACCTCTCCATGTGTCACCTGCTGTGCAGAGTTTGCCAAAGCAATTCTGGGTTTAGTTAGGAAGCCGCCTGTGAACTCAACAGCCTGCAACACTGACTACGTGTTGGTGCACCCTCCCGTAGCCTTTGTGTGTTCCAGAGCCCTGCTCTTCAGCTCGTACACCAGGCACTCGAGGAAAGCAGCATCGCACCTGGAGTTCTCACTGGGACATGGCAGAAAAACCTCAACTTGTCCTTCGCAAAAATGATTTTAAAGAACCTAATGAACAGCTGAAAGAGCTACCACCACTGGTCTGTCACTGAATCAAAAAATACACATGCTTCTCTATCCAGTAGCTGGACAAAACAGCACAGAAAACCTGAAAATCACCAAGGTACTATAAAAAAGCAAAATATACAAAACACTTGACATCTACAAAACCTTAGGACTGCAGCTGCACCAAGGCTCTCGGAGCCCAGGGTTAACGCAAAGCAGTGGCTGTGGGAGTGCTGGCTGCTCTGCAGAGAGGCTGGGAATGGACAGAGGGAGCATGCCCAGCACAGACTTAAGAGTGTGGGGAAACCAAAAACAGCTCAGCAGGGAAATGGGGACAGTGTCACACAAGAAGTGAGAAGAGGCAACGACGAGCCACAGAGGAAAGCAGAGGAGACATCAGAGGAGCAGAAGGTGGTCAAGTGAGAAGGGGGTAGGAAAAAAAGGGGGGAGCAGGACAGGGAATGACAGGAACAGAAGAGACCTGGGAACTCAGGACACAAGTCCTTGGAAACGATCTGAATTTGGGGTGGACAGATGGAGGAGTACAGCCTGGGACAAGGGCATTCAGGGTTGTATTGGGTTTGCGTGGCAAGGTGTTTTGGTAGTGGGGGGCCACACGGGTGGCTTCTGTGAGAAGATGCCAGAAGCTGCCCCCATGTCTGACGGAGCCCACACCAGCCAGTTCCGAGATGGACCCACTGCTGGCCAAGGCTGAGCCCGTCAGCAACAGCAGCAGCCCCTCTGGGATAGTGTATTTAAGGCAGGGTGGGGTGGGGGCTGGAACTGCTGCCTGTGGAGAAGCCCACGGTGAGGCAGGCTGTCCCTCTCAGCCCATGGAGGTCTGTGGTGGAGCAGACATCTACCCACAGCCCATGGCGGGCCCCATGCTGGAGCAGGGAGATGCCCGAAGGAGGCTATTGCCCTGTGGGAAGCCTGTGCTGGAGCAGCTCCCGGCAGGGCCCACGAACCCGAGGAGAGAGGAGTCTGGGCTGGAGCACGTTTGCTGGCAGGGCTTGGGACCCCACAGGGGACCCGTGCTGGCTGGAGCAGTCCATCCCTGAGGGATGGCATCCCATGGGAAGGATACGCGGAAAGGACACACACTGGAGTGGTTTGTGAAGAACCATAGCCCACAGGAAGGAGCCACATTGAAGAAGTTCATGGAGGACTGTCTCCTGTGGGGTCAGGCTGGAGCAGTAGAAGAGCACGAGGAGGAAGGAGCAGCAGAGACAATGTGCAATGAACTGACCACAGCCCCCATTCCCCGGCCCCCTGCGCTGCTCCAGAGGGGACGAGGCAGAGAAACCAGGAGTGAAGCTGAGCCCGAGAAGAAGGGAAGAAAGGAGGGGTGGGGCAAAGGTGTTTTGAGATTTGGTTTTATTTCTCACTGTCCTACTCTGATTGGCAATAAATTAATTTCCCCGAGTCGGGTCTGTTTTGCCCATGACAGTAGCTGGCGAGTGACCTCCCTGTCCTTACAAAAGGCTCACGGGTTGAGGCATTTTTCTCTTCCCTGTCCAGTTGAGGAGGGGGAGTGACAGAGCAGCTTAGTGGGCACCTGGTGTCCAGCCAAGGTCAACCCACCACAAGGATGAAGCTCTAGGGAATGCACAGAAGAGGTGTGCACTGGACCAGGACCCCCCACCTCATCACTGTAATGTCTGCAAGCATCCCCGAATGCCCCCAGCACCCTCTGCAATTAAGTACACGTCTCATTCCTCATGTGCCCGCCTTGGGGCGGGGGGGGGGGAGGGGGAGAAGTGCCAACTGCTGTCAGCTCTCCCCCATCTCAACCAGCACCCGTTTGCACACACAGCCTGAAAGTTTCACCTTACCGAGAAACCCATCAAGTGTCTGCATGGCATCTTGGGGGCAAACAGAGCTGCCCCTGCCCCCACTACCACATCATGCTTCAGGAGGCTGGGAGAGGGGCTGAATGACATTTAAACCACCATTGTGGCTTCTGCCACATCCTAATTTCCAGGCACTCAGGTACAATAGTAATGGTCATCGTCGTCATCCCTTTATTTGGGCTGTGCAACTGCCTTGTCCTTGCTGCATACACAGATGCCATTCGCAATAATGCAACGGTGCGTGCATGACTATGCATGACCATCACTGCTCTCGTACTCGCAGCTATCATTGTCACTTCAAGGAAGCCACACAGGATAGAAAAGCCAGGTTTTGTCTGCAGCTTCTCAACCTCACCCAGTCACTTGGGGAAGAGAGGTAACTCTTGCTATTAGTCTTACTTTTGGGGTAGAAAAGAAAGAAACCAACCTATCCTGGGCAGACAGCTGCCTCTTACCTGCCCCACAGGAGAAAAGAGCAGTGTCTGTGTGAAAAGGGAGTGTCTTGCTGCCCAAAAGAAATCGAAGTTTTCAGTTGGTTGTGGGGAAGGAAGAGGAAAAAGGGGAAAGCACACCAAGTCCTTCTTCCACTGCTCTGCTGTAACCTCCATTTGCAGAATGAAGCCGCGGTCCGTTCCTGTAAGATCTGCAAGGCTGATTTTTAAAAAAGCTACCAATGCATCACAGGGGGCATCCCTCCAGTCTCAGCTTTCTTCCCCTGCAGGACTCCGTGTGCCAGGTGACAGAAAATCTGTGGGATCAAAGCAACAGCATGAGTGTCCTGGAGAGCCACATGACACAGCAGCAGCTCCAATGCAGGCTGCCAGTGGTGGCCAACAAGTCCTCCGTGTGGCTCTGCTCCTTTGCAATGCCATGTGCCATCAGCTGGCAGATCATAGCCTGTGGGCATATGTCTGGCCCTTGGCCCCACGGTGCAAGAGAAAATGCTGCGCTATTAAGGTATGTGAGGCTTCGCTGCAAGAGCCGGTCACGGCCCACTATCAACACTGTGCGAGACTGGACAGCACCACACAGCAGCAAAAATCTTCCAACCTATCTCACAGAGATCAACTTCATGCTGCATCTTCCCGACATCTGCAAAGCCATGTGAGCGAGGCTGTTCTGCACAGCACTGGCTACGCAGCAAAGCAGGCTTTCGGAGTAAAGAAACCGGCGTCTTTCCTGAAAGAGCCTGAAGCCAAGCTGGGGAGATGTGGAAGGCAGGAGCTGCTCACCTCGCTGATACGGAGGATACAGTCCAGCGGAGCAGCACAAATGAGTGAGCAGGTTAGAGGTGAGCAGTGCCACAGAGCAATTTGGGGAGGCAGAAATAAACGAATGGCAGCATCTGGTTGTGTGACAACAGAGATGCCAACTGGAGGGGCAGGAGGCAGGGACTGTGCTGAAATAGCTGGTATTGCCAGAGGCTGGAGCAGACTTGCAGTAAAAATAGCACTTCCCAGTAATGTAAATCAGTACTGCAGTATCCAATGACAACAAACCTAAAAGCAAGCACCTTCCTCACAGTTGAGTTTGTTACAAGGAGTTGCTAATGTACTACCAGTCAATGTCAAGTCTGTGTAAACTGCAGCTGACCACAAAGAGGAAAAGCCGGTATTTTTCAACTACTCTTAAAATCTGAAAGAGCACTTATTTATTCAGCTGCTGGAATTAATTCTCAGAAAGACACCATCACTTCTGAGCAGACACCAGACTAGGGGTGGGTTGCTAAATGCTGGGCTTTAATATGGTAATGTAAGAATACCCTACAGCGCTGCCATTCTCTACCACCGATGGTAGGTTTCAGAAAGACACAGTACCAATCTTCACTTACTAAATAAATAAATGGCATGCTGAAAAACAGCATTCCCTTTTCTCAAGGAACAGCTTGCTTTATTCAGGTTCCTTGTATATTTTGTATTAGTTCTGAAGTAACAGCAACTAGAGGTAAAAAACACTTATTAGTACACTGTATTTGCAGTCAGCCAACAAACTGTGATTTTTATGGAACACTCCTGAAATTATTCAATGTAGAAAGAGCTTGTAAAGTGCAGTCAAAAAAAACCAACACCTTTCTGTTGCTTTTCTTTGAGAAACTGTACTAGAGGCTGACTTATTTACAAAACAACGGGATTAGCCAGATATGTAGGCTTAATCCCCTTTATCCAGGACTAATGCTACTCGAATCAAAGCTTTTTAGCATCTTCATCCTTTTGCTCAAAACCTGGTTGCAACAGTCTCAAGTGTCCGATGTTCCACCGGAGTCTTTGCACACTCTGCTCAACGTTAGTCACTTCTTGGTCATTACACCTTTCTTCTTCCTTCATCGAAAGGGCAAAAACTACCAAAAAAAGGGTCTTGTAAACAAACATACGAGAAGTGAAGCCCCCTCTTCCCTCCTCCCTGGTAAAACAGTCTGTCTTAAGACTGGCTGCAACCATCCATTAAAGTCCGTCACAAGTGCAGCGCATTTGCAGAGCTGCAGAGCAACAGCCTGCGGCACACGGGCTGTACTTAGCACAAAACCGACACAAGACGACAGACACGGTGGTACTCGCTTCCCGTTTGCACTGTTGATTTTCTCACACCGACGTTATGACTCTGCATGTTTGTAGCTTAACACACAAACCAAAAATACCCTGCAAGCTGGAAGACACACAGAGAATCAAACGTTAGACAGTGGCTTCCGCTGAGAAATTCTGTAGTGGTTTGACCAGACGTTTCAGCACAAATAGCAACAGGAGGTACGTGTTGCCCTGATGTAATTACATCCTGCTACAGACACAAACTTAGTGCTAATTGTGCTTAGACAGCCAATGAACTCAAAAATCGTAAGTTATTTTCAATAACAGAAAAATTAATATAATTTATTGACCTTTATCTACTTTGAAAGTTACGCGCTTTTTTTTTCTTTCTTTCTTTCTATGCCAGGCAGCTGGAAGTAAAAAAAGGGTAATTAGCCTGGACTCTTTTTGTTTAAAAATTAGTGAAGTTGGCCACAACTTCCCCACATCAAGGTCAAGTGCTAGACCAAGACCCAGGGGATGCGGATTCAAAAATGTGAGTTTTTAGATTGACACAGTGTCAGACATTTTTTCATGTATTAGCACTCGACTTTCATATATGTTAAAAAATGGTGACAGTTCTTTAACTGACTGGGCATATAAAAGCAGAATAAAATCATTTAAGAGCTGACAAGCTAGTATTTCCTTCAGGAATAAGGTCCACATCACAACTGCCTGTCAATGAGTATTTTGAACACTGTATTCGGTTTTGGGAAGCGAGGAAGTGGGTGCAGAAGGTATCTCTCCTGCAACCTTTTAAGCTGTTACCTCCCACAGCATGGGAATGTCTGGAAGAGAAACCAGATTCAGTTATAACATCCTGGCTTTGGAAAACTTTCAGCTCCCATTTGCAGCTCCAAAATAGTCTACTTAGAGAAGACAGCAAGCATCCGTAACACTGCACTTCAATCAGAGGCTGGCCTGCCTTCAACAGTGAATCACAGACCAGAAAACACAAAACCCAAATGCCTTTTTTTAACACTGCACAAAACAAACAAAAATAAATAGAGCATTTGTTCCTAACAAAAAGCCATATGGCTTAACAGAAAAGGAGCTCTCCTGATGCTAACCAAATTGTTTAGCCTGCCAAAAATTATTAAAAGGAAAAAAAAAAAACCACACACCACTGGGATCAGCTATCCAAAGTGCAAGTTTGAAAATCTGGAAACTAAACGTGCATACGCTGAGACAGGTCACTCTGTGTAAGTGAGCACAGACCTCGTTTTTAAATACTGCACAGCCAGCTGAGAATCCAAGTGTGAAACTCCACCAGCCCTACGTGCTCTGCCGCGGAGAGAGCACCTTACCTCACTGCTCAGCAATCCCTGAGCTGGGGCAGCGCTGACCATCCGCAGAGGGAGCCAGCTGCGCAGGCCCGCAGTGCTAGCGGGGGTCAAGAGGCACGCAGCAAGAGAAATCCAGCATTTATTTTGGATCTCTGGAACCGAGCTAAAGCAGTTGAGTTAAAGCCGCATCCATGAGCACTGGAAACCACAGCCAGCTGCCATACAAGAGCAAGCTATCCGAAAACTCCTGTGATTTTCAAGGTCTGTACATGTCACTGAGGAAAGATGAAATAGAGGATTTCCCTCTGGAACACCATCAGGCAAACAAACCCAAAAAGATGCAGCCTCAAGTGATTGATTGTTGGTGGCTTCTTTTTTATTACACGCATTATATGAAGGCTCACAAATAAACAACGTTTTATGGAAAAATAGCGTAAACAAGTATTTGACAATCATTTTTCTTCATGAACATCTGCTTCCTGAACTCCCAAGAGCGGCAGTGTGTCAGGTGTTTTGATGCTGCTCGGCACACCCAGCCGAACGCCGGTGTTTGTCAGCACATGTCTGTCACGGGGAAACTGCAGGGCACGCAGCACGGGCTGGTGGGTAGTCAGGGTCACTGCACGGCCTCTGGCTGCTCCAAGCAGCTATGCCTGAAGTTTAGTCTGTACGGGTCCAGAAGGTGGTAACCCTTAACAGCTACAGAATGCTTCTAGTACCCTACAACTTGTGCTGCAGAAAGAAGGGCAGCAGGTCTTAACAGCCTCCAACCCCTACGCCTGCATCAGGCACAAAAATACATTTTCTGTGGATCAGAGGAACGACCTGAACCCCTCCAGGCCCTTCCTGCCTGCAGACTCGAACGGGTGCTGGCCAGGCTGCAAAGCTCAGGGCTACTCAGACATGTGCTACGAACACCCATGAGACGGGCTCTGCTTCTGGCAGGTTTGGAAGCTTCAGGACCTGCTGCCACAGCACGAGCAGATTTCCTCGGGTGCCGGGGCAGCAAGTCGTGCCCCACGCTGCTTGTGGTAATACAGTCAGCTGCCAACGCACACAGTAGTGTCAGCTTAATGTAAATGGTGCAGAGCACACCTAAATTACACCACCCTTCAGCATCTCACTCGTGAAGTTGCTCTTGAGCATCTGTCCTTCTCTGTCTCTCGCCTCCACTCAAGGCTTTAAATCGATGGAGCTGTGGGCACAGCTGCTGGTTAATGCTGCTCTAGGTGCTCTCATGCTGCCCATTTACTCCCCAGCCACTCGGCACAGCTAGCTGAACCAGCCACCTTGCCTCCCCGGGGCCCCACAGCCCCCACCCAGCAGCAGATCCCAGGAAGCAGCACCCTACCCTTCCCACGGCTTCCCTCCCTGCAGAGCAAACCAGCCCGCAGCCTGGCTGCTGCCGCTGCCTGAGCTGCACCGCTGCTGCGCCCTGCAGGGCCCTGCCAAGGGACGGCAAACCAATGTCTCCGCGTAACACCACCCGTTATTCTAAATAACCTGGGATACATTCAACTTGAAAGGTAATAAAAAAATGGGAGGGAACAGAGCTTTGCTTCAGCACAGCTGTGCATCCCAAGGCTCAAACCGTAACACTTTTAAATCTTCTTTTTTTCCTGCCCTAGACAACAAAGAAATCAGACTCTTCATCCAATTTAACTTGAGGTCATTTGAGCACATTTTTCCCTTCACCCTCCTGTGGTAAGCAGCGCGTAGCCCGAGCGCACCTTTAGTATTCCAGCTCGGGAACTGCAGTTGTCGCTTCAGTCACATACAGGAGGAACGGCCCCAGCTCTGGTACTGACCTTGTTCTAGAGGACTGGCGTTCGGTGGTGGTCTCCAAAGCCAGTGCCCCTGAGGACAAAATCTAATAATATTGCAGTCATTACTTTTCATGAATTAATCACATCCTTCAGCCAGTAAAATGCTTCTCACATTCTAAAAAAACACTGGAGAAATGACAACCCCAAACACACTAGTGTGTAAGTAAGAGTGCTCACTCAGGGACAAAGTCCTACCTTCCAGTCAGCTTATAGCCTAGAAATAAGTTAAGATTTTTGCAGGAAACAAAGCTCACATTCTTCTCAAAAGCACTTTACTGCTGTAAGGAAATAACCCCTCGCAAGCTCTGTATGAAGGTATGTCAGCACCTGAGTCTTCATATGAAATGCCAGGTTCTGCCCTCTGCTTCCACACGCACATGCATGCACATAGGTGCAGGTGTGAAGCTCCTGGTGACGGTGATGCACCATGCGCCCGCGTGCTGCTTCTCACAGCAAAGCCCTGCGGGAAGGCTGGGCTTGGTCAGAAGGTGCCACCACAGACCTGCGCCTTGTGAGCCGTGTCCCACCAGCAGCACCACCCCAACCCGCGGCAGCTGAGGGCAGAGCTGAATGCTGTGGGGTGGAAACAGAAGCGTCACAATCACAGCCCATACACCATAGCATGACACAAATCTTAAAATTTCAGCCCGAGTAGGGTCTTTGCAGCCCAGAAAGGACTGACATCCCCCAACCGATCTTCATTCCCAAACTGCTGCCGTTTGCCCCTTTGCACACTATGAATTTCGATTTAGGAAAATCTCTGATACAAGATTTAGTATCTGAAGGGACGGGACTTCCATCACTATCCTGAAAGCTTACCTGGCAATGCCAGGACATCTTTCTTGGCATATAATCCCATTCCCTTATGCAGACATATATCACTCCCGGCCATCCTCCCTAGAATAAATTAAAATCCTACCTTTAAGCCTCATTGAAACAGCTTTTTCTGACACCAGGTTAGTTTCTTCCTACATCCCACTCAAAGAATGCTACAAGCACTTCCTCCCATCTCAGTTTTCGGGCAGATTATCCAACACGTCAGTCACCACACTTCCCACTCTTCTGCCTGCTTGCCCCTCTGTGTCTGAGGAGCAGGGGACGAAATGCACCATTGCAGGTCAGCTTGTAACAGAAAACCTCTCGTCTTTCTTTCCTGACCATCCTGCAAAGTCACTTTCCAGCCTAAGCTCCACCAGCCTCTCTTTCCTGCTGTTCTACCTCATCTATTAACCCCTTCAATTACTCACCACCCTGCTCACTTCACAGATCTTCATCGCAGTCAGTATTATCATTACAGGTATTCGCATCCTTGCAACTCAGCCTACGTTTCTCCAAACCCAAATCTCATTTTACCTTCATTCTGTATTTCTAATCCCACTCAGCCCTCCTGCACTGAGGGAGGCAATTCTGCAACCGCACAAGTGGTAACTTACCCCACTTACACAACTGGCTGTGGTGAACTCTGGCAAAATAACACAGGTGCTGGAATTTCAAGAACTGAGGTACTTTTGTTCTCAAATTTGTTAGGTAACAGAGGAAAAAGACATTTTTAGAAAACTTTCATCTCTCAGCTGCCTTCATGATAAACTCAATTCTGACTTTTTGTGACTTGGCAAGACCTGACCATAACTATGCAAAGCACCTTGCATGACACTTTCCTGCCAGCAGAAAACGGAGTGCCCAAACCTAATGGAATGTTTTTGTAACAGACGTACAATACATTTTCTTATATTCATAATTTTCAGGGCACAGACAAAAGCACCAGCTGAGGAGAGCACTGGTTAGAGATGCCTGCAGTGCTTTATTCCCAGTACTGTAAAGAAGCCTTGAACTATTTGTAAAAGATGAATGCTTTTGGTTTGAAATATTTGCTTTGAATTTACTTTTTGAACTGATGGGATGAGGTCCCAGGGGAAGAAAAATGAGAAAGAGGTTCAATATGTGCAAGGGCTTTAGCTGTCCACACTGTGCTGCAGTCTGGGTGATGCTGAAGAGAAGCAGATACTGCTGCTCACTGTCAGAAGTGCTGGGAGGGCGAGGGAAGGAAGGTCTCCCACTACCTCCTGGGTTTTTTCACCTGCCTCTTCCTTCAGTTCCTGAAATTCTCAGATGTGTTGAGTGCACAGGACACAAAGAACTGTCTTTGGAGCCTCATACTGTGCTGCTGGAGTCCTTAAAAGAACAACTCTAGGGAGACACAGCAGGCAAGCACAGAGGCGAATGCGGTGCTGGCCACACATCCACAGACTCAAAGCAGAAAGTGCAGGTCCTTCAACCTGGAGCACGGATCACAGGCTGCTGTAACTGAAAAGAGGGTGTGGAGGAGACAATCGATTTGCTTCCTGGGATCAAAACAAAAGGGTTTCATTCTATCTGTTCACATGCTGACAGCACTCTGCCCTCATCCTGAGAGCACTGAAGAAAGACCAAGACTGTTTACTTTCCTGATGTATTAACACTTCAAAGGGAAAAGAAACCAGAATTTTTTCGAGGACTTGAGACTACTTTTTCCAACCTCTTAACTTTAAAACAGCCAGATTCAGGAAGGGAATATGATGTTCCTATCTGTTAGAACCACAAATGAAAAGGGGAAGAGAGAAGTGAAGCTGTAAGTGGTAAGCCTTAACAGTTGTACAAAAACCTGGTCCATCCAGTCATGAGAATTGTTTCCTGACTACTCTCCAAACTCCTGCGATCCTGGATGTGTATGCAAAATCCAAAAATGAGAAACCCTGGGCTATTTTATATAAGGGCCACCACAAAGGACAATAGTAACCAGCTGATCAGGGCCACAGTAGTGAAAGAAGAAATGTCACCAAAGCAAAACAATGAAACAAGTAAAACTTCCCCAGAATATGATATGAATGCTGGCTGGAGTCCCAGAAGCAATGACAACGACTTTTGCAGACCCACAGAGAAAACTAAAGATCTGAGTAGAAAGAAATGGCACTTAGGATGATGTATAGGAAGATGAATAATATAATCACAGAACTACAGTGAGTGGTAAGAATAGTTTAAAATATGCAGTTTGTACGCACAGCGATAGACAATTTTGATTAACTTAGTACAATATGAAAGGCAGTGAAACTGAGAAATGGCCTGTAAAACATTAAGTACAAACCACTTTTTAGTAGTATAATAATTTTGCATTTACCCAATGTATTTCTGGCTCACACTTAATACCTTGATTTCCCCATTTGCCAGGGTCCCAGATTTACCTTTTAGTTCCTAATTATTCTCTTGAAAACTGCCTTCTCTTTTATAACTTTGTCCCCTACGATTGTCCATACAATGCTTCCCGTAATGAAAACCTGCTTCTCAGTTGGGTCAGATGACATGAATCCACAAAGCCATTCTGCTTTTTTTCATATATTCTTTTCTCTTAAACTAAATGTCCCCCACTTCCACCTTCTCTGTTTTGACCGTTTGATATATAAAGCAGCTGCTATTTTAAGAATAAAAGCCGACCCTGTTATACCAGCATTTGGAGGCTACAGTTCCAAAGCCTCAGGGAAAGAGTTCTCTCTCTTCAGCATCTTCCTTGTGTTAGTCCCAGACCAGACACAATGCACTGCTAACTCAGGTCACCACTGCACCAGCCAGCGTCCGCTTTATGTATATGGCATACTCAGAAAAGGAAATCTCTCATGTAGTCATCCATTATCCCTGCTCCTAGTTCTTTCATTTTGCTCTTATTCATGTAATTTCTGTCACTGAGAAACAGGAACGGAAAAAAAGAAAAAATCAATACTGCCATTGCCTGCATCATCTTAAGTTTTCTTCTTTGTAGCACTTAAGTCATTTTCCAGTTAGTTTCTCTTACTCCTTTACTGAACCTCCCCAAAGAAGCACAGATACATAACAAAGTTGCCATAACAGATATTGATTGCATTTAACATCTCTCTTCAATGGAACTATATTTATTCTGCAGTTAAGCAGCTAATGCTCAGTTAGCGCCTGAGCAGAAATCCACAGCTCTTGCTACTTCTCTCTAGCTTAGGATTTTGTTTTCTTTTGAACAGCAGAACTCCAAAGTAACTCACTCACTGGAGCTGTTTTACCTATTCGCTATTCAGAAATTCCCTCAGGCTAAAAAAACCCCAAGAAACCCCAGCGGTGGCATTTTTAGAGCACTTGCCCAATCTCTTTGAATTTAAAATCTCACTAGAGGAGGTGGCCAGACATTGGCTAGCTCGTCCTGAATAAACCCTTCTACATCCGTTCATCACAGTACCTGGCTAATCCAATGTAGGCAGAAAAATCTAGCAGCTTGCATTAATCTTCACAGAGTTTGAATAAAGCCAGGATTTGACTGTGGGACAAACACTGTTGTCAGAAGTCAAAAGCCTCTCAAAAAAGTATATAAAGAGCTGCATGCATCATAAAGGAAGAAGCCATGGAGCAGTACCAAATAAAAGCACCCCCCAATAAAATTTTATCTCCCTAAGAAATACTGTCTTCTAGTCATTTTAATATTATGTGTAGGGGGAAAGAGGAAATAATATCTCAGGACCATGCATTTTATACAATTTCTTTCTTTCCTACCTCTTTACACTGCACTTCTGTGGATATGCTTCAGATAAACACCTGGTCATAACTAGCTCACAGCTGCATTGCGCCTCATAAACCACTTCTGGACGGGAAAGCATTCTTAAAACGTGCATCTCAGCTCCAGCAGCTTCCGAGACAGTAAGCGACAATTGTTTCTCCCTCAGTGACTTGTGGTTTTTAAAACAGGATGATCTCCATGACCAACCCAGTACTGCCACAGAAGGGGCTAAATTCTTATTTTCTTGATTTCATCACACAGTAATCTGACTGAACGCAATACTGAGGTTTTCCTTATCCAACCTTTGCAGGCCAGATGTCCTCAAGACGGGCTCACATCAACACGTCAGCAGAGTAACTGATTGTGCCGACAAAGTTCTGAGCCTTTGACCCAATGTCAGCAAACATGACACTCAAAGACGTGCAGAAAGGAGGTTCCTTTCAAGCAAACTGAAAACCAGCCCCAGGCTAGCAGGGAGACTCCAGAGAGAGCTCGCAGAGGGACAAGCTGCCTCGCACCCTGCATGCAGCCAGCAAGAGGCAACCAGGTGCACCGGGCGCTCCACAAATGCTGCAAGACCACCTTGCTTGGGGGACCCATGTGCTTCCAAGCTAATCACTGATGGGCACATTTGGGTATCACCCGGACCGTGGCTTCTGAGACTTCAAGATACACAGCCCAGCTCAGTCCTACCACCAGACCTCCCTCTTCGACCTTGGGAGATTCTGCCATCCAGCAGCTCTGGACTCCTAGCACCAACTGAGAAGAAACCATTGCTCCACAGGGTTTGGAGCAGCAGCTCACAGTCAAAAAGGGTCACCACCAGGTCGTCTTTATGAGCTTTTGTGAAAAACTTTCAAGGAAGGGCAGACAGGAACGCAATACAACAGAGCACCCTGGAGCAAATGCACCCTTGTGCAGCCCCGGGTTTAACACACCCTTGGGCAGGACAGCACACCTACAGCTTTGCACAGGCATGCAGAGAAACACCCCCCTCCTCTGGCATCACAGTGAGTGAGTACCACCACCAGTGCCTGCACAAGCCCACGCCTCCCAGAGACGAGGCTCTCCCGACCGATCCCTGCGCGACAGCACATGCTCCCCCACTGCAGGAGCCCCACAAAAGCCAGTCTCCCCACAAGGACGCAAGTCTCCCAATGCGCTGACTAGCAGATCCCTACCTCACGCTGAATGCTACCTCTTCTCATGACTCCAGGTTACTAGAAGGGGAAAGTGGCTGGGAAGCAAGTATCTTAGAAGGAGCGGGGACACAAAGAAAAATGACAGAGGAAGTTCTCGCCTGTATGGTTTTTGTCACAAAGGAAAAGCAGTTAGTAACACAAGCAGCATCAGATCCCAGCTGCAGCAGTCAGCATCTCTGCCTCCTGGAAGATAGAGAGGGGGGTTGTATTTGCTGCCATGATCTTGGTATATTTTACCACGTAATAAAGAAAAAAAAACGCAGCTACAAGTGACAAGCAGTCTTTTAACCTCACAACGCCTTTTCTTCCCCACGTAACAGTATGCCTCCTGTATTCCAAAGCTCTCAAGTTTTGATGTTGCTTTCCTCCTTTTTCTAACCAATACAAACATAAACATATCCATGATCCTAATCTATCCCAACAACAATTAATGTACTTACTCTTTTACTAGGTGACTGGACAGAACTAGCTTAGTTCTTGAACTGAATGGAGACTAATTTAAAGTGATTATTTCCTTGATAGCTATTAACACAATTCACTCAAAAAGCACTTCTGTCAAGGTTAGTACCATAATTAATAGAACTATGGCTGTACTATTTAAGTACTTTTGAATAGTTGCAAACCTAAATGCTTGAATAGAGCTCTAAGTTTCTACAAAGTACTGATTCCAAAAGCAATCCAGTGAACTGCCGAAAAGAACATCATGAAAATTTCTGTTCCTTTGACTGGCTTAGTTCTGTTTACTTAAGCATGGGGAAATTTCCACCCTTCAGTCACCAGCCCACCAGGACATACTACGCCACCTTCCCCCCACAAAAAGCTGTTACTCAGTGTGCATCTCCTTCCTGCTTTTATTATTTGCATCTCTTTCCAACTTCTCCTTTGGTCTCTGCCCTCTGAGAACAGAGGAGGAAACTACAGGACTTAATAGTGGTATTCCTACAAAAAGAAGGAAGATCAGAGAAGTAGGGAGAAACGAAGACCTAACAAATATAAGAAGTGAGGAGCTGTATCCAACGGAACAGATACCAAAGAACTGGAAGACTTACTCTCAGGAGCACTACAACAAACGTCACTGTGATTCCGTCACTCCAGCCATGCCCTGTTACAATAAACATAACTGACTCAGCTACAGATGTCCTCTGGGCTTTACCTCAGGCACTGAGCACGTTTTCAGCAAGGGACTTCTCAGGCGGTAGCAGACTGAAATACAGAGGCAAGGTGACAGGACCCCTTTCACAGCAGATCCCAAAGGGTCCCCTGACTGCCACCACAGCCACCTGCCCACTTACATCTCTCACGGCCTCTGGCCTCCAAGTTTGCTCATCAGGACATGACTGCTACCTCAAACATGGGATGTCCTCAGTTTCTCTCATTTAAGCAGAAAGGGGTGACTGGGGGCGGCAGGGGCCTATGGGGTTATTCCATGCCTTTTTTCAGAAACAATACAATGTCTGAGGAGTCTGGCAGGATATCCTGACCAGGTGTGGCCACGTACCATAACCTTATTCTCCATTTCTATTTTGTCAGTTTACATTTAAGAAAGGAATTATTTTCTGAAGTAAAACCAGACAACATATCAGCTGCTGTGTCCCGTTCTGCCCCAACTCACGAGACAGATGCATGTTGCTGCTTTTGTCAGCCAAGCCATGAGGATCTCCAAACCACCCCTCCTCTGGCAGTAGTAAAGGCTCTGATGTTTATCAGGGACACGAGCGCCACTCACACACCACAGGTGACAGAACTACTGTGGTTTAAGAAGTTACCACCTCCAGGACGTGATAACTGTCCAAAAGATCACTAAATAGAACAGCTTAGCACTCACTTGCTCTCCTCCTTAAGCTTAAAGCCACAGAGGCATTTGAACTCATCTCTTCCATTTTTCCGCTGAGGCTGGCTAAGAGCATATCTGGCAGCCAGCCGTTATGGCGCAGCCGATGGGCAGGGGGTCACCAGTGCAATTGCTGCTGACCGGGTAACCATCCACACGCGTGCTATTCTGCACCCAGCAGTACGTTAACAGCACAGAGCAGTGGGCACTAGCCAGCCCCCACCTGGGAATATCCCTGCAAGTGCAGAAACTCAGTCCTATCAGTAGCCTGGCTGGACTGTTAGGTGCTCCTTTCGGTGCCCCCTTCAGTGCCCCCACATGGGGGTCTCTCCTCTGCCACGCTTTTAGACACAGAAGCCGGCACAGGGAGGGAAGTTCAGAGGAAACATCCCCAGCAGCTCCTTCAACAGAAGGTAACACACCAGCAGAATCTCTCACAGTAGAAACAGCCCGGTAACACTTAGAGCCCATCAAGTCAACGCAGGATTGCACTGTGCTAGAAGGGATACGTGGTACCTGCAACATACATAAAGCTGCAATATAACCTGAAAAAAGAAAGGGTATTAACATGGGCATTTGCATGAACATACTCCAGCTGCAGTAAAGCAGCATAAGCTGTATACGGTCTCATCCGTCCCCAGAGCCATTGGTGTCCAATGCCAAGCAAAGTGCTGCTGCTTCAAGGGCAGAATTAGAGTGGGGAATGCATTCTGAAAACCTGCGAGCACAACTGATAAGGAAGGTGACAATCGCTAGACCTTGTTCTGCTTGATGGCAAGGAAATGAGAGGGTTTATGCTATTTTCTCTTGACTAAACACAGCACACTTGCCAAGCAGTCTTGAGAATTCTGCAATTCTATGCTTAATGCTCTACAAAAACTGTTGTTGTGAAGAACAAAGGGGGTTTTTTTCTCCTTTTGCTAAATAGCATATACAGGAAATTGGAAAATGAAACTCGGAGAGAGTCCCCAGAGAGGCACTAAGGAAAAGCTATCATAATATGGCATTAAGGCAGTATGATTCACAGATAAAAAACATCAAGGGAAAAGTCAAACCAGAACAAAAAGAAGGTCTACTAGGTAAACTACGTTCTGGATACCAGAGGTACAGAATTTTCCAAGGCAGCGTGTGCATGAAAAATACTCCAATATTTTGGAAGTAAATTTGTACTAAAGGGGCTCCCAATCAGAAAACGCCTTAAGCGTCTAAGTAAATTTCTGAACATTCCCTCAACAACATTTCAAGCTAAAAAAGAACTTAAAGCGGCTAGTGTTAGTGTCCAAGCCAAACAAGTAAAGGGAACAACATCAACAGACAAGGGAACTAATTGTTTTGGTTTGGGGGCAGTGGGTATTTGTTTTGACCAAAGCAAAAATTATCCCAGCAAGTTTAAAAGCCATGAAAGAGAAGTCATCCCAAAACAGTAAAAGACAGTTAGGATCACAAATGATCCCAGCACTCCATGAACTTAATTTGCTGCTGTACTGTTTCTACAGACCAGTGCACTGACGCATCACAGTGGACATTTTCTCTCTTAAAAAGCTTCACTTCACAAGTTGCCTCTGGGATTTGGAAATCTTCATGTTATCACTGAGATATCCAGTAAACAGTATGAGAAGATAGCCTAGTTTAACACCCCAACAGTGGGCACAAGATTAAAGCTTTCTGTCACACACTTGTTTACAGAACGTTTCCTAGTCATGACTATAAACATCTCATTGGAGCTTTTTTAATGGTCAGTTACAAGTTTTGATACAAAAAATAAATACTTATGTCATTTGCTACATACATAATAATGTGTGACAAAAAAGTGATGAGTAGGTATGTGAGAAAAAGTGATGAGCTGATATGCAAGCTACATTGACAGAGTTATTCCCTGCAGGCTCAGGCTCAAAATATTTTCTTCCTCTTCATTACTTTTGATATGCAAGATCTCTTTAGTCCATTTCTAACTACCAGTGCAGCACAGTTTGAGTTGAACTGCAATATGTTACTAATGGCAACAGCAGTAGTTTTTCATGTTGGTTTCACTAAAATTGTTTCACCTTGGAACCGTGCAGCTGGACTCGGACAATAGGTCACCCCTCGGAGGTGTGACAGGGCTGCCGCTGCTGTCAGCAGTGCTGCGCTGGCTCCTACTGACAGGGAACTGACCCCGACAGCTGCTGTGTTTTCCAGTAAAATTTAGAAAGATGACATTGCCCTTCCCAGGAAGAGTATTCCCACACTACAAAAAGATTAATCTACATGCACACACTTGTTTTATGCAAGACAAACATACCTCATTCCTTCTGTAGACCTGTTCTGGTAGTTACGGTAGAGCTGCGGAACGCCTAACATAGCCTCGGTGAACACTGCAAGGAAGCCCAGCGTTTCCACAAAGAGAGATGAGTCAAGCCAGAGGTAAGTGATGTAACCGGTCACACCAGTGAAGGTCAGGACACACTGCACATAGTCTGTAAACTTGCTCCAATGCCAAAAATAGTTCAAGTCAAAATCTGCAACAGAATAGGAACGGGAGAAGAATAAAATGTTTTCCCAACTGGACTCAAAGTTAATCATGGTGTAACTGAGAACTGGGAAGCATGAGGGAGTCACTGTCAGTCTTTGGAGGTAGGGGAAGGTAGAAATGAGGGAAAGGATTAAAAAAATAAAAACAAAACAAAGAAACAAAGCAAACCCCCCCCAACCCCCATCAAACTCAAAAACACAAGAAAAATACAAAATAGGAGTCCTGATTTGGAAAACATTCTTTGGGTGGTGTACAATAAAGAAACAATAAAACAAAGATCTGCAAGCTACCAAAATATTTATGAAGATGACTTTCAGAGAGAGAGCATTGATCTTCACGTATCAAACATGACGAACTCTGGATACGACTCTAGCAGAGCTGGCACAGGAACTGTTCACAAAAAAACTTCACAATACTAAGTACCAGCCCCAAGCACAGGAACGCAAGCGCTCACTCTCTCTTCCTTCAAGCTGCCTCAATCCAAGCTGCTCAGAAGGTGGCCGAAGCCCACAGCTCCGTTCCCTGTTGCGGTGCAGCTGCCTGCGGCGAAGGGCAAGCTGCCATGTGCAGCTGGTAGAGCTTTACTGAGATAGGTGCAGGACTGCAACAAGAATGCCCACTGGAACAAGACCTCCCACACGTCACCACCCTCCACTGCAAGTGTAAAATGCGCTTCGCTGCTGCCTTTGCCGGTACCCATGAGTGCAGGGTGCACACACCCATTTCTGCATCCATCAGAACAAAACACTCCACCACAAAACACTGTATCCTCTCTTGAGAGCAGAAGGGAAAGAAAAAACCAACCATGGCATTTGCTTGGCACATTAACAGCATCCCACTGGAAGATACGTAGCTATCTTATTTATGAATAATAAAATATACATACCCATTACCATTGACTGTATAGCAAAAATAATAACAATTTTCAACATAAGAACTCTGAAATAACTGTTTATTAGCAGGTGCTGTTCATGTCTTCCTTTTGTAAAAGCACTTGAAGTTAAAAATACCCACCTCAGACCAAGTGGATTCTGTTAATTATCAGGACAACAAGCCATCATCCTTACATGGTTATTACAACCAGCCCAAAAACGTGCAACACCCACCACATCACTACAAGATTTCTGCTGCTGCCTCCTCAGCAGAAGTACAGAACGCTACAAAAAAGTCCTGCTGTTAACTCGGGCGAGGAAGACACTGACCTCCGTTAAGACTAACGGCAAACTGAGTGAAACGGGACTACAGGCGCCCAGCTACCTAAGGCTACGTACACGTGCCAAGTAACAGTTTCATTTTCTGCATCTTTTCATACTTTCATATTACCAGGCCGGCCCTCAGACACCCCTCATTAACTAGCCTCCCCTTTTTAGTACCTGGCACAGCTGTGCCTCAGGACAACTATGGACTGCATCCGGCTGAACCACCGTATGCTGCCACACAAAGAGGAAGGGCAGACGGGCCAGGAGCCATGTCCAACCTGTACCATTGTCCGTCACCACCCAGAACCAAATTACATAATCTGTGGCAAAGCCACTGTCAATGTAATGTTGACCTTCAGTGTTTTATGGCAGTGAGGACTCAGCCTCAGAATTCAGGGACACAAGACTAAATAAAAGGTAGACCCAGTGCCAGCAGAGCCCACACAGCACATGAGCATCATGCATTTCTGGAGGTTTGTGAAGGCTTTCCTTTTTGGAGATGAAGAAGGAACAAAAGAGAATGAAGCAGAATAAGGACAACCACAAAAGCTGGAAAAAATGATCCATTTTAATTCATCTCTATTGCATTTTCTGGAGAGGAGCAGAGTCAATGAGGACCTCTGACAAAGTAGATGGAGTAAAAGACACCTAAAACTCGCGTTCCTTTCACTTTGCCTGACCTACACCTGCATAACATAAAACAGTGAGAGGCATAACAGAGTAAATTGACACTAATTTTGTTAGCCTCACAAGCAACACAAAGCAAACGGCCTGACCCCACACAACAAATCTGACACTACACAACTGCCACGCTCACAAGAGATGCTCTCTGGGACAGGCATGTGGGCTTACAACAGGGACAGAACAACAAACAGCAGAAGAAAAGGGGATGAAGACAAAGATACGAGTTGGTGAGGTTTCAGGCCATTTAAAGAAAAAGCAAACTAAAGCACTGGCTTTTAATACTCAAAATGGCAAGCGTCTCATTTTAAGTCTGAGCTCTTGCATTCAAACATGCTGGGTGGAAAACCTGCGTTTACTTTCCAGCAAGGGTCATTCAACTTCGATAGCATTCAACAGGTACCATCTCAGACCAACACCTACAACTAGCAGCTGCTGGCAAGAACACGGGAAGCACACAGACAGTTTCAGCCCTAGAAGAGCCCATCTTGGCCTTTCAGATTGCTATATAATCATGACACCTCAAATCCGAGACTCAGTAGCATAACTTTGGGTCTGGCCGCCCTGCTGCCTTGGGCATGCGGGACCCTTGGCCCCTCTCTCCTGAAAGCCTCCCAGCAGCTCTCAGGGCTGGCCTGCATATGCTGTGTTTCTCCTCCCACGTTCTCCACATGCTCAAGGATCGCTTTTAAAATACCCATCCCTGTAAACCAAATCCTTATATCCCCAACTTCATTTTCATAATAGAAATGAAAGAACTATATCTACATGGGGGTGCAGAAGTTTCAGAAGTTCACGGAACAAAAAAGCCAGCATTTTTACAGCTACCTTGAGGCCAGCTACAGAATCCATGGATGCAAACACTCAAAGACGAAGTCGCCTCCTGCCACACCAGCTGTTCAGGTGCGTACTCGGTACTGTTGCCCCGAGGTCCATTTCCATTCACCTAACTACTAACACCCATGAACCTGGCATTTGGCAGCCAAGAAATCCAGTAATGACGATAATTTACTCATCATCTTTTGTCCAGAAATCTTAAGTATTATTTCTATTATAATAACATGCATAGATGAGAAAACTTATGTGAAAAAGGACTTCAGGTGAAGCAGGAGAGTTAATTACTAGCACAGGAAAGAGAGTGAGATTCTTTTTTGCTCAAAACTATCATAAGCTACATAGTCTCCATTTCACTATACTAGGTTATGAGCAAATTCTGCTATAAATTTTGCTTGGTAATGTCTTCCTGAAAGACAGACAGACAAAATAAGACAAGAACAATCATAACCTTGCTAATAGTCTTAAAGAAAAACATCTTAATTATTTTAAAAACAAACCAATACATAATCACTAATTGCTCTATTTAACAGATGTATTCTCCAAATGCAAAAGCCTATTTTAGGATGCTATACATCACCAAAACTGCATTACCAACTCCTTCCAAGAAGTAGTAAAAGAATGACTGAACTTTAAAGAGAAAAACCCACTGAAAAAAATTAAAAGAGAAAAAAAAAGGTAGAGAATGGCACACCTGACCTTTCATACAGGTCATAGTTTCTCTGGCCCTTACTTGAACTGCTCAACTGTTTTGCCACATGATTGCTTCTTTTTAACCAAGGCTGAAGCTCATCTTCACTGACAAATGGGTTCAAAAATTCAGAGGGGAATAAGAATAACATACCCATCACTTCAAGGTTCGGAAATAAACTGTGACTCATTTTTCCAAGTGGCTCACTTCTCAAGGGGGCCCAAACACAGTAGTTCTGTAATAGAAGCTATATACTTCCAAAGAAAAAAATGTTGGCTGCACTGAGTACTGTGGCAGGTATACACAAAAAAGGCTTTTAGATGCTTAAAAACAAAAGGGAAGTCTCCCTTAAAAAAAGAAGTTTTAAATATAGAATAAAATCCACATGTCTGTGCAGATCAGTCCCATCACCATTCATACAGAGCAACCCACAGCAGAGGGGAGAGGCAGACGTAGCCACAATCATCTCAAGAAGATAGCTGGAGGACACCAAGCAGTGCCTTGGGCCAGGCATCTGAGGCACAGATCTGAACAAAGTTATAAAAATTATTGCAAACATTCACACTTGAAGAGAATTATGAATAATAAACATTATACTGGGATTTTTTTGCCCCTCTCCCCCAGTAAACAGTTCCTTTTTTTTAAAGGGACAAAACAAGAAGTCCCACTGCACCACAATTTATTTCTATTAAATGTCTTAAAATCTGTCCAAGTTAAATCTGACTGTGTATCTTTCTATTCCTTGAAATGGGAAGGCACTGCTTGCACATTTGCTAGCTCCCCATCCTACCCAGAGAGAAATTCACAATGCTAGTTTGCAACCACACTCTGTTGACGCAGTTCAACTGGTAACTCCCAGTCACTAACGTCCTGGGTTGATCTGAATTGGCATTACTGCACTGGAAGGTACTATATATTATTGCCCATGCCTGACCTCTTTAATCCACTCAGTGAGCTGCATTTTAAGCATGTTAATCCATTGATAGATGAGAGATTTATGTTGGAAAACCCTATTGATGCTCAGGGAAGGAGCAGCTCAGTAGGTTCTTTGTGCACTGACTGGAGAAAAGTCTACACAGCTCGAGGGTGAAGAAAGATGAGATTAAAAGACCTCCTCTGGGAGGCACATGCAATGTAAAGCAGGCAGAGATAGCATTGCAAATAACCATGGTTAGCACTAGTCCTGCCAAAATGCAAGTCGTAAATTCAAGATTCTGGTGTGGCATAGATGCAAGTGACACAAAGAAGAGTCCACAGTATCAACTTTCACTTGAGGATGACACAGAGGTCCAAACAGTAACATTATTTTTAGTCAAGAAGTATTTTATACCAAGTCAGCTACCATGCTATTTCCTTTTGGGAAAGTGAAGCAAAGACTTTGACATCCTAAAAATTATTTACTGTAGCTCTCAATTTCTCTTCCTAGCAGCATCTTATTTTGTGCCTTGACCTTTCTAATTCTGTACCCACATCCTGCACTATTTTCATTTATACTTATCTTTAGTTATTTGACTCAGTTCCCGCTTTCTGTTTGGTTCCTTCTTGCATTTGATGTCAATTAAAAGCCTGCAATTTACATTCCCCGTCTTTGCAAGGTGGGAGAGTTTGCATTTGAGCCCTTTGTATAGCTGCACCAAGGAACCTAACTCCTTCCTTCTTATGAAAGCTACTGGTTTTGTTTTACTGTGCTCCCTCCCACTTCTTATAAACACCATCAATTCACAGCCGTGCACCCAAATTCCCTCCTATAATCAAACCCTTGACCTCCTGTATGAAAAACAGTGCTCACCAACTTATTCTAAGAGCATGCTGGACTGTCTCTGCTCCCGAGTGCCTTCCTAAACAGATGCCTGGGCAGTGAATCCTCTCTCCCCTGGCTTACAGCAGTCCTGTGCTTTGGGAGACTGCAGTGCTGTTCAGAGAACCTGCACTTTCCATCATCTAACTCTGCACCACAGTGCCTGCCCACCTGACCTGACTGCTCCCGTCACAGCCTACTTCTGCACGCAATCAAAGGAGTCCAGCCCAAGCCATCAGATGTCCAACGCTTCCCTTCACAGCACCAGAATCCAAAACCTGAGGGCTTAGATGCTGTGAAAGAGGCTGATAACGGTAACTCAGCCAACCTGGAACAGTTACAAAAGGCAGTCATGGCTGGAAGTTATTTCAGGTTATTATCCATAGTCTGTTTACTGTAAAATGTACAGACAGTTCAAGGATGCAGGAGTTGGAACCTGCAACTCTGCCCTGCCATGGGCCCTAGCCACTGAGCTACGGTGCAACAGGCTCCCTGCTCTTTTGCTTGTCTCAAGAAGCCCATGGTCTCCACTGTAAAAGGGGTTTGGCTCTGAGCAGCAGGTCAGTGCAATGCCCCTCCTCATCCCAGCCTGGCAACAGGGACTTTGCACAGCCCGAAGATGCCAACTTGCATCCCCAGGTTGACAAGAGAAATTATCTCAGAGCTCTCACACCCTGAGTGAGTGCTCTAAGCTACACGCAGGCACTGCACTCAGCAGTTACATCTTAAAATAAGTAAGTTTTGGCACATGCTCTGAAGAGGACCTGGGAGGCACCTGCCACAAGAGGTGGGGCCCGGGCAGTGGGTTCTGAGCAGGGGGCTCTTACAGTTGCCGTCCTCCAGCTGCGGCGCCAGACACTTTCCTTCGAGCGTTATCCGTCTCCCTGGCAATCCTGATTTCAGATGCCTCATCTCAAAATAGCAGCAGGATTGCTGAGAAGCACGCTGGCTAGCACTTGAGCACCTTGCTCATTCCGGGCAGCCACCAGCCAGCAGGTGGGTTTCTCCAATCCTCTGTTCTGAAATTCCTGCGTACCCCACTAGGCACCCAGGAACTAACTGGGGTGATGAGAGAAGGCAGGCTCTGCATGACTGCTACTGGGTGATCCACATCAACTACACATCCAGCTAGGCACTTTCTTCTTTCCTTCAGAAAGGAGGAAGCAAGCAGCATTACAGGCAGACAGTGAGAACTGATACATTTAGATTTTCTTTCTTCCTTTTTTAAGAAGTGATAGAAACCTGCAAAATGCTGTCTGAAGCCAGCACTTCTTTTACAGTCACTGGGACTGAAAAGGGACTTGTTATGTTCCATTCATGCTGCAAAAGAGAAGAAATAAGAGCTTAGCATCACAAACTTCTACCTCTGATCCAAACCGCTAACCTTTTGGGAAAAAAATTAAGGAATCCACCACCTTGCACTGTCTATATAAATATGCTAACATCACCGTTCTCCATCTCCGTTCCTTCAGGCCTCTGACCCAGGAATTTCTGCATCTCTGTGTATCTGCACAGCCCTGTCACCACAGTACCTAGGCATCTCTCCATGTGCCTTTACCTTACAACATTCCCACCTACAGGCTACTGTCATCTGGCCTTCACACCGAGTAGTACCCAAACACCATCACTTCATTCTCTCTAGCACATCTAAGGTGAGAGCAAAGTATTCCAGAGGGTCTTGAACCTTCTGAAAGTACCATCCCAGCCTATACCGAACAAATTACTGTCATATAATGAAATCCATTATTTACATCCCTTGGCCCATACAGTGCCTTTCCTTGGCCACATCTAGACTGATGTCAGGGTTTCAACAGAGTCAATCTTCTTAGTATTTGACTCTCCTTAAAGCCCCAGCACAAAGTCCTTGAGTTAACAAAAAAAGTAATCAGTAGATTTTCATGTCAGTGGGGTAAAATGTCAAATCCTAACTGCAGAGAAAAAGAGTGAAAGCCTGACCCAAACAAACCTTGAAGATTCATACAAAGAACTCATGTTTTAAAAAGCTCACTGGCAGTTTTGCTGCTTGGTGGAGGACTGCTGAACACCTGAGATTAGAAGCTCAAGTCTGACAAAACTTCCTCCACATCAACATTATCACAGTCTCCCTCAGTCTTCCGTAGTTTGAAGGCAAGTACTTGCCTTGGTGCTCTTTGCCTCATTTCACGTGGTGTCACCAGCTTCTAAAATCTCCTGTGCTGGGTCTCCGTTTTGTCACATCAGGTTCATGTTTTTTCCCCACAATCAGGGTTATTGCTCACTCTTCTTCCTCTTTCTCAAAGAAGTTATATGTAAAAGGGATGAAATTTTTCCAGCACTGTCCTCCCCTCAGGGATTCTCACTTATCTTCCATACTGTCCCCCAGGACAACACACCTCCCAAGCATCAGCAACTGCTCTGCCTTCCCTCTTCAGGTCCTAGGAGGTCCACTCTACTTCCTCACCAAAGGGAATTAGTAACTGCAAGGCTAAGAGATACATGTTAGTTACAACTACTTTAAAAAACAAAAAAACCCACACACAAATGCACTGGTACATATAAAAAAGTCAAGCAATCCAAACTATTTCATAATACCCTGCCTTTCCCATTAATTTGCTACTTTCCTGATTTTATGGCCTTTGGTTTAAGGTAAACCTTTGAATACCACTGATTCAGTGGTCTGAGCAGAGACACTTAGCAATAACACCTATATTGACCATTTGTGAACCTTAAAGAACAGCAATTAAAAAGTTACATTTAGTCTGAAAGTTTTACCTCTGTTGTTAGTAACACAAGGACAAGTAAGAATGAAAACCTGAAACAAAATATTCATATCCTGGGTACCTCCTGTGCAGCTGATACCGTTTGCCGTGCTATCCACAGTGTAATTTGTTTTCTACACAGCTTCAGTTCATGGAAGTCTCACAGTAAAGAGGGGGAAAAAAAACATTTTAGAGAAATATGCAGTTATATAAACCCACAAAATTAGGTTGACCTTTAACTTGTCTTTGACATTTTCCATTGTCTTACAACAGGATGCAGAATTGTTTACATCCTTATGCTGCACTGTTACCAGCTCTGTCAAAATTTTAATTTGTGTGTGTTTATATATACACCTAAAAATGCTTGCACACACATACATACCTCTTCCTCACAGTATAACTGCTAACATTATAAGCATTAAAAAGAAAGCAAAATTATAAAAGGGTTTTTTCTTCTAATATAGAGGAAGTTTCAGCAAGTACGGTATCTGTGAACAAGGCTCCAGCTGTTGGGCTCAGAGGCTGCCGGTGAGTGCCAGCTGTCTGGGAAATCCACATGGAGCAGCACAGCTCAGCGCCGCCATCCTGCACGGTACTGCAGAACGGGCACAACCAACACTGGGTGAGCCAGCAGCGAACTCCTGCCCTGCTCCCCTCCAAAAAAGCTTGCAGAAGCGTACTCTGGACTGGTCTCTTCCAAAGCAAGGACGTTTCTTGGAGTCCTCTTGGAGTTCTGCAGATGCTGTCAAGGCAATCTTACAGGGGGTACACTTGCAACCCCTGCTGATTGACCTTGTGCAACATAAGCCATCCAAACTCTGTCTTCTTCCCAAGCCATTCTGAGAGAAAACACCGGGTCTGTACTCCCAGAGCAGGCCAGTGAGATTAGGAGAAGAAAAAAAGGCAGACAGCCACCACTGCAGATACACACCAATAGTGCTACTGGGGCAAGGCACTTAAGCCTAGACATACCTAAATCAATCCAGTCATGGGAATTTCCTCAGTAACACTGCTGCTGAAAACACCTACCATGTACTGCTGCTTTGGCCTGTTCAGTGCAGAACAACTCTCGCCTCTTTCTATCCCAATGTACTGACCATGCTCAGTCACTGTCTCCACGAGACTATCCTGGCAGCCAGCAAAAGCAGCTACTAGCTGGCCTACAAGACGACTGATGAAGAACAGCCTAGTAACTAGGCAGATGTGGGGCTAGGAAAGCCACTGGCATGAGGCAGCTGTGACCCAAAGGAATTTGTGTTACAGAAAATAAGCTATGTATTTGAAAGGTGGAGTGAAAGCAGTATGAACAGCTTCAGAAACCACACGAAACAGAGAGAGCACGGACTCTGGGAGGAAGCCCTCCTCTCCAGACGCAGGGCAGGAGTGGAATGGGAAGCCCAGGGAGCACCACAGCAGAGTTCTGATGACTCTGGGCACCCAATGCCTTCGCTACAAACCCTCCTGGTTCTGCTCACCTCCTACACCAAGAGCATCAGAAGTCCCAGAGCAGGACAAGCTAAAGGAACAAATCCCCCAGCCCCTCACCTGCAGGCACAGCTCTGAAGTAAGGCCGTTGCTCCCAGCTGCGCTAATGATGGAGGCAGCAGATTAGAGCCAAGCTCGCTCTTCTTCTGGCTAGATACACCTTCCCATGCTAACTATAGAAAGAGACTTCTTTTTCTGACAGCAAGCTAAGCAAGGGTGATGAGAATGTCACAGCAAGAACGTGTAGTACCAAGTTACTATTTTTACAATCTTTTAGACAATATTTTACTCTATCCTCAGCATGGTTTATCGAAGCTAGCACCCCCAGCCCTACCATGCAGTACACAAAGGCCTCCACACAAAAGACTGAAAGGGAGTAAGTCAAGCACTGCAGAGCAGGCAGCCTTGGCTCTGAATCCTTAGAGTTATAAACTCACTATGAAAACAGTTTATTTTTAATAGTACCAAAACTTATTCTTTGAAGCTAAAGTCTCAGAAGATACCAAGAGTACTATATTAGAAACAATATGCACTTATCATCCTCCTCCTCATTCAAAGACTGCAATTAAAGAGACAAATAAAGGTTCTTTGAAATATTACAAACCCAAGATGTGCATTAGCCCAGACGCAGGCTGCCTCCGATCCCACCGTGCCAGGGACTACAGTGCCAGGCTGCGTGTATAACACAGCAAGTTCCCCCGAGAAACGCCGAAGGTAGCGCTCAGGTGATGCTTCACCCCCCTCTGAATTGCACATCTCCGGGGAAAATGCTGACTAGCCAGTAACTTGCCTCAAGAGAAACAATCTCTCTCTTTTTCAGCTCCCTCTGAGCTTGACATACCTGAGACCCTACCTCCTCTATTGTGAGGACACCACAAAAAGAAAGCATTTACGTGATTTTTTTTTCTTTTCAGATACTGCAGTCCGGCACACATACATGCACATCTAATTATATATACAACACAAAGCTAAACACTCCTAAAAATATAAACTACTCTCCTCATTTAGGATCTTTTTGTGGAAAGTTTAATCCTTGTTTCCTAGGTAACCCACCACCACTCCAGACAAATTCTAGCCCCCAAACTGGCCCTGCTAATTTAGCATCCAAACACAATAATGCCCTGTGCAACTGCCTCTTTTGCCAAAATAATGTCAGGTGGCCTTACATACATCTCTGGGCAATTGCCTCAGTTAACCACAGAATGACCTATTTTAGTATCGATAGTTGAACGCTTCAAAATTGTAACAAGCCCACAGAAAATGGTAGGAAGCTTTCTGCTCTTTTTTTCCACTTGCCTTGCTCCTCTGCCCAGTCCCTGCTACACACACGGAAATGTCAGACTATTTTTTAATTAACTGAACTGTGTTACAAAGATGCTAATATCTCAAAATAAGTGCACAATCTACTCCCTTCATCGGGCTTCCTTTCAAATGTCTATTGTAGTTAAGAATAACAGGGTAGACTGGCAAACAAGAATCCCATTTTGAAAAAAAGAAATTGTTATTTCTAGATTTTTGCTCTACACTGCAACAAAAGGAAGACTTTGGAATACCTCGGGAAGGATGAGGAGAAAGGGAAACATACAGCTGGGATTTGGGAAGTGAATTCAAGATTTTAATGTCTCTGATTTGAATTAAGGACCTTCTGCCTAGGTCTTTCCATGTCCTAAAGGAGCCTCCAGCCACGAGGCTATTGCCCAGTCAGGTTAGGAAGTGTCTCCTCTCAGCTTAAATTCTGCCCTTGCCAGACAGTTTTACCCGGCAAATTCATTTACATTATTTACGTATGTGTTTGTGAAGATGTGACTATTCACCAATGACAACCCTTAACCCCAACAACCAATTAGCAAATTTCTGGCCAGTAGTAGCAGAAAAAACTCAACTTACAATTTCTCATTTGCTACCATAAATATCATTTAAGCACACTGACATTTGTAAAGGTGACTATGGAATTTCATCCACTTTTAAAAAAAGAAATGTAGGTAGATGAATCTGGGAGTAATTTCAATTTCCATATGACTTTCTAGGGAAAGGGGGAGGAAAAAAAAAAAAGAAAAAAAAAGGGACTTCTGGTAGCAGAAGGTTTTCCAGAACCTACATGCCTGCAGTGTTCTCTCACAATCTTTAAACCAAAACTCACTCTGTTCACAACAAATCTGCACAAATCTAAATTACTGTATACTGCGACCAAACAGGAGGAATTTCCATACAAATGACTTCACTTGCATTAGCAGGAAGAATTTATAGGGAGGGAGACCAGTGCAGAGTTTCACTTGAGCACCTGCAGGCTGCCTTACTGATTACAGCACTTGTAACTGGAGGAGCCAAGCCAGAGCGAGCTACCCTCAAACAGAACTACCCTTCAACCTCCCAGCTGCTCAGCTTGAACGAGAGCAATCCCCCTTTGAGAGCCATCCCCCTTTGACGTGAGCCGTGGTTACACAAGATGCACTCCTGAACACCACAGCTGGTGAACACCTTGTGCCTGCAGTGCAATGCTCCACAGTCCATGGATCTCCAAGATCCGCAAAGAGAGGTATTAGGGTTAAGCAAGTTGATCTGTCATGAAGAGTTTGGTGGTGACCCAGGTGTGCACTCACAAATTGTTCACATTGCTCAGCAGAAGTTTAAGTCCCTCTCATCCGCCTCAAGCTATAGCACAACAACTGTTTAGCTCCCTGAAGTGTTTCTCATCAAAGCCACAAAACGTGGGGCTTTTTGTTTGGTTGGTTTGTTGTTTGTTTTTTTTTTTTAAGGTTTTACACACAAAAAAGAACAGGCCAGCATTTTAAGCCAGATCTGTGCACTTATTTGGTTCAAAACAATCCCACAAACCATTCTGTCAGTACAACTGAGGGGGCAAGAATGAGTGGAGGTGAAAAAGAAAGAGAGGATCAGGAATATCTTAGACTGCCATTGCTGCCAAATGTCACGGCACCCAGCCACTGCTGGAGGCCAAAGACTTTGACTGTTATGCCCCCTTCATAAATATAATCAGTTTTAAAAAGCACAACAAAGAAAACTCCACACCAAAACAGGCAGAAGACAGCACGCTGGCAGCACTCGCCAGTGAGATGACTCTGTCGCGACAGGGTACGGCCCCTCTCTTCCTGGCCTAGTGGTAGGGCGACTTGCCCTCCACTGCCGCGTCCCTTACACATCCCATGCTCCCAGTGCTGGGGACACAGAGAAAGGTGACCGGTCAGCCATCAGCAATGAGCTGCCAAACAACAGTTCTGTCCACAAACTCCTCGTTACACTTCTGTGCTCTTCTGTGAAGAAACAGTAAATTTCTTCAAAGACTAAGCAGTTCTTTGACATCAACTGTACACAGAAATTTAATGAGGAACCTGTGGATAAAACTATTTTAAGCCATTTCAGTATTAAGTTTGCTGTATTCCCTGAGAGCACAGTTACTTGTTCTTCTACAACCCAATCCCAACAGGGGGTGAGGAAAGGCACAAGGGAGTAAATAGTGTCTCTGAAGAGACAGTAAAAAAATTCAAGCCAAATGACATTTTCTGAAGTAACTGCTCCTGATTTTTACATGCCAAGGGATGCAAAGACAAGAAAGGTCAGCAGTGTAAAACCTTAACATAAGCAAGGAGTCATTCCAAGTTTTTTGTTTGTGTAAGCAGACAAAAAACGGTGGTGAGAGGAAGCAGAGAATTTCAAGACCAGCAACCATTTCTTTTCAAAGGCTATAAAAACTGGAGATAAGGAGAGGGGAAAAAAAGATACCTAGCAAAAACTGCACAGTTTGTGATATTTAGAAAGAACCTACCAAAAAGTCACTTTAAATAAGGAGGGGTTGGTAAAATTTTCATTACTATGACTATAAAATACACTTCAAATTTTAAAGAAAAGTGTCCACACACAAAATGCAGCAAGCTTACAAAGGCTACTGAAGTGTGTATAAAAGCCAAAGTAGTCTTTGTATTTTAGAAATGGTGGTATCGGTCCTGATTTTGGGGGGGGGGGGGGGGGGGGAACCTGAAATTCGTATACCTTACATGAAGAAACAGCAATGTTCTGAATATTTAAAATGTTGCATCTCCCGAGTTCTCATCAGGCTTTTGAGTTGCCGTAAGTAAGAGTAAAAAAGACAGCTTTAAGCAACTATTAAAAATAAAAAATGTTTCCCTGAAATACTCGGGATCTGTCTTGCTTTCACTAGTTTCTATGTCTCCATGGAATCATCCAGGATGAACAAGACTTGTTTTTTTAAATGTACAATGCAAGTAAAAATAAATCTGTCAGAACTGAATTCTGGGATTTGGAATGTTTCCCCTACCCATGGGAGGGAACATAGGATCCCAGTGCAGTAGATGCAATGCATACTGATCATAGAGCAGAGCAAAAAGAAAGTAGGGCACAAAATCAATGCACATGAAAGGAGATGTTCGTAAGTTCAGGGATAATGGTGGTATAGTTCCCTCCATAAGGAGGGAAATATGATGATTACTAGCACTCTGAGCATCTGGAGGGAGACTGCACGCACCCTGATCCTCACTGTAAATTGATGATTCACTGAAAAATTAACACCTCTTCCATGTTGATCCAACAGACGCAGGAAGCACCTTCGCGTGAACAGCTAAGCTACACCCCTTCTCCCCAACCCCACTCAGTATTATGTCATCTCCCCATATACTCAGAAACAACATACAACTCTTCTAGTAACAAGATAAAATAAAATTTAAGTTAAAAATATTTACTCAAAAATAAAACAAATTAAAATTTTAAAATGTGACTATGCACATTTCTAATGAGGCCTATGTCTGCCAGTCTATTAGTAGCATTTAAACCATTGAGCATCTACCACATAGCTTTAACGAGTCAAATACTAAATCTAAAGAATTACTGGCTGATGCACCGGAACCAGAGCTTAGAAAGCTTTGTCTGCTTTTGCAAGAACAATTTTTACTTTTTCAGTTTAATAAAAGTCTCATTTATTCAAACAATAAGAAACTGATTGGGAGCTGAGTAACACCCACTTTGTTCCATTTCTGAATAGTGGCTGAGAATATAAATGGACGAGGTGACCAGAAAAAAAATTAATTTTACTAAAAATCTATCTAAAAATAATACATGCTTTATTTTTTTTAAAAAAGCATGTTTCCACAGAAGACTTGGTACACACACTGCAGTTTATTTGCATTTTTTAAATTTGAATAAGTTATTCATTTTTCTATTTTTTCTATATTTTCTATATGAAAAAAAATCCACATTTCTATTTGAAATCCAATTTTAACTAAAACAGCTTGTTATAACTTACAAGTAATCCAATACATGGCTATTTAACGTATTATTAACATGACAAGAAACATAGTTTGAATGGATCACCTTATGCTGTTGCACTGGATCCGGCTAAGCCCCACAGCAGCCCGCTGTGCCGTGCTTGTGTGGGCAGGTGGGAAGGACAGGGTGGGCAAGGCCTTGGGAGGGGGCACAGTCGGGACAGCTGGCCCAGGAAGGGATGTCCCACGCCACATGGCACCTGCTCAAATACAAAAGCTGAGAGAGAGGAGGAGGAAGGGGGGGCATTTGCCATTTGTGACGTTTCCTTCCGGAGCATCCGCTACATGCGCTGAAGCCCCGCTTCCCAGGAAGCAGCCATGCATCGCCTGCCCATGGGAAGTACGGAATAACGTCTTCTGTCTCACTTCGCTTCCGCACGCACCACCTTTGCTGTTGCTTCATTAAATTGCCGCCTTCTTGACCTGCAAGGGGGAGTTTAATCTTATTTTCTTCTGCCCCACTCTGTTGAGGAGGGCAGTGATGGAGCAGCTTGGTGGGCACCTGGCATCCAGCCAAGGTCAACCCACCACAGCTGTATCATTACTAAACTGTATAGGTACCACACTTCCTTCATCAGCAACAAAACCTACTTCAGCATAATGACTGTATTGATACAGACGTCACCATGTGAACTAAATGAAAGACACAATGACGTATTTTATTCCCATATCTCTTACTTGATAATTCAAATTGTTATTTGCAAAGGCAGCTCCAATCATCCTCACCAAGAAAGAGGAAACAAATCTTTTACAACATAAGACTTCCTCACCACAGCTTCAATGAACTGAAGTCTCTGGAAATCAAAGAGAGATGGCTTGGGCCTTAAAGCAGGAACAACTGTTTGTGGGACAAGACTCTGAAGTGAATTCAGGAACAATATGGCTTGCAAAAAAATCCTTCTGTCTTAATTCTGTCTCTTCCTCGATGCAATGTCCTGCACAACCCTCCAGCAGCCCAGGCTGCAATCTGGAACATGACTGTAAGCCAGTGCTGCTGAACGCTCTGCACTGTCACACCGCTAAATGTCTAAATAATTTGTCCCAATATCTAATGTAATCATCTGTTTGGAAATTATCTATTTAGGGTGCATGCAACAGTAAAAAAAAAAATCAAGGGGGTCAGGGAAGAGAAGTTGCCTATTTTTGAAATGTGACTGTCATCTCAGTAAGATGAGATAGAGTATCAGTACAGGAAAAAAGTTACTTATAATACAAAGTTCAGAAGAAACAAATGTCTCCTATTGTTAGAGGTACAACAAAGGAGGGGGGTTTAGTTGTTAACTACTATACATAGGCCAAGTCTGTGCTATGGCAGCATTCCCATCAAACCACCTCCAGGCTAAATCCCAAGAAGATCTAGGTCATTGTTCCCAACAATGCCCATCTCCCCACCTGAATGAATAATTCACAAACAGATTTTTTCTCTTCAGTATTTGTAAGTTGTTCTTTAGGCACCTATTATTAACTGCCAAGCATCAGGAGTGACAATTTGGCATTCACCCCAGAGGGTGTTTGGTTTGGGTTTTGTTCTTCAGCATGCCTTGGGCTTGCAAATTCGTAAGAAATTACTCAAAAAAAATAAACATAAATAAAGGCAACCATGAACTTACTGTCCCAAAAGCAAATTAGTAAGTAAAACTTAGTAAGGCAGTGGGAAGTTTTCCATGATGCAGTGCTGATCCCAGCACCACAGAGGGTAGTCCTCATCTCACCAGGCTTGGGAGCCTGCGGCCGGGATGGGACACAGGCCCCTTGCCTGCCTCTGGCTTCTGTGGGCGACTCGGAGGCAGGGGCAGAGCCAGACTGGAGGCCTTTCTCTTTTATGGGAAACACCGAGATTCCAGATGTTTCTCCATGCCAAGTCAGGATAAAATCACACTCTTTCAGACAATCCCAAAGACAGGGAACACAAGTATCAGAGAAGCCTCAGGGCTAGCGTGCCTGCCTCAAGCTCTCACCGGTCTGCTCCTGCCTGCAGCCTGGCTTCCCAGGGGACCCTCAGAGTGGCTTTGCTCAGAGGATACACTCGGAGTTACCTGTGCAGGAGGAACCTCCATCTCCACCCCTCACAGCCCACAGCGCTGCCTTACAGCCTGTATGGCCGGGCTGTTTCAGCTGCAGCCTTTATAAGGCTAAAAGCATTCAGGGGGAGAGCTAAACAAGCTAAACAGGGGCAAAGGCAAAACAGAGCCAACTGCATCTTTTTGTGAGGGCAAGAGGGGATCAAGAACATGCAGGAAAGCAGGAGCACCTACCCCCCGCCCTGATTCACCCTCACTTAGTATGCCCATGGGACACGGGTAGTGACCACCTAGGTTCCACTGCTCAGTCTTCCCGATTCACAGCTGGGACATAAAATGGAATTTCCTGCGTCATCTCCCAAAAGTGAACAGCCCAGGTAGACCAGCTAACTGGAGTGTAGCAAAGACCTTTCTTCTTTCTCATTTGAGGTGTCCATCTAGGGCTTGAAAACCCTTTTCCAATAAATGTATCTTTGGTGCATCACTGCTTGCAAAGCAGGAGTGGGAGCTGGGGGAAGGTGGGAATCTTTCAGTAAAATAAAGCTATTCCTAAATGTTTTCAGTCAAGGATGGTCAGCATAGCACATTACAGGTTAAAAGCATGACATTTGTGTCTAAATAGATAGGGGTTTATTTTGTTTTCCCTTGGTACAGCAATGAAAATGGCAAAGCGCTGCTGCTTCAGGGATAAGTGCCTTTCAATATCCAGCATAAGGAAACATCTTGTTAACATGTCATTATTTATAAAAGCTTCAGAAACTTAGACATTAAACATGTTCCCTATTTCTAGCTAGTAGAAGCTATTAACTTTATATTCCCAGTGCACTTTAAAGAAGGCTAATAAAACACATAGGACATAAAATGTAGTGAAAAAAATAAAATCAGGTTGAGTGCAACAATCAGGTTGTACCTTGAGCATCACCTTCACATACAGTTTGTAGAACATATTATGTCAGCTCAGACATCTTACTGTCATACCGGCCCCTTGTAAACACCATTTTAATGGGGACCAAGTGAGAGCTGGCACCCAGCATTAGACGTTGGGTCACCTCATTGTCCATTCCTCCCACTCAGTATACTACAGTGGGTATGGTATCTCAGTGGGCACACTTCCAACAGACTAAGACAAACTGTAAACAGAAACAAAAGCCCTGAGCAAACGATGCCTGCAGGGCCTCAACATACGAAATGAGCAGCGAGCAGCGTCTGCCTTTCATAGGAGCCCACATACAAGAGCCAGCAGCAGAAGCTGAGGGCAGGCTCTGCCCCCACCTCCTGCACAGGACATAACTCTTGATACGTTGACACTAATGATGTGTTCGTGTGTTGAACTGTTGATTCTACACCACTTACACAAATGTAAAGGTAACATTCTTTAAGAATACATGAAACCTAGAAAATGGGGATGTGCCAGGATCTATAACAAGATCCTAAAAATGTGCTGCAGCCAGAAATTTTTTCCCTAGCAAGCTGTCTAGACAATCCATTACATCTGAGCAGGCAGCACTTCTTTAAGCATGCACCATGTCATCCAGTGTTACAAACCAGTTGGGGGGGGGGGGGGGGGGGGGGGGCGGGGGGGGAAATGAGCTATCACTGCATCTGTACTAACAACCAAAACCACCTCACCTTGAAAGTTTATTATGATGTCTGTGGAACTGAGTTACTCTTTAAATGTTTCATTAATTATACCTTTTGCACTAAACTGGCAACTTAGCCATCATCTAGAAAATCTACAAAAAAATTTCTCACCTGTTTTGCTTACAGAAATTGAAAGACATCAGACAAGCAGCAAAGCATATCATAATCAAAGCTAGTCAACTCATTGTCACCATGGCTTTAAACTTACCTATTGACTTCTTGCATTAATAATGCTTTAATGTGCTTTCACTGGTAGTGTCTGCCCTCTGCAGTTTCTGAGCTCTACTAGCAAAGCTGAGGGAGTGAAGCAGCAACCACAGAACAGGAAGGTATGAGTTTGGGAACCTCTAAATTGATGGATTTATGCAAGTCACAGGACACAGACGGGAAGCACCTGAGGGTCTTGAGGGTGCAGGCTGATGTCTTTGCAAGGCTGCTTTATCATCTCTGAAAGGTCATGGTGATTGGGAGAGGTTCTCTATGACTGGGGATGGGAGAGAAAAAAAAAATAAAATCACACCTGTCTTCAAGGAGGAGGATCAGGGCAACTACAAGCCAGTCAGCTTAACCTCATCCCTCGGATAGTTATGGAAGAAGTCCTCATGGAAGTAATTTCAAAGCACACGAAGGACAAGAAGGTGACTAGTAACAACCAGCATGGATTTACCAAAGGCAAACTGCACCTGACTGACCTGACTGCCTTCTATTATGAGATTACTAGCTCAAAGGACAAGAGGAGAGCAGTGGATATTGTTTACGGTGCCTTTAGCAAGGCTGTTGGCAGTCTCCTACAGTATCTTTATTAGTAAAATATCAACTGATAAGCAGACAATAAAGAGTGTAGAAAATTGGCCGGATCATCAGGAGCAAAGCATTTTTCCTTTCAAAGAAAAAGCATACAATTTATGACCAGTTACAAGGCAGCACAGTGATCCACACTAAGGCCAACACTCTTCAACATCTTTTATTAGCAACCTGGATGATGGTAAGTTCATGAACAATACCAAACTAGGGTGAGTGTGTGATAAACTGAGGGACAGCACTGCTATTGAAAGGGATCTTAGCCTGGAGACGTGGGCCAACAGGAGTACCATGAAATGCAGGGCTGTTGCACAGCTGGGAAGGGGTAACCACACACCACAGTAGAGGTGCAGGGGGCTGAACCACTAGAGAGCAGCTGTGCAGACAGATGAGCAGAGGGCAGCCTGGCAGACTATTTGAGCACGAGTAAGCACGTGGCCAGCAGATGGAAGTGTTTATTCCTCTCTATTCAATGTCCACAAGATGGTATGAGGAGTAACGTGTTCGGTTTTGGGCTCCCAGTACAAGACAGACACTGACCTACTGGAATGAGCCCACTGGTGGGGCCACAGAGGTTATTTAAAAACTGAGGTACATGGTGTACACGAGAAGGCAAGAGAACCAAGTTTGTCCAGCTTTAAGAGAAGGCTTCTTGCTGCCTACAGCTATCTAAAGGGAGAACGTAGAGAAGATGGAGGCAGGCTCTTCTTGAAGGCAAATGGTGGCAGGACAGGAGGTAACAGAAATGAGTTACAGCAAGGGAAATTCCAATTACATGGAAGAAAAACTTTATCATCATGAAGATGGTCAGACATTGGCACAGATGCCAGAGAGGTGGTGCAATCTCCATCTTTGGAGATAAAACTCACCCGGCCAGGGCCCTGAGCAACCTCATCTGACTGGACCTGCTCCAAGTAGAGCTGGACCAAATAACCTCAGCCACCCCTTCCAAGCCAAATTATTCTGTGACCTTGTTTAAAGAACAAATCTCACCGTTCAGATCTAGATGTGACCAAGTATACAACGGCACGTGACATGCTCGAGAAGCAGGCAACTGCAAAAGCTTCTCGCATCTACCAAAGCAAAGCAGCAGCTTTGCTGTATACATGTTCCCGGACCCGCAGGATGGGCAGACAAATCGGTTATTTGGAATGTCTAAATGTTCGTTGCCGATGTTATTAAAGCACCCAGCTGTTTCTCTCACCACGGAGGAAAAGATTTTTTCAAAATCTCTGTTTATTTGCTGTTTTTACAGTTACCCACGCAGCCGCGGGAGCAAGCTCGGCAGGCTCTCCCGGGTTCCAGCCGACGGCCCGGCAGGCAGCTCGGAAAGCCACGGGCACCCTCGTGTGGCTACGCGCTGCTGCGAGCGGTCCCCGCCCCAGGTACGCTGTACGGCACAAGCAAAATCCACATTTTATTCCCTCGTCTATTTCCCCCCTACACCACCAACCAGAAGCGACAGTCGTGCCAGCCTGCCACCAACAGTTCTTCCAACAGTCACCTCCTTCCTACCCGCCTCCAGCTGGGTGACACGGCGGGCTCACCCCCGCCGAAGGGCCGGGCAGGGGCACCGGCAGCCAGCCCAGCGCCGACCCAGCAGCTCAGTGCTGAAGCCCAGGGCTGAGCCCGGCCTGCCATACCCCTTGGTGTCACTGCTCATGCCACGCTGCAAAGCCACCTTCACCACCTCTCTCTTCTTCCAGTGTTAAAGGACAGTTTTCCCTCAGTTTAAGATAAAACTAGAATTTCCTGATAGCAAATATGGATTTTTTTCTGTTCCCTGCCCACCTTTTTCTTTTCAATAAAGAGAGGCTTAGAACAACAGCTGCACTCCTCCATCCCCGCTCCCCCCGCCGCTGTCATGGCTAGGCTATGCATTCAACCCCCATTATCTTACTGCTGTCAACACAAAATGATTCACTTCTAGTGAAGTTAGGTTAGTCATGTATCTGTAACTTGTATTAATGACTGTCTTGAAGGAGAACTACAAGCCTGATAAGGGGAACCTCCTACCCCAGAAATGTCAACAGCCAGTTAATTGCAACAAAGACAAGAAGTCAGCAGAATGAGACTAACTAGTGAAGGTAAAGGCGGCAGGGGGAGAGCACGACCACCAACTCTGTTCAGGACTAAAAAGACTCAGCCCTCCACCTCCCTCCGGACATGCGTAATAAATAAAAATACACTGTAAGTTTAAATATAAGCAAGATATTCATAGACCAATAGAAAACTACCAAGCATAACTAGTTACCAATGTACCCTTTAGGCAGACTTTGGAAAACACGTATGTATAACTAGACTGTGTCATTATTATTCTTCTGAGTTCTGGGCTTGCTTTGTGGAATACTACCTAGCCCCCAGCTTTTAACAAATCTGTAACAAAGAAATACCTCAGCTGTGTGTGTCAACTGGCTCCCACCTTTTGGACAACTGCCACGTGTGTCACACCGCATGGCAAAGGCAAGGTCCCCGCGCTGCAGGAGCCTCTTGCACCGCCTAACCCACCGTCCCCATCCTCCGTGAGGCAGGCAGGGTGCCAGAACAGGCACGGGCCATCACGTCCTACGTTCAACCTGGCAGACCATTTGAAATTATAAACACAAGCACTGTAAACTGCGTTAGAACTAAATGCATGGCCTGCTTCCCTTTTCTCGCTGAAGCCATTCAAAAGCAGTAGCAAGGCTGGTGCAAAAGGAGGGGTTGGAACGCCCATAACTCCAGTCTGAACATACTGCTCTACCCCCAAATAAACGTCTTGCTGAAACCATTCTGACTCAGCAGAGATTTTACAAGCCTCTGGCTGGCTGTTTTCCCTACTGCCTGTAAGCTGAAATCTTAAAAAGGAAGCTAAACAGTATTTCCAAAGTGTGGTAGCCCCAAAACCAGAACACTGTCTTCCAGGTTCCCAGGCCTGATCACTAGTGAGCATAGGTAACATCATCTTCTCAGCTCCCTATTTTAGGAATACAGATGTCTTTTGTTTCCCTGCCTGTGTCGGCTCACACATTCATCAAGTGATCACAAAAAGTGTAAGCAGCATGCTCAGGAGGAGGAAGGGGGGTGTTTGGAGTGATGGAGTTTGTCGCTTCCCAAGTAACTGCTACCCATGATGGAGCCCTGCTTTCCTGGAAATGGCTGAACATTTGCTTACTGATGGGAAGTAACGCACCCCTTATTTTGCTTTGCCTGTACACACAGCTTTTGCTTCACCTATTAAACTGTCTACCTCACTCAGCCCATGAGTTTCCTTACTTTTACCCTTCTGATTCTCCTCTCATTCCACAGCAGGGGAGTGAGCGAGCGGCTGCGTGGGCTAGGCTGCCCACCAGGGCAAGCCTGCAACACAGCAACAGGTGTGTTCCCCCCTGTCACTTTACTACAGCTACAGATATTATGTCTGCAGTTCATGAATAGAGCGACGCATCTGAAACCTGCTTAAGACTTGGAAGCTGTTGCCTCATACTTTATGTGTCACTCATGCAGGTATTTCAGCCCCTTCCCCTTCTATTGCCAAGTTCATCCATGCCTCCCATGAAAAGAAACCGCTGGTGATCCATCACCTTTATTCCCAAGCATCTCATTGCTTGCCTCTCACATCTAAACCTGCTACATGCCATGCATTTCCAGAGCAACTTGCCCACCTGGGTCCCTCATCACAGCCTCTTAAGTCTATGGACAGGCTCCCCCTCCCCTCTTTGCTGCACCTCACAGCCATGTGGCACAGCTGCCTCCGGCACAGGGCAATCGGGGAACGAAAGACAGTATCGCTCCGTGGCCAGGAATGTGCTTTCACAGAGCTCCGCGTTCCACACTGTAACAAGCACACACGCACACAGCAAACATACTGGCCTTACCCCACCGCCTCACCGGGGGTGGGGGGCACACCTGCATTTCTGGGGGCCTCGTGTTAAGGAAACTGCAGCCTACCAGAGACAGGGATCACATCTGCAGAGAGACCTCAGCAATCATAACCTAATATTTGGGTTTCTCCCTTCCCAGCTGTCTTTTCTAAAAGGAAAATGTCCCTCTGGAATATAAAATTTAAGTAGATAAACTTATTCTTTCCTTTCATAACTTCTCAATAGCACCAGATAAACTGCAAAAAGGTATGCCCTCCGACTGGATAACTTCCAACGCTTCAACAGGACAGAAAAGGCCGCAGTACAACTTCTCACTCAAGGCCTATTAGCCTGAGGAGCTGAAGAAAGATTTACACTAAATGGAACTCAATCTTGAAAGAGAGTATCTATAGAGAAACATTACACTGGCCCCAGAAAACACTGACACAAAACCATTTTTTTCAAGCTTTCTGAAAGAAAAGTATTTTAGTGTTGGTTTTGCAATGGTTCAGGAAACAGGAATTCCCCATGAAAATAAAGCAACAACCTTTTTAATGAAACTATTCCCTCTATCTGCCTGCATCTGTAGTTTTAAAAAAAAGTTACCTGTTCAGGATGCAAAAGATTTGTAAGGTCCTTTAAAAAAAAATTAGTAGGTGCTCTATTTGGACTGAACTATTCTGAAATGCCTGAAAACTTAGACCTCCAGCACAGACCCATACCTAGATAAACAGATATTTTCCAGACTTCTATTTGTTTCATCTGTAACATCAACTAAGAAGAAAACAAAATTAGGTATCCAAAAAAAACCCCAGAGATTCTACAGTTTTCATATTAAGTATTTCCCATATAACAAACTGAAAATTGCTACTTCATCCTTAGAATCTCCATTTTCTTTTCTGTTCTGAAAAGGCCTAAATACTGACGCAGAGAAAGATGAGGGGACACAACTGTTCCCACCACAAACAGAACTACAACCAAAGTGCCAATGCAGCCAGGTGCCATTTCCTTAAGCAAAGTAGACCTGAATTCCTCAACAACTAGAACTCCATTAATAAGCAAGAAACAAAATCCCTTTGGCATCCCAATTTCACACAGGGTTGCTGTTACAATCCCTCTTCTGCACACCCTCCCCAGAAGCTCAACAAAAGCACTCCGAAATTAGCCTAACAAACATACATCTAAATCCTGGCAAGGAGGGGTCTAAACCCTTTCACAGTCTAAACCCTTTCACGTCCGTGTGCAGTTACACACAGAGGTGGTGGCAGCCGCATCCCAGCAACAACTGTGCTTTCGCTAGGTGTCTGACTGCACAGCAGCTGTACAGAGAACTCGGCTACTGGAGAGCATGGCGTAGAAATCACACGCTTCCAATGAAACCCAAGTGCTGCCCACAGCCGCCCAAGGGAACCGTCCCTCGGCTCTGTGCTCAGCTCGGCTCAGGACGCCGGCACCCGGACAGAGGAGTGCACCGTGCATGCTACTGCCAGAGCACCCATGGGAAACCACAGTGCGCGCCTGCACGCCCCTGCGCACCCACGCAGACCCAACACTGAACAGACAGAGCCGAGCACCCAATAAATCCTTTACGTCCTCCGTGGCACATGTAATGTATTACTGCTGTTCTGGAGTATGCCAACACCTAATTTATCATGAGCCAGCCGATGCCCTAAGTAAAGAGTGCAGACAAAAAAAGAGGTGAAAGTTCAAGTTATTTACCCGGCTGTCAGGCTGCCAGTGGAAACCATGTAGCAGATGACTGCACCTGCTTAATCCACTTCACTATTCTCTCTTCATTATTATGGAGATACTAACTGTGCAGTTAACTACACAGACATTTTACATTTTTTTCCCACCTAAAAAAGAACTAGTTTTAAATATTTTTTCAATGCACATTTGGTGAATCTTAAGTTTTTGTCGTTTACTACTACTGTTTTAAAACTTAACATTACTTGGATAACTTTTTGTTTGAGCTAAAAGCAAGGTTCGGTAATATGGCAAGTTTTAAAACCAGAGGTTTGCAAGCCTTCAGAGAAGGAAGAAAAACCCTTGTGATCCATCAGAATTGTCCTTCAAAATGTTTAAACATCTACCTGGAAAAAAATCAAACAAGCCACATCCAGTTTGAGACTTGCCTGCCACACCAATAAGACCACTGGAAACAACTTCAAAAGATACACAGCCTCTTTGGAGCAATGCCTCCTTTAGTGTGCTGTTACTTCTGCCCCAACAATCTCCAACACTCACAGGGCTCAATATATATAGAGAGGAAACTTCTCTTTTAGTGCAACAAATTAAGGCATTTATCTAGATCTGTTCCAAAACACATCATCAGGAAAACCAAAACAAAATAGCAAACATCACTCAACCGCGGCTTTGCTCAGCCTCAGCGGCAGCCATCAAATGCTAGCAGGCACTAGGTAGAACTAGACACTTGCATTAGAAACAGGGAATAAAGCATTGTTCCTTCAGAACTGGAGCTCCTTAATCCTTTTTAGTCCTTCCTTTGCCTAGAAAAAGAGGGAAATAATTTTATTTGTGTGAAATTAAGAAACCCTACACTCTGAGGCCCACCATACTGTAAATTATATTCATTTTACTTAGGGCAGTGGAGCCACAGCAACCTTCCCACACACCCCCAACTCCCCTCAGCACTGACTGCTCAAAAGTCACAGTCATGTGCCAGATAAAGGCTTTTTCAGATAAGTGGAAAAACAGTGCCATTAAGTGGTTTGTTGGATTACTGACAATAAAATATACTTAAAAGCAACCCCAGGGAGCACAGCAGGAGCTCAGTTCCTATTCAAAGGCAGGCACCAAACAAATGCCTCGGTATTTATCTACCAAGTTCACCTGAAATTCATTGGTAGGCCAGCACGCTTTCAGATTAACAGTTCAACAGTTCCACAACAAAACAGTGTTTATGGGTAGTCAATCTTCAATTATGAACACAATACACAGAGTGCTTACTATGTAACCAGAAAAAGAAAGTAATACAAACGGTTTCTGAAGCCTAAAAATACATCGAAGAACATTTTTTACACCGCTAAAATGAATAGGGGAAATGAAAAAGATCAAAACTTATTAAAAAGACATTGTGAGAATGCACTGCCGCAGAAAAGCATGTCAAATACTCCCCTTACCTAACTTCAAGCAGCTTCCCCAGCGCTGCAGCAGAACACAGCACTGCAGGATGCAGCTCGGTTAAGTCCTCTGCAAACTGAAGTATGAGTTACACTGTGACAAAGCACGAGGCAGCCCACTCTTTAAACCGCCAGGACATACTTCTATACATACATTATATACACAAACACCTCAAAACATTTCTAGTTTGTTTACACCACTACGAATTATCACATTTCAACAGACTCACCCACCCCAGTCTTCATCTGAACAATAGCATAAGAGTATCCTCTTTCCTAGTGGCAATTTGATTCATCCCATTTTGCTAAACAATTCCAAAGTAAACTTCAAGTAACATTTATTAACCAAAAGTTTCAGACTTAAATAAGTTGGATTAAGAGTTATGGTGCTTTTTTCTACAAACCAAATTTTTAAGCTATGAAACTTACCAAACAAATTCCTTTTTAACCAAAAAATGACAAGAAAAAAAACACTAAAATAAATACAAGGTCACATTAAGTTATTTATTTCTGTTTAACCACTTGAAGCATTTTTAAATAATCCACTCATAACTAGGAGCACAGACAGCTGTTTCTAGCGCTGACACTGTAAATAAAGCATTGGTGAATACTAGTAAAAGACAACAGAAACACAGGCACAAGGAAGACACCACTTCTTAAAGCTTATTTCCATAACAACAAATTCCATTGGTTAGTGTTGCAAGCCAGTGAGGATGACTACAAACTACAATTAAAGACAAACAGAAAACCAAAACAGTTTGATACCAAGTCCGGAAAAAAATGTTTTGAAAACACAAAAGGAAAAGGTGCTTTGCAAAATACTGGTATCAGACCAAAAAAAAGGTAAATTTCTCAGAGCATGCATTTTGCCCCTACAGCTGGACAGGGGAGACACAGATGAATCATTAAAAGAGAGTCTATTTAACCTTAGCAGGAATGGTCTTCAAGAAAGCATTCAGGTTAATATTAACTCTTTGGTAGTGTTTCTCAGAGCTAACTCCAGTTTAATTAACTGTGTCTGTTGACAAATAGAGACTCTGCTTCTGCACCAGTAATATTATTCTTTACCCTGTATTTTTTTCAGTTGACCCCTTACTAACTCAAGAATTGCAAGACAGCATAGCCAGTATCAATGTGGAATTCCAAATCAGTTCAATCAAAAACAGCCTAGTAGTTGACTCTAGGGAACTTCTTTATCTCTAGTCAGTATAACTTCCTTAATGCAATGCCCCAACTAATTAAAACAGAACTGCCATTACTTGAGTAAAACTGTCTTCCCAAACTATTAATAATTGAAAATACTGCAAAGCTGGTTTGCACCTAGTATTTCCTCTTCCTTAGGCGAACTAAAGAACATAAACTCCAACTCTGAAACTGAAGATTGGAAGCTCTCACCTTAAATGTTACTAATGCCCAAGTAACAATTTTGAGGCTGTTCTAATGAAAGACAGGGAAACAAGACAGAAAATTTCACAAGGATGCAGGCATTTTGCTTGAGTATCAGGTGTTGTGGGAAATTTTTTATCTAGCATTCGGAACACAGTGCTGAAAGATACTCCTGTATTTTTCATAGTTTCCTGCAGAATCACAGCTGGAAGAGGAGGAATATGAATCTAAAGAGATGGATCCCTGTATCATGTATTTGCTTGTCTAGCTTGGGAAAAGAAAAAGGAAGGTATCATTGAGACACCAATGCGGTGAATTCAACTGTCTTCAGAAAACTGGTTTCTGAAATAGAGCTGAAAGCATCTTTTCCTCTATGAAAGTTAAAACTGGGGAGGGGAAAATTAAGAGGAAAAAAAATCACATACCAGGTTTTAGTATGTAAGGCAACGCAAACATTCTGTATAGAAATGACCATGCAATCATTTCTAAAAATGGTTACAAAAGGTAACAAAGCACAAAAAACATAGTTGAGAGGACAACTTCATGCAGAATGGGTTTGTACAGTACATACCCAGATAGGATCTCTTGGGAGGTGCTTTGATTTCTTCATCCTTACTATCTGCAGCTATGTAAAAAACAGTTGAGGGGGGGAAGAAGGAAAGACAAACAGACTTGTATGATTAAATGCAACAGTGGGTCTTCTAGTTACAGTTTAGTCAGTTAGTATATTTTGCTTATAAAACAACAATAGCCAAAACAAAACATGCCAGAAATTTTAGTCTCCGTGCTTTCTGTAAGGCTCCCACCCCAGGATGTTAAGATAGGGTCAAGCAGTAGGAAGGCCCAGAGCAGTCACAATGCAGAACCCACAGCCATGTACCCTGGCGAAAAAATGGAGGCTTAAAACCAGTGAAACGGACAGCTTAACTCTTACTTATATACTCTTCGTGATCAGAGAAAACAAGCTGTTACCTCAGCAACACTGAGCCTGCGGATATGTACGTATAATCAGCTAAGACAATACAGTTGCCTTGCCTCCCATGGAAAATGCTGTTCTAAAATAGTTTCAAAAAGCCTGAGCTCAAGCCAATCGTATCAAGGATGGAGCAGACCCCATCTGCAACCATTCTGCATGCTAATTTTTTTTCCCTCTAGCCCTCCTCTGCCAGTTGAAAACCATATATTACACGAGTGCTTTCCAGAGCCAAAACCAGAGCTCTTCAAGGGATCAGCGTGCTATAATAAGATACACGTTACAAGGCAGGTTAAGGCAACTGGAAGGAAGACAAGTCTGGATGAATGACCAGAGGAAATCATCTTCACAAAAAAATACAAGAGCCCATGTTCTACTTACGGAGCCTGGGCTGTACTACAGTAAGAGATATCTAAGAGTCTGTTTTTAACGAACAATGTGCACTGCTTTTCAGAATAGTTCATACATTCAGTGTGCTTGACATCTGTCACAATGTCTTCAGCATAACTGACACTGATCTTTGTCAGAGAGAGGTGGAAGGCTTATCTGGGGAAAGAAAAAGAGGGCTCTTCATAGGGTGTCTGTCTCCACAGGAACATGAGGAGACTGCTCTGGCCTGCTGACGTTTTCTAGAGTGACAAGGTGGTTTTAGCTGCTCTATCTGTGAGAGCCTCGCTGCAGCCTGCTCTGGGCTCTCGAGTCGATACATGGGCATGTGCACATTCTGCTTGTCACCACTCAGCTCTCCAGCCTGGCAGCACCATCATGCCCCAGAAACAGCACAACCCCTTCAACAACAACAGAAACTACCACGGAGCCTCCAGCCTTTCTGTACCGAGCCAACCACACAGCACACACAGGGCTGTGAAGACACCAATTTAACAGTGGGCTAAGAGTAAGGAGAGCTGTTATTACCACAACAATGGTAACAGGAGATCTGCATTAAAGCAGCCAGGATGCAATCAAAGTGGTGTTAAATAAAGGATAAAAGGAGGTATTGTTCAAGCCTGCCGACTTCATCCGGAGACTCCTTCACATAGCTTTCAAAATATTCATACACAGGAGAGAAACTGTTCTACCATTGGAGGTTTTAAAATAAAGTTGGATTTTAATGTTGTTTTCTTGTTTGGAGGTTGGTTAGGGTTTTTTTCCAATTCAGACCAGTTAAAAACAGGCTACCCAGTCAAAGTTTAAAAATAATAGAACAGCTGGATATACAAAGAGGACTTACCCTGTCTTCAACCAGTACACGTAGTTGAAGGATAAAGTTTATGTATCCAGAACAAAGTCAGAGAAGGCAGCAGCAGCCAAAGATGGGCTCTGCCACTTTCAACTTACTTTCACTTCACAAGACTAAAAAAGGGGAGGGGGAGAAATCCCACAACTGAGAAGTAACTGAGAGAAAAAGTCAGATTATATGAGTTTTCCTAGTAAGTTCTTTATATAGAACCTACCAGAAATAATCAAGCATTAGTGGAAAGTGTCTGGGGAGACTGTATATTTTCATGCTATGATAGTTACATAGTGAAAGTACAAGATCTCGACTGAACAGCTTTATGTCTATGTTCTGAGTTACTGTTGGTGTGTATTTTAACCCAGTAACACCACAAAACAGGCTACAGAATACAGAACAAGCTTGTCAGAATGAGACTGCTCCTTACTTCTTGAGGATGTTTTAAAGTAGATTCCTTCTGAACTAGTTATTATTTAAGGAACCTTATGCATGAGAATAACAAAAGCAACCCCAACTTAATTCAAAACGAACTATATATATAGTTTTTATATATATATATATATATATAAACATATACTAATGTGACTGGGGGAGAAATACCACATTTAACACTAATTTAAGAGCAACCTCCCTTCCACTGAAATATTCTATTCTATTCACCTTCTAACTATTTTGGATTATTTTGCAGAAACATTCAGATGGAGGATAGAAATTAAAGAAGAAAAAGGTTTAAACTGAAGACCAGCCATGTGAGAAATAATAAATTATATTATCATACAGAAAATTTGCACCTTCCCCTCAGGATACGACAAGGTTAATGAAGAACACTGACTTCAAACCTAGCCTCTCACTGCCCTGTACCCTATGAGGAAAGAAAGTAAGTACACAGATTTATCAGCTTGCCTAGATCACCATAAAACTTAGGAGGTAAGATTAGGCATAGGATTAGAAACACAGATCTCACTCCTACTCATACTGTGCTTGAAATACAAACCCATCCTTCTGCCCGTCTTGAAAGGAGCTTTGTATGCATTTACATGTCTATTCTGAGCCATCACGTTACAGTTGGCCTTACTAAAAATCAATCACAGGTAAGAAAAAGATCTTAGCTGTTCTCAAAGGTTGTGGAAGGATGCAAGCCTTTCGATGAAAACAAATAAATAAGGTCCACAAGTAAAATCAGTCTCCCCAGTTAAACACACACATGACAAGCAGAGTTTCAGGGAAAAGGATCAAATGACACAATGTGACCTTGAGAAGTTTCTGTTACCTGCTCAGGGAAAGACTGATTACCTGCTCAGGGAAAGACTGATTACCCTTTAGGAGACTGCATGTCTTTCAGGGAGAGTTGTTTAAAGAGCGCTATATACGGAACTGAATAGCCTCCCCTTTTGCCCAAAGGTTACCAAAGGAGCCTGCAAGAGTGTACGTGTAAATGTGCACAAGGACAATCTCCCTTCAGAAAGGGCAAACAGAGAAACCGTTCTGCCACTTCAGGAAACGCCAGCACAGAGAGCAAAGGAGGGAGAAAACATCCATGTCCCTCCCGAACGCTTCCTAGATTTTACCTGCTGCCTCACCTGGCTGAAAGCAGTTTTTAAGTCGTTCATCCTGCCAGACTAACACCCTTGTGAACACAGCAGCTTCTGTTTGGGAGCTGGAGTGCAGCTCCCCCTCCACATGGATTCACTTACCTGAACAGTTCCACACTACACTCCACAGTGAGCAGGAATGGAAGCAGCTTCCTTAGCTATTAGATAAATTACCCTACTGCACAGCCAGTAGCTGCTGCCTTCTAATGATGGCTGTGGATATCTGGAACTGAATCAGACCCTCAATTATATGGGGAGTGAGAGAAGAGAACAGATGGAGAGAATAAATTATACATCTATATTGGCAAAACAACTGACAAAAAGCTGACAGCGTTAATTCTGTTATTGTTGGTGATAAGCTGAAACATAAAAATGTTGTAAGTCAAAGTCAACACAAAAAATACCCCTCTCATTTTATATTTGGGAAAAGAAGCAGGGACTTCCCACTAAGCTTGAACATTTCATTAAATAAACAATAATACTCTGGCCCTAACTGAAATTATCAATGCCTAAAAATTAATAAATAACCAAAATAAAATGTGAAAATTTGCATAAATCCCAACTAAACGCACACTAAAACCTAAGGAAATTGTACACAAAAAGACATTGTTTTGTAGCCATATGACAGCACCTCCTATTTTGACTGCCAGAAACTCAGTAAGTAGAAAATAAATTATGTACAAAAGCAAATGTTTGCAATTGCAAAATAAAATTTCAGATAAAAACATATGACCATAGCTAAGAACTTGGTAGAAAGTACAGCTAAAGAAAATAAATTCTTATTCTGGTCAAGATCTAAAAAAAACACAGGCTAGCACAATGGCATCACAGCCAGCTCTATACTTAGGGCATAGTGTGAAATATTAAGGAGAACTCTGATTTCTAGATTGAACCAAGACTCATCTGAAATAAAATTACAGCTTTACATATTTACCTGTAAAAAAAGCAGTTTCAAAAAAGTTCAGGAAGTGCTACACTGAATTATATATGGATGGCAATTCAGACAGAACTTTTGTCCAAAATACAGTGCGCCTTGCTTTCAAAAAGATTTATCCTGCAAAAGTCAGTTGTGTCACTCACCTGCAAAAGAGCGGCGTTTTATGTTCAGCTCATTGGATACACGTACTTCAGTGCACAGCTTCAGCATCAGTAACATAGTAATGATCATGATAATGCTTTGCCACAAAAGAGGGGATTCAAAATGCCTTCCAAACCTAAAAAAAAAGATAAAAGAAAATACATAAAACATCTCAAAGATAACAAGCGTTGTACTCTTTCATTCTTTGATCCTATCTAAGCACCTGAAAAAAGAAATCCTAACAGTAACAGGTATGAAAGCCTGAGTTAGACAAAGTCACCAGCCAAACCTAGGTGCACATATAGTAGCTCAAGAGTCACAATCCCCTTGCAGAAGCACCGAAGAACCTTATTACAACCTCCCTGTGGACTGATCCTAGAAATTCTGAAACCAGAAGTTGAAGTCTCCATTTCCAAAGCCAGCAGCAAACGTATTATTTTGAAAAGAGAAGCAGATTCATTGAACAGTGAAGGCAGTACAGAGAGACCAGAGAGTTATGCTGCATTAATACCAGTTGTGTGTCCTTGCCACATACACACTCAGTAGATTTCACAAGGACTTCTGTGCAAAACTTAACCTTTTTCAGGTTTTCATTTTTAAGGTGAAGTCATAAAAACAATAGTGCTTGGCCTATAAAGAAATAAATACCCACAGCTATTAGCTTGCTAGGTTTAATATAACATCTTCCTGGGGGTGAGAAGTATGATACTTTGCCTTTAGACTTCTGAGTGGAAAGACCAGGTCTGCAGAACACACCAATCAATTAATCAATTTGTGTCTAATTTGGACCAAGGCCGGGGCAAGTAAGCAAGCCCAAAAGATGTGGGAACCAAACATACTTAATTTGTCCTCTCCTGCCCTCCACCCTTCCCAGTTTAATTTCTGCTTGCTCACAGATGATGCTTGGTGGGGACTACTGAGCCCTTCCTGCATGTTAACACAGAGGGGTGAACGTGGACTGCAGCCAGTCTTGACCGAAGAGCTTATTCTTACGCGATTGCGCAAGATTCTGCCAGAGGAAAACGAGACCCTTCAGCAAAGGCCAGCGATGCTCCTGAATTCCTCAATGAAAGCTCAGCAGTCCTCACCAGACACACTCAGTAAGTGCATTAGGGCTACAGGGTGGAAGCTGTTCATAGGCAGCCCTCAAGGCATATTAGATTTAGAATAGGAAGGCTGCACATGCATCACTGTGAGCTGCTTCTCTGTGCTCAGCTCTGCCAGGTTTTATGCCCTGAAGACAGAGGTGTTGAGGAAGGGATTTGGTGAAAATGGATTGCTATGTTCCCCACATCCTTCAGCCTGCACCGTGAGGCACACAGTCTTTCCAAATTTCCTTCCAGCATAATTGCTTAAAGCCATCCTCTGAGCACATGAAGCTGCCTGAGACCTCAGCCTCACAGGCATAGCAACCATTGCCCTCTTCTCGACAGTTCCTGTTTTACAGCACCCTGGCAAAACATGATTTCTTATGCTTGGGCTACTGTCATGGCAGGGCTCCATGTTGGTAAAAAACAACTAGGTTCACCACCACGCTCTCTCACAGAATACTTCACCTCCACTACAGCCATTTCACCAGAGAGGTATTTTTTGTTATGAGTCAACTAACGAGGAACAGGAGAGAGACTGGAAAGTCCTTGACTAGCTTTCTTGGAAATCTTCCTGTGCAGAACAGCCAAGCAGCCTACACCCATGCAAATGGCTAAGTATTTCCTGCCTAATGGCATGCAGCTTTGGAAAAGTACGACAACGCTTGAGCCTCCACATCACTCCAAAGACACCATCAGCAGCTACTTGAAGATACAGTATTTCCACATCCCTTAGTCCCCTCCTCTTCTTACTACTACTGATGCTAACAAATTTGCAGGATGCTATAAGGAAGGAAAAAAGAACACAACTGATGGACGTAACCATAGGCAGAGCATGCTCTGGGTAAGGCTTTCCCTACACTAGGAAAAATGCACAGGAGAAGAACAAGACTTTGGCCCAGCCTATTCACCGTGCCCATGATCCCAAAGCTCACTCAGTCCCTGTTGCTAACTGTGGCCAAGTTCCCCCAGGTTACTGGAATTCACTACGGGTTTACGTCTCTTACTCAGGGAATGAGGAAAAAAAGCGCGAAAGACTTACTCAGAATAACAGAGCAGTTAGAGCTGTTTACATCAGGTTTAGAAAAAACATCTCCAATTACAAAAGCATTTGCATGCAAAAATATAGTAATGCCTTTAATAGGGGCTGAGCTAGCAGCAAATAAGCTGGAAGCTGTTATGACGGTAAAGCCAGCCTCAGGTCCCTGCAAGGTTAGCTTCTCCCAGCTGATGAGATACTTGGCCCTTCAGGAATGGGTGCCTCACAAAGGTATTGCTTGCACTATCAACATCCACCCACCACCACCACCCATAAGCTCCTGCTATCTGATCATAACAATGTGCCATCACCACAGCCTTACTGGAAATGAGACCAGAAGTATTGCTGCAGATCCTCTACCCCTTAGAAACTGGAGGGGGGGGGGGGGGGGAGGGGAAAGAGAACAAAAGTTACAATGCGCAAGGGAGGCAAACTGAAAATTTGAAAATTCTTACAGGGACTTCAAACAACGCACACGCCACCTGTAGATTTCTTTTTTACAACCCTTCAGCCAAAGACAGTAAGGGTTACAGAACAAAACATACTCGTGTGAAATACAAGCCCGCAGACACTAAGCCCCAGAGGGAGCCCTGCAGGCTGCACAGCCCTCACGCTGCAGGACATCCACCCCGGAGACCACGGGGCAGCACGACGGGGCACAGCCCACACACCACACTGCCCAGACCCAAAGGTGTACCAGTGTCAAGGAGCACTGATGGGTTCTCGAAGCTTTAAAAGTACAGCCAGAACAACCATTTTGCTCAGGATCATGGAAACAAACAGCACTCCAAGCCGCTTACTCTGCTCCACGCTGATCTCGGGGCCTACCAAAGCAACACCAATCCAGCCTAAGGCTCCTCACGCCAGCCTGAGCCAGAAGCGCTGCAAGCTGCGAGCCCCACGGGCAGAGCGTGCCGTTCTACCACGTCCTGCTCACCACCTGCCCTGCAGACATCATTCCCATCTTTGCCTAAGCAGGAACCGGGAGGAGAGGAACATTGAAGCAGATGATGAGCGAAAGATGAAGAGCCCCAGGACACCAGAACAGGCTTGCAGAAAAGAACAACACTGAAGTCCTGGTGATGAGGGGGTCACCATCATCATTCAGCATTTTCACCCCACAGCTAGGATGTTGTGTGAGAAGGTGAACGGGGACATGTGCAGTACTCAGGGAACTCGGACCTCATATGCCAGATTAAACAGCTTTTATCTCTTTGTACTCAATGCTGTAAAAACAAACTAATTCTTTTTTCCTGTACTAGTCAAATATGCAAATAAAGGGGGGCGGAGTGGGGCTTACATTTTTAATAGTTCACAGCTTTAAAATGACCTATGCATGTTCAGGGCAATGAAGACAAGGGAAGTGAATGTTCAAGCCACAGCAAAGACTGACTAGTCATTGAGAAAGCTACGTAATCCCATCAGCACTGCTTGATCCTGTTGCAATAATCCTGCTGTTCCAGCCCAGGTCTTGCTCAAAGCAGCAAATGCCAATTGTGCAGAAGCAGCCCAACTAGACCAAACACAAAAGCTTTGCTTCTCTTTTCCCAAGATGTTTCTGAGAAGAAAGTGACTGCTGTTGCTGCAACCAGATCCCCATCTCCTTGGCCACACTGTCCCAGGCAGAGCCCCACAGCCTCTGCCCACAGCCGAGGCAGGTGCACTCACCACAAGCGTGGAAATTACACCAGATTACTACCAGCCTCACTGCTCTGGGCTGACTGCTCCAGCGGAAGTCACAGATTCTAGACAACGTGGAAAGCATACGGGATACTGCACATGCCACCAGGGCAGCGACAGACAGCCCAGGGCAGCAGCACGGCAGGGTCCTGAAAGCCTAATTACAGAATTTAACCAGCAGGAAGAACAAGAAACAAACTAGTTTTACAACAAGATCTCTTGATAAGAGATTCTCCTCAACATGTGAGCTTCCAGGACTTTATGGAGACCCAAAACAAGCTTCTCATTTGGGCACATCAATACCTGCTTTACTTGTACTTTTTATACAAAAGAGCAGCGCATTTTATCCTTGCTCTCTGGCATCTATGAAGAGGAGGAGGAATTGCATAACACGCTTCTGCTGTCAGTATCCGAGCAGGATTCCACCAGCAGGCCATATGTAGTGCAATCTTGTAAAGTTGTAGTCACTCTGTCAGGTTCATTACAGCATCACACCACCTTCCCCACCTGGTAAAAGCTGGCAAGACTCATTTTAGTAACAGAAGTCTTAAAAGCAAAAGTTTCTCCTTCCTACATAAGTCCCACAGACAGACACCACTGGCCCACCGAAGCCAAAGCAGCACCAGACAGCACAGACCTGATCCACTAGTAACACCGTAGGTGTTAGAGTGCAACAAGTACGTGTGTAGGAATCTGCCCCAGACAATGGCAAGCTGAACGTGTTCCTGTACATCATCTCCAGCTGCATGCTTGTCTCAGTAAACCTCTAAGCACAGCAGGGAGCACGTTGCACTGGCCCCAGCACAGAGCCCCCAGTTCTACTGACATTACAGTTTTCAGAACCCACTTTGTTCCAGTGGAATGAGTAGAGGGTTACCTTTGTTCAAAAATAACACGCTTCATAGTTTTCATCTTTTGCCGGACTGCCAGAACTTGTTTCCACAGTTTGTCTCAAGGCAACTATTTTGAGAGAACTCCTCCAAAACTGGAAGATTTTATTTTCTGTTCTTTGAATTTCTATGGTGTTGCCGTAGAGGGTTTAGGCCAGTGGCCCATAGAATCGTATCTCAAAACCTTTGGAGGGAATATTGTCTTCCTGGAAGATATACAAACCATATATCATACTACCGTATAAAGCATTTTATGGACTGCAAAACTGAAAAAAAAAGTCCAAAACCCTCTGGGAATTGGATGGAACATAAGTACTTTTGGCTGAACTCACTCAAGATACAAAAAAAAAAAAAGAAAACCTACTGCTGACTTCTAAGAAAACTGCAGTTCCCTTTCCTCCAGCTATTTATTCTGATTTTAATACTAAAAGAAACTGTAACTTCTCTCAACATAAGCTCTGTTAAAAAAAAAAAGGGGAAGAGAGAGAGAACTCACAAGTAAGTTCTGCATCGTCCACCCCCAACTGATTACACAACTCTCGCCCGCCTTCTTGTTCCAGTTCCAGATGACAATGCAAAGCTTGTCAGCTGGCAGCCTGCAGGCCACATCAACCAAGGAGATATTCTGTCTTGGTCACAACTGAGTTCAAGTGCCATGGTGCGCCCTGAAGCCAGCCCACAACTTCAAAACCATCAGTAAGGCCCAGGGTATCCCTTGGATATTTTAACAACCAGTGTTGAACCAGAAGTCAGAGATAACCCTAGCAAGCACAGTAAGGCATCAGCTGAAAAAAAAACAGTAATTAAGTGTTTTAGTAAAAATACTGGGGGGGTGGGGGGGGTTGGTAACAGATTTTTTTGGAGCATGCCACACATCTTCCTGTGTACCAGAATTACAAAGATGCTGAGTTTTGCACTGCCACCGCCTCCTCCTCTTGACCCACAGCACGGACCTCCACCAGGCTGACCAGTCCAGAAGTTGAACTCAGTGGAGAGCTGGAAATAATGACTTACGGGGTCTGGAGAAGACTGACAGGAGCAGCAGCACTGACAGCGGCAGAAGGACCAGAACAACGGAGCAGCTGGTACCAATCAGAAAACATGACCAGCAGCTATGTCGGCACCCCAAAATAAGCGCTGCTTTGAAGTGTTACATAAATTTGTAACAATGGATTATTACTAAAAATTAAGTTAACTTGGTATCAAATCTAGTAACAGCACAAAATCTATTTCTCACACTGGTAAACAGAGATCTCATTGTATGATGCTGTGAGCAAAGTCTACTTTTCACATTTATTGTTTTTTTTCCAGAATCCTCTTTAAAAGAACCAAAGACTTCACATCCAGTCAACTCACTGAACAAGTTTGCACAGTCAAACTTCTACTTCCTTTTCCCTAAAAAAAAAAAAAAAGCCATGTGTGCACAAACAAAGCAAAGTAGAATCATGCCCACTGTTATCCATATACAGTTTCCATTCTTGCAGAGCAGTCTTCTCCAACTGCTTCTCCACAAAGTTCTGGCATAACTCGTTGTTGGAACAGAGCAAGGCCAAACACACACAAGCGAAAGCAGAAAGGTCTCTTTAATGATGACATTTTGAGACACTAACAGAAAAGCACGAAAAATGACTTAACAGATAATGTGTTACTGTCATCAATAGCAAACAGAAGTTCTTTGAACACACCCTGAAACTAAAGGATTCAGTGGCAGGAAGACAAGGAGAAGAGCCACTGCACTGAGTCTTCTTGACTTTAAAAAGATGGCTTACCATTGGAGACAGTCTAATTGGAGGAAGAGAAACTGTGAAAACAGGTAACTGGAAACAGGTTTGTTATCCCTGATCTCATTAGTACTTTGTTCATTGGCTACTGGCATAGTGCAATACACCAGCTGCAACTCTACCCACATACAAAATGTGCCAAGATTAGGAAGTAAATACCCAGTTTGGAGGGGAGACAAAAGGTCAAACTTCACCCACTGCAAAACCAGACTTAGAAACAAACAAATTAAAACACCACTCTGGAGATAGCCAAGTACAGTCCTAGGAACATGTGGAATCTGCCAATTCACAAATAGGAAAGGAGGGACTTGCCTGCACAGCTGAGATGAACAAAGAATCTTAGAGCCAGAGGGGAAAGGTGGACTGGGTCTCTTACCAGTGACAGAGATACAGAAAGACCAGCACTACTCAAGAGTGAAAATACAGAGAAAACATAGCATAAAAGGCAGGAACTGTCTGTTCCTGTTGCCATGCATCTGAAATACATAGCATTCCACTCTGTGAGCCTCAAATTCAAGAATATATGAAACCCAGGGAAAATCTGGAAGTAATAAAAGAAAAACTACAGAAATGTCTTTGGAGTTTAAAAAAAAAAAAACACACCAAAACAAAACAACCACCACACCAAAACAAGTTATGAGGCATCCTGATAAATAATTAAGGCCTGAAACGCAACACCATTAGAACTCAAAAGTTTTTAAGGCGGACCACTTTAACCATTTATTTTTGGATCAGGGTGGCGAGGAATTCAGGAGGGATGAATCTGGCACAAATCATACTCTTAATAACTAGAGGTAATGAAGAAAAACTAAAAACAACTGAAAAAACAGCAGCTGTATGTCAGTAAAGTTCTCAGAAGAGACTTGGATTAAGGTCTGGACTGGCTTGCTAAAGGGAAGGAGGGATAATCTTACCAACAGGTGCTTTGAAAGTCAAATTGGGGAAAAATTATGCACAAAAAATTATTTGGAGGAACAGTTCTGTTCTGGCACAAGAATGGATAAATTATTTCATACATTTAAAACAACAAAAAAAACCCAACTTCTAATTCCCTCCAATGAAAATTAAAATAATTCTTCTGTTTATGTCAAATTATCTGGAGGGCTGCATCCCAGATATCACATCAGCCATAGCTGACATTAAACAACTAATGCAAAATTTGAATTGCCAAGCTGCTCCATGGGTGTATTTTAAACATGTTCACAGAAATCAGAGGCTCTCTGCTATCTGCCTTTAATCACCCATATGCCCAAGGATAACATCCACCCCCAGTGCTGCCTTCATGACTTACTGGTGTTTGTAGTGAACTACCACAGATGCCTAATCTTTGTAAGTAGAAAAGCAAAATATTCTCTCTCAAGGAACACTGGATTATCATTACACAAGTCTTCTTTTCTTTCCATTCAACAGAACTAGAGAAAGGGACAATTCATTCCAAGTACAGACAGCAAGGTTTCTGCAGGCACACACTCACATTTCCCCACAGAAGTGGCTGTACCACGAGCCAGCAGCATACCTTACACTCCCTGCTCAGCCAGACACACCTATGCACATGCTCTCTGAAGCCATTCCATGCCATCACGAGCTCCAAGATCACCAGAGCCTACGCAGAGCTAGCTAGTACTAGCTAGTACGTGTCAAGAGAGCGATACTATTACATGGCTTAAATACTCACAGTAAAAAATTACATAACCTTATCAATGTAACTGCGTTCTTTCTCTTTTGAAGTGTAAATTTTTTAACATAGACATAAATTATAACTTTTCATCGCTCATAGTATTTATCCTTTTGCACATCTCAACTAGATATACTTAAAATCAATTCCGATTAAAGCTCTTTCTGTTCTTCCACAGCCAAAGTCTTATTTAACAGATGCGCTCACCCGGGTTACCCAGAAACTGCCAGCATCTCCATTCAGGCCCAAGTCATTCATATATTTCAACTACCTCCAGTGAAACAAAAAATCACACAATTTCTATTTCTCAGACTGTCAACTCAGGCTTTCCACTTCTCCTACCCCCATCAGTTCTCTGCTTCCCTTCTGCTTCCTCCAGCAGCTGCTCTGCGTGCTTCTCTCCAGTAAAACTACAGGTCCAATGCAACAAGTAGCTCTGATCTAGTGACAACTCCTCAGCCTGACTGCCAGCCCTGGCCCCAAGGGAGAGTCCCGTTTTCTCCACTCCAGCACAACTTAGATGTTGCATTTTGCTGTATAAGAATCCAGGAAGCTCCTTATACTTAAATGGTCAGAGAGGCTTTAAAAGGAAACTGCAAAGCAACAAAAGGATGTAGCACATTACCTATCAGTTCTTTCTGGACTACAAAGCAGCATCTTGTAGTCAAATAATTTTTAGAATAATTCTGCAGTAATTTTTTAGACCATTTCATCTTTGGTTTCTCAAGCACGTTCCCAGTGATGTAGCATCTATATTGTAAGTAGTAATATGGAAAATTAGTTTGTAAAATTCATTCACGGAAATTATGTTCTAATAACATTTCTTTTGTCCAGCGGCACAAGACCTAAATACGGTAACAGAGTTGCTTTTCAATATTGAAAGTGGTGCTGAAAACATCCTGCTTTGATAGATAATCCAGCTTTTGCCCGCTTATCTAAGAAAGAGTATTTTAGTCTGCAATTGAGCATGGAGCCCCAGAAGTGAACCTCTCTGGAGCCAACTGGCGCGCGGGAAACATACAGCAGGCGTCCCAGTGCCGGTAACAGCAACCAGGTGCTAGAACAGCCGTGCAGGACGGGGCCTTCGCCCCGGGAGCGGAGCGAGAGGGCCAGGGGGAGGCAGCCAGCCAGGAAAATAGACCTGACTTCGAACATACCTCTCCCTTTTGCCAGAAGCCGCAGGGCTCCTTCCCGGAGCCGGCACGAGTAACGGGCAACGGGCAGCGCCCGGCGCCGCCGCCCCGCAAACCCACGCGCCGATGGCGGGGCAGCACGCGGACCCCCGGGCCAGGGGCACGCGCAGCCGGGAGGCGCGCCCGTCGCCACCCCAGCGCCCCCGCCACGGCCGGGCCCCGCGCCCGCCGCCCCACTCACCAGAAGAGGATGCGCAGGATGTTGGCGACCAGCAGCACCAGGCAGACGTAGGTGGAGAAGCCCTCGGCGTTCTGCGTGCGGCGGATGTCCCGGTACTGCGGGACGTAGGGCACCACGCCGCCGAACACCATGGCCCCCGCCGCGCCCCACGCCACCAGCTGCCGCGCGGGGCCCAGCAGCCACTCCAGCCCCGCCACCTCCATGGCGCGGCCGCGGCGGGCAGCGCTCCGGCGGCCTCAGCCCCGCGCGGCGCCCCGGCCGGAACGCGGCACCATGGCTGCGGCCTGTCCCGCGGGGCCGGCGCCTGCTGGGAGGGACGGGACGGAGCGTCAAGCGGGGGGCCCGCCCCCGGGCCGCCGCCCTGCGCCGCCGCCCTGCGCCGGGCGGGCCGGGGGCCGCCGCCGGCACCACGGGGGCTGCCCGCAGCGGGGACCGCGGCTTTGGCACGGCGCGGGGGCGGCAGCCACCGCTGAGGGGAGTGGCGGCCGGGCGGCAGGCCGAGAGGCGGGGGGGCTGCTCCTCCGCCCGCCGGGCTGTTTCCCTGAGGGGGCCCCCTCCCTGCCTGCCTGCCACCCGCACAGCCAGCCCGGCCGCCGGCCGCGCCCCGCTCCCCGCCCGCCCACCTGCCCGCGGAGCTCCGCCCGCCGCCATCCTCCGCCCGCCGCCACTCCGCCACTGAGGGCCCGGCCCGCCGGCGGCGGAGCCGGGCGGCCCGTGACGTCACCATGAGCAGCCAATGAGCGACGGGGGCGCTCCGCCGATCCCGCGCGGGCGGGGCGGGGGCGGAGCCAAACGGGACGGGGCGGAGCCAGACTGGAGGCGGAGCCAGACGGGGGGCGGTGGGTAGGGGGACACAGACCGGCGTGGGGCAGGCCCAGACCGGCGGCGCCAGCCTCGCTGAGCGTTGCCGCACCGTCTGATCGCTCCGCGTCCTCGTGTCAGACGCCGTTTGCCAGGCGCACTTGGAACGCGCCCGCAAGGCTCCTGCTGGGAGCGCGGCGAGGCGCCACCGGCGGCGGAGGCGGCAGAGCCCGTCCCGCACGGCCCCACGCCACAGCCGGGGCGGGCCGGCCGCCGCTGGGGACGGCTGCAGCCCTCAGCACACTGCGAAGGGCCGTTGCTTCAGGCAGGCACGAGCTTTTTCTCCCAACAGAAGCAGCCCAAGAACGGGGTTCCCACAGCCCCAGGCTTTGCGCTGCTGCCGTCGCTCACCCATTCAAGCCCCCCTGTCAGAGCAGGTACCGCTTACCCCACACCTGCTGTTCCCCAGGGGTATTCCCCATATTTGTCCAAATCCACCCATGTCTTCTGCAGCTGCGGTAAGTGTTTTCCACTAATCCAAGGTGAATTTAAACCGCTCGTACCAGAAAAACACTCCTGCTGCCTTCTCGGGGCAAACTCCCTGGAGCTGCAAGGAAGCGTGAGCACGGCTGCAGGTGGCTCGCAGGGAGCTCTGGCCATGGCCCTTCCCAGCTTCTCGAAAAGCAAAATTTGTGTCTTCAAACAAACCGTTCCCTCCCTCACCCAGCTCCCAAGCCCCTCCAGCCGCAGAAAATCCCCTTGCTGTCACATGCCACACCACGTACTGCATCTAATTCCTGTGTGGGGATCACGCGCTGTGCCTCGGCCCACGAGGCTCCTGGAAGGGACCCACACAGGGTGTGGGGTGGGAACACGGGGCCGGACCATGTCCCTGCACCATGGCACAGCCCCTGAGCGGCTGCCACAGCCTCACCTGCTGCATGGCAGCTTCATCCTGAAGGGTCACCACGCACTGACACCAGTGCAAGGAGCAAGGCTGCGAGGCAAGGCACACAACCCCCAGATCCCGTGTCAGGCGTGCCACCAGGGCCACGAGGCTGCAGGGACAGACCCCGCTCCCTTTCCCACAGCGGACAAACACCTCCAGCCCTCCCCAGCCTCTCGGGAGGGGAACCGCTCCATGAACGTTCCTCCATGCCCCCTCTCCAAGGGCAGCAGGAAAAAGGCTGGAGCAAAAAGCAGCGTCGGAAGTAGCATCTCAACATGCCCGGGAAACAGAGCCAGAGATTTCGAGACCATCACCCCATAACGTGGCCGGCAGCAGCCAGCTGGGTGACCACAGGGCCACCTTAGCACAGCTCCCCCAGGGCTGAAGGGCACTGCCACGCCAGCCCCCATGGCCCGAGCACCCGCAGCAGTCCTGCTGCTGCTGCTGCCTTTACCCCAGGCAGAACCCTGCCAGGGAAACGCTGCCCTGTGGTCAGGTGCAGCCACCGGGCGATACAGTGCCCGCAGATCACCCAGAGAGCACCGTCACCCTGTCAGCAGGCGTGCTGGAGGAGCTTGCTGAAAGGGGCTGCCCCAGCAAGTCTCACAATAAGGGATTTGTGAGCAGCCAAAAAGGAACACTTTCACAGACGGCAGAGCACTTCCATCAGGGATCAGGTTTCCCAACCACTGGAATTGCCCTTTTCTCTTCAAAGATACAGAGCCTGAAATCTGCACCGTGCACAAATGCACAAGCCTTTACTGTTCACCTCAGAAGACCTGTCTATGACAGCAGCACCACAGAGTCAGACACTGCTGACCCGGACCCCTTTTCCCCATGCCTGAAGGATCCATGTTTCACTCGCCACATCTTGCCATGCTTTGAAATAACAGCACCTTATTACTTCTACTGATGTTACCAGATGAAAGGATAGGGAAGTCTTCACCAGTACATATTCCAGTGGAACAAGCTTTCAGTGAACTACACCATGCTAGGTCAGGAGAAACAGGTAAACATCAAATAGCTTGCTTGCAAGAGCCATCAGCACCATTTAGGATTTCAGCAAATAAAAGCTGATGACTCAGCAAAGCCAGATGCTTCTCCTGCACGTTGTGTCCCTCTGAACAACGACTGCAACATGACACACAAGAAGCTTGCAACGAGAGGGGAAGACCAGGCACAGCATGACACACAGACCCAACCCTGCCACCTGGGAGCAAAACCACCACAGCTGCGGTGCCAGGGCTGGCTTGTACCCAGCCCTTGTCTCGTCAGGGAAAACTCCTACGGCTGACCATGCTTCTGCTGGGGAGGGGCAAAAGCAAAACCCAAGAAACGTGCAGTGTGACTTGCATCCTGCCACCTGACCTACAGCCAGCCAAGCCACCATGGCAGCCCAGGAATACTTGCCACCTTGTCCCCTTCCAGGACTAAATTCCCTGTTTTCTTTCTTACTACACACAGAATATTAGGCTTTTTTTGTTTGTTTGTTTTGAGGTGCCCTCTCTCTGTCCCCACCTCCATTCCAAAGCAGCCCTGCGCCAGACATGCTTGGAGTACATGACCAGAGGATTCCTGACCCCTGGTATATAAAATCTCATTTGTCAGCAAAGAGGAGAGGGAAAGGAGTTTATGTAACATCCAAACAACACAAGTAATGCAATTCCTTTACCGTTCCACACCACAAGCTTTTATGGCACAGCATCGTATAGTAGTGGCATTGAAGTCGGAGCTTAGGACTATAAATGTTTAAACACACTTTTATTTCCTATGCTGCTACCCTGGCTTCTCCGTCCAGCGCTGGCGGGACCAGCATTTCCCCAGGATGCAGTGAGAGCAGCACGCTCTGGGTGCCAACAGCACGAAAGTGCAGCCTGAGGAGCTGACAGCACAGGCCTGTGATCCCGACACAAGCTGGAAGCAGATGGTTCCCCAGCCTCTAGGTCACCCTGCTTTTTATTTTTGTTTCACGTGCCTCATACCAAGAAGATCTATTTAAATTGAAAGTAACTGAAATCTAAGCTTTTTACTGAAAGGGAACAGCATAGAGCGTATTTAGGCATGGAAAATGAATTTCTATTGTCAATTTTTTTCTTGCTCCTCTCTCTAACCCCCTCAAGATCTGTTTTTGTATTCATTGCCAACACAAACTTCTTGGTACCCTTTTACTAAATGAAGTATTCTTTACTTATTGCAGTAAATGCTTTTAAGAGCACCGGTAGCACCGGCTGGTAGCTGGTTCTTGGCTAAGCCTCTGCTTTTGAAGCCAACAACAAAAAACCCAAAGCTCTTTGGCTCAGCTTCCCTTAGTACGTGGATGCATGCCTAACGTGGGTAACTGCTTTTAAAACATGGCTTATCTTCCATTCCCAGATTTCAGACCCTGGAAATGTGTAACAGCCCAACTCAGGCAAACTGAGCCCTCTGAGGCAGGAGAGGACAGCGGGGCAAAGCTGCTCTGTTCCAACAAGCTCATTGTTAAACAACGACTTTTGGTCTTGCTCTTTGTCTTTTCTGTTCTTAGGTTTTCTGAACTTTGGAACTTTTCCACAACCAATTTTGGCTTTACAGACATTTCAATGTTTATTCCATAAACCCAGCTGTGGACTACTGGCCTAGCGCAGCTCAGGGTCTGAACGGGGAGGACCCTTCGGGTCAGCTGCGGTCGCCACAGCGTAAGCAGACCAGACCTTTGGAGGGGGAATGCAGGGTCAAATATTCCCTTTGGTCTCCTTCATGCTTTTAATTGCCCTTTCTCCCTTGCTGTGCTGGCTGGATACCACGTCCTTTTCTGACCCCACTGACCTGCCTCGCAAACAGGAGAAGCTATTTGCAAAAAGCCTTTACCAAGTCGTGCTAGGCTTCAGCTGAGCTCTAACCCAGCCATTGCTAAAATGCAGCACTACGAAGATTTAGGGCGATTCTGGCGAACTTGCTAGCTGTATTGATATGGAGAAATAGTGTGAAATGGGGACAATGGACACCAACTGTGATTGTATATATCTGCTCAGGAATGTGGGTATGGTGACTAGTCATGGGTGCGGTGTCTGGTCACATAGGCACACAGCTTTGAGGAGAGGACTACAGTTTTGAGGAGACGCCTGCCCCTCTTCCTCTAACAAAGGGGCTATTTAAAAAAGAATGAGAAAAGGATGAGAGATATTCCAATGCTATCTAGAGGGAGGGAGTGCTAAGTCTCCTTGCTGAAAAAGATCGGATGGTCACAAGAACATGAATCACCTACAAACCTGCAAGACCACCACATTCCAGGAAACGGACTGATAAGCTCATTAACATACGAAGCGGGGTTTAGGTAACAAATATGTATAGGCGTTAATTGAATATTCATTTGTTTTATTGTATAAATGTGAGATGGTTCGTCACTTTGAGTATGCACGCTTGTGGAGGAGCGATCCCCCGTGCATCTGCGCGCAATAAACATACCTACTTTATAACTTTCGAGTTATAGAGTCTAATTCCGCACGTCAGTATAGCGCTTGCTCCTCCACATTTCCAGCTGTTTCTTCACCCCTGCAAACCCTTCACCGCAGGACTCCATGACTTTGTAAGTGGACAGCCCACTTTGACTGCCCCCAGGGCAAACCTCTGCTCCCCAGAGGGAAGCCTACCTAGCTGCCCAGCCGGAAGGGGAGCCATGCCTGTTCTCAGGAGCCAAAATGCAAATACCAGCTCTACTATCTAGCCCTAAGGGGCACGAGGTTTATTAGCAACAAACAAACAGGAAAGAACCAACAATTGTTTCTTATTATTTACACAACAGAACAAAAAAGCTGTGTGGTCGCAGCTAGCAGCTATGTACAAACTCAAAGCCTATCTATACAAATATTATTGTTCAAATTTGTTTATCTAGAGGCTTTCAGAGTAGCAACACTGCTGGAGCACTCAAGCTCTGTAAAACTTGCTGGATTTTTCTTTCTGCAAGGCAGAAGGCGAAGAGGACCATCCGCAGGAGTGGAGAGACAAGGATGCACAGAGGAGAGGCTGCCAGTACAGGAGGCAGGCGGACATGTGGAGGGGTGCTTTGATGTTGGAGTCTCACCACAGACATTGACACCCCTTCCCAAAGGAGGTGGGGAAGGTCAAGAAGGAAAACAAATTTATTCAGAAAGATTCTAAGTGGTTGGCTTAAAGCAGATAATCTTTCCAGCCTTTGAGGTCACTCCTAACTCAGGTGAAAAACTTTTTGCGAGTGAGGGCACTGGTACACGTGGCAAACCTGCAGGGCCATAGCCTTCCCTCGTGTGTTACTGAGCAGGGACACTCTGCTAACCATAGAGACACAGAAAACTGAAAACCTCTTCATTTATGTTAGGCGTCGTAGGACCCCGAGGCAGTGCACGATGCCTGCCTGTGCTGCACACCCTGCCTCTTCCGCCGTTCTGGTCCAAAGAGCTTCAATGCCCACGGTGGTTTTACAGCCCTGTATTGCAGAAGTCATCACAGGGGGAACAGGAAACAAACAAACAAACCAAAACAAAACAACCCACTCAAAACCGCAAAAAACCAACACCCCCCCCAAACACCAAAACCAACCAACAACAACAAAAAAAAACCAAACCAAAAGAAAACCTCAAGCCAAATGAATACCAAACAAAACACACAAACAAAAAAAAAAAACTGGAAAAAAAACCCAAACCAACTAACCAACAAAAAACCAAACCAAGCCAAAACAAAAAAAAAACAAGCCAAAGGAAAACCCAAACCAAAAGTAAATCAAAACAATAAAAAAAGAGAAACAACAACAACAACAAATCAAACAAGAAACAAAAAGAAAAGCAACCCACCCACCCAAGCACCCGGCAGGGCGGCTCTGGGCCCGCCGGCACGGGCACCCCCCGGAGCGCCGCCGCTTCCCCTTCGCTGCTCGGGAAACCCCAGCGCGATCTGCCGGCGGTGGCACCGGCCCGCGGGCAGCTGCTCCCGGCGGGGCACCCCCTCAGCCCCTCCTGCTCCCCCCGGGCCCCCCCTGCGCCCCCCGCGGGCGGGCTGCTCACAGCCGCCGTGCTGCCCTGCGAGCAGCTGCGGGCGGGGGGCGCAGATGGGGCCGGGGGGGGCCGCTAGTGGCGTCCGCAGGAGCTGCCCCGTCCGTGGAGTTTCCCCAGTTCCCGGGCCCGCCCGCCGGGAGGGGCTGCGGTACCGCAAGGGGCAGCCCCTCGCCTCGCCCCGGGAAGGGGGTCCCGCAGGGCAGCCCCCCCCTCACCCCGCCGGCCGCTGCAGACACGAGGAACCGGCGCCCGAGCTGCTGCGGGGTCGCGGGGTCGCCTCGGGATAACGCAGCCTCCCGCGCGCTTCGTCTGGCGCTAAACGGGAGTGGCTGAGACGTCTGGAAGAAAGCGCTTTTTTTTCCCCCCTCACAGAAGAAAAAAACTACAAAATTATGGTATTCTTATTTATATAAGTAAGTTATCTTTAACTTTTTCCTGGAAGAAATGGGTGAGCACATTGAGAAGCGCGTTGCTGACCTGACAACAGAGGCTGGGACAGAAAACATCGACAAAGAGTTGAAAGTAAAGACACTGAATTTTCACTGTATTTTACACATTTTATATATATATATTAGTTTTGAACTACAGGCAGCACCTAGCATGAAAATGGTTAACATGTTTATCACCCCTGCATTTACTTGGATTTTGAAGTATACTGAGATTTAAAAAAAAATAATTAAAATTACCTTGGATTTCTTTTTGCCAAAAGCCAAAGAATGCTACTGCTTTTTCAAAAGAAAAACTAGTTTGCTGCATGTGCCCCAGCTTGTGCCACACGCAAGGGGTAGCGCAGACTAATCCCGCAAACATAAACTGATGCTGTAAATTCATAATAAAATGTGTGTGGTTTAAAGTGCTCCTGCCCCCCATTCCCGCCCCTCAAGCATGCCAGCCTGGCTGACCAAGGATTCTTGCTGCTGTAAATTCATGTGCATCTGCTTGTGAACCCGCTCCAGCTTCCCAACACAGCTCTGAGCACAGCCCCGGTTTGCTCTCGCAGCAGCGGGATGGGAAGCTGACCGCAGCGCCGCGCTCCAACGCTCCGCAATATGAAGTCACGCACAGTGCAGCACCGCATGCTGCCGTCACGCTGCGGTCTGTTGTCAACGCCAGCCCCTCGTCGGGGTTCTTAGTATTTAGGAGACACTGTCGCTTCCGTGTTCTGTGGTGCGAGTGATGGCATCTTGCTGTTGTCGCACGCTTTCCTGGCTCAAACTGAGACATGTCAGCTACTCTTGTCGTTTAGAGACCACTTACCCAGCGAAATGCAGGAACACCTCTAAATATACTGAAGCAATTTAGGCATCTATTTGTTAATGATGCCTTTTTTGTGATAAGCTGTGAAATAATCTTCACAAAGACAGGAAAGATATTGCAATGGTCTTCATGAAATACACGAAAATGTATTTAACTGTATAGAGATCTTCCTATTTTTATCCTGAATCACATTCATGAATAATTAAACCACTGACCTACTTACTGTGTTTTTGCAGCACCAAAATGAGGATGTGATCAAGACAAAGAGAGAACAGCACCATGCTGAATCTGGGAGCTCCCAATCAGTGTCACTAGTCACAAAAAGCATTAGTGAAAACAAACATGCTTGCATGTCACCACACAGTAGAATCTCAGTTGCTTTTTCTTTTTTAAACCATTACCCCAGGAAAAAAGTAGAAAGCTGGTTTTATTCATCTACATGGGACACTATTTCCTGTAACTCGGAAGGAGCTGCTAGCTTCAGGGAAGGCAACACTGCTACTTTGGATACAAAACTATATCCTATAGAGTGAACTTCACCCATTCACAAACTTGTTCAATGTATAAAAATGTCTTTCATCGATTTTAATAAACTTTCCGTCGTATTTCTCTGTGGCTTTTTTAACATGAGCATTCTCAGAATAACAAGACCCTTCTATGACAAAACTTTTCCACTTGCATGTGCTATTTTGATGCTTCTTTAAATGTTTTACAATACAAAATACACCTTATTTGATGTTACTACAAAGGTACCTTGGCAAAACTTAATTGGCTCACTGAATACAAACTCTTCTGCACCAAAAGTGGCAGCACTTGCACAGGTTACAGCTATTCAGTTATTACTCTTTTCACAAGCCCACCCGAAGCTGTGCACACTTGTGCAGGTCTCATCATCCATGTATGCACCCTGTGCCAATTTCAGTTCTTTATTGTTAGCCATTTTGATAAAAGAGCCTATTTTGAAGACTTTTGAGTTAGATAAGGAATTCTAGTTATGAAACATGTCCTAAACAAGACATGGTAGAGCCTAAGAAAACAGGACATTTGCACCAGCTTTGAAGGTTCTTATACACCAAAGCTCTGGCGCTTTTCACAGAAAAGATTCTGTTTGAAACTTAATGGGAACCTCTTAAAACAGAGGCAGCAAGTGAAGCATTACCAGGCAAATACCTCATCTAAGGAAGAATAAATATGCTTTTTAAAAACTTTGACAAGTGCCAATACTTAGCATCTATTACAAGTCTTCATTAATATTAATAAGTCATTCTAATCAACACTTTACTCAGTGCAGATCTGCCCGCAACGTCAAACTGTGGGGAGAAGCTGACAGGCTGAAGGGCGGGCTGGAGACAACAAGCCAACAGGAAGAATGGGCGCCCTGTAGTTCGAAGGCAATGCCAAACCTTGCTGTAAGCCAGGGTAAGCTCGTGCTGCAGGGCAGCTCTGAGGGGCTGGCAGGCACACAGCTTTGCAGGAAAAGGGTGGAATCGCTGGCGGGCAAGTGGAACCTGTCAGCGAGGTGTCCTGGCAACAAGGCTCAGCTACAGCCTGGTCCCTGTCAGCACAAGTACGGCCAGCAGGTCATTCCCCTCTGGGAATACTGTGTCAATTTCGCTGCTCCTCAGTTCAAGAAATACCTTGTTGCAAGGGAGTTAAAACAGAGAGCCACCAAAATATGGTGGAGTCCAAAGCATACAAGGGTTGGACAGAATTCTGTTAGTTCAGCCTTAAGAAAAGACTTACGGCTTCTTGCCGGCAACCACCACCCCGTGGCAGAACATGGGCAACAGGCTCTTGTGGGAGGTGTTTTACACAAGAGCATTGGACACAAGCTGGAACACAGAAAACCCCAGCTAAGTGCAAGGAACACTTTTTTCAACTACGAAGATGCTCACACAACAGAACAGGCTTTTCAGACAGGCCGAGGAATCTCCATCCTTAGAGACACTCAACACTAGACACAGTCCTGGGCAACATGAGCAAGTGGGAACCACCTTCACTGGGGGGTTGGTGATCTCTTCCAACATAAATGATTCCATAATTAACAACCACTGAAAACCAGATTAACTTAAGCAAAAATTGGGATTCTGTGTTTTACTTCCTTGACTCATTCCAAATCCTCTAAAACACACCTAATGGTAAAAAAGCATATTGTACTTTGTCTTACGACAAACTGGACCAAAAGTAGTTACCTCCTTTCTGCATAGTCTGAATTGCTTCTTCTTACTCCTTTAAATAAGCATGTAACAGTAAAAAAAAAACCAAAAAAACCCAAAACAAAACCAAGTAAAAACCACCACCAACCAAAAAACCAACCACCCACACAACACCAGCTCTATTACCACAAAAGCTGTCAGAAATGCAAATGGAAACTTCAAAAAGCTATGCCACAGTGGAATTCAATCCAAGCCTCATGAGAACGCATGCATTTTAGTATATGCCGTTAGACAAACGAGGTCAAATTACTGTAGCCAGCTCCAAAACTGCAATTACCCTTTGGCACTGCAGAATCTAAAGGGCTTCAAACTGACTGCTGTACGCCTCATCACCAGGAAAAAGTAGTGCATCACCACAAGCCAAGATGATTGGAGGTGGGGGTGGGGGTGTGTAGGTGCGTGCACAAGGTCATAGAAGATGTTTTCCCTCAATTTAACTAAAAGCTCATTCTCTTGAGTTTTGCTAGGTATTAACAAATGCAACCTGAAGTTTTTAGGGGACACAGATGACGAAGATACTATGCAAGGAAATCCTGACAGAAGTGATAAGCCTTTACTTCCAACGCTATGCCTTTGCATACATTATACTTGTTTTCATTCTCAAATTTAATCAGCTAACGTAGAAGAATGGCTGCAGAAGCATGGCCTTAGAATCTCTGAAGATAGCACAATCCAGGCCTGGTATTAGAATAGGCCTGTAATCAGAATTGTGCTGAAGTTGCTGTGCTGAAGTTAACAAGAAAGGTAGCCTTGAGCTGTTCTTGAATCCTGAGACCAAGTAATTATGTTGTGCCAACAGGCCGTGGCTGTAACAAGCTACAGCTGCTGGGAAAGCAGGTGCAGGGCCAAGCAAGATAGGGACCGGTATGGGAAAATAGGGAGTAACAAACTACAAGGTTGAAGCACAGCAACACAGTTAGCTACATGGATAGAATGCTTATTTTAGTCATGATAATTAGGGGTGTGAGAACCGCGCGTGTTTAGAGACTACTAACCAATTATATTTCTGCTTTACGAATATGCATGTGTATCGGTTCTATATAAGTAGTGTTAGAAACTATTTAATAAAGTTGAGCAAGATGCATAACTCATATTGAGTGTCTTCTTGACTCCAGAGAAGGTGTCGGGTTTAACAGCTTGGTTGCAGATTTTTTAATGGGCACAATTATGCCTTTTGCAGATGGGGGGAAGACTATGACTCGGATTCCTGACCGAGGAGGTCTGAGGCAGCCATAGCCATTTTTTTTTCTGCAACCAGGGATCGTAAATGGTTTATGACCTCCCGGCAGGCAGTCCCCAAGTCCTTGGCCGACTTGCTGCCGCTAAGGATCGCATCGCAAAGGGAATCCCCGACCTCTCGCCACTCAGTCACACTAAACAGCAATTGTGGGTCTTTTAAGTGTCCATGTTCAGCCGCCCACCTACAGAGCTCATGGAGCTTCTTAGTGCTCACGCTAGCCTCTCGCTTAGCAAGAGTATCAGTTAATAGCGTGAGTGCCGCTTCCCTTTCCATTATCGAGGGAAAAACGGTCCTACGGGTGCAGGTCCGCGCACGACGTCAATGCCGGATTCAGACACCTTTACTCCTTACGGATGTCTTCCTGCTCGAACTCTTCACAGTGACTCCCAGCTTTGCAAAGCCCACCGTCGCGATGCAAAGGCAGAGTTTTCCCAGCAATTACCAGCTTTCCCATCATTCGGGCGCCAATTGTTGGAAGAAGGGCTCGCCAGAGTCAAGAAGACGCTCAATGTGAGTTATGCATCTTGCTCAGCTTTATTAGTTTCTAACACTACTTATAGAGAACCGATACGCATGCATATTCATAAAGTAGAAATATAATTGGTTAGTAGTCTCTAAACGCGCGCGGTTCTCATACCCCTAATTATCATGACTAAAATAAGCATTCTATCCATGTGGCTAATTGTGTTGCTGTGCTTCAGCCTTGTAGTTTGTTACTCCCTATTTTCCCATACCGGTCCCTATCTTGCTTGGCCCTGCACCTGCTTTCCCAGCAGCTGTAGCTTGTTACAGCCACGGCCTGTTGGCACAACATAATTACTTGGTCTCAGGATTCAAGAACAGCTCAAGGCTACCTTTCTTGTTAACTTCAGCACAGCAACTTCAGCACAATTCTGATTACAGGCCTATTCTAAGACCAGGCCTGGATTGTGCAGATCTTCAGAGATTCTAAGGCCATGCTTCTGCAGCCATTCTTTTACAAGCTAAAGGAAATTAAGGTAAGTGGAACTCACTTTATTCTTTTAAAAAAAGCTATAGCATAGTTTTCCCAGATACCTGCATAATAAAAGTAAAAAAAAACAACTTTATATGTTTTTCTGCAAACAGGCCTTTTGTGTACAAAAATACATAATACCAAAAGCACAGAGTGAAGTCTTCAAAATACAAAAATAAAACCCCCAAAATTCAGCTACAGTGTTACTGCAGGCAGACAGTTCCAGGCTTTGTGTCTTCTACTTTTGCAAACAGAATTCAAACTTTTTAAATAATTCAAAAAATGCTCAAAGTTGAAGGATTTGTAGGTTTTTTCTTTTAATATATATATATGTACACATACACAACAATATATTTATGTGGATGTAGGGTTAAAAAACAGAAAGGCAGCCCCAAAGAAATATCAGTATCTGTATTTTGTGGAATAATCTTTTGGAGATACCACCAAACCTCGACCTTTGCGGGCTCCTCTATAAACAGTTTCTATAATATCAATCATCTCTTGCTTATCTTCCATTGCCCAGTTGATCTTGTTGTTATTACCTGTACCTAAATCAATCATGATGTGTTTGTTCCTTTAAAGGGAGAGAAAAAAAAACCAGACTAGTTAGTATGGCATAGTAATTCAGAAACAAACCTTTATATCCCCCACAACAATGCTTTGTAGGACTTAAAAGAAGCCCTTATAACACAAACAGCCTTGCAAAAAATAAGCCTGAGAGAGCGTATCTGCTCCTGTCACTCAAGTTGACATTTGACTGCCTATTTCTAAAGCTAGAATAAAGATTGCAAACACACCCCCAAGACTGCTACTTAGTGCAATTATCCTTTGGCATATTCAGCATTGTTTGTATTTCTTTCCCACTGCTGTCTAACACCAGAGAGAGTTCCACACTACTCAGCAGCACATTTTCTTATCACTGTAAACACTGTAGGTCCACAAGACTCCCTAATACTTTGGGTATATCTTTAGAGCAAGTCTGACAAGCCTGACTGCTATATTACCACGGTGTTCTATACAGGGAGTTTCAGATTCAAAACTAAACACAATGGATAATAAAACCAGTTTCCACTATCACTAATTTGTACTCTATTATCAAAACACTATTACTAGACTAAATGGAAAACAAGCTATTTTTCTATTGAATCAGTTTACTCTTTTGTAGAATAATTAAAATATCAGCATCAATATGCTAATGTGCATATAGAAATGATCTATTGAGACACTGAATTTGACACACACACAAAAGAAAACAGTAACTGAGTTACACTTTAGAACCACCATGTACCTGAAGAAAAACATGACAGTACAAGGATCGTACAACTCATACATCTTGTTGAAGTCTGGTACTTCAGTGATATCCACAAGATAAATAACAGCAAAGTTTTTTACCTAAACAGAAGAAAACAGGAAATATAAAAGGAAACATATATTACCAAGTCTTTGATTATTTGTATTACTGATTAAAAGACATAAGCTTTCATTACTGCAACATTTATTTTCCAAAATATTGACAAAAAATCACAGTAAACAGTAACCACATCAACCAATGAAGATGGAAAATATTTTTAAATAGAGCCAGGATGCCTATTTCACATCCAGTACTAACTGGGAAGATACTATGCTACATCAGCGCCCACAGAAACAAATGCCCTTTATATACAGCTGGGACCTCACAGTGACATGCACAGCTCTAAACAAGGGGAGTAACTGCTCGGTGCAAGCCAAACTGACACATTTTGCCTCTGTCATCAGCTGCTTATAGACTTCAGCAAATTAATGATCTGAAAGGCCCTGGTGTCTGCCTCCAAGCATTCCCCCTCCCTCCATCTAATTTGTTTAACAAAGCTAATTAAATGAAAATAAAACTGATAATTTAATAATAAAAACTGATAGCTTTTTTGAGAGGTGTAAAGCTTAAAAATTTAATTGATAATGAAAAAAAGAAGCTATTCCCTGGGCAATTCTGGTAGAACAAGCTTCTGTTTTACAGAGTTAACGGAGTTAAATGCAGAAGAACTCTTCCCCTTTAATGTCATAGTTAATGCCTTCATTCCTGAAAGAAAACCACGTCATATTTTTGTTTCCTAGACGTAGCACATTTGACCTTAAGTGGAATTAGGGGAGGTTTTGGTTTCTAAACATAGCTCATACATGTACAGTAGAAATTAACACACATAGACATTACAATATGGGTCAGTAGGCATCTAGATTACACAAAACTTTAACTGTAAGGTGTCTTACCAAATATTCATTCATTATACCACGCACACAACCTTGCCCCCCCATCCTTGCTTATACACAAATACAATTTTGGTCCTTCCTATCTCACTACACAAAATTACCAGTCTGAGGTTAACACATATGGTCTAAGATTTATGACAAACTTACTGTTTGTCACAGTACTTCCCACTTGTTAATTCTGCTATCAAATGTGTGGAAATCCTATGAAAAGTATAATTTCTGCTTGATGTAAAGATGCTTTATTTTAGTCAACAGGACTAGACAGTACCAGAAAAACATTGTATATGGTGTACCCTGTACTTAAATATCCTAGCAAGTACTTTCATTACGTAAGTATGGAGACATTTGTTTATAAAAAAACCAGAAGCACACAGTAAATAAATTTTGATGGACTTCTGCTTCAAGTCAGTTTCTAAATTATAAAAAAAAAAAGTAAGTCACACTCCAAAGATGTAAATATGTACTATTAGCAAAGAAAGTACAATCTCTTCTAGAGTGAAACAGCACTTAAATAGTTTTTACTATGCTTTTATGGAGCCAGTTATAATCCTAGACTCTATCAATAATCTAATGAAAACATCCCATATTTAAGCCATGTTCCAAAACAGGCAAGAGGTAAAGCCTGAAAACCCCAGTTAAGTCACAGTATCAAACTCTAACAGCCTCCAAAGTGATCATGCATATCCATTTCAATTTTATATGAAAGATTTCTAAGAAACCTAATGGGATGTTCAGAGTCAACGATTTAGCTGAAAAGTGATTGAAGTTACTTCCTGGTTAGCCTTAGGAAGCAAAAGACAGTTATTGTGTCTGGTTTGGGGGGTTTATTTGGGGGGTGGGGTGGGTGCGGTGTGGTTTTTTTTTTTTTTAACACAAACAAACAAAACAACCACCAACAAAACCTGAAGAGCCATTTTCATTTTCTTCTATCATTTCCTCTTCCCTCCTGCTGGCATTTTCAGCATCAGCAGCACAGCTTCACCATGTGGGGAAATTTCTACAATACATTTGGCAATTCTGACAAATTAAGTAAATTTAGAATAATTATTTAATTAATTTGGATATTAGAAAATAATTTTAAGTTGAACCAAGCGTTAAGTCAACATTCTTAGGACCTGCTCTGTGCACTGAAAGATTAGTCCAAGGAGACTACAATGTTATTACACCAGAAGGCTACTACAAAAGCATTGCTAAACCAAAATTTTATTTCCAGGAACAGGGTACTCCACATAGTACTGGAACAACAAAACTTTTAAAGTTAGTTTTACATTATATATGTTTAATTTAGTGAGCTGTTGCAGAACCAGAAATGCTTGTCACTAACAACAAACACCAAAAGCCTAAAATTTTAGAAAAGAGAACAAGACTATCCAAGTCTTAAATAAGTTATTATATAAACCTTCTTCAAAAGGACCAGAGGATTCAAACCACCCTGGCACAGCATATATGCAAGTTATCACTGTAATCAAAGTATCTCAGACATTAACGGCATCTTCCTTCTCTTCTACCATTACAGAATTGAAACTGATGATAGTTACAGGCTCAAAGGCTTGCATGAAGCCTACATCAGGCCTCAAAGCCAGCTACAGACTCTCAAATTTGAATCCAGAAATTTAAAGTGGCTCAATCTTTACCCCTTCCTTTCTTAATTTCAAATCTGACAAGATTACCACTCCAAAACCACTCAGTTTACAAGTGCATGGAATAGGGATGTGTTTGGTTGAGTTTGGACACCAGCTGCCAAGGTTGCCTGTGACATGGGCCTTGCCATGCCACACCCCAGTACACGTAGCAGCAGGAGACTGGGATTCAGGCCCAAAAATGAGCTAGATAAAAACATGGGTAAGATGCTAAATACGGAATGGGTGATGCAGAAGCACTGCAGTGGCCATAATACCTTTTACTGGCCATGACAGACTGGGGTGGCTTGTCCCCAAGAGGCATTTTAATTCAAGACAAGCCCTGCCAAACTACTTAAATGTCTCTGCCCAGTACTGACCAGTTTTAAAGCCTGAAGCAGCACGTATGTCTCTGACAGAATACTGGAGCCAAGATACAGCAGTAGAGAGCAGCCCCTGAGTCAGCTTTGCACACAGCCAGCTGTTAATTTACAAGGCCTTAACTTAGGCTTCATTTTAAGCAAAAGGAATCAAAGTATTTCTGGATTCAGGCTGGTACGGATGCAGGAGTTGATCTATACTTGAGCCAGTAAGTCTGTGGAGACAAACCAAAGCTTAACCTCTCCCTGTCCACTGGGACACGAATCCATTCCCCAGACAGAGTTGTCAGTTCAAAACCCACATTCCTATACAGAACAAGTTTCACTACCATTTCAAGGCAGTGGTGGCTAGGAAGTTCTCTTTCTGACTTCTGAGTGCTAACTGGGGATACAGCACAGAGACCTCAGAACAAGAGTTCAATGTAACTCTGAGTAAGCAAACCACACTAAATAAAAGCAGTTGCATTTGTTAACAATTGAGACTACACTGAGGTTGTTAATGTAACCCAGAATTTCACTGTCCAGACAATATCCAAAAAAACTTGTAGTACCTTAGAAGCTGGACACAATAACACAAGTTTATTCTGAAAGTACTTTACCTCATAACAAACTGCAACAAATTTACTATATTTTAGTAAATCAGCTGCTTCCTGAAAACAAACAGACAAAACCAAAAAACCAAACCAAAACAAATCCAAACAAAACCCAACCAACTCTAGCAATAGATCTCCTTTTGGACAGCTCCACACTTGTTCAGCACCTGAAGATAAAAACACTTTCAGCAGAAAACCAAAATAGATATTAACTTTTGAACTTATTTATTTCTGACACTCTGACTTCCTTTTTCCACCTTCAATTCAAAACTTGCTCTGCCCTACAAGGCCATTGTAACTGCTGTTCATGGGGACAGGATGGAGTAGGAAACTAGAAGTCAAACAACAGCATGGATTCAAACTGTTATCAGACTTACTTTAATGGGTTGGGCTTCAATTTTGTTTGTGGGTTGGGTTTTTTTCCTTAATTACTGTAGTTCCACAGATTAGTCTACATTATTCAATGCACATGTACAAAACCCAAAAGTACATTATTGCCTAGCCACAGTTACAGGCTATTTTAGTATTTCACAAAACCATAACTGCTTGGGTGGACTCCTATTAAATCTTTAAACAGAATGGCTCAAGACTATAAAGCACTATAAATCTACAGGGCTCCTTAACATTAGGTACAGATTCTGTATTCTACCTTGATCAAGACTACCCACTTAGATGGTACTCAGGAAACACAGATGTAGGAAAACACACATGCCAGGTGAAATAAATCTCATTTGTCCTCTGAAGTCCTCCCTCCTGACTTTCTCCATTAACAATGTAATCCAAAAAAAAATTAATGTATTCCTACAACACAAGATTGCCACAGCATTACGATCAATGACTAGGAAGAATGGCAACAATCGTGACATTTCTTACATTTTGCTAGGGGTAATACTTTTTTTTTTTTTCTTCCCTTCAGGAAGCAAATCTCACAGCCATTTGTTACTTTGTGGCCCAAAGTGCATACAGCAAATACCTAAGGAATCTGAGACCAGATCCAAGATTCCACCTTCTCATCTTCCTAACCAGTTTCTAGACAATGTTTTTAATGCTTAGCTGTCTTTATGGACAGGGAAATCATAGGAAAGAAACATACAGGAACTGAGACTAGCTTTTGCAACAAATTTACTTACAGCAGTAACTATAATACCAATACAATAGGGATTTTGATACTTCCCCCTTCCCCTGCCCCGTTTCTTTTTCTCTCTGACTTTTCAAGGAATCTTAATAGAAAGGCAGAGGCAGAACTAATGTCTGAGCAAAATCCACAGCTACCCACACTTCCCATAAAGGTTAAATAAATATAAGTAGTTTGAGCAATCCTCCCTAAACCCACATTGAGCCAATACAACCTATTTGTTACAGTGACCTGGTCTCACAAAAGGTTATCAGATTTACAGTATTAGTCCCAGGTAAACCATGGGTTTTAAAGAGTTCTTAAAAAGAGGGTATTAAAATAATTTAGCAGCCAAAGCCCTGTATTTCAGGGGATGGGTTTTTATAACAGAGTCCTTTTTTTTTTTTTTTTTAAAAAGTGCATTTTAAAAAAGGTATTCCAGAGGAATTTTGTGAAACTTAGTTCTTACATGTTTGGTTGAAACCCTGACAGAGCAAAACCCTAACATCTTACACTTATCATTTGTTTGAAACTCAGGGAAACCTTGCTTCTTTTCCATGTAACACTGGGGGTGGACAAAATTAAAAAAAAAAAAAAAACAGTCAACTGGAAGTGGGGTACATTTCAGTGAAAATAATCAGCTTTGTATTTTCATATAGTGTTCTAGTTTCTCTTCTCCCAAAAGATTCAAACTGAAAAAATCCTGTTTCCTATTATAAAGTACAGATAAATATTACTGCTACCCAAAAATATGCTGCAAACTGAAAAATATTGCACCATGGTAACAAATGTAAAATATGGCTACATTTTCTTCAAATGTGGCCAGCAATTACAGCACATTAACATTCTGTATTATTCTCTAGTATAAACACCTGTACAATTGGAACTTTTACTCACTCTTTAAAACAGCAGAGATCCAAACATGGCTTGTAAGCAAGAGGATGAGGAAGGATCTCCCCCTTTAATTTGCCATTTCTGCAGAGGGAGATTTTTAAATAAGAAGTTATATTGTTCTTTCTTCCCCCAGTCACCCCTAACTGCCAATGTCTGCCAAATTGCCGAGCATCCTGCCAAAAGCAGATACTAACAGTATCTGAGCACAAGACACTCCCACCATGTTAAACACAAAACAACTAAATTTAACCACATCACAACTCCTTACTGTTTTGTATTATGCCTCAGCATTTGGCTATAGGTATACATCTTCCACTGTAGGGATCTTTTGAGGCTGAAGTTCATTTATTTAAAAATAACATTAAAAGAGAAATGAGTACGCCATAAGAATTTGGCATCAAATTACACAGCATGCACACCATTTTACATGAAGATAGCAGACTCCTTTTCCTACCCAAGTTAGCACTTCTGGTTCGGATTTTTTTACTTCATTTTCTATATGGCACAGTTAAGGAAGAGTTGTCAATTTTCTATATCTACCACCATGCAAAGCCCTTACCAAATACATCAAAGGTAAATTATAGCTGACTGTGTACGTTAGCAATCCAATTTTTCTTCAGCATCTATCTTAAGTGAATGACCAGCTGTCAGCAGGCATTCAGTTTCCATCTGAAAACAGCTTCAGAGTTTGGCTCCTAGAATTTAATTCAGCCCACGCAACTCAATGGAATGCCATCTGCCTCCGTGAATAATATCATCAATAGATTACTCAACACCATCCTGTACATTTTAGAATCTCGCCATTTTTAAGAAAGTAACTTTTCAAGTTAATTAAATGGCAATCTGAAGCTACTATACATTCTTATTGCAAAGAGACAGCGCTACATTACCTATAGCCACGGCAGTCCTATGACTGAGCCCTTGCTTCTGCTTGAATGCTGACATTCACTAAATGACAGATTATTAACAAGCAACGATTTTGATTTTAGAATTTGCAACGGTTTTTTCACCCTATTTAACTACAAACGTCAGGGTAGTCGCTGACTTTAGGAGACACTCATGAAAGCAAACCAAGTGACTTTCTAGCTGCCTTCTAAAGTTAGAATCCCTCCCCTGAAACGGCGTTACAGCCTGCCTCAGGCTTCCTGTGAACCACTTGAAACACAGCGCAGAATGTGGCAGCCTCACCTCCCAGCTCGCTCACCTTCTCAGCAATGCTGTACAACACCTCATCCATCTTCATGCAGGTCGGGTCCCAGTCGTGCCCGAAGCGGATGACCACCACCCGGTCCTCTTCCGAGAGGATGGCCTGGTCCACCTGCCAGCCATTGTGCAGGTGCGGCAGCATGTACGACATCCTGGCCGGGTGGGCGGCGGGCCTGCGGGGCGACAGCAACCACCCGGGGGCTGACGGCCTGGTCTCGGCCTCGCACCGCGCCGCCAGCCCCCCCCCTCCGAGGCCCGGCACAGCCGTGCCGCCGCCGCCCCGCCCGCCCCCCCGAGTACCCCGGCCCCATCCCATCCCCGCCGCACCCCGTGGGCGTCCTCCTCTCAGTGAAACGGGGCAGCTCACCGCCGCGCGGGAAGAAGCGGAAGTGCGAAAACGCGCTTCCGGCGGCAAGACTCTTCCGCCCTGCGACGGGGCGGGGCTCCCCTCAGTGGGCGGGGCCGGGCGCCGAGGGGGCAGGGGAGGCGGCTTAGGCCGCACCAAGTGTGAAGACGGGCGGGGAGGGGCGGAGCGGCTCGGAGCGTACCAAGGGGGCGGGGGGCCGAGGTAGGGGGTCGCTGCCGCCCTCGCTCGTCGCCGCGGCAGTGACACGGCGGGGCCCGCAGTGCCGACAGCGCCGCGCAGCCGTGCCTGGGGCCGGGCAGAGTGGGGGTGCGCTCGGGGGTCTCCATACCCCCATGCCCTGCGCTGCGACGCCAGCCCCAGCCTGGCGGGCCCGGCTCCGGGGCCATGGCCCTGGGCGCACCCAAACGGGCGGGCGGCTTGTGCCAGGCCGGGCAAGGGGCCGCGGAGCCGGCCCGGTGGGGCGTGCTGCCGGGTGCCAGTGAGACAGCGGCCGCCGCAGCCCGGCCCCCTGAGCCGCGCCGCCGGCCGCTCCGCGGGCCTTGCCGAGCGCCCCGTGCTCCCACGGACCTGGGGAGGAGGTGGAGCGGCGGAGCGAGCCCCCCGCACCGCCCGGCTGTGGGGGACCCTGCCCGCACCTGCCCCCGCCCAACGGGCACCAGCCTGCCGCCCCGCTGGTGTCCCCCGCGCTGTCCCTGGCGCGCCCGGAGCGAGCCCGGCCCCCGGCGGCGCCAGCTGCTCGTGACGCTCGCTCGGCCCGAGCGCGCCTGGCGGCCGCCGCAACTCAAACCATCAGCGGGAACACCGGGCCGTGCAGCCCTCGGGTTCAGGATCGAGCTGGCCATCGAGGTGGGGCGGCCCAGGCCAGTTTCTGCTTCCTGAGAGGCATCTATGTTACCCTGCACCGCGCTCATTTAAACGGTTAGCTTGCAGCCGACTGCGAGAAAAGCATATTTTCCGCGACAAAAAATCCAGGCAAGCTCGAGCTGGGGCTGCGGGAACAGTCCCGGGACCGCAGCGTGAATTTGTACCAAACCGCTGTGCTCCGGAGCTCCGCAAAAAACGTCCAGGCCCGTCCTCGCCCTGCGCTTCCCCCTCCAGAGAGCTCGGGGCCGGGGGCGGGAGGGCAGAGGCAGCGCCGCGCCCGCCAGCCGCAGCTCGACCCGAGACCCGCTGAGAGCCCCCGGCCCGGTCCAGCGCCCCGGCAGCCCCCGGCCCGGCCGCCCGGCGGGCCTCAGGGGAACGGCGGGGCTCAGCAGAGCTGCGGGGCGGGGACGCTGAGCCCCGGCTGCCCCGGGGTCGGGCTGGGGCGGAAACCGAAAGCGATAGTCAGGAAGCAGCCCTGCTCGATCCGTTGGCTGTTACTCAGGTAATCCGTTCTCTTCTATACAGAAGTTGTTGGGAGGGATCTGTTCTGCGTAATGCGTGGATAACTTTCGTTTAAAGCAGAGCTAGGACAAGCTATGTAGGTTTATTTTGCTCTGGTCTGGCGAAGAAGCCCAAAGTGATACAGCAGCGCCCGCCCGCCTGCGAGCAGTGAGTCAAACACCACAGGGGAAAGGCCAGCACCAGTTAACACTGGAGTTCATCCTTAACGCAGTCCTTTTTGTGTGCCATTTCTCTTAATTCAAGTCATATTTTCAAAGTTTTCTTTGCAATGTAAGGGCCAGAACTTAATACATATATGTTTTATGTATGTATATGTAACGTATGATTATAGAGATACACATACATGGAAGCAAATAATCTTATGTAAATAGAAAATGTGAGGAGAGACAGCTTTAAAAAAGAGAGTTAGTGATACTGCAGCTGATACTGGTCCAAAACCAAAACTGTCGTGTCCTTAACAGGTGTTACATTTAGCACACTGGACAAGACATCTGATAACTGAATTATGTTAAGGAGCAAAGCATTCAGTCTGTTAAAACCGATTCCCTTGATGTCTGGCCAGTCAAATTTGGCTTATAAACTTACTCATCCAGCTATTGCTTCACATGGACTTCACTGTCATGGAAGGATTGCAAATTACAGACAGAGGTGCAAGACATGCCCATGTAATGCTGGAAGACGAACAATTAGTGCTGCTCAGGCCAAGGTTGGTATCTGGAGAGCCCCCTTCCCTCTGCCAGGTTCCTTTAAGTGTTTTAGTTCACTACTGTCGGTATAATTTTTTGAGATTGTACCTGGTGCTTGCAGAAGCCCAGTTCTGGAACCAAAGCTGCAGCCTGGCACTTTTCTATTGCATGAACTATTGTTCACACGTGTATCAAATGTGGCTGAAGTTGTGGTGGACTCAGCAGGTCCCTGCTAATGAAAAGATGAATTACTTGCAACTAGCCTGTTTCTAGCACACCAGCTGGTTTGTTTAAAGCTAAACCAGCTCTCGCTGCACTGCACTGCTTCCTTATGGATCACCTTTCTGCTTATGAAGTTTAGGAAGCGCTTCTAAAATGAATGCGGGTCAGACTCTTACCTTTGTGAGTGGTGTATTGTAATGGAGGAGGAAGCGGTGATAAAAGCAAGTGGTGTCATACAGTGCTACCTTACTGGCATCTGCCAGTCCATTGATCATATTTGGTGCTGTTTTCCGTCACTTAACAACAGAAGGTTTAGTTGCCATCCAGTCTAAGTAAGTTGCTGGAGGAGCATCAAGGTGTGATCATCAAGAAGATGGACAAGATCATCATAGTACATCAAGTCTTGTCTTTTATTTATTCTATCCGTCATTCATTCTGGAGGATGAATCTAGTTTATCTTTCTAAGGTCATGTTGTGTGATACACATAAGAAATTTACAGACTACAGCTGGGAACTTTGCACAATTTTCACAACCATGTGGGGCCGGCAGGCTTCAAAATACCTCAGCTGGCAAGAAATACCTTAGATATATTTAAGAACTTGGTATGCCTTTGCAATATGGTTGCACTGTTCATCTCATAGCTTTGTTTGCTGCTGCTCAGAACTGGTTCATGTTATCAGAGACACTGTTTGTGGTGAACTGCAGACCTGTCCTAACACAGAGGCTCCTTCTAGCCCATGTACTGCAGCAGAGTGGAACCAGAAATGCTGGTCAAGGCCAGGACAAAGCAGTATTACTGGTGTCTAGATTGTAAGCATTTAATAGACCCAGTTGGGATAAGCGTGAGTTTGCTCAGGACAAGGCTAAATATAGTTTAAGAGAAACTTCCAATTGTATTGACACCTTTTTTGGGACAGGTTTGAATCCTGGTTACTGGCTGAAGGCTTGTGTGAGAGGACTGAAGAACCAGGAAACTTCTGCCCAGCCCTGTGTGCCCAGAACAGATCAGCACACTGCTGTGGGAAACTGTTCAGGTTCAGTTAGCACAACGCAGGTTTCCTGGACGCAGGTCTAGGGCACAGTATGGGACAGAGACCTGAAGCGAATGGAGCACAGGAAACAACTGCAGGACATTAGACATGACTGTCTTTAAGGCAGGCAGCAAACCTTCAGCTGCCATTTCTGTCAGTAAGGGCTGCCTCTGGTTAGGTGTGTGGCCACCTGCACAGCCCCTGTCTTGGTGCAGGATAAAATTTGTGTGCACGGGTGTTGTAGAGGACTGGGCTCAAAACTCTCTGGGAAGAGGAGAAGTTCCAGTGTGAAGGTCTGTGTTGTCAGTGGGGTTTGCAGTATCTTCTCGGTGCTCTTCCCCACTGGTTCAGCATGTGGGCATGGGTGTGCTAAATCTTGCAGGAGGTAAGTTCAGGCACAGGTCTGGATGTTTGAAACACTGAAGGCGAGCAGTGTGGCAGCTGCCCAAGGATGGCCCTTAATTGTGCAAATTCGTTAGACCTGAACCATTCCTGACAGGTGTTTTTCAGACCCGTCTGAGCCTCAGTGCCTCCCTACGCCGCTACCTGCAGCTTCTCCAGCCATAATCAATACGCAAGAAACTTGGAGTAACTTTCTAGCAGCCTGTGTTTCATGGCACTGCTTGCAGAAATGAATTTGTGAGTAAGGTTGAGAAGCTAACAGATCTGTATGAAATCAGTATTGCTTCAGGACTGAAATGAAACTATTTGAGAACACCACCTCATAAGACTGGATTTAGATCTACATAGGTAGATATTCCTTAGTGTTACAGTCTAAATCAGCACTCAGTGAAAATACTGGGAAGTTGTCTAAGGTACCACACAAGTACCAAGTGACTGGATTTATTCTGTATCATTAAAAGCAGTACTGAGTTCCATCAGTTCCCTGCTTTACAGATGTGAATTTAAATGACCACCACAGCATTGCTCCTTTAAGGGTGTTCTTCTGCACAAAGGAGTCTTTATTCTATTCCCTGTTGCAGGTCATGGCAGAAACAGAGTTGCCGGGCATTTTGATTCTGGATATAGGAGGAACTCATGGTGTGTTGGAAAACCTTGCAGCACTTTTGAAGAAACACTTTCACCTTATCACCATGAAGGAATTTCTTGAACACAAAAAAGAAATGAGCAAAAAAATCCAATCTGTTTTCGTATTTGAAGGCAGACCAACTATTGACCGGGAGCTCCTAGAAAGCCTGCCTAATTTAAAAGTAATTGGAAACTCTGGGGTTGGAGTTGATCACTTAGATGTGAAAATGATTTCTGAGTTTGGTGTAAAAGTGACCAACACCCCACATGCTGTGGCGGACTCAACGGCAGACATAGGAATGGCCTTGATGCTGGCCTCTGCCAGAAGGCTAGTGGAAGGTAAGGTTTTAAATTTTCCTGGCTCTTAGCTACTTCTTTAACATGTCTCACTTTTGCTATGATACAGATGATCTTTCAGAATCAATATTTGGGATGCTTATACAGGGGAAAAAATGTCTGAGGACTCCGTTTTCAGAGGCCTCTACTCCTGTGTCCCACTTCTTTTTAAGGCAATGGTGACGAGAGTAAGGGCTTTGTCTCAGTTATGCATTTTAAAGTCACTTGTGACATCCTGTTTGGAATAATGTTTGGGGTTTAATTCTCCTCTGGGTGTTCACTGGGTGGGTTTTTACAGTTTATAGCTGTAAAAACTGAATACAAAATGCATCCAAATCAAATGTCACCACTTCTCCATTTCCCCACAGAACAAGCATTAAGAGCTATGGGGGGGGGGTTCAAAGCATTAATGGTCATGTCCCCATCTCTAAAGCAGTAACTGGTATAACTCTTCATTATTTTCCTGCTTCTATGAACAGTTTGTCTAAACCAATGGGTTGTATTTCCAGAAAAGCATTAGCATAATTATTGAAATAGCTGCTAATCCTTCTGGCAAAGTTATTCCAAAGAGTACCACCGTTAGTCCTTGTCAAAGGCAGACCCTTTCCCCACATGCCCTTGCTGTGCAAGTGCCTTGCAGGGTAAGGAAGGTGTCAGTAGAGACTATCACAAGAGGTTGCCTCTGTCTTCAGGGACTCATAGTCTTTCTGCCACGGCTGCTCCACCCCTGACCATGAAATAACACCTCTTTTCCCATGATATTTTCTCACTATTGCATCTTGCTGGACCTCAGGTTCTTTGTAGAAAAGCTTATAGAGATCCCTGGCTGAGCTGGAATTTGCAGCCTTCACCCCCACTCAAGCAGTGGGGCTGCTTCGGGCTGTGACTGAAGAGAGAAATGGTGAGATTTACCCCAGCTAAAAAAAAGTGGGGTCAGTTCCTGACAGGTGGTAAGTGTCAAAGAAGCTATTATTTGGCTTCCAAGAAGATCCTTCAGCCACAGAAGAGTGAATTGCATGAGGAGCCATTCCTCCCAGTACAGCACCCACCAGGGACCCCACTGTGGCTATGTTACTGGCTCCAGCCCTGGCTGCAGGGAATAGCAATGTCCAGGCTTTTCCGTAAACCAGTCAGAACTGGCAAGGATGTTTTGCAAGGGGTGCTCCAGACAGAGCCCTGCTGCTGTGGTGGTGAGAAACTTCATCTTTCCCCCAAACCTACGCGTATGGTCGGTTTGTACCCATTTAGCATGTGTTTACATCCAGGCTGCCAGGTGGCCGTCTCTCCAGACACAAAGTGTTTTGCTGTTGACTGGCTGGGAGTGGAAGTAACCAGAGCGACGCTTGGCATCATTGGGATGGGCAGCATTGGGTACAAAGTGGCTCAGAGGGCCAGAGCCTTCGACATGAGGATCCTGTACCATAACAGGCACCAGAGGTAAAAACATCTGGTTTCTGCATGTAGTTAGGGGGCAGTGAGGGAAACCATGGCTCTGCTCTGCATCCCTGGTCCTCCTAGGCACTTGTGACAGTTGTCAGCAGCATGAGGAGCACCAGCATGCCGCCACTTCCTCCCTTTGGCTCCTCGGGAAGCAACTCCCCCTCACCTCCTGCGCTCGCTCCACCCTGGTTAGCTACTAGCCCTTTGGAATAAGGGCTGTGTAACCTTCCTGAAGATGTTGCCCAAGCAAACCATGCCTTGTGCCCTTGTTATGTCCTCTGTCCTGCCAGACTCTTCTTCAGGCTTCTGGCAGCACCCCCGAGCCACCCAGCTGGCCACCCCTCTCCTTAGCCCAGCCAGATCGCTCATCACACCGGCATCAGTGACAAGGATCTTCACTTCTCTTAGCTTCATAGTTCCATTCCTTTTGGACTTCACTTGCCCTTCATCCGTTTTCCACTCCCAAGTCCTAAGGCGCATGTCACACAAGGAGAGACTCTACAGGGATTGGCATAGAGGCAGGAGAGAAGAGCGGGGTCTGACTGCATCAACAACCTCCTAATATTGCCTGTGTGCTTTGCTTTCACGCATACATCACTCCTTCAGCATCCCACCAGTGCTCTAGCTCTTGCTCCCTCTAGCCCACATCCTTCCTGCCTCCTTTCCACCCTCTGTACCTGTCAATGTCTTTTCCTTTACCTTGGCCTCAAACCTCGTGATCTCTGCGCTGTTCCAGATCTCTCCTAGAGCTGATTGATTGTTAACACCAGTGAGAAATAGTTGTGTCAGTTTGGGTGTGTGCATATTTTTCCTTCAGGAGCCAGGAGGAGGAAGAGGCAGTTGGTGCCCACTACTGTGAGAAGATGGAAGACTTGCTGCAGCAAGCTGACTTTGTTATGTTGATTGTGAACCTGACTCCTGAGACTCACAAACTGATAGGAAAAAAGGAGCTGGGGCTGATGAAACCCACAGCTACTCTTATAAACATCAGCCGAGGTAGGATGATCCAAAAGCGGTGTTTATGGCTCTGCAGTTAAGACTGTGTTTTGTCTGATTATGTTGACAGTCCCCCCTCCAGCCTGTCTGTGATGTCGCTGTGTTGTTTGAGTCATGAAGCAGCTGACAGTCTAGAAATGAATGATTTATCAAGGTCAGATGCTCTGTGTTCAAAGGTCCTATGGAATTTAGGGATGCTCAGCAGGTGTTCTGTTCTCTTTAGCCTTATCCTAGAGACAGCTTTATTCAGTGGAAATAATTGAAAGGTTTATCGTCACTGATGGGGTACAGGGAAAAAACTAAGTTTCATTTGGAACAGCCATATAGAAAATAAACCTCCCATGCGATTATAGATCTGTTGGCACTGAACAAGCATATGAGAGAGATCATAGTTTCAGTAAACAAAGCAGAGATGAATGAGCAGAAAGTTTGAAGAGATTAAATTCTTTGCCTATAATAGTACAGGAAATCATTGTCAAAATGAGGAAAAGACTGAAACCAGACACATCCCAGAAAAAGCCTTATGCAGTGGACCATAATCCTCCTCTAATGAAAGATTAACCAATAAAATCTCTTCTTTGTTTGGTAAACGGTTATTAGGAAGACATCCTATTTCCTAACAAGACAGAGATCCTGTTAACTGTTCTCACTAGACCCTTGAGACCTTTCCCTACTCCCAGGTAAAAATGTGTTCATTAACTCATCACCACAGCACGTTTTCATTTCTCTGCAGGTGCCGTTATTGATCAAGATGCGTTGGTGGAAGCTCTCTCCAATAAAGTTATTAGGGCTGCCGCTCTGGACGTGACATACCCTGAGCCTCTGCCAAGGTAAAGAAAAACCTGTTTTCCATTCTATTAATCTGAAAGGTTTTAAACTGTGTGCAGAAGTGTGCTCATAATCTTGATTTCTCCAGGGAGTCTCTCTGTTTAAGTCCACTGTTTAAGGGCAAACCCTCAGCCTGTCTTGCACAATCATAAATAAATGCCAAACTGTTTGCCTTTCCCACCTCTGTCAGTTCCTTGCCAGCCTAACGGACAGGCAGGGCAGCGAGACGGGTAGAGAGGAAGAAGAAATGGTTAAGCCAGCTCCCTACAGCTCTGGTGGTTCTGTGCTTGTGGCCCTTTTATCTCAACATGCCACTGCTGTTTCCTGAGGTTCCGTTCTTAACAACTAGCATTGATAGCTGCAGAGTAAATTCGTGTAATACATGCTGTTCTTTCTGTTTCTTACAGAGATCATCCTTTATTAAAATTAAATAACATCATCATAACCCCTCACATTGGAACTGCAACAGTCCAAGCTATCCGTATGATGGCGGAAGAAGCGATAGCAAATATGCTGGCTGTTCTCAATGGCCAACCCATCCCAAGTGAAGTGTGTCCCAAATGATGCATGCCAGATGGCATCGCTGAATCTCGTGTGTGTTGGAAGAAGGGCTCGCCAGAGTCAAGAAGACGCTCAATATGAGTTATGCATCTTGCACAACTTTATTAGTTTCTAACACTACTTATAGAGAACCGATACACATGCATATTCGTAAAGCAGAAATATAATTGGTTAGTAGTCTCTCAACGCGCGCGGTTCTCACACCCCTAATTATCATGACTAAAATAAGCATTCTATCCATGTGGCTAATTGTGTTGCTGTGCTTCAGCCTTGTAGTTTGTTACTCCCTATTTTCCCATACCGGTCCCTATCTTGCTTGGCCCTGCACCTGCTTTCCCAGCAGCTGTAGCTTGTTACAGCCACGGCCTGTTGGCACAACATAATTACTTGGTCTCAGGATTCAAGGATAGCTCAAGGCTACCTTTCTTGTTAACTTCAGCACAGCAACTTCAGCACAATTCTGATTACAGGCCTATTCTAATACCAGGCCTGGATTGTGCAATCTTCAGAGATTCTAAGGCCACACTTCTGCAGCCATTCTTCTGCAATTCCCCCTTTTTTCTTTTGCACAAGCCAGGCCTGGTTGGTTATGTTAAAAACTACTCTCTTTAAACAAGAAAAAACACAGCTAAAAACTAAAAGCATTACAATAATGATTATAACAAAGCGTATTCCTTCCATCAATAACGTCTTTAACCAACCTGTTATGCCCAATCCTCTCAACCATTCATCAAAGGGATTATCATCAACAAGAATATGATTCATGTTTCCCTGCAGTTGTGACAACTTCTTGTGGATAGATATGGAATGATCGGAAAGGTTCACACAACACATCCCTTCAAAATCCTCACAACCGTGTCCATGTGCTAATAACAAAAAATCTACTGCAGCTCTATTTTGTAATGTAGCATGCCTAACACTATCTACGTCAAGTGATAACGAACTTAAAATCTGTGATGTAAGATTAAATTGCTTCTCTCCCCAACACGCTAACCTTTGTATATTCTTAGCGTTTAATGCAGTCATTGCTCCTGGCATAAATATGGAGGCTAAGACATTTGTTGTTGCAGACTGCAGATCGACTCAGTCATTACATGTTTCATCAAAGGTGCGCAGTGCCCTCCGTGATCTATGCAATTGTGGAGTCATTTTCAATAAGTCTTTCATACGTGGAGCAAACAAAGTTCAACGCCCTAAATAACATGGTCCACCGACAGGATTCAAAGGAATCCCTGGCCATGCTCTGTCTCCACACATCAAAAAGACTCCCCGTGGCAACTGATAGCCCCCTGATACATTTACATGTAAGCCTCCAGCTTTCAGTTCACCCCCATTAGGTGAACCGGTTAAATTTTGAAACCTTGTATCAAACTCCCATTCACGCTGACCTGCTAGCCACAGTCGCCACGGTTCACCAAACCAAATTACTCCAGTGCCATTTAGAGGTTGAAGTGGTGGTACCGTGTCCTCGCATTCTGGCATTCCCGTTGCAGTCACGTTAACGTATTTAACGGACGTAATGCTACCTAATAGGTCTAACTCCTGCAATGGCAAATGATATGGTCGATTCAAATTCTCAATAACTGTTTTCTGCCACGCTGCATTACGCATAGAAGGCCAAACAAATTGCCCATTCGGACTCATACATGTACCATTCTGATTGGAAGTCAGATCCACTGTTTTAACATTTCAAAAAACCATCAAAATTTGTTTCTTTCTCTTGCAGGGGAATACCAATTAAACAAGTTCTGAAGGGGTTGTCTGCTTGCTGCAAACGTAAACAAAAGTCTGTTACCCCCGTGATATTTGCCGATGTCACCCATATGTTTGTTCTAGGCAAGATGTCAAAAATACTTTGGCCAATGGGTAAAAAATTCATCAAGACCGTAAACCAAGTCCACCACTTAAACATGTTTAGTCCTACAATTTCCACTTTTTTTTTTTTTTTTTTTTTTCATTCCACCCCAAAACTCTGTGCTTTCACAGATTCTGATGATGTATACTGTCTCCAATCAGCATGGTATTACACTAGTCATATGCTTTCTCTTGTTTCATGCCCAGTTACTAATCAAACACATACACTCTTTACACCATTTACATTTAAGCTTTGGCTTACAGAACCCACATAGCATACATCGGCACTATACCCACGTGTTACATCCCTTACAACATAGACAGTTTATTCTGTCTGCTCGCTCTGAGTCTTCTCTTCTGTCTTCTGATCTTGACATACAGGTCGCGCAAACTTGCTAGGGACCCATATAGGTCCTTTATCTGTGGAGATACAAAAATAACCTCTACCGATAAATAACACCGGATTAGGTCCTTCCCATACACCTCAAGCCATATTTTTATACAGAACATTCAAACCAGGAACTGTAGTTGTTTGGTTCCCTCGTGCTGTTTGGTGATGTATAACAACAGGTGGTCCCTCTCTATCCTCCGTAAGGGAGAGAGAGTTTAAGGTAAACAACACCTTAGTCAACCGTTTAGTTACATCTATGTCCTGCGATACTTTCTGTCTCTGAAGATAATCCTTCAGGGTACAGTTTGCCCTTTCAACAACTGCTTTCAGTTCTAAGGTTTGAAGGTTGACCCGTGGTTCACCAGTGATCACTTGTTTCTGCCACTGATTATCAGATTGCCAAACACACGCAGCCTTCTTCATCTTTCGTCCTGCATCTGTAAACACTGTTGGCCCATCAGCTGGTCTTTTTGAGCGTAACAGTCTCGCAATCCACTGATAATGTTCTATCATCTTCCAGAGAGGTCCTTTTGGCTGGTGGTTGTGTACAACACCTGTATAGCCCATCAAGGCTTCCTGTATGGCTGTTGAATGTCTCAGAAGCCATTCATAATCATCACCACGGACTGGAATACTGATATCTGCTGGTTCAGTCCCATCAGTTTCAACTATCCTGTCTCTTCTTTTTCTCACCAAGGCCGCTACTGCTTCAGGGCGACTTAAAATACGATGTCTGGGTTGCAATGGCAAAACCAACCACTCTAAAATGATCACCGTATTTTCCCCCTTTTTCTTTTGCCATTGCAAAATAAGGGCAAAAGGTGAAGTGGCAACATTACAAACCAAAAAAGATAACGGATGATTTGCCATTCGGTGACCACACCAGCCAGTCTGAATCTTGTGGGACACAACTTTCAGGGCAGCCCGCTGTTCTGGTGAACAAGTTTGAGGACTGTTGGCTTCGGTGCCATGCAACCAGGATCGGAATAGTTGCAAATCATTATTACTGAGTCTCTTTGTGTGTCATCAGGGTGTAAGGGAATCGTGAAAAAGACAGAACAGTCTTTCAAGTCCATCACAACAATTTGCCAAATCTGTGGGATCATCATAAAAGGTGGAAGAGCAGGTTGCAACGCTCCCGTCGCTAAAATCTGATCATTAACCTTCCATAAATCATGTCCCAGTTATGTGCATCAAGATTATTAATCAGTACTGGACAAGCTAACGAGCTGGTCACCTGCCATTCTCCCTCCAAAACAGCATCACGAGTAACACCAGACCAACACTGTAGAATTGGATCTTTTCTCAAGTTCAGCATCGGTGGGGTAGTTGGGCTAACTGGAGGAATTACAGGTATTGAAGTAGTAGGCAGGTTCATTTTAACTCGCTTTACCAGGTTTCTTAATTTATCTATTACCTCCTGTAAGGATTTCTCTGTATTGTTATCAAGGTTTCTCCCCGCCTTCTTCCTCAAACCCGTCCGATGATGTTTCAGGACGAGGAAGAACTTTTGGTTTGTCCGCTGTCTTATCTAAAAGCTCCGGCACTGTCGAACACGCAGGGGCGGACATACCCTTCATAGGACGAGTATGCCCAACTCCGAAAAGTGTAACCAAGAGAGAAGGCTTAGGTGAATCACCCTTCTGCTCCACCGGCTTTTCTACACATCTCTCCCCAAAGCTTCTATGGCTGCCACTGCTACTTTTTTTTTTTTTTTTTGCTTTCATAATTTCCAGAGTGTTAACTATCGACTGCCACCCCAGAGGCAATTTCCCACTTCTCTCCATTCCACAATACTAAACAATAACGCAGGCTCAGGGATCTTATTCTTTTTTCGTGCCCAGCGAACTAAGGTCTCCACTTCTGTCTCTGTAACGCCCTCCCCTCTCTTAAGGAGGATGCCAGTTAACAGTTTAATTGCCGCGTCTAATTCCATCGCAGTCTTCTCAGAGCTCTCCCCTTTCACAGAAGGATATCAGCGCAGAGAAGCCCTGCCGCGATTTACTCGTCACGGCCTTCCGTAGTGCTCCCCCCCCCCCGCCTTCACAGAGAGGAATTTAGCATAGAGTCCTGCCGCGATTTACTCTACACGGTCTTACCACCGGTGGGGGTGCGATCTGCAGCTCCACACCGAACTCTGGACTCCCCTTTTCGCCAGCAGCTGGGGGGATCCGTGGCGGTGGGTGGGCGGGTGAGCGGGGGGAGCCGCGGGGTATGGCACGGCGCGCTGGCGGGGCACGGGGAACTGTGCTGGTGTAAGAAGCAATCTGGCTAGCGAAGTACAGTCACTGGGTGTCATGATTTCAGAGTCAAACAAATAAGTCAACAAGTGTTTGACTGGTTCAGATTGTAATCCATATCGTGTAACGGCTTGTCGCAGCTGCTGCATAGATTTCCAATCAAAAGTTTTCCACACAGCGGCTGCTGAACCAGCAGGTAAAGCAGTAGTCTGCACCGGACAAGCAACAGCAGAAGCAGCTTCCCACTCTCCCTCCAATATAGTGTCTCTTACAACCCCAGACCAACGACTTTGGGGAGCAGCAGGGGGGAGGATAACACCTTCCTGGGTCAGGATCTGAACATCACGACCGGCAGTAGGCAGATGGCATTCGTTCAATTGCTGCTGCAAGTGGTTTAGGGTCCGGTCAGAGGGTTTGGTTCGGGGACGGGGGATCAGGGCAGGTGCAGGTGGGGTGGGTTCATTTTCTTTATCAGACTCCGCGTTCTCATTCAGAGGCGCACTCAGACCCGCCATAGTACCCTCGTCCTCATCTAACGGGGGGGGCAGCTCTCGGTAGCTTTCAGGGCGGCGCGGAGCACCCGATGCGGCGGCACCCTCCGGAGATGGTGTCGGATTTAACAGCTCGGTCGCAGATTTTTTAATGGGCACAATTGTGCCTTTTGCAGATGGAGCGCCGAGACTAAACAACCGGGAAGACTATGACTCGGATTCCCGACCGAGGAGGTCTGAGGCAGCCATAGCCATTTTTTTCTCTGCAAACAGGGATCGTAAATGGTTTATGACCTCCCGGCAGGCAGTCCCCAAGTCCTTGGCCGACTTGCTGCCGCTAAGGATCGCATCGCAAAGGGAATCCCCGACCTCTCGCCACTCAGTCACACTAAACAGCAATTGCGGGTCTTTTAAGTGTCCATGTTCAGCCGCCCACCTACAGAGCTCATGGAGCTTCTTAGTGCTCACGCTAGCCTCTCGCTTAGCAAGAGTATCAGTTAATAGCGTGAGTGCCGCTTCCCTTTCCATTATCGAGGGAAAAACGGTCCTACGGGTGCAGGTCCGCGCACGACGTCGATGCCGGATTCAGACACCTTTACTCCTTACGGATGTCTTCCTGCTCGAACTCTTCACAGTGACTCCCAGCTTTGCAAAGCCCACCGTCGTGATGCAGAGGCAGAGTTTTCCCAGCAATTACCAGCTTTCCCGTCGTTCGGGTGCCAATTGTTGGAAGAAGGGCTCGCCGGAGTCAAGAAGACGCTCAATGTGAGTTATGCATCTTGCTCAGCTTTATTAGTTTCTAACACTACTTATAGAGAACCGATACGCATGCATATTCATAAAGCAGAAATATAATTGGTTAGTAGTCTCTCAACGCGCGCGGTTCTCACACCCCTAATTATCATGACTAAAATAAGCATTCTATCCATGTGGCTAATTGTGTTACTGTGCTTCAACCTTGTAGTTTGTTACTCCCTATTTTCCCATACCGGTCCCTATCTTGCTTGGCCCTGCACCTGCTTTCCCAGCAGCTCTATCTTGTTACAGCCACGGCCTGTTGGCACAACATAATTACTTGGTCTCAGGATTCAAGAACAGCTCAAGGCTACCTTTCTTGTTAACTTCAGCACAGCAACTTCAGCACAATTCTGATTACAGGCCTATTCTAATACCAGGCCTGGATTGTGCAATCTTCAGAGATTCTAAGGCCATGCTTCTGCAGCCATTCTTCTACACGTGTGTACGGGAAGGCACTGTTTCTTACATACCACTTTTAAACTAAAAAAAAGCAACCTGTTCCTGCACCGTTCTTGTCACGATACTGCAAAGCTACCATCTCACTAGGCTTGATCTGTACTGTTAGTTACAATTCTAAAAAATAAAGAGGAACTAATTAAAGGGTTTTGTTTGAAGATGTTAAACTAAGCAGCTATGCATTTTGATCTTTTCAGTCCATTATTTCAGTGAATACCTGTGTTCTGTTCCCAGTACTTGCTGCTACATAATGAGAAGTACACCAAGCAGTTTGTGTATATATTAATCAAATATATTAAATGTGAATTGAGCATTAATTCCCCACAGAAATTTGACTGTATCCCAAAACACTTTTCAGCCAATGCTGCAATATTCTATCTTTACAGCAAAACACTGAAGAAGGCAGACTCCTTTGAAATGACTGTAGGCCTCAGGTCTTCTCATGTAAGAAGAGCTCTGCTTCATCTACATGTTAAATTAGAGCAAAGCCAATCACTGCAAAAGTATCTTTGATTTTCCTAAGGGGATCCTTTGAAAACCAAAGTAAATCCCAAGAGGTTTAGTTCCTCTGTGTGACAAAAATGATATTTTTATCTTGACTGGCCATGAAACAATAGTGGATCTATCCCTGAAGTTGCACGGGTGAGGGAACAGCCTAAAGCAAAATTAATGATCCTAACTTGCAGCCCACAGCCAAGCTTTTTCTTACATTCTCTTTCCTCTGAGCAAGCAACAAAGTTAGAAAATTCAGTAATTTGTCACCTCCAAAAGATCAGGCACCCTTTCCATTATTTTGCAGTGTGGTCAGGCTTCTGGAAGGGGCGGTAAAACAAAGTTTTAGCACAGGAAACATAGACGGGGCAAGAGTTAGATATTCAGATGCAAATAGTGAAATACTACTAACAAGACAACAGCAAGTACAGCTATAGGGGATTCCAAAATCTTCAACCCTTGAATGACTCTCCTTGGAGCTCTTCCCAAAGTTCCTACGGAAAATCAACGGTAGCTGTAAATAGTGTATTTTTAAAAACCAAATAACCCAAAACAAAACAAACAACCCCACTGCCAATTCACAGACCCTCGGGGAACCGCAAACAGGTAATCTATGATTCCTGAAGAAAAAACCCCACATTTGGAGTGCATAAGTCCTTGGGAAACACTTGCCTTAGCATCTATTATTTAAATAACTGTTGCTAACCTCAGAAGAAGGCACTGCAGTTAAGAAGACATGAGTGTCTCTTCAGGCTGCAAAAATGTCTGCAATGAAGCATTTAAAAATTAACCTGATAACTCAAAGTTCATGGTGAAAAAGTGCAATTTATTTTCACAATCTCTGTTTAGTCCAACATTTTCCTAAACTGCTTAGACACGGTAATTTGTGATTTCAGGATAGAGAAAGAGGTATATTGCACCAGACTATCGATGGTCTGAAACTAAGTAATTAATGAGAAATAATTGTGTGTTATGAGCCTGGTGGCAGTGATATGAAACCTTACAGACCATGAGGGACAGAATTCCAGACTTCCACAGTTTCCTGGATGTGTGAACAGAAAATGGAAAATCAAGCTATACCTTTTTTATTCTTATCATATCTCACTGTGGTGTCACATAACTCTACCTTTTGTTTATTTTTTCCTCATATTTTGAAGTTCAGGAGTGATCTTCTTGAAACTGAATGACTGGAGAACCAGGGAATGTGTACTTGGCGCAAAATTGCAACTTGGCTGATTAACTTGAGGGCTGTTCTTCAGAAAACCTTGTTTTTTTCAACCCAGTAGGAATTTTGTGACATATTTAACTGGATTTCACCCTTTATTCCTAGCCCCTCCTAAGTTACGTATCTGGGAATCTGACCCTTGTTAGAGATGCAGCACAGGGGCTCTTCAGTGCCAAGGTGAGCCAGACCCCCCGTACAACTCACAGCCGTTGCAATCAGGCAAGTTGCAGCCAACAAGCAGAGCAGGGGGCTGCTGCTATAAACCATGCCCTGCCCTGCCAGGGCTTTGCTCCCCTGGCTGAAGGGAGAAGCTGCAGTGCCAGTACACGTGGACCTCAGTAATCTCCACACGCAGACTGTGGAGGGAGGGTTACTGCTCTGGCTAGTCCTAAGCAAATTGCAAGGGTGGATGAGGCCAGAAATTTCTAGCCTTGCTTGGCATTCCTATTACTTCAGAAACTGTAAAAACAGCTGTAAAGTAAAAACAATCAAAAAAAGTACTAGTGAACATCCTCCTTAAGATCTTTCAGAATTTCTTCATAAGCCACAAAAAAGAGAAAATAAGGCACAAATACTTATTTTTCTTTTTTTCCTATCACTAAATCCCTCTGTAATATTTTCCAGTCTTTACAGTAATATTTATGTAAGAGCGCTGTGATGAATAATCAATACATAGTGCAGCAGAAATGAGAAGCCTGCTCGTTTTAAAGTACATTAACACTTCAAGCTTATGTGCTGAAGTGAGATGCGCTCTGCATGCTGTAGTTCCAGTGTGTTCTTTACCCACTTAATCTCTCATTGTTGACCTGGACACTGGAAGAAAACAATGAAACACATTCATTAGGAGACACGTGGTCCAAGGTTACACTGAAGATATTTTCTCAGTGTGACTTCCTTGTTTATTTCTAGATCAGGGAGCAGAAGACTGTACACACAATCTCCTATTATTGCTTCTTTAGTTCCCAAAGTTCAGGCAGCTAAATTTACAAAGAAAAGCTTTTTTTAATTCTGAAAAGTTAAAATTAAATATCTCTCTCTACTTAGGTAACATTTTGTGTTGAACACTTCATTTTGGGAATGTCCTGGGGCAGCTAGGAGCCTGCAAAAGAGCCCCTTGCTGATTGCACTCATCAGAAAATGATGGGTTTGCTGGAGGATGCCAGCAGGATGAGGACCACCAGCTCCCTCAGAGCTCATATGGATGAGTTCTGGTGATCAGCACCACTCTGGTTTGAGCAATTGCTGCGTCCTGTGGGGTGCGCCTTTCCCACAGGGCACCCCAAGGGATGGACCCTGTGCTGCCATCTGTTCCAGTGCTTAGCCTTAGTCCTCTTGCAGACTTTAAAAGAAGCCTCAGGACCCTGCACTGCAGTGGCTGAGGCAGGCATACAATCCATCCCCTGCTGTAGGGCTTGAAGCCTTCCAGAAGGTCCTAAACAGCCAGCGGAGACTGAATTCACCTTTGTTTGCCACCTGTTTGCTACATGAATGTGATAGTCAGATCCTTTAGTTTGTATCACTGAAGAAAATATTTCATGACAGATGCCATGAAATAACAATGTGGTCCTTCTTTTCCCCACCAGGAAAGAGCAAGAGGAGCAAGCTGTCAGAGCCACTTGCAGGGAAAAGATAGACAACTTGCTCCAGCAGGCAGAGTCTGTGGCAGTGGTGGTGAGCCTGGCGCCTCAACACACAACTGATCAGGAAAAGAGAGATGGAGGTGGTGAAACCCCAACTACTGTTATTAGCAGCAGCAGAGGTACCCCAGAACTGCTGGCTGGCCTGATGGGATGGTGTGAGCCCGCTCCCGTCATGTCATACGCAGCACCACGCTGCACCGCCACGCACCACGGTGTGGACACCCAGGAAAGGTCAGGCATAGCACAGATCCCTCTCTCTCCCCTTCTGTTCTCTTCTCACTCTGGGGTCGCTACTGCAAAGGGCACCCAGGGACACTCGCATTCCAAACCAGGCACCGCCGCTGGGCAGAGGTGCCGGTGACAGCTCTGTAGGCTGGTCCCATCAGGGCCACGGCTTTGGGTGTCACCCACCCAGAACCACTGCCCAGTGGCCATCTCTGCTCATTGCTCTGAAAGGATGGGTAAGCCCTGCAGCAGGCAGGGGTCTAGCAGAGGCAGCCCCCGCCCTCCCTGGGCTGGAGGTTGGGGTGGAAGTGCCATGAATCCCAATGGGATGCAGCCCAGATATTGGGTCTGATAACAGGTCAAAGGGAAGTCTGGGTGACAGGTAGCCGAAGGAGGGGGCTTGTGTGGTGAGAGGAGCATTAAACACCCAGAATCAACATATGAAGCTGCAGCAGTGCTTCACTTACAAATTGCTGTATCTGAAGTTGCAGCTTGCCACGAATGAGTGGGAGATGCTGGAGCCACCCCTTCTCAGACCTGCTGCATCACTCAAGGTTCCCCTCCCACCAGGCTTGTTCTGCAACAGAGGGCTGAAGCACTGCAGACCTCTGGGGCCGGAGGCTGCCGGGCTGCTGTAAGGAAACACCTCTACCAGAGCCTGTGCCAAAACACCACTGCTAGTGCCCGTGCCTCATAGAGCTGGCGGTGCTTGGCTGCATTCTGGGCTGGGGGGAAGTCTGGTCTGGTCCCATCTGTGCGCCAGGACATCACTGCCTCTTCTCTCTGTCCCATCACTGCAGCTTGGACCATATGCAGGCTGAATGGGCAGGAGGCCACAATCCTCTCTTTGGACACAGTTCAAATTGCTGCCTAGTGGCAAAAGTCTGTTCCTGGGCAAAAGAGCAGAGTATGAGCTCTTAACATGTCCTTTTAATGTCCAAAATTACTTGAATGCAGGTGGTCAGGTTCTGTGGATGTAAGTGGGACTTGTAAAGTTATATGAAATTAGCTTTATATGTAAATACAGTGCAAAAGCCAAAACAGGACCCCTCTTTATGTGGGCGAATAGTAGGTGACTTAACTCTCTCTTGTTTCCAGAGATCATGTACTGTTATAATCAAAGAACGTCATTTAACGCCTTGCCTCGGCATTAAAACAGACACAGCCACCTACATGGTATCAGAGGAAGCAGCTCAAAACGTACTGGCAGCTCCGGATGGCCTCCTCGAACCCAGTGAAGTGCTCCCCAGCTGAGGTGCAAAAGGCTGTCACACCTCTGTCTTCATTCTTCCCTTCCCCCTGCATCAGCTCTAAAGGTTTTTATTCTTATGTTTTCCATACTAAGAGAAACCTATTCCAAGTGGCAGGAAAGCTCTGGCTTGGTCTCACATGCCATTAAAAAGCAGCTTTTACATGTTAATTTGCTTGCAGACTGAATACACCACTTTTCACTTCCAACAGCAGATAGATGCATGCAGGCTCTAAGTGACTCTGGGGAAAACAACCAGTTGCCAACACACTTCTTGCTAGGCTCCCCAGTCCTAAAGAAAATGTCATTTTAGGTTACCTAATTAACTTTGTTCCCATTCTATTGGCTATCAAAACCAGCAACAGTAAGCTATCTGGCTAGAAACACTGTTGAGTGTCCATGCAGAAGTCTCCATTTAAACTAGCTCCTGAAACACAAGATGCTGACACAGAAGTCAGTTTTCAGAAGTGTACTCAAAATCACTTATTTAAAGCAGGATTTTAGAAGGCAATTTAAAGTACTAGCACTGAGGAAATTTAGTTTTCAAGATGAACGTGCTACTGTGTTTGTGACACCAAATTTATGTGCAGTCTACTTCCAGATTTTCAACTTTGTGTAAATATTTGTAAGAACACTTAGAGCTCTCTAAGCCGCCAGTGCCATTCTGTAAATCAGCGGGCACACAAAAGTCTATAAAAACACGAGCAGCATTAAAATCCAAATCTATAAGTTTTCCTTTGTACCACTGCTTCTGGGCATTCACAACAAAAATTATATTTGAAACAAGATATGACAGGGAGCTTCACTACTGTAAAGAGAAAAAAAATACTTTGACAACTTGGTTTTGTTACTGCAATTATTATAGAAAAAATCAAAATCCCATGGTTTTCTTCCACTAGAAATGGCACCTATAGTACAATTAATTGTTCAAATTCCACAGGGGAAAGATCTCTTTAAATGAAGAATTCTCATTCACCTCACTAAAGCTTTGTAGGAAACAGTTCGCTGTCCTCTCGGCTGTATTTCTTACTCTCTGTTGTCTTAATACAAGTCCAAAAGACAAATGAACCAATACACAGCCCAAAGTGGCACCACTATGCCTTTCATTATGTAGCATGACTTTATGAATAGTATGATTCTTTAATCTATCAGTAAAATTTATGGCAAAGTTGCCATTAAGTGCAGCTAGGATTTTGCCTGTTGTCTCAAGCATCTTTACAGAGCCATTTCCACATCCTTTTCCTTGCAGAAGGCTGTCCCTGGTGCTTGCCAAAAGACACTTCCTTCCACTGCTTTAACATAGGATGATGCCGACTTGTGCAGCTCAGGGAAACAAGACACTGCAGCTTTTCAGGAGCAGTAGGTTGGCTGGCAGGAATTTCAGGACTGTCCCAGGTACCTCCCTGTTCTCTGAGGTACTGGTACCCAGTGTCCAGTGTGCCGTTCAGTGTCACCGGTATGACCTTGATGAAAATAAGTTGTTTGTTCTCTCAAAATAAAAGGCTAAGCAATAAATTACAGAGCTGAAAACAAAGCTACAAGAAGCTAAAATGGCAGAGAGAAAAAAACACCAACCTTTTATGAGCTCAATATCTTAAACCTGGAAAACACACATAAGGTTTTGCACACACAAACTTTTCGCCAGGCGTGAAGCAGCCAGCATAGTATCAGCTACAGTACTCCACTTCTACATAGAATAATAGAACATGCTTGGCATTTGCCTGCAACTGTACTTCTCCTCTTTCAGACTTTTCAAGCACCTGGGCTGACCAGCTACAGAAGTGCTCCCTGCCAGTGGGGTACGTTGGGAAGAGCCAGCAGCAGGCAGCAGGACACCTGCCAGTCCCTGGGGTGACGGGCTGACACAGCACCTAGCCACTTGGCATGCCACGGCTGGAAACCATCACCTGAAGGACAGCTTCCCAAAATGTCTTCAGGAAGCAACTAGCTCTCCTTTCAAACTGCATTGCAAAAAGTGGCCCTTTTTTCCTGCCTTTCCTTCATCTATAAATATTTACCAAATGGTATCAAATGAACAGACATACAGTGAAGGAAACCTTCCTGTGCTTACCAGATGCTGTTTTCTGTCTCTGCTATCCTACTTAAATTGTCCTTGGAAAACACACTACATCCAATCTTACAGTTACTAACAATAGATCAAAACCCACAGTGGCCACATGAACAAAGAGATGATGCATTACAGTTCACTCCGTGGATTCAGGTTTGTTTGAAACATTTTGATGGTCAAACAGTGCGTGGTCTGGAATAAAGTGCTGCTACAGGAGCCTGCTGGGACCGCTGCCCTGAGCTGTGGCAAGCAGACGGGTTAGTGACAATGCTTTGTGGTGGTTTAGAGTCAGTGAAACAAAGTGCATTGCTTGGGTTGGCCTTGCCTGAAACAGTGGACACGTGTATATACATTCCCTGCCTCCGCTTTTTTGTCCTGTGAATCCTGATCACATAGAATATTGCTTTATACACATAACATAGAGATGGGAAATGTATGTCCTTACCCAGTTTCATGCTTAAGCTAGTCTATACATACCACCTGGGAAATGCATACATTACATCATACAGAAGTCTTTTAAGCTAATACTTAAAACACCCTAATCCTAAGAAACAATTATGATGGGAGCACCTTATTGAGATGGCAAGCATCAGTTTGCCCTGATGTGTTACATGGATGCCAATGGCAATATTTAATAATGGCAGTGAAGCTTGCAGACAGCAAAATACTTCCCATATCCACAGACATTATTAATTTCAGCTTTGTCGCGATGCTGGTGTAGTAGATTCCTTTCCATAACAGAAACCTAACAGCGCACTGCAAGACTGTGTAATTCAGCTCCATGCGCTGCATGGAGGTCTGTAAGGTACTCTAAATATTAAATCTACGTAGAGCATGATAGTGCACCAGTGCAACACCCCCATCTTGTTTTACCTTGATCAGACTTCAGTTACAGTAACTGTTGTTTGGTTGCTGCCCACACTCTGCTCCATTCTGTGTCCTAGTGTTTTGAACAGCTCTTTAATCACTCAAAATACAAGTGGCTCCCTGCCCTCTCCTGCCACGTATACTGCTGTACAGATATATCTCCTACTGAGATACACCAGCTCCTGAACCAAATGTGGAAATTAGATGCTCAAGTTACACAAAAAACTTTGACGCTATCTGACCACCAAACACATCCATTTTCTTGACATTTGATAAGTATGCTCTGGATTTTTGCTTTAAAAAGAGTAATATTCTTTGACTACTTTTTTTTTTCATCTCCTCTGACTAATTGCTCCTTCATTTTGTTCATTTGAATTTGGTGATTTGATATACAAAGGGAAAAACTACCATGTCATCCTTCCAAAGCTGTTTTGTTTTACCCTTCACTGCTAAAAGGACTCTGCCTTTGAGAGGGGCTTTGCGGTGGTCCTGTGACCTCAGGTATGGTAACTCCAGCACTAGGTTAAAAGATCACCCATTATGTCTTATCAGCAAACTGAAAAGCAGCTGATGTGAAACAGGGATTGTGTAAGCATTTTAGCATTTGTTGGGCTTATTTAAAGCCAAAGATTCAGGTAGACTTAACTAAGAATGTCGTTAATATGCTATAACCCCATCTTGCTAGTTAATGAATCTTTGCTTTAAAGTTTAACTGCCTGAACTTGAAATCCATGTAAGCAAATGATACTAAAAAATCATTGCCAGGATAACGAGAGCAATCCATGGGTTTGTGTAATTATTGCAATGTTTTGTTGTCCTTTAACTTTTCATTAGTAATTTTATAGAGGATTTGGTATTAAACTTGACTGCCTTGATGTTCAGCGTGTTGAAATGCATTTGGCAGGCCTGAAGGAGATGTGGTTTTGCAGCCCATCCCGCTGCAAAACTCATAGGCTGTGAGCAGAGCCACAGCGGCCTCCCTGCCCCCCCACCCGCCGTGCCCACCTGCCCAGCTGGGGGTCTCTGCACACGTGGGGCAGCGGATGCTGGAATCATCGGGCAGCCTCCGTCACCCCGGGGGCTGCTCAGGTAACCCCACCGGCAGGTCCCGCTGCACCTCTCAGCTGTGACAGGCACAGCCAGCCCCGGGCTGCCCCGGCAGGTTCTCAGGGCGTTCTGGAACCCTCGAGGCTGGAAAAGGCCGTCCCACATGCGGGGCGCTGCCTGCCGCAGGCATCGCTGTGCCACCGTCCCCCCCAAGCAGTGGGTGGATGGGTGGTGGGGTGCCCAGGCTGCAGTGCCGGGCCAGGGGGCAAGGTCCCCATGGCCCTGGGGCTGTGACGGTGCAAGGGCATGACACCTTGCCAAGAACACGTGGTGGTTACCTGTGAGCACCGGCTGCTCCCTTCCGGCACCCGCGGGGTTTGGGGGCCACCTCCCCCCCCACTCCCCACCCCCCCGCGGTGTTACCACTTGTCATTGTCTGGTTCGGCCCTGCAAGTGTGTAGTTGCTACGCATTATTGTTTCAGCTTTGCAACGATGCAGGTACCGCGCGTTACTGTCGGGTTTGGCTTTGCAGCCGCGTTGCTGCCGTGCGTTACCGTCCGCGCACACACCGCGGGGAGCTGCTGCCCACCCGCTGCGCAGCTCCTGCCGGGGGGAACGGCGCCCGGACCCCGCCGCCACCGCGGGGCTGCTGCGGGGCCGCGGGAAGCGCTCCGGGGACCCCCAGACCCCCGCGGGGCAGCGCCCGCCGGGGGTGCGCGGCTGCGCCGGGGGGCGATGCGGCGGCGCGGTGACCCGGCCCAGGCGGGAGGCCGGTGCCCGCCGGGCCGCTGGGCGGTGGCTGCGGCCCCGCTCCGCCCCGGGGGCACGGCCGGGCGGCCCCGCTCCGCCTCCCGCCGGCGGCGGCGGCACTGGGACCGGCCCCGGGAGCAGGAGCGGCCCCGGCAGCGGCAGCGGCGGCGGGAGCGGCGCGGGTGAGCGCTGCGGGCGGCGGCGCGGGCCCCGGGACAGCCTGCGGCGGGTGGCGGCTGCCCGCCCGCCCCGGGGACCCTGCGCGCCCCGGCGGGACTCCGGCCGGACCACCGGTGGGGCCGTGCGCGGCGGAGCACGGGGGTCTCCTCGCCGGGAGCGGCGGGGTCCCGGGCCGGGCCGGGAGGCAGAGTACGGAGGTGCCGGGGCAGCAGGTGGGCGACTGCGAAGCTCACGGCGGGCAGGGGACAGCGCGGTGCGCGGGGCCGGGCGTCCCCAGCGCCATCCCCAGCGCTGCCGCCTCGGCACGGCTGTTCGGGATGCAGGATGCCCTGCTGGCGTGCGGCCGCGCTCTTAACTGATCCAGGCGCTGGCTTTTAAATATCGACTGTCGAACAGGAGTAGCATCCGGTGGCTCGTTTGCCTCGGCATTAGCACAGCTGGCATGTCAGAAACAGTGTTTTCTTGTCTTATTGACAAGATCATGTAAAAATGGAACACGCCTTCAAACCGCGCAGGAAGAACTAGAGAAAAGTTCTGTGTGTGGGAGCAAAACAGCACGGAATGGAGCCAATTCATTCCTCATTCTTAAGAAGATATAATGGGTCGCTTAAGGACATGTCCTTCTGGTTTCTCATTGCTTTTGCAGGACATGGAGGGTCAGGAACTGCCTTATGTGCTAATCGACCGTATAGGAGGGAAGCATGGAGTATATGAAGACCATGTTGAATTTCTGGAGAAACATTTTCGTCTCGTCACCATGAAAGAGTATCTTGAAAACAAGACATTTCTCAGCAAAAAGATCACCGCCATTTATATGTGGTATTACAAGCCAGTTATCAATGAAGAGCTGCTCCAGAGCTTGCCTAACTTGAAGATACTTGCAAGCTCTGGCGTGGGAATAGATCACTTGGACCTGAACCTCCTCTCCAGCTATAGTGTGAAAGTGTCCAACACGCCATTTGCCGTTTCCACCGACACTGCGGACATGGGGATGGCTTTGATGCTGGCATCTTCCAGGAGGCTTGTGGAAGGTAATAACTGAAATTATTTTAGTCTTTTTATAGGAAAGGTGACTCTGTCTTTGAAACATGCAGTTAGAAAGTGCGTGCTGATGCAAAAGTGACCTTAAAAGTTACAGCAAAATACAGCCATGAGGGAGAAGTTAAGACAGGTCTGTTGTGTCACAATAACTCGCATGCAACACAATACTGTTTCCAAACATCAGCAAGGCAGACATGCTCCTCCTTTAGACAGCCTTAAATTCAGGCCTCTTCTCCCTCAGCCTGTAGCCACTTTTTCATTGTACTTATTCACTGCAGCCTTGCTTTTCAAGTTTTAATAAAAGGGGATTAAAAGAAGGTATTCTCAAGGAGGCTTGAAACCTGTTGTTGTGCTTTAACCCCAGCCAGCAGCTAAGCTCCATGCAGCCACTTGCTTGCTCCCCCTGCCCAGTAGGATGGGGAGGAGAATCAGGAAAAATGTAAAACTCGAGAGTTGACAAAAGAACAACAATAATAATAGTAAGAGGAGGAGGGGGAGGGGTAATGAAAAGGAGAGAGGGTGAGAGGAATAAAACCTGAAAGAAAAAAATGAAGTGGTGCACAATACAATTGCTCTCCCCTCACTGACCGGTACCCAGCCAGCCCCCGAGCAGTGCTCCCCCCACCCCAGCCAACTCCCCCTGGTGTATATACTGAGCGTGATGCCCCATGGTATGGAATATCCCTTTGGCCGGTTGGCATCAGCTGTCCCGGCTCTGCTCCCTCCCGGCTTCTTGTGCCCCTCCTTGCTGGCAGAGCACGGGAACTGCTAAGTCCTTGACTAGGGTAAGCCCTGCGCAGCAACAGCTAAAATATCCGTGTGTTATCGATGTCATACTAAATCCAAAACACAGCGTTGTACCAGCTGTTAGGAAGAAAATTAACTCTCCCACCTGAAACCAGGACACCTTTGTCAAGCTGCCATGTATCTGAGTCATTACAAGCAAGCTGTCCAGAAACCTGTTCACCATGCTCTGTGCTTCTTTTCCCTGCCCACTCTGAGGTACCTGCAGGATAGCTGGGAATTGTATTTTGGCTTTGCTGAAAGTCTCGGTGACACTACGGCTGATTCACCAGTCGTGCCATTCCATGTTTACAACGTGGGTGACAGTGCTGGCACCACCAGTTTCATAAGCCCCACTGCTGAACTGCGGTGAGCTGCAAGGCCGCGGTTCGTTCCAGCGGCACAGAATCTGTCCTGCCAGCAGAGAGGGACGATGGGCAGGGTGGAATGTACCGCGCAGGGGGCTGCTGCTGTGGCCTTGGCTGCCTGGGCTGCCAGAGAGGGGCTGGGTAGGTTTCTATCTTAAGCAAGAAATCCACGTCAGATGTCATACCGACAGTGCAGCATTATTCACTTCTTGTCCAGAAGCACAACAATATTATGTGACTGCTCCCGTGCTTCTGCCTTGTCTTACTATGAAAACTGGGGAAAAAGTAACCAGATGTTGGGGCATCCTTTATGCAAGATTTTTTCTTCTCTTCCCTCCTCCAAGGCTACCAGCTCGCGGTTTCCCCTGACACGGAGTATTTCCCCGCTGACTGGCTGGGGGCTGAGGTTTCTGGGGCGAGCTTGGGGATCGTGGGAATGGGCACCATTGGCTACAAAGTGGCCGAGAGAGCCAAAGCCTTTGAAATGAAGATTTTGTACCACAACAGGAATCAGAGGTAAAGCTGGTTACAGCTCTATGGAAATTGTATTTTGTCACTGCTTTTAAGTGTCAGTTGTACCTTTCACTGTCGATCTGATCTCCTGTTCTCTCTGTGTTATGACAGGATGATGTGCTCTCTGCACTAACAGTGTTTTTTAAATACAGTTATTAAGTACTGTGCTGGGAAGAAGCAAGTGCCACAGACTATGACCAGGCTCACCCAAAAGTCCAAATCATCAGGCCAGCTCGTGGTGAGAAGGCAGGGCAAAGGCCAGACTGGGTCTGAGGGGTGCTGGGGACTAGCCCTGCTGCGGCATTACCAGGGCAGGGGCTGACAGCCCCAAGGGAGCTGCCATGGCGTCCTGGGATGTGGGGGAGCCCTGGGGAGCCCGACAGGGACAGCCAGGGCTGGTGGTGCCCTGTGGGCCATGACAGTAAGTCACTGCCTTATCATTGGCTCTTTAAGTGGCAAAGTACATACACTTGCTTCAAGATGTTTGTTATTTCCCAATGTATGCAGAAACAAAGTGAGGAAGGAATTGGAGAGACATATCTCACCAGTCCACCTGTGAGTCAGGACTCCCTGGGCCTCCCTGAAATGTTGGTGACACTGCAATAGGCTGAGGAAAGGAGAAGTGGTCTGGGAGGACATAACTCCCATGACTTACATGGGGCAGGAATGCAGGCAGAGACAGCTCACCCTTTCAGAGCCAGCTGGCATGAAGAGCCAGGCTTGCTAGCCTGCTTGCTGTCTTCTAGATGGGGTTCATGTGCCCTTCACACACACCGTGACTCCCTCCCGTCAGGCCTGTCCCATCCTCTCCTTTTGCGGGAATCTGATGGGAGCTGGGCAGTACGTGCCCAGACCCTGTCCTGACAGAGACTGAACGTATCAGCAGGTCCTGCAGTGCATGGCTTCAGCGAACCAGCACTGATGCACACAGCAAGCAGGCTGCTGCTGGCACAAAGGTCTGAAGATTTAACCCCTACCCTGTCTTGGGGGTTTCCTTGGTAATTTTCGGATGAGTTACTTTTCACAGAGTAGGGAATTAATGTCAAACATCAGTCTTGCTTTTGGATTGGAAAAAAATCTCCATTATCATCAGAAGGTGTGACACATGCATTTATTTTATGATTTATTCAGTGCATTTACACGATACTAGTTTCTTACTTTCCATCCCTGCAGGTACGGCACTACCCCTTTGTGTATAGTGCACTTAGTGTTGTGGGAATTAACAGCTTGACATTTTTCTTTACGGAGTTTCAGTCAGATAACTGGCCAACTGTTTTGCACCACAGAGTGAAGAAAACTATCCAGAAACCTTTTCTTTAATGGTGATTTGAACTTTTTGCTTACTACTGGCCTTTAATTTTGGGTTTTTTCCCCTCAGAAACAAGGAAGAAGAAAGTGCTGTTGGAGCTATTTACTGTAAGAAGATAGATGATTTGCTCCAGCAGTCAGATTTTGTGTTGCTCTCTGTGAACCTGACTCCACAGACACGCAAATTGATTGGGAAGAGGGAGCTGGAGCTGATGAAACCCACAGCTACTCTCATTAATATCAGCAGAGGTAGGGTCCAGAAACAAAACTGCATTATGGTTTGCTGGTGTAAAAAGTCCTCGGAAAACTCAACCCTAATATAGCGTCTGTCACTGAAATTTCCAGTAAATTCTCTGATTACTGGATTATTTAGATATCTGTGGTCATATCGCAGCAAAACATTTAAGCAGTTCTATAATTGTGAGTGAGTGGGTCTCTAAAATATTAGTGAGCTTGGAGCACAAGAAGCCTGTATATATTTGTATAATCTCTTACTCAAGCTTTTTATTTATTTACCGCGGTGTTGCTGCTAACATATATCAGTGTGGCACAGCCCACTCTGGTCTGGCACTGTACTTTGTTTTATGGTACTGTGTACTGTATTTAAAATTCCTGAATGCCCAACTCTGATGCACATACCCAAGCTTCCTCCTCCTGCTTCACCACGCTCCCTCTGCTACCACTTCTGCCTTGTGAGCATCACTAGCCCTGTCGTTTGCCTGACCACTGTGCGCAAAAGGATGGGGAGCAAGCAGAACAGAATACGAAAATAAGAGTATCCTTCTTACTGTAACCCAGGTCTGGTTGTGGATCAGGACGCTTTGGTGGAAGCCCTTCAAAACAGAGTTATTAAGGCAGCTGCTCTGGACGTGACATATCCTGAACCTTTGCCAAGGTAGGACGTGTATCTCAGTTAAAGGAGTCTGTGTGCATGGTTCAAACGAGTTTGCCAGCCTGTGAGAAGTGACATGATTTTGTTTAGTAGGTGTACATGATGTATGTGCACTAGTCCTGCTGAAACAATGTCCCCCCGTCCTTCCGCCCTAGCCAAACAAAATTCACCCTGACTCACTTGGAGGATTTGTTGCATAAAAACCCCACAAGCGAGGCAGCAGTCTGAACTCCTCCGAGTATGCTTGGGTCATGCAATTAGTTTCTATTTTTAATTATTATTTCCCTGGCTCCCTTCAGATGATGAAATAACAGATGAATGCTCTGGCAGTGACTTAGCTTGGTGTTTCTTTTCCTTTCCCAGGGATCACCCTTTGTTAAAGCTGAAGAATGTTATAATAACTCCTCACATTGGAAGTGCCACCAAAAAGACACGCCGCCGTATGATGGAGAACATGACCGAAAGCATAGAAGCAAGTCTTGCGGGTCTTCCTGTCCCCAACGAAGTGTTACAATAAATGGCCTGCATTTGATGTTAATGTCATTAGCGTTTATCCTAGTGTGATGAACTGGTAATTTGAGCACTCTTAATGTAATTCTCCTATGTGTGTTATACAGATAAAATGTGTAACATGTGGGTTTGGTTTACTTAAATAACCAAAAGTGATTTGGTGTGGAAAACCGCAGTATTTTGCTATGAATGTCAATGAAAAACTCAGGAGTCCAGAGGCTTGCCTTGGTGTAATTTATTTTGCTCATACCCTCTTAAAATTGCCTGTCGAGGTCACACCAAGCCGAAGGCCAGCGCCGCGCTGCGTGGTGCAGCAAAGTGCGGTGTGTCGGGCCAGCTGTGGCTGATCCCCAGCAGTGACGTGTAGCCTTTCCTTTTGCGTTTAGCCATGTCCTGTTTCTGACTCCCTCTTCTGCATGATACTTCTGTGTGCTTGTGGTCAGACAGACTTTAACAGGGCCACAGAAGCGTATCAGTGATCTGCTTACTCTGCTAAGACCACTCATGAAGATACTAAATAAAACGGTCACTAGTGCCTGGGGAATGCCACCAGCGCACCGTCTCTGGTTTGCCACCACTGCTTTCAGCATGCAGGCTGTTGTCATATTCCATTTATTGAGCTTTTCATTCACCTGCCTGCCCTTGTCCTGGGCCTTGCCTTTTCCCACCTGACCCACCGGCAGGCTTTGCTGAAGTCTGAGAAAAGAGCTTTGCTGCATTTTCCTTGTCTAGGGAATCACTAGTTCTACAGCCAGTTGGGTGGGTCTGAGCCATCTCTTATAGATTCACGTCATGTTTTATTAAGATATTTTTCTTTTTATTTACCTCTGTAGATCCGATTATTTTTCAGTACCCTCAGACGTGCTGGGCTGTTTGCGCCGCAGCAGGTCAGTCGCACAGCCAGTAGCTGTCCTTTGCCCCCTCCTGCTCTTCCCCTAGTGCAGCTGCTTTCCTTTGATCCTTTCGTCACCGAAACAGCCCTTCGGCGGGGCTCCCACAAACCGGGTTTACTTTCTCTTCCAAGGTCGCTCGGCCAGGCGGCCCGGGCCCCAGCGCCAGCCCCGCGGCGAGGAGCCGCGCATGCCACGGCGTCCCTCGGGCTGTGCCGTGTCTGCCGTGCGGGGAGAGCGTGCGGCGGCGTGTGCGGAGGGGCCGCCCCCAGCGCCGGCCCGGCCCCCTCCTGCGGCCGGAGCCGCCCCTGTTACCGCCGCCCGGGCCGGGCCGGGCAGGCCGCACCGGGGGCTCCAGCAGCATGTGGGGCGGCCGGGCAGCGGCGGGCGCGGCGCGGGAGGCCGCGGTGCTGCGGTGGTGCCGGGTGTTACACGGCTCCGCCGCCCTGCGCGGCTCCAGGAACCTGCTGAGGAAAATGCTGCGGAAAAACAAGTGGGTGCGCGGCGCGGGGATGGCGGGCGGTGGGCCCTCCCGCCGGGCTGGGCCTCGCCGTGGGGTGAGGCTGGGGCGGGCCGGGGCTGCCGGGCCTGGGCGGCCTCCGCCGGTGGGACCAGGCCGGGCCGCCCCCCTCCCGCCTGCGGCCTGGCGATGGGGCTGCGCGCTCGGCCTGCCCGCACCGCCGCGCCGGGCCCTGCCGGGGTGGTTGCGGGGGTGCGGGCTGTGTGAGAGGGGCTGTGGGGCGCTCCCGTGTTCTCGGTGCACGGGGCAGAGCCCCCCGCCCGAGGGGCAGAGCCCCCCGCCCGTAGCCAGAGCCCAGTCCCCCTCGGCGCAGCAGCGGCGGTGCCCCGGGCTCAGGTAGCGGCGCCGCGGGGCTGTGCCCGGTCACCCCGGCCTCCCCGCGGGGCTGTGCCCGGTCACCCCGGCCTCCCCGCGGGGCTGTGCCCGGTCACCCCGGCCTCCCCGCGGGGCTGTGCCCGGTCACCCCGGCCTCCCCGCGGGGCTGTGTGCAAGCCCGGGGCAGCTCCGGCCGCGGGCGGGGGGCGCTGCCCTCTGTAGCCCCCGCAGGGGGGCTGCCCGGGCCTGGAGAGCCTGGGGGACGCCATGCACCTTCAGGCGGTAGCGTTTCCTTGCAGGGGGAGCGTGCTGGTTCTCCGAGCTGCTGAAAGCTAAAGCCGATTCCCTTTCCTTTTCTCAAAAGGAAGAAGTTATGGTATGATAGCCCTACCCTGGGATCGAAAATGGTAAGTGCAGGCTTTCAAGGTGCTGTGTTTGTCTGTGCCCCGAGGAACAAGCTTCTGCCGTCTTGCCTTCCTTTGGGAAAAGCATTTTGTGATGGAGCAATAGCGGAATGTTGTGGATGAGCACTAGGGTAGGGCTCCGCATGCCAGGATTGCTGATGAGAGGAGCCGTTCAGCTCCCGGTGGCTGTTTCCTCTTCTGTGTTGGTCTTTCATCTGTGCCAGCACGGATGAGCTCTTGCACACTTCTGAGCCCATAGCAGAGAACTGATCCAGATTAAACCTTCTCTATACCAGCTGAGAGTCACTTTTACAGAAAACAAGTTTTTAGGTTTGTTTTTCAAACAAGCAATACATTTCAGTTCATACATTGCTGTATCTTAGAAAATAGAGTTGTTGAGCTGTGCAACTTTCTACAAGATAAAAAAGAAACTAAGAAACCTTGACTGTAATACATGAAGGTCAAAGATACTGTGAACAGAAATATTCTGTGTTGAAACACCTGATATATTGAACCTATATAAAGCCATCACAGCTGCAGTAATGGCATTGTGAGAGCATACTTAGTAGTGTGCACAGAACTGTATATAATTGTCTAGTACAAGTTTGTAACTGCTAATTAATGTGTTTTGTTTTGTTTTTTTTTAAAGATGTATAAACCAACCCAGTTAGCCTCTCTAACGAAAGACAACCAGATAAAAACTAGGAAAGAAGATAACATACGCTGCAGAGTCTTGAATAGTCTTATTCATAAAGCTGTGGCAGAGATGATGACTACCCCCGAAGTTAATCAGGAACTTTATGATCTCAAGCTCGAAATCTGCAAGGCAAGTGCCAAAGCTACAGCTTGTGTTGAGCCGTTTTTGCTGATGCCTTGAGGTCGGCGTGGTGCCCCAAAGGAGCTCCCTGGGGTGGTGTGATGTGTGCAGAAGGAGTTTTACTGCATTGTTTCTGACGTGGCAAGATGAGCCTCTGGATTCACCTCACCTACTAGGAGAACTTTGCCACTGTTGTACCTGGCTTAGTAGACCTTTGCCACTATAATGCAAATGCAACTTAGGCCAACTAAATTGTGATTCCCCTGGTATGACTTTTTTTCTGTTACTCAGACATGTACTGTTTGCCTTGCTCTTTCAGGAGGAACAACCTGTTTTTACCAACATAAGTGTATCTTTCCAAGGGTCTTTTCTTTGTGCAGCTTTGTGAGAGTCGATACCTCTTTGTGTCCCTCACCAGCATCGTTACACAGGCAGAAGACTTAAGTGGGGAGATTAATTAAAAATAAAAGGCAAACCCTAGAGAATGGTGTTGGCAAGCAAGGTTCCAGAAAGAATTGGAATTTGTACTTAATTGTAGCTAGTGTTGTCGTAATTCATGGGTTTGAAAGGGATGTTAAAGCTCTGATTCAGGAGGTCGGTCTCCAAGTTCTTGTTGTTTGTCTGTAGTTTTTTTCTTCTATATTTACTGTTTTGTTAAGATTAAATGATACCAGTGTTGGCTTAAAAGCTGGATGGGCTTAGCTTTGTTAGAGGCATGGGATAAAAATTGCACCTCGTAGCTGCATCTATGACAAAGGGTTTGTCATTTCTGATTGAAATACATTTTTTTGGCAGCTGAATTCATTCTGTCATCAGACAAGTAATGAAAATTGCATGGGCAAGATGAATCTTTTGGCTCTATATGTGCAGTATCCTTTGTACAGTATTTCTCTAGGGTTTTGAGGATTGCTTGTCTTGACTCAGATGGCCTGTCTGCATAAAAGTACTAGCTGGTGCAGGCAAGCTGCAGCATTTCTAGGAGGGGTGGCTGTTAATGAAACAAGGTACAACATGAGAGAGGGAATAGAAACAACCTTCTTCCAGATATAGCACAGGTTTTATCACAACTGCTTAGTGCTTAGTGTTGTTGCCGCACTGGGACATGGTTGAGACTCAGTTCTGATTTGCTCTTGAGCTGTTTCTTGTCTGGTATTGTTACTTCTGTTATCAAAAGAAATCTTCAGTAGGCTTTCTGTGATCTGTCAGAATTTGGTTTTTTCCGTATCAATAGTTACAGTTACATAATAGTAACACAAATAAGAATCATGCTTCAGGCCTGGTACATCAATATTTTATCCACTAGATAGCATTACTCGTGTGATGATGCAGAAATGGCTTGGGTTAGATAGGGTTATGTGCTTACGTTAAACTTGGTGTGGGAGATGGGGAGGGTTGATCCTGCAGTAGAAACAGCAGTTAATGATCACAATGGGTTTTTGTAAGAGTTTGTAGGAGTCCTCTTCTTGAGGGAGGAGTTACTTGGTGGAAAAAATCAGTATCTGCCTTGGTTTTCAGGGACAGTCCATTCTGCCTTAGGAAAGAGTAGCAGTGTCAACAGCAGACTGAGATAGAGTGATTTCACTTCTGGAAGTACTCTGGTGTTGTCTTTTCCTGCTGATGTATGTAGACACCTATCTATTTGAATTGGTTTCTGGACTAGATGACCTCTGAACTGTGCTTTCGAATGGGTAGTTAACGCTTTCTCCTCTGTCTTGCTCGGCCTCTTCCTTCGGTTGAGCCAGATGGGTTATTAGAACCTTGCTGAGTGTACTTTCCTAGCGAGAACCTGTTCTGTAAGATGCTGCTAGATGCAATAAGTGACAGTTATAGAAATCTTTCAGAATCCCATTTGTATTTCAGAAGTTTATTGTTCAGGGAGATTGTTAGTCTCTCTCATGTGTGCTTTGGCCCCTGCACTCCAAGTGTTTCCAATTGCATGCATGACCGCTATGAATGCTGTCTGTGAGTGAGCTAGAGCTTCAGGCACTGGAGGTTCCCAGCAGGCTTTAGGGCTGGAGAGACTCTTACATTACAGTGGCATCCTTTTTTCTGTCAATATCAAAACCAAACTCTGGGTGACAACAAGCTGGGCAGCATCACAGGTCTTTCTTTTGCAGAAACTTAACACTTTCAGCTGTATTCCAAACCAGCATGCCATAAATTGTCTTTCTGGACTATTTGCGATGGTAGCACTGTTGTGTTGACTAAATGTAGTGCTGTCAACAGCATACAGGTGTTGGCAGACTTCTTCTCCGTTTAGTTTCAGTTGAAGAAGAGATTAGGCAGCAACTTGTCTAATTAAAAAGTCCTTTCAGGTACTGAACGTAAGTCTTACTTGGTGTTAAGCTCTGCCTCTGTGAAGGCAGGATGTAATTACGGTTCTTAAGAGCAGAGATGGAAGAAGAGATTCTCCTAAGAATTTACGTATCCAATCTGGGTCATTGTATGCTTATTCATGAACTAGAGACTTTGTTACATATGAAGTGTGTGTAGATACATAATTCTAAAGAAACATTGGTCTTTTTGCAGGTGTCCCTGTCATCAAACTTCTCAGCATGTCGCGTGTACTGGAATCCTGCTGCTACTATGGAGAATGATAGTTATGTTGGAAGGATACTGCAGAAAAGTGCTCCGCGTATACGGTACTGCTATGGGATAAACAGTTAGACCACTTCAGAATTCTTAAGTATTTCTAACAATCTGTATCTGACCAGTTAGGATGCTTTAGGTTTTTAGATGTTTGGAGCATCTCCTGCGATGAGCCTCACAGGGAGGGATGGCTGTGTCAGACCAGCTGTGTGTTCTGCTGGAGCACAGCAGGCTTATTTGGCTTCTGTGCTTTCCTAGGCTTGAACTGGGCTGAGCAGAAGAAAGAGGTGTCTGGGTGAGGTTTCACTTCATTGTACTAGTGATGGGGGGCTGGGCATACTGTGCATGACAGTAGGCCAGAACATGATGCTGCACAGGAGGACAGGCAATTACAAGTATTTCCTTACAGATTCACTGGGCAATTCTGATTGCTAGGGACAATTTGGATCCCTCCGGAAGGGATGAGTGATATGACAGAAGTTCTTCAGAATACTGATATAAAAAAATAAATGTTGGGATGCTACCGTGTATTGGCATGCTTTTATGCATTTTTGGCAGAGGGTGCAATGAGTTTTTGGGATATCAGAGATTTTTCTCTCCCTTTTTCCTTGGCTTACCTGCTCCTATCCAGCCAATCTGTTGGAGGATCAGGAATTCACCCCACGGGGAGAGCGGCATTGAAGCATACCCGTAGAGCCATTTTGTTTTCCCATTTCCTTAGGCTGTGTAACTTCTGCTCCAGCACCGTGCTCTCTTCTCCTCCCAACAGCGTCCACTCTTTGAGAAGGAATGTTGCTGGCTGGGAAGAAGACGCGGAGAGCTCTGTCAGTCTTTCCTGCAGCTAGCATGTAGGGCTAGTTGTCTTGCCCTGCTGTGAGGGCTCTGTCCCCCACTGCCCACCCCTGCAGTGGAGATAAGGAAGCCAAATGAAGTGGGGAAGGACCCACGCCAGCCTGTGCGTAATCTGTTCTCGTCAGTACTCAGTGGGATCTGCAGCTAGTAGTTTTTGTATGCTACACGTTCAGAGTTGGGGTTTGTGAATGGATACTGTAAGTTTTGCAAACCATATCCTTAAATTTGCAGTACTGCTGGAATTAATTTAACATATTTTATCTGTCCTGGAGGTACTGTACTGTTACTTATACTGGTGAATGCTGTATTTTTGCCAGGTATCTTCTGATGAGTCGGCAGATTCTAGGAAATGTACCCCCAATAGTGTTTGTAAAAGACAAAGAAGCTGCAGCTGTAAAAGAGGTAATTGTAATCTTTGACACAATGTACAAATACAGTCATTTGCAAACACGGTAACTTAGGGTACCATAATGCTTAGGAATGTGGAGAGAGATGATCATTCAATTGCTTTACCAATCTATATTAAAAATTAGTCTTTGCCTATACCCTTTCCTCTTCCTGTTCCAAAGCATTTTAGCAAAGAATCTTGAGTAAGGCTGAGGCTTATGTACAGTGTAAAAGAGTCCTTGTAGCTATTGTCTCATGAACTTTTTTTTGATGTTACTATCAAAATTTCTGAAGTGAAGTTTAGAGAGAAGTTTGTTGGCCAGATCATTAGGCCAATAAAGAAATCCTAAAAAATGAATTTATAATTTTAAAGAATAATATAGGGTAGGCAGTTGTCTGTTGCATGGTATACGTGAGGTGAGGTCTGAGGAGGGGTCTTCCACCTTGTTAGTGTTACATGTCTTTAAAATTCCATTTAATCCAATTGGTGATTTTAAATTTTTTTTTCCCAACCTTTTTCCATCTGTGAATAGTTAAAAAGTTTCTAGGGAAGTGCAGATCTTTGCAGAGGACATAAGCTCACTGATACTACTTCTTTTTTCACTTTTAAAATTATCTTTGCTACTTCACATTTTCTGTGAAGGTGTTGATAGTTTTAACTAGTTAAAATATTGCTGGAATAACAGTGTTTTCTAGGAATTTGCTGTCATTAGGACTGTGAAGTGAGGCCTCTTAAATAGTGAGGTTTCCACAAGAGAAAGATGACTTCAGTGAGTAGAATTTCATGAAAAAAGTCTCCTCAAGGTGTTGATGTGAGTGGAAAGAATGTTAATTGAAAAGAGCATGTTCACACGCCTGTGCCCTGAAGTGCCTTACTCTGAGATGTGTTACTATTACAACCAGTTACTGTTAGTGGCTTATGGGCTCACGCAGTGGGTGTTCGCAGAGCTGGAAGGGGTAACGAGAACTTCAGACTCTCTAGAAATGCAGTGAACTGCTTGACCTTTCTGTGGTCAGAACCATTCCGAGTTTCAGGCCACTATACTGATGCACAGTGCAAATGTTTTTCACCTGCATTAGCATCAACAAAAAGCACAAGAATAGAAGTCAATTAAACACTTCTGAAAGCTATTTATATTTATTATTATGCTCCTGCTAGTCAATGCAAGAAATTTTATGCAGCAAGTAACGAGTGATTATGGAAGCACTTTGTCATTACCATTACTCTGTAATTAACATACCTAGATGGAGCTACAAGAATCTACTCCTGCAGGTCCTGCCTTTCAGGTCTGTTACTGTTCCCTTAATCACTGTTTCTCAGACTTACTCTTTTTGAAGAAGAAAACCCCTGGACTACCTTACGTTCAAGTTCAGTGCATAGGCACCAAGAAAGTTAACCACACAAGACAAGTAAAAACCTTCCTTGTATAGCTTCTGTCAGTGTGTGGCACTGGGAAGCACTTAGATGGATTGTCTTTTGACACTTTGCAGATCATTGGGTTGATGTAGTCCACAGGTTTGAGTAACAGGCCTTGAAATAATGTAGCTGAAGCTGATTTTTAAGTATTGGAAGACAGGGAAGAACCATCCAATTCAGCTCTTAGAATAAGATTGAATTAGAAGGGAAACACTGTAAAGAAAAGTAGGAATAAAAATTTCAAATGAGATAAAATTTTTACAATTGGGCACTGTAAGCACTGAATATACTAGATTCGTAGCATTTACTGATTAGGTACCATGTTAAAAGGGAGTTGGGAATTCAGTATTTATATGTAATTGAATTGCAAACTCGCAGAAAGGGGGAAGACATGAAAAAAATGCTACTGTGAGGATGTTATTAAAAAGGATTTGCATGACTGAAGTAAGACCAAATAAAAATCATGTATGTCACACAATCCCTAGCCAATTGTTAAGAATGTACATAAAGCCAAAAAAGTTTAGGAATCCCTGCATCGGTTATGCTGTTTGATACACTTCCCAGGCAAAAGGTAGAAGCAGTTCCTTGTAAATGGAGCAGGGGACTATTTTGGAATGGTTTTGCTAAATATTCCAAACACTTACAAAATAAAATATTTGCTGTTAGATACTTTTGTGTTTCTTGTAGGTGTGAACAAAGTAAATTTCATACAAGACCTTTAATGTGCATTGTCTTCATGTGCTTATAGGTTGAAGAATTACTGTCAATTGCTGATTTTGGACCTCCAGAAGAAGAAGAAACATTATCTCAAAATGATTCTAGGTGGGTTTTTTGAATCCAAATTGTACAAGTGTCTATTTTCGTCTCTGTTGGCCAACTTAAATTGGGTATTATTTGACATGGCAGAAAGTATATTTTAATTAGATGTGCACACTGTTGTTACCTCAGAGTTCAGCAAATGGTGTTAGGAAGAAGCAGAAAGTAGAAGAGAAAGACTTTTTGAAAGACCTTACGGAAAAGGCATCTCAGCTTTTTAAAGAGATCATTTGTGCTCTTTTATTAACAGAGTAGGCTACAGAATAGTTTAGGACAAAACTAACATGTAGTCCCAGAAATTAAATGTAGAGGATGGCATTTTATTTTGTGGCTTAAGCTTTCTTTACCAAAGTTACACCCATTTATTAAAATTAAGGGAAAATATTTCTTATTATGTATGCTCTGGTTTACTTTAATATTTTAGTGCAGTCACATTTTCATAGGTTGTTTTGTTGTTCTTGTGCACAGGTCTTGTGCACAGACCACAGGTTTGCAAATATGGAAAGGGGAAGTATTTTTTATATGTGAAGTGGACCTCTGTTAAGTTGTGGAGAATGACTGAGCTGTCCCATGTAAGCACAGCATACGTGCTTTCAGAGGCAGCTGGCCCATGAGGTGGTACCAGATCACAGTCTTAGAAATCAGCAGTGTTTGATGTCCGTACTCAGAGCGATGTAGTTGTTGGACTTGTTACTTGCAGACCCAGTACTTGTTCTGGTATTAGTATCTTTACATTTATGAGGGAAATATTTTTAGAATTTCTAAGAATTCAAGACTTAACGTGTTTGTGATAATTAAATTTTTTTAAAATGCTTTGCAGGAGTAGTATTTGTTTCTTGCTGGTAGTTTTCTCACAAGAATAGAAGCTCTACATTTACCAGTACTCCTCTGCTTTGCCACTTTTTTTGGTATAAGTTTGGTTTGTTATGCATGAGTTACAAGTTTAGTGACAAATCTCTTTAAGTTAATTTAGCATTCTTCTGTAAGGAATTTTGGTATGGAGGGCTGAACAATCTATTGGAATAATGATTCTGTGGACAGGATGCTCTCAAAGCCAACAGCCTTGCACTTGTGTGCTGCAGTCTGTTGGTAGAAATGCTGTTTGTGCCTTAACATCTCACAGGACAGTTCCCCAAGTGCAAATCAGAAGGAGCTTCCTGGGGGAAATCATTGCTGTGACAGACTTTCCCACAGGGCACCTAACACTCTGTGTCTTGTTGAAACACCCAAGTCCAGCTGAAGGTGCCATGTGCTGTCATTCATATGTCTGCCTGTGTTTTGGGCACGGGTCGTTGCTTCTCACTTCTTGGAAGAGCTGGGAGAAGTCTAAACTTCCTTGGGGCTCCCAGGTCAAATGCTCACCCTGTCGCCTATGCACACCTTTTCCCAGAAACAAGCAGTTTCCTCTGTAATGCAGTTGCTTTATTGGCTTCCTCCCATTAAATCTGTTGACACAGCCTGTCCCTGGACACATAGCCTGGTGGCATCTCTTCCTTCTTAATGTAGGGAGCACAGTGCTTGACACAGTGCATTAATAAAGGCAAACTGAAAACTGCAGTTTATTTCTGTGTTACTCAATTGTCACAGTTAGCATTGCCCTTTAAAATATACACAGGGCAAAAAAACCCCCACAACATTTGTTTTCTTTTCCACAGTAAAGCCTCCTCTTCAGCAACCCAATCTTCAGATTCACCTGTGCGGTCTAATCTTTTTGGTATTGATCATGAACTGCTGAATAAGCAGATAATGGACTACAAAAGACTGAAAGCGGCAAGACATATGGGAGGCATTGCCTGGACAGAAGAGCAGGACCAGCAGCTTTCTAAGATTCAGAAGAAAAAGAAAAAACCAAGGAATCCTCCTGATGATGACATTACACCACAGAAGTACTTACTGGACAGATATGAAGCTGATTACTGGGATGATAACACCGAGTTGGTCTCAGACTATGAACTGGAGGGTGAATTACAGGAAGAGGCAAACGAATTGGAGGTAGATGGCAGCAAAACTGTAAGTCAGCCTGCTGATAAACTGCAGTGAAGCGAGAAAGCCAGTCCCTTTAAAGTGAAGGCTGCCAACAGCAAAAAACCAGACTGTTGTAGATACTGAAAGATTAGTTTTGAACAGCCTGTTCACCACTTCCTCTTTCAAACTAGCAGGTTTGCCACACATGGGGAGGTTTGCTAGCACAAGGGATGCAAGAAAAACAAAAATGCTATTTGTGACATCCTGTTAAGCAGCTTTCAAGCTGCTGCAGTTGTGGGACTTTCAACCAGAGAGCAGCAGTTTTGTAGTAACAACATGACGTAGTGCAGCACTGAGTTAAAACTTCTTGCAGTTTTGATGATTATTTCCAATAAAACTATGGTTTCTGTGCTGAAATAAAATGTCAGGGTTTTTTTTCTTTCTTTTTTTTTTTTTGCTTGTTTGAGTGATCTGGATAAAAATAATCACAAAGTGATGTTGTCTGTTTTTTGAAGGTAGGAAGGAAGAGGGAAGCAAATTACGACAGTGGTGTTCAAAGGGCGGCCTTCGGTGCACAAAGACCAGGACAGGGCATTCTCTAGAGGACCTCGTGTAATGGGGGAACTCTTTCCACAAGACAGTGAAACTCATTGAAATTATGGCCAATAAGAGTTACAACCCTGAAATAAAGAGTATTTATTTTACTGTTCAGGAATGTACAGTTGTGCAAGGGGAACTTCAGCCAGAAAAGAATGGAGAACTGCTCATCTGTTGGGTGAAATTGGCCAAAGCATTGACCATGACTGAAAAAATATATTAAAACTTAAAGGCAGAGAAAAAGCAGCAGAGAAGAATGCCCCAGGAACTGTTTGAGATTTGGAAATGGATGGGGAAATCACAGAAAAAGTGAAAATAAAGCTTTCTGGCTCAAAGCAAGTAAACAATAGCATGGGTGTTTAAAGTCAGAAGGGCTGAAGCTTCCAAACAAGTTATAACTAACAAGGTAGTAAACCAGGAATCCTACCAGAAATAAGGAACATTTCATTCCATTAGTTAATAGGGAAGTAAAGAAAGACTATGCAGGGGAGGTTGTACCTACAGTATGTTGCTCTAGATTTTCAAAAAGATGTAAAAGAGAGCAAGTATAAGCTCCAGAATATAAAAACCAGTCTATAGAATTTTTAGGTTGAAGAGAGTTCAGGTCAGCAAAGCAAGCACTGAAATAACCATTGACGCATATTTGAAGATTTTGATTGCCTGTAAGAATACGGAGAGGATATGGGCTATGAATGTCCATAGGTGATTCCTGTAAACTGTATAGAGCTTGTATTGACTAAGGGTCAGGACCTTATAAACATACACATCGCTTTTACCAGGATACGTGTTGAAGCTATAGCTCATGTTGGTACTTGCCCAGCTTGAGGTAGGTGAATAATCCCACAAATTTCAGCGTGCCTGTTCAGGCTTTCCAGGAGTTCTTCCTGAATTCCACGGGATGGACGCACTTTGAAGTAGATGCTTTAGTTTGTTTTCCTGTGAGTGAAGGTATTTACCATGTCAGAAGCTCTTTCCGTGCAGTATCACTGTCACAGCCAGCCATGAACTTGCTGCAACTTGGCAACAAAGCTCTTTTACTTTTTGAATGAATGACAGGAACCTGTTAATTTGTACTTGCTAAGTGAATCCACAGAATACTAATGTTTGCACCTTTAGTTTCTGCTGTATAAAATGTCGACAGTCCTGACTCAAAGGTTAAAAGGAGGAAAAAACCCTCGACACCCGAACTACTCCATGTTCGGTTCTTGAAAGAACAGAGAACAAAGGTTATTACCTCTGCCTCTGGTTCAGTTGGGGCATCTATAGACTGGGCTTGCACTTCAGGGGTTAGATTTCATCTGAAAACAACCAAACCCATTCTCGCCGTCAGCCCCAATACCTTTACCCCCCATTAAGCACATGAGGGCAGTTCACCTTCACTGCTTGCAGCAGCTGATGGCAGAGAAACCGGGCTCTGGCTGGGGTGCGCAGCGGTGGGACAGCCCTATCTCAACCTGACCGTGAGGAAAACGAAGCAAAAGCAACCGGATTTAGGAGAGATGGAAATCTGAAAAAGTGACCAGGCGGGACAGACTGGAGGGAAGCAGCAGCCCAGGGGTATCTGGAGGATGGCCCAGAGTGGTGGGGGGAGCAGCTGCGGCCCTACCCCCCCCAGCACTGGTGCTCAGCATCCGCTGCCTTCCCTGGGAACCTTCCCCTGCCAGGCTGCCAGCCTAACAGTAACCTCAAGACTTTCATAGCCGTAAAAGACTAGAAATGAATGTAACGGTCCGAGCAATACAGACTATAAGCGCTTGCAGAGTCCCTTGATTTGGTTTATATGGGTTGTGCAAGCACAGGTGGGGAAGGGACTCCTGGTCCCCAGTCCCCTACCTGTAATGGCAGCCGTGTGGTGCAGTCCTGCGTTCGGCTGTTATTCCTGGTTAGGGATACGCCAGTGGTACTAACCGCTATGGAACATCGGCAGGACTAGACATGCAGCTGAATTTAAGCAATTGGCACCCCTGTGAGCATATGCTACACACTTGTGTTTGAATCAGTGTGATTAGTCAATGACATTTTTTTTTTTAAAAAAAGAGCTTTCATTGCTTTCTATGATGGTCAATCCAAACCTTCCCAAACCCTCAGGGACCCTGCCAGTGTATCATTCAGATCTAAGTTTCAGACTGAAAGTAGAGGAATACCTGAGTAACACCTCCAATCTGGTTATTCTCCTGAAGACCTGGTCCTCTAAGGTGCAGTCTTGAAGGGGCAATGAGGGCATGCAGTTCCTCTGCTTCATTTTAGCCAGTCAGTTTGATTTCTCTGGCCCCTGTGAGACCTTGCCATGAAAGTGTTTATGCATTTCCAAAACAGAATTGTCTCTCCAGGAGAATGTCTCCAGCAGGCAGGTTGACAGTGAGAAGTCTACCAACTCTCTCCAAAGCACACAACTCAAGGAGAGTGACACTCTCCTTACTCATGTGAGTCAGAAAAGCCACTGACAAAACTGGCATCATGCCAGGGAAATTAGAAAACCACGACACACATCTCGCCAAAATCCCATTTTCTGTCCAAGGAATTAGTTATTTGTCATGAAAGCCAATGTACCCTTAAGCCTTGCTTGCATATGTAAAGCCAAGAAACGTAGAGTAAAAGCTCACCAAAGAGAAATAAATTAGTACATTGCCCAACGTGTTGCCATTTTGTCCTATACCTAACTCTGCAAGAGGGTAAGTGAAGACAAAAAGCTTTAGTTTTAAAGATTTCAAAGCTCTATAGAATGTGCCCTATCAAACCAGAAGGAAGTCTTCATTAACTGGAGAGTTACTGGGTGGCGTGCATGTTTTTCTTGCATTCAGCCACTGCTGATAGCACATTGCTGCACTGCACTCATTTGTACTTTAAAATCTACTACGGTGAAAGACTGGTCATCCTCGTAAACACCAAGCCAACAAAGCATCACGCTTCACTCTGTACGAATAAAAGGGCAGAAATGTTTGTCTAGTGTGGTAATTAATTCTGACTTTTTTTGTAGTATGTTCTTCAGGTAGTCCTTACCTGGTGGGCTTTGCTCAAACTTGCTGGAAACCAAACTGTAATGGAGAACACCTGTAGTTAATTTCGGTTAATTACTCTCTCTGGCTCCAAGGAGCAGGTAAAGAAAGCAAGAGAGAGGAAGCACAGCCATGGGCATGGGTGGAGCGAAGTGGCAGTGCTACAGCAGGCGTGGAGACCTGTGGTGGCTGGTAAAGGAGCCAGTGCTGTGGCCTGCAGCCATGGGCTGCCATGGATTTCAGCAAATTACCTGGGATGTCCCGGCATCGTTTCAGGTGATGATTGTTTTATTGTGTAGGTTCAAGCAACATTTGTAGCCTTTCATTGAACCATCTATAATTGCAAGGTTTATAAACCTTTGGTTATTGGTGGTGCCTCAGTGGCTTTCCACATGCAGCAGCGCGGGTGTGCCCGTGCCTGGCTCCCACGCTAATGCCTGAAGTCAGTCCTTACTCTCTTTGGTGTGAGGGTTTCAAGGGTGCTGGGTGCTTGACCCGGGTGCTAGACCAAGGAGTGTGTGACTGTCTCTGCTGGTGTGTGCCTCAGGAGAAGGAGGCTTCTCTGTTTCCACTCTTTCCTTCTTCAGTGGAAAAGTGTGGTTTGGGATTTTGCAGTGGTCTGCAGCTGTGGATCCCAAGACCTTACTGACTTCATTGACTTTGCCAACTAATCATCACCTGGTTGCGAGGAGAGGCTTCAAACAAACGGCGAGGGAGGAGCTGCTGCTGGACTCCAGGCAGCTTAATGCATCCTTGGCTGCAATCAGACCAGAAAGTCTCCTGGGAACACGGGGTGGCTCCTGAAAAGAGAGAGCCCAGTGCAATGGCACTTGGGTTCTCTGCTGGCCTGACAGCAAGCCGCGATGGCAACCACAAAATCACAGAACGGTGGAGGTGGGAAGGGACCTCTGCGGCCCGTCTAACCCAACCCTCCTGCTCAGAGCAGGGTCACCGCGGCAGGCTGCCCAGCGCCGCCCCAGCCGGGCTTCAAACAGCTCCGAAGAGAAAGCTCTGAAATCTCTCTCGGCAATTGCTCCGGTGTTCAACCACCCCCACAGCAGGAAAGTGCCTTCTTTTGTTTCAGGCAAAATTTCCTGTGTTTTAGTTTGTGCCTGTTGCCTTTTCTGTCCCATGACAGCACTGAGGAGAGCTGGGCTCTGCCCTCCCTGTGCCTCCTGCCAGGTATCTTCACACACTGCTGAAGTCCCCCTGAGCCCTCTCTTCTCCAGGCTGAGCCCTCCAAGATCTCAGCCCCGCCTTCTACAAGGGATGCTCCATGCCCTATACCATCAATAAGTAGTAACACTGAAATAAATTATCATCTTAATGTTAAGCCTAGGTTTAAGTACCTGCTAAATGAGAGGCCAAGACTTGCTAAAGACAGGCAGCTTTTCTACAGCATATTCCCAAAGAGGAAGCAGGCAATTAAAAAAAAACAAACAACAAAACCAAGCTACCATTCAGAAGCACTTAACCCGATTCTCAAGCAACTCCTGAACTCCAGGGAACACCTGGATAACAAAAATCCCCATCTACTACAAGCTTATGTATAGAAAATACCCGCAACTAAAGCGGTAAAATACCTATCCAGCACCAATTCTATGGCATGGAAAGACAATTGTGTCTCTGTCATTTGACAGGCCAATTGAAAAGAAAGGATCAGCTCTGCCAGAGAAACCTTGCACCTTCCTAAATGTTGAACCAAGCACCAAAGGAAGTGCCTGACATTTTGTCCTAGCCCGATGCTTTTAAACAGGCAAAAAAACCCAATGAGAAAAGTCTGTTGAAGATGAGGCAGCTCCATTCGCAGAGCGAACGCTGCTCACACAGTCAGTATGCCTTGCCCGAGTGTTTGGCTGGAGAGTAGGTCATCTTTCCTGAGCAACGATCAAGCCAGGCTTTAATGATTACCCACACAGCACAGAGGGAGGTTGTCAGTTACGAGACTCCAGAGATGCATCGGTGGCCAGTTTTTCTGGGGAGGAAGCTGAACTCTCTCAAAATAACAACTATGTTCTTTATCTAACTTGTCACAGTTCATATATAGTGAAAGAGCCACCAAAATGCTTACTTTGCATGTTTTCTTGCCCTGGGCAGCACAGCAGATCTGAAGAGGTGATACACAGGGTGGGATGCCGGTCGCTAGCACCGCGGGCTTTGCTTGGTAGATCCCACATAGTTATTATAGTCTATGGAGTATGCACCTCCTTAAATATTCAAAAGCAAAACAGTAAGCAGCGACATGCTCAGATACCTTCTCTTCATTAGGAGGCATGAGAGCCAGATTGTCCATTGCTGCTCATGCCGTGCCATCTCTGCCACCAGGCAGGACCTCAGACACCATGGAAGAAGCTTGATGAGAACCAGGGTGTGAAAGCGAATGGTGCAGATACGCAAACACAGTTGTGCCAGGCTGCATGACGCTGCACCATGCACTTGCATGCTGCCACCTGCAAGCCCCAAACACGTGGGCTTTCTGCCCCTCACAGCCCTGCTGCCCTCCCGGCAGCCATCACTGCAGCTGCCGAGCGGGACTTGCAGCTTCCCAGCAAGTGGGTATTGGGCCCCAAACACCCACAACCGAGCACAACGCCCTGGTAGTGTGCTGGGGAGGCTTACGGCACAAACAGGAGCCCTTTCCATCTGCCCTCCAAACGCAATGAGCTCTGCCCCAGAAGAGAGAGACATTGCCCAGGACACGGTTCCGCTACAAAAGGATTTGAGGTGGAAGCAGGAAAGTACCATGGCCTGCAGAAAATGCACAGGAGTGTTCCCCGGGCTGGATGCAGTTATTCCCTTTCCATGTGCTCGGATCTCAGCCCTGCCTGGGAACTATAGCTACGCTGAGGGTCGCCTTTCCTGGGGGCAGCGGGGACCCCAGCTGGCGGCAGAGCCCACCCCTGCGAGGGGGAGGAGGCAAGGGGGGTGGTGATACTGCTGTGTCCTGCTGCCATAGTGCTGCTGCAAACCTGAAGCTGGCAGCATAGTTACTTCAAGGAGTCTTTGTTGAAGAACAGGATTCCTGCAGCTGACAAGGAGCAAAACTGCAGATTTGGTCAATGGAAAGGCAGTTCAAATGTTTTTCTTTTTGTCACTGCTGAAATGCATAGCAAAAGGGGAAATGTCTTTCAGTCTTTCCTCTCCCAAACTCTTCTCTGTTTCCAAAGTTTCCACTTTGCAAATTAGACTTTTCTAAAAAAATATATACTTGTATTTTTGGCAGTTTGTAGCAAAGAATGACAGAAAACCCTGGGAGGGAGTGGGCTGGGACAAACTCGGCGCGCTCCTGTGGTCACAGGCTAACAGAAACCAGCCAGGTGCTCTCTGTGCGTCACTCCGATTCGGACGCCTGACATTTAACTTCCTCACTGGTACTCCCGGCTGCTTTGGTTAAGAGTTTGACATTTTGTGCATTTCTACTTGTGTCAGGGCAGCAGCTGCCAGCGGGAGCCGACGCCGCTGTCAGAACAGAAAGGCACGCTGATGGCTTGTGCAGCCCCGGACACTCAGGCTGCCGTTACCCCTCCATGCACGAATCCTGGGAACCGCTTCCTTCTCGTGCTAACATCTGTGGCTTGGAAATCTTTAAAAATCATTATTCTGAGTGCATTCCTTATCAAATTCTTACTTTTTATCTATGTCGAGAGGCTGTTTGCCGGCAGATTCACAGGACACTTGCCATGATAAACAAACCACAGTTTGCAGGGGAAAACAGTCAGACTTGCTTCTGCTGATCCCTGCGTGGTTTGCCTTTCAGGCTGATGGACTATGCCATTGCTTTTGGGTTTTTATCTTTCTGAGGAAATTTTCAGTAGGTTTAGAAGTGGGATGGGATGCTGCAACTGCAGTGAAGTGAGATAAGCACGCGCAGAACAGAGCAAGTCTGTGAAACACCACTGTGCCTGGTGCCATTGTGTTCCTTTTTCCTGCTCTCCAGGTCCTAGGAGTTTTAATACCCGAATATGTGCCACCTCCTGGGTGATTCTTGGCTGCAACAAAGTTTTGTTTGATAGTGTGCAAACAGTGTGGTTTCATGCTTGCTTCATGTTACTGGTTTTCCCCCCTTTTTGTTTTTGAGGCTACATTCCCACCTTACCTTATCTCTACAGATTACTGGCTTTGACAGTATCTGTTTTGCTTTTCCCTCCCCAGACGGGTCAGCAGTGTGAAGGTAAGCCAGACATTAGGGAAGCGTTGATGGTATATGGCTGTATACTAGAAGAGAGAAAGCAGAACACACTTCAAACCACTGCTTTTGTTCCTGCCATGCAGCCTATGTAAGAACTTTTTCAGGTTCTTGCAGTAGCTGCAGCTCAGAGGGGGTTCACGTTGGGTTGGTACAGATTGCCTCGTCCACGCTCGTTGCTGCGGCACTGGGTAACAAGGTGAAGATCTGTTTAACCCAGAGAGGCTGCTCCAGGCCCCTGGCCGAGGGAAGGTCGTGCTCAGGCCCCTGTGGGACCTGTTGCTGCAGCAGGAGTTGTGTCAGCGCAGCAGCATGAGATGTGCTTGCCCTAGCTGTGATGACTTTCCTATCCCAAGTAAGCCAAGGTCCACGCCCCAGCTCTGCTGCTCACCTTCCCAGCCTTTCACCAGCTTCTCACCTTGATCACCTGGTGGTCACAGCAACCTCCAGGGCTCCCTACAGCCACGTCTGCCATTGCTTCCTCCCTGTTTCTGAGAAGTGGGTCTAGTAGCACCATACCTGGCCAGCCTACCTAGCATTTGCATCCAGAAATTGTCATGAGTGGAGTCCAGGAAACTCACGGGCTGCTTGCACAGCTTGTTTTGCTGTCCTAGAAGATACCTGCATGTAGAGGAATGAAGCTGGGTTAATTAGCATTGATAATATACAACTGTGGTCTGGCTTCAGGGGTGGTGGGTTGGCTGATATAGACAAGGTGCAGGTGTGGCTGGTTCTGTTAAGACGTTGTGCAGCCAAGGAAGAGAGAGCAGCCAAGGAAGAGAGGGGAGGAAGAAGCAGAGAGAAGAGGAGAGTGTACCCTGGATGAGGAGAGACTATGAGAAGGCAGCAGAGGGACTGGCATGAAGAGTATGTTGGTATGAGATGGTAAAAGACCTTGTTGTAGCTTGAGAGTTTGGAGAGTGCTGCAACACCCACATGAGTGAAATTCTATGCAAGAGTAAGGCCTTGCAATTGAGGGGCTTCTGATAGCTGTCTTTAGCTCAGCCACTTCATGCTCTTAGTCAGATAAGCTGTAACAAACTCCACCAGAATGTTATTTTCCATTTGACTTCGAGGTAGAGACTCTGCCAGCAGGTCTCCAGTGTCACACCGCAGCTCCATGCAAAATCTCCTACTATATGGAGATGTACATATGTATGTATATAATTAAGTATGTGTTGAGTGTATGCACTTTGGCATTGATTATTAGTAGTACTCTAAAATGCTAATTCAAGACAGGACAAAAAGTGTTGATCCATTTATTTACATCAAGATACAAAATACCTGACTAGCAGGGCAAAAGTAAAAGCTGCTCTTGGCTCAGCAGATGATCAGTGATGCTTCTAAGTCAGTGGATACATCTGCGTTACCTAGAAAACAACTTATTTTTCTGCACCCTTTCCTAGCTGACTGTGATACCAATCTTATTCCACAAGACAGCGAATAGTTATGCCAGCATGATAAAATGTGGGCAATCCTTGTCAGGATCCACTGGGATCTTTGTTTACTAAAGGATGTTGGAAAGGGAGACAAGTTGCAAGAGTGCTTACAAAGCTGAACAGAAAAGCCGTTTTCTACTTCTCTTTAAAAGGTCTGGGCCTTTGTAAGTACGGCTTCTAAGTAATTAAAACATTTAAAGATCAGTTTCTCAATCTTCATACACAGTACTTTTTTTTTTTTTTTTTTTTTTAATGGTCAAGAGCAGTGAAGTCAGGAGAAACACTTGGCTGGAGTCAAAAAATTAATCCTGATGAGAAAACAGCCCAAGAGCCCCACTGGTCAGAACAGTACTGCTGCTATCACTGCCAGGGGTGCTCAGCTCTGTGCAGGCTTAAAGCCGATTAAACGTCAAACACGTGCCTGACTGGACTTGTGTTTGCGCTGGACTGATCCCTGCACTGGCTCGTGCTAGCAGGGACAAAGATGGAAAACCAACCCCGTTTACAGCTATGGGCAGCCTGCTGGCTTCATGACCCAGCTGACAGCGTAAGAAAGATTTTAGATCTGTAATGGCATTGTGCATATTGAGCTAATTGTGTTAGAAGACCAAGTAACCTGAAAACATTGTCTTGTATTCATATATTTGGCATCTTCCACTTTGAAGAACTTCAGATACTTAGCCCAACAATGCGAGTCTGTCACAAATAACAAGCGGCCTCTGAAAATTTGCTCATTTTCCCCTGGTCAGCTGCAGCCAGGACCCCCTGGTGTGGGTGGGTGAGAGCTTCCCCCAGGGCTCTCCCCCAGCTCCTCGCACAGCTAAGGTGAGGAGCATCCTTCCGCGGGCTGGGTGCCTGCAGGAGGCACATCGGCAGCCGCGTGTCACAGACACAAGCACAGGCATCACGGAAGGACTGAGCTCTGTAACTCCTGCTCACTCTCCAAAATTACTCTTTGGCTTTAAGGCTAAGGTATACATGAAGAAAGCCATTTCCTTACGAAATGTATGTACGAACACTGGAGGTGCGGAATCAACAGGAACAAAAATGAAGAGAGTTTTGCCATTCCTGTTTCTTCCTCCAGCATTTAAGCTTCCTCCTGTTTTGAAGGTGAGGAGCTGGTTGCTGTTCACTGACCGATGAGCCAGTCGGCAATCCTGCAAGGGTAGCCCTTGTGTTACCCTTCATGGGAGACGATCTGGAATTAGGGACCGCCACTTCTCGTCCTCTAGAAATGGTTATGGTTATCTAGATTCATGTCTTCTGCAGTCCTCTGTAGAATTTTTTTAGCATTTATTCAAATAAAAGGATTTTTGAGCTTTGCCCTAAATAATGAGGGGCGGGTTGGTCCCACTGTGGCAGCACTTAACACACCACAAACCTGAGCTTGCCAGGTGACCGCAGAGCAGGTGGCCCTGGCACTTTCGTGGGCAGTCTAGTGGCCCGCTGTGGGACAGAACCTATTGAGCATTATTCAACTCCTGGCCAGAGCTGTTACATGAACCCTGTATTATATGCAGCCGCGTCTTTTACAACTGTGTCTGGAGTTAATCTACACGGCACGCTTCAGGCTTGTGTGGAAGCCCAGACACAAAGGTGGTGATGGGAGGTGGGTGGCTGAGGGAAAAACTGTGGCATTTCAAAGTGTGTAAGAGAGACCACGCTGGGCGCAGTGGTTCTGTTGACCAACAGAACAGCCTTCTGTGAATCAAAGCCAGGCCTACTGGGGAGCTGTACAGAGTCCCCTGCTCAGGGACAATAACGGCATCTGGGCCTCTTTTGAGGAGTCCAGTGCTTTCTGTGGGTTTTGTGGGAGTCTGCTCAGCCCAAGGTTTGAAATCCCACCCTGAAGAGAAGTGCCTCATTTTCAGGACACGGGCAGAAATAGCTGATTGAAATGCCTTGTGATGAGTCAACACAAAAGGCAGGATGAGCAATCAGCCTTTGCAGGCCCTCGGACCCTTCCTACCCAACAGGCAGGCAGGTCAGCACCTGAAGTGATGAGCAGGACAGAGCCTGCGTAGGCAGTGGCTGCTGCCAGAGTCCAGCCCGGCAAAGGGGATGCAGGGGGGCTGGCAGGTCGGAGAGTGTTAAAAGCCCGAGTGCCTGTGTGCATACAACAGAGCAGCAGCAGGGGTCCAGCACGAGACTTAGGAAGCGGGAAAACTGAAGTGAGCAGGAAAGACTTGGAGACACTGCTCCAGACCATGCTCTCCTTGACCTGTGTTGCTTTGCCATGGTCCTGCTCGGGGAAAAGGGCTACAGGGCTGCCCTCCCTGCCTGCAGTTATGTAGAGTGTGCTTACCAAATTATGTATTGTATGTTACGTACGTGGTTTGGTGGATAAACAAGCTTCCCCCAGTGAACTTCACTGAGTCCCACGCAGAGCAAAAGGACATTGTCTTCTCAAAGGGTTAGTGATTTGCTTTTAGCTTAGGGAAACTGCTGACTGGCTACACAGACTGCCCAGAAAGCTTTTAAACACTTTTGACTGTGCCAAAGGGATGTGAGCATTTCCAGAGAGGTGAAAGCTGTCAGTTATGAAGGGAAAAGTGCAAAAAGCATTAGAATTACCTCCCAAACATTATTATACCTCAGTAATCTCTGGGAGGAGGAAGAGAATGTGAGTGGACCCACCCCATGGGTATAAAAATAGTCTGTTCTGCCGGTGGAGGAGGGGAAACGCAAGAGGGCTCAGTCACAGACCATGTGGGTTAGGTAAGAGGCTGGTCCCCAGTGTTGTCAGCTGGTGAGAAGGAGAAAAAGAGAGACCTTTCAGATTTCTTCTGAGTGGAGGCAGATAAAGCGTGTTTTTCTTTAGTTATGGCACCTGCAAGACTTTGCCTGTGTTGCCTTTCTTAGATCTTGCAAATAAATCCTCCGTTTGTTTTAGCTGGCTGGAATTACAGGGGATTTGAAACTGGTGCCCTGGGAGCCCTCTGCCCCCAGGGGATGGCAAGCCCTTCCACTGCAACCCAGGCCACGCTGCAGAGCACCCACCTGAGGGTCTCTAGCTGAGCTGGATCCGCCTGTCCAGGAGCTGGTAACACAGGCATCTGAGTGACAAAAAGAAAGTCTCTTCCATGGAGACTGTCTCCATGTTTTACACAGAAGAAATTAAACACTGAGCCTGCTGATGGAGGGAGGCAAGCACCTTTGGGCCAGCTGTCATAACTCATGGTGGAGCTCAAACCCTCCTCTTTTAAGTACATCTCATGCTGCTCTAGGCTTTTTATCATCTAGGATATTGATACCCCTTCTTCTGATGGGGAATCAGGAAGACCAGTCCTTTAGCCCAGATAATCCTCAACATGAAGTTCCCTGGCACTAATTATCTCGCTGATGGTTGTTCAAGCAACTGTACCAACCACTTTGGGACTGGTTTGTACCTGCTAGCAAACAGGACTTTGATAGCTGGATCAAGCTTAGAAATAAATCCGGAGTCTGCTAGCTAGATGTGAAACGTTGCTTCTTCAAGAATTTCCTAAGCATCCAGGTAGGATGAGAACTCCAGAGATCTGTGAGGAAGCTGAACAAATTATAAGTCTGGAGGGCTTTCATATCAGCTGCTTCAAACACATTCCTGGTATTGAAAACATGATCAGAACTAGAGTCCCCACAGTCAGCCCTGGGTGCTGTGCTTTGAGGAAATGTTCTCTTTCTAATCATCACTACACTGCTTCTCCTTTGCTGGCATTGAATCCAATTGGATTTGCTCAGCTGAAATAAGCCCAACTTCACAACAATCTCACATTTTTTTCACCTTTCTTGAATGTTTTTTTTATTGGCCATGAATCTGCTGCTGCTGCCTGTGACCTTTACAATTTTTCTGAGATTCCAGCGAGGCGAGGTGAGGTGTGTGCTCTTAGACCTTATACTCACAAATACAGGACTGGTTGGGGCAGCCTTGGCTGCAGGGACTGTGAGATGGTGGAGTTCAGGATGCTGCATGGAAGAAGCAGGGCAATAAGTAGGATTGCAACCCTGGACTTCAGGAGAGTTAACTTGGCCTCTTCAAGGACCTACTCAGAGGAATCCCATGGGTTAGGGCTCTATAAGATAGGGGGTCTAAGAGAGCTGGCTGATGCTGAAGCATCACTTCCTCCAAGCTCAAGACCCCCACGAGCAAGAAATAAGCAAAGGGGGCAAGGCTTAAGCAAACCTGACACCCACAAATCCATGGGCCCGATGGGATGCACCCCCAGGTGCTAAGGGAGCTGGCAGGTGTTATTGCTAACCCACTCCCATCATCTCTGAAAGGCTGTGCCAGACAGGAGAGGTGCCTCAGGATTGGAGGAAAGCCAGTGTCACCCCAGTCTTCAAAAAGGACAAGAAGGGGGACCCAGTAAACTACAGGCTGGTCAGCCTCACCTCCCTCCCTGGCAAGGTGATGGAACAGCTCATCCTGGAGGTCACCTCAAAATATGTGGAGGATAAGAAGGTCATCAGGAACAGTAAACATGGATTCACCAAGGGGAAATCTGTAGAGGAGTGAAGGCAGTGGGTTGATGAGCACTGATAACACACAGCTGTGGCCTTGCCTCCAAGGCAGTGGGTTGATGGACATGGATGATGTGCAGCTGTAGCTTGTTCCTGCTAAGTAGTTAAATAGCCCTGAGGAGTGTGGGAGAAGGGTTGGATGGGGGAAGTGGTGTGGTCTGACCTCTGGAGGAAGGACAAACAGCATGGACAGTAGAATCTGACCGATGGTAAAAGTCTTGTTGCAGCCTGATAGGTTGCTTGTGCTGCAACAGTGGGTATCCCGTGTAAGGCTGACTGAGTTGGGCTCTGACTGCAACAACCGGCAGCCCAATGTAGCTGAGGCAAGTGGGAGAACCGGCGCCCTGTAACAGACATGGTGAGAGGTGAGCCCTTGCAACTAATCGATATGGGTGTATTCTGAGACTTGTTTTACATCTTAACTCCAAGTGAACTGAAATCATGCCTGGCCAACCTGACAGCCTTCTGTGATGGAATGACTGGCTGGGTAGGCGAGGGGAGAGTGGTGGGGGTTGTTGTCTACCTTGACCTCAGCAAGGCTTTTGGCATTGTCTCCCACAACACCCTCCCCAGTAAGCTCAGGAAGGGTGGGTCAGACGAGCGGACAGTGAGGTGGTTTGACAACTGGCTGAACGGTGGAGCTCAGAGGGCTGCGATCAGCGGCGCAGAGCCTGGCTGGAGGCCCGTGGCTGGTGGCGTTCCCCAGGGTCCGTGCTGGTCCAGCCCGTGCAGCTTACCGGTGATCAGGCTGAGGTGCAGAGCGGCCCCCGGCACGTTTGCTGGTGGTACCGAACCGAGGAGCGGCTGGTGGCCCAGCAGGCTGGGGGGTCGGCAGAGGAGCCCCATGGAGTCTAACCACGGCCAGTGTCGGGTCCTGCCCCTGGGCAGGGACAGCCCCACGCACCAGCACGGGCTGGGCTGGCCTGCTGGGGGGCAGCTCTGCGGGGAAGGGCCTGGGAGGGCTGGGGGGCAGCACGTTGCCCCTGGGCCAGCAGCGTGACCTGGTGGCCAAGGGGCCAGTGGGACCCTGGGGGGCGTGAGGAGGAGCGTGGCCAGCAGGTCGAGGGAGGGGATGCTGCCCCTCTGCTCTGCCCTGGTGAGGCACATCTGGAGTGCTGGGTCCAGTGCTGGGTGCCCCAGTTCAGGAGAGAGGGAACCACTGGGGAGGGTCCAGTGAAGGCTGTGAAGGTGATGAGGGGCTGGAGCATCTTCCTGAGGGGGAAGAGCTGAGGGAGCTGGGGCTGTTCAGCCTGGAGAAGAGGAGGCTGAGAGGGGATCCCATCAATGCCTACAAATACCTGAGGGGCAGGTGTCAGGAGGACAGGGCTGGGCTTTTTCCAGTGGTGTCCAGCAACAGGACAAGGGGCAATGAGCACCAACTATGACACAAGAAGTTCCACCTGAACGTGAGGAAGAACTTCTTTCCCTTGAGGGTGCCAGAGCACTGAACAGGCTGCCAGAAAGGCTGTGGAGGCTCCTTCTCAGGAGACATTCAAACTTGCCTGGATGCAGCTCTGTGCAGCCCTAGCAGGGGCTGGACTGGGTGGTCTCCAGACACCTGTGTCCCTTCCAACCCTGACTAGTCTGGGATTCTGTGATTTGGACCTCTCTAGCTAAACCATGGTATGTGGCAAACTCTCAGGATAAGATAACATGAAGACCATAGAGCAGTTGTAGACTATCACATAAATCTGTCTCTTAATCTGTCTTCTTTCAAGCAATACTTACAATATGAAGAAATTGTATGCACCTAAATTATTTAGAATTTCCTTTGATGGATTGACAGAAGCAATCCGGTCTTTTTCCAGCCCCTTTATTTCTAGTCAAGACCAGCCACCAACAAATTACCTCCTTGCTGTTCTGTCAGTCCGCCTGTGTACCTCTCCCATGCAACACTAACTTACCCGCTCGCAAAACAGAAGGTAAACTTCTCTGTCTGCTTTAGCAGTAAGTCAAGACAAGCCATCGGAAAGGTTGTGTAATGGAATTATCTCTTAAGCTTTTTTGATATTGTGATTTGGGGTTATATGTCAGCTTGGGGAGAGGGAGCAGCACCACAACCATTTTTTCACCTGCTCAGCTGAAACCTCTCATTTCCAAGAGTAAGCCTGCCAGTCACCTGTGGTGGGCACAGGCTGAGCTGTCTAGGGGGACTGCTATGCTTCCACACTAAGTGGTCTTTATTTGTTTGCCTCCCCCACCCCTGCAATATTTCATTAAACCTCTGAATCCATAGAAGAGGAGGGAGGTATTGTTCAGGGTGTAACATAGCTAAAGCACTTTAACTGTAAATTTAAATGTCTGTTCTCTTGTGCAGAAGGCAAAGAAGTTTCAATGCTAGAAATATTCAGTTGGAAGCATTATGTTTTTAAAAGGAACTTAGGACTTTTTGAGATTGACCATGAACACTCATAGCACCATATTTTATGAAACTGTTAATTATTTTGGACTCTGAGCTATTATCTTCCAAATGAATGGGAAAATTCCTTTACATGTGAGTAGCATAAAATCAAGTATTTAAATATAGAACAATTATTTCAAGTAGATATGCTGCATGCTAACTGGAAAATTGAGGCTGTAGTTTATTTCAAAGAACTCCACAAATATTGGGCTGGGACTGGCCAACATCAGCCCAGCTTCTTGGAATTAGCTGAAACGTGTTGACTTTACCCCTGGCCAAGGACTAGGCTTATTATCTGTTCAGTTAGGTAACTAAAAAAACTCCACTTAGCTACTTTGTGTGACTAGATTTAATGTTATTAATTATGTAACAATTATTAATACAATATTAAAATATTAATTATTAATAATTAGTAAGAGTTAATCTTATAGATTAGTCTGCATTTGTTAAACATCAACTATTTTATGCTTTATTTTATCTTGCTTCCTGTCAAATAAGCAGCACGCCATGCTGAGCTGAGATGGGGGAGTCCCCCTGCAATGTTACCTTTCCTTAAATGCTACACCCTAACTACTGTGGCTATGTAAATAAACACATACATGAATTGCATTTATTCTAAGAATTCACTAAACGTTATTTCTGAACAAGGAAAAATACTTAAAATGTAATTTGTACATAATTTAGAAGGAAGCTATATGATACTGGCTTATTGCTTTCTCAGAATACTTGCTTGATGGAAACACCATCTTCAGTGGAATATAGCAGAAAGGCTGAATAGGTTTGTAACAATCTGCACTTGTAAACATTTGTCACACAGATAATATGGGACATCAAGCACTATAGGAAACTTATTTGCTGATAAAACTTAAGGAGAAAATACAGGTGAGAAAAATATAGCTCATTCTTTGAATATATTCTCCAGTTCAATAAAGTTCAAAATAATGCAGAAATGTTGAAGTTCTAGTAGATTTTTATTAGCCCTACGGTGTGAACTGAATATTACTCCTACCGAGCTATTTGCCTTCCTTTGATGCTGGTAGACATATACCTGTGTACCTTCAGAACAACCTAGGGAAACCTGGTCCAAACTTGCAGGGGTGTTTGACATAAAAAGGCAATGACTAGCGCCATCTAACATGTTGTTATAACTGTTTTTTAATTCCCCTTCTAAAAATAGGGAACATCTGAAAAATGGAAATATCAGAATTGTATGTGCAGTGTTGGCAAAGGCAGTGGAGACTTTTTTCTAACATTTTCTTGTTTGCATTTCCAGACTTTAAAAATTACGAAAAGTAGAGTATATTGTGTTTCCCAATGGAAATCTCAAAATAGAAATATTTGCATCTACTGAGGAACTGATTTTCTGCATTAATGCACACATTTTACAATTAAAATATTTTTGACCAAGTATAATCTTTCTAGATATGCTTCTTTCAAATTTGGCTAAAGTGCTTCTAACAAACTAAACTGAAAATTTGCTGATGATATTTGAAATTCAGAAATAAAAGATTATTTCTAAAATTAATGTGATTAATTTTGAGTGTGAATTAGTGCCTGAGATAATGGACTTGGAAAGATTCCTTATTCTTTTCTGGTTGCTTCTACTTCTTAGTTTATCTGAATTATTCTTTCCTACCACATGACCTGGATTTTTTAAGATCTAGCTTACTTTTAGCCAAATAAATCACATATTTTAAGAGTAATATTAAATGTATTTTTGTAGGTAAAAACATCTTGATATACATTGTTTTGTTTAGTAAAGACAGCGATCTTGCTTCAACAACAAGTAATTGTGATACATTTTTTCCTCTAGAAATCTTTAAATTATGCTCTTATTTAAAGTATTAATATAGAATGAGGTAATTTCATTAAGTATCCAAACGAATATGACTGATTTAGGGATAAATACCAAGGACAAGTTAATTCACCCTAGATATTGTACTCTGGCATATGACATGATCTATTGGTTTTGTTAATACCACTGAATGAAGACCCAGGCTAGAGAATGGCACACATTCATATTACTGTTATTAATGTGTCCAATTTTAGCACAGATATTAACAGCCTTTGTTTATGTTCCAAATGAGAGCTTGGGTTTTAAAGGGTTCTCCAGAAAATCTGGTGGCATGTAGCTATGATGGTGTCTCACAGCAGAGAGTGAAAGCAGCAAGTTGTGATCAAAAAGTTTTACTAGGGTGAATGAGAGCATAGCCTCCCTGGAAAGAGCTTCTTTCTCCATTATTTTATTTTACAATGGGATTCAGTTTTTTTGACTGTCATTCTTTCAATTTCTCCAGCACTGATGCTGCAATGTGCTTTAAGCTGTAAAAACAACCAGACTTTTGGAATATGGTTACTTTTTGCATAACTTCTGCTTGCCTGGCATTGTGCTTTGCCTTTCCATTGTGCTTTGTTTCTTGACTTCCTTTTCTGCTTCTAGAAGAGAAGGTCCTCCGTTCATGATGATAACTTGCAGTCAGTAAGAGGCTTCCTAGACTTTGGCAGAATTTGGGGGTGATCTAAGGGAACAGGCTGTGCCAGCTTGATCCCCAGACTCTGAGCACAGTAGACATCCTGCTATTGTAATGGGATTTGAGTGAAAAGTACTTTAGCTCTTAATGCCTAATTTTGTTTGAACTAAAAAGAATTCAGGAGTTGGAACTGTACAGTGTTGTTACTCAGGAAGGATGGATTAGGGAAGGCTTGCTGCAGGAAGCAGAGTGGGGCACCAGTGGGAGACCAATGCGTAGTGCCTTTGGAAACTCTTCCCAGGTCTTCTGTTTCTCCAGAATCATGGCAACTCTACAGCAATCAATTAAAGACCTTTTTCTGAAACATTAAACATATGGACTATGCAAAGGGAGAACTTGTAACTTCTGCTTGTTGGGAAGAGATTTTGTAAAGTAATTACATTAATCTTTAAACTTCTAGAATGGGCCAATGAAAATATTTATCAGGCAGTTTTGAAAATGGTCACTGAGACTGGTATGTGCTGCAGCATCTGCTTCAAAAGCAAGGAGAATTTTGCTACCATTACATTAATGTGAGTTGATGTAGAAAAGGTACTGAAGAGTGCAAGAGAAGATGCATTGGCTGAAAATCTCTGTAAAAGACAGAGCTCTGCTCTTGTACCTCCCCAGAAAAGCCATCTAGGTCAGTGACTCATCTGGGGTCTTACTCCAGGACCTGGAAGGCAGCTATAGGATTTTGTTCTCCTGACTCTTCTATAGACTCTGAGGAGCCCCTCCTGCCAACCCAGCTGTTGGCTGCACACTTGTGAGTAGGTGCTCTTTGCCTCTGCCATTCTGCTCAGAGGGAGCTAACGGGAAAGAGCTGAAGCTGCAAAACTTGCCCAAAGGAGATGATGGAGCCAAGGCACTCACAGGTCACTGGGGGCTGCCAAGGCACTCTCTTGTTGCTGTTGTTGCTTCCTCCAGAACTGAACTGTCCAACAGTGTAAGCAGAAATATTACTTAATCTGTTACTGTTAAATGTTACTTAAAGGGCATAACTTACTAAACAGATATTGAACTCCCATATGACAACAAAGCTTACACGATTAAAACACGACCACCGAATTTCTTGGTGTGTCCTTGTTGCAGAAGTATTTGTCTTGAAATACATCTCCAAGGCAGATGACTAATCCCATGGAATGCAGTTGACCCAAAATGTTACTTTTATCTAAGAAAAACTAACTGATCTTTTTACTCTTCTTTACATTGTATGTTTCTGACTTTCTTCCCTCATGCTGTTCTCAAACTCACTTATTTTTATATTGCGAAATTGTTGTTGACTTATGGGAAAAATGGATATATATGTTGCTCCTCCCTCTTAACCTTGTCCATTTTTGTTCTTTCAAGTCCTCTTCTTAAATTACTTTTGCATCTTGCTACCTTATTTTTCACAAGGTGAGAAATTTGAAGTCTAGTCACAGATTTGTCTTTGGAAGGTCTTAAGGATGTGCTGGAAGCTAACAGATCTAATTTTCCATGCGTGCAATTTAATGCTAGTCCCACAATGTGAAAAAGTAACCTCCTTTCCCAAGGAAGCGCTAACTCCACCTCACTTAAATAGGACCCGAGTTTGCTGAGTACACTGCATGATTTGACAGCTGGAGATCTGACAAACAGCTAACATTTACAACAAAAGTTGTTATGTAGGTATAGTTAATCTGCATGCTTTATAATGAAGCTCTCATTTGTACTACTGTGATAGAAAGCACAGGCTGGTTTCAAAAGCTGTCTGGACGTGATCCTGGGGAACTGGCTCTGGGTGACCCTGCCTGAGCAGGTGGGGCTGGATCAGATGGGCTCCAGAGGTCCCTTCCCACCTCACCCATTCCCCGCTTCTGTGAGAAACTGGAGGTACTCCACAGTTTTGCTCCTGTGTTTGGCCATAAAAGACCCTTTCACAAGACTTCTCTTAATCTTTCGCTTAGTCTTTTTAACACACCCATTGTTTGAAACACTCAGCAATTATTTGGTGATGCTCTGTTGCAACAGAAGTTTAATGTCGTTGATTATGTGGGAGCCATTGGGCGTTTCCATTTGGGCAGAGCCATAGTTAATTATTTTACTTCATGAACTATTAGACTGCAGCTGATTATTTTAAATGCTACATTTTTAACTACTGAGATATATCCCTCCTTGTGTAATAACAATTAATACTGTTGTAACGGTAACAAATTATTCATAGTAGATATGTGACCACAACATAAAAAAATTGATCTTTCATAGACGGCTGCCCTTTTCTCCATTAAAATTGAGTCTTGACTTGCCTACACCCTTGCTGCACATACAACGGTGCAAAAAAGTACCTGGCTGATGAAATTGTATCAAATAAATTTTTAAGGTGAGAAGGTTATCACTCAAAAAAACCTTAGAACTAAGTATGTTTAAATGTACTTAGTGTTGGCTACAAAGGTAAATAACTTTTGTGGCCATTACTGTAAAAAAACCAGAAATTTTTCCTGCCGATGTGGATATTAGTATAGTTTTTTGACCAGATACCAGTCACTCTATGGCTGTGGCCTGGACAGACTTTGGTGGGAGTTGGCCAACATGTTGATGCACATTGAGCTATAGGTAGACAAACAATGAAACTGTATGGCTACCAAGGCCAGCGGCAGAACTCCCCTTGGCCTCCATGTGATAAGCACTTCCTTCACATGAACACTTACAGAAGCTCTAGTTAAAGCACCTAGTTGATGAACCCTTTGGAGATGGCCTGAGCAAAGCCAGGACAACCTGATGGGTAAGAGGAAGGTGACAAGCCATCCCAGGGTGATGGCAGGGAACAGGTCCTGGTGTGCTGAGATGGGATCCAGCATGGCCTCACGCACCTCCACTGTGGTGTGTGTCCTACCCAGAGCGACCACGCTGCCCATGTGGATGGTTGTCTTGGTCCATGTGGTCTGGCTGCCACCTGCCAGCACAGAGGTCAATTCCCTTTCCATCTGGTGTTTGTGAGGAGCCACCTCCAACCATGGCTGGAGTAAGAAGTGTGTTTGCTGCTCAACATGGAGACACTAGGTAGACATGGCTCAAGGGATGGCCTACAGAGCCACACTGTCTATGAGGTTGCAGTGCCTTCTGGTATCAACCATGCTGCTGGCGTAACCGCAGGGGCACCCAGCAAGGCTCCCAGGCCCCTGCCCTGGCTCCTGCAGCCCCGTCCTCAGCTCCGCAGCCGGCCACGGGCTGGAAGGTGTGGGATGGGCGTGGTGCAGCTGGGGTGGGAAGGTGTGGGGTGGGCGTGGCACAGCCGAGCAGGCCTCGCTGCTGCTATTGGCTGCATGAGGTGTCACCCAGCATTCCCCGCGGGCCAAAGAGAGTTCTGCTGGGTAATCACGTGGTGGTCTCACATAAGGGGCACGGCATGGCGGAGCCACGCCCAGTGCAGGGTAACGTCACGGCCCCAGCTCTCGCGAGAGCCCCCAGTGGTGCCCCCGGGAGGTCGCGGGCGGGAGAGGCAGGTGGCAGGGGCGCAGGTGGGCCCTGGGGCTGGGGGGCGGGGACGACACCTGAGGCCACGCCCCCAGCCGCGCCCAGCTCCTCTGGGGAGCCAATGGGAGCGTTGCCTCAAGTCTCTTCCCATTGGCTGGCTGCCTGGCATGCAAATGAGCCGCGACGTCACTTCCTGGGATAATCGAGCGCCATTTTCTCTTTCTGGCGCTGGATGGGGAGCGGCCGGAGGCTGAGGGGCGGGCGCGGGGCGGCAGGCGCTGCGCGGGGGCTGAGCCGAGGTCGGTCGCGGGCTCCGGCGACGCTGCGGCCGCCGCCCTCGTGGCGCCCGGGGTGAGCGCGGCAGCGGCGGAGGAGGAGCCGCGGGGCGGGGCGGCGGGCGCGGCGCGGCGCGGGAGTGGTGCGGCCGCCGAAGCGGCGGCGGAGCGGCGGGGCCGGCGCGGCGCGGAGCGGCGGGCGGAGGCGGCGGCGCGGGCCCGCGGCCCAGCAGGCGGCAGCGAGGCGGCGGAGCGACGGCGAGCTCCCCCTGCAGGGCGGCCGGGTAGGTGCAGCGGGGCGGGCCGGCGGCTCCCCCAGGGCGGGCCGCCCCGAGGGGCGCGGGCGGAGGCGCTGCCGCCGCGGGGGCCAGGCGGTGCGCCGGCGGCTGTCAGGAAGCACCGGCTTCGGCGCGCCCGGGCGCCTGCGCCCGGCTCTCGGCTCGCCGCGGCGGGGTGCGGGGGGTCGGGGCCCGCCTCGCCGAGGGCTTCGCGGGGGGACGGCCGGGGAGGGGCGGTGCGCCGAGCCGAACCGCGCGGCCGGGTGGCTGCGCTGGGGGCGCCGTGTCTCCCCGCCGGGGCAGCGCCGTGGGCGCCGGGCCCTCTTGTCGCTGAAGCCCCCGCGGTAGCTGGAGCGCTGCGGGCGGCTCCTGGCCGCTCCCCGGGGCGGCGGGGCGCGGTGGCTAGCGCAGCGGCTGCCCGCCGGAACGGTCCCGCGGGGTGCTCCCGCCGTGCCCGGCTTGGGCAGGCGGCGGAGGTGGCCGCCGTGTGGTCTCGCAGGGGGCGGGCGGGGGAGCAGCCCTGCCCCACCCGCGGCCAGCAGCGGGGCTGAGCTGGGCGGGGCGGCTGCCCCTCAGCAGCTGCTTAGGGCTGCTTGGGTTTTTCCCCCCTCCAATTTTTGCCAGTAGTGGAGCAATAGAACATCTAAGGAACCGACTTAACGGGCTGGCTCAGCGTAGGGGGGTGCAAAGCCCTAATTGCTTCTAGGCGATACGGGTCTTTCAAACAGTTCATCGAAGACTGTGGTGATGTGCTTGGGAATACTGCATATGCAGAATTAGGACTAAAATGTTAATGGATGCAAAATTGCATTCAGTATGATTGTGGTACTTAAGCAATGCATGTATTTTTGAAAAAATAGAAAAATTTTATGAATAATTAACCAAACATAACCCGTGCAATGCAAATCATTAAGGCTATTTGGATATGCTTGCCTTGCACTTGAGAGCAAGTAGCTAAGTTTTTTTTTGTCCTGTTTGATTTGTAAATGGAATTAAAAAAAAAAAAGTATTTCACTTGTGCTGTAGCAGTTCATAGTTCTGTACTGTCAAAATTACAAACTTCTCCCTCTTAACTGATGAATACTTAAGTTCTGACAGGTAAACTGTTGGGGTGGGCACTGGTCATTTTCTTTAACAGTTTTCTATCATCAGAAATACATCTTTTGAACTCCTAAAAGTTTAAATGTGTTCCATTACAAGTCTTTAAAAGACTCGCTCTGGGGATCCCCACTCCAGTCTATATTCTAGAAATCTTAGTGCTTTTTAAAATAATCTTTCAGTTGAATTTTGATCAAGAAAAGGGGATTTCTTTAGAACAATATTTAGACAAATTGTGTGTAGTGAATATGCTACATTATGAGCTGTAATAAAACCTGTAATTCTAACAGTTCATTTGTAAAAAACCCAACAACAAAACCCCCCAAATTGTAACAAATCTTCAGACACAATGAAGAGCACACAATAATAAGAGCACAGTTTTACAGTGCCTTATGTTTTACTGCTGGAAACTCACTGATTTGGGTTAAGTCTTGTTGAACACTGTTAAGAGTTGGCTTGTGTTTAAACACTTTGGTCCTGCTGCTGAAACCTGTAGCACAGCCTTATTTTATTTTTCAGTTCTGTCCCCTTGCTGAATTACTCTGGTTGTGGATTATCTGTGCTAGGGACTGTTCTGTGCACCTGTGTGAAATGTCTGAGTCATACCACATAGACTAGTGCCGTGCAGACTCAGTTGTACTTCTTCCTAGAGTAGCTGGACTTGGTGTGTGACTCTTCTGCTCACTTACACATGGGGCTGATGAGTCCTATGGGATTTGAGTAGGCTCCACTTAGCTCCTCAAGTAGTCTAGAATGGGCTTGGGTTCTGGCTAATGCTGACCCCCAGGTGAGTCAAGCACTGTGTGCTGTAGGAAGGCTCCATGAACTGGATGGTGTAGTGCCACCTTCTCGTCTAACTGGTCTTGGTTAACAGACTATGAAACATCACAATAGTTATTTAAACCATAGTAGCTAAATTTGGTGACCTAAATTCATTTTGGTGTGACTTTTTAGGTAAGATGTGGATTGAGGTGCTGTGTCTTTATGTATGTAATCACATACCTTAATCCTTTTTACTGTGTTAGCAACCATTGAATGATGGCTCGCTTTGTGTTGATTAGATTACTTTTTTTAACAGGTATGTGATTTATAGCCAAGAAAAGAGTGAAATTACTGGGACTATAAGAGATCTGTAATTCTAGACCCCTAAAGGTTTCTGACTTAGCGAGGTTTCTATCAAGTTGCACTTGGACAGAAATTGGAATTTAGGAAGATAAGGTAGCATTGTTTTGTTCTGTTGACCAGAACTGCTTTTAGTAAGTTTTGTTAATCTATTTTAATTTACAAAAAATGAAATAATAACCAATAATAGTATCCATTCTAATCAATTGACTGCTTTTCTTTCCAGGAATCAAATCTTTCAAAGCCGTTAAAACACCTAGAGATGTTGATAGGAAGCTATATGCATTTCTTCCCTCTCCTTCCAAAGACTGGATAAGCTTTGATGGTTACAACGCACTTGTAAATCCGGTTAGGTGTCTCTCAGAAGGTACAGATAAGAGTCCAGGGACTGGAACCATCCATGTAATAATGCGGTTAGCAGATATCCAGGTATGACTTTTGGAGACTTGTAAGCTTATTGAAAACAAAACAAAATTGTTGAGAGTAAAATCAGCATGGCCAAGCTGAACCCGCATTCTTCTAAGCAGTTTCTCAGCGTGCTTGTCCTTCTGGCTGCTGTCTTTGACATCCTGGGTTCTTGTTCTTTAGAATCTGAGGATTAGTAGTCACATGCTCTTTGTTTCATATTCAGGAATGGAGCAGTTATTACTGTTTTTTCAACTAATACTGATTTATCAACTTCTAATGAGTCAGTTCTGGTATAACTGCTGAAATACAAGCTGTTAAAACAAACCTTTAAAAATACTTCCCACCTAAATATCCCAAAACCTGAAAGTCTTCATAAAAAATCTCCTCTGCATTACTGTTGACAATTTACAAGATAAAAAGGTATCAAAACTGAGAATGGCTGAATTTCCAGTGCAGATTATGTGAAAGAACAAAATGCATAAGCCTTTCGTAATTTTCGTACTGTAAGCAGTTCTGTGAGCAACAGACTAATGAAGGCCAGCTTTCTAGGAATGCATCTGGAGGTCTGACTTCTGTGTGGGTTATCTGGTGTTCTAAAAAAGGGTTATGTTGCAGCATTTTTCTCTGTGGATCTTCTAATAGCATTTCTCTTCAGCTGCTTGTTTTCATGAAATCTCTAGAAATGCCTGATCATCTACTTTACTGTTGGGTTTCGCTGGATGTATTTGCATGTGTGTGGAAGGCACATTTCTGCATCTTCCTTGCTCCAGCTCCATACCAGTGTCATATTTAATTTGATTGCATATGCCTGGTTTCCTTAGGAACACGAACTAAAATGGTGCTGATTTGATGTAAGGAAAAAACGCCTTACGCTGGGTGCAGTCAGTCACTGGAAGAGGTTACCCAGAGAGGCTGTCAGACCTCTGTCTACAGGAGTTTCCAAGACCTGACAGGCTGAGACACGGAGCGCTGTGGTTGCAGTTCATTGCAGAGCCTGCTTTGAGTAGGAGGCTGGACTGGGTGTCCTGTTGAGGTTCCTTCCAAGGCAAGCGAGTATTGTTCCAAGTAGTAAACTGAAAGGAAGGCAAAACAGGAACTTCCCATTTTGTAGTGACCTCTCACTTTGAAGAAGTGAAATGTTAGCATTTTTGCTTTTCTTTAATGCAGAGAAATTATAGTTGAGCATAGTTACTCAGCAAATTAGTAGTATTTGACTAGTAGGGTACTGTCCAGACCATTACCTTGTGTTTAGATTAGTACTAAAATACTGCAGTACCACCAGAAGGGCAAGAGTTCCGTTTGTGATCTTTATTGAAAAGCTGAACATAGTTGGATGTTATAATACATGATTACAAACGTTAGAGAAACGAAGGGATCCTTTAGTGTGGCATGAAACTCCAGTTTGCTCTATTGTTATGGAGGTTTTATCTAAATGAACAGTAAATGCAGGAATAGATTGATGGATAAAATGCCTGAGCAAGGGTCGAGTGATCTTTTTAGAACTGAGTTTGGGACATCATCTGCTCTTTTATTTTGCTATTAAATTACCTTGGTTCTGCTTATGAAAAGGTACTGTCTGTGAAAACTCAACGGACTATAATTACTTTTTAATTTCTTTTTTGGAAACTACAGTTAAAAGTAGTTTAAGAAAAATCTGTCTTTAGGTAGCCAACGCGGTAAAAGGACCAAGACTTTTGGGCTAGGGTAACTTGGGTTTAATTTAGTTTTAGTGCTTTCATGTTGAATTTGTTGGCTAAGAATGGGTTGCATACCAGCAGAAGATTGCCTGTAGTTATGCATGGAAACAAAAGTGCAAGCTAAGGCCTGAAGAATGTCCAAAATAAAAGACAAATTGGTAGTAAAATAATAGGGATAATGAGGTGTATAGCAACCAGGGAATTAAACTGAGAACTTGAGGGAATAAGCTTAGAAGGTTGAAATTTTGTGATCTTTATGATGGGGCATTACTGGTCTAATGGGTACAGAGAATGTTAGATGAGTGTAAATGAAGAGTCTTACACTTACAAAACCAGTTTGTTTAAATAGCAGATGAATAGCCTTGCATGTGATTCAGAAATGTACATCTTGGATTGAAGACCAGCTACTTGAAAATTGGAAAATAAGTCATTTGTACTCAAGCCTGTCCCTCCTGTTGTTGTCTCTTGTCTGTCTCCAGGATTAATGACTTCCATGTATCTCAAGAGTTTTCTTACCCAGTAATCATTCTGAAATGGCAGTTACATACTATACCACCTTTGTAGACCAGTGTTTCTTTTTTGTAAGGTAGACATGCCTCAAGAAATGTCTGCTTCACCTTCAGTAGCATCAGCATATCAGTTAACGGACTGAGATGGAGGAGCTGTTCCCAGTGGAGCCTAATGTATTGAACCGCATCTCCTGGCTGATGTGAGCATGGTGGCATCCTGTCAGCCCTGTTGTTACCAGCAGTGGACCGTGGGGTTGGTGCACATAACCTGCTGTCATAGAGGGACTGATCATGAAGCTTTAACCAGGCTATACGAATTCCTGTTTGACTTCACTTTAAAAAAAGAATTTTATGTCTTAATTTTACTCCTTGGATTTTGATAGAATGACAGATTAGTCACTGATGTATTCCATTCTGTATAGGTTGCTTTCCACACCCACCCCAATGGTGTCAGAATGTCTTCCAGACTTCTTACGGATAAAAAAGATTAGAAAACAAGACTAGCATCTGTCAAATGGGGCTCCCTCTCCATTTCTCTCTACACACCTTTCCTTTGGGGGGAGAAGAAGAGGAGAATAGCATGTGAGTTGTTTGAATTTTAATTCTAAAAAATCTTAACTGTACGTTTTGTATGTAAATTATTGTTGTCTTGAGTAATGACATACAAAGTAGAAAAAGGTGTTGTGTTTTGGTTTTTTTTAGTTTGGTGAGGCTTAGCTTGTAGCTTCTTACTTATGTTGGAGGAGTTTTTACAGTTGTCTTTCCTTTCCAGGCAAAGATTTCATGTTGACAGCGATCTATCTTTTTTTTTTTTAGAAGTACAGCTTTTCAAGACATTCAGGGCCATCAAGGCTGAAGTGCTGTTTAGGGATCATTTCTATTTTTTTCTTTTTCTTTTTGTTAGAACTTGACCTGGGTGGATAAATTTTCTAGCGATAGGAACTAGGTTCTTTTAAACTCTATTGGGTCCTCTGTCAGTTATTTAAGAACAGAGTACTTGTGAAGCTCCCGCTGTCCTTTTTCAGTGCAGGGTAGTTCTGTTGCATTCTGTGCCCATTTCAGTTACTTAAATCTCAGTCTAAATTGCATTTTGCTGTCATCTAGGGAGGAGATGATAAAGGCACATACTTCTAAAGCTAAGTGCGCGGGGATACCTTATGGTGTACTGGGAGCTGAAGAGAAGCAAATGGTGTGTCCATAGCCCAGCTCCTTAGGCAGTGATGATAAAAGCCTAGCTATTGGGGAAGTGCTAGACTGCAGGGGTCCTCAAACTTTTTAAACAGGGGGCTGGCGCGCGGATGAGGTGGCAGGCAGTCATCTGCAGCTGCTTGGCTTCCCCCCCCCACCCCCCAGTGGGGACGGGGGGGGGTTGTAAATACTGGGGGCCGGACTGAGGACCCTGGGGGGCTATATCTGGCCCACGGGCCGTAGTTTGAGGACCCCTGTGGTAGAGCCTTCCAGGGGCTATGTTGTAGACTGGTAGGCAACCGTGCCGTGCAGCAGTCCTTCAAACATGGCCAGCAGCAGATAATCTGCCTTTCTGTAGTCTTGCTTTTGTTGTCATACTCCTCTGTATGTTGGACTCTAGCTATTGCAGCTTGCTGGAAGGGGGAGCAGGGTCGGGTATAAATCCAAATTCTGGAGTAAGGGAAGGCAATAGAGCTATATACACTTCTTCAGAGGAGGAGAGCTGAAAGCATATGGGTATTAAAAAAATTTGTCCCACTTCTACCTGTCAGTGCCATACTTCAATTACATTTATTTTCTGCTGCATTAATACTGTAGTAGCTTGTTTTATGCCAAGGTCCATATCTGCTTACAGCAGCAGAAACTTCTGCAGGAAATTTAGGTTTTTACTAGCAATCATATTTTAAGCATGTACATAAACGACAACACACCGAATTATCAAAGAGGCTTCTCATCCTGACACTAACATGCAAGGTGGAAGTTGTTGAATTCCTCTTCCTAAATGAGATGATAGGAATTTTCTGAATAGACCTTAGTAAAATTCTGGTGTTCATGTTCTCTTACCAAACAAATGCAAAACACTGTAGCTGCCATGTATACACGGAGAGATCTGAAAGAAAAACTTGGAATTTTCTGTAGGTATGAGAGAAAAAATATAAAGGATTCCTGTCTGCCCCCCCCCCCCCCCCCCCCCATCATTTTTGCTTTCCTTCAAGAGGAAGCAAGTCATCTACTGGGAATTGTTAATGAGACTGGTTCTTCAGCTTAAGGATTTTGGATTTTCATATTTAAGAATGCATTTTTCAGACTTTAGTTTTTGTTCTAATACTGTTAAATGCCTGTGTTGAAGTGTTCCATCGCTTTTTTTGTGTTTGATTTTTTTTTTCCAGGAAAAGTGCAAAATGTTTCAAATTCCTGTTCAAAATCTTGATAGTATCAGGAAGGCTCGAAAAAAGGTGAAGGGCATTCTTGTGGATCTTGGGCTTGACAGCTGCAGGGAATTGTTGAAGGTAAAGCATTTGAAATAATGTAAACCAATCTGAAACATAAACGCTTTTAGTGAATGTGATACTGCTCTGCCACAGATCTTTATGGTGTGACCTTTACTTGAAGTATTACTCATGACTGACTACTCGTATGCCAGGGTGGAATTCCGTGGTTTAGTACGTAACGTTGAAAGAAACTGATTTCTCAACAAGATGTGTTATAGATGGTGCTGTATATTATTCTCTGCTAGTAATATTTCAACAGCAGGAACCAGTACAGTTTTAGGAAGACCCCCACAGACTAAAGAAATGTGTACCACACTGCAGCTTTTTGGCAGGTCTTTTAAAATCACAAGCAGACGAAGACTTAAGTCTACTCAAAGGCATCCTGTCATGTTCCAAGGGCAAGCCTTTGAAGGATATACAGGTTTTCGCTATTTCTGAAAACCGTCAACCAGTTAGATCAGTGACTTTGGTGTAGGCCTTTAAACTTTGTGTCCAGGGAAAAATACCAAACTTGCCTTACTGAGTTGTAGTTCAGTTCTGCATCTTAAATAGTATATGCATGTGTACTGAGATACCAAGATGAACCTAGTACCATTGTTGCTACTTTAGGGAGAAAGTATTGTGCAACAAGTAGGAGGAATTCACACCATCAGATTGGTAAGCCTGATAGCAGAAAAAGTGCAAACAAGTAATGCACTCAGTAGTGCAACTAAACAGTAGTGTATTTTAGCCAGCTGGTACACAGGCTTTTTTGACTGTTTGGTGTGTTCATGACTTCAATTTAAGAGTTTGGATTAATTCTGTATGATGGTACTAAAGTAAGTTAACTATCTGTAGGGGTGGTATTGTATTTTTTGTGGTGTTCTGAAACTGGGTAAGTAAACGGCTGAGAAAATAAATGCTAAAGATCTACATGCAGAACTAATTCTGGAACATTCTTGGTTATTGCAGTTGAACAATGTTTGATATATCTAAATACCGTAAGAGCTCAGGGAAAAAAGTCTAGTAATTTCCATTTTCTTACTGTTGTTTGTGTTGTGTATTGTTTTGTAATTAAACCTCTGAGTCAGAAGCTGTTGTGCCTTGGCCCTTTGAAGGAGAAATGTTTTGATGATGCTAGTGTTTTTGCTGTGAAGTTGATGGCAGTCTAACTTGTTGATTGCAGTATAGATTTTAGTGGTGAATGAGGAATAAGGTGTGTTGTGGTTGGTTGGTTGGTGTGGTAGTGGTGTGTGTTTGTGTGTGTGTGGTTTTGTTTCACTTTTAATAAATGATGGTGGTGGCAAACCCAGCAAACATTTCCATTCTGGAAAAAGCGGTGTGAGATGTAGGCCCAAAAATTACCATTTTAGTGCTTTTTTTTGTGTGTGTGGGTATCGTCATCCCCCCAATAATTCTTCCTCAGCCAAGTTCATAACTTCAGTTTGTTTTTGCCAAGTAATCTGGGGCTGGTTTTGGTATGACTTTAGCAGCTAGAGTAATGGGGTTTAGTACTTGATTTGTTCTTGGCTCATAGAATGATGGTGTTTCTTTTTGGTAGAATAGGTTGTGTGATGACTTAATAGGTGGGAAGTAGCTTCAGTCTTCTTTCTTCCACTAATATTAAGACTGATTTCTGAACATTGTCCTTGTGAGGAGGCTGGACAGTTTAGGAAATGGTATGAAATGATACAGTGCAAGCTTGACCTGCCATCTGGTCTCAAAGTTGGTCTTAAACTGTTCTAATAAGACATGATAATGGACAGTAGTTTGTGAGGAAAGTGAAGGAATTTCACATGCAACTAGTATCCTCTTTGTAGGTTGGAGACCAAATGGATTAGTTTTTAGGCTGAAAGTTCTTAATTAGTCTCTGCTAGGAAGAAAGGCTTTTGTGCTAGATTACTAGTTTGACTGTCAAAGTAGTACTCTTTAAGTATGCTGTAATGTCAGAGGCTTTCCTTTAGTAAACTCTTAGCTTTAACATAGTCGTCTTTAAGTCTTCATTTAAACTCTGAAAATTTTTAGAGTAGTAGCTGGTTTTGCCTTGAGGAACATGAACTGGTTCAATGGGATTGATAAGAATGCTATAGGGAATGTTGTTTACCCTGGCATGGTGGTTCCAGAGGTGATAATATTGTTGTTTTTACAGCTTGAGGCAAAATACAGCTGCTCTTTGAAATAAGGTTCTGGGAATGTCTTTGTTTTTCAAAGTTAAAAGCATAGCAATGCTATGAAGATTTAATACTAAAACTTGTTGCAAAGTAAACTGTAGCGGTAAGTTAATAAATGGAAGTAAATGGTGAAATATTACAGATTTAGGAGGAGGAAGGCAGAGGGAGAAAAATATCTTTCAGTATTCACTGTGATCTTGGCTAGAAGCAACAGAAATAAAGCGTAAATATTTTGACTCCTACATTATTTTCAGTAACTATGAAGTGTTCAAAATTACGGCTTTATTATGAGGCAGTCATATGAACAAGTACTTGAGGTAAAATTAAGAGGGATCAAAGAAGTAATTTCCTTGAACTGAATTTTGAGACCTATATCTGAATACTGTACAGACTTCCCATTCATCCTCTGTGTGTTTTTTCCTTTTTTCTTTGGTTTGTATTGAGACAATTTTTATGTTCAGAACAGGCTGCAAAAGCAGATTATTTCTTGTTTTCTTTTTTCTTTTAGAATCTTAAAAGTTTTGACCCAGGTGAGAAACACTTCTGCAACACTTCATGGAGTGATGTCTCTCCTTGGGAGTCCGTGGGAAAGAGGAAGGTATGTGTATGTAAGTTCTGGTTAGACATGCATGGGGAATCGCTGAATTTCATCGCTTTCAGAAGTCATGGAAAAGTTAAAATACACCTTTTTAATGGTAAAAAAATTAGCTTTCACATCCTGTTTTCTAAGTATTATTAGTCAGGGAATAATCTTTCATTTCCTCTGTTCTTCCCTGCAGTGCAGCTGATTGAGGACGGTGTATGCTGTTCGCTGTCTTTAAGGGTACAACCCTTTATTTTTTCAGTATTTAAGATGTCATACTAATGTTCAGCCTTTTTAGCCTATGAGCTTTTTTAGTCTGATGAGTAGTCCTAACCGGCTGTTGTGTACAATACACTTGTTTCGTTGGAGGGGTGAAAATGTGATTGCGTAGGTGTGAGTGGATTAAACTGAAGTTACCATTAGTGGTTTGGGATAGGATTGCAGTGGAAGGTGTATTAAGTTAAATTGGTGTGTGTGAAACAGCTTTTGGTTCCGTGTAGCTGGAATCTTCTGTGAAGCTAGAATCTATAAGAAGGGCAGGGTTGAGATGAACAAACCAATGGAGCCTCCTGGCTCCAGCCAGCATGTTGTCTGAGCTCTCTAACCTTGATGATTTTGTCTTTGTCTTTTCCTCTATCTTTTGACCGAAGAAAAAAATTCAGTGTTGGGACATCTGTGTTAGATGAGCAGGGGAGTTCCCCCTCCTCCCCAGACATGAAACAGGGAAGAGAAGGATGAAGATAGAGCAAGTGAAGCTTCCTCTCAAAAACTTAGGATGAAGGGTTGTTTGGTTTTTTTCAGTCTTCTCACAGTCCTTTATGAAAAATGGCAAGCCATTTCAGTGAAAGAGGAAAAGAGCTAGAAGTCATGCACTAGAGAGGGAATCTTATTTCATCCCTATTGTCTGGAGAGAGGCCAGGCAGAGACCCCCGATCCTTACCAGAAGGAAGAACACAGATCCTGACTCAGCTAGTCAGCATGTCTGAAAACCAAGACTGGAATCTGATCTGATGAGTTTCAGTGTAGACTTTGTGATGCGTTGCAGTGGAACAGATTTGCCAAGCTGTGTCTTTTGGGTACTAAACTTACTTCTTACCCATTTTCTTAAAACAGTCAAATGTTGTTTATCATTCACATACCTCTTGGCATCATGCTGTGTATATTTGGGAAAAGTAGTTGGTCTTTCAGGATGTTCTGTTCCAAAGCTATTTCCTTAAGGGGAAAATAAATTGTTTGAGCTACATTGGAAACTCAGTAGGCTAGAGATGATGTCTGTCTATATGTGTTGGTGATTTCAACCATTAGTACTATTTTTAGGGAGATGTGAGACTACACAATGGAAAGTGTTACTGTGTTCTGGGGTGCTTTCTCTGGAGTGGGACTAATTTGAGTTTTTCCCAAATGCCTCTAATAAGCCCTTTTGGATTCCATCTGTACAGTTTAGGGTTGTGTTGGTCAATCTCAAAGGTGCTTCACTTTTCCTAAGCAGCTTAGAACTCTTTATTTTTTCAAATTTTCTGTAAAACTGAGATGCTGTTAGTAAACTGTAGTTAACGCTTAGGAACATAAGAATCAGCTTAAGACACATATGCAAGGAGAAGATGCTAACAGTGATTTTCTAAGGTCTCTGTGGGGAAGAGCTCCATTTCATACAGAAAACATAGAAGTAGCAGACTTCCACATACTTCTGTTTTGCTGAAGCGGAGTTTTTGGGGATTTTTTTTTCTTGGTGGTGGTTTGGGGTTTTTTTGAGCTAAGTAGTGGATCTTTTGGGTTCATCCTAATTTGAGAGAACTTGAGGTACAGAACTTCATTTGCTGAAGTCTCATAATTTTTACCTCCATCAAAACCCAAATGATCTAAGGTGGCATTATTTCCCCTAGACTCAACAGTATGCAAGTACTGGTGCGGTTTCTTAGTGGTATGCTGCAGTGCTTGTTTATAGAAGAAGTAAAGCCATTGTTATGACATAATAGTAAATTAATTCATCACTTGGACCACTTGTAGTGTTCTCACTGCACCTAATGACAATTGTTCAGACTTGGCAGCAAGGAAATATTGATGGTGTATTACACTACGGTATAAGTTTATGGGGATAGAAAAACCCAAACCAGAAATGGGGTGGGAGGGGGAAAATAAAGGGTATGTGGGCCCAGTATTTAAAAGCATATAAACTTTTCTAAGCCTCAGACAACCAATTAAAATGAGCAGTTGCCTCTGTCACCTGATTTCTTGAGAAGTAAGGCTAGTGAGGTTTAGCTGTTCATAATGCTCTGTATGCTCCATTAGTTCAGTAGTGTCAGTGTCCTTTCTCTGCTCAGTATGCTTCAAAAGTAAGGTTGAAGCTTCTGATTTGCTGTGGTGCTGTTTACTAGCAGCTGACACAAAACGCCTAGAGTGTAAGTAGAGGATAATTCACTGATGCTTTCATAGCGTACCCTTCAGCAGCCTTAGCCAGCCAGTGGCTTTATCTAACCCAGTCTTTCGAATTTGGAGGTTAGATTTTTGTTATTGTCAGGGGACTCTTCTAGTACTGCTAGTAGATGACACCTTCATGGCTATATGAAATGAAGAGGAAAAAAAAATTTGCACAGATTTTTGTTACAGTTCTTGATAACATGTTTGTGACATATGTGGGTGATCTAGCTAGGCTGGATGCTGTAGTGGTGGAACAGCTTGTTCTTTTTGGATGGTATTTCATCAGGGGCAGAAGTGAGTTAGGTGTGAAACGCATCTGAGGGAACAGACAAGTTCCACTAGATGTTTGAGAGTGCAGATCTGTCACCTGGATGCTGGCTGTGACTGATTTTGTAGCTTTTGGCAGGAGCCAGGGTCAACTTTCTACGAAGCTAATGCAAAATGGTTGACAGGACTGCTATTTTTGTCAGGAAGAGCAAATAATGTTCATATGGACTCGAAATGTAATGCTGTCAAGTGACCTGTAATTGAGGGAGCAAACCACTGTTTAGTGGAAGATATTTAAGTTTATTTTTATACAGTTATAATATCTTTCTGAAAAGAATGTATATGCTCTATAATGAGTGTGCTAGAGGAAATTTCGTAAAGAAATTACTGTGATGGGATGCTCAGTATTTTGAGGTAATACGAAGAGGTCATTGCTGCTTTATCATAAAAGGGAGTTTTATTCCTTTCTTTTTCTACTGTTAGTCTGGCTTCAAAACAATGTTCTTAAATCAGTGTTTTGTGGCTTTGATGGGAGAGATACTTCTGGAGAGCTTTCAGTGAAGGATAAGGTATTGAAATACACAAAAATACCCCCACCCCCTTTTTTTTCTTCCTTTTTTTTTTTTTTTCTTTTCCTCCAGTAGATGGGAGGTGGCCCTGAACTAAACAAAGCTTTAAGAGTGTCACAGTACAAGGGCTGGTGTTCTTAATTGCTAAGGCTTCACCTCCTATGTACAGTGGCATGCAAATTCTTCTTAGCTTATTTTGTGGTTCCCATCTTTAAAAATAGGCTTCAGAATTATTCTCGTGGAATAGAAATGAACTCGCTTAAGGCTTTTTAATAAATTATAAAGAAGCAAAAAGGGCACAAATATTTCTGCCTTTAAGTATGTCATCTTTCAGTCTGCTTTTCAAAAACAGAAGAAACTTGAGAAGATACATGCTATACATCTGGTAAAGGCATTTTTGACAGGTGATAGTGCAGACTTACTTTCAAACAGATAACACGGATTTAGGAACTGGCAGTTTCTAAGTGGATGTTTTTGTTTTGTTTGCAGAGATACAGAACAAAGCCGTACTGCTGTAGCTTATGCAAGTTCTCCTCAAAATTGCTTACTTCATTCAAGAATCACTTGCATCGTTACCATGAGGATGAAATGGACCAAGAGCTGGTGGTTCCTTGCCCAAAATGTGCATTTGCTTCTCATCCCAAAATAGTGGGAAAACATATCCGAATGTTTCATTCATCTAATAAAAGAATACAGAACTATACAGTCAGCATTTTGGATGGCATGAAACAATTCAGAAGTGACATCATAAACTTCACATGTCTAAAATGTCACTTCACAGACACATTGTATTACAATATGAAGAAACATGTGCTGCTGTACCATTTTCAGGACTTAGTAAGTACGTATTTTGGCCAGAAGTCTGATGAAAGTAACGAGAATTCTGTTGAGCACTACTGTAAAAAATGTAATGCTTCTGCAAACAGCCAAGATTCTTTAATGTATCATGTCCTGACAGCTGAAACGCACCGAGACCTGGAGAACAAACTTCGGTCTGTGATTTCAGAACATATTAAGAAACCAGGACTTGTGAAACAAATGCAAATTGCTCCAAAGCCTGTTCAAGGTGTGACAGCAGCTGCTCCATCTGCAGGGCCTGCCACTGCCCCAGCAGGTTCTGTCACAGCTCCGTCTTGCGTCCAGCTTGCATTTCCACAGAATAATCAAACCCAGAGTGTGGTGCAGCCAAAAGCAGTTCAGAACACAGTCGGATCACTGACTGTTCCAAGTGCCTCTGGTAGCGTTCTACATACAACTTCTGCTCCGATTGTTAGCCCATCACATGTTACTCTTGTATCCAGTAATATTCCTGTAGGTCAGAATAATGTTAATATTCAGCCGTCACCTTCCCAGTCTATCATTGTTTCCCATAGGCTCCCCCTTAATCAGCCTGTGAGTGCTGGAGCTGTTCCTCTTAATCATTCCGTTGGGACTGTAAATAGAGCTGTGGCCCCTGCAGTTCTTCCTCTTAATCAGCCTGTCAGGCCTGGGCTCTTTCCTGTTAATCAACCCATTGGTACTATAAATGGTCCGGTTGCAGCTGGAACGCTGCCTGTTATTCAGCCTGTCAGCCCTGTGAATCAACCAGTTGCACCAGGAGTTCTTTCTGTCAACCAGTCTCTTGGGAATGGGAACGGACCCATTGGTCCCAGGGTCCTTCCTGTGGTGCAGACAGTTGGGTCCGGTGTTCTCCAGCTTAACCAGCCTGTTGTATCTGGGGTTGTTCCTGTCAGGCAGCCTGTCAGACCTGGGTTTCTTCAGCTTAATCAACCTGTTGCATCAGCAGTTATCCCAGTAAATCAGCCAGTTCAACCTGCAGTTTCTCAAAACACAGCTTTTTTGACTGCAGGTTCTATACTTCGGCAGTTGATTCCAACCGGTAAGCAGGTTAATGGGATACCTACGTACACGCTTGCCCCCGTTTCCGTTACTTTGCCTGTACCTCCTGGTGGTGGAGTAGCCACTGTTACACCACCGCAAGTGCCCATCCAGCTAATGCAGTCTGGGACGGTAACTCAGTTGTCCCAGTCACCAGCTAGTGCACCTTCTCCTCCAGTGGTTTTAATGTCTCAGAATATATCGTTACAAGCCTCCCCGCCTGATCCTGAAACAAGTCAGGCTGTCAGACAGGCTAAGCAGTGGAAGACTTGCCCAGTTTGCAACGAGCTTTTCCCATCAAACGTCTACCAGGTGCATGTGGAGGTTGCCCACCAACACGGTGAAGTAAAAACGGAGGAAACCCTGGAACCCGACAAACTTGCAGCTTGTGCACCCTTTCTAAGGTGGATGACAGAAAAGACGGTCCGGTGTTTCTCTTGTAAATGTTTTCTCTGTGAGGAAGAGCTCATGAAACATCTCTTGATGCATGGCTTAGCTTGCTTGTTTTGCACAGTTACTTTCCATGACTTAAAAAGCCTCATGGAACACAATAAAACCACACACAATGGGAAAAAGCAGTTACATGCAGATTATAGCAACAGAGGATTTCAGTTAGGTAATGATGCTCAGGGTGACCTTGTGTTTCCACACTTTGATTTCAGTACAGTGTTACCAGAGGAAGACATCGGTGAAAGAGAAGTACATTTGGCAGTGCTTGCTGGACTAAATTCAAGGACACTTGTCCCTGTTTACATCAAAGTGAAGCCTCAGACGGCAGAAGTGAATAATAGATGCAACAAAAAAGTGTTAACCTGTCCCTTTTGCTTTGGTACGTTTGTTAGTAAAGAAATCTATGAAATGCATTTGAAAGAGCGGCATCATATAATGCCAACTGTACATACAATTTTAAAATCTCCTGCTTTCAAGTGCATCCACTGTTGTGGTGTGTACACTGGAAATATGACTCTAACAGCTATTGCTGTACATTTGCTCCGTTGTAGAAGTGCTCCCAAAGACAGCAACTCAAGCATGAAGATGCAGCTTGAGCGTAGTGAGAAGAAAGAGCTACTGTTCGTGAACGGCGAAAAGCATGATTCAGTGGTACTGAAAAGAAAGCAATCGGATTCCTGCTTTGTTGCAGAAGACCAAAGGAATAAGGAACAGCAGCCTCTGAGCTTAAGTACTGGCATAGTTCTAGCTCCAGAAAAAGAAGTGAATTCAGGGGTAGTGCCTTTCAAACGACAGAAGATTCATACTAGGACTGAGATGAGGAAGCTTCCTTCTAGTGACGATCTTCGCTTTCTAGCAGTAGATCCTAAACAGTATGATCACAATTCATACGAGGCTCAAAAACAGTTTTTGACAGACTACTTTCATAAGAGGCCATATCCTTCTAAAAAAGAGGTGGAATTACTTACTTTGCTGCTATATGCGTGGAAAATTGATGTTGCATCTTTCTTTGGAAAAAGAAGGAATATATGTTTAAAGGCGATAAATAATCACAAACCGTCTGTGCTGCTGGGTTTCAGTATGTCTGAACTAAAAAATATTAAGCACAGTTTGAATATAAAAGATAAACCATTAGATGTGTAAACAAGCTTTTTATAACAGCTAAAAGCAGTCCGTAATTGCATACTCATTGAATTAGCAGTTTATTTTACTTGTTTTAACTTGCAGACTGGCCTGTTGAAGGGTACAGTAGTACAAAAAGTCTCATTCAATTGTGGCTGTGATGGTGAAAGGCACACATAGTTGTGTATTTGAAAAAGCTAAAACCTTCAGACTTACACATCTGGAATTTGTTTTAGCTTCTTGCTTTGTCTGGACTAGTGTTTTTGGGGGTGTTTATTTGGTTCCATTTCCCTTGGTTCCCTTTCAGGCTCCCATTACACTTTTTATACCATCATGTAAAACATTTGTCCTGTTAACAAATTTTGTTTTATTTTTCTGCAATGTTGTCATTTTTTCTAAACAATAAAATGTATAATGTTGGTTAAAATACTGAGGTAAACTATGTGATAAACATCTATTTGATTATTTGTGGGTTTAAGTCCTATTTTTTTAATATGTTTTTGTTCTATCTACTGAAGTGACTGTAGCCTTTAAATCAGTTGCCCCTTCAAATTCCCAGTGCACTGGTAGCAATAAAATACATGGCAGATTTTTTTAATTTTTATTTTTTTCCTCCTCGGTCAAAATGCCTGTGCCAGTTAAGTCTGGCGACTTGTAGTACCTAACTAGTATAAACATGGTGGGGATTGAGGGGCTTGGGGGTGCCTATTGAAGTGCTGTAATTAATTAACTCACATGAAATGGTTGTGGTGTTATCTGTTAAATAGATCTTGCTAACCAGAAGTGTTTATGCTTTTTGTTGGTGTTGAAGCCTGGTTGCTTAAATACTTATTGTTCAGAGGTTGGTAGCAGCTTTTGGTTTCTTTTTCAAAAAGCAAAACTGCTTTGGAGTGTCAGATTGCTTTGATGTGTGGAGTGTATGACTTCTGTGCATATCACTCACCTGTAGAAGCCCTGTCCGAATATCACCAGAATTTGGTGGAAAATCTGATTTTTATTTTAAATTGGTGTTGCATGAGGTAGTAACTGAATAGTGCCTCCTCCCCAGCAAATCAGATATGTGAGCTGAAGACCTTTGAGTCAGAAATTGTACAAACTGAAACTGGATGATTTGGTAGCCTCAGGACTTTAAACTGTTGAGTACCTGAATTGTACAATTAATACTGTTGAATACTCATGTAATGATTATTTTTTATTGCCCTATAGAAAGCAATAAGAATAGTATAAAACCCAAACAGGCTGTCTCGTTCGATATGAACTAGCATCCCTGTTACAGGTTACGGGAAAGTTGTTGGGAAGGTTCACTTGCCTTGGAAGAGCAAACTATAGTACTGCTTGGTTTCATCTGGCTGGTCCCAGCGGTGCCCCCAGTATTGGTAAACAGTTACATAACAAGTAACCTGTAACAGGCATTTTTTTTTCCTCCTCCTCCTTATGCCCCCTTTCCTCATTTTTATTTCCCAAAAGAAAAAAAAAGAGCAGGCTCTTCTGTCACTTCACTTGTGCCAGTGTTACAAGGAAAGGGTGATATGCCCAAGCTTATTTCTATTTTTTTAAGTAGTAAGCATACTTACGCCCTGTGCAGTAGTTTTTAAAGCAGATAGAGAATGTTTTTGTGCCATTTCTAAAAGAGCATGACATTTTTAGCAGAATTTGGTGACTGTTCACCTGAGGTTCTAGATGCTGTTTGAGATTCTGTTTTTTGGATACGGTCTTAATATTTTCATATTGATCCCTTCAAAGAATTTTAATGTATATGTAACATAAGGTTACATAAACTGAGAGAGTCTGCTCTTTGGAAAAACCTAGCTGTTTAATAGCAGCGTTGAACAAATGTGAACACCATTTATGGTGGTGTCTGCATGCCCCATCCCAGAGAGTGACAGTGAGTAAGAAGCAGTGTGTTCTTATAGCCTAATAATAGCTCATTAAAAATAATAAAAAAAGATATTTGGGCATAGCACAGTTCACAGGGCTTTGAGTGAGGAAGAGGGATGCTCTGTAGGATTTGTGATATCTAGGCACTCACTTTCATTCTCAGACCCTCGATACTGTGAGCCCTGTCATCTTTGGGCTGGTTGTGCAGAGATTGATGGAATTCAGCAGGGGGTTTGGCGGCATGTGTCCAGGCAGGCTTGCGGCAGCAGTTAGATGTTGGTCTGGGGTAAGTGTGGCTTGGAGTGCAGAGCTGGGGAGGCATTGCAGGGTTCATCCATGCCTGGGGCAGCAAGGGAACCAGCCCAGTCTTACCAGAGTTCTCATACAGTGTCCAGTGGTGATGTTAAACATTTTATTTATTGGACTTGGATTTCACAGTTTCAAATAAACCAGCTTTCTAACTTCGCCATAGGTGTTGTGCAAATGATTACCTACGCCCACCCACCCCCTTACCTTTTTTTAATGTAGTCAGGGAACTTGATCTGGAAGTTTCTTTTTATGTAAAACAGCTGTTAAAAGACACAAAAGGAAGGTAAGACTTAGAACTTAGATCCAGATGCTTTAGGTAGGCCTTAGTGCGTTATAGTGACACCTTTGATTATCCCACGTACTGACAGCTGCGTATTTTCCTAGAGACTGATGCTCTTACATCTTCGTACTAATTTGCTATCACTAAATGCTCCTGCTCTTGTTAAATGAGGACTGCAGAAAGAAACAAAAAAACAAAATGAATTTTGAAATGTGGAAGTAGCAACTGAGACGCAGTGTGGACATGGATTTCAGAAAAGCCAAGGAGCCTGAAAACGGCAAAGTTAAATCAGTGGCTTTAACCAAATCAGGCTTTTGCTGTAGGCTTCTCATGTGTGAAGTCGTTCGGTTAGATGTGTTAGTCTGGAAAGATACTGGTGCCCTGGTCTAGGGCTGCCTGTGGGCAGTATGGTGAATGCACAGAGCCTAGGGCTGCTGTTGGGGAAGACCTTACCAAAGGAGCGACCCCCTGCAGCAGGCTTTCCGAGTGCAAGTCCCTAAAGCACGTGGATGAAGCTCTGGTCTGCTGTAAAAGAAGTCAAGTTGGGAAGAATACTGGTTGGTTTGCAGGATGCTTGTAGCAAGTACTTGTTCCTTATGGGAATTAAAAAAAAATAGCTGCCCATATTCTGCTTCTGAAATGCATTGGCCTGGAGAAGTCGGTGTTAGAGAAATATTTTGTTGTGGTGTCTTCAGGTTTTGAGAAGAAAAATTATGCTTGTGAAATAGTGTGATAACTTATTTCAATATGTAGTAGGAAGGTTTATTATCATGGGACTTGATCGTGTTTTTTCTGTATATGTTCATGTGGTGGGAGTTAAGTTAATATTGTTTGGTAAACTGATGGTTTGGAAGGGGTCAAAAACCAAAACACCCTTGTGACTGGTTTTCAGTGCTGTACTTTTGTGTAGAATGCTACAATTCACCATCTCATCAGACTTCTTTTTTGCTTCATTGGTTAAAGTTTTTCAAGAAAGCTTAGAGGGTTATTTAAGTAGCTGTTAAATATAATTTTGGGTATGCAATTCCCAACAAATATCTCTAAAATATAGTTCTACTGCAGCTGACTGTGCCATTTGCAAACATACATTTGTCAAACTTACCTGTGGGCACATTTTTCTCAGTAAGATACTTGAGTCTAAGCAGTAAAGTATGGAGATGTGGAGAAAAAAGCTGCAGTCTAATAGCAAGAGGGGGAAAAAAAGACGAAAAAAACCTTGAGAAAACGTGCCTGGCTTGTTTGAAGGGTCAAAAGAATTTTCACTCCTTCCCCTGCAAAGTGCATGTGAAAAGGACAAATTGAGGGTTTTCAGGAATGAACTTTGTGATGCTGCATTTGAAGTCTTAACACCTTGCTTTAGTGCCTGTGTATCTCAGCTGCTCTGACTTGACAGGCAAGCCACAGTTGTGACTGTTTCTCTTTTTACTTGGGTACCAGATCCCCACACACGATGGCATGGCGCTCGTTGCCTTGCATTTGTCGGAGTTTAGCGTGCTAAGCTAGAGGGGGTGCATGCGCTGTGTGCTTACAGTACTGCCCTGCCTGTTTGCGGAGGATGCAGGTCTGCAGAGAACGGAGTGCGAGCGTGTGCTGGGGGCCTGCCTCTGATTCCACATGAACTGGTATTTATTGACATGGTGTTTTACCTAGTGGAATGTTGAAGAGCACCTTACAATAAAATCAGGGGAAAGCAGAGCCCTCAAGTATCTCTGTAAGTATTTTTATCTGGTTTTATCTAATTTTGGCTGCTTGTCCATTAAATGGGAGTAATGTTAATTCTTGCCATCGTGGGTGAATATCTTAACAAGACTATGAGAGCGGTAGGTATTTTGAGTTGAGCTGCACTAGATAAGCCAAGTATGGAGCAGCTGACAGTGCGTATGTATGATTGAAAGCCGCATTTCTGGAGAGTTCGGATTAATTTGTGTTGTCAGAGTCAGTGTCGTTCTGGCTTACAGTCCATTTGGAAGTGAAGAAGATACTGGGTTTTGAAGAAAGGGTGCGCTCCGAAGCAGTGCTGCTCCCCACGTGCTGCACGGCTGAGGCAGTCTGGCTGGGGAAGGCGTCGGTGGCTTTCGGTCAGTCGGTGGCTTTCAGTTGGCCGGCACCCTCGGTGCGGCTGCGGCATGGTGCATCGCTCTGTGGGGAGCGGACGGGCTGCGGTGAGACTCGCAGCGTTCCTGCTGCAATTGCTGCCAGCCTTGCCGGCTGCTCCGGGCTGGCCTGTGCCCGGCCGGCATCCGAGCAGCTGTTGGACGGATAACTGAAGGGAATGCGCAGTTATGGGTGGGAGGGTAAATGCCAGGGCTCAGGTGCAGGGAAGTATCAATAGATGCGCAGCAGAAGAGGGGTCACAGAGAAGCACTGTAGGTTTTTTTTAGTAGTTCTTTGCAGAAAGCCAGTGAAAGGTGTGAGAGGTTCCCCTGGCAGTTCCCAGTCTCTGCTGGGATGTGGAAGGCTTTCTTTTATGGACTGGGCTCGTTTGCTGCACACTCACACGTGGTGTGCTGCCAGCGTCACGTTTTAGAAACGGTGATGCAGAAAGGATGCTAATGGAGCCTCTGAACGCTGGGCACGTAAAGACCTAGCTCTGGGACACGCGTTGTGGAATGGTTTCTAGGTCACGAAGGGTAAGTGCTCTGAACAACTTCATTTATTCAGTGGTCTTGGCTTAGCAAATGCACGCGGCCGTCGGGCACAGGACTGGCAGGGTGCTGCGCTGGGGGCTGAGGGCTGGGTGACAGGCTGCTTCGGCGCTCTCCGAACAGGCTCCTCTCCGGGTCTGGGCAGAGGGTTAGGGCTGCAAGGGCGTTGCTTCCCCCGAATGGGTAGTTACCTGTGAAAGCATTGGCGGTCTGCTGGACATGTGGCCACGCGTGTGACCAAGTTCTGTAGAACTCACTCCTGGTGAGTGCTACAGCGGCTGCCAGTGATCCTGAGCAGGCCTGAAGGTGCCGGGTGAGCTGGCGAGCAGTGGTGCCGCTGCGTGTAGCAGCATGCATGAAGGGCAGATCGTGAGCGGTACCGCCTGATAGACTCCGTCTTGGCTTATTCTGGAATAAGCGTTTGTTTTAAGGTTGCCGCTGGGACTGATCTTATTAATGTTATTGGCGATGTGAAAAGTGCAAGTCTGTTAACGAAAATGGTTAATGGAAGATACTGGGCAGCACTGGCGTAGAGAAGAGCAAGTATCGTATTTGAAGAACCTGAGTGCTGGGGTTTAATGTGTTGACAACGTCACGATTTACAAACACGTGTGCATGAAGGTTAACCAGCAGAGATTCACCTGCGGTGGCTGGGGGCAACCTTGGCACAAGGTGAGGTTGAAACGTGGCCACCACGTGCTCGGCACGGGCTAGCACACAACCAGCGCTTGGGCCGTGAGGTGCAGCAGCAGGGGCCGCGTTGCGTGTGGAGAGCTGGGCTGGGGTGAGCGGGACCCCTTGGGCCGAGGGGGTGCTGCGGTGGCTGCCAGGGCTCGGGACCTGCCTGCCTGTGCCTTGGTGGCTGTGGGTTCCCGCAGCAGGGCCGGTGGAGCCCTCCTTGAGCCCCTCCAGGCCCGGCAGCTGTCCGCTCCATCTGGCATCTCCAGAGGGCTGCTACCGGTCCGAGTGGCCGGGCCACCTGTCGGGGCTTGGCTCCGGATGTTTGGGTGCTAGCGTGCACCTCCGGCAACCCGTGGAGGGTGCCTGAGCCCGGGTGCCAGAATGCAGCGAGAGGAGCGAGCGGGTAGCAAGCGCAGCAGGGCACTGGGCAGCCTCGGTGGGAGCGGCAACCGCCGATCCCTGCATGGGGGCGCAGCCTGGTGGGGGGCTGCAGCCCTGGGTGCCATGGGGTGCTGCAGGGTGCCTCTCCCCCCAGCTGGAGCTGGGGCTCGGAGTGCCGTGGGAGCTCCATGTAAAGGCTGCTGCAGGCACACTGCCAAATCGTACCCTTGGGCAGGCAGGGGGCTGCGCCCCGCACCCCCTTCCTCTTTCTGGGCTGTGTTTGGGGGGCCCGGGTGTTGCTGGACGTGACCTTGACCGGAGGCAGGTTTGAGTAGGGCTCTGTAGAGCGAGGAGTGTGAATTGGACCTGGGGGGTCCCTGGGTGCTGGGGGTCTGCGGGCGTGGGCAGTGCTGGGGGGAGCTCTCCAGAGCCCCTCTGGGGCACGGGGCTGAGCTGGCTGGTGCTGCTGCACCTGAGAGGCCTTGGGCTGCCAGGGGACCGCATCCCACCGGGCGCAGCACGGGCCCTTCTCACAAGTGAGAGCCTCCGGCTTCTGGTACCGTTTCTGTTCCTTATCAGGTGTATTAGGCACCTTGGACCAGAGGCTTTCGCATAAAAATTACTTTCACATTTTATTTCTTAGAATAATATTTTAAGTATTTATAAAATTCTAAAATATTTTAATAAAAATTACTCAAAAAGTTGCACATACAATTCTGAATGCTTTAGTTTGGAGGAGAGGGGATGACCCAGAACAACATCGGCAGTAAAAACCTCTTAATAGTTCAGGGCTCCTGGGGAGCAGAACTTGGCAGTGGCTGCCCGGAGCAGCTGTGGGTGCCCCGTCCCTGGCAGTGTCCAAGGCCAGGCTGGGCAGGGCTGGGAGCAGCTGGGTCTGGAGGAAGGTGTCCCCATGGCAGGGGTTGGAACCAGATGGTCTTTAAGGTTCCTTCCAACCCAAACCATTCTAGGATTCTATGAACTTAGCAAAAAGATTTTGGTTTTTTTTGTTTGTTTGTTTGTTTTTTTCTTTTTAATACATATTTTCAGAGCAGCTGCTTCTGTGTGCTTCCTACTGTTTCTGCTGCCCTGAGCCATGTGTACCTCTGGGCCAGTGAGCTCAACTGTTCATAAAAATACTGAAAGTGTTGGTGTGGGTTTCACACTTTCTTGTCCGCTTTCTGCCTGGTTTGGAGTAGGTGGAAGATCTGTTACTTGCATAAAACGTCTGCTTTGTGCTGCTTTGTGGCTGAACGTTGTTAGACCTACTTGTGTGTTTGCTGGTCAGACTTTCCTGCTGTGGATGGGGTGTTTGTGTCATGCGGAGATACGGGTTGCTCTTCAGGAAACCTGCAGCCATAAAACCTTCCGATTACAGCGACTTTACCATTAGAAGATGTTCAGCTGGTGGGGCCAGCCCTGTTCCCTCTCTGTGGGTGGAAGGGGGTGGGTTTTTAAAGGAATAAGAAGGGCAAAGGTTTACACATGCAGTTTTGGAGAAAGGAATTCACAAACCAGATAAAGATAACCAGCTGACATGGGAGGGTTAAGCAGCACCGCAAATGCCATGTTGGTGACAAGCCCTGAGCAGGGCCATAAATCCTGCAAGGGAGACTTTTTTTTTTTTTTTTAAAGTTCCCTTCCCTCCATACTGCTAAATAAAATACGCGATTTGTGCTTCTCTGACGAGTCAACTTCTCACCTACCCTGTGTCCATGAGGGGTCTGAGCTGCAGCCTGTAACACTGGAGGTGTGCAGCTGATGCTGCTGAGGTCCCTCAGAGGAGAGACCAGCTCGGGAGAGCACGCATGAGGAGCGGGTGGGAGTGGTACTGGGCTCTGTTCTAGCCCGGGACTGGATGTGCGTGTCGCTGGGGGGCTGCAGAGCAAGCACAGCCCGCTCGCGCTGCGGCCGGCAGGGAGCCCCAGAAGCCATGGGGGGGCTGCGAGGGAGGAGGGGGGCGTCCAGTCAAGGCTCAGTCAGGGACATCCCTGCCTCAGTTTACATCCTTCTTCTTTTCAACAGCAGATGATATACGTGGTGCCCAGGTGGCTGCACGTGGAAGGGTTCAGCGCCGCCGCAGCTGGAGCAGGGGGCACTGTGTCCTGGTGGCCACCAGGATCCCCTGCGCCTTGGCTCCTGGCTGATCCTCCATCCTGCCCTTGCTGAGGCCCCCGATACCAGAGAAGAAGCAGTGCTGCAGTCTGCTGGTGACCGTTCAGATGTTAAGGTACTGGTAACGCTTGATGTCCTTTCTGAACGATGGACCAACGCTGCAGCAGCTCGCGCGACATCACCAGGCTGCTTTCTGCTCTCCTCCGGTGGCGCCTCCAGCTGTAACTTGGCTTCCTCACTTGCTGGTTTCCCTCTTGTAAGTTAAGGCAGTAAGGCTGAATCTACTGTAGTTCCTGATACTGTCACGTCTGTGCACACGAGTTCCTTGAACCAGGGTTTTCTTAATCTTCAAAACATGCACTTCTTTGCTCACGAGGGTTGAAAACTTGAGAGCGCGCGTGTGTGTGTGTGTGTGTGTGTGTGTGTGGCCTCTTGGAATGCCCAGTTACACAGACTTTGCAGATTAGTAGTGACAGAAACTATTGTTACAGCTTTGGCTTGTTCCATGCCAGCAGTTTAACACAACCCTACACGTCCTTGGCGTCAGGTGCGCTCAAAACCCACGCAGAAGTGACGTGCCGGTTTAGATACAGAGGAGTTGTGTTCTTGGAGCAGTCTGGGACGCTTCCCGGTGGATGTCTGCAGGAGAAAGTAAATTTACGTAAAAGCATGACAGACTTATCAGGCCTGTGCAAATTCAATTTTGAGAATTAAGTGGCACAGAAAGTAGAGCTGAAGCTGTAGAAAAGCGCTAGCTTAAGAAAAAAAAGGGCAAAGAAATCCCAAACCAGTTATATTCCTTCTAAGTTAAAAGCAGCTGAAATGTAACTCAGCTTGGGCAGTGATGCCACCTGCGGGCCTTCCGTGGGGACACAACCCTGGCCACACTTTGTATTTTGAATCTTAGGGTTGAAGTTTTGTTTTAAAACCACAAGAGTGTAATGTCCCACCGAGCCTATCAAAATATATGTTTCCCACACTGTACCTAGCTATTTCTGTACTTAATTTAAGGAAAGTTATATTCCTTCTCAGAAACCGTGGTATGCTTCCTTCAGCAAACACAAATCTGAGCCAAACACCTCATGCAGCTCTGAACAGCTTTCCGTTCCTGTTAATGGTCCACAGCAGCTTTTCTAAAAAGACCTTTAGCACGTACTAGCTCTGTCTTGTAAAAAAAAATCATAAAACAATATACAAAAAAATCTTTTGAGCTACTGACAACATAACAGCAGTGGTTTTGAACCTGTGAAATTGATACGTTTTAGAGAGGACAGGATTTCTGTATTGAAAGGTGAACATTCTGAAGCCATAAATAAATACAGACTTCAAAAAATACATCCTAAGCTTTAACACAAATAGAGAAGTACGCTAGACAGCGATCTGGGTGTTAAACATTCAAAGTAGAGGCACCTGGGCTATGGCTGTCAGTCTTCCCCTAACCTGTGAGTTTTGGGCCAGACCTTTCATTTCACAGCGCAGGAAGGGCCATACTATATGGAGAGAAATATGTACCTTTGAGAAGTATGTAGTAGCTATATAATACGTTTTCAACTCACTTGACTTACTGAATTGTGGCTTGAACTCCCCCAGCAGTGCAGGGAGCTGTTGGGGAGCCAGGAGGGGGTCGGACGCCTTCAGCCCCCTTCCCGGGTGCCAGCTACGTGCCCGGGGCTGCCCCAGCGCTGTGCGGTGGCCGCAGCCGGTTGGATGTACAAAGTGCAGCAGCTCAGAGTTGTTTGGTATTTGTTTTTGAAATGTGTTGCTGCAATAGGATTCTTGATGTGGAATTAACTAATTAACTTACAAAGAGAAGATAGGGCATACATTAGGGCTTCAAATAGTGCAATTAATAGCTACGTTTTAAAAATGCAGAATAAGCGAGGAGACCCGCAAAATTTACAGCACGTGTAGCACGTGTAGTGCTACTTTTCAGCCACTCAGAGCTTTATTATGGAATCACAGAATGGTTGAGGTGGGACGAGACTTCTTTGGGTTATCTAATCCAGCCCGGGGCTGTGTCCGGCGTGCTGAGCGGGAGCCCTGTGGGGCGGGAGGTGCTGCCAGCCCCTCTGGGCAGCCGGTGCCGCTCTCCGACCCAGCTCACACTGCAGGTGTTCTCTGGTGTTCAGACAGAAATTGAGGCTTTTGCCTCTTGTCTAACAGCGGGCTCTGCTGGGGCGAGCCCGGCTCCCCCTTCGCCGCTCCCACCCTTCGGGCGCCCGTGCGCTGGTGGGACCCCTGTCGCCTCTCCAGCCGAGGTGTCCCTGCGCTCCCACCTTCCCTGGCCGCTGAGCTGCTCCAGCCCCTCCATCGCACAGAATCTGCCTGCTCCCTCCCTGCCCGTGGCCTTACGCATGTCCGCTGGGCTGAGGGATCCCTAACCAGGGGTCCCCTGTGGAGGGGTGCGCCCGCCTGCCCTGCACCGACTCCCACGCTGGTCCCGGGCGCCGGGGTTGCTGAGCCGTGGCCGTGGGGCCTGGGCTGTGTGCCATGCTGCCCGCGCCGTGGGCAGAGGGGCCGCGCTTTGCCCAGCCTGGCTTCATTCCTCCTGTGCCGGCAGGAGCCTCCTTGGCTGCTGTGAGCGTGGCGGCGGAGCTGGCGGGGCAGCGGGGCGGCTGTCGGGCGTCAGCAGCGGCTGCACATGCCACTGAGGATAGATGTTCCTGCTGTGCCCTCGTATGAAACATCTGCTCTGCTGTCAAGAATCGGAGTATGACGGGGTGGCATGGTTGGTATGTGCACGCTGCCCGTGCCGGAACCCCTCTGCCTGACATGTGGCTCGGCTGTACAAAGGAAACTCGGGTGAACTAGGCGGGTTTGGAAATTTCAGAATTGGAAATCTTGTTATGCCCTTGAGAACAAGTACTGAACAATTAATTCATTTCCAGTGTTTGTTCCAGTGATGTTATCTCGGTCTGCTTATCAATGTGCATGTTTTCTATTTAATTTATTTACTTGTTGAGCGCAAGTTGAGTTTATTTACACTTATTTCCACTTGTCGAGCACAGATGTGAGTGTGCTACTTCTGGCTGTGTGACAAATGAATACCAGGGACAATGGGTTGCGGGTGCCACCATCGGGGCACAGGGATGGTGCCGCGCCGGAGGCAGTGCCACACGGAGCCTCGGTGCACAGTGACGGGGAAAGTTCAGAGTGAATCAGCACCGCTGGCCCCCGCCCACACCGTGTTTGCCTCTGAAGCTTATTGAACACTTCCCAAGAGAAGCTGCTCTCCACGAATGTGATGGGTGCATATTACTGGATTGTAATCAGGTCCTTGCATATTTTTGAGTATGCTTAAACTGGCTAAGAATTGGTCTAAGACTAATGAGAAGTATCCTGGTTACACCTACCACTGCTGAGGAGCTACCCCGCGCACTGTTCCTTGCGCCAGTGGGAGCACCCTCTGCCCACGCAAGCGTTCCTAGAGCGCAGTCTTTCTTACCCTACAAGATATTTAAAATACAAGAGATGACTCCTCCTGAAGATGCTTATTTCTCTCCGCAGGTGCTACAGGACCCGCAGATGGCTGGTTCAGGTGGAGACCTTTATGGCTGGAACAGCTAAATGGTGGGCAGGCCACCAGCCGCAGGCTCAGCTCTGCTGCTCGCACGCATTTGATGATTAAAAAGAGAAGTTCACCTCAGGCTTGCAAGATGGCAACCATTATGCAAGAGAAGTGCCGGCAAAATAATGCAGTAATGCAGTCGGGCATTGTTACAGGTAAGCCCGCGGCAGCCGTTCTGGCAGGGCAGCGGGTGTGGGACCCCCGTGGCCGTGCCGCAGCCTGCCTGCCCGCTGCTGGGCTGCCCCTTGTGCCAAGGGCACCAGCTTGCTGCCGCTGGCGCATCCCCACGGCGTCAAGTGCGGGTGGAAGTCGCCACTGGCTGTTTTTTCTGTTAGTGTCCTTGCGGGCTAGGAGGGAGTTCATTTTCTTTGTAGCGGGGGCGGGGGGCACTGGGGGTGGTGGGAGCGGCGCTGGGGGCACACGCTGAGCTCGGCTGGTGCTGGGCCACATTTATACTCCGTCGAGGAGTTCTCAGCTTCTCGGGCGGCCAGCGAGCAGCTGGGGGGCACAAGGAGCTGGGGGGCACGGCCGGGACAGCTGGCCCCCGGGGGCCAGAGGGCTGTTCCATGCCATATGGCGTCACGCTGAGTATATAAACTGGGGGGGGGCTGGGGGGGTCGCTGCTGGGGGACGGGCTGGGCATCGCTCAGTGGGGGGCGAGCCATTGTACTGTGCATCGCTTGGGGGGGCGGTTCTGTCTCGAGCTTTAGTTCTCTTTCTCCCGTTGTCATCTCCCTTTTCATTGTAATTAGTACTAGTAGCGTTAGTATTATGTTTGACTTTATTTCCATTATTGAACTGTTCTTATCCCAGCTCACAATGTTTACCTTTTCCCAGTTCTCCTCTGCATCCCACCAGGTGGGGGGAGCAAGCAGCTGCATGAGGCGGAGTTGCTGGCTGGGGTCAAAGCAGCCGCCTTCGTAACAGCCATCCTGTTACAGGGGTCGTTCCTCTGTTTCTGCCTGTGCAACTTCTCCTGTTGCAGCCATCTAGAGCTGGACGGGCAGTATTTAGTCTGGACGGGCAGTATTTAGTCACTAACACAGGTTGTGGTATTAGAGGCCGTAATTTCACTGGCTTTGACTGAATAGCTGAGCATGTGTGAGATGATAGATTGTGGTTGGGGTGCTTAGATGGAGTCAACTCTATATACCCTGTTAATACCATGGTTTAATTAGTCGTAAAATAATGAGAGCAAACCTTGTACTACACAGAAGTAGGTATCTGTTACTGCAATGCCATGTTTTAAATACATTACGAATTGCCAGTGGGCTGCAACAAGCGCTGCAAGTTTGGATAGCTGAGTTCCTTCTCTTTACAGGGTATCATAAGCAGGGGAAGTCTGCATCTGTCATCAGAATTCAAACAGAAGGTGGTGAAACCATGGCAGTTGTTTCATTTGGAGGACAGAAAAAACAAAACAAAACCAAAAAAGACTTGGAGAATGTAATTTGTGACTTGCAACATGGGATTCAGCAGCAGAATATGCCGTGCTGTCCAACCACAGAGAAATAGTGATGCTAACACCCCAATTTACAGATTGAAGTTCAGAGGTAAGATGATAGGTGTCTTGCTTTTATTTAAATATTCTGCAAATTTCAAATTAATTTAATGGGATACAGGAAAAGAGCTGTTATGGTAATAAAACATTTCTGTAAACACTAGTGTACACCCAGTTGAAAAGGTAGCGCTCATACATACATGCCAGCTACGGCGGGCATATCCATGATCTATGCTGTAACGGCAGGTTAGTTAACTTGGGTAAGGCAAAGTAATGCAGCGCACACAGTTGCATTTTCATCAGAGGAGTGTGCTCTGCTGTGAGGAGATCAAAAACTTATTTCTGTTTTTAAAGAACAGTTTTTTTCTAAATGGCTGTAAAACCCACATGGTCAAAGTTTTTTGTAATTATTTTTTTAAAAGTGCTGTGTAAGAAAGAAGGGTTGGTTCTGGTCAGTAAATGTTTGAGTGACAGCTACTGCAGCTAGTGGGAAAAACAAAAATAAATTGGAAATTATGGTGGGGAGCTACGTGATAACAGAAATTGTGGAAAGCTTCCAAGAATATGGAAAAAGAGATACCCATTTATTTTCATAGTTTTAAAATGATTGTAATGAACCCTATGAGCAACTTTTCAAACTTTCCCAGCTGTGCCCATAGTCTTCACTGTGCTACAAAAAAGCACACAGCAACAAGGAGTGGTTAAGGGACATGGCATATAATTTACTTTTACGCGGTACCAAGTGCATAACTCTGTTAACCATAAGCTGAAGAAATAATCTGCAATTGCAAATAACATTTTTCTTTTGGGGAGTTAAAAAAAAACGCAAGAAACTACCCTAGAAAATTCAGTTACAACAGCTTTGTAAATGCCAACTCACGGTTTTATGGTTGTATCCTGTGCCTTTAGGAAAATCGGGTTTCAGTCAAATGAGACTGATGGGACCAGGAAGTCGGACCCCGCAGGTTTTCCATTGCACAGAGAAGGCCACATCTGATAATTTTTGGAATGCAATATTCTGTCCAGCTCTGTTGTTCCTTGCCCAGACACTGACGATTTCCGTGCTGAGGACTGCAGAGGGTGCTACTACTGTGCAGGCAGCGCTGGAGTTAAGGCTCCGAGGCTCCTAGACCAGCCTGGAAGTGAGACATGCATCCTGTCTGCATTACTTGGGGAAGGTAAAACCAAAGTTACTCTGTCTTCATGACTATGCTAACCTGACTTAGCTAAACTGAGTTAAAAATACCATAGCTTTATCTATTTTCTAGTTTTGAAATGTGTATTTGTGTTTCTGACATCATCTTTGATTTCATCTGGGTCCTGAGTGAGCTCTTAAAGCCGTGGTCCAGGTGTGCAGCAAGTGCAGCACTGGGGCTATGAGCAGCACTTGAAACACTGCAGCCATGAGATGCTGGGCCAGACTTTGCATTGCCACTTCAGGTCTGGTAAAAAAAGCAAAATGCACAACCTGGCAGGTTTCACACATGCACAGAGTGTGTTTGTGACACAGTTTGTTTTCCAGCATAGAACCAGCCGCTTGTGGTACCTTGTGCTGTGGCCAAGCTGTGCCGGGTCTGGCTGAAGTGGTCGCTCGGAGGAGCCGGTGGTGCCCACGGCCCTTGTCCTTGCTAGTGAACAGGACAACCACAGCCTTGCCAGCAGCAGCTCAGTTTCTGCACGGAATTAATGGCTAGAAATACTTAAACTTACTTATGCCGGAGGGACTGAACCTCTGCGGGCAGCTGGTAGCAGCTGCTGCTGCTGCTGAGGGCGGCCCTTGCGCCATGCGCAGGAGCTGCTGCTGCGCTTGCCCTGACTCAGGAACAGGGATGGCTGCTGAGAGGTGCACTTCAGAATGCAACAAGCCAGGGACATTTTTTTCAGTGTTTTTGCACACTTACAGTTAGGCAACACCATGTATAAATTACATAACAAAATCACACAGTTGGATCCTGCAGCTTTGATTGCCATGTTGTACTTGATATTCAACTTTAGAAGTATTAACACCCAAAATTTGGATTCTTTGCTAAAATAAATTGCTAAATTATCTGCAATGGCCAAATGTGCTCTTCTTGAAGAGGGTGATACAGAGCCTGACACAGGGCACTGTGAGATAAATGTACTTATACACATATATGTTTATATAGCTGTGTATATATATATGTGCATGGCAATACATCCTTATATATATTTACTGATGTTACTCCTGCTGCTGCAGTTCAAAAATCGATTAAAAAGTAAATTTATGCACCAAACAGTATTCATAACCTGTCCATTCAGTCCACTGCCAGCGAGCCGTGCAGAATTGTGGATCGCCGAGTTGAAGAGGAGGCTTCAGTTTGAAACTGACCACGCTAGCACTAGTGAGAAGGTTTTGCAAAGAAATGTCCTGTTCTGCTGTGTGTCCTGACCTGCTAACAAAATCACATCACCTGCTCGGATTGCTCAGAAGTGCTTTAGAAGAATGCTAGCTTAGAAGGAGCAGCAGAACTGAAGAACCAGATTAAAAACCTTTGCATATGTTGCAGCTGATGCTTGGATCCAAGCACAAAGAAGTAAACTACGAAACCTCGCCAAAGCCAACAGAAAGCATTTGCCAAAACACAAGGGTGGCTCTTTACAGCACGTAAGATTATGACGTACTGAACCAGCACCACCTCCTTCGGCTCAGGTTATTTCTTGCTGCACCTGGCCAAACCCAACAGAAACTGGCTTTGAGGAGGGCAAATCTGAGAATACATTGAGGGAAGATATATTTATTCTAAGAATGGATGGAGATCTGATTAACAGGTGTCTGTCAATACAACAAATTGGAAAGCCATGTATAGGTTCATAGATGTGATGTATATATCTGTATATAATAATCAGAACTGTGCTCATATATAACGGCATAGTTCTGGTCAGCTGTAATTAGTGACAGTGTTGAAAAGCTTTGCCGCACGCTGTGTGTGGAAGGAAGACCTGGGAAAGCATCATAGAAGCAAGGCTGTACCGCTGGCAGTGCCATTCAGCCCGGAGCCCTTCACACAGCTGTCCACGCACTGACGTAGCGTCACGCTGCGTAAGGCCGGAGCATGGAAGAGCGGCGCAGCTCTGGCGGCACACGGCGGGGCCGAGCGCCCATCCCGTGCCCTCTCGCAGACCCGACTGTTGCGGTCTCTGAAATCCAGCGATCCCAGCTCCTGCTGGGCTTGAAATTTGGCAGCAGGGCGAGGCACCAGGCGTGAGGCACCAGGCACCAGGCGCGAGGCGGCAGGCTGTGGCCCGCGGCGCAGCTGAGCCCCTGGCAGTGCATCCCCGCGGGTGCTGCTGCAGCCCCTGCGCCCTGTCCCGCTGACAGCAGCCAAACTAAACTAATGGAAGCAGAAGGGAAACATCCCTCTGGAGCCAGTTACCGATGTCACCTCTGGTGTTCAGCAGGCAAAAAAATGATGGTTTGTAAATGCTTCAGCTGGGTCCTGTTACAAAAGCAACAACCAGGCTTGTGCGGCTTTGCAGTGCCCTTGTGCTGTCACCATTTCTGCTGAAGTGGCCCCAGATTCCCACGCAGATGGGACAGAACGTGATCAGCACTTAGAGGGAAAACTCCTCTGGAACCTGCATCAGATTTTCCCTATTAGGTTCAAATTTCCTGACTTGTGAGTAACTCCAGGCTTGGTTTCTTCCATCTTTTCTCCTAATTCAATCGGATTCAAACCCCGTAAGTAAATAGTTTCTTCATTCCCTTGAGGCAGTCCGAGGTCTTGAGAAAACCCATTAACTGTTAAAGTACTTCTGTTCATCCAGCAAAAAGAACCTAAGCCCAGTACACTGCAGATGCTGGACTTAGGTTCAGGAATTTAGGAATACATTAAAATAACACATAAAAAAATAATCAGCTAATAAAAAACAGTAAGACTAATAATTCATAAATACAAATTAACTATGGCTCTGCCAAAATGGAAATGCCCAGTGGCTCCCACATAATCAACAACATTAAACTTCTGTTGCATCAAGGCATCACCAAATATTTAACATAACCACTCAAAATCTCCATTCTTTTCTAGCAAGTACTGGACACTCATATGTGAATTCAAAAATCTCTGGGCTTAAATTCTTTTTTTTTTCCAGATTCATCATGCAAATCGAGGTAACTTTTTTTGGTATTACCTTTCATTTGAGAAAATCTTCACAGGTGGGAAAAAAAAACCCCACTAATAGTTTTACCGGTGTGGCACACATCTGTTTTCTTAAGACATTAACAATTCTGTTCATTTTAGTAGGCAATGGATTGCTTCAGCCAAATGCTAAGCAAGCTAACAGGCTACATGTTGAAGAGATACTTGCTAATGACTTGGAAAAACCAAGGAATTCACTAAACCACCTGAATTGTTTGCAGTTTCTGGGGAGATCATCTAAGCCATTTCAATTCAAAAAGCTTTTCAAATGCATTCATTGTACTCGTGTCCAACTTTCTAAAGAATCCACAGAAGAAATTTCAGAAACAGATGGGCAAGTTTTTTTGTATCCAGACTTTGATGATTATGTGCATGAGTCTTCCTGATGTTATTTGGCAAGAACACTTCCAAGGATGATCTACGTTTGTACTCGTCTAGCAGAAGTGCTCAGAACTCCACGCACAGCACAACTGCACTTAAAATACAGAAGTGCTCTTCACTCACAAAGAGACAACAAACAACAAGGACGTGCTTGGAAAAGCAGCTGATGGCGGTGTCAGAGAAACTCACTCTGTGGGCTTGTGAGCACACGCACCCAGTCACTCTGTTTGCTCTGGAGGAGGTCGAACCTTCAAGTCCAAGTACAAATTACTATATTTCTGTTATATCATATAAAATTATATATGTTATATTATTATATCATATATAATATACAATATATTATATTATTATAATACTGTCCTTATCATTTGTGCAAGTTTCACAGGTGTAGGTGAGAGATGTCTCTTCTAAATGTAACTTGAGGATACCTATAACCTTACCCAGGAGGGTCCCACGAAGACATCTGCATTCTTCTACCGCTCATCGAGTCTGACACTCATGGCATAGATTTACATGTACGTGACGCAGATTTGGTCAAGAACCCCACAGCCCACCCCCTGAACCCCCTTGAAATGTACTTCATTTGGAAACATTAAACTGCGTGAGTCATGAATGTGTGTAACTGCAGTTAGTTCTGTGTTGATTTGAGAAAGAAAAATACATGTTGTATTGCAGAATTCTATAAAATTACATGCATTCATATACAAGGACACATGACAAAGTGTTTTATTAAAATAAAAAGTTTTAATACTTTTGCATTTAAAAGATTTAGCAGAAAATAATCGCTACAAACATGCTACAACAACATATATGTTCAAAAAGTTTTCAGTGCTTTCTTTCAAAGTTCAGCATTTTGGCAAAAATAAGTTTTTCTGTATATACTTCAAAAGTTGGCTATCATAATACTGATATAAAATACTTCATGTGGACTAAGGTCAGGTGCATAAAATACAATAAGTAATAAAACATACTGTTTGTATAAACATTTGAAGTATAAATTTCATTAGATAACATGCAAATACTGCAATATTTTAAATGACACTTAAATATAGATACTGAGATTCTTTATATTTGCATCCAATATGAGATTCTGAAATGTACAAAACTATAAAAAGAACATATTTCTTCATTGAAGTCAGGTACTAGTATAGAACTTGATTGTCATTTTACACGCACTGAGCCCAGTGTCCTGCCAATCTTCACTAGTCCAAGTAAAGATGTCTACAGAAACAGGCCCAGGGCTAGTTAGTTTTCTTCATAATAAAATATGAAAGCATATTTACATGAGAATAGACTCTTAAATTTTTGGTAAGGTAATTAAGTAGCAGCAATTTTTTTCTTCCAAACATGATGTTTAAAATAGCATTTCATTGTCACTGATACACATCTGAACAATACAAAGTTAACATTCTTCAATAAATTTGAAACACTATTTTGTTCATTGCAGATAAAAACCCTGTAAGATCCCTTCTTGCAAAAATCGTAAATCTGTGTCGGATCCTTTGAGAGTATTTTTATGTTTCCAAGATCAATGGAAAACCACCTAATTGTGCTGAAACTGAATGGAAAACCACCTACCTGTGCTGAAACTTTCATCTGACTAGTAATGAATAAAAGAATAATCTTTTCACATTATTCCAAATACTTTTAGTTCTTCATTGAAAAAAAATATTAGTTTATCAAATCTTCTACAATTTTTGTTTTCTGTTTCAGTGATCAACAATTCTGAATGTCCTTCACAATATAAAACACTGCAATACTCATGTATATTTTCTTAGCAGTTATATATAATATATTAATGCTGACAAGGGGAATAAAAGGCTTACAAACAGGGAGTGCAGAACAGGCACCACTTTAACAGAAGGTGAAGAGATGCTCAATGAAACTTGTACTTGAGATGCAATTAGAGCTGACAGCGGCACGTGTGATGCTAATGTTGGACTGTCTGAATTTATCAGTGACTCTATTTTTTCTGCTTCTTTATTGCAGGCTTCAATCTAAAAAAAAAAAAAAAAAAAAAAAGAAGTTATTAGTTCTCCTCTTGCCACATGAAATGCCAATGCAAAAGTGTTGCTAGATAGCAAAATTCAGGAAAGGAAATCAGAGTTATTCCCATCAGCACATAAGAGTTATATAACTTTTGGGAGTGTTTCCTAGAAAATATATCAGAGCTCTTATCATAGACTTTGGTACTATGAAAACTGCTGTGGAAGCCCCAGGTAGTAGCAAAAGGGAAGGAAGGAAGCTACGTAAAATGTGTTTTGAATGCCCATGCCAAAAATCTCACAGTAACCTATAACTGAAGTCAGTATCTCTAAAACTGAGGGCTGACTTCCTGATTAAGCAGGATACTGCCTTGAAGTCTGCAACAGTGGAAGAACCAGGATTTTCATCTTACTGGGATTTTTCTTCTAAATCAGGGCAAACTGATTTCTTTTACGGGCAGGGAAGAGAAGAATGGAAATAATGGGAAAACCTGAGAAACCCCAAGTTTTCAGGTTTTCATTCCCCCACTGACATGATGATAATTAGAAATTTATGTTAGAAAATTAATTTTTTCCACCTTACCTTCTACTGCAACCCAGGAATCAATTTAGTACTAAGAGCTTTGGAAGCTGCCTCGGCTGAGGTTTTAACTTGACAAGCTCGCACGTGGAGGCCCAGGGCTTGAAAGCTGAGGAACCCGTGCACAGCAACCAGTGTCACCAGTGGGAGAGCAGCTCCTCCCCGGTTCAGAGGGGCTCTCTGCGTTCAGAGTCCTCCTCTGCCTAGGGGTCCAACTGCACCTGCTGCAGGTGGAGTGAGAGCTGACCAGGCTGGCAGGGCTCAGACCTTGTTTCCTAAGTCCTGGTTACATTTTGGATTATTTCTATTAAAGAAAGAGACATAAGCGGGAGCCGAGTTGGAGCCAGTAGCTCCAGTAGCATGGGCAAGCAAAACACACACAATGTATCTGCCTGGGAAAAAAACCTACCCAGTTAGATACTGCAGCTTGCAAAGTCTGTGGCAGTGATGTGTCCTCTTGCACTGTAATTTCAGCCTGTCCCAGAAGCGATACCGAGCATGCAAAACTAGACTGTACAAATAAAATGGAAATGGGAAGCAGCCACCAATATAAAATAAACAAGGAAATGAATCTGCCTGAATTCTGTTTGCGTTGTAAAAGATAAAAGAGAGAGTGTGGCCAGGTTTTCTCTCCCCTTCCTTGTCAAAGCTAAGTCCTTCATTTCACACCAGTACACACCGACATGCCAGGAACAGAATGAAGCAGTCGGAGCACCTGATCTGCAAAGCCACTTCGCTATAAACTGCTCTCAGCAGGGCTGGGCAAGACTATTAGAAACAACTATAAAATGGCAAGGAATTATGTTCCTTGCTCGCACAGGTTAACAAGCAGAAAGTAAAAATGAAGCAACAGCTCCAAGGGTGTAACAAAGCAATACGTAGCAAAGCCTTGCTTCTGTTGCGCTGAACTACGCCAAAGATAACACCGTAAGGACTCCGAGCTGCATTTGTTGGTTTACCTTTAGAGTTCCGTGCTCTGAGTGTTGGGTTCTTGTTTGCTAGCATGAACTAGCTGTGACACAGCGAACTGGGCAGCTTATTGGAAAGTTATTTCCTTTTTAAGGGCATAATAGCATTTCGGGATATCCCAGCACTTTTTACCATAAAGTGGAAAGGAGTATCAAACCCAGGATGGTCTCAGAATAGGATCAACAGATCTTCTTTGGTATGAACGACTCCTTAACATCAAGATGTGCACAGTGTATGAATATGGTACCAATACGCATGATGTGCTTCAGCCTAATACCACAGATACTTCAATCTACTCTTAACACTGACACCGGAGACAAAGGAGTACCATTTCATATGCAGCTATGTGTTTAATTAATTAATTATATATTAATTATATATATAATCATATATCTTATATAATTATATATAATTACTAACTAATTATCTATTAATTAATACAGAGTGTAAAAGTATTAATTTAAGAGGGCATTCAGTAATTATTTTTGTTATTTTAGTCATAGGAAATCGAGAGTTCTGCATTTATTAATTTTAAAACAAAAATCATACTGCTCTGTCCTTGGCCTTCCTTCACTTCCCCCCTCTAACTACCCACACTTAAAAGCCTCTTACCAGAAAAGCAGAATTCTCAAGACACGTTTTACCATCCATAACCCTGGCTAGTCAGATTTGAGTCACTACAGAAATCCCCATGTATTTGGGACACAGGAGAATGCACAATTTTAAAACTGCTGTATTGAAAATAGAAAAGTAGTGTACACATCTAAAAATGAAGTAAATCCACACCGGGCAAACAAAATAACAGCATGGTCTACCTGCAACGGTTTGGGGTTCTGATCCACAGGAATGATGAGGATCACAATTTCAGATTCTATGCTTAAGTATCCAAACACATCACACTGTGGCACTGAGACATGCAGGCGGATTTTTTCAAGTACGTCAAGTACGGTTATAGGCTTTTTATTTGTCACCTGGAAGAAAACAAAGAACTTCATGGATGAAGTGATATTATGCAAACTTACATTTCTCCTCTTCAGTTTCAACAACTTGAAATCATGTCAGAAAATTTGTTTCAGCCATTAAACTATTCAGTTCTAATTGCTAGCAAAAAACTGGAATGATTCAGTGATTCTAAAACATCAGTCTAAAAAATGATTCTATGATTCTGAAAAAGAAACCAAACCCATAAAAAAGTGAAGAGCGGAAAAAAATTATTTACTGCTCAAATTAACCACGGTTTCAATACATGTTGTTCTCCAGCTTCATAGTTAGCGTGCACGTGTATCATGTACCTCAAAGTAACGTAACTGGTTATGTTAAAGCAGCTTGTACTCGCACGCTGGGAAACAAGAGGCAGAGCAGCCCCACCAGCCAGCACTCCCTTACCATCATAGAATCTGTTTCAAGAGCCACCAGAAATGAAGAGCTCTGGCTTTGTAAAGACAGTTACATGTCTGTATATGTGAGAGCACATGATGTTTCAACATCACTACGTAACGACCAGGTAAATGTGTTTTTCTCTTAAAATTCTTGTCTCTGTTCTGCTTGCTGCTTGTATCTGACAAACAACAATTTGATTGTAGATGCTCAGTCTGTTCAAGGACTGCCACACCTTACAGGTTTTTCATCTTTTTTTCGAGGTCACTTCTGCATGTGCTGAACAGTATAGACCACCAACACAAATACTTGTGACTTCTGGTCATTCTGCTTTGTTCTGTTTTCCAGCTTTAGCTGCAGCAAATCCATTCTTTGTATCCTACTGTAGCTTAGTTTCTTTTAAGACCACTGGTACAGGACCTTAACAAATGGAAATCTGGGAAATCGAAGTAGACTACATGGACCAAACCTGCAAGGTGTTGCACGACACTTCTTTTACCAGATCTCTGAGGGTTTTCCCTGTCACAGCCCCGCTGAAATGTAGTCTGACATGCTGACTGATCAGCAAACCCTGTTCAGTCTTAAAACAGAAGCACATGGATACTTTAAGGATGATGGATAGTGTCAAACTTGGATTTTTATGTCTTAGATTAGAAATCTAGTAGACTAGATGAGAATTTTAGCAGATCTCTAATGTTTCTTTGCTCTGTGTAGAAGATGACTTTTTTTTTCCTGCTGTCTTTACAAAAAAGGCCAGAGGGGTGGGGGGAGAAACTCTTCAGTAGCTGAGGCAGTTTTCCCTCAAATTAACCACCTGTCTGAACTAAAATAGGCGCACATTACTACTCCTTGCCCTCTCGGGTTGGTTAAAGTGTACACTAGCAATTGTAGCAATGAGTCTGTGTATCTGAGCCTTAACCATCTCCAGCACAATACATGTATGCACTGTATGTATATGTATACTGGCAAAAGCAAGAGCTGCACACCAATCCTAAAGTTTCATTGATGCAATCAGAGGAGATCAATGTTACTAATTAAATATAGATGACAAAAGTATCAAATTACTCAAATACACAGCTGGGCATTTTCTACGGTATTACCGAGATGCTGGCTGGCCTCTGACTGCCAGTGGAGTAACAAAGGGACAGAGCTCCGGACTGTGCTCAGGGCAGTTCACACCCTGCGCAGGCTCCAGGTGGCTGCAACACTCAGAGATCATCTCTGGGGGCTTCATACCCCAGTCAACTTTCTGTAGTTTCTAGTATGTGCTAAGAGAATGCTGGCCTGAATATTTGAGAGATCACATATTTCAAATGTAAAGAGATATATATATATTGTTTTATATATATAAATATATGAGTTTTGAAAACTCTGAAGACTGTGTATTGTGGTGTTAGATGAGCATGAGAAGAGAAAGTCAGGAAGACCGTGGTGACAAAAAAACGAGGGGGGGGGGGGAGAAGAAAAGCAACGATTTAAGTACCCTAATCCACCTCTCACCTACTAAGTACCTGGATTTGGGTACTTAGTACTTACCACCAACTACTTGAATAACTACTTAAGTAAGTCCAAATAATTCCTTTAACTAGAAAGCCCTTCTAACTAAAACTAAAAATTCTTCACAACCACAGGTTGTAAGGTATGAAGGGAGAAGTTGCAGCGGTCACCAAGTCCCTGGTACCATTAGAGATGACAACGGGAAGACATTCCAGGATGCAGTCATGACCCATCAGACACTGCTATTCAGCAAAACCAGTCAACACAACACGAACGCAAAATCTCTAAGGGGAAATCAGGGAAATCAGCAGAACACCAGTCAGCAGCACAGCCTTGAGATGAAGGCCAACCACACACTGGGCTGCAACAGCAAGAACTGAGCCAGCAGAAGTCACTGTCCCCCTTTATTTATGCCCTGCTCCATCCCCAGGCCACACTGAGGAGCTGGCGGGAGTCCAGCAGCGTGTGCAGCTTGTGGCATCTCCACTCCTGGAGGTGTTAAAAGCTCAGCTGGCCAAGCTGATCCAACCTGGAGTTAACCTCGCTTTAAGCAGGGGGTTGGGACTAGACCATCCTCAGGGGTCATGTTCAACCCAAATTTTTCTATGTTTTTACAATAATAGCTAATTATCTCTACTTCTAAACAAATAAACAGGTTAACGTAATTTTATACTGTTTTAGTGACATTCTCTTTCTTCTTGATATTTAAAAAAACAAAACTCATTCAGATGTAAACATGAATTGTTTTGCTTCATGAGGCATGATTGTCATTACTCTATTTTGTTGTGGTGTCATGCCAAAAATCAAGTGTTCTGCTCTGTTCCGTATACTGAAGCATAAAAGCAGGGGTCAATAAAGTGCAATCCTTCTACACACCCCTTGGGCAGTGTAGGCCTAGTAATGTTGCGTTCAGAAGTAGACAACAGCAGCAGATCCACCTTACACTGGAGGCTTTCAAAGAGCAGCAATACAGGATGCTGGTGTCTAACTTATGGAGATGTTAAAATCCAACATTTTAGCTGAAGAGCAACAAAATCAGTGACAACTGTATAAATAACCCAAGGAGCGTAAACAAATCCAATTTAAACATAAGACAATGGCAGAGCTAAGTTACCCACATTAGGAAACACTGAGCTAGCAGAATAACCTTAACAAAAAGGCCATAAATAATAAATATACAGTGTATTACTATCATGAGACAGATGCAGTTCCCATATCATTTGTCTTTACTATTATGTATAAATTATATGTATATCATATAATATTATACTATTATATCATATAAAACGCAAAGCTGAATGTGCTTGTTTGTGCCTACTCTAATTCTGTTTTACTTTCCATTGTAATTCAATTTCTATACTTGACATTAAGAAATAAAGGAAAGTATAAACAATATAAAGAAAAAAACCCAAATCACATGCTACCTACAGAAAAATTGTTTGGTTTATAATGTGTTAACTTTTCAGAAGAGAGTATAGAGTAATTTGACCTTTTTGTGTACCATTTAACATAAAGGCATGATTTTACCCTTGCAAAAGTATCCAGCTTGTCTTTGTCATATAAGATTCTCAGCATTCCAGCACATAGCGGACAGCAGGCTCCTATGTGAATAAAAGAAATATCTCAGAAATAAAAGCAAATAGTCCTTTCACTTTTAAGTAAGCAGAGGTCAGAAGTTGAATGTTAACTGAGACTAAAAACAGCAAGACTGCCAAAGCAAAGTAAATGTTTCGGATTGATAGTAGAACTCCTAAGATATTTTTTTTAATGTTGAAGACATTTATAATGCAAAAGCAGTCATCTTTCAACACACATTTACTCCCATCAACATGAAGCAACAAGATGAATTTTCACTTGTTTCAAGATGACTCATTACTGTAAGCTAAAACCCACAGGCACTCTGTACCACAAGCCAAGGTTTTGGATGGATGGATGCACATGCAACTACAGAAATGATGAATTTCAAGCACTGAAACAGCTAGGGCGTGACAGGAGCCAGTTACGCACACTGCAAACATTAATCCATGCAGTTACACCACGTTGGAGCTTAGAATCTTTATATAATGGGGGGGGGGGGGGGCAAAGGACCTGACAGATGTGTGTTTAACAGAGAAATAGGTCATATTTCTTCTACTGCTTTTTTTCTGACCATCTCAGAAACCAAAGGGCTAATATTTCAGCTTTCTACCCATGACTGTGTATTTAATTCAGCCCCAACTTATTATGCACAATTCACATTCACAGAGTGACTTTTACAATGTTAAATGTAATAAAGCACAAAGACCCTTCTTCAAACCCATGAATGAGAAAAATGGATAAAATTGTTTCTTTTTAAGAAGTGAGCTTTCCTTGTTCTATGTGTTACCTGCAATTTGCTACTGTTTCACATAGAAGGCATTTGTGAAAACAATAAAAACCCAGTTCAAACAGCACAAGGGCAAAACTATTCCTACTGCCCTCTTCCTTCACAGGGCTGGAAATACACACAGTGCCTTACTCTGTCTTCAATTAAATGTCATCGTTGTTCTTCTGGGAACTCCAGCTCTGATGACCGTTTGGCATTCCGGTGTGGTATCTGTGCTGCTACTTCCAAAAGATCACTCATCTGACTGCGGGCAGTGTTCTGCCCTGGACACGGCAGACCTCACTTGCTTCTCCTGGAGCAGCGATGGCGACAGCAGCAAGCTTCTGAAGACCGAAGGAGCGTGACTGCTAAAGCCAAGGCCCTGCCACCCTAGAATTACTCAGCCGAGCCCTGATACTGCTTGTTCCAGCCCTAAGTAAAAACCTCTGCTTCACCCTTTCTCTTAGATGTCCCAAGGACATCAGGGAATATAATATTTTAAAGTGTAAGTTTTGTCCTGAAGAGACACCTGTTTATGCACGTGGCCTGGAGACTCTCTCCTACTGCAGTAAACTCCAACGACAAATTAACGTACCCGGAGCAATAACAGGTTTGCAGCCCGTAGCAGAAAGCTGGGGGCATTTAACGAAGGCGCACTCGGTGTGAAAGCCGTAGTCTGAGAGCACGCCCACAGCCTGGCACTGCCCGTAATAGTCAACGGCCACGCGGTCGGCGTAGGCAGCACAGACGCTGCGGTAGGTTTCTCCGTTATGCCCACATACAGGCTCTGCTGACTTGCAAAACGGCTGAAACACAGAGACGTTCCACAGATCAATTTATTCCCGTACAGAAACTCCAGAGCAGTATTAACATCAGGAAAACCAAAGTCAATGCAAATTCACTGCTAACGTTGTCAAACATCCAAAGAAGCAGGGACACTAGAGTAAAATAACCTGCCTGTTTACGAATGGGTAATAAATGCAAAGAATAACCACTTCAAGAAGGCAACAGAAAAATACAAGCTGGAATCAGAGAAATGTACAGCAAGACATGTTTTGGAAACAACATTTTTTGTTCTGTGCTAACTCTTAAACAAAACAACCATGTCATTTAAATTAACTTACTTAATTAATTTTCATAATTTTATCACTTCATAAAGTATTATTAATAAAATACTGCTGGTTTATGTATTAATATTTTAATTACTTAGTTTATTAATTCATCTCAGTGTTTTTATGTTCTTAATTAGTGTGTGTGCATGTATTTCTAACACATTACTTGAAAAGCTAAACGTATACATTTACTTCAAAAGAATAAAATCCATTACTAGACACCTTTGTCAAAAATATACTGTTGAGAGCTTTAAATCTATAAAAATACATTTATTTTGTCCATTTTCTCTCAACATGTTATTTGATTCAAACACGTGTAAAAAAAGAATCAGAGAAAACTGTAATACAGTTTCTTCCTATCCCCCTGTGTACATACATTAATCCAACCTGTTCAAGGGGTCAAATACCAATAAACTTAAGCTTCATGACAGGAACAAATGGAATTGCTGACTCTCTGCAGGCAAGGTAAGTAATACTTTTGTCCAAAGTCTTGTGAAATGATGCAACTCTGTTCATAATTTCTTGCTAAGGTCCAAGCATTTTATTAAACTAACGAAGATTTCTAGTAAGTCACCATAGCTATATGATCACTGTATATCCTCTAAAACAACAAGAAAATTACAGTTTCTATATAACACACCTAAGCTGCCAACAAAACAGACAAAGGACAAGTAAATGCAAGCACCCCAAATAGTCTCCTATCTTGCAGCCATCTTCCCTGTAAAAGCAAGAATGAAAACGTAAAGCTACCACTGTCCAAAACTTACGAACATGGATACAACTAGGCACACGACTGCTGGAGAAAAAAAAATCCAGCCATGCAATACTCCTTTGATTCTTACTGTTCAGGGGCTGAACATTCTGAGTGTCTCATGAGATATCTGATGGGCAATGAGAATTATCTGTACTTAAAGAGGTTGCTGAAAAAGGGCAAGAGAAGTAAGGTATAAAGACAGAAAGGCAGAAACTAGAAGTAGGTTAAAAGAGCAATAGCATTCATAATACAGAAAAACCCTGAAAAAATGTTCTGTACTGCTAGGGATATCCATCAGCTGAGATCAAGAGAAGGTCGCGATGTTCATCATTTGAGAAAAACCTGGAGATGAACAGCCTATCAATGGTAAAGCCAGCAACTCTGTTCAGATTAGCTCTGACCTTCCTTGTAAAGCGATAGAAACAGCTTGTATGCACACACCATTGGGAGCCGTGGGATGGAAGAACTATACCTAGTCCTAATCCTTCTCAGGAATTAATATGAAGACTAATTCAATCCAGGTTAACTAAAACCCCAAACATTACAGACTGCTTAGTCTCCGACAAAACTTAGGTGTAAATAGATCTTGAACAACGAACTTGGTAAACCTGGAGCACTATCACACAAAACACTAAAGGCTTTCTATGACTAGGTATTAATTTTTAAATAAACCAAACTCAAATTGGTAAAAACTAGCATTTAACTAACCAAGGAACTGCAACCAATTACTGCAAACATATCTCGGTGCAAGCTTTAATAGTGAAAAATAGAGGAAGATTTAACATAAATATCAAAGTACTATCCCCAAGAAAGCATAAATAAAGCTTTTGATTGGTTTGGAGACAGCTGTTCACTAAAGCAGAGACTGACAAAATTCTCAATATAATTTTGAAAGAGTATTTTTTATACTGGTTAAAATTACATTTTTAAAGGATTACTTTAAATTAAAACATTTTGTAAGCTATAAAAAGCAGAATATTGCAAAAAACTTGAACATTAAAGAAAAAGATGAGTTGGTATTTATTGCTAGAACCACTTCCTACCTGGCATGGTCCTCGGTATGCCAAACTTTTTCCTTTTTGGTACAAAGTACACAAGTTGCTGTATTCCACATTGTCTGTGTCACAAACAGGATCCCGCGTCTGGTCGCAATTTAACTGCCTTGGCACACATTCATGCTGGCTACATTCGAACTTCCCAAAACTAGTCAAGCAAACTTGTTTCTTTGGTATGCACCTGCATAAAGTAATAAACAAAAATAATCCTGTACACGATATGGAATTGATAAGTCTCAAAATATTCAGGGAAAATATTTGCAGTGAAATCTTCTCCAGCGCTTTAGAGCTAACTATGGTTCAGCAGAGCTCCAGGAAATACAAGTGGTAAAAGATTCTGAAAAGCCGCTTTCAGGTCTCATCACAAACCTGGAACTGGTTTGCACCATGTTTAGTCAACATATGTGAACGTTTATGTCAAATTTATCTTTTACCACGTATTTTCCAAAGGATTTTTGAGAAAGGCTTGGATAAACTTCTTACCTACTCCCAAGCTTCATTCTGTAAATGCCTATTTATGGAAAACTAGAGAAAACATGAAAGCAGTCAACTGCAAGAGGTTGTATTGCAGAGGTCTAGCCTCATCCTTCCCTGGGGAGGTAGTGAACACAAGACTTACAAGCTCATATGGTTTCAATTACAGATACCTAACTGGATGCTAGCTTTGTTGGTTCAGTACATTACATCCCATCCCATCCCATCTTGGGGATGACTGCAAACCAGGGAAGAATCTAGTATTAACACAATTCCCTTTTTTGGCATGTCATCCCTCTCAAGCCTTCACAGGTAAGTGAAGAGCAATCAACCGCAGAAATTCTTTCTCCTTTCTATTAAATATATAACTTCCAAGGACTTATGTGCAAAACATTTGCCATATGCCCTGCGAGACATCCCTGTGCTAGAGAAATGCCAGCCAACAGTTTGATGAATGGGCTGATGAAAAGTCAAATGGCTTTTTTAACAAACTGCTCCTCCTCCAAATGACAACAAGGCTACCACTGGATTATGTACAATACGTCCCTATTCTCTCTGAGCGCTGCTGTCCTATGCATTACACATATTCCTCCCATATTAGGGAAGACTCAGAAATTCTGACATTTAAACACTTTACAAGTGGAATGTAAGATCTTAAACAGATTCTAAGTGCTTCAGTAATGTTTTAAAATGAGCATGGTTAGTTTATGCTACATTATCAAGCTGACCTAGAAAAACATACTGCTTTACTGAAACTTCAGTCCTTTACTGAAACTACAAGTGGCGGTTCTAAGCATAATAGTATTCTGTAGAACTGAAAAACCTCTCTATACTTTCCAAATCAGAAAGGTAAAAAGCATACATCCCCAATGCACCTTTGAAATTCTAATTTTCAATGCCATAATGGCTATTACAGTACAAAGCCACAGGGTTTTCTCTGCAGGTTTCTGCATGAAACCATTTAAAGTGCAGAAAAAGGAAAAAAATAAAATTGCTATAATCAGTTTTCACGGAAGCACAGTATTACACAACTTAGGGTGGCTTTCTTTCAAAACAGAAAAATGTACAAATTCAAAGGAGACTGCAGTATTGCACAACACTGAGAAAATTGAAGACAGAGACCAGTATTATGAGCCACAGACTTTGATTTCTGTAAGAAAGGCCCGATTTTCTTTTTTCCTGACACTAGTACAGAGCATGGGTTCTGTTTTCATGTTTGTCTATACAGATTTTGCTTTTTCTGACACTGAAAAAACAGAGATTGTACAGGCATAGTTTTCACAAGATATCAGTCTAAAAGAAGCTCAAGTGTCCTGAAGTGATTGATATTTTCCTATTTTAGAGATAAAAAGCACAGATTATTCACTGAATAAGCAAGACTCACTGCAACTCTCGAATACAGGTGTGGGTTTTTTTAAACTACTAGAAGAAGGTGTGGAACAAGTAGTAAAATGACACTTATAGCCATTTCACCAAAATTTGATTCCTCCACTTTTGAAAGTGTACATTAATTCTCTTTATTGCTAGAACAGAGATCTGCATAATGGATTTAAAAAATATAGTATTACATAAACAGAACCAAGCACTGACAGTTATTACAGTCCATTACTAACTATGATAAATAAAAAATAGCTACTTCAAACAGTTATTTTTATTGGAGTATCCCAAAACATAGAACGTTATTACAATACACAACACATTCAAAGAAAAAGCGTTATCTGCTTTACGAGTAGAAGATGCCAAAGAAAAGCTTTAAAACATATTGTGCTTTTACCTCTGGTTTTTATTACAAGGGTTAGGGTTACAAGGGTCCTTGGAAAGACATGATCCAAATTCAAATTGATTGTCCTGGAGCCCAACACAGCGAGCTATGCACGCACTTGGATACGTGCGTCCATTCTGAGCACAGACGGGCACAAACTGATCCACACAGTTACACGGCAAACCTGTAAATGCAACACACAAACCAGGAATCTGGTGCACTCTTATTTTCTAAGGCAGAAGATACACAAGAAGACACTAGGATATCTTTGCCTTCCAGCAAATGCAAAGATGTGCCATACCTTCAGCCACGTCCTCCCTCCTGTAATTCAGCGATGCGGCACTGCACCTGTGCACTCAGAAGCAGCAGGAGGGCAGGTTTGTGCACTGCTTCCTTGCTGCCTCGACTCAGCTTTCTCCATTTCCCCCCCAAACTACCCCTCTCTTGTCCCTAGTGGCACTATGTCATCTCTACTTATTATTTTTACATATTACCTGAGCTTCTATTTTTCAGTACTGATCTTTTTTTTTCCAAAGGTGTATGTTGGTTGGACATCAGAAAAACAACTGATTTAAAGAACATATTACTAACAAATTATCAGATATTTTCTGTTAATACTGTGGAAGGAATTTAGAAGCTAACTCTCGCCCTAAGAGTATTAAGCTTACAGTTTCCATAGTTTGGAAAGTTACCTGTAAACTTCCGACGTTCGTCTTCTGAACTATGCTCAGTTAGACACTGACGCGTAGAGCATATCAAGTTTCCAGCAAAACATGAACAGACATTACAATCTATATTAAAGGATGTTCCATGGCCTTAAAATAAAAGAAATTAAGTAAATGCATACAATTAATGCAAATAGACCAGAAGACTATATACTCATGTGTTTTACACAGATACTACATTTTCATTATTAATTGTTCCTGTAATTTCCCTTATCCAGTTTATTTTCCCACTGAAATGTCTACTTTGGATTTAAAGTTTTGCTTTATTCATTTGAAGAAGTCTGTTCACATGCATTTTTGATTAATTAGTTAAAAAAGGAAACAAGCACTTTATACTTTCAAAGCCTGTGTAAGTTGCATTTGCTTTTTTCTTTTTTTAAGAACAATTTAAAGCTGCAAAAAGAAATATGGTCATAAAGCTGTAAAAGTGGTTGATAAATCCTAGTTACTAAGCTCTACATCTTTTTAAAGGTAAAGCTTTTGTGAAGATACGTTCTCCTAAACTCATTTTATGTAAGACTGCTGTCAGCCATAATCTTACAGATAACGAACACCCCTCTGTGGCGCAATTCTCTCCTTTGCACATACTTTTTGCCGAGAGGTGAGAAGTGCCAACGCGTCGCTCTGGTCTTTATTGCTTTGCTACACCTGTTCCAGTTGTAATTTCAGCCCCCACAAGCAGACACAGCTTTGTCCAAGGCAGGGGACAAGCAAGACTGCAGCGAGGCGAGCAGAAGCCCAGAGGTCCCAGCGCGGGTGAGCGGGCCCCAGCAGGGAGCCCTCAGTACGGCGGCCACCACCGCCAGCGGCCGAGCAACCTGCCCCGCGTTCGCCGTTTCTCAGTTACAACCTTTTCACAGCTCGATCTAAGAATCCCACTGCAAACAGGCATTTTCCTTCTGTTTACCGACTCCAGTTTGGGTTGGTGAGCAGCCCACAGGACTGCCCTCTGCTGTGTTGTATGTCCCCTGTGAGACCCACCAGCGCCGGCGCCCACCGCTCAGGCCGCAGGGAAGTGGCTGCTGAAGGCTGCCAGCAGGCACGCCGCCCCTCAGCACACTGCTGCCAACTGCGCCTGCGAGCAAGGCAGCTCCCGCTGATCTCCCTGCAAAGGGCTGAGGTCAAGGATGTACGTTTTGCAAACCAGTGCAGGGGCAGACGGCAAAGCCCTTGGCATCCGAGCACTTCGGAAGGGGTACCCCAGGCAAAGGACGGCAGAAGGCAAGGGGACAGGACAGAAAGCCTCTGCAGCACAAGCAGCTCCGTTTAAGCCACAGCACTACTGAAGAAAGATGAATCTGTCAGCAGGGAAGAAGAAAAGTTTCCAAGGTTTGACTATAATGCTGAACACAGGATTTCTTAGATGATTCTTCAGAGTCAAGAGTACCTGGCTTAGGGACCACGTGGCAACTCTGCAAGGGTTGGCTTTCGCCAGCAAAGAGTGCACACAGCAAAGCTTCCTCAGGAGCCACCGCGCTCACCGGCGTCAGGGCACAGCACCAAAACCCCAGCGCCAGATGAAGCGTTCAGGGCTGCTTGGTTTTAGTTCGGACGTTATGACTCAACCCTGGCTTTTTGCAACTAACATGGAGACCAGCTAAATGCAGTCACTACAAAAAGATCACATGGTGACCATAATTTTTAATTACTTTTTTTCAATACATCATCTAATGGATCTGGAATCTACTAATTTTTTATTATATAATACATAGAGTCTTAATCACCATACACACTTAATGAGTAGTTATGGCAAAAAGTGGAATGTCTGGGTTTGGGTTTGTGGTGGTTTGTTTGGTTGTGATTTTTTGGTGGTTTTGTGTTTGTTTGTTTGTTCTGTTTTAAATGGACAGCACTTACTGAGTACTGAATACCTTACCAGCTACACATATTGCTGCTATTTACCAGAACAAGCAACAGCTGTCCACTGTGCAAACATCAAACACAAATACAACTTCAGACATTTTTGTGATTATTTTTACCAGTAATCTGAAAAAGTGCAAGTTTCTTTGGACAGAACAGTCCATGAAAACTTTCAGTCGCCATTTAAATAATATATTTGCTAATGACTCTATTTTGAAAGCATCTACTTTCACAAGATACTTTCTATAACTGCCCATCAAACGTATCATTAAGGTTAAGAAGTGTTCTGTGTTCTAAGTACATTTGGCTGACTTTTATCTGCTTTGGATGAACAAAAAAACCCCAAACATTGCAAGCTGTAAATCATGGAACATTACAGGCAGACTATCCTAAGTGATGAAAATAATTGTGCAATTGATTATTTAGCTCTGCTTGGTATCTTTTAAGAGAAAGAAATATGACAATTACCTACTCTTTCATGATATCAAGGTTTAGTTCACAAGCAGAAAATTATGTTTGTGGCAAATGTAACAAGTGCTTTGCTTCTCAAAAGTTACTTAAAAGATGTATGTAAAAACAGTGACTCAGTTACTTTGACCTTACTAGGTATCTTTGAATTGCTTTACTTACGCTTCAGCTTCAGTCTGACAGTAATGTAAAAGGGCTGATCTACAGACACTGAGCAGTGTCCAGTGCCGAAATACGTAACTGTTCACTAGCAGAAAATCTTTTCCTTGCGGACTGATTCAAAGACACCAGCCTCAGACAGGTCACAGCTCGGCACAGACTCCATTTTACATTCAAGACATTTTGCAAGATTTTTCCTATCTTGGTAGTAGTTTTTTAGTTTGCTTTCCTTTTCAAAGAGCACAGTGCCAGTTTGTATGACAAAACCGGACCTTTACAGTTCTCAAGCAATGATTAAATCTGAAAATAAATCAGTATTATCTTTTAAGAAGTATCACCTGTCATGTCTCTTTCAACTACTTTGTCAGATTAGGTAGAACCCAATTAACTCTTGCTGCCCATGCTAATTTAGTCTTCAAACAGTCAATAACAGTAAAGTTAGGTTTAAATTATTAACTTTCTAAAATGTCAAGCAAGAGATAATTAGCATTCTTTTATTGTTAAAACAGAAAGCTGCTAGTTCAACAGTTACCTGGCAGACAGAGATCAGCAGGAGGTCTACACCCACTATGCTGAAGGAGACTTTCAAGAACCACAGTGTTCAATATACCTTTGTTATCATAATGTATCCACTTACATGTTCATTTTAAAGCATATGTTAGCCCCATCGATTAATCTTGAACTATAATTCTTATTTAATATTAATTTCATTAAAAAAATGAGTAGGTTTTTTTTCTGAAAGGCACAGGCTGCCTTGTGATGCTCAACTGTACGCTACGAAGGTTTCAAAGACATTCGAGTGCAGAGGACAGACGACGCCTGGTATGTATTTCTAACACATTTGTACACATTAGCAGAACAGTCTTCTAAACACTTTTTTTTGAAACCGTTGTCCTTGGTGTGAAACCTACCAACATTGCTCAGTAAAAGAAACTCCCTCCCCAGAATGCTGTAAGAACTACACCAGCATCGCTGCCTAAAAGAGTACCAGATTTCTTATGTGATGCCAAGGGAAGAGAATGCTGGGATTGTGCAAAACTTATTATGGGATGTTTAGTGGAAGGACCAAAGATGAGGAAAAGGAGGAATTAAGACAGATCAATCATGAAGATGTGTGGGAAAGCAGATGGAAAGGGGGAAAAAGGGATTTGCTGGGTGCAGACAGGTCAGTATGCTTCTCTCACCACAATCCATCCTACATTTTTATTCAATTTTATTTTTACCCTCTGTGTGCGTTCACTTCCTACCCTGAATACATGCAGGAATGCTAACAGGCTTTAAGCTGGATGAGTCAGTGCATAGGGTAAGAGGCCTGTGAGCCAGCAGTGGAGCGGCCACACCAGCCCTGGGAGCTCTGCTTGGGCCTGGATGCCACCAGCTCTGCCAGACGGGCAGCGGCCGGCGGGCCGCCACCGGGCAGAACCGCTTATTAGCAGCCTTCATTTCTGATCAGCAGCAGGGCAGGAACAGGTTTGTGTTAATGCTATGTGTCTTCATGTGGGTGCCAGTAAAGCAGTATCTTCTGTCCATGTTGATCAGTGTGGCTGCCCACATCAGCAGCACGCCTCTGTGTGTGTGTGTGCGTGTGTGTGCGTGTGTGTGCGCGTGCCTCTGGGTGCCTCTCTCTCGACAACACATCCAGTGGTTTCTGGCTTTGTTCACTGCCAATTCTGTTTTGGCAAAATCAGTTTTATGTGGCCTTTACACCTACAGCTAGGTCTGTTGTAGGAGGGAGGATCATACAGTGATCACCTGAAGCACTCAGAAGATTTGCCAACAGCAAAAGCAAAAAGTAAAAGCCTCTCTGGCATCCCTGTTCCCTGCAGAGGGAGTTAACGGTCCCAGAGAGTACCTTCTGCACAGGCAATGTGCTAGGCAACCTGCCTCAGAAACAGCTCTGGACAGACAAGCACTAACAACTCTGTGAGTAGAGCAGGTATTCAGCAAAAAAATCCAGAACTCCTCAGGTGTGAAATACCTGCTCATACAAGCAAACTTAACTTGCAACCTCTTGCTTTAAACTCCCCCAGTGACACATAACTACATATGCCACATTAGGGGAAGGAATCACAGGGTTTGTACAAGTCACAAAACAAATCGTTTGGATTATCTGAAGGAGTCAACAGCCAGGTGGACACAGAAAATCAGGTTGATACGCTTCAATACCCAACAGGCATTTAACAGCTCTTTTATATAGGCTTTCAAGGAAAAAAAAAAAAGCAGAGATAGGAAAAAAAGGCACTAACATGGTTAAGTACTGTGAAACAGAATGAATGGGCAATGAAAGGAGGAGGTCACTGGAAGAGTCTCCATGCTCTATGCAGTGGCTGTTCCGTTCAACATATAAATATGTGATCCAAAAAAACAAATGCAAGTATTTACATGACAAGGTCTACCAATAATATTCATGTACAAAGGACCAAATAATGAAAAACTGCAAGAAAAATCTCACCACACTGAGCAACTGGGGAAGGCTACAGCGGAGGAAATTAATCGCACTGAACATACAGTAGGTCTCTACAGTTCACACAATGAGCTGCGAGCTGACCGTTCCCACTTAAGAATGGGACCATGGTGTTACAACACACAACTCTGTGAAAGCATGACCTCAGCAGAACTAGTAGCCAAAAAAAGATAATGTTCAGAATAATTATGAAAGGAACATCATTTTGCTATCACATATGCTTGACTGGGCACTTGCATTGTGAATGGCGCATAAAGTTCAGCTCCCATTCCAAAGAAAATGTAAGAACTAGAGAAACGTACACAGTAGGGTAACAAATATGATCAAAAGCATACACCTGTTTTTACACAAGGAATGAGTACATAGAATAGGAACTGGCTTGGAGAAAAACCCAGAAAGCTGAGGGGAATATGACAGAGGTCCAAAAGAGGAGGCAAATAGGTAACAATCATTTGTCAGCTTTTTCAGTACAAGAATTAGGATGCATCTCATAAACCAGGAAGAACTAGATGAAACAAATTATGAAGGCTCGAAGAAAAGAAATCCCTTGCAAATCCCACCAAAAAAAAACCAAACACAAAAGGGAGGGGTTTTAGGCACACATCTTAACATGTGAAACTTCTTGTCATATGTTATAGCTCATGATAAAAGTTTCCGACTCTTTTTTTTTTTCAACATGTATTTAAGATCCATGGAAGAAAAAGAAACCAACCACCCGAGACAAAGCCAACCCCCCCCCCCAAAACCATTAAGAGCTAGTTAAGAAACTCATACTCAAGGGGTCTGTAGTCTGAAGCAGAGAACAGATTCTGGGAGAATATAAATGGGAAATAAAATTAACTCCTCTGCCTTTTCTCATACTCTTCCCCAGACATATCTGTTGGTCACTGAATATCCAACACCGTTAAAAGCAGACTGAGAGCACCTGCAGAGCTGGAATCCAGGAAACAGGAGCCACTTAGAGTCACTTCCACCGTGCTTCAACTGCAGAACTACAGCATGCTAATGCAGATCCATTTGTTTTGCTGCTGTTGCTTCACCCCTGCTGCCTACTGGCTTCTCTCAGAACTTTTCCCCTCCTTCATCCCCCAGAGCTCCCACCAGCAAATTCTTCTTCCAGAAAGGAAGCTCCCTAGTATCAAGCACCCTAAAACACAGGGGATGTGAGGCACGTCAGTGACTTTGTTTTCACCTTGGCTGAAAAATGGCATACTAAGAACACGCTTCACAGGGGACTTTCACTGGCTGAGACAGACACAGTTCAGTATTGACTTCAATAATGGAACCCTCCAGCATATGCAAGAACTAAACAGGTATTATATATAGGGATGCAAACTTTTGTATTTTCTGATAAACTCTGCATTCAGATCCTCTGGGTCTTCATATGTACCTCAGATTTCATGACTTAAGGAGCAGGCACTGTGTAAAGATACAATTGCTGCTTTAATACTTACTTTTTCTTTGTCCTCCAACAATGCATGATTTTTGGAGGTCAACACAATGCATTTCCATGCAGTTTTCTAGCAATCCACTGTGTCCACAGGTACAAATCTTGTAACATCCAACATCACCAGCTGAGGATGGAACCTGAATAAGTGTACCTTGACGGACAATAAAATCTGAGGCTTCTCCCAGTTTGCAACCTATATAACAACGAGAAATTTTAGCTCGTATTTAGTAAATACTTTGGCAAGTGCCACTATCGAAACTACTACTCTGACTCGTGAAACTGCTAAGGTGTTCCTAAAGCAGCCTTGCTCTTGCCCTTTAGACAAATACACTCATTTCATAGAGGCAACAAGTAGCAGAAATAGAAGATGTTCTGAAGTACCTGTAGAAATGTCATTTAAGACAAAAAGACTGGTAATTCCAACAATTCTCAAGTAATTTCATTTTCCACAGTTCGACAGTAGTACAAAATGTATGCAATACGACAAATACCACATATGCTTCACTCTCTCCAATACCGAATCTTAATTAAAGGGTCTCACAAGCAAAGCGTAGTCATTTCCTCTCTCTCACGTATTTTGGTGTCTTCCTTCCCTACTTGTACATATTATGTGAACACTGAAGGATTCACATAGGTAGATGTGAGGAGGGGAGAAAGGGAGAAAAAGCAGGAAAACTGGTTTTAAAAAAAAAGAAATAGAAGGAAAATTGTTTTTAAAATCACAAATAAAAAATAATAAAACAAACAGCAGATTAAAATTACCCTAGAAATTATGAACTTCAACAATTCCCCCAAAGCTCTCAACCAATAAAAAGACTGAATTCAAACATAAAAGTCACTTTACAACCTTTAGAGGAAGTAAACTGTCTCTTAAAAAGTTCTGGGTGAGCTTGTTTTCAGATCGCTTTGAATGACTTCTGCAGCAAGTGAAGACAATACCACCTCTACAGCAATAATGCTCAGCTTTTCAGAAAAACAAAAATATGTTGTAAGGGTCACAGAAACCTAACAATGTCCCTAGGCTCACAAAAAGAACAAGCTGAGGTCTGTCCTCACTTTTAGAAAAGCATGACTGTAGCAGATGTATGAGTGAAGCAAAACCCAGTTTTCCTTTTTGTAATTAAAAATCACTGGAGAAATGGATCAGACACAGAACCACTGGAACAAAAGATGCTCAGGGAACAGATGCAAGACAGTTATGGCAATTCTATCACTTCCTTTAGAAAGGAGGCTGCTTCATGCAATTCAGTTTAAAAATCAGCGCCACTCTCACCTGCTCAGTCTCTCTCAACACATGTGTTCAAGCTGTCACCAAACACAAGCTTTCCTCTTTGCTTCAAGAACCATAGGTGCTATCTCCAGTCACTGAGCGATACACTTTGCGACAAAGGAAGGGGAAAAACTGAGGCACGCACTACTACTAGCTGAGGTAGAACAACGAAGGGGCTGTAGAAGTTGGGACATCCTACAGTCTCCCACCTCCTCATGTGGATTTGACCCTTGTTACCCACACCATCCAAGCCTGCCATTCCAAAGTGAGATAGCTGAAACTCACTGCACATGAGGCTCTCTCCCCAGTCAGCTCGCATTTATGGTGGTGCGGGAATTAGACAATGCCTGTGTTCTAAAATGGCAGTTCCCAAATGGTCACCAATGCCTTTCTAGCGAGGTGCATCTACATTACAGGTATCGCTCAATGGAGCAGCAGCAGAAGTGCACACAGCCGTTACTGCTGCACCTCCAGACGTCATCTTTAATGAGAGGCAGTACCATGGGTCTCGTGGAAGTGCAAGGCAGCACAAGAAGCATTATTTGTATTTTTGTTGTTTCCCAAAGTCAGCATCGCTTTCCACCAAACTGCAAGTCTACATGCAGATTTGGGAGAGACACAGAGCTAACCAGCCTTGTGGTTCTGCCTTTTGCCAGCCAGAGAACTCACAGCACTGCCAGTCATTAAAGATTAAGTGCTGAGATGCTGCATCAGTGCTGCAAGCTCAAGTAGTAGAGAGAAGAAAGGAGAGGGCAATAAATTACGCGCCATGCCACTTCCTTCCCAAGCCCCAAACCTGGGCACTCCAGACCCAGTGAAGCAGGAACAGTGAAGACCTTAAGAAAAAGTCTGGGTATTAATTTACTCAGACCAGAGCTAGTTACCCAGGAGCTGCTGGAGGCAGTCCGAGAAGTTGACCTGCCTGTGGAGAAGGCTTTAGGACAATTCCATGTAAGATACCACCTCAAACTTTAATATAGCACCAGAATTGCTGCCCACGCAAATGTACATCCCAGGGCACCCTGCTTCTGATCAGACCCTCAGAGCTCTCAGAATGACCTCCCAAGACCAACAGTCTGATTTCCATTAACATCAAAGCCTGACATAATGTCCATTTAATTCACCAGTATGGAAAGTAACGCAGATATGGCTAATAATATATGGAAATACAGGGCAATACATGTCACAGCGTCCGCAGCAACAGTGAGCTGCACTGTATTTACAGTACTGCACGCTTGTAATTCTAAATAGCAGGCAAGCTGCTTTGAGGCCATGTACGGGCATTTATTTCTTCTGAAGCAAAATAAGTAATGCATCTTCTAATAAGATGTTATGTTTCAGTGGACAATAAAACCAGAAACACAGCAAGAAATGAAAAGAGGTAGAAGGTAGGCTACAGATTTTGAAAACACAAGATAACTGCAGTAATAATTCTTCTGGGATATCAGCAACTAACTTTAGAACTTTCAACAAAATTTCAGTGCTGTTATCTTTACCAGCAAAACTCAGGTAAACCGAAATCCAAACCCCTTACCTGGCACACACAAGTACGGAAGACACACTTCTCCAGACTGGCAGCCTTTTCTGTTTACTTCACATAACTGATTAGCTGCACATGGATTCGGATTACACGGATGTGTAACATCTTCTACAATGTTACCTAAAGAACTTGGGCCTGAGAACAGAACATACAGCATTTACATTGACTTAAATGAGGTTTATTTTTCTTCAACAAAACACAGCATTTCTTACATCCAGTGAAATCATATTTTTGATGGTTCTGTGAAAAATATGTATTTTTTTAAAACTACACTTGTAGAAGCTTCACATGGCAAGATACTAACTGATTTCAAAAGTTTATAGTCCTCAATCCTAGAAATGACAGCCCAAATGATTCTTCACAAGCAAAATATAGGTCCTCTACCTTGTGTTCAAAATAATTTTCTCTATATGACAAAAATACAAACTGACAATGACCAGCAGTTTAATCAAGACAAGTCCCATAGTCAACGATTAACAAATTGCAGGTTTAAAGTACACTTACTGTTTAACCAAGTTCGCTATCATCAATAAACTTTTGTTTTCCCTTTAACTCACTAGTAAAGTTCTCCTGTTACAAGACTAGGGAACGGGAAGGCAACATGGAAAAGCAGCAGCTAAAAGGAAAGCACCACCCAAAGCTTCAATACATCGTCCCTCTGGGATCAATTTATTTGTTGAAGCACACTTTCAGTTGCAGCTCTTACTAACCAAAAATCTACTGTTTTCAAAGTTCCTGGGATTCCAAGAAAGAAGTATCAAAGTTTAATTCAGAATAAGGTCTAAAATGGATAAATCCCATAAAAGCTAAAAAGGTCTAAATGCTAGAACAGGAAGAAGTAATAGGGTAGAGCAGATTTGGAAAATAATGTCAAAAAATGCATTTAAATGAAATCTAGAACCAAGATGAAATTTTGCTAATACAATTGTGTTCCACTCTAAGGGATAAGACATGCTAGAAGAAAGCAGAATCACAAAAATGTAGTTCTTCCATATGCCTGCTAAATTAATGTTCTACTGCCCCAAGAGTTCGTTTTAGTTTTGGTTACTCTAATTGCACGGTTAAAGAATAGAGATTTTGCATCAGGCAAAAGTTTAATTTTGTACATCAAGAAGTCATGCTATAAATCATGCTGTTGTTTAAGTGACATTTGAGATTAGTCCTCCCAAGCATGACCAGCTTCTGTCCTGTAAATAAATGGTGCTAGCGATCTTATTGTCATAGTACTTTTTTTGGCATGCGAGATGACTACTTGAAGAACAGAGTTTTCTTAAAGTAAGACTAACTAGTCTATTTTCAAATATGTAAAAATCACTGAAATTCAACAAGCCAGATTATGAGATGATGCAGACGAGCGTACTTGTCCTGAATATACAGTCCCCAAAATAGAAGTGTGGTGAGTTAGCCTTGGCTGACAAACTCCCACTCAGTGCCCCCACCCCAGATGGGGGTGGAGAACAGGTGGAACAGAAACAGAAGAGCTCACGAGCTGAGATAAAGACAGGGAGACTGCATTAAGAATTACCACTGTGGGCAAAACTCATTTGACCTGGGGAAAACTAACTAAATTTACTGCCAGTTAAAATAAGCATCTAATTACAGATGCAGGTAACGGGAACTAAAAGACAAACATTAAAGCAACTTCTTTCTTCTCCAGGCTCACCATCATCCAGCCATCTCTGCCCCTGTCCCAAGTGACGCAGCAGTGATTGGCAAGGGGGGACTGATGGTGACTGTGGTCAGTACACAGGAGTTTCTCTCTGCTGCTCACTCCTTCTTACCCGCTGCCCTGCTCCAGCATGGGCTCTCCATGGGAGCAGCTTCCTTCTGGGTACGCCCACCTGCCGTAGCACGAGGTCCCCCACAGCCTGCCTCGTGGCCACCTTCTCCGCCATGCAGCACCTCTGCTCCTCCGACCTTGTGCCACCTCTGTTGTTTTTCACTCTTCCTGATCCCTCCTACACCCACCTGGCATTTTTTGCTCTTTCTTCAACACATTCTCACAGAGGCACCACAAACTTTGCGAAGCAGCTCAGCTCTGCCCTGTAGCAGGCCCATGCAGGGCTGGCTGCGCCTGGCACACCGCAGCCCCTGCAGCCTCCGCTGCTACCAAAGCAACCTGGCCACGTACACCCAGTGCAAGAAGGAATAAGTGTCATGAACTATAGTGATGTGAACAATCCAGTTCTCTCTAATACCCTAAATAAAATGTCTCAAATTCAATACAACTTCTTTAAAAGAAATAATGACAATTATTAAAAGCGATGATAAGCATTCCAAGTACCTTGTTTCTTCGCATAGGCATGTTGATACTTACTCAGGTATGTATCTAATGGGATGCAGTTCTCCAAGTCATCTGTTGGAGATAAGAGCTCACAAATACTTTCAGCTGAGTGGCCTTCAGGGAATTTATTATGATCTCCACATTTCTTCAGTATTTCCACACAATCCGATCTTCAGATAAATAAAGAAACAGAACTTCATGAACACTACTTCAAGAAAAAAGGTCCTGTATGAAAAAGGCTTCTTTCCATGTTCTTCCCTTCACTGAATCCATGATTTTCCTCTTCTGCCTCACAACAGAGTGTTTATTTATAGATATATATAAATCAGGGGGAGGAACAAATGTGTGACACAAAGACAAGAACTATTGCTTACAATACTCTTACACTTTGGGCTTGGCAAACTTCATTTTCTGTGGCATCATACGCATGTATCTCTCAAGACCAAACATTTCCTTGATTTACTAACATCTAATATGGGTTGAACTCTATCTCACTACCTGTACTAAATTAGCTGGTCTCTTTTCTACCCAATCACTTAGTTTCAAAATCTATTTTTTTTAAAAGATAAACTTAATTTTTTTCCCAGAACTTTCTGTCAGCTGAAAATCTGCAGTAGGTCCCAACACAAAAAAAGAGGAAAGGTTTTGTAGACACCACAGAGTGCCCAAAAACCTCCAACAATAAATCAGCTTTACAACGGAAGCATATACATCCATCTCGTTAACAGACAAGCACCTTCCCATCCCAGTGATGGAGATTCAAGCAACGGCAACTACACAAGCTCACATTCTTTTGTGCTTGCCTTGCCATGCTTTCCTAATGTAAGTCAAACAGCCCTACAGCAGTCTTCTAGTTCTCATTAAAATCCTTAGGCTGAAGTTCTGAACTCTGTCCCCCCAGCCCCCCCAAGTACTTACTTGCAGATAATACTTCCTCTAGATTTGCTGTGGCAAGGTTTAATCTGCAGTGAGCAGGCAATTGCCTTCCACATTTCTGGCTGGCATTTTTTAATGTCAAGCACGGGAATATTTATAAATGGCATCTTAATACTGCCTTTTTCCCACAGCTTCATGTCATTCATGGCTCCCTGGTCTGACTGAGTATTGCAGCTCCTAAAAAGTTCTGTTGGTCTTAAAAAGAAAGTTAAGATATGGCATGTATACAAGAAAATAAACCACCACACATCTCTTCTTTCACCATATGAATTCTACAGCCTTGATATAGCTTGATTTTTTTGTGGTATAAAAGAAACAAAACCCTTCCACAGCTAAGCAAGATCGAAATCAACTTGAATTCTGTCTTTAAGGAAAACAAGCTTTTAGAGATTCAAGACTGAAACTCCCTTCTCATCTCTACCTCTTAGACCAAATATCACTTAATTTTTTTTAACCTGAAGAAAGGTGACTTAAAAGCAAATATCTTAGGTATCCAGAATATCTCTATGAATGTTTCCTGGTAAATCACTAATGCAAGCTGATTTATAATTTACATTTGCCCAGGCTGCATCTATCACATACGTAATTCTGCTACTTACGTAACACTCACACCACTGTATACTATCTGAAAGACAAGCCAGAGATCTTTAATAGCTAACAAAATTTTTAAATGTTTTCTTTTGAAACCAATTATTTAATTTGTAACCTTGCAATTACTAATTCAGACACCACTTTTAAATCATGAATTTTGCCCTAAAAAGTATAAAACTACAGAAATATCTGAAAGAAAAGGAATTTTGAAAAAGGGGTAATATATAAATTTAACAAGCGTCTTTACATGATTTATAATACACAGTGTTCCAGTAATCATAGCTCACTTATCTATACGGTAAGACAGAGCAATATGCTGCTAATACATTATGACATTTTACAAGTTCATGGGTTTGCTTTTATTCTTGTAAGTTTTGTTATGTCTGTTGTTAAATACATTTCTAGAAGTTTATTCTAAAGAAAAAATTTCATTTTTAAATTATGTAAAAAAATATGTGCAGAAAGACAGCTACATACAATCTCAAAATAAGCCTGAAAAACATTTTACTTTATTTTTTTAAATCAAAGCATAGGAATTCCTTTATAAAATATTCAGTGTCTCTCTCCTACCTGTTATTAAAATTAGTGCAGTAAGTAAGATTTCTACAGCCCAGCTGACAAGGTTCTCGTACATCTGCTAAACAGGTCAACATGGAAACTTCAACTGCATTATACTCACAAAAGCGATCAAATTCTTGCCAGCTCTGTGAATTGCCCCAGCTCGTGCTATAAAGTTTAGTGCAGAGCTCTCTAAACAAAAAAAAAAAAAAAAATTGACAAAGAACATAAAATTAAAAGAACAGCAGTCATCCAGCTAAAGCAGAGCCTATCGTTTCCCCGCTGATCACAACAGCCTATGCTCGCTGTAGAAAACTCTGTTAGTGATACTGAAAGACTTCAGAATATAAAACTGCAGTATCGAATAAAAATGTGATAGCTGGAAACCTGAACTAATGACTTTAAGGTGCAAACTATCCCAGCTAGTTTTACTTGTAATAAATCTAGTTTGATATGATAATGAACAACTTCTAATTCCCCATCCTTCAACTTCACATCACTCCTCCTCCTCCTCCAGAAACAACTGGCAAGCAAAATACATTTCTTCTCTTGCCCTGATGTTTGAAACAGGCACACTGGTTTTTTGCTTGTGTTTGAGCTGTTTCCTGGTGTCAGTGATACCCAAGCCACTTTGATCACAGCAACATCCTACAAACTACAACTGTTCCCACCCCAGCTGAAGGTACGGAATTTTGCTGTGGTATTAAAGTCTACTGCACATTGAAAACATGAGAGAAGGATCCATTTTTAGAACTCATTGTTAAAGCAAGCAGCTAAAAGATATTGTATCAACTGCTTTGTGCTTCGATGTTCTAAAAAAATAACAACTCCAGCGCTCTACTACTAAACGCATTGTAAGATCCTGCTGCATATTGTTTTGTTATGGGAGGGTTTGATAGAAAAGGAAGCGACAGCTCAGAAATCAATGTTTGCAACTTATTTTGACATATTGATGCACTTAAAATGCAACAACAATCTATTTCTAAAGTGGACAGAAAATTGCTCGACACTAAAAATGCTCCAAGTCAGTTATTTGCAAGTGTGCAACTATTTGCTGCAAACCTTTTTTTTTTTTTTTTTAACGTCAGAATAGTTAGTTCCATTATTTAATTATTAACTAAATAATCTAAGCTATTTTTCACTGACAAAAATCTGAACAGCACCTAGTAAGGAACAAGCAGCAACCAGGTACTTGAGAGCTTGTGCAGTTTGCTGGCTCCTTGGCTCCCTTCAGCACCTGGTTAAGGGCTCTGCATCTTGCTGCAGTATCTGCTGTCACAGCCACATGCAAGGTACAGGTTTCAGTAATTACTGTGTCTCCTATAAATAGCCAGTGCTAAATGTGAGAAGTGATTCCTCTTCTACAGCTACTTTTTAAGATACAAAGTAAGTATTGGACAGAATGGGACACCCACGTGACTACCTAAACCTTTACTTTTCCTAAGAATTCACAGAACTCTGTTTGATGTACACGGCAGAATTCAGGCAAAGACTTGATATGAGATAAATTCTGAAGCATTTTTACAAGTGGCCATGAGGGCAGGGAGATACTGACCTACACGTGGAAGAATTTGCTTTAGAACAGCAATGGAGCTTAGCTCCATCGAGGCCTGTTGAAGGCGGAGGGTGCACAGTGACTCCTGGGTGAACAGACCTTGAACTCTCAAGAAAGCATTGCCAAAGCGGGTCCTGGGGGAGAGGCATTGTTTTACAACCCTCTATAAGTCCATCAACAATTTCAAGCTCTGTTTTCATTGACATCAGAATTCGTTTACAAGCAGTCTGACATGCATAGTCTTCTGCTCTATCACAGCAATATAAACCTGTCAAAAAATTAAAAATAATCAATGATCAAGCATACAACAACCACCAAGATGCATGATGTAACAGCCCTCGGAGAAAAAGTCCTATAAGAAGGCTTTCCTCGCCCCGTCCCAGATAATCTCACAGAAAATTGCTGCTTTTAAATGCTAAGAGATTCAACTCTGGAAAAACACAACAGTGTTATGTGGAATCAAAAACATAAATAAAAATCAATAATGCACCTACAAACTAAAGTTATCATTTTATAAACTCATATAATCAAAATTATAATATAGAAATACATTAATACAATTTATAAAGACTCATACAATAACACATTTTATATAAAAAGTGCATACAATCCTCAAACATTTTCAGTATTTTTCACAACTTTCAGCAAAGAAGAATTTTTTATACTTACTATCTGTAGGATTTCTCATTGGATATGACTGTGTATAGTTGTTAACACAGTGTATAAGCTGAGGGCTAATAGATGCACAGTAATTTTCAACTGCTTTAATTTGTGAAGGACCAGGAGAAGAGTCTGTCCGAAAAATTGCTTGACAATATTCCCGACAGTTTGTGTGATGACCTGCATAACTGCAACAGAGTGACCCCACTGGGGAAACAAACAAACAACAGAAAATCTATGGGTTCCCAAACAGAGAAACGAAGAAATGAGCCATGTCTGTACCACAATGATGCTCAAGGTATTACTGTGGAAAAAGAAAGGAAGAAATTCTTCTATGCTCTATTAAAATAATCTCCATCTACAGAATGAGTAGGAGGATCTGTAATTAGCCAAATTACATTTTTTGTTTGGCTGGAGAAAAAAGTCCCTACAGCCATCCTGAACTCAAGTTCAAGACACAAGCAAGACAGCTGAATTTTATCATCAGCTATTTTGTTCTTATTTAGGGTAGCCAGACAGAATTATTAGACAAGTATTATTAGTAAACAAACAAATAGAGTAGAATCCTAAAACTCATTCAAAAAAATACACAGATGGCATCATGTTTCACCCATTTTTCATATTTTATTAAATACACAGTTCTTGAGGAATATTTTTACTAGAATTAATTCTGAGATGCTGATTTCATTTTATATAGACAGACATTGGGCACAAAACACTTGCATGATGCAAGACTTTATCCAGGCATTTAATTTTCTTACTTAACACTAATCAAATAAACAAAGCAGAAGGAAAAGATGAGCTTCTAGGTTATCATCAAAATAGAATAGAAAAAACAAATACAGATGAACAAATTAAAAACTAATATAAATTATACGAGTTGCCAAATCCCCTTATCACTGAGCAAGAAAATTCACTCTTGTGGTTTGTCCTATGGAACTGAATCCATGTGATCTGTGTATATGTACACCCACAGAATGCTTACATTTTAGAGATAAAAGCAAAGAACGATATAAAAGGAAAACAAAAAAGACAAGCTATTCATTACATACTTACTTTCATTTCTGTTAATACAACTAAAGAGAGCATTCTGAAATCAAAACAAAAAGAGTGTTACAAGCCAGAAAACTTCAAATAAATATTTGTGTCCGTTCATTTCTTCTAATGAGCTAGTAAGTCTAACTTGGTTATTATTTGTTCCAATTAGATTGGATTAAAACAAGAATACTATACAAAACCACCGAATGTAGCAAATTAAAAGATTAGAGGTCACCTGAGTTCTGTGTGCACTTGTACCAAAACAGACAAATATTCAAGCGAGCAAATAGGAAGACTTCCCTGGAATAACTTAGAAACAGCATGCTATAATAGGATGTCCCAAAATGTCATGTGTTTTTTTTTTAATGGCAGTAATTTTAGAGATTCTATGTGAAAAAAAGTCTGCACAGACGCAAATCTAAAATCTCAACTCAACAGCAATACACTTTGAAAGCTAAAGCATGCCACCAGCTCACTCAGACAGCAGCCAAAAGGTACAGCTGGGGGTACACAACATGCCAAGTGACAGAAGGGAAACGTACACCCTGCTGTTCTGTTTCAGAGGACTCTTAACGCACAGAGCGATCACAGAATGGTTTGTGTAGGAAGGGACCTTCCAAGGCCATCCAGCCCAGCCCCCCTGCCATGGGCAGGAACACCTTCAGCTGGATCGGGATGCTCAGAGCCCCGGCCAGGCTGGCCTTGGACGTTCCCAGGGATGGAGCACCCACAGCCTCTCTGGGCAACCTGTGCCACTGCCCCACCACACTCATCATCAAGGATTTCCTCCTCACATCCAGTCCGAATCTGCCGCCTTCTAGTTTAAAGCCATTCCCCCTTGTCCTATCGCTACAGCCCCTGCTAAAGTCTGTCCCGTCTCTCCTGTGAGCCCCCGTTACATGCTGGAAGGCTGCAGTGAGTGTCCCCAGAGCCTTCTCTTCCCCAGGCTGAGCCACCCCAGCTCTCCCAGCCTTCCCTCACGGCAGAGCTGCTGCAGCCCTCGGAGCATTTCTGTGCCTCCTCTGGACCCGCTACGACAGGTCCATGTCTGTCCTGTGCTGGGGCCTCCGCACTGCAGGGGGTCTCACCCGGGCAGAGGGGCACAGCCCCCTCCCTCAAGACTACTGAACTCTTGCCCAAAGCAACCATGGCCTCCCTCACACTGAAAAAGCACATTCCTTCTTAAAAAAATAGATATAAGCATATAAGCTTTCTGGAACTCTGTGAAAAGGTGAAGTCACGAGGCTGAAATTCCAAAAGGTAGTAGCCAGTTATCAAAGACTTTAAAATCACGGTTGTGAAAAAGAAGAGACATCTGAACCTTTTTCCACACCTGACCTCCAAACTTGTCAAAACAGCCATGATGAAAAGTGATCAAATATATTAACATAGTGACAAAACACAATCCTCATCTGCCTGAAGTTCCTGATCTCCGTAATTTCCCCTACCCCCACCATTAAATAAATCTGTATTTTACACAGCATATAGAGAAGAAATCAGAAATGCCATCATACTGATCCATGAACATAATGTGGGATTAAAATCTTGCTTCAGTACAGCAAAGTATCACGTGTGCTACTACCTCCACCTAAGGAAAGGAGGAGACCCCAAGACGCAGCCCCAACCCAAGCTCCGCAGCTCGCCGCATCCACCCGCGCTGGTCACCAGCTCTTACTGCCCTGCAGAGCAGTGGGTATCCCCAACAACCTGCCTGGTATTTTTGTGAAAATTTGTACTGCTGCAAACAGATGGAAGTGTTACATTTTTAAAGTAAAGAAAATATAAATGCACTAGGAATCACCTTGAGGTTTTAATGTTCTTTTTGTCTGATTGTTTGGTGTTGTCCTGGTCTAACCCTGGCCGGCAGCTGCGTACTGCACAGCCGCTCATTCACCCCCTGCAGCGGGATGGGGAGGAGACGCAGGAAAAAGGAAAAACTTCTGTGTTGTAAACATTGCGTTTGCATCTCTGCTAGGCAGCTTCAGTACACAGCTCACACCTCCTGCACCCTTCCCTGACCTTCAGAGGCATTGCAAAGCCTGACACCAGGACCAGCAAGCATTAGAGTCCCAAATTCGTATCCCACGGGAGTGCTATGCACTGAGCACAAGCATTCCACCAGAGAACCAGAGAATTCTACAATCCCACTTCCCCTTGTTATTAATTTTTTCCCTCATGCAAGTTTTGTAAGTGCCCAAGTAAAGCGTGATTCTTTTAAAAATGTTTTTCTTCATTTTCATGGCTATCTTTATCCTCTTTTCTGGTGTTCATTTAAGAGCAAGCACTTCAGAACACAGATTCTCCCTCTGTGTGAATTACCATTCAAACGAATTACCACTCCTGCAGAGGCGGTTCTGATGAAAACCTGAAGAGCCAAAAGAATTATTTACTGTACCAGAAGATGGAAGACTCACATTTTAACTTAGATTTAAAAAGCTCAAGCCTTGAAGTTTCAGTTTCTATCATGCCATTAATGATTTTATTTTACGCTTTAATTTAAATCACAAGTTCCAACTTGCCAGTTAACTCTTTATGCCATGTAAATCATAGCGCCACAATCCTGTCTTCTACAGTTTCACAATTATATCATTTGGATAATATATTTCTGGATAGTGAAATATGTTAACAGTCAAAAGCAAGATTTAAGAGGACAGTTCCATTTACTGTTGTGAGCAGCATCACTTTCTTCTATTTAGTCTGAAATTACTTTAAACCATGGGTAAACCACGGCACTTGTGGCACTGAAACAATGACCCTAGGAGAATGAACACAAATCTAACTTGAAAAATGTTAGTCTGTTCTCCATGAATGCCAGCTACTTATAATTTTAGTGATCATGAATCAAAGCACAGGTCTACTGAGAACACCTCACACAAAAATTACATGTTTGCCTTACAAAAAACAAGGTCCAAAACCTCACGGAGTAACAATTCAGACATTTTGTTCTCATTCTTCTAATATCCTCTATGAAATTGTAGATCTTTTATCCCAAGGGCACAGATCCTGCATAATTTCTCTGAGACTGAGAAGGAATTTGCAGCAGCATTCCTCATCCCAGCAGCAAGTTTTCATCTGATTCACTTTAGATTTTCCCTCTTTACTACCCACAAAGCAAATCCTGTCACCCCTTCATCTGTGTAACAGGGATGAGGGACCAGAGAACTCATGAAAACAGAACATGTAGACAGAATCACTATCCCGTATCTGTAAAGAACAGATTTATACTGTTGACTAAAGGCTCATGTCATTTTTATAGCACCATACATCCTTCTCAATGAGTTCCAACAAATGGTTATCAGAAAGTCACTGTTTCAACGCAGCCACCTGGTTTCTTTGGGACCTTCCATGTATGAAACGAGAAACAACTGTCAGATAGGAACTGCCATATAAACATCGCTCTGACCCAAAACTGACTGTCTTCAGAAGCTGCTGAAATTAAGACTTCTCCACACCCACTCTGTACCACGCACTGGAACATGGCAAGCAAACCCACCAGGCAGAAAGCATCACTGTAACTATTAATGCTCAGGGATAGCAGGGGCTCCTGGAAAGGCTGAGGTCTGTCTGTCGGTTACACATAAGTACTTGACCTACTGTTAGCACAAACAATACTTAGAATCATGGTGTAATGCTGCTATAAACTCAGCTAGAAATTGCCATGTTATTTAGAAGTTTAATGTTAACACAGAAAGTTATTACAAAGCAGTTCAGAGATAACAGTGTCACCAGCCCTGTTAGCTTAGATTGCAGTTTGTAACCGCACAAAACCAGGAGAACGTTCAGAGGGTTATGGTGTCTACCAACATTCCTCCTCTAAAGGAGGACTCAAGCTGAGACAAAATCATCTTACAGCAATTTTACACACCAATTTTAAACAGGCAGGATGCCCGAACCAGGTAAGAAACCTTATTCTTTCTGTGCTTTGAAACTATAGTTCCACAGACCACTGAATCACCACAATAATGCTTCTGTGTCTGTTAAGAGCAGGTGGTCTTCTCTTTTTCACCTTGTTTTCAACTCTCTCTCCCTGTTCCCAGTTGTGTAGTCTTGTGTATGCCTTTACACCAGCTCTGGCACTAATTGTCTTCTCAGGGCCTGAGTTTTCTCAGTAACCCTGCTGAGAACTCCTTTTTCTCATCTCCTAGGAATTTAAAACGGTGATTTCAACAGGTGTAACACTAAGTTAGAACAGAACAGAATAATCTTTGAAGTATCACCTTTTAGGTGGACCTGCCAGAAGCCAGAGGCAGAGTAAGATAAGGAGCGGTATATTGGTCAGGTTAGCTATGGGAGGGAATCTGTGGCAGAAGGGCAGTTGCAGGAAGGCACAGAAAGCACAACAGCCGCCTGGAGTTGTGACAGCAACTCGCTGCGTCCCATGAACCTGCAGCACCTGTAGCCACCACAGAACACAGTGCTAGCGAGGGGCTGACTGATCTTTGTGTAGCTCTGGGTAACTGCTCGCTTTCCAAAAAGTACAGGTACACATGTGGGGAGCATAGCTACACAGATGTAAGAGAATCTTAAAAAAAATAAAATTAATGTGTAGCCACCTGCTCATAAATCAAGCCGATAACCGCATTAAAGAGTCTGTCTGATTTCAGTTACTAATCTTAACTTCATTACAGAACACAGGGTTAATGCCCATCTCCAGTACAGCAGCACTCATATTTAAGAAATCAGCAGCTTTTTGACCCACTCAAGCGTCCTTCTGAATCTGCTAGGGCACTGGCAGAAAAGAAAGAGAAAACAAAGCAAAAGATAAACCAGAGATATAGGCAAGGAAAAACAAAACCAAACAAATCCCATAAAAAACAGAAGAGCAGAAATTGATGTTCTCTTTAAAGGAAGAACTAAATCATCAAAATCTGGGAAAATGAGGATTAAAAGGCAATACTGTCTACACACACAGAGTCTGATAGGCCATTTTCAGCTTGTGAATAAACATGTTAAGTGAGCAAAGATGGCAATATTTGAATTTATAAAATACAAACATGATGATATTTTACTTATGCATTAATCTAATCTTTCAGACTCTTTTTTTTAAAACTAAATGTTGCTGGAATTGGTGATTAAAGCCAATATGACTATACACAGAAGGAATGGAAAGCGGCAGGCAGACACAGGCAACACAACTGTGTGTGCCTTCAAGAAAACAGTCACAAAGATCTTTTGATGTTACGGAAATTGAAAAAGGCAACTGAAGTTTATCCAGCACAAACATTGTCCAGTGTTCTTCATCAGAAGCTCCCTGAAGAAAGATTTTAGCCAGTACTGCAGGACCTAACTGGTTTCGCTCTTTTTGGAGCTCATCAGCTGCAGGTAACGGCTCAAAACCCAAAATGCATGCACACAAACAGAGCAGAACATTTGCTAAAGGAAGAAGTCTTCTGCATTAGAAGGCATGCTTGTGTATTACAAGCGCATTTTCTCTAAACGGCCACCGCCTGCACCTTGAATGAAAAGCGACAGTGAAGCTGTTCTTTCACACCAGAAATTAAGAGCATTTTGCTAAAAAATCAATTATTTTCCTTCCTAAAAATTATCATGATATCAGTATTCTGCTAGCTCTGGCAGAAAAATAAGTTTAGTACTGTTGTCTTGGGCAACCTAACCCTGTCAAATACTTGAATATAGGTCCTATCCAATTAAGGCCATCTTAATTTAGAAGCATTACATATAGTTAACAAATACACTAGGAAACAAAATGCTTCACTCCTTGCAATGAAAGTCCTGTTAATCTCTCCTTGAGTTCATTTAATCTTCCAATTTATCAACAGAAGATAAAGTCAGAAGGTAACATACTAAGGTTTAGTGGAATCAGCTGAAGTTTCAAATGATGGTGCACATCTGTTAAAAACTTTAAAAACTTGCAGTAATTAACAAGTAAGGCCAAGATTTTCCTCAATTATGTAAACCAGTAAAGAAGTGGGAACACTTGCACAGTAAGGTAGAACAAAATCACTGGAACTTAAATTCCGGCAGGATTGCTGAGTATTCTACCAGCTTTCTTTGAACAGAATAGAATTGAGACAAAAAGCACCAGCAGGCAAGATGAAAAAAATCCTGGCTACAACGTGGTCAGAGTCCACCCTGAATTTCTTTAGTAGTACTTCCACAGGCCACACATGGCCACGTGCCTTAGAGTTCACTAAAACTGTTTTGGAACCTTCTCCTAAACGATGGCCTAAACAGCTCCTTGAGTTATAATCTATTGCCTCCAAATAATCTGCACAAACAATTAGATAAGAAGTAAAAACTGCTGGCTGCATTTTTCAGAAGGGGTAACTAGTAGCCAGCACTCACTAAAACCTCAGCACAAAGCAGGATCATAAGACCCTAGGAGATAAACCAAGCCAGTACGGTAGCACAGCGCATATTTCTCTGAATCCCTACTGCAGCACTGGAAGCTGCAGGCACTGCATCTGAAGTTTCAGTTTTTAAAAACTGTAAGCAAACAAAGTCAGATTAAGCTAAAAAGTGTTCAAATCTGAGAGAGCAAAAATACCTTTGAACAGCCCCGAGACATCAGATGGCTTTACTACTGTGTGTCAAAAACAGTTTTAAGAGCAGAAGCTAAATAACTGGCAGATGTTACTAGTGCTCTGCTGCAGCAAAGCTCCCATAATACCAGTTAACTACAGAAGTCTGAATGTCTTTCTTAGTACATGAAATAAGACCTGGAGTTCTTAATGTGCAGAGAGGTGAACTCACAGAATACAGTGCAGAGGCTCAAGAGCTGCAATCTGACAGAAATGTTAGTAATACACTTTCCATGCACAGAAAAAAGAAGTGTGACCTTAAATGCAATAATAAAGCCTTTACAGCTTACTTCAAGCTTTATAAACTACTTTCAGTTACTCCTCCAAGCATGTAATCCATGTGTTCTTTTCAAAGAATGAACCTCAACTTTACACAAAACTTTTTAAAATAGGAAAATCAGAAAATCCTACATACAATCCATTCTCCACTTCTTTTTTTCTTCTTCCTTTGACTATTACCTACCTTCTTTTTAGAGGAAGATGAACAGGACAGCAGAAAGCTGGAAGAAGTAGTGAAAGATAAAGAGTTGAGACACATAGAACTAGAGAAAAATGAAGATGACAAAATGAGTATCTGAGAAGCAGATGGGGAAAAAGGACTACCAGAATAAAATCTTTTGGAAGAAGGCAAATAAAGTACGTTTCAGTGATACTCAAAAATACTCAGCAAGTTATGTTAAATTTTTAAATTTCTGTATGCAATGGTACTTGAAAATAAAAGTTTAAGAGGATACACAATCTTCAATGCACTGGTCAAAACCGAATAGTTTATGACAATATAAATAATTTCTAAAATGTGTAAAATTTCCAGATTAGAGGAATCACAAGCTTCATAAATATTTACAGTAACAGTAATTCAGAAACATATGCTCAGCAGAAAAAGCATTTTCAATTAGTCTTGTTAAAAGCTGACACATCAACGCTAAAGTTATTCTCCTACTGTACAACCTGAGACACCGCTTAGCAACTTCAAACTTGGTCACACCTCCTGCTTGGGGTTTGGGGGAGGGGGTTTCACTGCCTGAATCCTCTGCCCTGCCCTCAAAGACTTACCTCATTCTTCATGCTCACTAATTTAGTGGGAAGCTGAAAGGTAACTCCTGAAGTTGCCTCCCTAATCTCAAAAGATTACAGAGAAGTACTATGCACAGTTCAGTAAATTATTTTAAGAAGCTTGGGAAAATCCTCCTGGGAATCCTTATATGAATATGTAAGCAAGCTACGAAAGTTGGTGAGCTATGAGAGTGTTCACAAAAAGGTATTACATACTTTCATATTCTTAATTCAGCTAGGTTTTACTTACATGTCATATACTTATATATTCAATGCCTCAATAACAGGCTTGAGAGCTGATAAACAATCACTATGATCTATATTGTAAATTAGTTTTCAAATTGTATGTCATTTTTAGTGAATGAAGCATGAACTCTTAAAACACAATGCCAAACACAGAACATATGACATTGAATGTATGCAAATCACAGCCTGCTCCTGATCTTCTCTCACATCTTTCAGTTTAAACTAACCACTTCCTCAACTTCTTCCCCAGCCGATCCAACCAAATACAAAGTATGGTACCAGTCACAGACACAGAAGCTACTCACAGACTACAGAAGGAACAGGGCACATTCACCAAGGTAGCAAGAAAAAAAATTGTTTTTAAAAAAAGGAGAAAGAATGACTAGGGTGTGAAAAAGCACAGGTTCCCTCCAGAAGTATTTTTTGGAATCTCCTAACTTAGGGAAAACTTCCTGGACTTGTATATAACCAATGGTCTCAAGAGCATTATAAGTGCTATTTCTCATGAGTACCTGTAAGCCTAGACACATAGGAAAAACCACTGTCATACAAAATTCTGTAATAACTAACAATCTACTATGTCATAATTAATTTCTGTCCCTAACACAGTATCTGTATCTACTACTCCTAGTGCTCATTAAAAAAGTTCTCTTTCCTTCTTCACCTGCCAGAAGACTGATTCCTTCTTCCATCATTTTTCAACCTCTCATTCTCTTTTAGTGTTGCCCAGGCAGGAAGAGTTAAGGTTTTCTGTACATTCACAGCAAGATCACTCTTGAGTAAGAGGGACCCACTGCAAAATTCCAGAAAAAAACTGGAAAAACACAATCTAGAAAAACTAAATAAGATGACCATCACCATTTCGTAGTCATTCTTTAATCTCTTACCTTTCCTCTCCCGTTCTCCTTCAACCCATATTGGCCAACTTCCTATAGCAATGCAGAAATTCAGAAAAAAAGAAGGAAACAGACCAGCATAGTAGAGGAGAAGCTTACAGATGCTGACAGTATAGCATATCAGAGCGTGAGAGGAGACAGAACTACTTAAAATGAAATTTCATTTTTAGACAACAAGCTATGGTAACTACAACAGTCAAGGGTCTAGGAAAATATTCCGTAGATCGTTTAGATAAATGGACAGGGTGGGGGAGGAATTTTATGTTTTCTGGAAAAACAGGAAACCTGCTACGCTTCTGCCCAAATCAAGAGAACACAGAATTGCCTGATATCCTAAACTGTTGATTATGAGCAGAATTTATGCAGGACTACCTAACTCAGGGTAGGAGGAAATGAGATGAAAGGTGGGGATGAGGAATCTGGCTTTTAATTAAGAAACAGATTGAAAAAAAGGAAGTCCTAGCAGAGCAACATTTCTACAAATTGCGTTAAAAATAATACAGGTAAAGGCAGATTTCTGAGAACTTCCTGATGATTAAGAGCATAACAGTAAAAATAATTGCAAGCATTAACAGTATCACTGATGCTACAAAAAATTATTAATTTGAAATTATTTAAATTAGGATAGAATACTTAAAAGTTTATTCTTTCCTGAGTTTATTTCTTTAGGTCATTTTTAAGCTGACTCTCCCACTAAAGAAGCTGAAAGGTTTCTGACGGAACAAATTCTCAAAATGAATGTCAACTTTCATCAGAACTCCTATGAAACAAATGTTTTTGGAATCCATGTCTCCATTTTGAAAGCTGCATCTTTTTCATTCAAATTAAGATATATGCAAATCTAAAAAAAGGTCTTTTTTACAGACAACTATACTTCCACCAAAACTGTAGAGAGAGGTAAGCTACATTTGGATGAAAATGAGTATATCCAGAAATATGACTATAAGGAGACTGGACTTTCGCTTTTCTACAGGATATCTTTCACAGAATTTATGAAATAGCTGATTTTTAGTAAGATGTATCCAGACACATATACACATACACACATACCTCATATTCCTTCCTGCAGACCTTTAAGACATCAGTCTTTGCAGAAGCCTGAAAGACAAATAATTTTCTCCATTTTAAGTAGAAGACAATAAAATCATATTGCAAAATAAAGACAATTCTACCTTTATACTAACTGTGATAATCATGGATTCATGATCTATTTAAATGGTCCTTTTTACATGCAAAACTTTAAGAAAAAAGCAGAAACCATGACTGCCCATACTACATTTAATTAAAAAACAAACCCTTGTTTTTCTGCACCAAGTTCATTGATACTGGAAGTACACAAAGCAACTTTGTTTTCATAAGGTCTACCAGATAGAGCAGAATACAAGAAATTTATTTAGGAAATGGAAGAACTTGAGCGTAAAAATCTCATCCTGCATGCTCAGTACCACTTACGTCCCTTTCTCCCTTCTCCGCCCTCTTGTGCACAGTCTTGCAGTTCCTATTGTCAAAGCGAGTTGCACATACTCTCCCTTCAAACTGCAGATCAGTTTTTTTCTGCAGAGCAACTCTTGCTCCCTTTTCACATAACTGATACTCTGAGTTAATTACTATTATTACTACTAACATCAGCTATTCTCCTCTGTAGTAATTTAAAATACCAGGGTAAAGTCTGACCTTGGACCTATCATTTCACCACCTTCAAAATGCCTCCAAACCCCCCTCGAGTTCCAAAAATCAAAATTAATTCCTAACATTTCCCATTATCCCGAAATTTTGGCAAGAATCTATATTTTAGTTTAAATGAAAATAATATGAAATGTATCAACCCAAGTGGGCTGAAGTACAAACTACAGCAAGGATTCTGAGACAGCAGTGTGCAATCGGACAATACAGCACCTGATTCTGAGAACAATGAGAAATGATTCATAGGACACTGCAATAAACAGAATTAGTTTTATCAAGTCTGCAAAAATAAAACATTAGGATAAATTTGAAAATTTTGCTAAAAAATACATTTAGGAACAGATATGTGTATCTTCTTTTCAGAAGATGCAAAGTACCCAGTTTGTTTACTTGCTCCTCATCTCTTCCACACTACTCAGTTTGTGTACTTACTGCTCATCTCTTGTCAAACAGTTTAAACTACATGTTTTTAGGTGAAGGTAGCATCTTTTGGTGTTTTTTTGCATGACAATTTGCAGTAAGCTGCTGGTCCAAGTATGTCTGTGCTCCAGAACAGAGTCACAAGGATGATGATAAATATATGCTCTTTGACTGTGAAGATGTTTTTAAGGTCACAAGTATGTGTTTGGGAAAAAAAATAAAACCACAAAATGCTTCACAGATTTTTAATAAAAAGGCCATTGCTAAACTTACGTACTATGCTTATAACTGTCACTTGACAAAACCCAGTGATACAGTTAACACCAAAACCAATTTTCATCCACCTGATGAATAAAAACCTTTTTGAAGAGGCATAAAAATCTATTTTGTGGTTACAACCCTATCTTGCATCACTAACATTACACCGCAAAAAAAGGAGAGCTTAGTAACAGCCACATGTTGCCTTCCACTCAGCACTGTTGTTCTAAAATAACAACTTTTATGTAGAGATTGTGACAAAAAAAAAAAAAAAAATCAAGAAATTAAGTTTAGTATAACCAAAAAGAGCTTCAGGATCTTTATGGATTCAATCAGTTACTATGAAGTAGTAGGAAGGCACGGTACCCCCCTAAGGTCTTAAAACGCCTTCGTCAGGCTCACGGAACCACAGCAAGCTGCCTAGTCCTACAGCACAGCTGAAAATACATACCCCAGAAATCCTCCCGCGCCCCCAAACCCACGATTTTTTTTTGTTTTTAACTAGGTGTTCATCTCAGTAGACTTGAACTTTCACTTTTTTGCTGAAAATTAACTTTAAAAACATAAATTTTTTCATGTTTTGGAATTCTGTTGCTGACATTTATCACCAGTAGTACCTTCTGGGAAGTACCTAGGCTTATTTTGCAATTTTGAAAGGAATTTATGAGGTAATTTGATTTTGACATAAAAAATGCATTAAGCCTGAAGTTCACAAATGCTAATACATAAATGAATTCAACATGAATTTTTTATTAACCACAGAAAAACAATTAGAAGGCCTTACCTGTTTACATGCTTGGCGACATTCCACAGTAATAGCTAGCTCACAGCAACCTAATCCAACCCACCCATCAGACTTCTTCAAAACTCCTTTGAAAATAAATGACAGTACACATTACATTTGAAAGAGAAACTATGCCATCATTTTCCCTTCCCTCCCCACAAGTCAATTCCTTTTCAGATTTGATAATCCCATTCTCATTCAAGAAGGCCATTTACAGATTCCATTTTTATTGGAATTTATGAAGTCATTCCAAACCAACTTTAAGCAAGGAAAGAGCAAGTCTGTACCTTGAAAAATACTGAACTTGGCAATTATAAAGTACTTTCTATACACTGAGTTTAAACATGCTTTACGCACACTATTTTATATGTTCACTGGAAGTTACCAGAGTTTGATAATTTGATTTATCTAATCTGAAATATAAGCCAACAGAGAAAGACCTCATTAAAATTAACACTGCCTCCTACAGACACATCCTCATGTTGGTTTCAATATCATAATTTTCTACCAACCAAATGCAAAATGTGTTTCTTACTTTTTCTTCAAGCTCCCTGTACTGGTTTTGCTCAGGATGGAGTTAAACTTCTCCACAGTGGCTGCTGTGGGGCTGTGGTTTGCTCTGTGCTGGGAACAGCGCTGATAACACAGGGATGTTCTCGTTATTGCTGGGTGGTGCTTACCCTGAGCCAAGGGCTCCTCTGCTCCCCACCCGCCCCACCGCGAGCAGCTGGGGGGCACCGGGCGCTGGGAGGGGGCACGGCCGGGACAGCTGCCCCCCCTGACCGAGGGGTGTCCCAGGCCATGCGCCCTCATGCTCAGCATGTACAGCTGGGGGGGGGGGGGCGGGGAGGTGGTTGGCAGGGGCTGCCAAGGCTTGGGGACTGGCTGGCCAGCAGGCAGCTGGTGGCAAGTAATTGTTTTCTTTTGTGTCATCTGTTTTTCTTTTTATTTCTCGCTTTTTTTTGTTTGTTTTGTTTTTTTCTTCCATTATTTAATTACAAACTGTCTTTATCTCAACCCGCAGGTCTTCTCACTTCTACCCTTCTTGTTCCCCTGCCTCTACCCCACTGGCAGGGGAGCGATCACTGCCCACCAGGGTTAACCATGACACTACTTGAGTAGTTTATCCCCCCCAATTATCTTCAATAAAAGTTTCCCATGTCCCTGTTCCTCTTTTTCCATTTATTTCACTATTCCCATTATCCTCATTTCTTACCATAAAGTTACACAGAAAAGCAAACTGCTGCCATAATTTGTTCCACCCTCTTGATCTATTCACAAAAACAGATTTTCTGATGTTCTCAAGACATCAGAAATCAAGTAAAAGAAGAATGCGTTCCTGTATCGATTTCTCACATAACTTCAAAGATAGAAATGATTAAAGGGAAGGTTTAACCTATGCAGCTGCCCAGCAGCTGTGGGAAATTCATTACACCTTTTTCTTATCCAGCTCAAATGAACCGCTCATTTTTTGTCATGAATATTATAAAAATAAAGCAGTATTTTAGGACACGCACAAATTATATCCTTTATGTAGAAAAAAAGAAGTATGAAGTAAAATACTCAACCACTTAATTTAAGAAAATGCTCTTAAGCCTAGTAGAAATGCCTATTCAGAAAAGTCACATGGGATGTCCAGCTTTAAAAAAAGGGACATGAAAGAGCTAGGAGTGAAACCCGTAAGCTTAAATGCAAATGCTAAGAAAATACTGGAAATAAGGTCATTAGAAATCATTGCAATCAATGGAAAAAAATCACAAGTAGGTATTGATCATGAACAAAACTGCCTTTAAAATACACTTTGTCATCTTTACAAGCACAGGTGGCATAGAAAGTCTTACTAGTATCAGCCTTTCACAACATTCTGATGGGCAAATTAAGAAAACACACCAACACTGAATTTGTACTGGAGATGGAGGAGAAAAATCTTCACCTAAATTAACATATTTCCCCAGAAAATTACAATATTAATTACATTTATTAAAAGGCAAGTCAAAACCTTACTGCTTGACACAAGGTAGCAGGATGGCGCAGCAGGTGGAGGGAGCAGCGAGGCAAGGTGAAGAGCAGCTTCCCACGCAGCCTGCAGCCTGCCAGCGTGACATGGCCACATGTCGCCTGAACGGTCCAGACTTGGAGGCACTGCAGGCCAGCCAGGTACTGGTCTTCTTGGAGACTGTCCAAATCCTCTTTACATCTATTCAGAGTATTGGCTCACCTCTCCAACTCAAACTAATTCAAAGCAGCTGTGAAGGCCACGAACAACTGCAAATTCAGCTCACTTTCTACTCCCATAATTGGGGTATGGAATCAGTTTTTCAGAGACTGAGCATCTTTTTGAAAGCACCAAAGAGACGGCTGTTGTATAACAATCAATAGTTTGTAATCGATGTTCAAAAATTCAGCATCTGATGCACAGTTTAAAACTAATTCCAAAAGTAAATGCACGTCTGCATGGAAGTCATGCACATACGTTTAACTATGTATGTACAGTTAATTGCCAATCAACTACTCACTACATCCTATTTCAGGTCTAGCTCTTGTTTCTGCGTCACTTTCATATGTGAAGCTATACAGAGACTCAATCAGAACAGTAACATTTGGTAGAATATTTATTACAAGGATTGATATTGTAATGTGTAAGCAATCTAAAAAACATAAAATATCATGTGCAATATGAAAACAAGATTTCTGCAATAAACAGCTACATCCAGGAGAAACACATGATAAATACAGCTGTACAGCTTTGGGGGCAATGTCGCCACTCAATAGGCACCAGTGATTCCAGCATCTGTTGATTTTGTGCAATACAGAGTCTGATTTTCAGGCATACTTTTACTGGAACTAAACTGTGCTAAAAGAATGAAGCAAGCTACAAATACATGCCAAATTAGGAGTGCTGATAAGTTTCAGCCATATTATTTTCTTAGCAAGTGGCCCTCTTCCCAGGTTATTTACGAGAAGCAGACAAGCTTATGGAGAAAAAACTGATGTCACATCCTCAAAAAAACTGAACCGCAGTTTGAATACAGCAAACTTGTAAATTCATTTTCCAGCCAAGGTAATTAAAGCACATGTATTTCTAGATGAAAATACACCTTCAGTGCACAACTAACTGATTGGCGTCCATTGTTCTGATTATTCACCAAATTAACTGATCTAAGTATGATATAGATCCCTGAACTATAAAAAAAAAATCATCTAGTTGCATAACACAGGCTCTTGTCCCACATCTCCAGAAAGTTTCCAGAAGCCACATCCCATTAGTGAGATGATTAACAACACGCACACACTTTTCACCCTTATATTTTACTGTGGTCTCCACAAGAGTACTGAAGTCAGAAACAGATATAAGAAGTTGCATAAACGTGAAAAATGAGAATGTCACCTCTAAAACATTTATTTTGTGATGAGACAAACATTCTACATTCTGAAAATGTCTGAGAAATGCTGAATCACTGTGATCCTGAGGAAACTGGGGAGGAAAACAAAAAGGAAGATGGAAAAAAAAACATTAAAAAACAACTAGGTGGAAAAAAACCCATTAAAAAACAACTAGGTTTCTCATGTTCAAGAGCTGTATGTGTCAAGAAGGGTGCAAGAAAGCCCAAGTCAGAAGTTTCTTGTCTCTTTGAAGTTTTCCACAGTCTGCTTGCAGAAAATGATAAAGCTTAAGATTGGAACATAGTTATCATCTGGAATTATAGGTTGCTGGGTTTGCTCTCTGTCCCCCCCATCCCCAGCTGGGGGTCCCTCAAGCATCTTTAATAAGCAGTTTCTTGAAGAGTATTATGGGTGCGTGGTCATAAACTTTAATTTCCTAGACAAGTCCCAAAAAATAATGCATGTTCTGTAGGCCTACTGTATTTAATAAACAAACACTGAAAAATTAATGATACTTGTTTTCAGAAAACATGGAAAAATAATTTTCTTTCAGAGAATACTTACATTCCTGAATACCTAGTCTTAAGTAGTTAAGGCTTACAACACTGCCTTGGCAAAAACAATAAATAAAGACTTAACAGTGTTTTGTGAGGATGAGACATAAAAGAAAGTTAATAGAAGACCATCATAATGGGTTTAAGGAAGTGGAAACAAATGTGAAATAGAACGGTAGCTCAAGCGGTAGCTGTGAGAACATTAACATTTTAAGGTAGCTACTGCGATGACGTTACAATCAAACTTGTAGTGAATCAAACCATTTCAAAATTTTAACACAGATCAGTAATGCCAAGTTGCTGTGGGGAAGGAATGGAAGAAAAGAAAACACAAAATATAATGAAAATACACAAAAAGCACATAATTCGCTGCTTGATACATCCAAGTCATTTGGGACTCTGCCTTATATGTTGTGTTATGATAAAATGCCATTGAAACCCATATGCAAAACAGGTTTCCGCCTGCATTCTTAACTAAATTGCCAGGCATGTCATAGAGCCGTTAAGAAAGAAAGAAACTACCAAAGTCTGTTTATCCAGTCAATATCCTGCAGCTGTCCATGACAACGCTGGTGTTGGGAGGGCTGTATACAGTTTCATCAGTGTGTGCGCATCTGCACATGTGTGTATGAACACACTTTGTGGATGCTGTACTATGAAAAATCTGAGATGCTGATCCAGTAAAATCTCAGTTTGTGGCCCCATTCTAAATTGTTATGAAATACTTCCTGTACTGAGGGTAGGTGACGGGGAGAAAAATCAGAAAGAAAACCACAGAATCGCTGTGGTCAGAAGGAACCTCTGGAGATTGTTTAGTCCAACCTCCCTGCTCAAAGCAAGGTCAGCTAGAGCAAACTGCCTGGGACCATGCCCAATAAGGTTTTGAATACCTCCACAGATGGAGACTCCTAAACCTCTCTGAGCAACCTCTTCCACGGTTCAATGATACTTCGAGTAAAAAAGTTTTTTTTCTTATGTTTAAATGGAAGTTACTGTTATTCAATCAGTACTCACTGCCTCTTGGGATACCACTGAGATACCACATTTTGAGTTATCACTGGACAACACTGAGAAGGGCATGGCTCCATCTTCTTTACATGCTTCCATCAGATAATTAGACATCCATAAGATTCACCCCCATCAGCTTTCTCCTCTTGTCAATGGTAACAGGCTCTCTCAGCCTGTCCTCATAGATGTCCCAGCCCCTTATTCATCTTAAATGTCTCTTTGCTGGACTTGCTCCACTGTGTTCATAGCTTTCTTGTACTGAGACACTCAGAACTGGACACAGTATCCCTGATGCAGTCTCATCAATGCTGAGCAGAGGGGAAGGATCACCTCCCTTGACCTGCTGGCAACATTCTCCCTAATGCAGCCTGGGTGCTGTTGGCCTTTGCTGGGTCACATTCCACTCACTGTCCACCAGAATCCCCATGTATGTTTCTACAAAGCTGCTTTCCAGCTGGCCAGCCTCCTGTGTGCTGTGGAGCATGGGCCGTCACCAAGCACAGGACTTTGCATTTCTTTTTTTTTGGAACTTCATGAGGTTCCTGTCTGGCCACTTCTCCATCTTGCCAACATCCCTGAGTAGCAGCACAACTATCTGGTCTAGCAGCCTCTCCTCCCAGTTCTGTATCGCCTGAAAATACACTGAGGGTGCACCCTGTCCCATCATTAACGATGTTAAACAGGACTAGACCCAGCATCAGCCCCTGGAACACTGGCCTCCAGCTGGACTCTGTGCTGCTGATCGCAAACCTGTGAGCCCAACAGTTCAGTCAGTTTTCAGCCCACCTCCACTATCCACTTACCCAGCCCATGCCTCATCAGTTTGTCTATACAGATGTTATACAAAACAGTGCTGAAAGCCTTACTAAATTGAGACAGACAACGTCCAATGCTTTCCTATCATCTAACATGCCAGTCATCCCATCATGGAGGCTTACGGGGTTGGTTAAAGCACGATTTCCCCTTCATAAATCCATGCTGACTGTAACCAATCACCTTCTTGTCCATGACATGTCTGGAAACTGTTTGCAGGAGGATCTGCTCCATTACCTTCCCAGGGTTTGAGGTGAGACCGACCAGCCTGTAGCTCCCCAGGTCCTCCTTGCCCTTCCTACCTACAGGCAGGAGTGACATTCACTTTCTCCCAGTCCTCAGCATCCTCTCTCAACAACCATGACCTTTCAAACATTATTGAGAGTGACCTTGCAATGATGTTAGTCAGCGTGTAAGGCCATCCAGCAGGTCTCACAGACTGGTGTTCAGTTTGCTTAAATATTAGCTAACCTGATCCTCCTCCTTCACGCGCAGGTCTTCCTTGCTCTGGACTTTACTGCTGGTCTCAGGGATGTGGCATTCCTGAAGGCTTACCTTACCAGTAAAGACTGAGGCAAAAGCGGCCATGGCCTTTTCAGTGTCACCTGTCACCAGGTTTCCTGCCCATTCAGCACCAGGCTCTCGTTCCTGCTAGCCTTCCTTTTGCTGCTGATGCAGTTAAAGAAACAGGGGATCTTTCTGGCTGTCCTTCACACACCTCACCAGGATCAAGTCCTGATGGACTCTGACTTTTCTAACTCCATCACATATGTAACTGGAGCTTGGACAAGGTGATCCCTGAAAACCAACCAGCTCTCTTGTATCCCTCTTCTCTCCAGGGCCATATCCCATGGGATTCTTCCAAGCAGATTGCCTGTGCCCTTCTGTGTTGTCTCTTCAAAAGGTACCAGAGTGATTATAGTTGCCCATGAGCATCAGCACCTGTGAACACTAGACTTCTGCCAGTTGTACAAAGGTCGCCTCCTCTGCCACTGCTTCCTGATGCAGCAGCCTGCACCTGACACCCACAGCACCACCCAGGCTGGGCCACTCACTGACACGCTGGCATACCTGCACTACGCCACTCGCAGGCCCATGTGCTGCTCCCTGCCGGCTCATCATCAATCCCCAGGCAGAGCTCCACACGTGCCAGTTACACTCTTGCACAGAGGGCAGCTCCCCACCCCAACCCCCCCACCCCCACCCCCCCGCTTCCAGACCAGCCATTCCCGTACCTGCCCATCACAGCCCTCCCACGATGGGACCCTCCTGCCATGTCCCTGCAACCCCAATAACACTGCAGCCCTGTAACTGCCCACAGACTCTCATGCCTCCTGCTTGTCCCCAATGCCGGGCGCTGGCATGTGGGCACCGTGGGGGCAGGCGGCTGCACCGACTCCCCAGAAAGGGAGTAAGAGCTTCCCCTGTAATGCTGTCCTGTACACACACCGCTCACGTACAAAATCCTACAGTGCACAGAATCGCTGGAGAATGCTCAAAAGAATGTTAAAAATGCCTCATGTCAAAGAAGGAGAAAACAGTAACATAACTTCACGTGCACGAAGAATGAAAAGCAACTGGCTTCGTGCAGGTATAAAGTTCAGGATACAAGTTCAGGATACTACAGGAAGATTTCATTTTTATCACAGGACTAAACTACAATTTACACCACCACTGAAGTTATTGTTTCCGTAATTCAAGAGGATAGTAGAACTCTACCATGAAGGCACTGAAGAGGCCTCACACCAGTTTAGAAAGTACAGGCAGACAATTTGGGAGTAGTGGTTAATGTCCTTTAAGGTTCCCTCCTTTTAATTTAACAGTCCTATCTTGTGATTTATGCTTTAACTTTCTAAATCAAGTTTCTAAATCTACCAAGCAGTTTGCTTCTTGATCTGAGCCTCTGCACTTCTAAATTGTCCAGCTCTTGCTATTTCCCCGTTACTCAGGGTTTTTTTCAAAATTATACTGCATCTAGAGCAAAGTTGCAATAGTCCATGGTTTTATAGATAGGCTAAAGTATACTGAAACTAAAAATAATAGAAGACCTCGAAAGAACCCTTGATATTTCTTGAATGTGTCAACAGAAGCACACATTTAATCATACAAACATATTAAACATGTTCTAACCAGGTAAAGAAAGGAAGTGTTAAAAAAATGCACAGGCACCCCAGTTTAGACTAAAGGAAACTAGACACCAAATACAGTTTATAATGGAAGCATACTGAAAGTTAAATTATCATTAAGTCTATAGGTGCAGGTGGTAGACAACATCAAAACATGCATATGTGAAAAAGCAACACAATTCAGTACTAAAGTAGTATTTCTTACCTGGCAAAGAAGAATTTATGCAACCCCACACTTCTCCCTGAAAAGTAAAATGCAATTAAGCAAAAGTAACTCCACAGAATAAGAGAGTTTCTAGCAGACACAAAACAGTACTTTCAGTGTTTTGGCCCTGTTTTTTAAAAATCTTATTGGAGAAAAATGCTTTTATTTAAAACATCTTTTGAAGGAGTGCTACATGATAGAAGTACCACTTGCTTTGACAGGAAGGCTGCCATCTACAGAGTATGGTGTCAATAGCAGAACATACTGTCATCATCTGGAATATGCTAGCTAGCCAACTTTCTCCACCAGTGTTTAGAGAACTAATAGCAACGGTTTAGACAAAGAAAAAGATTTATGTAGGACCAAGACCTGTAGAGAAGTTTATTGCCCTAGCACTCCTTTCCACCAGCTTAAAAAAAACCCACCCAAACAACACATAACAACCACACACAAAACAAAACAAAGAGGGTTTGAGGTACCCCAGAAACCACAGAAATGTAGCTTCAGGGAAAGATAGACACACAGAAGAAAAAGTTGTAGAAGTGAAGTTTACCAACATGAAAAGTTACAACAGGGATCTGTTCGGTTCACCCCAAATGCAAAGCGCTGCTGGTCCTAAGCACAGGACCTGCTAAATGCACCTAGGTGGCTGATGGTATTAGGCAGAAGAATTCTGTAAATGTGTCTTTTTTTTGTTTGTGGCAGAATTCTGTAAATGTTTTGGTGTTTGGGGTTTTTTTGACAGAAAAAGAAGAAAAAGGTGAAGAGCTTACCAAAGAGTTGCTGTCTCTATCTTTGTCATTACTGTTACTACCAAGACTACTAGCCAAGTTGATAACAGGGGATTCTTTACACTGGGGCTAGTACAAAAAAATTTCAGGTCAGACACTGGTCTACCACAGGTAAAATTATGTTACTCACCCAATAAAATTACAAATGTCCTGGAAGAAGGTGGTTTAGCCAGCAGAGGAAGAACTCCATCTAAGGCAAAAATTTTAGTTCAACTGTCAGAAGTACATATCGCAGTTACAGTGGGTGCCCTGTGTTAGAAGCCTGAAGTATTAAAAGCTATAGGAGTTCCTATATGCTGTGTGTTAGATGTTTAACATCCTACAAATGGAGTCTTACACTTGGACAATATGATCACAGTATAGTATTAAAAACACAAGAGTACAGAAAAGCCTTGAAGGATGACATGTATTTTAGTACAATGTCATTGAATTCAGTATTTTTAAGCAAACACTAGGAAAACCCCAATTAGATGAAATCAGAGGAAAATTCTGCAGAGAATAAGGCAGTAAGTGACAAGTCTTAAGGGTTGTTTTAAGTTTACGTGGCAAGGTTTTTGTAGTGGGAGGGCTACTGGGGTGGCTGTGTGAAGAAGATGTCAGAAGCTGCCCCAGTGTCTGATGCAGGCAGTACCAGCTGGCTCCAAGATGGACCGAGCCCATCAGCGATGCTGGTAGCACCTCTGGGATAAGACATTTAAGAAAAGGTAAAAGCTGCTGTGCAACAGCAGCTGGAAGAGAGGAGTAAGAGAATCTGAGAGAGACAGCCCTGCAGACACCAAGGCCAGTGCAGTAGGATGGGGAGGAGGTGCTCCAGGCACTGGCACAGCACACGGTGAAGACCACGGTGAAGCAGGCTGTCCCCCTCAGCCCATGGAGGACCATGGCACAGCAGATATCCACCTGCCCTGGTGTGGGGTCCTTGACAAGCCGCAGTGTGGCTGTGCCCTGAAGGAAGCTGCAGCCTGTAGAGAGCTGGCAGGCCCTGGGGAGAGCAGCCCACGTTGGAGCAGGTTATAGCAGGACCCATGACCCCGTGGAGAGGAGCCCAGGATGGAGCAGGTTTCCTGGCAGGACTTGCAGCCCCACAGGAGACCACACCAGAGCAGGCTGTTCCTGAAGGACTGCACCCTGTGGGAGGGACCCATGCTGGAGCAGTTTGTGAAGAACCATAGCCCACAGGAAGGAGCCACATTGAAGAAGTTCATGGAGGACTGTCTCCTGTGGGAAGGGACCCCAGGCTGGAGCAGTAGAAGAGCACGAGGAGGAAGGAGCAGCAGAGACAATGTGCAATGAACTGACCACAGCCCCCATTCCCTGGCCCCCTGCGCTGCTCCAGAGGGGACGAGGCAGAGAAACCAGGAGCAAAGCTGAGCCCGAGAAGCAGCAGCACCTTGATTGGCAACAAATTAAGTTAATTTCCCTGAGTTGAGTCTGTTTTGCCCCTGACAGTGATCGGTGATTGATCCCTCCCTGTCCTTATCTCAACCCACAAGCCTTTCATGCTATTTTCTCTCCCCTGTCCAGTTGAGGAAGGGAAGTGATAGAGCAGCTTGGTAGCACCTGGGCATGCAGCCAAGGTCAACCAAGGGGCCTTAAATGAAAAGAGTGTAACCTATCTGCTCATCTTTGGATGTCACTAGAACCCTGCTCCAACAGAAGACAGGTGGTATCTGAAAACAGGAAATATGGTATTAAGTTGAAATGTTAACTATTTTATATCTAGTGTCTTTTATAAAAGTTTATAAATATTACCAGCTCAGGGATATTAATTTAAGATACACACTGTACAGTAGACTTGCCATTTATAAAGATGGTAATTGGGGTTAAAAAAAAAACACAGTATCATTGTGTCAATCATTTTCCCCCTTTCACATACTCTCCAATCCTGTCTTCTGAAAATGTACTGCTTTACTATACAGATAGATCCTACTCTTCCTGTCAGGGAATAAAAGATGAAGAAAACCATTACCAAAACAAATGCTATTCACCACTTTGATATGTTTTCATGCCACAGGTTTTACTCATACCATCAGCCATCTATAATTTTCCAAGACCTTAGAGCTGATGACCCACAGAAACAAAACATTGAAACAACATACTTTTGACACTCAGGAGGAAAGAATCTATAAGCAAACACACTCTTGCAAAGTTGCCTATAAAATGTTATTCTCAGATGTACTACTCCTACATATTGCCCATTTGAGCTGAGTTTATGTTTTAGGTTAGCTGGAAACAGTGTTGGTACTGTATAGAAGTAACAAAAATCACAAGAAGAAAGCAAATCTTTCTGACAGGGAATTTGTTGAGATATTCTAAGCTGCCAAGAGATAAGACTCCAGAATTTACAATCTGAATGACAGTACTTATCTCTCCCCCAGTTAGATCATCGCTGACAGGGAACACATTACATTGTACAATTTTTTAGTGATACACTTCTAGGAAACCATAATCTTACTTATCCAATAAAAGCATTATTTCAGTTTGTCAGATACAGCCAGAAACCACTCAGAGCAGCTATGAGGGTCTCCTCGCCTTAGCCCAATCAAGAACTCACAGCTCTGTCCCATACACAAGCTGGAACACATGATCTTATTTAAGTCACTGTCATCAATAACCAAGTGACAATCACCCAACACAAATTTTTAGAACATAGGTCAGATTTTCATTGCATTTCATAGCTTACACAACCAGGATACCTAACAAAATTGTCAAGTCCATCTTATTGCAAGTAGTTTAACATACGAAGGCTTCACACACACAAAAAAAATTTTAAAAAATCCTACTCTGAGGATGATTTTTCTAGTTCTCATAACAAGAAAAAGCTTGAAGACAAACACATGTTTTACCTGCTCAAAACTCACTCAGTAAATAAAATACAAGTAATTTTTTGCAAGCAAAATCTATTAATATAAAATTAGCTGTTATGTTTTATTTAATTAAATATTAGCAAGCCTTACCATTGATTCTGGACAATACTCAGGTGCTCGCTGCAGTAAGTGCTTCAAACGGGAATCACTTTTAGAAGACAAAATCTGTTAGAAACAAAACACACCTTAAACCATGTAGAATGTGTAGCTACACATAGAATACTTTTGTCAATTAATTTAATGTTTTTTTGGTTTCACTACTATCTACCTTTTGACAACTTTGGCTAACAGTTAATATGTAAACAATGAAAGTTAAGATTTTCTTTTATGTATCTATAGCCTTTCAAATACGTTGCACTTTTTTATGAATAAAGGATTTTTATATTTTGAACTGAATGAGAATTCCTTCAAACACTTCAATCAAAAAGTTTCTATTGAATAGGCAGTGTGAAAAACATTTGATACGCGGGGCAGAAATCCTCTGTATTATACAACTCTACTTACCTACCCTCCTGCTATGTTACATGACCTCAGGCAACTGAACTCCTCTCAAAGAACCCTGAAACAAGTAATTTGATGAACAAAACCTAGACTAGTTAAAGAGACTACCAAAACTAACTGGGGATTGAGTACTACCCACAGCACAAGATCAAGTTAAGCACCACCTAAGCACACTGAACGTCCAGAAGTCCATGAGACTGGATGGGATGCAACTGAGGACCCTGAGGAGTGAGTCACTGTCACTGTCCTTACAGGGCAGCTTTGCTACCTTTTCTGAAAGGCCATGGTGATTGGATGAGGTTCCTGATGACTGAAAAAAGACAAACATCATACCCATTAGAAAGACAAGAAGGATAATCCAGGGAATTACAGACTGTTCAGCATAACCTCACCCTGCAGGAATACTGTGGGACAAATCCTTGCAGAAGCAGTTTCAGGGCACGTGAAAGACAAGAAGGTGACTGGGAACAGCCAGTACAGGCATACCAAGGGCAAGTTTACCATGTCAGCTTTCCACAACAATAAGACTGGTTTAGTAAAAAGGTAGAGAACTATGTATGTTGCCTACCTTGACTTTAAAAAGGTTTTTTGTATGGTCTCCCCACCATATCTTTAGAGCCAAACTGGTGAAACATGGATGGGATAGGTGGGCTACAAGGCGGGCGACAAACTGCCTGGACAGCAGGTTCAAAGATTACCAGTCAGCCATTCAATGTCTAAGTGTTAGCTACCTAGAAGCAGTATAATATAAGAGCCAAACCAACACTATAAATGGCTTTACTAACAAGCTGGACAACGGGACAGAAAAAAATCCTCAGCAGATACACAGAGGAGCCTAAACTGGGAGCTGTCATCAATATCCCCAAGGGTGGAGCTGCCACTCAGATAGGTTTCAATGGGCTGTAGCAATGCACTGACAAGAAACTCAAGCAGTTCAACAAAGGCAAACCAGAATCTTCCAGCTGAAATGGAATAAACTCACGCGTGCCAGTACAGGCTGGGTGCTCACTGGCCAGAAACCAGCCTTGGAGAAAAGGGCACTGGGTTCTGGTGGATGGTCAGTTGAACGTGGGCCAGCTGCGAGGCAGCCCTGCAGGCTAACAGCATACTGCCCTTCGTTAGCAACAGCACTGCCAGCAGGTTAAAGGAAGATGACCATTCTCTTCATTAGGCACTGCTGAGGCCACATCTGCAACATCAAACCCATCCCTGTGCCATCCCTTGTGCAAGGAACGTTACTGATGAACTGCAGAGTCCAGCAGAAGGCCACTAAAGGTGCTGGGCTTGACAACATACCGACACAGGCCAAGGTGAAAGAATCTGTTCAAACTGAAGAAGGGTTAAGAGGGAGCAGGGGGGGATCTCAAGTCCTGTCTTCCAGTACCTGCAGACAGATTACAGGAAAAGAGAAGTCAGACTGTTCTCGGAGTTTCACAGTGGAAGGATTAGCGGCAAAAGTAACGAGTTGCAGCAAGGGAAATGCTGACTGGATGCAAAGGGGAAAAAAAACATCTTCACCATGAGAGTAGTTCAGTGCTGGAACAGATTCCCCTGAGAGCCCATCCTTGAGGATATTCAGAACTTGACTAACGAGATCCTGATCAACCTGACTCAATTCTGAAGCTAGTACCTCTCTGAGCCGGAGGTTAGATAAAATGATTCTTCCAACTTAAATTATTCTGCACAGCTACACTTGGGAAGAAATCTTACCTTACCTTATTGACTTCCATACACAATTCTGAATCATGTAAATTTATCTTTTTTTCCCCAGGTGCCCTTCAGACCATTTTGTAGCATTGCTCATCTCATTTCCTTAAAACAGTAGCAGTATTTTCAGAGTTTATTACATGATGACTTTACCTCATCAATCATTTTGGTGGTGTTTTTATTTTGGTTTTGTTTTTTAAAGTTTCACGGAAGTGTTAACACAAATTGAGTCTCAGCACACTTCAAATTGTTTCCTGGTCCCACATTAATCATATTTTGACTCCTTGTTCCTTTAGCAGTCCAACCAAGTAAAACAACTGGAAATTATAGAAATAACTGAAACACAGATGCATTTCAGATCTCTCAGGAGAAACACAGTACAGATCTAAATTTGCAACATGATAAACTCAGGGAAAGAAAAACAGGAAAACAATAGTACTGGTTTCAGAAATGAGAGCAAGAAAAGAACTGCAGTAGTATTTGGGGTCTTCTGGGGTTATAGAATAAAATAATTCAGGTTGGAAGGGGTATCAGAAGATCATTTATTTCATCCTCCTGCTTACAGCAGGGTCAACTACAAGGCCAGACCATGTTCCTCAAGGCTTTATCCAGTCAGGTTGTGAAAACACCTGGGAATGGAGAATGCACGGCCTCTCTGTTTTCATGGTGGAAAAGTTCATTCTCATAACCAGCTGGAACTCTCTAGTATCAATTTATGACTGCTCTCTCTTGTCCTGCCTTCTGAGCAATCTTATTTCACATATCGGAAGGCTGCTCTGAGGTGCTCCTTCTTCCCCAGGCTAAAGGCAGCTCCCTCAGCCTCCCCAGGGAGGGCACATGCTACAGCCCAAATCACCTCGGTGACTCTCTGCTAGCTTGTTCCAGTTAATTGATGTCTTTCTTGTAACAAAACTGAACACGGTATTCTAGATGCCATTAGCAATTGCTGACTCAATGGGGAGAATCATTTCTCTAGAGCAACTGGCTATGCCACTGTTAATACTGCCCAGGATGCCTCCTGTAGTGTTGGGGCACACTGCTGGCTCACGCTCAGCTTGCTGTCTGTATACCAGTACCCTGGGTCCCTTTTCAGCAAATCTGCTCCCTAGCAAATCAATCTCCAACTCATATTGTTGCAAGCGATTCTTTCTTCCCAGGTGCAGGACTTTACATTTGTCCTTGTTGAATTTCATTAAGTTCCTGTCTGCTAATTTCTTCCATCTGTCCAGGTCCCTCTGGATGACAGTCCTGCCATTAAGCCATTATGATTATCAACTCTTCCTTCCAGCTTGGTATTGCCTGAAAACTCAACAACAGTGGAATCTGTCACCTCCTCCGGGTCATTAATAAAGATGTTAAACAGGACAGGTCCCAGGACAGACCTCTTGGGTATCCCACTTCTTATGAGCCTGCAGGTAGAGTAGGACCCACTAACCTCTAATCTCTGAGTGTGATGACCCAGTCTTTTTTTTTTTATTCATCTAGATGCCCATTATCAAAACTGTATTATCCTAAAATGGATACTAAAATATTGAGGGAGACAGTGTTGAAATGCTTGCTAGAATCAACACAAATGACATCCACTCTTTCCCCCTCATCCAGAAATCCAATCTTATGATCAAAGGCAATTAGGTTTATCAGGCATAATTTACCTCCCGCATGCTCAGAGATGTGTTCCGAGAGGACTCTGTCCATGATTTTCCCAGAGATTTAAGAGAAGACTACTAGCCTGCGTTTGCTGGATTGGGATCTATCCTTTGGGGGTTTCTGGTTGGTTTTGTAAATTTTTTAATTTTTTTATTATTTTTTTTAAGATGGGCACATTGTGCTTCTCCAGTCATTGGGGACCTCCCCAAAGTTCCACAACCTTTCAAAGATGATAGAGTGTAACCTTGCAGCTAGCGCTCTCAGCACCCTCAGACACAGCCTATCTAGTCCCATGGACTTGCATAAGCCAGATTTTCTCAAGTAAATCCCAACCCAAGTATCACCTACTACTGGCAGTATCCCTCCTTGGACCCCATCTCTATGCACAGAGGACTGGGGAGACCTTGTTAACAAAGACTCAGGAAAGAAGGCATTCAGTACCTCTGCCTTACCTGTGTTTGCTGACACTAAATCACGTGCTGCATTCAGCAAGTCTCACATTTTTCCTTCTTCAGCCTTTAACTACTGCCACAGGATGTCTTGCTGCCCTTCACATCCTCTGTAAGCCTCAACTCCAGCTGAGCTTTGCCTTTCCCAATATAAACTTACATGCCTGGGCAAACTTTCTGAATGCCTCTTTTATAACCTTTCCCTGCTTCTACCTTCTCCATACAGTCTTTCTGCATTGAAGCTTGTTCATGACTTCTCTACGCAGCCAAGCCAGCCTCCTGAAACATTAGTGTGTTTTCCCGAGGACTGGGATGGACTGCTCTTATGCTTGGAGGAGGATCTGGATAAAGATCTCTGGAGTGGTACGCAGATGAATGTTGCCAGGAACCTTGTAATTGTGAAACTTCCCAGAAATAAACGTAGGAAAAAAATATCAATTAAAGAAAGACAGGCTCATGTATTCCTTGCTAGAGTATCCAACAGACTTAATTAAATAATGACAAAAAGGAAATGATACTGAAACTAAGCTTGGAATAATACTTACTAAGAATGCAAAGTAATTAGATGTTTGAGTCATGTTAGCTGACAAACAAATCTGTTTTCTTTTTCAAAGGGCTCGCTTAAAGTAGCTGAACTACTAGTTTGCAGAATCCCTTACTCTTTATCAAGCCTTCTTCCTTAACTGGCAGGATCAAGGAGAACACCACCAGGTCTCCCGTGCCCTTCACCCTAGCCCCTGGGCTGTAGTTACCTTTTACCCATGCAAGGCTTCCCTCAATAGCATTACTAGTGTCCATGTAGATGAGCAGCCAACAGGTCCTAGTCTGAGGGTCAAAAAAACTTGCAATTTCTGCCGTGTCCTAGACCTCAGCCCCTAAAACCCAAACCACCTTAGATGGCAAGTCTCATCTGCAGGTGAGTGCCTCCATCCCCTGCAGAAGGGAGTCCTCCTCCCAGTGGCACTCTTTAGCATGGTTCCCTGATGTAGCTTGTTCCTCTTCACCTGTTCCAGGCCCCAAATCTATTCTGTAAGTGCATATCCAACGAGAGGCCAAGAAAATTCTTCCTGCTGCCAGGAGTCACAAACTTTCAGTCTCCAGTGAGCACAGCCTCTGGCCGTCCTTCTTTCCATGCCACTGCCCTTGAAGGTTCTCCACAAAGAGCTTGTTCAGCTCCCAGGTACGCTAAGGCAATGCTTCTACCCTCAGCTTCTTTATCTGACAGTTCAGGAAGCAGACCAGAGCATGACTCGCCACTGACTCATGCAGAGACGCCCTCCCTTCCCTGCACTCAACACCTTGGATGGACACATCCTTCCTCAAGAGCTCCCTCTGGGTCAAGGCAACCAACATGTCCTGAGGGACTGGCCCAGCAAGTACCAGAGCCACAACAGGTGCCCAGGTGGCAAATCCACACCTCCTGCTGGCCCTCTCCACAAGAATCGGCTGCGTTAACACCCAAATTCCCATCTGTGCACCCTGGTCACCGACGTTCCCCAAGCATTAGTTAAACAGAAATATGGGGCACAAGCCTGCTCTCTCCCGGCTGTCCCTGGCAAGCAACTTCAATGTTTTATGGCCCAAACTACCAAGTCTAGAAGGAAAACATTATTTTTTTATCATTAAATGAATTATCATGTCAGGATGGTAAAGTGTGGTGGTACAGACAAGGCAACAAGTACCTGGCAAATATTTTAGAAAAGGTTTTTTGGAAAGATGGAAGAAGGCAAATCAGTTATCCAACTCTGTTCCCTTACAGTCATCCCCCCACATAAGTAAAACATAACATTTGTAGGATGAAGGTTAAGACAATGGGGTAAATATTAAGTAAAACATTCCAAAACGGATTCAACAAAGACAAAGTATTTGAATCATGCTGCATAAAATAGTTGAGTTACAGAACATGAAAATCAGTAGAAAAATAGCAGCCAGCCCATTGGCCTACAGCAAAGGGTCATTCAGAAAATGACAGAGGTAACTAAGCTCCTTACACGTAAATGTGAGGGACGCCAGTCTTGCTTTAGACTTGTTCTAGACCTCTCGCCACAAGGACTCTGATTATGCTGATTATCCAAGCAGAGAGAGATCATCCAGATGAGGCACGATCAGATGTATTACAAAAACCACAGAAAACTCTATGCAATAATCAGAACCAGTATAACAGAAATGGGGTGAAATATGACAGCAAGAAGCTCAAGGCTTTTTATGAGGGGCTAACAGGAATTCACATGATAAACTGGAAACTTCAAACCAATGGAACAGAAGAAAGAATCGGATTATTCCAAATGCCCTCTCAATGCAGCTGCTAAACCTGCCAATTAAATCTGTTTGTATATAAGAACGGATCTTTCTCTTACTTACACAGAAGTTTTAACACAATTTTTAAGACTCAGTGATATATTTTTGTTCATAATGCCATGTACAGTTTTGCTTACCTGTATTCAAAAAGACAAACTTATGCTGGAGGTGCTACAAGAATAATTATAGGAATTGAAAGACTATCTCATGCAAAGAGACTGTAAGATTTTTCCTTCTTTGGCCTAACAATAGGAAAGCTGAAAGGGGATTTAGTTGCGCTCTATAAATATATCAGGGAGAGAGAAGTGCAATTTAAACTGAAAGTTTTCTTACTACAATCATAGATAAATATAAACTTAATCATAACCACGTTTAGTGGTTGAATAGCCCCAAAGCGGGTAATGAAGACAAGAAAAGGGGGCAGGTATGATGTAAGGACACAATTTTAATGTAAAAATTGTGTATATGTGTATCTATGCTCTACTGATGTAGATTTTTTATGTATATAAATTTATATAAACACACACACAGAGCCTACCCAAAGGTACAAATCTAAAGATGTGGGAAACTATTTTCCAAGCTCGAACTTAGCACAAGCAGCTCTTTGTTACCCTTATGAGCAGAGTAATGAAACAGATTTTTGCTGGATTCACAAAACCCTATATCATAAAGAGTTTCTCAGATGCTTAGCTAAGAAACAAGAAGTGGCAGGAAGAAAGATCAGTACCAAAAACTTGTTCTTTGTTTTAAACTCCCAAAAACTTGGAAACGCACCAGATCCAGAAATCAGATAAAATACTTTCACCCCTTCCATTTCCTAAGATGCTTATCACTTCTTGACTAAACCCTGACCTCAGATTTGTATCTCTGTCTCTCCTCAACTTCAGCAGAACCTGTTTTCCACCTTGAAAGAAAACAGGACTACATTCTCATTTAAATAACAGAAATAATACATCTCATGGTTCATGCATAGCATTCACACAGAAAATCATTTGCTTATAAACCTAATCTTGCTACATCATTGCCTAAAGCATGATTTTAACTCTGAGGGATAAACCAAATTTAAAACAAGCTTACCTGTTCACAGACATCACGGCACATTAAGTTGTCCTTTGCATGGTAACAACAAGACAAGCCTATGGAAAAGCAGGGGAAGGGAAAAAAATATTTAAAAGACTTGAAGCACTTAACTATCACTTCTGAACACAGTGCCCGTGTGATGGCCTATCAGGACAATTTGTCCAGTCCACAGATGACCGTGAGAAATTTTCCTTCCCAGAAGGCAAAAAAGAATGTGAGAATTTTTTGTTCCAAAGCTAGCGCCAACTGGTTCAAGTCTCACAGAATTACCCCTGAACACTCACTGCCACCAAAAGGAGCTCTCACTCTCCTTCCTTCATCTTCTCACCACATTTCTGCTGCTGAACTTGCACTAGCTTGGCACCTGCAAAACTCCTTCATGACGCAATTCAATTTAAATTCAATTTATTAAGGGGGGGGGGGATAATAAAAAGTGAACAAAACCCCTCCATAGACTATATGTCTTTGTAAATGGAATCATCTCACAGAATCTGAAAAGCACGAGCGCCAGGTACGAACAGGTGGAAAAGGAAATCAGAGCAGTAACCCCTCTCCCACAGAGGTGAGCACAGGTGCCCGCTGATCTCGGGCTTCTGAACAACTTGGAAGAAAACTGTCACCTGTTTCACTAGTGATGGATGATTAAGAGTGGTTTTGCCTGACTAGATGGAAGTCGCAAAGCAAACACAGATACAAACACATTAACAGGAAAACAAGTCAGAACCAAAGCACTGAGAAGTTGTGAAACACCAAGGCTCAAAGCAGCGTTTTTAACATCATACTTTGTTCCCTCTACCAGCCAAATATTTCCTTCACTCAGTTAAGCCTGGCCAGTATAAAATGCATTGCACAACTCCCTTAAATGTGTTTTCATCCTCACTGCTCAGCATTTGGAACAGTGTATCAGAAAACAGACGGACAGAGATGACCTTCAAAGCTTTTTCTTCCATGCTCATCTTTACATATAGCATCATTTAATATTACAGATTTCTGCTCAACTGTATCTGAACTATGAATCACACTGACACACAAAAGCAATACTGTACAATGACACCACTCGTCAAAAGTTGTCTCTCACAATACATAGTCACTAAATAGATTCTGACTGAACCAGTAAGAAGGACCTTGGACTTACAAGTGTTTTAATCTGAAAGCTTACAGTTGTTATAAGATGATAACCAATTCAAAAACCAAAAAGGATCCACCACCACCAAAACCAAAATTATCCGATATTGCAATGACATTAAAAAAAAAGAAAATGTCAGCTTGAAAATGTCAAGAATTGGGGGGGGGGGGGGGGGGGGCGCGGAGGGGGGGGAATCACTGAAAAGGCTGTCTCAAACAGTCACAATTTAAAATGGCTACTACATGACTGAGCTATATTTTAACACAAAAATCCATCTGATGTCTCAATAGGAAAGAAGATAAACCAAAGTAGGCCTTGTAACTGGTGAACGTTTTCATTAATGATCAGAAACAACACAGCAAAATGCCTGTAATGAATGAGAACAGCACCCAAATCTTGCTTACACCACTATGAAATGCAGGAATGAAATTCTAAACCAGACTTCAACATTTCCTGCCAGCTCTCTACCATCACAGAAAAGGATTGAGATACGACGCAGATGACTTAAAAACCTTTCTAATTTGCAGGCTACATGTGGGATCTTGCAGGTTTTCCTGCACTATGTTCAGTAAGCTGACCTCTGCCAAGAATCAACTTCTTCATTAGCAGGCTCCACCATGTTCAGCTTCAGGTATTATTTCACCTAACTGAAAAGCTTTGCTTCATGTTCGCTTAGTCCTGTTACAAAGCCACAGTATTAGAAATACGTAACAATAAAAGCCTTTAGCTTTGAAGAACAGTTTTTCTCAAGGCAAGAGTTGCACTTATTTTGAGAAACACTTATAAATTTCAGTGCCCATGCAATCTGACTGCAAGCTCATTGACACAGTGCTGGAGAAAACATTAAGGTTCACCACCTTCATCACCAAAAGACAGCTAGCAAATTAATTGTCACAGGTAAAAAAAATTCAACCAGACGTAGCTAAACATAGGCTTTACTTAAGAACAGAGAAATACTGGCTACTCAGGCATGTTTCTGTTGTTTTGTTTACTGTAAGTCCCAGAAACGTTTCATTGCATAAGTTTTTATTAGCTGCTACATTTAAAAGACCCAAGAATTCAGAGTTCCCAACCCGTAAAGAGAATTTACATCGGCTTAGGTGACAATGCGTATGTTTAGCTGTGTACGCCACTAGGATTTGAGTTCATGAATGTCTTAGGCATTGTTTTATGAAATGTTTCTTCACACAGATTATTTAACACCCTGTGACCGTTTATCTGTTAGTTTGCAGAGGCTGTCAACCCTCCTGTGATGAACTAACACACATCCAGGACAGTCCTCCTCCATCACTTCCACCACAGAATTTTAAGTCTTATCAGTTATACCAAAGAGTGCAACAACGAAGTAATAATGTAGTAAACTTTACAGCCATTTAAGTCCTTTTTTACAAAATCCCAATCAATTGATGGTATCTTAAACTGGCAGCACATTAACTGGACCCAGTGATCTTCAGTGCTCAGTTCAGAAATGGCAGTTATGAACTATATCCATTCCAAACACAATTCCTTGCTTCTCTTCCCAGTTAACCTCCTCTGAAACATCTTATGGCATGTCTTTTGGTCAGTCCCTTACCTTCTCACTCCCACTTTCTCTAGTTTTAATAAAATTTTCCAGGTTTCACATCAAAATTTTATTCTTGTCCAACTATGAGATAATGACACTTCATTCTCCGGTGAGACCCACTCTCTCGACAAGGTTATGGCGAGGACATCGGGCTAGTGCCTGTCATGTTCCACGCTGCCACCTTCTCACTGCCTTCCTGCCAAACCCGTGTCCCCCGGGGAGCCAGAGGCATGGGACAACAACGGAGTGCCCGCGAGAGCCTCCGTGCCTGCGGTATTCTGCTTTAAAGCCTTATTACGTATTTTGTATTTTCCGTTCCTGGACAACATTACTGACGGGATCTATTTATTAAAAGCTATTTGCCAATATCTGCGCTTGAACCGCCTTCTTTTGTCACTACTCTTTCAGCCTCGTCAAGCAGTTACCTGCCATCACAGCTGTACCGCAGGGCACGGTTTTCTCGCTATCACACGTCTCCCCTCGGCTCTCACACCGCCCCGCACCGTCCTCGCCGGCGCCCTGGCGAGCAGCGGGGTGCGGCCCTGCCCCGGCCTCCGCACGGCCGCCCGGGACTGGGCCGCCCACCCGCTACCCGCGGACCAGCCGGCGGCACGGACCGACCCATGGCCCGACACGCGCATCCCCCCCCCTCGCCACTTCGGCCGCCGGCCTCCGCCCCGGGCCTCTGGCAGGCGCTCTCTGCGGGGGGCCGGCACCGGGAAGGCGACGCTGCCCCTTCCTGGGAGGGCCAAGAGGCTGCCCGCGCCCCTCATTTGCCCCGGTCCCGCGCCTCCCGCCCCCGCGGGGCAGGTGCCGGTGCCGGGGTGCCGGCCCCGCTCCTTCCCGGCGCCAGGCGGCCGCCCCGGCTGCGGCGAGAAGCGGCGACCCAAGGCGCCGGGCCGCGCCGCCCCCAGGCCCGGCACCCTGAGGCGTCGCCCCTGCGCCACGTTACTGAAGAGGGGCCCTTGGAGCCGCCTCTCCCCCCCGCCCCCGGCTCGCTACTCACCGGCCGCCCCGGGGCAGAGCAGCGCGGCCGCCGCCAGGCACAGCAGGGCCCAGGACCGCCGAGCGGCCGCCGCCGCCATGGCCGCTCGCGACTCCGCCCCGCGCCCCCCGCCCGCCGGACGGCCGGGCCCCGCGCCCCGCGCCCCGCGCCGCGCCCATTGGCTGCGGCCGCCGCCGGGCCCCGCCCCTCGCCCCGCCGCCTGAGGCGGCCCCGCCGGCTGCCTGCGGCGCCACGGTGGCTCGGTGGTGCTTGCGCCCGCCGGGACCCCGCGGCGGCCTCCGCCCCCTGCCCCGGCCCGCGGCCACCGCACCCCGCGGCCGCCTCCCTTCCCCGGCTCGCGGGGCCGCGCGCGGCTCGGTGAGAGGGCGGAGGGGCGAAGAGCCGCGGTTTAGCTGTAAGTTTTCGGAGGGAGGCGGAGACCCCCGCTGAACCGGTTCGTTTCTACTGGCACCGACCGCGTTAACGCGGTTCCGCGCATTCTGCTCGGAGCGTTGAGCTGAGCCCGCCGAGCGGCCCCGCTGCCCGCGCCGGGGCCCAGCCCGGGAAGGGAGCGCCGCCGGGCTGCTCCCGCCTCTGCCCCTCCACTCGGGCTCGCTGGGGGCTGTGGGTTTCCCTGCGCTGCAGCCAGGGCCCGCGTGCGGGCAGGAAGGCGATCGAGCCCATCGAGGTACAGTCCACGGTGCAGATGATTACAAAAAGAGGCTGAACTGAAGAAACATCTGTATAGTTGGGCCACCACTGCAGTTTCTTTTCCCTGTACAAACCAAATTATCCATTTATTTTTTTTAATTTAAGAAAAATTAAATGTAAGATGGCCAATGAAGGCAAAGAAAACTTAAGTTAATGTTCATTTCATAGCTAGTAGCTTTTTGCCTCAAAGTCTGGCTATTCCAAGGTGAACAGATAGCTTCTGGCAGCTCCAGACCTCTTGGATGAGCACCTTAGCATCCCATTACTGGATTTTCTGGCAATAGCGAAACAGGGAAATTGTTAAGAACCCAGAAAATTTATTGTCCCACGAATTGCTGATAGCTTCTTTCCAATCCCAATGAACTCCTTCTCCAAAGACAGTCTAACGAGCTACAAAGGTATTAATGACTCCACGATCTTCTACAGCCTGGAGAACCTGTTGGAAACCAGTGCTCTTTAATTCCAGCATCAAATTCATAAATGGTCCAGAAAAACACCCAAGGCAATACAGGAGAACACTCCAATGAGATGGAAAACTTTTGTATCTTGTCTATCTGCCTATACACCAGTATAGAGTGGTTAAATTGCACTAATTCATTATGGAGCAAAGCTTTAAGAAATAACAGTACATTAATTTGTTAGACTTAAATTTGTTGCTGTAATTATGAATTCAAGAAACTGAAAAGTGGCAAATGTAACCTGATTATAAAAAAAACCAAAAACCACACAACGTTCCACACCAAGACAGGTGCTTGTATGTAAGTGGGCTTATATGACAGTTAAATAGCTGGGATTTTCCCCCCAAAACCCACTGTTCACTTTTGTTAATTTTCTACCTGCCTGCTGTCTCGGGACCTAAAATTCATCAGGAGCCCACGAGGTGGCAGCAGGTCCAAAAGCAAAATTAGCCAGGCGGCCGAATCTGCAGGCTGGTTTGGCTTCGCTGAAAATAGAAGAGGCCTGAACCGACCAAATGCATTTTCCCCCGCTTATGCCAAATAGTTTAATTTGGCTTAATTTTCATAGAATCATAGAATCATTTAGGTTGAAGAAGGCCTTTGAGGTTATCAGTCCAAACATTAACTAAAACTACCCAGACCACCACCAAACCCTGTCCCCAAGCGCCACATCTACGCGTCTCTGAAACGCCCCCAGTGCCGGTGCCCCCTCCCCGGGCAGCCTGTGCCGGTGCCTGACCACCCTTCCAGGGCAGAAATGTCCCCTCACCCCCACCCTAACCCTGCCCTGGCGCAGCTCGAGGCCGTTCCCTCTGCTCCTGTCGCTCCTTCCCTGGGAGCAGAGACCGACCCCCTGCCCACAGCCCCCTGTCAGGCAGCTGTAGGGAGCCATCAGGGCCCCCCCGAGCCCCCTCCTCTCCAGGCTGCCTCCCCCCTCAGCCTGTGCCCCAGCCCCTGCCCGGCTCTGGACACGCTGGGGGCTCATGCCCAGCCGCTGGTGACCAGCCCCTCGCCCCTTTCCCGCCGGGCCCTTCCCAGCCCCCTGCCCCCAGCCCGCAGCTGCCGGGGGCTGGTGTGACCCCCGGGCAGGGACCCGGCAATGAGCCCTGGGGACCCTGTACCCCTGGCCTCGGCCCCTTGCCCGGCCTGCCCAGCCCCCCACAGAGCCTTTTGATTTTGTATCAGCTGGAATTTTGTTCTGAATAGTGTTTAATCCTGCTTCCTTAACCTAAAAATTGCTGAAGTGTTAAAAGGCTTGAACTTTACTTCATATTTTATGTGTCAGCAATATGTGAATGTTCTGACGTAGTCATGGTCCAAGTTACTGTTCCAAACATGCGTTTTGCTGAAAGAGATCTGACCTGATCAGGATCCCCTTTGGAAAGTAAACTGATGCCACATTTTCCTTAAATCCAGAGAACTGTATTGTCAATGTGGCATATCTCTCGGTTTCAACAGAGCACTTTCTGGACTGAAAATACACTGTCCTGTACTTGAATCTAACATATTGTTATATCTGTTTGGAGATGTTCATAAGTTCCATGCACCATAAAAATTGTCTTCACAACCTTTTAAGATCTCCAAGAACCAATATACAGAGCTACCCCTCTCGACACAATACTTTGTCAGACAAAAGGTTGTTTTCAGCTTATACACCTTCTGTTCCTCCTTTTATCTCATTACTGCAAGGCAGTAGCATTTTCCTTCTTGGTAATTTCTAAACCCATTGTATCTTAGCCATAAAGTTTTAAAATAAGTTTGCTTTACTGTAATTCTTAGAACATCTACACCTTACAGTTGGAAAGGTACTTACAACATTTGTACTTACCCTAATTAGCATTAATTTGTCTAATCTGTGTATCAACAACAGGATAGCAGCATGATAAGCCACTGCCAGGTATTCAGTGCATGTTGAATAGCTTTCCTGTGCTGAGGCATGTTCTGTTTCATGTTCTCTGTTGGAACTAGGTAGGGCTTGACAGCTACCTCAGACGGGTCTGTGTGCGCTGGTAGGCAGTGTGGGGCTGTGCCTAACAAGCTGACAGCTAGTCCCGATTCGCCAGGCTAAGGATGGATTGCCACAGCAAAGCCTCTTTCAAAGAGATTTTGTTCTTAAACAGGCAAACCTTAGCTACTGTATTTTTTCGCTATTAGATCTCAGGCAGCATTTTACAGCTGACTTTCCAAATAACAAATAAAAAAGATTAATTTATTTTCAAATCACTTTTTAAAAAACCATAAAACTAAAACTATATGAAAAGGTAAAACACAAATATAAAAGCAAGGTTTGGTGGCTCTTGTTACATAATCAGAAGCAGTGTGCAGTTACGCTAATAAAGTTGTCTATAAAGCAACACAGATGTGAAAATTAAAGGCAGTAAAGATGTACGTTAATGCTAATACAATGCCTGCAACTAATTTTAAGCAAGCTGAACATGTGGTGCATATTAGAGTTCATAAAATCTTGCCATAGGCAAATAATTAATGTTGCATACATCAAGTCTGGAAGGTTAGCCAACTGAAAGTGATTAAATAAATGTGGAGTATATAATTAATTATAATTTGCTATGAAGCTAATAAAGAAGTAAATAAGATTCTGTCATCATCATCAGTGAGAATAGTTAAGAAACTATTCTATTGTTTTGGAAAGGAGTTTAAAATAGATCTCATGCTCTTGAAAGAAGCAGTTCTGATGATCATAAAAGGTGCCATAAAAAAATGCCTGGCTCCACTTTACATAGTGCAACTTTTCTCAACAGAGCAAGTGACCTGAAACTAAAGTCACCTGTCTGTATAAATTTTAAACCCCAAAATGTTACGGGATTAGAGACATGTCTGCTTCAAATCAAATGAGAATGCTGAGTGAAGTAAAACATACTTCCTGGTAACAGAGCTTATGAAATGAGTAATTTAAAAACAGACTGTGGACTGATGGAAGCATCAAGATGGTTCATTCTCTTTGACATAGAAAATCTGCATCGGTAAAGCCCAATTACCATGTCCTTTCAGGCTAAAGAAGGTGATGCTAAAAACAGTGCCTAATAAAAGTCACCAAGATACGTGTACATTTGTGCTATTTGGTCAGAAGCCTTTTTTATTCTCTATACTGCTTTGTATGCTCTATAGTCTTTGTACTGCATACTCTCTCTGGTGGAGTTATGTATTAATGTAACTGTACCGGTTTGCTGCCTTCAAGACTACTCTCCCTAGGTCAGGGTTGCTAGCAAGTGTGCAGAGTACCTTCACGTAAAAGGCTGTCTAATGGGATGGAAGATTATTTCAAATTTTATTTCTGGAATAACATTAAAGGAATTGATAGAAGAAAAAAGTTTGGGGTTCTTTTCTCTTTGAGAAATTGGAAATGAGGCAAACTGTACTGGAAGATTCTTGAATTTGGGCAGTAGAAAGTTGATCCCTTCAAAATGTGAGGGGAGGGGGAGACTATTTCAAATGGAGTCGTGTTCAGCCACTCAAATCCATCAGCCATCCTAATGGTCTAAATTTGAATCTAAACTCAAGTGTCTAAGCATAAAATCTGTCACACTGATACCATGGAGAGACAGGCCATGCTTGGGCCAGTCAAAATCCTATCTTCTTTCTGGCCTTGGCTCATCATCCAAGAGGACAAATAACAGTATTTAGCAAGTAATGAATGACCCAACTATGTCTTTGAGTAGAGATAAAATGGAGATTCATTTTGCTTTTCAACTGAGTCTTCAGTATCAGCACTGCGTCTGCCAGCATATCATAAATATGGGTTGGAGATAAAAAAAGGATGTGTTGAAGATGCCATATGGAAATTCTTCTGTGGATTATCCCACTGAATCATCTAGTTGTATACAGGATTAGATACTTCTCCATATGGTGTTTAAGGACCAAATTGCTGCTGAAATATTTTCCAAAGGTTATTTTTATGTTTTGCTGCACTATGGAATTGAGTTAAAAATTATATCATAACCTGCACCTATCGTGAGATATTTTAAAGCACCCAAAGAGCTTTTTACATTTTCCTCCACATTTTAGCAATTATAATACTCTCTCGATTAGTAATCTTTGTGTAATTCATTCACTGCTATAAACACACTTCTGTATGAACACAGTCTGAAAGCTTTGCAAAAGTGGGTGTGGGTGGTATGAAATCATTTATGCTGCTAATTGACAATTATGCAGTTGCTTCTAGTTTCAAACAGGAAAAAAAATCAATGTAGACTAGCAGATAAAAAAGGAGAAGGCATAAAATTCCATTTTTTGCAACCAGTTTGTATCATGCTATGTAAATCGGTTTTAATTAAACTAGCCAAAATAATGTTTTAGCTAAAATGCAATTATTTTATTCTTGCTATGCCATGCATTAGCTAGCAAGTTCTGTCAAGATGACATTATAATTATGTGAATTACAGATCAACGCCTATTCCCCATTTGTACCTACACTTGAATGAGGAAATTAGCGTGGAACTTTGCTGGTATGCATTAATTCTGAACACTTTTCAAAATACCTTAAGAAAAATGTCAGAAGGTACCTTATTTATGCTAACTTCTGGAACTTTTTGTAATAATATATATGGATAATTTACATATGAAGCTCAGCAGTGAGGGAAGTTATTAGAGGGCTCTGGTGTCTTTGTTAGGAAAGGAGAAGGCACGCGCCTCTGAGAAGAACGGAGAAAGGCAGTCGTGTTTTTTGGTGAGAACAAGGGGTACTGCGCTGGGTCAAGGCAGCAGGGCTAGTGAGAGCAAGCGGTGCCCGCAGGCTGCTCGGCTGCGGTGAGCTGGCTGAGTTTATCCCGGAGCCCAGCCTGCCCCTGCTCAGGCACGCTGTGGCATGCGTCACCGGGCCCTCCTTGTGCCACAGTCCTCACCGCCACGACACAGGGACACAAGCATCCAATCAAACTGCCTCTCTTAGGCAGCTTTAAATGATAGACACTACAGCACAGTAACTTGTTCATTTTGAAATCATATACAATAGATCAGAATTCAGATCCTAAAAAGTAATTTTAAAGCTCCACCACCATATATTCAAAAATTCATAGCTAAATTCTTACTGTCTTTGATAATAGACTGAAAATAAAAATAATTACTTTTCCCCTTAAAATGCTCGTATTTGTTTTTCTTGGTTACTGAAATTAAACCAGTCTTAGAAATCACTAAGCACCTGATCTCTCTCCCCTATTTTTTTTAATATATATATATATATATATATATATCTGTACACAAAACACAGCAAGATCCAAGTAAAATGTAGTAACCTAAGTCAAGACTGAAGATGCATAAAACTAAAATTGAAATTGGAAAAATATATGGACTGCTTGGAAGCATGTAAACATTGTATACACTCTGTGCTTCAGCTTCCCAGGTTCCTTCGGCACCTGTTTCTTCCTAAATCCTCAGCTGCCTGGTGGACTGCCACCCTCTGGATCCCAGTTTCCCCAGTGGAACAGAGGCAAGGTGTGCGTATCAACACCCAAAGCCAAGGCTACGAGCCCCTCCCCTTTCTGGGTGCCTGCACCCTTCTCAGGGAAAGCCTGAGAGTAAATAACCTCTCAAAAATGCAATAAAGGCCCATGCATAGCATCTTAAGAGGAGAAAATGAAGAAGTAACGTGGTTTAAAGATGTTCTAACTAGTGCTAAAAGATAAATCAGTAATAAATAAGTAGTATTTTAGATGTCACAAATTAAATAAGTGATGCCCTTTATGTGTACCTATATATTTACATGCAGTACTAACTAATTCTATTTTAACTCTGTAAATAGCAAATAAGAAAGACACGATGATCAGATGGAAGCTGGGGAAGGGGGAACTGTCAGTGTACTTTACCAAGCTGCATTTTATTATACATCATGTACATTTAGAGGTGCAAGGGTATTTTCAAAAACAGAACAAAAATTTTGCCTTTTAAATACAAGATCCGAAAGTCACCAGGTGCAGTTTTTGCTGTTCTCTACATCCTAACTTTGAAGATATGAGAAAAATAGTGGAACACAATCCTAAAATGGTACTTTAAATTCTTCTGCAATTCCTAAAGAAAAAAAAAAATATTTTAAAATTAAATTTGTTTACTTATTTATTCAACAACTGTGACTACACCTACCCAGCAACAGCGAGAACAACAAATTGCCAAGCCAACAACTGAAATTAAATTAACATCGTAGCGTTACTAACAGAACTGGAGTCTGCAAAATGCTAATACAGTCATTTTGGTGAAAGCTAATGAAAACATATATATAAAAAAATCTTATTAGAACAACATGATGGGGACATGAGGAATGTGGAAGCCTGACAGCGGCGAAGGTGTCACAGCTCCCTGCCTGCAGGCCCTGCCAGTCCAGGAGCCAAATGCCCCTTCACAGCCGGTGCGGGCACACATGGACACAGCCCCGTGCACGGACACGGACAGACACAGCCCTGTGCACGGACACACGGACAGCCCCGTGCACGGACAGTCTACTAAAAACTTAGTCTTTACTAGCTTTACAGAATGAAATCTGAACTAAAACACTGCAGGTATCTGTGAGCCACAGGAGTACTGAGGGTCTTTGCTTTGCTCCTCACTGCTCTCTTTCTGTGCTTGTGCTTCAAAAAGGGTGCCGCAAGTAGGGTCATAGAATATCTCAAGTTGGAAGAGACCCATAAGCATCACATCCCTGCTCCTCCCAGGGCTACCTAAAACTCAACCATTTGACTAAGAGCATCGTGCAGTCACTATATCTGAACTCCGACAGGCTTGGTGCCATGACCGCTTTCCTGGGGAGGCTGTTCCAGTCCCCCACCAGCCCCTCAGTGAGGGACCTTTTGCTAACGCCCAGCCTGGACCTCCTCTGACCCACCTTCACACCACTCCCTCGTGTCCTGTCGCTGGTCACCAGCGAAAGGAGATCAGGACCTCCCCCTCTGCTGCCCACCTTGAGGAACCCGTAGACTGCAACGAGGTCACCCCTCAGCTATGTGGTCACCCCTCAGCCTTCTCTTCTCGAGAGCTGAACAACCCAAGTGACTCAGCTGCTCTTCGTGAGCCTTGCCCTTTAGACCTTGCACCATCTCGGTCACTCTCCTCTGGGCACACTCTCACAGTTTGGTGTCCTCCTTGTACTGAGGATATAAATATTCACGTGCAACAGCAGCAGCTGTTCCCTGCACAAGAGCAACTTAAAATAACAGCATCAGTGTAACCACAATTAAGATGAAAGGAATCTTCCGATCTGTGGATTTGCTCTGCCCGTGGGAAGGACTTGCTGTTTTGGACAGAAGCTGTAACACAAAGGCGGTTCTGCTCAGCTCACCCACAGAGGTGCGTTAACTTCTCTCTAAGGAAAACAGCCAAACCAAAGCTGCTTCCTGCTGCCTTGGTTCTGAACAGTTATGTCTGTCCAAGAGTGGTCTTCAAAGCAGAGAATATTTAAAAATCATTATTAAAATGAAGCTGAGATCTCCCAAAGTTAATCTTTGTTAAGGAAAGATATTCCACAGCCTACTATTTTTACTTCAAGTTAAGGAGAAAACCCATAGAGCAGCATACAAAGGTGGATATTATACAGAGCAGCGGGTCAGAAAAGATCAGCATTATAGGTCGATTTCTTGTTGTAACATTACAGGAATTGACATTATTAAGCAAGCATGCAGAATAATGACAACATTGGGCTCATTTTAGGTATTTGCTTAATTAGGGGAAAAAAAGAGGTGCCTATGAAGCAAACAAAACAATAACTGAACCCAAAACTCCTAAACTTCTATTGCAATTACAAAAAGGCCAGTTGCTATCCTTACAATCTTCAGATATCTACGTATACAATCTCATATGTACACACATTCGCATCATCCCGCTCTCAGGACAGGTTTCAGTCTAAACACAACTGTTCATGTCATTTTAGACACCCTGGGGCATGCCAGCTGTCACTGCAGCAAGATGTCTGTCTCCATCGCTTCTGGTGGTATCAGCCTGCTTAAGTAAACACTTGAGACACCACGAGACGTTATTATGGCAGTTGAAGCCTTTGTGTAGGCAACTGAACCTACTCTAGATGTACAGTTTGGGTACTTAAATTCTGTAAGTGGACTCAAACTACATGAAGCAGTGGAAGATGAATATCTGAAAATGGAAGGAGAATCCAGACACCCTCCTGTCACAGTGAAACACCAGAATTAGCTTTTGAAGATTGCTGCAGTAACAAACTTGAATATATGACAATATCCTGAATGTCCATGTCATTCGCAAAATGGCAACTTTGGAGAGAAGAGCAAAAGTGTGCAAGAAGCATGAGTTGTGCCCGCGGCGGAACCTGGAGGACAAGGAGCAAAACACTGGTTCCTGAAACATAAACAAACTCCGATTTCTCAATGCAACATCACTCTGGGACTCTCAGAACAAGGGGAGAGAGCACTGTGCCATAAACCTAAGGAGAACACCAGTAGCTGTAGAGCTTCTGGCAGAAAACCTCTCCCTTCTCAAGAGCCGCAGGCGCAGCGCTGCTGACCGCAGCACGGCACGGCTGCACGTGTGTACAGCCACACATGGGGGCGAAACGGACCCTGCTGCAGCCAGGAGCGTTCAGCCCTGACCATGGGCAGGCGGGAAACACTAGTGGTGCCGGGATTTCCCCAGCTGCCGCAAACCTGTCCTACCTACCCACACGGCCTTCACATTCCCCGAGATGCTGCTTGGCTGCGGCTGCCCTGGGGTATTTATACCCATGAGGTAACTGGGCTCCTTCCCTAAGCAGCTGCAGGGGGAATGGGGGCCTGGGGCCAGAGACCGAACTGCGGGCTGCTGCAGCTGGCAGAGTGGCTGGCACTGCCCAGCAGCACGTGCTACAAGGCAAAGGAACACGTTGCTTCTCTGTGAAAGCCTCGTCACAGACCACTGCTTCTCCTGGCTCCCTCAAGCCATCAGCGAGATGCCCTTTGCAGAATGGACTACTCGGGGATAAATTATCCCCTGCATTCACAGCAGGAACATAACGTACTTCACCAGTATTTTCCAGCTTGCTTTATGTCCTTTCACTGTACTGCAGGTGGCCAATACATAAAAAGAATCATGGTTTTGCTCCTAGGCAAGGAGCGTGTTTTCCTTCAGTCGTTATCGTTTTGCTCCTCTGTGGGAGAGCTGTGCTTCTGCTTCCCTGCTTTCTCCGTGTCTCGGCGTTCTAGCTGCCCAGATTACCACAGCCCGTGTTTTGGGGTATTTCTGTTGTTGTTCAAAGTCCATATGAAAACAAACTGATTCTGCGATGTTTTTCTGTATGAAAGAACAAAAATAACAGTGCAGACAATGCAATACTTGTGTTAACTTCAACATTGCCTTCAAAATAGGATGCATCAGCGAAATTCTGTCTAGCACCTCCTCACATGCACAGATGGTGTAAGAAAAGCTGGCGATACAGCTTGGTTTCTTTCTTTCTCACTTTCTTAGCCTTGATTTTTCATCCTAGATTTAATTTATCATTTTCATGTCTTTTGAATTTTTATTGCGTAAGATTGTGCTTGTGGACTTGCACAGCCGTTTCTTTATTGAGAGCTTCAAAAATACCTGCATTATGTTCCTTGCTATGATGCTTTTCTTTCTGTATTTATTTTTACCTTGTTGGATGACTCCCACGCCTTCCTCAAGGAAGATGACTTCATTTCTCAGTGCGTGTCACTGTGTCAGTGCTCTTTTGAACAGAGTATTGGAGATACTTGCCTGGGTAAAAAGCCATCAGTCTGTGACAAATTGTGCCCAAGCAACATCAAGCGGTGACCAGCTATCTCACCTTTCCACTCCACCATCATCTCTGATTTTAAATACCCTTTCCTTGCTCTTACAGAAATTATTCAATGCATTTCTTTGAGTAGGGCCTGGTGTGAATGACTTTGCCTGTGACTCAGCTTTGATTTCTTCCATCAATTCTTCAGTTTTCCCTTTGTGAAAACCGGTTGAGCCCATGTCGCTTCAGCCTAGCCACCTCTGTCAGGCCCACAGTCACACACGCTGCCAGGACCTGCAGCTCCCACTGCCCCTCATGGCTGGACACACCGGGGACAGTTCAAAGGGGCTGCCAGGGAGCAGAAACAGCACCAGCACCTCATGGTTTGACCCCAGCCAGAAACCAAGTACCACGCAGCTGCTCGCTCGCTCCCCCCACCCCAGTGGGGTGGGAGGAAAATCAGAAAAAAAAGGTAAAATCCATGGCTTAAGAACAGTTCAATAATGGAAATAAAGTCAAATATAGTACTAACGCTACTAGTACTAATTACAATGAAAAGGGAGATGACAACGGGAGAAAGAGAACTAAAGCTCGAGACAGAACCGCCCCCCCAAGCGATGCACAGTACAATGGCTCGCCCCCCACTGAGCGATGCCCAGCCCCCCCCCCAGTTTATATACTCAGTGTGACGCCATACGGCATGGAACAGCCCTCTGGCCCCCGGGGGCCAGCTGTCCCGGCCACGCCCCCCAGCTCCTTGTGCCCCCCAGCTGCTCGCTGGCCGCCCGAGAAGCTGAGAACTCCTCGACGGAGTATAAATGTGGCCCAGCACCAGCCGAGCTCAGCGTGTGCCCCCAGCGCCGCTCCCACCACCCCCAGTGCCCCCCGCCCCGCTAGGCGTGCTGGGCCCAGCCGACAGCAGGGCAGGGGTCTGTGTGCAAGGGGCTGGTCCAGAACCCGACCAGTCACCCACGGGTCAAACATCCGTCACCGTTTATGAAGTTACTGTGCTCCAGCTTAGGCAAGGGGGACAGAGCATCTCGAGAGGCGACAGCTTCCTGCACTTTGGCCTATATCAATCACCCCCAGCAGTGTTTAAGACTAAAAGGGAAAAACACGCCCCCCCCAAACCCCCATGACTAGACCACTGCCTGAGCAGCTATGTCTTAGGGAAGGAGTAAGTAACACAATGCTCCTCACACACTGCTGCTGCCTCAGGCAGAGCAGCTCATTTTTCAATGCCACTTAGATAAGAGACATGGATGCAACTAAAACCCTCAAGAGTGCAGGAAAAAAAAATAACCCTCCAAATTTCTTCTAAATCTCCTGACTTTCTGATCAAATATGGAACCTGCAGGAGCTCCGTTGCCATGTGTAAGTATTACCATAACCCAGGACCACATCAACCTCTAGATGAGAAACTCAAACTAATTTAGCTCTATAAAGGTTACAGGATCTCATAGGTTTTATATTTACCTCAGAGCGCAGCTGTCTTCATAATCACGTCCAAACAGATGGATGCTGAAGGAAACCCACGTTGACATATATTGAAGCTAATGAGGTAGTGCCTCAAAGTGCCATCACTGGTCTTTTGATTTGATTCTTTTTCTATCTTTTTGGTTTTCTTAAGAGCTGTTGTAAATGAAGTATTATTTAAAGCACAGATTTAAGAATTCCAACCAGAATGGCTTTCTATCTTTTTAGTTAAAATAGTGGTGACACGATAACAGTCCTTTTATTCGAGACAACACTGAATGACCTCTGGTCTTGTAACCCTCCTTCCTTTTTCTCCCAAGCAATTTCATTAAATAAATTGTATCTAGTTAGTGGTTAGATATTTCCCAGGATGATGCCATAAACTATTACAGAAGTCTACTTCTGTCAGTCACTCATTGAAATCTTGGAATTGCAACTTATTTCAACCGGAAAATTAATACAGAAGAAATCAAGCTTTAAAGTTTGCTCTATTTTACTGTATACTTTTGAAGTGCTTTATGCATAGAAATCTAGGAGAGCTTTTGAACATTCAAGGGTACCAGAGTCACAGCCCACAGCAACAGGGACATTCCACTCTGCAAGCTTCAAACACATGATACGAATGTTCCATCCTGTAAATGTCAAGCAGTAAGGGGCCAAAGCAAAAGCGATCGCCTGCGGTGTGTTGTGGGTGCAGGGGTGCACAGGCAGTGGAGCTTGTGTCACAGGTGGTCTGTGAAAGCCCTCCCTGCATCCCAGCGGGGGGGAAGCCCCCAGCCTGAAGGCATTCCCACTTATAAGCAGCCCAGTGACCCTCCTTCATTGCTTTATTGCTGTCACCAAGGCAGTACAGCATATTTGTAGAGGGCTGTCATACCTCGTCCTGAAACAGATGCAGGTTACTGACCGCATTATCTGTTCTCGGCAAAGCACCCCACGGCACAAGCAGCAGTTTGATGGATGACAGCTGGGAAGCACAGCCTGATGTTTCCTTTGGGTTGGAAAGGCTTGGAGAAAAATAGCTGGGACCAGAAGAATTTGCTTTTAAGTTACCTTTATTTAAAAGAAAAAGAGGCATTGTTTTTTATACCAAGGGGCCAAAGTCCTTTTCTAATTTCTAAGTTCTAATGCAACTGCTGGTGCCAAACCCAACCAACAATAAAGGTAGAAATGGAGGGAGAGGGAGACCTGCTACTGGGATAAAACGTCTCACTAAAGCTTGTGTATGAAAGAGGTCTCCAAGAGCCAGGCTGGCAGAAAAGCCAGAGAGTTGCTCAAGAAACTGCAGAGAAAGATCACCTTTTCACATGAACTGAAACAAACCAACTGCCCCCAACTTCCCAGGTGGATTTCTCAGATGCAGCAGGAAATGCAGCTGGTGCCATCTCTTCTGCGGGGAGGCAGGGAGCGAGCTGAGCTTGAGTGACCCAACACACATGCTAGCAAGCAGAATTTTGCATCAAGTAAAAAAGAGGGGGGAAACAAGCAAGCAAGCAGAGCTGGAATTGTCCTTATGCACACTAACACTAAATACACACAAAATGCAACACAAGAATACCAACGTAATTATTCCCAGCAGAGAAGATCCACTAGATAGAAGAACAGCCAGCTGCTATTCACCTTTTAAATATAAGCAACATGACATGAAAAACAGTAGCACTTAAACATTCATTGGTTGAACCACGTATCATAGAAGTTTCTTTAAGAAGTTTCTTTAACTTGAGTCAGAATTCAAATGGTCTAAAGAAACTGTCTGGTTTTAATTTAAAGTAAGTCTATTCAATATACTGCCTTCGGCATGAATTCTTTCTTTTTAAAACAAATTGAAAGTATTTTCAGGTGCAGAATGCAACATCTTTGGAAGAAGAAACAACATGGTTTGAAGCCGTCTGAAGGAAAGCTACAGCGCAGACCTCCTGCCCCACAAGGGTGGCACCGTACACCCATTGCTCAGTTCAGAAATTTCTAAGGCACATCAGCTGTATCTGGAGCAGGGAGCCACGTGATTATCTGCTGCCGCCTTTGCTCTGCATCGGTTTTCATGCACAACAGATTTCAACAATGTACTTAAGGGAAAATACCTTGTCAGATCCAGCAATCCAAGAGAGGCAAGGCTGCCAGAGCTCTGGATCCCCAGTCCAGCAAGCAGTGAGGCTGAAAATGGATTCCCAGTATGTATACGTGTGTATACATGTCTGGCCGTGCAGAGCACCCACAGGAACCGGTGGCCTTGTCCCCCTGCCCACCTGGCTGGGCAGGATGCAGGTCTGTTAGTGGAAACACGTATGTACAGGCTGAATCCCCCCAGCAGCCGGGCTCAGACTGCCCAGTAGCTGCCCCAGAACTCCAGTCTCCCCAGCTGCTGGTACCCGGGGCTGCAGCTGCTGGCACCTGAACCCACGGTCACTGGAGTCACTGGCAGCACGGGCACACAGCCTGTGACCCACAGTCCCACGCCCCCCTCCTCACCCTGCCCTCCCCCACCGTGGGGCCTCCTGCCTGTGCAGGCAGGCATCCCCAGAACAGACCCCCTAGCACGGGAGATACACCAAGGCGTGACAAGTTAGTGGGGCTGTGCAGGGCGCAGCCAGAGCCACGCTATTTACACTCGGCTCACCCCTTTTATCTGCTACCCCAGATTACCCAAACACCCCTTTCTCTGCCCTTTTTCCTCCCCTATACACCCCCAAGTCCCGCATCCTCCTCAGACTGAAAGGCGTATTTCTAACCCCTTCTCCCCTCATTTAAAACCCTACGCAACTATTTAATATTATATAAAATTAAAAATGATCATCAACTTACGTGCCCAATTCTCTAACAGCTTCCACAAACTTTCTGCTACTGGCAGAACTGAACTCCTTTCAGTTTCATAATTGAGCCACTCAAAAATACATCTCAAGGATGTTGAACCTTCACCTCCACGTACCTACTTCAACACCGATAAACAGCACGGCTCGGCACAGGACTCTACCAGCACAGCTTGCTCTGGCTTTTTTATCTTCAAAAGAGACATAACGATCTCAGGTACCATGACAACTCAGACTGGGGATTTAAACCTTGTTCTCAAGAAACCCTCAGGAAGGCTCGAGGCCGGGCGTTTCCCAGGGACTACTGGACACTTTACTTGCAGTCAAATTAATAAAGGAAATGCCATGCCTACATTTTTTTCCAGCCTGGAAGACTTGGGAACAACTCCAGCCACTGCAAGCCAGAATTACGAGATTCAAAGCCACAGCAGTCCATCACGTAAGGGCATTTGCAGTGCAAGATTTTAGTAACTTCAACAAAACAAGGAACGCTTATACAAATTCCAAGACAATTCTCTGTGCAGTGCAAGCAAACCAACGTACCTTCCAGACGTCCCAGCTGATGACAGTCTGCAGACACAGCCCAAGGCACTGTCGCTCGCCGGGAGCCCTACTGCAGTATCTCACCCAGGCACCCCCCCTAACCGCTACGCTGCGGCACATACCACTGCAAAACGCACCTATGCGCTTCCCCACTGCTCACACCAGTTAAACATCACAGCCTGATAAAGAACAGGGTAAGAGCACCGAATAAAAATGTGGGAATTTTTCATTTCTTAATTCTACCAGGACCACCCTTACACTACGTTATAATTACCTGGTACATTACTGTACATCAGTTACTCATTTCACAAAAATTGGTAAAAGGAAAAATGCAATACTTATTACTGCATAAAAGTGGTTTGTTTATACACTTTAGTTATGCTGCACCTACAGAAAATATTCATTACTTCAGTGCAGTGGGGATTAAAAAGAATCTATTTCAATAGCCCCACATTTCAAAAAACATTTACATCAGGCAAAACCAACCAGCTGCAAGTCTGCTACTCTTTATGCTACACTTGTAAGCCAAACTTAGCATGTAAGACCTGAACTCGGCACCTCCTCTAAAATGAGCTTTAGACATCCTCACATCTACATTACTTGTGGTAACACGGATTTTCAGTTGTGAGGTTCAGTTGCTCAAAGCATGAGACACAGGCTGTTTAAAAAGATTAAGCTTGGCAGACAGCAACATTGCTACGCTGTTTCCAGGCCATACATTTTCTCTGCTGGGAGATGTACGAGAGGGACTCAAGGTTTTCCTGAACTGTGGCTGCCTGCAGTGGCTGGAGAGATCTGCTGTTGTAACACCACCTCCTGTGAAAAAGTTTAAAGAGGAACGCAGCATCCTAACGTAACTTTTGGCTTCCCATTTCAGAGAAAGAGTTTGCGGGAAGAAGTGTTTTTCGGTAATTCTGTCTGGTCATTTCTGAGCCAAAATTAATGGATGCACATGAAAGTTACAGAAGGCCAAGATGTGGTATTTTTTGTGGCATCTACATCGTGATTTCTCTTCAGAAATATAACACCAGCCTAAAATCAAGTTTTGCACAAAAACAAAATCAGCTTGTGTCAGAGCAGATTACTTGCTGTTTGTTCTGTGATGCCCTGAGGATAGCTAAGTAGTCTGAAATCCTCAGCAGCTCTGCTACTTCTATGTAAATGGAGAGAAGGAACACTTTATCATTAGTTATTTTGTCCAAGAGGTCAGAGACACCAGCAAAGTACTTCTTAAAACATTATTGCAGGACACAAAGAAGATCATGATCGTGTACTTTATCATTATCCTTATAGCATACGCGAGATGGACCGCCTCAGCATCAGTGAACTCCTTCATTGTTTTTATACCAGCAGAAATCCCTTGTGGAGGAAAGGAATTCACAGCAAACCCACATTTTGCCCAGTAAGACCATCACACCCAAACCCATACCTATCTGCAATGTCTTCCTCTGAAAGACAACTCATGCATTTTGAAAAAAGTTATTTATTTTCACTGCTTTAATCTCTCTACTGTAGTGTTAGCACTTAACATAAGCATCCACTCTTCTACTGTCCTATTTACAATCCATTGAAATGTATACTCTACAAATACAATTTATATTTTCAGAAATGTAAGGGAAATGCACAATTTTTTAAGGTTTAAAAAAAAGTGACATCCATCTGTACAGGATCCTCAAGTCATCCAAAAAGTAAAATTTACAAGGCAGTATCCACACAGCTATGTAAGGGCAGGTGCTACAGTGACAAAGCAGCAAACTTGCTAATACAATAAAATACAGAAAATTAAAGTGTTTTGGGGCACCAGATAATACATTTAGTACCGCTGAAGTTGTAGGTTTTGTTATACCCATATTTCTAGAAACATGTAACTGCAAACCTGGAGAATGTTCTGAAAAATATTAAACATTATATACACGAGGTAAATGTACCTTGGTCTTTTCAGAGGTAATCTGAGTTTAAAGCAACTGATATGAAGGGGGGTTTTGTGGTTTTTTTTTTTTGTTTTTAAAACACAAAATGATTAACATCCTGCAGTCATTTCAATGGCACAAAATAAACAAGGAACTAACTAAAAAGTGAATTTCATGGCAATCACACTCAGAACCATTACTGAAAAAATAAAATCGCCTCTTATTTGACACCTTCATGTCGATCCCAATGTCTTTACCTATATACAAAGTCCTTCTTAGGATTACAAGTGGAACCACCGGAGGGTGACAGTGTGTCATACTTCGAAAGTCAGCTTGAGAAACATCCCAGAATTCCAGCTTCTAAAGTTGGAAGGTCCCTGAAGAATTCCAGCATTCCAAAAAAGTTTCAGGCTTTTCAGCATCAGACCATTTCCAATGCTCCTTATTCTCCATGTCCATATCCACCTGGTCACAAGTCTGTAAACCAAACTGAGGCTTCAATGCTACTAAAATGACAAACTGATTAAATCCACAAAACTTAAGTGAGTGTATAACGTATGTAATATTTACAATAAACATTTGCATCAGTATTCATCAGAAACTGTTTTGGTATATACTTGAAATGATACAAAATTAATATTTTGAATGCTAAAATATTTTGGTCCCCCTGGATTTCCAAGAGCAGATCTGGTGATATTACAATCTTAATTTAAAAAATACTTATGTGTACCTGTGTCCATATATATAAGATATGATCTAACACAGGTAACATTTAAAGTTACATAATATATACAGACACAGCCTTTGTAAAAGGTGTTCGGTTTATATAATGGAAAAGAAGAACAAAGCTTGAAGTTGTGGTGTCAGAACTGAGGATACACACAGCTGTATTCAGAATCTGCATTCCAACATGAATAATAAGGCTGTCCCAAAACAAAGTTCCTGATGTCACATGCTGCATCAAGCATCCTTCCTGTGCTTTTTTTCGCAAAGAATTACAGCGATGTAAGAATAGTTTCTAGCAATTCAGGAGAATGAAGACTAGTAGGTGGTTGAGATGAGACAGGTGTAACAAACCACTGTACAGTGGACTGAACAATCTACATGCCATGATGCTGTTCAGCTGCCACAGATTCTCTTTTAAATGCAACAGAACTGCTCCTGATATTTTGGGAAACTAAATGTTATGGTGATATGGCTTTGTATGTACTAAAAAAAAGCCACTAATGAAATAATTTGATCAATTATATCGGAAGGTCTCTCGCATTACCAACAAGCTTACTGTAAAGATCTGTAGCATGCCTGTAGCCTGATGACTCTAAAGTATGAACTATACTTTGTATCTATGGTAAAGATCCAGTTATGCCTATGAAGAACCCCATAATTTAATGAAGTTAACAAACTGTTTAAATAGGAAGCCTTTGAAATTAGTATGGAGACATAGTAAGTTCTACTTTGATCATGACCTGTTTTCTTTAAATATTTGTCTAGATACATAGGCAAGCCTCTCCAACAAGGTCAAGTAGATAAGACTTGGGAGCTTAGCTCTGTTCAATCTTTTTTTTTTTGTTTTACAACAGTCATAACTGAAAGACAGTGGTGCAGAGCTGTCCATTTAAACAAAGGCATGGTTTATTTACAATACCTACATGAAGTCATTTTTGATCTGGCTTTGATTAGTAAGAGGCCTGAAGCATATAAGCTTGACTGGTCAGATAATGCCGAACAAATTTAAGTGTGACAGCATTGCATATGTTTAAACTTAATTGTTTTCTAAGAACTTCTCTTATTTTTAACTCTTCTCCTGGATGCCATCTTCCAGTATGAGTAAACTCATCCATAAAGGTGGTTGATAAAGCATGTAATTATTTGCAGTTCAACCTCTGAAGGTCTGTAACTCCCGCATCATTTAAACCCATCTCCAAAAGCAAGTACTAAGAATCTGAAAGTACACAAGAGTCTTCAAAACGCTAAGGCTTGTCTTGGCTAAGCCTTATGTCACCTATACAGCCTCTTCTTACTAGGACCCATCCATCTCACTGCTTTAACAACCCATCTCACAGACCACGGAGCACAGTCTTGGCTATGCTTCTGCTAGCAACAGCCCTGCCACTGCTACCAGCTTTGTGAACAAGTCTCAGCGGACTGTATGCTGAAGAACAAGAAGGAACCAGAGTCAAGGTTGCCATGTGTGTTGAACAACAGGATGGATACTGATGTGTTCTGGAGAGTAGGAGATTAGGCAACATATTAATTCCAGGCACATGTACATATGGAAATACGACTGCGTGTTTTGGGCATTAATGAAACCAAAGGTCAACCAGACTCTTTCCAAAACTGCAACTAAAAAATGTCCTGGTAACAGCAGCTTCTTAGAGAATTTTCCACATTAAATCTCCCAGCCCCCTCCAGAAGTTGTACATTTGGGCAGGAAGCAATTCAACTTCTAACCAAGTTTGCAAAAACCTTGTGACATCCTTAAAATCTCAGGCAAATCTTGACTAAAGCCATGCATATTTTAGTGTGTTCTTACGACAACACAAGCCACCTTAAGCTTTGTTCTTCCAACTATGAAGAGGATTGCTGGAATCCTCTGGTATTTGTATCCAAAGACCTGCAGCTCACCACTTTCTGTGTATGAGGCACACACAAAATATATGCACATAAGATTCATAAGCAGCTTTGAACTTTCTAGTACAAAAGCCCGAGTAACTTCTCCTTAATTACAGGTGCACTTCATCCTCATTTAATTGCAAATATTGTTCTGAGCCTTACGACTCTGCAGAACTGCACAGAAAAATACACCTTTCATATTTGATTTAATAGAGAAAAATCTCCCTTAAGAACATCTTACTCTTCTTGCTACTTTTCTGAAGTAAGATAGGTACTTCAAGCATTTTAGAAGTACCACTTGATAAAAAAATTTATATGTAATTATGACTCATGACTTGACAATTACAAAATATGACAGTGAATTAACTAGCTTACCCTATTTAGAACTCCTACAGTGGTTTTAAGAGTCAGATTTTGGTAAAATTAAAGGTATTCTGCAAATTACGTACTCACTGAAATTAGCGTGAATTAGATCTTAGCTAGGCAAAGGAACAGTTGATTTTTAACTTTTATTTTTGAAACCAAGAGTACCATAGGCTTTGTACGTTCCTACTGTTTTGCATTAAAAGACTCAAAAGCGGCACTTACTGGTATAATACAATCTATCTTGAAGGCAATGTAATGTTCTGTAAAAGTGGAAAACCAGTAATCATGTATAAAGTATAGTTGCATAAATTATGTTCCAGCAACTGAATGAGGTCAATTTTTAAATCAAGGTAAGAGTCCAAAAAATATTCTATTATAACAGCTAGCAAAGTGTATTCCAACAGTACATTCACAATCTGAATCAAAGAACCATGACAGTGGTTCAGAAAAGTCAATGTACCAGCCAGGAATAAAAGTTGCTTAGAGCCACCAATGCACTCTAGAACAATATAGTGAACCAGTTCCATTTAAAAAGTGACCTCCTATTTTTAGCACAGTTAACTAGAAGTTAAGACCAGGTATCAACTTTCCAAATAAAAAAAAAAAATAGGTTAACAAAAATAAAACTAGACTACACAAGGTTCTGTAAGTAACCTGGGAAAGAGGTTCATAGTGCACAGAAAAGACCCAACATAACTGTTTAGCACATCCACAAAAATCCTAGTGACGTTCCTATGAAGTACTAAAAGGCAGCAATATCCTTCTGTTCCCCCAACGAGGTAGAACAATTAACCTTCTTAACACGCCACTCTGGTGCAGATATGGATTTTTACAGTGTTCTTCGGTAGCAAATCCAGGATTACATCTTTATCCCCTCCTGTTGACTAAGTTGCGATAATGTTTTCTTAATGCGCAAAGCTGTTAGTCTAGCAGCTCCGTTGGCATACCAGCATTCCCGCATAATTTTTGCCATTACTCGTAATGCCTGCAAAAGAAAGACAAGTAATCATAGGTTTCAACGTGGCCCATATAACCTCTGTTCTGCCTTAGCCTCTTTACGCGTTTCTGAAGTCTATTACTAGTACTACAACTGCATAGAAGAACGTGTTGTATAAAACCCATTCAATTTTTTATTTACAGAAAAATAAAATTCTTTAAAATACTGCAGAGCAGAATTAGTATTCTTCAGTACAATTTCATCCCGCACAAAGGTATTTTAATGAAAAATGAGTAGCTTGTCTGCACCCGTTTTCTGAATTTTCACATTAGACAAAAATACACTCTTCCTACCACACCTCCAGTTAAGGAGTTAGTTCAGCATACAGCCATTCAGAAGTTTACCAGCTGTCTTCCTCAAATTGAAGCTTTGTAATGACTGAAAATTTTTGGAGTCTTTTTAAACTTCAAACAGCTATTCTTCAAAATCTGTGAATGCTTCTACACTTGTTAACAATGCAAATAAAAACTGAAGAAGAAATAAAGTAATGTATCTACCTACCAAGATTTTACATGCCAAGCTGTACTACACTGAGCTGCTAAGTAAGTTTGCAGGATTGGAATAGCAGCACTTAAGAAAACTCTACAGTCTGTCGGTGCATATCATCACCTTTCTCTCCTACCTGTGCTCTCCTGCCCAATGTCTCATCATGGGCCTTCACCCATGCATCCGTTTTATATATGCCACAACCCGGTTCCCTCCTCCACTTACGTACATCATATCCTACCAATCTCTTACTCCTACTGTATCCTACCGCAGCTATTCTAAGCTCCTAATGAGACAGCATTCTAGTTCTCCTCCTAGCTGGGCTCCTAGAGCAAGCAATATGAACAAAGCTGGCTGGAAAGGCAAGAATGTGCTCACTACTGCCCACGCGGTGGTGACTACCAGCATGGTGAACTCACCCAGAACCAGGTAAGCACTTCCACAGAGGTATCGTCAGGAGTAGTCGCTACATGCAACTTCAGCTCAAGTCTTTGGCTTAGTAGAGCCTCAGCTTCCTAATAACTACATTCATCTTTTCAATAAGTGTATACAGTACAGATTCCAAGACACATAAAATACTAAGGCCGCCACAGTTTTGGACGAAAATTCCTAGAGACATTTACTACTCCAGCCACTTGTTAGGACATTCTTTTACTACGCAATGACAAGGCAAAGACCCTTGAGTAAGTTTCAAGAGAGCATTCACAAGAGACAGCACAGCACTGTTGAAGATACCATTATGTGTCCCAACAAGCAGTACTGCTTTGCTGGCAGCATACCGAGCTGAAACTAGCAAGTCCACTTCTTGAAAGAGATAACCAGCCCAGTTACAAACCAGCTGGCACAGACCTGATCAGCTCGTGTATCTTTGGCACTCCTGTTGTGGGTTAACCCCAGCATGTAGCTAAGCCCCACACAGCCACTCACTCACATTCCACAGCCAGACGGGGGAGAGAATCAGGAGGGTAAAACTGAGAAAACTTGTGGGTTGAGATGAAGACAGTTTAACAGGCAAGGGGGAAACCCAAGCCAAAACAAAGAAATGCAAGTGATACAAAAACAATTGCTTACCATCATTCAGCTGATGCCCATCCCATCCCTGAGCAACAGCAACCCCTGGAAAACTCCCTCGCTTCCAGTTTTATTACCGAGCGAGTTTGCATGGCATGGAATACCCCTCTGATTAGTCTGGGTCAGCTGTCCCAGCTGTGTCCCCTCTCAGCCTCCTGTCTGCCCCTCGCCTACTCAGCAGTACTGGGGGCAGGAAAGCTGTGACGCTGTGTAAGCGCAGTTCAGCAACAGCTGGAACACCAGCGTGCAACTGGACTGTTTTGGTCACCAATCCACAACACAGCACTGCACAGGCTACCGTGCAGAAAATTAACTCAGGCCCAGCCAGACCCCGTACAACCCGCAGCTGCACAACTTGCAATGATGCTTCCTGCATAACGTAAATCAGACTAGCTTTAGTTTGCATTAGCATCACTTCTGCTTCACAGCAAAGGATCCTAAAATACTCCACGCAACATTAGCTATTATTTTTTGCAAAATTACATTAAATATTACTGTATAACCAAGGATAATTGACATTCAATAAAGCCACAATGAAATTAAGTTCTTCTAGAAGCATCCCTTCCCCCTTCAACAATAAGTACAAATTTTAAGCCGTTGAAATCAATAAAAGCTCTAGTGCCCATTAGAGCAGCTTTAGCAAGTTTAGTTAATACCTCACAGCTCTGCCATCTGTTTGGAATATTGGGCCTTAACTTCTGCTCACATACAACTTTCCTCATTTCTTCAACAGAAGGATCTGAAGGAACAAGGTCATAGTATGGCAACTGGTAATCTTCATGGATTCCTGTAATGGGTTGAAAATAGCTTCATTTTAGCTAACACTGAATTACATATAAGCAACAGTAAAAAGCAAAGAATAAGTACCCTACTGTTTTCTTTTTTCATTTTTAAAAATTACAATAACCAACAAAGAAATAAAAAAAATTTCTCAGCCACACCTCAGGAGCATTTACATTACCCTTAAAGAATTTTTTAATTTTGAAATATATGTATTTGGAAAAGATGGAAGCTATATCAAGTCTTTTGTATGCTAAAGACACATTTCTTAGAAACTTATGATTTATAATACCATGCTTTATTTTAAATAAGGTATGGATGTTATCCGAGCACATTATAGCCAGCCTTTACTTGTCATGTTTGCCCCTTGCTCTCAAGAATATTTAACTTCATTTTCTCCCCTCTATGCAAAGGTTTGAGACAAAAAATTAATATAGACAAGGATATTTCCTATTTTCTCCATCAGGTATGGTTCATCAATGCACAAAGAGGTCAAATAAACCAGTCATCATTTACTGGATTAACAGAGTCTGAGACATACTGGCTATTACCTTGCACTGTTTTTAGAGAAAACTCTTTACTCAAACTTAGTGAGGCTCTGTAAGCTATTTATAATTCCTTAGTATGTCCAGTTTTTTAAAGATTGCCACATACCACCGATTGAACATCGCCGAGCTATTTCCCAAAACACTAATCCCATTGCATAGATGTCTGCTCGTTTGAATGACTCAAAATGTTTCATATTTATGGAATCATCTAGAACTTCAGGTGCCATGTACCTATTTGCAATAAAAAAAAAAGAATAAAGTTTTAATTTCTTAAGCACTTACTGCAAGGAAAGTTTAGTGCTACTGATCAGCTCAAACTCAAATTTAAATATTTATGTGGAAAAGGAGACAAAGGAGAATCTGCTTCACTAAGGTTATCCAACCAAAGACCTTTCAGTGCAACACCAATAATAAGTAAACTGAGGAACAAGCAAAGGAATAGGGAGAATACCTAAAACACGGAACAATAAACAAATAGAACCATAAACCTGATCCACATGGGATAACAGAGACAATGACAAAGACCAAAAATCTTCTATTGGGAAACTCTAGGCATGGCTTTAGAGGGTGCCACTCTGGACACCGTAACTGCTAATTAGTGGGAAATGAGGAACTCCAGAACTGTGGATATTCAAGGGAGGCCTGTGGGACTATGCGATGCTTATCAAGGAATGTTTAGGAGAAGGGTAACTGTGAGGGGCAAACGTGGGGCAACAGATAGAAAAGGGTATCAGAGGGGCCAGTTGCATAAACAGTTGCCAGTCACTATGCTTGTCTGCCCAAGCCCCACACCCGCAGCATATCCCATCTTCTTACTAAATCCTATCTCTGCAATCTCACCCTCAACTCCATGTGCATGTCTGCTCTAAGGACTATGTGCCAGCAACTGGAGGCAGGTGTAAGTGAATTCTGGGCTAGCAAGTGGAATCAGGCAAGGCATTAAGTTGTTCTTAGGCCTGGGGTGCCAGCAACTGAGGAGGAGGAGGGTCTCAGTATCAGCAGTTGGAAAGGGAACTGTGGATCTTAACTGCTCCTAAGACCTATAGACACATGCTTCTATCTGGTGCTACTGGGGTGGGGGGCAGCACGCATAAGTTCTGGGCCAGAAGCTACAGTCAGACAGTGGGTGAAGGCACCCCTGGTGCCAGCAGCTGAAGCAAATGAGGGTCTCTGCTTCAGCCACTGAAGTGAGACCATGGGTCACAGGCTTCACAGCCACATGCTTACAGGTACCAGCTACAGGGAAGCACTGGGTTGAGAGAAGTCATATAAGTGCCTCTCAGCACCAGCAACTGGAGTGGGCATCACAGGTCATAAGGTCTATGTGCCTAAATGCCAGCTGCTGGGATGTGCTAGAAGGTTCTTGTTTTCCCCGAAGCTGGTATGCGTGGCAGGTGTGCATCAGTGTAATTCCCCAGCAAAGTCAAGCTGGTCTAGCCAGCAAAGAGGGATGTTTGAGAGGGGAAAGGCCTGTGGTGGTATTCAAGGGAATCCATGCACGCAGGTATACATGAATGCATATGTATGTGTGCTACTGTGCATTAACCCATCCCAGCCGAGAAGTAGGAGACTTGTGGAGCACGGAAGATGCGCTAATGTACTGACAGTTAAGGGATGCGTAGACATGCTTATTAGGCTACAGAAGGGAATGTGTGTTTTTATGTATGAAGTTCAGTCCTGATCAGCTCAAGGAAGGAGACTTGGCTGTCCATACCTGTAAGTTATACAAGTTCTGACAGTATTTTATGTGAGTGTTGAAGATGGCACATTGTGTACAGCAATTCCGGTGATCAGCCCTGTCAGCATTGCATGCGCCGGTGTATGCCCAGCCTCACTACTGGTTGAATCCCAAGTAAATCTCAGAGCCCCTGCCTTTGGACACACCAGGCTGGGCTTGAGCCTAGCAGGAGGAATCCCCAGCTCCTAGAATCTGCCAAGATAGAGCAGCTTCTTGCAACTTCCTCTAGCAAGGCTAGAGAAGGAATAGACATGAAGGGCTGGTGAAAAAAAAGCAGCACGTAAGGATTCCTTGGGAACAAAGGCTCCCTACCACTGCAGTAACCAATTCTTCATCATACAATCTGTAAGTCCCGTCATAAAACAATCAGGATTTATTATTAAATTAAACCATGCCAATTTGGGTTACACATTAAAGTAAACTTTTCCTGTGAGCACAGTTCTTTATTGACATTTGCTGCACCTGAGAAATCTGTGAAAGACTTTCAACTGAGAAACAAGGACTGAGAAGTGGTCACAGCCTCCAAGTGATTGTTACCTTGTTTAGCGACTAGGCCTAACGTGGGATCATCAAGCAAAGTGTCAATGTGCAATGCCCTGCGAGTTACCAACAGCAGCATCCCTGCTGGCTGCTCGAAAGAACCAATGGTATTTGCTACATCATTTGTAGTATTGCCCTCTCAATTTGGTATAGCTCTGCCAGCTAAATCCAATAGGTAATGTTTAGCAGAGTTCCGAGTTTCTCCACATCACTGCCCTGTCAATCTCAGGCTGACATACTGCTGAAGCAGGCAAACTGACACCAGGGCTTTGGAGAGCACAGTTGACTGGTAAAGCAGTAACACACACAGATTATTGGAGTGGAATACAGTCTCGGGCAATAGCTCAGCCTCTGGAACAGCCACAGAAGCCTATGAACAGTTTCATTTCATCAACATACTACTAGGATTTTCTTTTCCTAGCACCAGGGATGGGAGGCATGATACAAGACATGCTACTTGAAAAAAGTTTCAGGATTGTCAGACCTTTCAAAACTCTCACAGCACTACTCTGTCTTATGGAGGTGACATACATACAAGGATGCAAGGGCTATCAACAAAAGAGCAATAATGCAGCTAGTAGTCCTGAACTTCAACAAGAGTTGCTGACATTGGAGTTCTCCTAAGCACTGTGCAGGCATATAAATTCTCCACAATTAATAAGCACAGCACAAGCAGAGGACAACTGTCTGAAGAGGAACATAAGGTTTACTTTGACAGTATTCATTGAACAGAAGCGGAGTCCGAAATTTACATATCACAGTCTTTGATATTGATAAGGTTCAAATTATTCTGGGCCATCTCCTATCAAAAGCTTTTTAAATAAAGGACGCAAGATCGTGGTAGTGTTTTAATGCCATCCAAGGATTTTGCATTATTGGATAATCTTATGCTACTTCGTGTACTTGACAGTATGGTGATCAGCTTTAGGTGTAGAAGAAAGAATATTTTATCTATCTTAAGATCATATGGGGATGAGAAGAGTGATGGAGCTGGAGAAACACCAAACTGAAACCCCCAACCACTGCACGACTATCAGGCAGAATCACACAAGCAGTAAAGGAGACTGTCCTCAGGATGATTTACAGAAACTGAGACAAGGATTTTAACAGGAAAGACCATAAGAGACCTGAACGTGGTAATGGAGCTGAGCTGAATTCATAACCTCAAAAGATCCACACCCTTGCAATGTGACTTCCACTGAATTTATTGGCAAATTGACCTCTTACCATGATCTTCCATCAATGCATTTAGATGGGCTTTGGCTTCCATAACACAGAATGGTGACTAACTGCTCAAAAAGTCTGAGAGATTATTGCTGGAACAAGAGAGGCGAAAGGCAAGTAGGTCATCTAATGTAATTAGCAGATGAGCCACTTCACGGCTATCAGACAAAAGGGAGAGAAACATGTAAAGTGACAAGGAGATGCATATCGGAAATGCACTCCTCAACAGGAACAGTATTTTAGGTTCTGGAAAGAACTACTCTACATAGATTAACTTTGACCTTCTGAACAAGGCCTGCAGCTCAGCACCCTCCAAGAATGAGAGGATAAATCCACAAAGAAGTTTACAAATTATATTGAGCCTTGCCTTGTCAAACTTTGGGTGCCCACTGACCTCTTCCCCCCCACCCCTTTTAGTCCAAAAGCTCTGTATTAGTTACCTAAATTTCCTGTACAACTTATAGGGAGCTTGGTGTCAAACAGGACCTATATACAACATGTTGCATGTGACATCTCCCTTCACCAAGCCGGTTCTCTACAAGCATAGCTAGAATTCTGCTCACATTGGGTTTAAGGGTTTAACAAACTGCAGAAAAGACCCATGTCAAGGTGGAATTCACAGCCAAATTTTTTTTAAACACAGCCTATTTCAACTACCAAAAGTAAGAGTTGGGCCATATGTAAAAAAAGGGAAAAAAAAAAAAAAAAAAAAAGGAGAACAAGAGAATGAGTTGGATTTTTTGTTGCTGGTATTTTTACCTGCCTCAGGGAGCGACAGAGATTCTATTTCCTCCTCAGTTTAAAGCTCACATTCCCTGCTTTATGCTGCAGACTGAGCTGTGAAAGCACACAGCTCACACCCTCTGGTAAAGCTAAGCCTCTGAACAGGAAAGAAATAAAGATTCATTCAGAGAGAAGAATCATCAGTCCAACTCACCACCTAGATCACTCACCCAAGAGCGAGTCTTGCTTGCTCCCTAGAACATATGTTTTTGCAACAGACAATCATGAGAAAAATATAAACTTGGTCAAGTCTCCCTGAACTAGCACACAGAACTTCCATGTGCAGAAGAGGTGCCAGGAGTGGCAATCAATGGGAGTTAAAATCGCCATTGAATAGGTAAGATCTGAACTTTATTATGACAAATTAATCAGAGGTGTGGAGTTACTGACCTAAGAATGTACAAGAGGGAGGAAGAGGGTACCAAGCGTTTTATGAGAATGAACAAGTTTTCAGAGAGGTAGAGGCGACTGTCTTTAAAGTGAGAAACAGACTTAGTCCTGCTGCTGCCCACTGCAGCAAGCAAGAGCTACTATAGTTTTACCCTTGCAAAGAAGCATAAGGCAGATGAACAAACAATTTAACAGTGCCTATGCAAAGAGAGATCTTAAGTGGGATCTATAGACACAGCTGAAAGGATACTTTCTCCCAAGAACAGACTAAAGAAAGTTAACAGATTTGCGTATCTTCTTTCTTTGCGTGTAAGTAGAGTAGAAAACACTAAATCATGTGGTACATGCCCTGCACACTACTAAGTTTGCAACTACAAATTCTAAAGTAGTCTGCTGCTTTAACTACCAATGATTACTGGAGACTTTAAGAAGGCATAATGACCAGTACTTTGTAATCTAGTAGTAGTTCAGAAAATAAAAATCTCATCTGACCATTTGTATGGTATTTTTAAAGTTGGCAAAGGACTAGCACAGCAGAGCTTTAGAACAACATAATTTCAGCAATATAACTACCATTAAAATAAGCTTTGAAAAGACACAGCTAAAGGGGCATCCTAGCTCATTGTAAAACCCCAATCACCTCCTCCCCCCACCCCCAGTATCACTCACCGAAGAGATATATATAAAAATACTTATGTATAGACTTGGTGACTTGGCAATACCACAGAATTTTCTCAATACTGCTAGGGCATATTCTGAAGTTAAACATGTACAGTGCTGAACTACTGGACTTGCAAACATTTCTGACAGGCATACAAATTTACAGTTTGACATACCACTGAGCCTACAGGTATCAAAAGGACAGGATGTTGCCTGCATCACACAACTCTGTTGCTATGGTTCACTGTTAGTGCTGCTATCTCTGTATGCTGTATAGCTGCACAGATTGCTAAAGGAAGTGAATCTTTTCTTCAGAACAGCTTCCAGTTATTACTGACTGAAGGTTCAGCAATGACAAGTTACAGCCAGTAAGTTTAACTGCACTTCTATCAGAGTTAAACAGCTCTGAACTTTTGAGGACAAGAAACCCTGTATTTCCAAATTCAGAAGTAGGCCTTTAAAAGAGTGAGTATACTGACTCATCCATTCATAATTCTATTTATGCATTAGATGACATAGATAACTGCTGTTTTAAGTTCTCCTATTTCCCTCAAAAATAGGATCCCATGAAAGCCCACATCCAAGACACTGCATCTTGTACAAAGCCTACGTGACGGAACATACTGAAAAAGAATCCACCTTCTTTCTTTCACTGTCAATACCCTGCCTTATACTCCAGACTGGGCTGCAACCAACATCTCCATGCAATGCAAGGCAAAAAGAATAAAGGTACAGCAGTGAAGTCTCTAAAATAGTCACTAATGAAATTTCCTAATTGTTTTAATATATACTTATGCCTTAAAAGATTTTGGAAGTTTTCAGTATTTTACAAAGGCTAGTAATAGATGCTAAGGTTCAATATGCTTTTTAAGCAGCTGACGAGGAAATGCCTAGGAACCCTTAATTTCCCTGCTGCTTGTGTTTATACCCACAAAGATCTTCTACGTGGCATGAGAAAAAACAAAGCATTTTATAATAAAAAGTTGCCTGACACATGACATCAATGATTTTTACCTTTTTGTTCCCACTCTGTGGTTTGGGGCAATATCAATTGTGTCTGTAGCTGAATCATGCCTAACTGCCAATCCTAGGTCTGCAATGCAGCACGTTCCATTCTTTTTTACCAATATATTTTTTGATTTCAAGTCTCTGTGGGCTATTGCTGGTTTGCCTGTAAGAAAAAAAAAACAGAAATAACACATCTTTAAAAAGGTAATTGCTATTATTCTAAGCCTGGTGCAGATTTTGTTTGAAGTTACAGAATTCCTTTCAGTTCTGCTGTGTTACATGCATCAAGGTAACTCCTAAAATCATTCACTGTGGACTGGCTGACTATACAGAAAATTGGCTTAAATGTCTACTGTATTAGTCCACACTACTGCTCCTTTCCTCTTCCTGCAAGTATTTGCTGCATACACATACTACCTGCCACAAAAAAGCTTCCAGCATCTCTGGAAGTAGTCCTATAGTGCTGTCTCAAATCAAAGTTAAGATGATACTACAGGCACCATTACTTACTGCCTTTTAATAGGTCTTTTTTGGGGAAGGATTATTACATCACAAAACCCGAATTTACCATAGGAAAAAAAAAGTATAAAACCTTCCAAATGGAGAAGTTCTATTCATTCTGAAATTATCACAAGTCCCAGGCAGACATTTCAATTCACTCAACTACACAAGGGATTACCTTGGGTAGTTAAGCTGCCTTCATGTAAGTAGCTGTCTGCAAAGCAACTACACCCTGAGAAGTTTGAATATTCTAATTAAGGAGAATTATAGTAGAAAGAGCTATATATATGTAATTTAAAAAAAAAAAATCCAGTATTATCCCCATGACAGGCTGGATAGTTGCAAGATTACCTTGTGTGCCAACAATTTCCATGTGAAGATGAGCGAGACCACTGGCAGTGGACAAAGCTAGCTTTATCATTCCTTCCACTGTTACTGTATACCTGTTCAGGTAATCAAAGAGTGATCCATGCTCATGATAGTCTGACACCAACCACAGCTGAGTCCACGTACCATTGTCTGCAAAAAAACACTGGCATGAATACTACATACACACACAAAAGACAAGCAAACCATACATGCCACTTTTATGCAATGCTTATGAAGCACAAATTATGTTTTACAGATAACCTCAGCCAATTAGACTCTTAAATTTTTACTTCCATTCCTGTAATTTAAACGTCTCTGTAAAGACTGGGACTACCATGCAAGACCTTCTGAATAGCTTAGTGAGTTCTCTTTTATTTAAACTAAAAGCCAAACCATTGAAAGCTGATGTTGCTATGACTGAGGTGAACTATTCAGGGTATTAGTCAGGCCCTGCCTTCCCCTAATTTTTCTGCTTTGGGCATGGGAGGTAACACTATGACAACAGTGCTGAATGCATGATGCAAAACAAGTACCGCCACTATCAGTCTAGCATGATATTGTCCAGACTACCCATTAAAAAAAAAAAAACCAAAACAACAACAAACATCTTTCAAGGTTTGCCCCAAAGCTCCTTCAGTCTTCCCATAACCTGTTTGGCCTCTGCCTGGGACAGTTTCTACAGTTAACAGCAGCTGATGTGGATTTTTCCTCCTGGAGTGGCTTACAGGGAGAAATTGGACACATTCAAAAATGAAGCCAAATCCCACCTCTGCTGACCTCGAAGTTGCTGGTCAAAAATCAAAGTTTCCAGAAGGCACAAGGGTAAAGAGAATGAAAAACTACTGATTATGAGAAAACCAGTTTGCTGTATGATTTTTCACTGAACTATGAAGAACAAGACAGGGCATAACATTTCCAGATATCCCAAGGCACACAAATGACAGGTAAGAATTAAATTGTTTGCATTATTGAACTACCAGACACTAAATACTTTAAACTTCAAGTCACAGAGAAAAGACTAAAGGAATTCAAATCAAGAGGTGGCGAAAGTGTTGTGTTTTTTTAACCTAAGAAATAGAAATACCCAGAGAAAAACCCAACTCTGCCAAACAGGTTTTCCAATTTTTTTTGTTATAAAAGCAACTCTCACGGCAGATTTGAGAAGTGTTTTTATAGCTAGCTCCTTTTGTAGAAGAGTCTTTCATCTCTAAAAAAAACTAGTTATCCCATGAAATACTTCAGTTGGACCTCCATCCTGAATTATACAGCCACTGTTCCCTAAGAACAAGTGAGAAAAGTCAGCACAAACCAAAGAGACACCATATTTTGTGGTAGCCCCTAAGGATTATCAAAACACATACTCAAGAACTACGTATGAAGAATAGGAAGGAGAGAATTCAGAAATTAGTTCCCATCATAAACATGCTGAAAATGTTTTTAGTTTCTGTCCTAGCTTCAGCTGGGGTGGAGTTAATTTTCTTAGTAGCTAGTACAGTGCTGTGTTTTGGCTCTGATGTGAGGACAATGTTGATAAGGCACTGATGGTTTTAATTGTTCTAGGTAATGGTTACACTGAAGTCAAGGACTTCTCAGTTTCTCAGGCCTTGCCAGCAAGAAGGCTGGAAGGGGCACAAGGAACTGGGAGGGAACACAGCCAGGCCAGCCAACCTGAACCAGCCAAAGAGGTATTCCGTAGCATGGGATGTCATGCTTGGTATATAAACTGGGGGGGGTCAGCTGGGGCTGGCAGATAGTTACTTGGGGACTGGCTGGGCATCAGTCAGCAGGTGGTGAGCAGTTGTACTGTGCATCACTTTTTCCTTTCTCCCTTTCGCTCTGTATTTTATCCTTTCCCTCACCTTTTCTATTATAACTATTATCATCATTATTATTGTTCATTCCTTTTTATTCTGTTTAAATTATTAATTATTCTTATCTCAACCCTCAAGTTTTACATCCCTTTCCGACTCTCCTCTCCACCCCTCTGAGTGGGGGTGAGTGAGCAGCTGTGTGGTACTTGGTTGCCGGCCGGGGTTAAACCACAATAATTTCCAAATAGGTGGTCCTCACATTTCCTTCCCCTCTTCTTCCATGCCCCTCAAAGAGGAGGCTTGGCCCAGAAGAGTTAAGAGGCACAAAATGTCTGATGTACTGATTGACAGAAACTACCCTAATAGAAGTACTTGTGCTTATCTTTAAATAAACACTTGGGTAGGTGTGGCAAGACTTTCAAGCATCCCTTCTACTTGGATGTTTCTAGTGAGGCCAGTGATGCCATTAAAAAGCTAAAAAAAATTAAGCTGCCACCAAATGCTCCAGAGTAGGCAGATAGAAGTCTAATCCACATTCCAGGAATTCTCATAATAGAAAAAGAATTCTGCCTTGCTACAGTCAAAGCATAGTCTCAGCTAAGCTGTTAATTTAAACAGGCTAAACAAGCAGGCAATGGTCTAAAGTGTAAAACACCACTAGAAAGCTGCTATTGCAGTGGGAAGATTCTTATAACATGCCCACAGAAGCGGCTCCCAAGCTTTGTTTTTTAAAAGAAAAAAGGAAAAGATTTTTTGTTATTATTATTTCAGGTATTTTATATTTAGGAATGATGCTTCTTTTGCAACTTTGCCTAAGATTTAACTTAGAACTCTGCATACTATTAAATGTGACCTTCTCCAAAGGGAGTAGCAGTCTCTGAAAAGTCAGTGCAACAGTATTATAGCTTCACTGAACCAGTTGTACAGAACATTAGAAACAGGTATGCGTCCACAGCCATATAAAGGGTACACTCATCACATATATATATATTCAGAGAGCTCCAAAAAACTGTACAAGTTTTTTATAATAAAAATAAACTTAATCAGTTCAGAATATTCTCTTCTGAGTTTTAATCTACTACTTCACCAGTTATGGCCCTACATTGCACTATACGCACTCATTGCTTGAACCTGTATTTGATTTCTTCTCCTGTTTATTATGAATGGGATATATCAGCAGTTTTCTAAACTAGACAACAATAAGGAAATTTGTAATCTGATTTTAAGTAGTCTACTAGACCTATTGTGTTTAAACAGATATTTTAAAGATGTCAAAGTTTCTGAAGAATTATCATTGCTTTGAATCAAGATTATGGTGTTCTTGCATAAAGTTTTTCTCCTCTTAACTCTACGCACCCACCTAAGAAGAGACTATGCTGCTTATTACAGACCCTTCTACTTCAGTTTTAACCTATTTATTACCCGTAAGTCTTTAATAGTCAGTATGTTTTCACCTTCCTTCCAAAGGAGAAAAATATAAAGCTGGGCTTGCTATCCATTTGAAAGGAGCCATTATTCTTTCCTATTGTCAATAATATTTGTGGCCCTCCAACCAGATTTTAAGAAGGGGCAGCGTTCATCCAAACTTACACAAGTAATATTAATTACAGATAAGCTAAAATGCAGCAGTAACTATAATGTCCAGCTATTAGATAGGTCTTACTACATTTTCTTTACCTTTCTGTATTTGACAAGCTATGTATTTGCTTAGCGATCTAAGCAGAACACGTTGTAATGAACTTAAGTCTGCTTATACTGTTGACAATAGTTTATTATTATCATCAAGTAATAAACCTGAACCTGAGTATTTTTGGCTGTACAGTAAACAGCATCTGCCATGAAGCTTTCAATCACAGGATTTGCATTATCATGTAAGAAAAAGTAATTACAGTCAGTAGTAATTACACACAGAGTAGCACAGCCTCCCATGACAAGGTAACCTAATTTGGTTCACATACACACCACAATCAAGAATCTCAAGCAATTTCAGAATGTTCAAGAACATTACATAAACTTAGGTGTGTTCCTGGAAACCTATTTAAGAGATTACTTATTTCAGTTGTTTGCAAGAAACCTCAAAGTATTTTAGACCATCAAAATCACTTGGAAGTAAAAGGATTTTCTTTTGCAATTCTAACAATCTGAAATTCTGAATAAAGAAGCTTTCAGGTTTGTTGTTAGAAGGCTGATTACAGTTTGAGAAAAACACTAGTGAAGTCCAAGCAATATCCACCTTAGACAAGCTACCTCTTGAAGGAATTTATGATTGCTTTATCAAGTATGTATAATCAAGTTTCAATTAAAATTGAATTGACTGGATTCACTTCACTGAAAAATATTTTCCACATTGGTATGAGCAAAACAAAAATCTGGACTTTGCACATGCTTGTTTTTAAACCAAATACTACGTTTTAACGTGTGACAGGATTGCTTGGTACAACAGTTTTGAACTGCAGACTTATGTTCCAAGCTGAATTGCCTAGACATTACAGAAGCTGCCTAATTGCATATGTTCTCTAGTATCATCTAGTAAAGTGTTTCCAAGTAGAGACAGGGATAAGTTAGCCTCCTTTTTTGGCATGCAGAAAATGTAACAGAAAAAAGAAAAAAAAAAAAAAAAGAGGAAAAAGAAAAGAGATCAAGAGAGCTAGAAAACTCTTAGAAATTAGATATTCAGGGACATGGCAGGGAAGATATTTCTGTGGCTGGAATAGGGCTGATATTTTGTTAGTGAAACAACTATCACGCTGAGACAGTCATCAGATTAAATTGATGAAAAGCACTTTAGCCGTGTAGATTAGCAAGATCTTCCAGTCAAATTCCTTCTCAGGCTAAAGCCAGAGCTTCAAAAACAATAAATGGCTCAAATATTACTTTTCTCAAGAGGAAGGAATTCTCATTTTTCCACAGCATATTGCTTAATATAATTTTGCTTAATATCATTCTTGGGCATCTACTTACCATGTAAAGTAGTCTGACTGAACAAAACTTTCACCTAGGGAAGCACAGCTTTCAATTAAAGGGAAGGAATGGAGAGGCCAAAGTATTTTAGTGCATAAAGTCATCTGAAAGTACGCAGGGCAACACTTCCCCTTACTTGTAACAAACTACATACAGTCGTGGTTACAGACAGCTATTCCAGGGAAACCTGCAATACTGTAAACAGAGGCAGCTGCCACTGCTCTTCTAGTAGAAGAGTACAGATTGTGTCTCCGATACCTAGATACTTAGTTGAAAAGTGTTAGAAAAAACACAAAACAAAAACCCCACCCAACCCCCAATCTGTTTAGGTGGTTCAAAACAAGGCAACACATGGCCCAGAAAGTGATTTTCCCGACCTAGCCATATTTGAAAGTAGCATATACTCCTGGGTAAGTAACAAGCAACCCAGAACAAACATGCCTGCCAGACAGAACACCACTGCAGTTAAAATCATTCACTGCTTCTCAGCCTGCAAGCTGGCTTGACAGCAGCACCTATTTCCCAGTAAATGTTGGGATGAGAAAGCAGACAGATTGGACCAGCTCCTGTAGCCTGAACACCATAGAGCTGTGGGGAAGTAGAGGAGAATGTACCATTAAGGCACGTGGAATAACTATGAATAGTGTAGAATGAGTGGAGACAGTAGTTCAGTCACAAGCTTTACGACTCCACCATCTGAGCTAACACCACTGACTTAAGCCGATCTGTCCGTGCTTCTAAACACTTTCTAATCTATACATGCACCATTCTACCCAAAAGCCCTCTCCCAATTTTATAAGTATGGTGGCCAGCTAGATGTTCTCCTGCAGCCATGGAAAATGCACAGTTGCATTAAGAGGAACCTCCTAATTAATGTTTTTACTAGTAGTCTGCAGCATGACACTGGCCCACATTTCCCCCACAAGCTACCTGTCAGGAAATACAAGTCCTCATGATACATGACACTTACTCCTAAGATTTCTTCATAGATAAGCTTTCAGCCAGCACTGAATGGGGATTGCACAAGTAATTCCTTTTACTGCTATATCTATGTAGTAATCTTTGCAAGGTCTCAGGCACACAGTCAGATTCTTATAGTCTCATGAGTTTGTGCATTCCAGCTAGGCTGCAGTAACTCCCAAATGCATTCAGCACCCTGCTGTATAGAGAAATGGATGCAAATCCTTCACAGCTATTACTGCTGTGAACTAATACTTCATCTTGCACCTGGCATCTAATAAGCATTTATCAGTTAGCAGCAGCATCTACAATGAAAGACCATTAAGAGGTGTTTTTAAGCCACTGACCTCTAAAGCCACCTTGTGATACACTTGCTCCTTTCAGAGTACCATGATGGCACACCTACTAAGCTGGAAAAACTACCTCCATAACAGTCCCTCTGTGTTTTCCCATTTAATGGGATACAGGTAGCCTGAAGTATTCTAAACAAGAGCTGATGCATCAGCCTCCTTCAATATTCAGGACCTGAATGCGTAACCCAGAGAGAGCATGCCATGTACGTATTTCCTCACTGACAGAATGCAGAAGGTTATACAGAGATTTCTGCATTTGTGTAACCCAGCTTTCCACATCTGCTCAGACAGCAATAGTGTTAGAAAATAGCCAAGAGCAGCAGCATTTTCAAAACACATCTTTATCCATTTTTCATAAACCAATTGCCAACTAGTTGTCAAGAAAACAGAAAAGCCTTGCCCTAAAGCCTCAAATAAAGGCATAATCTATCAGCTATGGATTTTTTCCTTTTTTATGTACAGCATATTAACAACAGAAACCAGAAGCAATTTTATATCAGATTATATTAAAAGGAACATAAACATGACCAAGTCAAATGGAATTTTATCCTATTGCATCTGGAACCTGAACCAACAATTAGGAAATTATTTTAGTAACCCGTTTGTTTAGGAAGCCTTCCTCATACCTCCTTTGCACAGTAGTCAAGTGTATTTTTGGGACAAACTATCAACGGGTTTGGGGCAAAATGGGAGAGTAGTATACTTAATTTGTTAATTTTGTTAAAAAGTTATAGCCAAGATATTGCAATATATCCTTTACACTTAAGTCAGACCCAGTACCTAAGGCTTCTGCAGAGATGGATTTTCATTTATGTCTAATGCAACAGGTCTACTAATTTTAAATCCAGGCTCCAGGTATTCCACCAGGTCCATGAGAACAAACTCAAGCTCTCACAGGTGCTATGAATATCCAGTGCAACTTCAGGCATGAAAGTAAGACAGTTTCTAATGGTAAGCATAATAAGCTGCAGGAAGAACCCTGGTATACCATAGATCTGCAAGCTCTTGGACGTTGACAAGTTGCAAAAACATCTGTTAGGCGCAAGTTAGTTATAGCTAGCTAACCCTTTCCTGGATAAAGGAAGCATTCCAGAAAACCTCTTGGGTTTTATATAAATCTGTAGAATTGGAATAGATATGGATACTTGAAGTTAATCTTGTGATAATTAAAGAAAGCTCTGTTTACATGTATACTTCAACTACACTAAAACCATTTAAGAAATCTCCCAAAACCAAGAACCCTTTAAGAATTCAGGATGTGTGTGGATTCCTGACTCCTCCCTAAGAGGACAGAATTTTCTATTAATGCTTTCTTCACAAAAAAAGTCAGAAGCCATTTGTGGTAATTTCTGAATTACTAAAATCGGAAACATTTAATTTCAGATTAAAATAACTGGATGAAAAAACATAATATTTTAGCTCCCTTTAATATAAGAAATCAAAAACTTCTGTGTTTTTGCCAGATTCTTTTGCCTTAAGTTGGACTGCAGGAAAATCCCAAGAAATTTTCACCTGACAGACTGCAACAAATCAAGCTGAAAAAATTACTAGACTGTCCATCTTAATGGATACTTACAGGCTTATCAAGAGAGCTTCAGCAAACATGTACAAGCTTTTTTTAAACACTAGGAACAAATCATTAACCTCCTTTTGCCAATTTATTTTCCAACTGGAGTTCTAAATGAATAACTTCTCATATCTCACTCTTAAAAATGAATCATCTACCTCCTACTTTGTATTAGGACAACAGGATTAGACATGAACTCTTTTGGTTCCACACATCTACCTTATCAGACTATTAAGAGAGTACAGGTATCCAGCACATGTGTGGGCTGACAGGACAAGGCATCTCCTTTTTGATACCAACCTTAGCCATTATTATAACTTGTTTGTAGAAATTACACCTCATTAAATGTGTGGGATTTTTTTCTGAATCTAATCAAAGCATGCTTTCCAGAAAAAGAAGAATGCACTTTTTTCCTTCATTAAACCTATGTAACACTAGCCAAACTCTGAAACGCTCCAGTAACAAAAATACTTTTTGCTACTCTTAATTAGATCCTGACAACTTTATCTTTCCCATCTATTTACCATCTATTCCAGGGGTCCTCAAACTTTTTAAACAGGGGGCCAGCGCACAGATGAAGTGGCAGTCGTCTGTGGCTGCTCAGTTTCCCCCCCAGCCCCTGGCAGGGGGGGGGCGAGGGGGTTCTGTAAATACCAGGGGCCGGATTGAGGAGCCTGGGGGGCTGTATCCAGCCCACAGGCTGTAGTTTGAGGACCCCTGATCTATTCTGTTTGTGTACACAATTAGTAAAATGAATTCATAGTATCACTAACCTTTGTTGTCTGCAGCTATAAATCCAAGAATGTTTTCATGCCGTAGCATAACTGTTTGATAGATTTCTGCTTCACGAAACCATGAGCGTTCCTCTCTTGACGAGAAGATCTTCACAGCGACTTCTTCTCCTCTCCACTTCCCTCGCCAGACTTCTCCAAAGCGACCCTTACCAATGCTTTCTTGCAGTACTATAGTTCTTGCAATTGTTCTTTGCACAAGCAAAGGTAAACCTAAAAAGCAGATTTAACATTCACCTTAAACATCACTCACAAAACAAGTACTTATAGTAAGTTCTAAATAAAAGATCTATATTCCATTAAGATACTCCTCTTAGAATGCACTCAATAATAAACTCTTAAAATTTTAACAGCTTGTTGTGAACTGCTAACAAGCACGTAGGCAAGATGTTGCCTTCAACCTTAAAGGCCAGCAAAACAAGTACTCAAAGTTATTACACTACAAACCACCTCTACAGTTGTTAGAAAGGCACAAACTTCCTCCTTTCAGTTCAGAATCTTGACAGTTGTTGATCCACAAAGTTGTTATTTTAATGAAAAAGAAACCATGAAGCAATCAGGACCAAAATTGAGGCGGATTTTTTTGTTCGTTGGTGGTTTGTTACAGGAGTTGTGTTGTGTGGGTTTTTTTTTGGTTTTGGGGTGGTTTTTTTTCAGAAAAGGATCTGCCCATAACTCTCCCAGTAAAGCAGTTCAAAGGCACTTTTGATACAGATTCATTTACTTATCACCACGTATGACCTGACCCATTTGTAAGTTAAACTACGCTTATCAGCTACACTGACTTTCAAAAGTTCACACTCCTGCCCAAGTACGCTTTACAAGGTAATTATTACTCCATAACCTAAGTTCCAATAGCTACCAGAACATCACTTTATTTCCTTACGCTATAGAAAATAAATCTCGATTAATAGCTCCGATAACTAGTTCCTGTCCATCTCTAGGCACTCATTGCTAATAGTGGCCCTAGAAGGATATCCAATTTGGTCAGTAGCATTGCCATGTTTGTGGTGTGTCAGTCTGAGGAGTGCAAATTAAAACACTGTAGCATTTAAAGGAGTTACTCAAGACCTCTACACCTACACAAATTTTCTGCATGATTTCTGCTGACAACATACCTACACGTAGAAAGGAAGGGTAAAAAATGGACACCATACCAGTGATTTAACAGTTTTCAGATGCTACAGTAATTCCTACTGAGAAAGTTGGAAGTTTTTGCTGTAATAGCTGTCCTCAGGTCAGCTGTGCTGTGTGCCCAAACTGTAAAGGCTCATCTTCGAAGCCTGACGTATTCTTTACAGACTTTTGAAATGCAGAAGAGGCCAGACTAGAACAACCAGAGGACCAAACTCAGCCCTGAAAATGTAAGATTTGACTTTGTTGGCCAGAGAAAGCTTCCTCTAACACTTACATACTACTGCAAAATCCACTAGCAAACGTTAAATACAAGCTGATTTTGTATACTTGAAGCGGGTGATATGCCTGATATTTTCTTCTTCCCACAGCTGTTTCAGGGAACTGTTTGTACATTTTCAGATGCACTCCTCACCTTGCTGTACGACTTATATAGACATCCCTTGTTGTTTAAGAAAACACAGATGATGTCCAAGGATATCAGCTAACCTCTAAACAAATACTAAGCTCTGATTTTCCAGTCATGGAGCACTTCAATTTCACATTACAACCCCCCAATCATCACATTAACATCACAGCACAATAAAAACCCTGCTACCTGATCTAGTCACCTTGCTCCTATACTTATTTCTACAAGTCACAAGATTCAACTTGCTTCCGTTTCTTGCAACTGTGCTTTCTCTTACTACTGCTGCTAAACAAAACCAGAAGATTGGAATCCACGTTTATCCTGCATCCACAAGAATTCCTTACAGACTTTCTGTTGCAATGGAGCAGTCTCCTCTTTTTGCTATAAAGGAAACAGTTCTTTATTGCCAGGAACCTGAGCAACTGTTTCACTGTAAACCAGACTGCCTGAGCAGAAACTCACTGGAGACAGCTACTGCATCAGCCTTTGACATACACATTGGACACAACTGTACTTCAAGATCTTTGAGTACAGCTTCTTCTAACTGTGCATGAAGATAGATGACAGTCAGTTTGTTAATCAGGAGGACGAGAAAATTCAAGCCCATGTTGAGTTCAACAGCAGTTCATAACATTTGGCATCTTGTATTCAGCCATGGTCATCCAATTTATACTTGAGGCTTTCACCATCACCTTCGTACATCACAACAAAGTATCCTCAAGCCTTCTAAGAATTTAACAAAAGAGTTCTTTTTCTTACCTTAACTGTACCCAATTAGTTTGGGCCAATGACCATCCAATGCATAAGAAGTTTGTACCCAATTTGGATAATTGGGAAATTAAGTTCTAAAGCACTAAAGGCAGCCAACAAGAGCAGCTGCCAGAACATTGTTCTTGTTCTTAAGTCTCTGCCCAGAAGACTTCCTTTGAGGATTAATAAAAAAGGCCAACCCCACAAAACTAAAAATCTCACTCCCTTCGATATTCTATGAACCACAGATAAGCAGCCTTGCGTTCACTTCAACTGACTCAACTTCATATTGATTTTTGTGACCCACTGGATTTCTAAACACTCACCTTCCAGCTTGAAGTCACTTACTGATAATAACCAAAGCCTGTCCCCTTGTTTTAGGTAATTCTTCCTACTTCCTTGCAACTAAATGTCCTTCATGGGTTGGAGAGTAAAAATAACAGCTGGGCAACAGAATCTATCTATACAACTTGCAGTTGGCATTTGAGAGTTTGCATCATGATCTGAAAATCATTCTCGGCTCCAAGTGACTTGGACATCCTTCTCTTAGAAGCTGAAGCAGAAGGATCTATTTTAGATGTTTAATCAATTTCTTTCATCAAGCCTGCAGTTCCAGGTCTTGTTAGTCATGGAACAAGATGGCAATACTAACAGAAGACTGAATAATTAATAACAGCTTACTCTTCACCATCGCAGAAAGTGAATCCTACTTCCTTTTTGATCTGATTAGGAAGCTCATTTTTTAGAGTTTTGGTAAGTTCTCAGTTTTATATGCTTCTCTTCAGAGAATGCTGCAATACAAAACTGGTAGAATCCTTTTTATTTGACTACAAGCTTTTTTGGTCCGTCAGCATGAATTTAAGAGCAGAGCATTTACTTTAGCATTTACAAACGAAACGCTTCCTTAACTGTGCTTCTCACCCCAACTGCATACTTCTCAGTTTCTGACAGGATTAAGCACTACTTTAACTAGCAGCTCTAATGGTTCTCCTTTCAGTGACCCTGTTTCCCACCCCCAGGTTATTCCATAAACGTACAGTCTTCTCAATTTTAAAGGTGCTGCACCAAAGTCTGGATTAAAATGCACATTTAAATGACATTCAATTGCTGCAGGCACATTTCAGGACAAGAAAATTATCAGTTCAAGTGCTAGGGCACCATGAATTTATGTAGTCATTGACTAGTTTTGAGACAAGAGTGAAACAAGTCACTGCAAATATTTTCTGTACTGTTGGTAGTGTATAAGTACTTGAAGCACCTCCTATCCCACTACCATAATAAAACAGAAGCACAGAACACTAAAGGCAGCTAATACTTCTCTCAAAGAGCTGAACAACATGGAACTCACTGCAGCTGAAGTTAAAAGATCACTTTAAAGGAATCATCCAGTCTTGTTTTACAGGGAAAAAAGACTTTGTCATTCAAGCAAAAAAACAAGTTAATGGCAAGCTTTCCTTAGGGGTAAGGAAAATTCATCTGTATTTGTTGCTCTTCCTGATGCAGCCATCAGCAGTCAATACTCAAATACTATATAGTAGGTCAGGCACTCTGGGAGCATATAGACCAGCTTGAGTGTCCTGAAGGTCTGAAAACTAAGTAATTCCCCAGCACACCACTTTTACTTAAAGTGTAATTTCCAAATAGGCAAGGGAAGAGTCAGTAGTTTCTAACCATTTGCTTTGGAAGAAGAAAGGATTCTAAGTTTCTTCTAACCAGGATTCCCTGCTTTTCAAGAGCTTATTTTGAAGGAGTACTTCCAGAGTTTTCTAACATGAAGAAAGGCTCAGAAGGACCACCAGGAATGCCAGAGGATAATGAAGAACCAACTGACAATGAAGTCTCAATTAACATTATCATAGGTCTGACTTGTCTGCAGCAGCATGGGAAAGCAGCCATGCAGAAAGTAGCACAAGCGCTCCGATTATCCACAGAAGTCAGAAGGGAACCATCAACCAGACAGTAGTTTTTTTGGTGGGTTTTGGTTTTGCTTTCTTAAAGTATGACTAAACACAGTTTCAAGGGAAACCTTTAAAGGCTTTCTTTTCTGGGTTTACTGAAGTGACAGCAGCTATTACATTGCAGATGACTAGTTACACATAGAACATACAGCTGCTCTTTTAAGGGTTAACTTTTTTTAAATTAGAATTTCTTTTCAGTAGCTTCCTACATTCCAAGAAATGTAAACCTCTTTCATACTCGTTTACCAAGTCTCTTACTTCTGTACACCCCTCCTAGAAAGGACATAATTGGAAAAGTAAGTTCAGCATCAGCATTTATCAAGTTCTAGCCTAATATACTGGAAGTTAAATTAACCACTTCCACTATTTTAGTTATTGCTGTTTGTAAATGAGAAAGCCGAGATAAACACAAACTACCACAGCTCCAGTTCTAACCACAGAGTAACTTAGCCCACCATGATCAAAACTTACTTGGATACGCAAAAAACTCTCTCAAGTGAAATTTAACTGCCTACACTCAATGCAACCTCACCTTCTTCAGTGAGGGTATGACTGAAGATGACTTATTTTGACCTGTATCCTAAACAGGTTCAGCAAGCTACATCGATTTTACCTGACAGAGCAATGGACTCTTAATGAGTTTTAACAGTTAAAGCCCTCGGGAAAGAAGCACAACTTAGATTCTTGGGTTTTGTTGTTTTACATTTTTTCAATTCTAGGAAATCAAAAGAGAATTCAGCAACTGACAATTAAACACCAGTGTTTCTTTGCAGAAAATACTCTGAAAGGGCATGGATGTTTCACCCTGTATATTTGCAAGTAGTAGGAATAATTTTCAGTATTAAGTTTTTTAGCCTTCTTACATAGTAAAAAGCTGATAAAATATTGCATAACACAATCTGATGTCTCGCTCCTTAACATAGAGCAGAGATGAATTTATACACTGATGTACCTGACATCAACCCCATCAACTCTATTAAACCATATTTATGCGACACAGACCACCACAATCCTGTAAGCACTATGTCAGGATTACAATAGCAGAGACTATGCAATGAGAGAGTACGGCCTCATCTTCCCAGAGCAACACCTGTTAAAGTCAGAGTTAAAACAAGAATTCACAAAATCAAGGGACAGAAATTCTTCAGACATGTTCTGCACACTCCATCCATTCTATACACACAGAAATAGCTGTTTGCAACAGAAAAACATTTTCTGTAATGAGAGAACTGGCTAGAACATTAACTCAGAATTCAGAATATTCTTCATATACAAACAGCTACAGATATAAATGAATTTTCAGTTTAAAGCTAAAGAAAAATGTTTCACTAGTTCTCAACCACAGAAGATGGTAATTTAGATATGCTGTGCAGGACAAAAAGGTAAAATGACTGAGCCTTACTAACAGAGAAAACAAAACATTTACTACAGCTGACTGATATGCCCTGCATATCAAACCATACTCTCAGAATTATGAGAAACAGGAGCAGCAACTCAATGTTTCTTTTATTTCACTTATTTACATATATTGGATCTTCACTGATATAGAATGAATCTACATGGAAGTAGCTTTTAAGCTTAAGTAGATTTGACGATATAAAAAAAGTAATGCCTTACAAGGCTCTTAAACACAGAGTAATTACTACTAGAAGCACGACATTACCTGACCCAGACCCTGAAGTTGTCATATCATAAATTAAATCCTTCAAAGTAGTTCCTTCTGATATAAAGGGGCGATCCAGTGAGGGATCTTCTTCACTTGGCACACGATGATGGATTACAGTACGATTGTGACAAAGATATAGAATCAACATTAGTGAAATGCAGACAAAGCAGACAGGTCCAGCAATGACAGCAGCCAGTTCCACAGGTCCTAGATTAGAAGCTGGTTTTCCTGGAGTAGGGCCTGACAGTAAAAATAGAAGAAAAGGGTAAAACTATTTTTTTTATGCAACTAAGCTTATTATATTTCACAGTGATCTTCGAGTTATTTCAGTGTATTTGTTAAACCTTCTGCCCAGTAACTTTTTCAACAATTTAAATATTACAAAGGACAAAAGCAACTATGTACATGCTCAGTTTCCATTTAACATGTACGTAAGTCTCAAAACCGGCCCTAACATACCTATCCAGAAGATTAAATTTCTTTTTCCAAGTGTTTTGAAATTTTATTTCCAGAATCTAAGGTGTACTTTAGGTCTTCAAATTCACTTACAATTTCAAAACTGAAACTTGCATTCTTACAGACTTTTCTATTTAAAAATTATATAAAAATATGCCAAACCCCCTTACCTGGTGTTGGAACTGGAAGTTCGATTTTATTGCAGTGGTCTCTGTCACAGCAATGAGCCGAAGTAGCAACTCCTTCTCTGGAGGAGGGGGCACAAACAAATGGCCTGTCTCGGGGAATCAGGTCGATTTCTGCTATACACATACTGTTGCGTATTACTTTGTCTGCAGTTCGTGTTACTGAGGCAAAACATAGCCCATCTGTCACACACGTAAAGTTGTCTTTTGTACATAGATGGCAGTAACACTGTAATGCTGTGTCAAGAAAAAACATTAATGTTAGTATTGGTACATGTTCTGAGTTGAGAAGACTTGAATGACTAAAATAAAAGTTCAAAACACTAGGAGGCCTATAATCTGTCTGGTTACATAAACACAGAACTGTCACATTAAAGAACAACATTACAAGGCTTTTTAGTCAGAAAAAAAAAAAAGGCATGAGCAGATGAAAGAGTCAAATTTAAAGCCGGTGTTCTCTCTTTATACAATCATATATTAGGAGAAAGGCTGCAATCCTACATACTCCTCTAGATAAAGACATTCCATGACAGTTCCTAATACTAAAGATCCAGACTTAGTAACACTGTATCCTCTATAGCATACAATTCTGCTATTTTCAAAGTGAATGCAAATAATGTCAATTTTTTCACAATAACAACGGGTATAGCTTTAGTAAGTAACAAATAGGAGGCTGCTGGCTACCCAAGATTAATGCTTTACATATTAATGATGGCTTCAATTTTGAAGTGAGGAAAGGGCATATTAAAGCTTAATCCACATTAAGAAACAAATCCTGAGCAGCCTCGGAACATAAGCTTTCACACCAGCAGAATATGGTTGACTTGTTTATGAAGCCACAGGAAAACACTGCCTTACGTTACTCACGTTGCTGGTTTACTAAAGCTTTCAATTGCACTAGTAAAGGAAGGGGCATAGGGAGGGAAGCAGGAATGACAGACTAACCATGTCTAAGATGATCAGGTTTAATTTTTAACATTGCAAGAGTTCTTGGAGAAGACACACTGCTACTATAAATTTCTTTCTCCATTCTTTTCTGCATTTACAGGGGCAAAGCCAGACAGAAAACAGTGCAGCAGCAACAATAAAGATCAATATGCTCCAACTCCACTTTTCACATCGAGAGCAAAAGCTAGCATAATCTTTTTGTATGCATGTTGACAAGTTCTAAAATATGTAAATTTAGACAAATTTTGAAGTTTTAAACATTCATGCACAGAACACAAAAATTAACTGAGCCATAAACAAAATACAAAATTCTTACACCAAAGGCATGAGGATTAATAGGTGGCAAAGCAAAAGATGCCCCAAAATCTGAAATTAGATGTTTCACTTTAGATTTAAGAGTTTAAGATAGCCACCTGAATTGCCTCAGATTTCCACCCCTCTCTATCACTGGATATCATGGATTTAACAGCAATCTGATCTCAAATATGTATTCCATCTCAAAGTCTTGACTCCAAGCTGTACTCCTTTGTCTGAAAACACCTTTCCTCCAAGATTTTGAATCAAAACAAATTACTGCCAATCACAGCCTACTATTACAGAAAAGATATAACAAATTTCTTAGGACCCGCTACAGAAAGATAACCCATGTTTCAGAGGGTCACCAGCCCACAGACCAGTCAGAGAAAGGCAGAAAGAAACACGAATGGGATTGCAAAGTTATTTAGTATGAAGATCATTGAAAAAAGTAATTAGAAGGGATACAAAATGAGAACTGGCACACAGTAGGGTAAAGCTTCTTAGAAGCACCCCTTTTTGAAGATGCTATTTCCCACACACTCCCCATCAGAGAAGTAAAGAAAGTCTTATTATTCAGGGTTTAACTATGAGAACAATTTAACAGTTATTTTCCTGTTGGTGTGCCTTTGGCAATTCACACTTAAACTATTTTTTAACTCATTAAAAATCTCCTAAAAATATTAACACATTGTTATTTCTTTCAACTTGAAGCAAACAAGATAAAGGCCTGCTTGTTGGGTTTTCTTCTAGTTAAGTAATACTCTTGGCTCATCGTAACTGCATATGCACCCGAATGCCTAGAGTAAGCAACAGATATTCAGTAAGATGTATTTACATCGAGTCACTGCACAGAGGCCATGTTACTTAAAAAAATGTGAGGTTTGGTTTGACATTGTTACACTTATCCACGTTCCTCATCTTGTGAGGTTGTAGAGACACACTGATACCACTAGGACTCAAGTATTTGGTCTCTTACATTCCTCATTCATTTTGTTCCCACTTCTTTTGCTATAGAATTGCCAAGGAATGCAATTTGATACATTTTATACTTTTGTTCCCACCTGATGCCACTATCTTCTAGGCTCTTGCCCAGGCACAGTACATCACACGCAGCTCAGCTTCCTTCGGAGGCGGCTCCCCCCTCCCTCGAAAGCACAGAACAACGCCTGACCGGCCACGCCGCCAGCGCCCCAGGAACACAGCGCTTTGCTGCCCTCTAGTGAGCACTCTCAAAAAAAGAAAAAACACAGAAGTGCTTCAGGCTCCTCCCTACTCTCACCACCTACAGTTCTTCAGACCTTCCAGCTCCAGAGCGTAACAGTAGAACTTCTGTATTTTACTAACGGGAAAACTAATTCAGCATCTTCAGCAAACTATACCAGCAGGAAAGGAAATGGAATAGAAATAACCTTGCTCACGTCTCACTCTCCAGTCACCTATATGTAAAAGATGAAAGACTATGACTATGAACACGCTGTAGATTAAACATCAGATGTCAAAGACCAATTGTAGTTAAATCACTTCATTCCTACAAGGAAGTGTTTTCACTAACAACTGATCTTAGAAAAGTTATGACTGTTGTCCTCTTGGAGATACAAACTTTCGCTTTCTCTCCAGGTAGTCTATTTTCTTCTCAGAGCAGCATTACAGTAATTTTGGAAAACCTCAGGACAGAAACCAGTCAGGTCTCCAAGTTCCCTTGAATGAACACACACATTTCTGAAATGAGTTGATAACAACACGCAACTGGAGAATGACAACTGATTTAAGCTAGCCTTCCACAGCCAGTTGTATCCTTCAGGTGTGATGTACTTCAATACCTTTGAAAAGCACCCTTTACAACTACTAGCACAAAAAGTTCCTTCAAAATTACTAAACTCAAAAAGGAGGAAAGTCTTAGTCCATGTTTTCCACGGCACAAAACTTTTTTCTAATAAGAAAAATTATTAAAATAGTATTTCGATGGAACCACTAGCATGAAGCTCCACTACCCACTAATGAAAACTCATGTCTAAGTGATAAGAGGCTTGAGAAATGAAAGTACAGACAGCTAAATGAATGCACTGGAGGTTATATAGACAACTGCTGACAAAGCCAAAAACAAATTAAATTGGGTCCCCACAGTAGTTTAGTGCCTTCTCTACTGCATTTCCTCACTGTGCCATGACCATTCTACGTAATCATTCCTGCTTTATGTGAGTGACTACTGTAACAGAAAACAATGAGATGATGCAGGGAAGGCATGTGCATGCGTGCATTATGACACACACCATGTCACAGAAGTCATCAACAGCACGCTTCTTTTACCCCGATCTGATTTTGTATTAGATTAACCTCTTGTGTTGAATACAATTACTTGTGTAATTTCTTAGGCTCAGACTCTGTTTGACAGTTTTGTCTTCCCTTTAAAAAGCCTCTCTTCCACAGGTGTTGCAGCCTGGAAAGCCCACAGTGAGGGTAGAGCAAGCTGGCAGCAAATGAGACACTGAAACTACACTGCCTGACAAAACTTAATAAACTGGTTCCCAGGAGTTCAGATATTAATACCATATATAAAACAAAGAAAATTAAGAATAGCCTATCGACTTAACTTCTAGAAGTCTGTACCACCAGGTACCTATTGAAACAGTCTTTTTTGTCTTGTCTTTCTGAAGAAAATTGCACAAAGACTTTATTTTTAGAATCGCACAGAACTATGAATTACTGTATAGTACTTGCTAACATCCTGCAGAACTACTGCAACCAGACAGTTTAGCATAAAGCACCAGCTTCAGCCAAAGAATTTTTGGTTGGAAGTCGTATGTTGAAATACTGTCTTTCAAAGGATGCTAACAAAGGGTATTACAGCAGTTAAAACTTACTAGGTACTCTAAACCTCCAAACCCACAACTCATTTGAGTAATGAACAATTGTCTTTGTTAAAAAAAAACAAAAACAAACAAAAAACCAAATAGTCTCAGACCTCCAAGAGCAGCATTGTGCTGAAGAAACTCCAGATCCTTCTCTTGTGACAATGTAACTCTTCTGTGGAAAATTCAACTTTTGAAAGAAGTAGAACTTCAACAGAACAATCAGGACTGTTGGTTCTACAAGATGTAGAGATTCAAGGGATAAAGGAGCATGGCTGTAACATGCAAAAGACAGTAACAGATTTTAGGGAGATGCGTAAGAAGGCTGTAGTGGTTACTGGTAATTTTTTCCCTAACTAATAAAACTTGTCAGTAGCAAAAGCAGCGTAATACATAACAATGTCAGATTCCTAGTCTCTTACTCAGACAATCCCCTCAACAATATACCTGACTCATCTCTGAATTCTTGTGGCTCAAGATGCAAAAATGTTTAGGTCTTACAACATCTGGGACATGGGTACTTCCCCCCCCCCACCCCCCCCACCCCTTTAACCATGATACTTCATGACCATCACTCACTCATTCTTTTCACAAAGGCACTAATTAAGTTCACTGTTGTAAAGTAGCAGCACTGGATATCAAGTTTTCAGGACAACTATCACATGCATTTCATCCATCTCTTTAAGGAAAGCTTCCATTGAAAACAGCGGGTTTTGGCAACTGAAGTGATGCACCCAAGAAAACTGATAAATGCTTTATTAAGGCACTATCCTCAGCTTGCAAGTACTGATAAAGCCTCGTGGAAAAATCCCAGCTACAAAAAAGCATTATTATAATCTCCATAGTGCAGGTGCCATTTAGCACCATCAGGGTTTTTTTGCATGTCATCCATAAAGCTACTCACAGATATGTTCATGCCTCTTCCAGCAAGATACCAGAAACAAATTTTTAATGTATCTTTCACGGAAGAGTATGCTTCAGAAAACCAAAAGAAAATTAAAATTAAAAGCCTAGACTGTAATTTTACTAACACTATGAAAACAGAAAGAATAAAGATCTCAATTTGTACTTCTAAATTCATTTCAGCATACAAATCAGATTTCCATCTTTATTTGCGATTAGCAGCAATTGTGCTAACGCCCAGAATTCTGGAAAGACCAAAGACTATAGGAAGGAAAAAAAAAGTTCAAGTTCAGACTTTGACTTTACAAATTTGGGCTGTTCTACTGTTCAACTAGCTGCTGTGATACATTACATGCCTAATCACTATACAAACCATATCACTAGACAATTAATTCATGCAGTAACACTATTACATTGCAGAACAGCAGCATCAGAATTTTGCCAAACCATGATAAGAATACCAAGTAACAGGAGTGATATCATACCTTGTACTTTGTCCAAACTCAGACCACAACATTCAGATAAACTAACCCCCTTTACCAGCACCAAGGCCTGTCTACAAGTTAAGCATCAGGAACCCTGAATGCCCCCTATTCCAATAAAAAACACCAAAATGGTAGCATACCACCACTTCCATCCTTAAGCTTCTGTACAGAAGTCTATTGCCTTGTTTTCACATAAAGCTTTTAGACCTTAATTTCATGACTGAGATTAAGTGAAAACTGTTGATTGATCACAGGCATTAAAAAGGAAAAGTTCAAAACTCAAATCAAGGTAAAATTTTATTCAACACCTAAATAGGATGTGTCACATCCAAAAGCTTTGAATTATTAAAGCCTGCTGTACCTTCTCAAGAACACAAGAACCACAATGGGTAACTTAAGCTTATTTCACTGTTGCCACATCAAAGATTCTCCATGTTCTTCAACAATAAAACAAGCATTTAACACAGCACTTTGGTATAGCAAGTTGCATTTTCTTTTAAGCCATGTTTTCTTTAGAGCACGAGTACCATCTCAGACTGAATTATGAACAGCATGGTAGAAATCCAGATTGAGGGATATCTTACAGTTGTAACTGAAGATGAAAACCCTGGTGCATCTCCACTTCCTTTTTAAAACCCAAAGCAATATACAATGCACCTACAGAAGAATTTAGGAAGCGGGCCAATTATAAAATGCAAATTTTGTGTGTCTGTCATCACGATCTAACTTACTACAGATGAAACTGAAACCTAAATCCATTAGGAGTAGGGTGTCTGTAACACCTGTATACCTCATTAGGACACACAGCCCAAACCACAAACTAAAAACCGAAACGGGCTTTTTTTATTTTTAATGGGAAGATACCCATTCCTTGCTTTCGGGAATTAAGAACCCCAGTTTCACGCATTAGCTCCGCTACAGCACAGCTCCGATACCTCTCTCCCACGGGACAGCACGGGCACGGCCGGCTGGCGGACGAAAGCCGCTCTGCGGCGCGGTACCCACCAAAGCTCCTACTCCTGCTCGGTCCGGTGCGCAGCGCACAGCTCTGCTGCCCGCAGCCGCAACCCCCCGGCCCCAGCCCTCAGGGCCGCCGTCGCGGCACCGAGGCGCCCGCCGCCCTCGGAACTCGCCGCCCGGCCCGGCCCCCGCCGCTCGGCGCGTCCGCGCTGCCCGCCGCGCTGGGGGCAGCCCGCGGGGCACGGCGGCGCGGGGCTGGCGCGACGGGGCCGGCAGACACACCCCAAGCTGCCCCGCCGCCTCCGCGGGCACCCGCGCAGGAAAAGCAGGGCCGCAGCCGGCGGGCCCCGGGAACCACCGCCGCTCTGAGGGGGCGAGGCCGGGGGGAGGGGGGGGCGGCCCCGCCCCCGCCCCCGCCGCTGCCCTCGGCCAACAAAGGGACGAGCGGCCCCGAGCGCCGCCGGGCCCGGCTGGCGGGGGGGTGTGGGGAGGAAGGCGACTCCGCCCCAGCCGGCCCCTCCGCCATGTTGTTGAAAGGAACCGACGGGGACCCGCGGACCCCCGCCGCCCCGCTCCCCCCGCCCCAAGCGCCACCTCACCCGCTCCCCTCCCCTCGCTCCTTCCCCCGGACACGCGTGCACTCACCGGCCGCTCCGGGGCAGAGCAGCGCGGCCGCCGCCAGGCACAGCAGGGCCCAGGCCCGCCGAGCGGCCGCCGCCGCCATGGTCCGCTGCCGGAACGGCGGAGCCCGGCCGCGCGCGCGCCAGCCCCCCGCCCCGCGCCCCCCCCCCCCCCCCCGCCCCGCCCGAGGGAGAAACGGAGCAGCGCGCGCTGCCTGCGCCCCCAGCCCGCTCCTGCCGCTAATGTAACTGACGCGGCGGCGGCGCCGCCCGATTGGTCACCCGCCCCCGGCGGCTGCCGGGAGCCCCAACAACAACGGGCGGCCGGCGGGCCGCGGGGCGGGGCCGCGCCGTGATTGGCGGCGGGCCCGGCCGGGGGGGGGCGCCGGGGGGGTCCCGGCGGGAGAGCGGCCGGCCCCGCGACCCGCCGAGGAGCTCGGGCGGCGGGGGGCGCTGGTCCCGCGCGCGCAGCCCGTCTCCCGCACAGGGACGGGACCGTGTCCAGCGCGTCCAGGCGGTGGGGAGCACCCGAGCGCGGGGCGTGAGGCGAGGCACTGCAGCAGCTCTGGCCAGCAGCAGGGAGGACCGTTCCGGCCCGCGCTTCCCGCCTTCTGGGCCCGCCGGCTGGGAGATGCGGGGCTGCCGTGGCACCGCGCCGGAGGGGGTGCGGGCGGAGGTGAGCAGCTCTCAGGCTGTTTCTGGAGAGGAGGAAGAGCCACGGCAGCCGCGGAGTTACTCCTCCAGGGACCGTGCAGATAGGAGACGGACTAGGAGAAGCATGCAGAGCCCTTTCATTGCTCACTGTGACGCTTCTCTCTCATGTAGGTCATTGGATGGGTTGTAGATGTACACACAAACACTCTTGACAGCTTACTCACTGCTGACATACCAGCTGCTGAACGTATGAGACAGGGTTTGTGCTGCTAGTTGTGCAGCCTGCCTCACAGCTTGGGAGCAAAGGGTTTGTCTTCCCACAGGACAAAGAACCGACAAGTCTCAGTGGTGCACAAGGAGAGAGCATTGCCTGTCCCCACACGCAGCTCCCCTGGCCTCGCGGTCTGCGTGCTCGCTGTGCCTAGCCGGAGGAGCTCGTTGGGAATCGGAAGTGAACTTGCACAGCCCAAATAGGTTCTGCTGTCTGAGGACAGCATAATAGTAGCCTCTGTCTGAGGTCCTGCTTCATCTTACAACCTGTGGCAACTAGGATCTACCCTGTGAAGAAAAATACCATGACGGAGATGGTTACTTTATCCGCAGGTCTGTTAGCTTTTGCATGTGTGACAGGGAAAGAGGAAAGGCTCTCTTCTCTCCTCTTGGGATCAGGGAACCACGTTGCCAGCAATTACCTGCTTGCTCTGTGAATCCACCCTCCCCTCCTCCCTCTCCTCCTGGCCTGGCTCCATTACCTGGCTATTGTGTCCAGATCCTGAATCAGTTCAGAGTGTGTCAAGTTCAGCACATATTTTTATACTACTTTTGTTGCTTGTCTTGCATGCTGTGCGACCCTCTGGTCATAGGACGGGTCACACAGGTCACAGGTGCTTTTCCACTTGTTGCTACCTGCAGTCACTTGCGAGCTTCAAGTACTGTCTCTGCCAGATGGTGACTTCCCAGCTCGTAGAGTGCAGGGCAGCAACCTCCACGCTCCTCAGTGCCACATTTGCTTCCATGTTGCACTGATCTCCCATCTCCTTTTTACTTGCAGTTTTTCAGCCAACACAGCCTTTTTAAAAAGTCTTCTTTCTCCTACAGGGCAGTTCACCTGGATAAGAATCTTGATAATATAACAGTTCAAAGTGAGGTAGATTTTTATTAATTCATTCTCTTTCCTTTTCTCTCCAAGCAACCATCAGCATCATATATAAACAGACCCTGGTTATATTTTCTTTTGCAAAATAATATTTTTATGACAGATGTCCTTCATGACAGGTGTTGGACCAAGCGTTTGGATTTGATAGTGGGTTTCTTGCCATAATGAACTACTGAAGTTGGCAACAGCAGGCAAACATGTTCTTGGTTATTCATATGTAGAAATACTTAAAGGGCTAATCCTCAAGTAATACTCTAGCATCAAAAAGTACTGAAACACTGTTAAAATTGCTCAAATCCTGATGCACTGTTAAAATTACTCAAATCCCAAAGGCATCATTTAAGTTCATGTAGACCACTGAAACTATAAGTTAAGAAAATTCTGTGCTTGGGAAAACCACTATTCATTTCCCCATTGCAGATCTTCTGGATTTAAGGATGGCCCACAGACAGTATCTCTGAAGGCAGGCAGGGAACAGGAAGCAGAGCATGGTGAAGGATTTTCTTTCAGTCCTACGGGGAACGTTCTGAATTGGCATCCTGAGCGGCATTTGGCTGCCAGCCATAGAAAGAATAAAGTCAGTAACTTGCAGGTAACAGCTCACCAACTAAGATGGTTTCAGGTTACTTTCAAGTAGCGAACAGTGCCACCACAAATTAAGTATTTTTGCCAGGTGTCACCCTTCTTTCATCGCAGGCACAAGGTAAAGACTGCTACTGAAGAAATACCTGTGACTGTGTCACCCCCTGTCCTGATCCCTGGGTACGTATCTAATTTTGTGTACCACATCAGATTCAAAAGCCAAAGTAAACTTGGGGCAGACACAGCAACTGCAGAGCTGCTGGAATGCGTTCTGTATGTCCAGAATTGCCCCTTCTGTTGCCATACTTCTATTCCCTGTTTCAGATTCTTAGGACTGCAGCTTCTGGTTTTGATTAAGGTGGGTTCCGAGGACTTCTGAATTTCATACAGACTCTTGATGTTAAAAAGGTTCTGGTAGACAATTGGATCTTGTTCTTGTTGGAAGTCAGTTACATATTTTGTCTGATAATTAATAAAATCTGTCTTTTTTGCCACACAGGATGGAGCAGTTAGATAAAAAATATGAAATACAAATGATAGCCTGAGAAGATTTAAGTCATCAGTTTCTCCCTGTGTCTGCAAACAGTTGAATGCCAGTCCAGAGAAAATGGAGAGATCTTACTTAAGACTGCATCTAGTTACATTCATCCTTAACTATGCTAGTTAGGCAAGTGAGCCTAAGTCAGGCCATGACACAGCAAAGTTTCCAAGATACGCCTTTCTGTTAAACCATATTTTATTAAGGAAGAAAATAACTTTTCTGTGATTTCAGATTTTTCAAAATGACAATAATTGCTTGGCCTTTTTCTGCCAAAATAACACGAGGAAACAGTTTCACCGTACAAATTTGGCAAGTTCAATAGAAAGCAACTCCTCACCATAGTACATTTGTGACATTTTAACTGGATGTATTAAACACTGGTCTTCAGCTTTCAGTGCGAGAGAATCCTTCAAACCACTTCTTACCTAACTTTAATCCATCTTTGTTTTCACAGTGCTTACTGAGAATGGAAATAATGTAGTCAGTGGAAAGATGTTCAGAAGAATAGGCAAGGAAAACATTTTGCCTAGCCTCCTGTCATAAATTAATGAATGTCCACCATTCCAATTATAGAAAGATGCAAGAAATTCCATCGCTTTTTTAAACGCAAGATAGAACCCAAAAAAAGACAACACAAAATCTGAATTATCTGACTTCAGGAGATCTGTTTAAATAATCAAAATGGTTGAATCGTATTTTTAAAATCCTTGCTTATTAGATTGAGTAGAGCAGGTTATTGTACAGGGAATAGCTGCAATTTAAACACAGGTTAATTTCCTGCTTCTGTGCTAGAATATGACATTTATACACATGCAGCACCCACAGGGAGAGAGGATGAAGTAATTAATCTTTGCTTAGTGCTAGCTGTATTTCTTGCAAGAATTCTTGTAATTTTTTGAATGTTTGTTATGCTTTCTTTCTGGAAGATGGAAAGCAAAATATTTGGCAAGTGAATGAAAGGTTCAAACAGAACCCATATACTAAGAACTACATAGGGAATTAAAATATAACCAGTTTTGAAAAGGGACATGTGGTGAGATAGAAAATTATACAGAACAAATTGTTCTATAGATTAGTCTTTGATCAAGAACATTAATGTTCTTGATTATAAGCTTACTTAAGGAAAAGGGTACTAAGAAATACAATTTTTTTAGCTTTTAAAGTAAAAACATGTAGAAGTGCGGTAGGAAATATTGTTCATAGTGACCACTAAAAGCTTTATTAGTCTTTTGGTGTAAGGGATACTGTATCGGGATACTGAAGAATTCTAATTAATCCTTCTCTCAGCAAGACAATATGGACAGTTAGCGCTAGAACAAGAACAAATAAAAGTGTTGCAAAACTTCATTTGCAATGTTTACACTTTTTTCTCCATGATAGCTAAATTTTATATGCTTTTTTAAGAACTGCTCAGTGTGTAATGATATTTACAAATTACATTCACTAAGGAACTCAGTAAGAGAAAAAATAACATTTACCAAAACAACAGAATAAACTATTTTTTTTTAAAAAAACACCCAAAACAACAAACACCTGCCCCCCACTCCGCCCACAGTCCTTGACTTGCCGAAGCAGTTTTAGTGAGACTAGGACAGAAAGGACCAAAATGCTTATTAGTGTGCAATTTCCATAGGCACACAAATGAGAACGTTTAGCAAAGATCTGTGATCTTGTTTAATTGGAGACAAGCAAAAGAAAACACTTTTTTGAAGTCACTGCATTGTAAAATGCTCAGAATTACTGATTTTATAACCTTCATAAACGTTGCCTGATTTTCCTCATCAGTGTTTCCAAAACTAAGTACAGTGAGATCTTAGTTATTCAACTAGTTCATCATCTCCATAAGGCCAGTCAAAGACTTTATATACGAAGCCCTTTTCGATTTTAATTCACTGTCTGTGAAACACACCAGATCCGTACCTCAGAGTTACGAACCGGGCAGCCCAGCAATACACTGCATCAGCGTGCAGCTGCTTGATCCCTCCAGCTTGCACCCTCCTTATTGCACAGCTAATAGGTTTGTGGATACGTTATAGTGTGGTACGTTCTTACTGTGCAGTTAAGCAGATCTCAGTGATGACATTTTGCGCTGGTGCCGTTAAATCCCTCAAACTTAGTGTTTCATTCCAGCTTGTAGAGTCCATCAGCTGCTAAGCTTGTTTCCTAAACATAAGATATCCACCTTCATTTGAAGTTGGGTACAAATGTATTCAAAGAGAGCAGTGTTGACCATAAGTCTCATTAAAGAGAGGTCTAATTTATGCTGAAACCAGGGAAGAAGTATATAGTCCAAGTCATGTTGCTAAACACAGAAGTGACTAAGAAGGCTGGTTAGCTTAGGGAGGGGTTGCCAGAAGCAGAGAGGCTGACATCAATGAGGTCTGGAAATGACTTCAGACCGTACGTCATTATCTATTTGAAGGCCTTATGTTGCTATAGCAACCCTGAAATTGCATGAGTATCTAGATATTTAGGACTACAGTGAAGGACAGATGCATTAAGGTCGCTTTCCTCTAATTAAGAGAGGATATTTTTTGCTTTACCTACTTGAACACTACTCATACCAAGTTGATGGTGCAAGTAATAATTTAAATCATTCTGCTTTTGAAGAAAGGTCAGTTTCCTCATACACTGAAACCAGTTTTGAGATTGGACTTATTTTAGACTTGAGTGGGGAAGGAGCAGCGTATGTAACTCACTAAAGTTAACATCTCTCCAGCAACGCACAGATCATAAGGTTTTCCTATTGTAGACCTCTGTGTACCCATAGCAGGTAGGCATCCTGTGGGTTTGACAAACTTGACTTCTTCCATGGAATCAGGGCTCATTAGACACAAGAAATTTCTTAGAGCAGGAAGTGGGTATTGTGGTGATAAGCTGCTAAGACCCCAGAGTATTAGATTTGGGGATCTAGATTCAGCTTGGATTAAAAATCAGTCATTATTTTTTAAAAAAAGTAATAAAACTCTGTCATTAAAATAACATTTTGTTAAGTGTAAACCCAGAATAAAAAAAAAAAAAAGGAAGAAGGAAAGAACATTGTCAGTAATAATTCATTCCTGACACTGATACATTAACCCTGCAAACTGGGAATGAGAGAAGATAAGAGTTTCTTCTATAACATCCTGTAGGAATTGCCTTTTTCACTGCAGCTTTTCTAGACTTGCTACGTATTCCCCATCCACTCTTGCTCTTCAGTGCTTGTGACTGTAGTTTGCCTGCAGTGATCAGGTAAGTTCTATCACAGTTCAGGTTCTGCCTGGTTGGTTCAAAATCCTGCTTCTGTAGTCTCTTTTAGCAGTGTTTTCTGTAAGTTTTCAATTGTTCATTTGCAAACAATAGCTAGAGTTCGCTCTAAAGGTGCTGTACTTTGAGCAGTCCAAGAAAATTGGAGATTTTCTGCAGTGTGTTCTGAAAAGGTGTTTTTTTCCTTTAAATTGGGTAACAGAGTTTGTACCTACTAAGAAATAAAAATTCAAAAAGCAAAAAATCTATGTGAATAAGGTGAGAAATTATTCAGTGAAAAGAGAGATGGTGGAAATTAGCTGTAGAACTTTGGGGTTTTACCATTTCTTGAGCAGTCCTTGGTTATTTCTCCATTTCCAAGCAACATTATTAACAGGGAAGACTTTTTGTCACTAGACCTATAATAAAATAATAATTTATGCTGTTTTCATTTCTGACTTAGTATGGGAATCCTCCAGAACAACATTTGCTGGTTGCAAATAATAAGAACTTATTTCATTCTGTTTCTCTACAGAGATAATTTTCCATCAGCCATATCCCTTAAATGTAATGTCAAAGGTTGACTTTTATCTAAGAAGTCTCATTAGACTGGATACTACATTGCTTGATGAAACTATCTCTCTTAGGAATTCAAGAATGTAGCAAGAATGCTGGTACTAAAATACACCTAGTCAAAAATATAAGGCTTGAAGAACACAGTAAGATGAGAAGTAGTTAGAGGCTATGGAGATGGCAGAGGCTCTCAAATCTCAAATTCTTTTAGGAGAGGCTAGGGATGTAGAAAACTTTCACATATTGAAAAAATATTTCATCCACACCATAAGGATGTGTTTTTAAATCTTTGCTTTAGTAAGCAAACTTTTGAAGCAAGTTCTTGGATTTTTTTTTTGGGGGGGGTTGTTTGTTTGTGGTTTTTTTTAGACGGTAGCAACTGTAACATCCTCACGCAAGAGACCTAACGTTCTTATTACTGAGTCTGTAATATTTTGTTGGTAGAAAATTACAGTTCTTTTTCTTGCTTTGTGTTCTGTTTTCAGGCATTTTTCCAGGTTGAGTCTTCATTTTCTAAGTGGGGTTGTTGACCACCAATTATTGAGATCCTAATAACTGTATACAAAACCAGAATAAGCAAATATTTAGTTCCTGTGTCTTTGGATGTGGAAGTACTCTTGTCTCTGTATGTATCTGGTACAAAAGACTAATAGTTACATTCTAATGTGCATTCTTGTGGATGTCTGGTGATACATCATTATCACCCGATGTGAGCCCTATCTTTCTAAAAAAATTTTGAACCATTTTGTCTTTCCTCTTGATGTAACTTCAGTTCTGACTTGAAACGTCTCAAATATATACTACATTTGCATCAGTACTGCTTTCAAGGGCTTAACTACTCTGCTTCCAAACAGTATGAAATATTAATTATGATGGCCTGGAAGAGTGCCAGTTGCTAAGATAAAGTGAGAAAAAATGAGAAGTTGCAATCAGGGATGACCTTCTGTTGATAGGCAGTTTAAGATTTTTCATATTTTTTTTTTTTTAACCAGACTTAAGATTCTGACTTTCAAAATATAAAATAATAAACCATTCCTGTCATGTCCTTCATATCTGCTTTATCCCTGCCATTGACACCCCCAGCTGGCAAGTTCCTCAGATAACAGTCTCCCCAACTGTTCATGAAAGTAGGTGGGTCTTACTTTAATTTTACTTAATTAGTAAAAATTAAATTAATTAATTACCGGCAGGTCAAGGGAAGTGATTCTCCCCCTCTACTTTGCTCTGGTGAGACCCCACCAGCAGTACTGCATGCAGCTCTGGGGCCCCCCACATGGGAAGGACACAGACCTGTTGGAGGGGCTCCAGAGGAGGCCATGGAGATGCTCAGAGGGCTGGAGCAGCTCTGCTGTGCAGACAGGCTGAGGGAGCTGGGGTTCAGCCTGGGGAAGGCTCTGGGGAGACCTTATAGCAGCCTGCCAGCGCCTAAAGGGGCTGACCAGAAAGCTGGAGAGGGACTTCTTACAAGGGCCTGAAGCAGTAGGACAAGGGGGGATGGCTTTCAGCTGGAAGAGGGGAGATATAGATTAGATATTGGGAAGAAACCCTTCACCATGAGGGTGATGAGGCACGGGCCCAGGCTGCCTGGAGCAGCTGTGGATGCCCCATCCCTGGCAGTGTCCAAGGCCAGGCTGGGCGGGGCTGGGAGCAACCTGGTCTGATGGAAGGTGTCCCCATGGCAGGGGTTGGAACAAGATGATCTTTAAGGTCCCTTCCAACCCAAACCATTCTATGATTCTAGGATTTGATGATATAAGCTTAAGTCAAGGAGAAAAAAGCCTTTTGGATGATGAGAGGTCCTCGTAGATGACTGCTGGTATCGATTTCCTGTTAATAATTTTTTTGCTAGTATTTAATCTCATGGAAATACTGTCTAAAAACTTTTCAGAATTTCCTAGTACATAATGATAACAGTTGACTCACACCTCTAATTTTGTCTACTAATAAAGCTTCACATTTCTTTTGAAGTCATGAGTCATTCCTGTTTTCATTTTTAAAATTCAGCACTGCAACAGCACAGCACAGCACAGTCACAGACCTAGCAAGCGTCCTACAGGTTTCCTGGCGCTCGGTTATTTGCTTGCCTGCATCTGGTAAATGTTTCTAATGTATTTGACAGGGAAAAGGCTTTTTCATCTATCTTTTAAATTAGGAGCCAAGAGATCTGGGATTCTAGTCTTACCCTTCATGGCTTGTTTCTGCAGATATTTGTGAGCAGTTGGCATATCCCATTTGACGATCGACAGAATGGTGAGGTTGTGTTGTGCCGCGTTGAGCTGGGCTGTGAGCAGGACCCTGAGCACTGACGTTTTGGGTGCTGGCTATCCAACTAACGAAGCCAAATCAATACACTCAGCAGTCCTTGCTGTAACCAGATCTTTTTGCTATTAGGATAGGTGCCAGAACCTAAACACCACGCGTTCTCTGACTTCACAAATAGCTCTGCATTCCTCCAGCAAAATTAACTGTGTGCTGCTTCCTGGGAGGCAGCATATGAATCACCAGCCTATTTCAGCCCAGTTACCTCCATTCACTTCTGAGCAGCTAACGTTCAAATTTAAGTAACTGTTCAAGAAGGAAGATGTAAAAAAATTAAAATAAATCCCATGCTAATACATCATACAGTTTCTCTCCACACTTGTGAGGAACCTGTATCTGCTGATTTGGACCTCAGTATATGACTGGTGTCTTAGCTTATTAAGCTGAAAGAGTTTCAAAAATGGCATGTCCTGAAGCAGAAAATACCTTTGCCACATGAATGTTAACGGGCAAATGTATCTCACCTTGGTGGTGATTGCTGCTGTGAATTGCCAGCCTTTAGCATCTCCATCCGATAACGCAGACCTATTGATTTGCTGCTCTTCACTGAATGCCCTTTAGTTATCTTTTTGTAAGATGACACCTGCGCCTGAAAAGAACACCCCTGATGGATTTGTAACACTAACTAGACATCCCTTTTGGTACTCACAACAAAGCAGCTGTCCTCTGGTGACTGTCCTGCTTCTGTGGCATGTTACATCCCACTGGCAAGAGGAAGTGATAGTATTGGAAGCTGAGAGTTCATTTCTGGTCTCCGAAACAAGGCTAGGTTTTACAGATCTATGAATCAGTGAACGCTGCTTACTGTAGTCATCCATTCCTATGACAATTCATGAAGAACTGCACCAAAAAGCTAGGGTGTATAAAATCTGTTAACTTATTTTTATAGTTCTGATGGTGAATGTTAACTGCTGTTGAACTAAGTGGAGACCGTCACAAGGCATCGAACAGGAAATGCAAAAGGAAGTTGACACGTAGAAGTAAGTACTTCTGTTAAAGTCTGAGAGGATGTTTACATTTCTTGCCACTGCTGTCTCCACAAGTATTTCCTATTCCTGAAATCAAGAGGTCACTAGTCAAAACTGAAACTAGAGAGATACTATCCAGTTAGACTTGGCCTCTGCCTTGCATGTGGTTAAATCAACGTTCTAGATAACCACATATCCTAGAACATCTGCAGCAGTAGTACTGAAAACGCTTTCACCACACTGCCCCGCTGAACTGCCTATTGTCAGTGGTGTTTAAAGGTGACATTGCCAAAATATCGGGAGAAATGTGTCACTTCCTGGCTTAAAGACATCATAAAATTAAAGAAAAAATGAAAATTTTAAATGAACGTCAGGAAGATGTCCATCATGGCACTGGATTATTCTGTCAACTGGAAAAGGTGGTAGTAAGAATATATATATATTTGAACTAACAAAGAGTATAAGATGGGAAACGAAAAGCCTTCATTAGCAAGGAGATCTTTGCAGTTTGACTAACTAGTAATGGGATTAATTTCATCAAATATAATGAATGTATTACAGGACAGAAAATGAAGAGCTCAATAAATGTTTGATATTCACTAGGGCAAAAGATTATGGAGTATGTCTGAGTATCATTCTGTTGCATTTTAGCTTTATGGAGAAGGTTACTCCCTTTGTAGCTACAGCTGAAGTCATTGGAAGTCCAGTCTATCATGCTCTTATTTTTCAGTTGAACAGATTTTCTTGAGAAGCTGAATGCTTTATCTTTTTTCCAGGAGTTTTTCTTAGAACTTTACTAAAGGTCAAGAAGCTGTGTAAGTATTACATTTTAAAAACTAGCTGTGACATTTTTTTAAAAATACAGTTTTATTCTGTAGTTGAATCAGCTCTCAAAAATGGATCAGCCTACAAACATGTATGAATTAGTTTGTTCTTGTAGCCTGGCTGAGAAGAAATGCTTCTTAGCATTTGTAGGATTATCCTGGAGGTGAGATAAAAGGAGTTATGTTTAGGTGCACAAAAATGTTATGAATTACATATACACAAAATACCTGTGATAGAAAAAATGTTCAATGCTGTAAAGCAAAGCACTCAAAAATGCCAGAACTGGGGTTACTGATGCCCCATCTGCACATGGATTTACATGTTTGAGTATGTTTTTAAAATCTGTGATCTTATTTACAATGCCTTAGTCAGTGCACAGAATGAGCAGAGCCCACTTCGGGAGCTTGTTTCATTCTCACAGCTTAGTGGCCTGTAGATCAGAGCGCAGTACCTCACCAACATAAGCAAGCACTACTCTTCTCCGCACCCGTGGCTGTGAGCCTGCCCTCCCTCCCGCTGACACTTGCCCATATCTTATCCCGCAGGAGCCAAATCAAAGAGCTAAATCCGCAAGGAACAACAAACTTTTACTTTGCAGGGTTTGTGTTTGGTCTGTTGTGCACTCTGTGGGGCTTCACAGTAATAAGGGTGGGCACAAGGGAGAACGCTTACATCAATTTTCACTCTCATGGAATTGCATGTTGAGCTGCTGCACGTTATTTGTAACCTGCTCTAAAATGGATGGGTTTCTATGGAGCTTTTCTTCCATGAGTGAATCAGGGACAGAATCCAGTCCCTTTGGGCACTGTTGTGTTGCCATGAACGTGAGATTGTCCTTTCTCTTTGGCCACACCATGCTTTAGTCATTGCAGCGTCTGTAACATATGAAGCTGGGGGTTTCCAGGCAGCCTTACCCTTGATGTATTGTCCTACTTTGTTCTCTGGACATTGCTTTCCTGTGAGCAAGATGAGGAAGAAGTGTTGTGGAAAGGAAACCACTGTAAACAACTTGAGCCTGAAATGTAGTGTGTGTTTGAACATTGCTACCAAAACCTGTAACGGCATAGCTGGGTCTCAGCAGGTTCCTGTCCTGTTCTGTGCTGCTCTTTGTCCTGCGCTTACTTCTCTGTATGCTTCTGAGTTGGCTTGGGTGGAGGAGTCACAGCAGTTACTGGGCCCTACTGGTAACAATGAAAGTTATTCAGTTCTCCCAGAAGTAGTGGAATAGGGAACTTGTTACCACATCCACCCTCTGCATTTTACTTTGGGCTAAAACAAGTTTAGGCTTCTCTTGAACATGTGAACTAGGACTAACTTTCAAGCAGGCTGTAATTTTGGATGGCAATAGTTGCTGCTCTGCATCTTATCTTGACCTGCCTTTGATTAAAATAGGTTCCAGAAGTTCAGAAGTAACTTACTATTACAGATTTAGGCAGCTCAAGTCTCATCACTGTTGTTTTTTACTGTTGGGTGCTTAGGCTGTCTGGGTAATGTACAGATAGACACTTCAAAACTAACAGAAAGTCTTGTCAGCAAGGCACCAAGGGTTGCCTACACTTCTTCACTCTCTCCATGTAGTCAAGTTTCTATGTGGAATCGGAGCTTTTCTGCAAAGGTATAACTGGGAGCTGTTACCACTTGGCCCATTATCCTGGTGAGAAATACTGGTTTAATGCCCAAGGGATTTGTGCTCACAGACCTTACTTGCAATGTTACAGATATCTGGAGTGCTACTCTGAGTCCTTCCTATTGGAGCTATTTCAGTGTCTGTGGATTCTTACTCTTGGGCTACAGAAAGACATTCTTGCTCTTTAATTGCCCGAAATGTCAATGGAAGCATAGCTGCCTGTGGGTATTTGCTAGCAGCTAAGGGGAAGTTAGAGGACCATGAATTTTGGACACGGGTACCTAGATCCTTTTTGTCACTGTGTTTGACATCTATGAGATCTAACTAGGCTGCTCTTCACAAACATCTGCTCTGAGTTCACTCTCCCTTTTATAGCTCCAGCCTGTAGACTATCTTTACAGCATTCAGAGTTGCTTTTATAGATCCTATAGAGAGCTGATAATTTGTTATTTTCTTCTAACTTCTCATTCACAGATTTCACCACAACTTCAGTGCTTTATTATTCTTCTTTCCCAATCATTTTGACTTGTCTTACCCTTCTCCCTTCCCGCCTTATGTCCTACCGAGTGTACAGTAAAAGAGGATAGAGCTGTAAGTGACTATTTTGATCACTCCTCTAGGCTATTCATCAGTATTCCTGACTTTCTGCTGGTGATGAGCAATTGGCTTTTTGTAAGAGAGATACTGTGCTTCTGTCATGGTTTAACCCCAGCTGGCAACTAAGTCCTATGCAGCTGCTCGCTCATTCCCCTGTGGTGGGATGAGGGAAAGAATCAGAAAGGTAAAAGCAGGAAAACTCATGGGTTGAGATAAAGACAGTGTAATAGGTAAAGCAAAAGCCGCACACACAAGCGAAGCAGCAGGAGGCACCCATTCCCTGCTCCTCATTTCCCACTCCCTGTTCCCCACTCCCAGTCCCACTCCCCCGGGTGGGCAGGAGGGGCTCAGCCATGCCAGGACAGCCGGGCTCCAGCCTGACGGGGGCTTGGGGAGGCAAACGCCATCACTCCGTATGTCCCCCCTTCCTCCTCCTGCCCCAGCTGTACATGCTGAGCATGAGGGCGCATGGCCTGGGACACCCCTCGGTCAGGGGGGGCAGCTGTCCCGGCCGTGCCCCCTCCCAGCGCCCGGTGCCCCCCAGCTGCTCGCGGTGGGGCGGGTGGGGAGCAGAGGAGCCCTTGGCTCAGGGTAAGCACCACCCAGCAATAACGAGAACATCCCTGTGTTATCAGCGCTGCTTCCAGCTCTAATTCAGAACACAGCTACTATGAAGAAAATTAAATCTACCCCAGCAAAACCCAGCACAGATTCAAGTGACAGACAGAGCAAGCAGCTTATTGCCTGTAGTTATGTGGCACTCAATTAAGAACAGGACGTCACTAGTGTGTGCCGGCTTGCAGTGTCCTCTGGAATACCATCAGTAGCTAGGTTGGGGGGGTTGACTCTACTTTTTTCCAGGAAAAATATGTGGTCATTAGGAGGTGACTGAGCTAGATGTAACTAACTTGGCTTGCTTCTCCCCCTGGCATCCTTCTCTTTATGAAAACAGACCTTTCTTCAGGAGATACATTTTGAGAGGCCTAGGCCAGAAATCTGTTCTGACTTTGGTGACAATGGCCTCCATCCATCTGCTAGGTACTTCCCTCCTAACAGAAAAGTATGATGGCACAGGCACAGATAGCAGCTTCTTGCCTGCTTAAGATGGAGGCACAGGCACGTGAGCACACGGCTGCACCTTCAGTTCCTCTGCCTGCAATTTGAGAAGATCCAACCGACGCTAGCTTAGCTGTGTTTTGAGCAGGGAGCTGGATTAGATGACCTTCTAAGATCACTTCCAATCTAAATTATTCTACCATTCTGAGATGTATCAAACTACAGGAAAGCAGGGAGACAGATAGGGAACATACATTCAATCTGAATCTCAATGAACTCTGGCTACTAATAAATCTTTTTTTTACTTTTGAGTAACAGTCTGTATGTCCATTTCTAATTCATGTGGATTAATGCATGGCATCAGCTTTGGCTGGATCTGAACCCTTTGCACAAACAGCAGTCTTACATGTGCTCTTTTAAATTTCTGTAAGCTTTAACTGGATGACAATGGGAATCAAGATGGGCATTCTGCAGCCTCAGGGATGAAAACACTTGTAAAGAAGCACACCAGGCCTTAAGCTTTGTCAGTGGTGTATGTTTTGATTACTCAGATAAGCTCTGCCATAGCAAATTTTAGCGTAATCTTACAGTCTGTGAGCCAGTTATCTTCTGTACAGTGGTTTTGGCTTCAGATAACCTGACAAGGGAGGCAAAGAGTCTCAGGATTTGTTTGAAAGACCGTGACTTGTAAGCGTGTGATGTCATGACTGCTGTGTCTTCCTGACACGGGCTGCTTCTGAATCCTGGGTGTTTGAGATCAAGAACAAAAAATGGCTACACTGTTTGTGGTTTACAAATGGCTTTGCTGTAATGACAGAGAAACTTTGCAAAGTTTCTGGTGTGAGAAAAAGCTGCTGGGAGCAAGCCATGTTCTTACTCTGTAGGCAGACTGATGGCAATGACACACATGAATGCAAATGTGCTGTAGGGAAGACTTCTGAAGCAACCAGTTCACAGAGGTACCCTAGGACTTTCCAAGCCCTAAGAACTGGTGGAGGTTCAGAGCCCACCGGGGTATACCTTCTGGAAAGGAAACAGGGACTTGAAAAATAATGGGATCACCATTTGATGCGAGTTTTGATGAAGCTGATGAACAATTCCCACTTCAGCTGAAAAAAGGAAATCCAATATGACATTTGGGCTTGGTTTTGGTCAACATCACAATAAGAATGTGATCCTGAGTTCAAGCACACCACTCATCCTACACTAAGATGGCATAGGATCAAAGGATGCAGGCTCACATTTCAAGGTATCAGGAGGCCTTCTGACAGGATGGCTGAAAGTCAAGGGGGGGGATGATTGTGGGAACTCAATTTTGGTATCTCAGGCAAATCTCAGCATGCCTCTAGACTCTGAAGAGTCATTGAGAAGCTGCTGCTGCCTCTAGAGTTGGAAGCTGTTCAGCACCGCTAACAAGTACCCTGCACACACAAACACGAAGCCTGATCCACCAGGTGCTGGAGTCAAGGACATGGGCAAATGTCTTGCGATGCCCAGTTTGCATCATGGTACCAGTTACCAGTTGTACAGGATGTCTGGCTGTACCAAGGCCTTTTCTTTCTCACAGTTCTGAAACTTCCCAGCTGTGTGAACAGCCATGCCATGCCCTAGCCAAGATGCTCGTCGCTGTTGAGTGAGGTGAGGATAATGGGATGGCACAATATATCCAATATACAGCATGAGAGCATTTGTGTAGGGCGATGATGCCTTTAGGAGGGTTCCCTGAATGTAAGCAGCCTGGGCGCGAGGATTATATGACTAGATGTTTGCAGGAGCTTTGTATATTAAGCTTGGAAAAGCCATAAGGATGTATTGGGGTGTGGTGTCCCATGATTATCGGACACGTGTGTCCTGCAGGCCCTCTGCAGTGCAGGGTGAGGACCCCAGTGAGCCCTGGGGCTGGGCACAGTGGTTCAGCACCTGTGAGTACAATCAAACCTTTCTGTTCTAGAACAGGGTGGCTCCTTCCAGCTATCCACAGCAGCAGTCATTGGCACATGCTGTCCCCCCAAAAAACACCCCGAGGCAGTGGCTGGAAGGGGTACTGAGGGCACTGACCAGAACCGTGCCAGGGAATAGTTCAGCCATCAGCCAAGCTACCTGTGCTGACCCCTGTACACAGGCCCTGGTACTCTTCTCGTACAGCTGTAGCCTCAGAGGTACAGCTATCCTCACTTGAGACTTCGGGGTCTGCAAAGTGAAAATACGTGACTGCAGCAAAGATAAACACCAACAAACTGTTTTTCAGAGGTTTACACCAACCCATCCTCTAACTAAGTGGGGAGAGAATGTTTTTTCCAGTTGGAAGCCATTACTGTTGCTGGGATCTTTGTGAATGTGTCTGGCACTGAGGAAGGCCAAAGAAACCCGCCGTGCGGCAGTACCAGTACTGAGCAGTGGATGAACAGCTGCCAGGCAGCCTCGGCTGCTGCTCCTGGGAGCGTACTTGAAGTGCAGCACACAAAACACATCTTTCCTCAGAGGCATTGTCATCGTCACCCTGGCTTGAGTTTGGATTGGCAGGCGACCTTAGGCACTTCTTGTAAGGTCAGACGGGGCTGTCACCCCCTTTGCTGCTGAAGCATCACTAGTACCCCTGAGAGCAGCTGGGGAAAGCAGGGTGTAACATTAGCCCTGACCAACACCAGGGCATGATGCTGGACTGGCCTCAGCAGGAACTCCCGCAGCCCACGCTGTCCGCAATCCTGTGAGCCACACTGGGAAGAGCTGCAGTACGGCACATCGCGGCACATGCGGCGAGGCTGGCTGCTTTGCAAGGGAAGGAGGAGTTGTGGCTTCTTTTCAGTTCCAGAGGGACCTCTCTGGACTCCCCACCATCACATCCCATACTCCTAGCAGAGCACACACAAATGCAAGTTGACCTTCAGCACTTACCTGGGTGCTGTTCTGAGCGCAGAAGATCCCAGTGAAAGGTGGAACCTTTACTGCAGCATGTTGCACCAGAGCAGCTGGTGGCTGCAGGCAGCCAGCTTTTCTGTGGAGGAGCTGCACAAGCTTTAAATAAAAGATAAATGGTTGGGTGTTGTAGTCAGAGTCCAACCCAGTCAGCCTCACATGGGGCACCAAATGTTGCAGCACAATCAAACTAGTAGACTGCAACAAGGCTTTACCATTGGTCAGATTCTACTGTCCATGCTGTTTGTCCTTCCTCCAGAAGCCACGCCACACCACGCCACTCCCCTTCCACACTCCTCAGGGCTATTCAACTACTTAGCAGGACCAAGCTACAGCTGCACATTGTCCATGTCCATCAACCCACTGCCTTGGAGGCAAGGCCACAGCTGTGTGTTATCAGTGCTCATCAACCCACTGCTTTCATTCCTCTACAGTTGGGGAAGGACAAGTGAGGGAGGAGGTCAGTCACAAGGTAGAGGAAAGGATGAACACAAAAAGCCCCATTCCATGTCCCTCTCCTGCCCATGCAGGATGACGTGTTCTGCCTCCTCATTTCCTCTCTCCTAGGCAAAGCCTAACACTGCCAGAGCCGAGCCACTCGCTCTGGGTGCACCTCTAGGTTGGGTTGTGTGTACATGGCTGTTGCTTAGGAGTAGAACAGGTTCTTTTGGGCTATGGGTACAGTGGAAGAGAATCTGGTAAATAAAAAGTTTAGATCAACTGGTAACAGTGGAAGTCAAAAGATGACTTTAAAAATCACTGCATGATACCACAAGGTATTTAGGATGTGGTCAGTCAATTCAGACAGATGTTGTATTATTGTGTTGAACTGCTTTGAAAATACTGAAGAGGTAACAATTTGTAAGTACACTTACACCCTTTTGGCAGGAGTTATATTCTGGCTGCATAAAGCTGTGATGCTAACAGGTGTTTGGCTTTTTTCATTTTTGGGGGGGATCTGCTGCAGTATTAGCACTTTTGAAAAAGAATGGTCCTTGAGGAGGTAAAACATCTAATAAAAATTGTTTTCATCTGTTACTGAGGAGTCTTAATTCCTTTTGATTACTAAAGAGCAAGTAAATTAGAACAAAATGTCTTGACTTAAAGCATGTCTTTTGAAAATGACACAGTTAATGTCTCCTATTGCTTTTTTTGGACTGAAGATAGTTGTCAAATTTAATATAAACCAGTAAAAACTGATGTTTCTGCTGAAAACTGTTGTCCAATTCTAACAAAGTCCAAACTGAAGTGGTATGTATATTCAAAGTCAATTTTTAATTCATGTGCCAATTTACCTTCATAACAAAATATCCTTTTCACTTAGAAAGAATATCTAGTGAGCATTCAGCTACATATTCCTGCATTTTGTGGCATCCCCAAAGTATCCATGATAAATAAATGAATCTCTCCAGTAACAAGGCAATATTCCTTTTTTGAAACAGTTATTAACTTTTCCTAGATCTGACTCTTTTTTCTGGTTGTTTCCCCCCCTTTTCTTTCTTTTTGTAAATTTTTTTCTTTGCGGTTAAGCACCAGCTTAATTAAAATTAATTTTTAATTGTCTTTAATGGAAAACTGATTCTTTTGCGTGTCCAGACCCACTGTGGATTCTTCTTGATTTGAAAGAAGCTATTGTTGCAATGTCTTGCACCTACAATTTATATAAAGACAAATCTATCAGCTTGATTTCTAGAAATATTCATTGCAGTTGCTGAAATGATTCTGCTGCATTTTATTCATCAATGCGCCCTGGAGTTCTGATGGTTTATAAGATTGTCATCTCCTCTGTATTTACAGCGTATTAACTTCTTCCTTTTAGAGTGCATCAAAGCTTCAAAGTAACTGGATGTTTTCACACCAAGCCTCCCTCTGCAAGGCAGAAGAGCCCTACCTGGTGGATACGCTGCTGTCATTCATGCAGGCTGCTGCGCTGGCTTCTGGTGCTGTTACTCTTTTCAGCCATGCTCTGGTGCTCATTTTGGTGATTCATTTGCTTTCTGCACAGGCCCCTTACCTAAATTAGCAAATGTTCTTCCTCAAGCGCACCTGACCTTTGTGCTGGAATTGTGCTGAAAAAAATTATTCTGCTTTGATAGGGAAAGCTAATTTATTTTTAAGTACTGGGCTGCCTTTTTCCCTGTCATACTCTTGATGAATATCACTGTTTCTCTTCAGTTTTACTAGACTTTACTAGACTCAAGAACCTCACTGGCTCTGGTAAAAATGACTAACTGTTTTTCCCAAGGGAAACCCTCATCTTTCTAACAGGTTTCTCATGCCATTCCCTGGTAACCTAGCTGCCTCACCGGCCTGTGAGCGCAGCGTGTGAACTCAGCACACAGCAGGCCAGACGATGCCTGGGCTTTGCTCTGTATTAAGTTGAAGGATGTGCAATAAATTCCTGTAGCCTGCAGATTAATGTTAGAGGCGGAAAGCAACCACTGAGAGTTCTTCACCATCTCACTAACAGTGATTAACCATTTCAGTTCCCTGCTAAGCTCTAGCAGCTGTTCAGGGTGCAGAGAGGGGTTAGCCCCATGAAAGGATTGCCACAAACAGAATTCCAGGTGCACTTTTGCTGGGCATAACTTAACGGCTAGGTCAGTATCTCCTAAAGACTGCATGTTATTTTTTAGTCTTCTCTCCTGCCCCTTCACACAGCTCTTCTGTGTGTTCTCATCTCTTTGCCCCCGCCTTGTCACCGCAATTCTAGCCAGAGAAATGGCCAGCTCCCCGGGCACTGGCTCTGGAGAGGAGGGATGAGAATGGGTGGCGGTGGCTGGGTGATGAGCGGCTGCGACCACAAACCCTGCTGGCCATGACTTGGCCCAGCTGAGGGTCTGCCAGCAATTAAAGGATTAAAGGTAGATGGTTCCTGCTGGAAGCATGTAAAAGCACTTTATTTTCCCCCACGAACCTTCTGCGACTCAGAGTGAAAAGCTGCCGTATAGATGCAACTCTTCCAGCTGTGTGAACTGGAGGAATTCAGCATTTCACAAGAGTGCTCAGTATTTTAGGGAAATAGACTATACGTGAGTGCGGTAAATTGTTATGCATGTATTTTAATGTAATATAAACTGCTTTAGCCTCATTACCATGTTGTAATAATGGAGTCGTGACTTTCCCAAGAAAATAACAAGGTATGATTCAGCTGACCCTGGGAAATAGGCTTTTATAGTAAATTGGGAAAATAATGCTGGATTTCACAATACTATGTTACATAGTTATATCAGTGCGGTACAGTGTGATTTGTTCTTGGCTTTTGAAGGTAGATGTCTAGTAATATGATACTCTCCTTGTCAGCAAATGAACACGTTTCCACACAGACTCCAGATTAAATCCTTAAAAATGATAACATGGAGTTTGACATCCATAGTTACTGCCTGATAAAATACAAGTAAATATGTTGTTTAAAGTATGCAGTAGACAAACATATAGGCAAAAGACTTCAGATATTATGGTGATACTGTTTGAGAAGAATATTAGCATTTACTGATCATTCCTATTATTGCTGCAGTTATTTTATAAAACAATTCTTTAATTACATGAATGCCAGAAGGGTAAACTCACAAAAAGGAAAAACACTTTACACATAACTTAGTGGGATAACAATGTCTAGAACCTATTTTAAAGAAACTATGACAGACATCTTTAATTCACCAGTCTGCCACAACAGGAAATGACTTCCTCTAATACGCAATGAAATAAATAAAGGTCAGATGGTTCATTTGTCTAAATTTACTTTGCACAGTCGTACCAGTAAAACAGGATGTTTTCGATTAACATTGCTCCAGGTTTCCTGGTAACAATAGCACCAAAATAAGGACCAGATTTTGTCTAGGTGAAATTCACTCCTTCTGCCTAAAGCCCTATGCCTAGAATCTGCAAAGAGAAAAGCTGAAGTAAGATGTGGAAGCTGCTTAATTTGCATGTAAGCACCAGGCTGTGATCCATACAAGCTTACAGGAGTTAGGTACTCAGCTTCTGCTCAAACTCAAGGGAGGAAAGCACCTTTGCTCTTAAAGCTTTTTTGAAAATTCCAGCCCTCTAAGACACAACAGCCTCCCATTGTCTGCTCAGGGACAGCAGGTGTATATATATATATGTATATGCATAGTGCTTTGAGTATTCAAAATCTCTGCTTGTCAAAAGAGGAGCATAGAGCCTGCAGCTTCTCTGCTGTGAGGCAGCAGCAGCCTTGCTGAGCCATGCTGCTTATGAGACAGGCTGCGGGCACTTCCTCGTACACCCCACCCGACTTGTGCCCTTCAGTGATCTTCAGCTCAGCCAGAAAGACGAGGGGCTGTGAGTTAATTGCTGGCAAACTGAACCGTCTGGGGTTCAAGTGGGAGGAGGGGCTTTAAGCCAACTGTGTGTGCACTGGATGTTCCACCTAACTGTGATGCAGTTTGTGTTGAGGTACGTTTTCTCTGGCTATTTTTTCCTGAAATGTGCAATTACAAAATTTAAAATATTTACATCATTACAAATGAAATTTCAGTGTCCACTTTTTCTGTCATAAAATGGAATATTCCTATGTGCAACAGGTGAATTATCATCCTTGGAGATCAGATACAAAACTGTTTTCAATACAGAGAACAATAAACTGATTACTACAGCTATATATTTTTTGATCAAGAAGTTTCCCTGTCTTCAGCGGCGATGCTTGTCCCGTGGCTCCCACATCAGCTGTGTGCCAGGCTTCACAGTAGTTGCTAACCAGTCGGATCCCGTTTGCAGTTGAACCATGCCATATTACTTTTTGAGGCCTGAAAGGTAATGTTTAGAAGTTATTTCCTGAGCCTCTTTTTGCTTCATTCAACTGCACACCTGTATGTGTGGTGACCTGTATTTCTGCTTTCCTTCTGGTTGAAGCAAATGGTTGGTAGGGAAAGATGAAGACAGAAAGGAGAGGAAGAAAAGGAGAACTCCATTTGATAACCCATTCATAGGCCATCAGAAATGGAAAAAAAAAATAGCATAAGGAAAGAGAGACATTTTTATTACATTTCTACTAGCCCAAGATGTTGCTACTTGTACTACCTGGTAAAAAGAGGAGTCACGTGCAACTCATAAATGGCAATGTTAACTCACCAAGATGGATCAGTCATGACGTTCCTCCCATCAAAGGAGTATATTGGAACATGAATGTTGAATTGTCCACCATTTCCATTAAATATAGATTCCCAGTTACTGAAAAGTGTTTCTCCCTGTTAAAATTTCAAAGGCACTTTTACAAACAAAACAAATCCCAAATCCACATCATACCTAACTTTTGTAGATTTATCTATACAGTTAAAATCTTATTTGCATTTCAGAAAGCTTATGATTCAGCTTTCACATCAGTTTCTGCATGATGTTCCTGAACAGACTTGTCTCATCCATCATCTCTATGCTAACAGCTCTCTGATCCACACCTCTGCCTCACAGTCGCTTCTCCGTTCTGTTGTCACTCCAGATACTCAGCTTGATTGTCTCCATTTCCACTGTCCTTTTCCTCCTAACTGTCTAAGGGGCTGTTTGAAAAATTGCTTATAACTACTGTAGCTACAGAGAAAATATAATTTGTATTGGAACATCTGGTGAGGTCACAATTCTGTGAGAAGTGTTGCAAATGTTTAAGGCAAAAGCTTTGCATCAGGCTGCCTCTCAAACGCCTTTAGCGTTTTTCCCGTCGAAGTCGAAACAATGAAACAGATCTTTACAAATTTGTCTCCAAGGCTCTGTACGTGCATGCACTTCAGAGCAGCATCCGTCCAGCACGTTCCAAGCATCGCACGTTATTCCTTTAGGTTTCTTTGGCTGGTTTTTTCTGGGAGCCAGCCAATGCTACAGAGACATGGTTTGTTTTCCTCAGTTTTAAAGTGTGTCTGTTTATGTCAGACCACAACATGACTCATGCTCTACACTCTCAGTTTCACTGGGGTAAATCCAGCATCACTCCTAAGCACGGAATTTGCCTTTATCTTTAGAAATCAGAAACCCAGGCATTTTAGCCTACTGTAGTCTGTGATCATACTGGAAGGTAGAACATAACAGTGATCTTAGAGAAATGAGGATGTGTTTTCCCTGCTGATACAAAAAACAATCCAGAAAGCCAGACATCATACTGTTGCTTTGTCAGCAGTCTGCTTGAAGTAGGCTATTCTTGTAGCTTCTACTTCTACCATTAGCCTCAGGATACTGAAAAAAGCAGCCCTTGAAAATGCAAAAGAAATGTGAGACAGTCTGTATTTTCTACTTTACCACTACTTTTTTTGTTTCTTGAACCTGTCTGCAAAATATGAAGCAAAGCTGCTTCTTTATAAAATGCAGTTTGGGTTGAAACTTTCTGCTTTTGCCATTTTCCAACATTCTGGGGCACCTACAGCCTATCCTAATAGAACAAGCACTAAGTACTCATTTTTACCTTAAGATTGACTATCGGTAAATGGTATCTGTCTGTTTTCCTGACAACTGTGGCCAGGTCTTGCAAATGTGATGAGAGGAAGGCTCTGTAGGTAGATGTCAGACCTGCTAGTTGGGCCTGTTGAAAGCACTGAAAATCTGCTCGCACGTCACCAGAAAATGGCAAGTTTAAAGCCACCAGATGCAGCTGGAGAAAAAATGAAGAAAAGTTTTAAGTTTATAACACTAGGAAGATATATATCAGAAACAAAGTAGACCCCCTCCTGCTGCCAGCACAAGAACTAGTATCTTCCATACAGGGTATGAAAGTTATTTGCTGCCATAACATTGCATTTCTTAATGCTGAGACCCATAGCAGAAACACCTGTTGATCTTTGAACATTAAGGAAACCATGAAGACTATATACTCCTAAAAAATAAAATTCTTTTAAAAGCAGCTAGTAATTTTAAACAGAAGTCTTGGAGTTATCACACTAACAAAATCCCAAATTCTACAAGCATGGAAATAGGTAGTAACAAGTGACCACATACTTTTTAAATTTTCACTGTTACCAAATGCAGGAAGTAGTATGCTTAATTCTAACAGTACAGATGCAAGAACTAAACTACATTTTTGTTCTTTGGGTTTTATTTTATTTTATTATTATATATATAACTCCATTACCTTGCTTTCTTTGTCTAAATATTTTGGAGAGTATTTTAAATGAAGGCTTATGTTCTAAACTAAAACAAGCAGCACCATGAAGATAGAAAATATTGTAATGAATTCTTTAATGATTTAATTGTAACACTACTGTTACTTAAAAATTTGTGTGTTGCAGGTACAATCACTAAGCGAAGAAGTATTCCTAACTCAGATTTGTGGGTTTTTTTTATTTTCTTTTTTCTTTGAGATGAGAAAAGGGCTAGGATGATGAAAACTGATGTGGAAGAAACAATCTAAAATTCTCTCTGAGGTGTCTAAACCAGGTAAAGAAGTGTGTTTGTAAGTTTCTAAAGAAAAAAAATCTGTGAATTTGAAGAGGAAATATCACAAATCCCCCCTCAATATGCAAACTGTCATGTTTCAAACCACAGCTATGCAGTCGCAGTACAGATCTCATACTTACTGCTGGTTTTCCATTGTTCATATTTGATGTTGGACTCTGTGCTGGAAGAGACTGAAATCCCTGTTATTTTAACACATGCAAACAGATATATTAAACATGTTACTTAGATCAGAATTTTAGACACTCAAAAATTTCTACCTAAAGCAAACACTGAACTCTGGAGAACCTGAAACTGTCCTGCCTCTGAAAAATAAACCCAAACCATGTATCCAGAATACTTGATCTGCATATCACCAGTTTGGTGTGTCACATAAATATGTGCCTGAAAGCTGTCCTGGCCAGAGTTGCTTTGCTTGACCTGCGTGTACCCCTTCCACAGCGCCCTGCCAGAGCTGGCGCTGGATCGCACCTGCAGTCCTGCATGGGAGCAGCCTGCTCCTGGCAGGAGCAGAACACCAGGTCAGGAAAAGTAAAACCAAAAGGGTAAGGAGGATGTGAAACCAGAAAACGTAGAGGGTGGGAATATTTCTCAAGGCCTCTGTAATTCCCTCTCCTAAACAACTGGCATGTGGAGACCAGGAGGCTGATGATCTTCAGAGCTGTTTCAGGAACAGCAAAGTTTTTTTCCTCTAGTTATGGTAAGTATGAGTAACAAGCTGCTGACTGTACCAGATGAGAAACTCATGTGGTGTCAGCTGGAGGCTGTGGACAACTTCTTGTAACATGAGGTCTAGACATTTTCCCAGTATGCTAAGTGCACTTCCCTCTGACCTAGTCTAAATTTTTTTTCGTTATTTCTAGCCATCTTCCTTCTCACTGCTCCTTCCTAGCACTCTCCTGCCCTTCCATTATCTTAGCAGTCAGATCAGTTAACCAGTCATCAATGATACAGTTCTCTATCCCCTTCGCCACTTCTTAGTTTTCATCGTCCTGTGATTTTTTTGGGACAAACAGCATGTTCACATGCAGGTTGGTACAATAACTTGCAGAATGGGGTCAGATACAAACTAACTATTGTGAATTTATAGACTGTCAGCACACTGAGTATAAGTTACAGGCAGGTGATGATGATGTACCCTGAATACAGGACTATAATCTTTTACAGATAACATGCTTTTCAGAAACACTTTTCTGAGTTTCCTTGAAAAGGGACCAGGGCTTGATATGACTGACCTTGGTGTTACAAAACAAAATGCTTTTTTTTTTGTAACCATTTGTAAAAAAAATTTTTTTTGTAGGCAGCCTGCTTTGTTCTGGTTTTTGTAGATGCTGCTTGGTCTCTGTAGTGCTTGGAGCCTCTCAGGGTAATGGAAACAGATGACTGGCCAGTGTGAACCAATTTGCAAGCTTATGTAGTTGTAGGAGGCTTATTTTGAACTGACAAGTCTCAGTGGAAAATTGTTGTACCTGCATCTTCTGTCAAGTGTATTGCCTGTCTTTGCATATTTAGACTCAGTTTTTCACAGTCCAATATTTTGTACTTACATAGCTTGATATGGCTGGAGGAGGAAGGCTGTCAGCAGGGATAAGAATTAATTCACCAAGCTGAAAGAACCCAAAAGGACAAGCTAACAAAACTGTATCACCAGGAGTTTCTGAACAAAATCTTTCACCCATGCTTTCCCACCCCACATAAAAAAAATCTGCAACAACTGTATTTTGAATTGGAAATTATTAGGATGTAGTGCAATAGTACCTGCAATTTTCTCCATCCATTTCGAACACGGATAAAAACCTCACTGGTTTCACTCAGATAGATTAGCGTACCTTCTGCTACCAAATGAACTTTTTCCAACATACCCTCAATGTTTCGGAATGTTGTAACCTGTCAAGTAGGAAAATGAAACACACTTCATCAGACACACAAAACATTTTGCAAGTTAAATTGTTAAACTGTCATTTGAACACATAAATATCAAGGCTTCTTCTGCAAGAAATGCTGATTAAGTCAGTTTTACATCATTTCATGCAAAAAGCTTCAGTAACATAAATATCTTGCTACTTTGGCATACTGGCATGATCATTCTGTGTATTGTAGTAGAATGACACCAACAGTTGATTTTGTACAGATTGAAGATCATCACACCTCTACAGTTTAGTGTACTAGATCAAAATAGCAGAGCTCAGAAGAGATTTGATAAGGCTTATAAATATCATACAATTCTAGATAAATTTGATTCTATTATATTTTTCTTAGTATCATTGTGATGTCTTTTCTTTAAGGATGTTTTCTTCCATACTTTTCTTTATGTTTCCAGATGCCTCTGGTTTACACAGCAAGTATTTTTCAATTTCTCTTTTATAGATCATCAGGAGGCTTAAACTGATGTCTGTCAGATACGGACATTGCCCCTATTACCTCTGTCACCTGAAGATAAGAACACAGTCCTCTCTAAGAGGAGCTCTACACTCTGCTTGACGATTGCATTTAGTGTAAAATCAGGGGCAAGTTTCTTGTAAATGTCATGTCTTGACACTTGAGTGTCATTTCTTTCTTATTTCTTCAGTGTCAGAAGGCATACTCATGCTTTATGAATCACACAGACCCTGCTATATGTTTGCATACTGGTTTTTAATGTTTGTTTTGACCTATCTGAGACAGTGGCTTCCAGGCCGTAATAGTCTTCTACCTTGGGGCACCAGTCTTTGAACAACTGTTCCTCTCCTAATCTGTAGTCATTGTCAGGTCCTGCATCTCCACGAGAAGAGGTAGTTAGCAGAGGTGTCCCAGCACTATCAAAACTGGCCAGCTGCAACAAGGCTTTCACCATCACATCCCAGGTTAACTTCAATAAGTATTTGCCACGCCTTGCCCCAGGACAGCCACCAATCTGTCACAAAGTTTCAAAAGTTCATCTACTGTCTGTGCTGTTTCTTCATCCTCTTCAGGCCAGTCCACTCTACTTCCTGCCTCTGCATTCTTCCTTCTCCTCTTCCAGGCAGCCTCTCCTCATCCAAGCCCCCTTTTTCTCCCAGGGTCTCTCCTACCTCCAGGGTGCTCTCTCTCCTCCCTCTGCTTCTTCCAGGTCTTTCTTCACCCAGTGCTCTTCTTCTATCCTCCTTAGAGCTATTTAACTACTCAGCAGGAACCAGCCACAGCTGCACCTTATCCATGTCAGCCAACCCACCGCCCCAAAACAAGCCCACAGCTGTATATTGTCAATGTTAATTAACCTTCCTTCATTCCTCTATAATTTCTCTACAGAGGTATGACACTATAGTGGGAAGGCACTAAGAAATTTACACTCGTGTTCTTGTTAGTCTATTTGATGTGATGTAAATGATCTGAAAGTCTGCTTGTTTATTGGTGCATTCTCAAATGATTGCCCCAGATATCCAGCCAATTTCTTTTCTATCGTAATGTGAGAACATGGAAAAGGAAAAAATTGTCACAACCCCCCTGTGCTAGCTTGAATCTCCTTTTTTTTCAGAAACTACAAATATTTAATTTAGAAATTAACAAGACAGAAGTCTTAGCTTGCTTTTTTACCACATAGATATCTGGGATGCAATTCTGATTTGACTCACACAGTAAGAAAAGGAAACAAATTTATATGTGTTCTCTGGCACAACAATTTTTAGACTTGCTAGGGAAATGTAGTTTTCTTCTTAGAATCAAATGGCCTATATTACTGAGCTTTAATACAGTAATGTAATGCGTTTTTTTCACTGAAGCTGGGCATTCAGTAGTTATTCTGGTATCTCAGCTTGTTAAGTTGGCACACTCTTTCAGAGAGATTGCTTTCAACATGGAATATGCAACTTTTCATTACTTTAGCATGCCATCAATCTGCATTTGTTTGAAAAGGCTGTTGCTAACAAAGCAACGGACAGGCTTCTCCTGTTGTCACTTTTACCAGCTATATGGATTCCCTGCCGAAAAATCATGAGGTTCAGAAAACTAGAAAACATTCTAATAAACAAAAACATAAGATGGAGCTTTCCTCCCTTCCTCAGTGCTACCAATGACTACAGAAAGATTTGAAGCAAGGTTTTAATGGCAAACTTCCTTGTTTTGTTGTCTTACCAGATTCCTGCTTGCAGGTGACCCTGGCTCTCCAGGAGGACCTGGTGGCCCAGGCATTGCAGCTGCTAAAATAAAACAAGCATACAATACATGTTGAAGGTCATCTTTTTTGACATAGAAGGTGAGTGACACAAAGAGAGGACTTAGCAGTGGTATCTAGGAGTAGTGGGAGCTATAAATAGCCATAGGCCTTACATAGTCAAGTTCTGAATAGCTGTGTTCAAACCAACTACAGAAAATGTGTTCTAAGGATTTTTTAAAAAAGCAATGGTGAAACAGCCTTTTCTCTGCTGTTTGGGAGCTTAAGGTCAACAGATTGCAATCTGTTGCAGATGCTCTGCAAATGAAGAACCAGATCCACTTAAACTGACCAGAATGCTCTTCTACTAGCTGCTAATGGTGTGCATGTGGAAGAGGAAGAACATTTAGCTCCTGCCCATATAGGGTTTGAGGGAGTCATTACAACTTCTACTCTAAAAGTAAACAAAAATAAACTTTTCCTTAAATAAAAAAATCACAAGTGTAAGATCAGCTGATATTCCAAAGTAACAAAGAATTCTCCAGTGGTATGAACTTGAACTTCTAAGACTGAAGTCCACAATGTCTAGTGCCTAGTACCTGTCTCTACTCCAAAGCTGAACTTCTTCACCTTGAGTTAAGCCCCTGTTTTCTGCAGTAAAAGCTCCTTTATTTTAGTGAAGGAAAGAAGGAAAGATATGGAAGACTGAAAGCAAGCATCTCTTGCCAATGCATAGCATGATAATGGAACTTTGAAGCCATTTAGAAGAAAGAGCTTCTACATGTGGACCTTGCTGAGCATCTTGGTGTGTCCCAGCAAGGCTCTGTAGCTGAGATCTGGGCAAATCTTGCATTAACTGTAAGTGAAAATTCCTTCTGTAGGGGAGAAGAAAGTTGTAAAGTAGGGGCAACAAAACATGTTCAGCAGTATCCAGGAGAGTACACTGGTATACTGCTGGGAGGGAATATAAAACTCAGTCAGAACTCTGACTGGGAACTGAAAGGCATGATGAGAGCTAGGATGACATGGAAGAAAGAGATCTAACAGCTGATGGATAGCTGTCGAACTACCTGAGCATGGGGAAGTCTAGCATGTCCTAGCATGCTGGTGAATCTGGAGTATGAAGCATGCACAGGGAACTGCAAGGTTCAGCTCCTAACCGCTCCCCAGTTCCTACCTTGGTGGGCACTTCAAAATGGCATTCAGCTGCTCTTAGCTATTCCACACAGTGCTATAATCCCAAACAGGGACAGAATTGCTCTTCAAAACTGAAGGAGAAATGGAGGAATGGAGGAATAGCATCTGAAACCAGCCTCTGCAGAAATTTTGGTGAGCACATCTGCTAGCCCTCCCCACAATAACCAAAATCCACTCCTCCGCAGTTTGCTGGATATAGCAACTAGACAGACTGGAGGGGAGTAACAGAAGATAAGCTAAAGGAACATACCTTCTGCCTTTAGAATTTTCAGAGGAATCAGGATCACAGTGATCTTCAGTGAAAGCAGAGCAATAGATTCCCCTCCACCCCCACAAATACATTCAGTGAAGAAAAAGTATTGACTACCTTCTCTTTTATTGTATCTTTCTACTCTGAAGTATTTGATAGTAAGACACATTTTTAAAATATAGTTTGAACTATTGAAGACTCAGTAAAGGCTACCCCTGAGAGTACTGCTGCATTCTACAGCTTGCTTTTTACTGATCTGTAAGTATTGAATTAGGAAGGTCCAGTTATATACCAAGAAAGCAAGTTCTAATGTTCAAAAATATTTGGTTTTGTGAAACCTGGAGGATCCTTGAAATCACATTTTACAAATCCAAGAATCTATGCTCTGAAGCATTTGCAAGGATCCTGCAGAGCAGTTCCTTCATGCCAATGGTGGGTGAAAAGGGTTCAGTTTTCAGGAGTGCTCAGTTATTTATCTGCATATAAGCTATTCCTCTTTCTCCATATTACAGTAAGTAAGAACTTTAACAGGTAACTGTGCCTTCAAGATAGGAAATAAATAAACATCTGTGTTCATAACATTTAATAGAATGGACATCCGTCAGCGTGCTGCCTAAAGAAGCTTTATACAAATTAAAGAGGAAAATGTGTGAGAGGATGATGAAGAGTAATGGCAGAGAGGATAAGCAGAAGTATAGGGATGGAGTACTAATAATAATTTGTTTTGTCTGACTGGATCTCTTAGCAAATATTCAGAAGTGCTTAATATAAATTATACAGGAAAAGGCCTGAAGGCCTTTATGGACTTTATGTATGCTGCGGATCTGTCCATATTATGATGATCAGGAGCTAATTCAGGTACAGGTCTATGTCCCAACATTGAACATACTAAGGATTTCTCCTTTCTGAAATATTCTTCAGAGGATGAACTCTTCTGATAGACACTCAATTAATTATATTTACTGGATGACAGATTGGAAGCCTCATCTTGTCCCTGAGCAGCCATATAAACCAGTCTGACCAAGTTCAAGAAATACCTGGAAATAACAAATCGGAGGCTGCTCCCCAAACTAGCATACTGGAGGCACAGGTCTTGTGGGAAAACAGACTGATCCTTGTCCTCAGAAATGGAAATCTGTAATAGCTAGACCTGCCCAAATTTTAAGCAGTACAGATTTGCATGATAGCCTCGCTATTCGGCTAACAACTCCCTTTCTGTTAGTACGTCATCTTCAGCTGCGATTAAGGAATGCTTTCCCTGGCTGGATTCCCGTGCTGGTCACAGTTCCCAGAAGGAGGAGTCCCAGTCACTCACTCAGGCAGGCCTGCTGAGTAGAGGGGCCCAGGACCCCATTCACCAGAGCCTAGTCTAAGGGGTGGACATTAACAGTATGACGCTTGTCACTAGAGGTCCTGTAACCCAAGAGGAGTCAAAAGCATGACTGTCTTTAACTGTGACACTTGTTTTATAGCCACCTATTCCTTTTGATGCAAGTTTGAGATAATACACCTGAAGCTCCAGTGCTACCTGGTTTGCAGGGTACCTCCCCTCATGTGACTATCTGTGGCACATTCTACTCCTTTTCTAATCCAGTAAGTTGAAAATATTTAGAGGTACAGTAACCAACCCTCCCAAAGTTTTGTTTCTATCCGTCATTTGCATAACAACTAGTTTTTAGAAGCAGTTCTCTAGCAGTTTCATTCTAGGCCTAAAATCTACTGTGGGTACTGCCTTTATATCATAGAATCACAGAACCATTCAGATTGGAAAAGACCTTTAAGATCAAGTCCAACTGTTAACCCAGCAATTCCAGGTCCATCACTAAACCACGTCTCTAAGCACCACATCTACACGTTTTTTAAACACCCCCAGGGATGGTGACACCACCACCTCCCTGGGCAGCCTGTTCTAACGCTTGACAACCCTTTTGGTGAAGAAATTTTCCGCAATATCCAATCTAAACCTCCCCTGGCACAACTTGAGGCCATTTCCTCTTACCCTATCACTTCTTACTTGGGAAAAAGAGACCAACCCCCACCTCACTAAAACCTCCTTTCAGGCAGTTGTGGCGAGCGATCGGGTCCCCCCCGAGCCCCGTCCTCTCCAGTTCCCCCTGCCTCCCCCCTCAGCCTGTGCCCCAGCCCCTTCCCCAGCCCCTGCCCGGCTCTGGACACGCTCCAGCCCCTCAGCGTCCCTCTGGCAGCGAGGGGCCCAGGGCTGAGCCCAGGGCTCCAGGGGCGGCCCTGACAGGGCCCGGCGCGGGGGGACGGGCACTGCCCTGGCCCTGCTGGCCACGCCGCTTCGGACACCAGCCAGGGCGCCGCTGGCCTCCTTGGCCACCTGGGCACGCTGGGGGCTCATGTTAAGTGGCTTTGACCAGCCTCCCAGGACCTTTCCCACTGGGCCCTTCCCAGCCTCCTGCCCCCAGCCCGCAGCTGCTGGGGGCTGGTGTGACCCCCAGGCAGGACCCGGCACTGAGCCTTGTTGAACCCCATACAATTGGGCTTTGTCCCACTCATCCAGCCTCTCCAGAGCCCTCTGCAGAGCCTTCCTGACCTCCAGCAGATCAGCACTCCCCCCAGCTTGGTGTCATCTGCAGCTTGCTGAGGGTGTACTCGATCCCCTCATCCCAATTATCAATAAGGGTATTAAATAGGACTGGTCCCAATGCTGAGCCCTGGGGAACACCACTTGTGACTGGCTACCAGTTGGATGTAGTTCCATTCACCACAAGAAGAGCATCTTGGCCCACAATTTAGGCAACTGCTCAATTTGATAGCTTTACAAAGCTCTTAAGGCAACCTGTTGCATAGACTTCCTCCCAGCCACAGCTGCAGTAAGATTCTTCACGCAATAGTACACCCATGGCACTAGACAGTGAAAACATTTTTGCAGAGAAATTGTCCCTTTTGTGCTCCCAGTTCCAACTCACCACCTAGGAGAAATTGGTAGAGGGCAGGAGGGGAGAGGGGAGCAACGTACCTGAGGTGTGCAGGGTGGGTGGGCAGATGGAAGAACAGGTGGAAGCGGCAGGAGGGCAGTGGCAGTGTGTGTGGGGCTATAAGCACATGCTGAAACACTTGCATATTCAGTGAAAAGCAAAATCACATCCTCTCACCTGAGCCATATATTGCAGGGGGGCCTGGTGGGCCTGGTGGGCCAGGTGGGCCAGGAGGTCCAATTTTTCCATAACCTGGTAAGCCAGGTAGGCCAGGTAACCCCGGTGGTCCTCTGGGTCCAACAACTGAATCCCCTTTTGGTCCCTATCAGTGATTAAAAGTACTTCTTTGAATGTATCAGTTTCACTGCTGCAGAGTCTTCATCTCTGGTGGCAACATTTTCTGAAGGTCTGCTACTGCACCAGAGGGGCATGCATATTAATGGAAAATTAAAAACTTGACCATGTACTAAACTAGATTCAAGAATTTAAATTTCAGAAAGCTTTTTGAAAGTTCTTGCACCTATTCCTAAGTAGCTGATACTTGCAAAACTCTCAACAGTACTCTCAAAGTCCTGGATCCCAACTTTGCTTGTGCTAAAACTACTTGCTTTGATGTGCTTATAAGAATTTGTCAGAAGGTGGAAAGCTTTAACATAAAGTGTGTCCATGCAGGGTGTATGTCTCATGACAAGTGTTGGTTTTCCCTCCTGTGATCAAATGTCAGCTCCTACCCCTTAAGCTCTCCAGATGCCAGTCTTCCAGATCAAAAAGGCTCCAACTCTCCACATTTCTGGTTTAGCAGTGTGTCCTGAGCCTGAATGAGGAACCCTTTGCTCAAGATGGCCTGCATACATGGAACAGTTTTTGAACCCCAGACTGGGATAGTTCAGCTGCACCATCCAACTCCTTCTTGCCAGCGTAACAGTTTCTAAATGGGGAGATTCTAAATTCTCAGCAACGTGGAATAGTGCCAGGGAGATTTTTGAAGGTGGGTTTGCTAATCTGACACTTTTCCCTCAGCTGTGACCCACCCATTCATGTTTCTCAGCACAGAACATGACAACAGAGTAATGCAATGCACACATTTGTTGCCAGATCCCAGGGATAAACTAGTTTCCAAAAAATTAGTGCATTTCATTCCAAAGCAGCTGTGGTGGCAATTACTAGAAGGTAAAACAACTAGGTAAAGATTAGACAGTGGCTGAATTTTATATGAATGTTCCAGACAGGTACACACTGGACTTTTCATTCATGTTTTTGGATTACTGAAATATAAAATACGATTAATTATTTAGATGGTCAATAATTTTCAAATCAGCCTCTAACTTTATATAGCCTATTTTGGCATTTATGGGCATGTAAGTAGTAGTGTCACAAGTTATGTGTACTGCCTTCATTTCCAATGATATAATAGCACAAATCTACATACTGATGTAGCTGTATTAAGACAGCTGAGCATAACATTACATCAATTTTTCATAGTAAATCAATTTTGTGCACAACAGTGAAGTGTCTGTGTTTATGCCTAACACAACTGTTTCATATTCACCTAATATGAATGAGGTTTTATATAGATCTTAGCATCAGCTTGATGTTTGCCTTTTTAGTGCCTTCTAAATTAAAACAATGGGTACCCACAGCTATTCCTATACTACAATTTGTGTGACTTACAACTAATCCTGGTCTTCCAGGTGGTCCAGGGGGTCCTGTCAGAAAAAAACCTCCATTTGGTTCTCCTTTTTCTCCTTTTACACCAGTGACTCCATTGTCTCCTTTTTCACCCTTTAAAGAAAATGTATTTTAAAACATTGAGCTGAAGTGAGATCAGAACTCCATGCACTGATGTTTTAAAGTTATATGAAATCTCTGAGCTTAATAAAGAAAAGCCACTGCTTAAAATCTTTTGGGCATCACTTCCTTCTTCAGTGATAAGGGATAGAAAGGAATGCTCTCTCTATCAAGGGTGTCTTAGGGCAGGGGCTGGGGGAGGTGGAGGCAGAGAAAATGCCTCTTGCTGTTTCCTGCTATTCTACCCAGCAAAACCTTGCTCTGTGCTGTAGCTGGAGGAAAAGAGAAAGTCAGAAGAAGCATGAAAGCCTGGCTTTCTGCTTTTCTCCATCAACAAGGAAAAAGCAAAGCAAGATTGTCATGAAATGGACAGATATTTAAAAGTATGCAGCTCAGTGAAGATTACGGTGCATTGGACAAAACAGACAGGCGGGGGTGTATACCAGGATAACAGAAGAGACACCACACAGAACTGCAGATGCTTTGAACTGCATGTCTTCTGTCCATTGTTGATTATCAGTTAGCTTGGGGAACAGTAACTGCATGTCTTCTGTCCATTGTTGATTATCAGTTAGCTTGGGGAACAGTGATAGGTAAGAATTGATAAATACTCTCATTGTCTCTCTGTGCAAAATGAGCCACAGCAATTGTAGGTTCCACCTCACTTTATTTCCTTCTGTTTGCCTGGGGTTTTCCCTTCAACTTTTTTGGTCTACTTTGTTTCACTTTCTGAGAAATAAACATGTGAATAGAAGAGGCAAAGGATAAAACAAGAACGGCAGGTAGCTGCAGAAAGCCAGTAGAGATGGCTATGTATAGCCCCTCCTCTGACTTTTCCTCTTTTTAGTCTCCCACTAAACAGGACTATAAAGCTTTCTGTAAGGCATGCCATTTTGCAGAGATGAAGGACTAGATGAAAAATGAGTTCTTTGTAGCTAAAGCTGTAAAGCTATAGCCACTGCTCTATAAGATCCAGAAGCCGTATAAGCTCTGTCATGCATTCACAGGCACAGGAGTAACTTAGGTGCACTCAGCCAAGCAGAAACAAAATCTGAAATCCAGACGGCACTGAGTCCTTCAAGGAAACTGACAGTACACTGCTTCTGCTGGCATCATTACACGGTAACATGGCTCATTTTTTTCAGATCTTCTACTGAAAAAGAGTGTTGTTCACTTAAGAATATTTAAAATGATATTGCATTGGTATTCATTTTTGTCACCTGAAGCAGTCAGGAGAATAATGGAACAGAGAAAGACCAAACACATCAAGGTGTGGGTATACTTTCTTGCCCGAGATTCCAGGAAAAGTAGCTTCCATTACTTCATTTTATTCAGTGTGTTTAAAAGATAAATGGTATTACACAGAACTGACACCACCACCGCCCCATGTGTTAATTGTTGCTACATTTTTTATAGAAGCCCTTTAGGTAATGGATGTTTCTTACCTGAGCTGAAGGGAAACAAAAGTATTCATTTATGGCAGATAATTTGTATCAACTTACGTTAGGTAACAGTGAATTATGACTTACTTTAATACCACGGGGAAGGTAAAAAGTCTCAGTAATAAAGTTTTTTTTTCTTTATGTACTACTAACATCTACTATCTCTATACTTGTAATAAACTTGTCTATGTAGCTGGACTTTAAGAAATTAATATGATTTGTAACTGCTGATGCTCTTACCTGTTTTGTCTATTTCACCATGCTGTGCTGTTTTATGCTTAATTTATATGAAAGTACACTTTAGAAAAGGCTTAACCGAATTCAAACACAAATGGGATAAAATTACCTTTATGCTATTAATAAAGTGGCTGAAATATGGTGGAGGCAGAAGTGGACCTGAAAAATGGAAGAAAATACAATAAATGACAATAATTAACTGTAATTTCTCTTTTTAAAAGCACTGCTTTGGATATTACTGTTTTAGGAGTTTTAAGAAAAATTATTCACAGTAATAACATTAACCTTTTAACAGATATTTTTAGTTTGGTTTCCTAACAAAGTGTGCCCTGTCTTGTCTGTCACTCCTCCACCTTAATAATTTCTGAATCTGATTGTGAGTTTCAGACAAATATGAAAGCAAAGAAGGCTCAAAGATTAAAAAGTCCCAGTTTTCTGGAAAAACAAGAACAACAACAAGAGCATCTGGGCAGAGGGTGAAAAAGAAGCATCCACATTAACCCCTTTGATGGAAACTAAGGCAAAAGAAAATCTTCCTGTATGTTTTGCCAGCAGTGGGGTGACCAATCAGTATTTGTGTTACCTTTCATGCGAGGACAGTACCATAACTGACAAGAGACTGTTACTGTGCTGCTGATGACAGAATAATTGTCCCTTGACAATTTTCTGCAACAAACCCCAATACCAGTATCAGTGGTTATACCACCTGTGTTATGTTGTCTGACAATGGTGGTCAGCCAAAGGTGTTAAACCAGGACAAAAAGTCTAAAAAGTCTTAAAATATTCTTTGTTTGGCATACGCTTGGAAAAAAGTCTATTTTACAGCTGCCTATAATGGCTCAATGCATTTTCTTCAAATGTGTTCTGATTAATTTTAGAGATCTTTGGGTCCAAGGCTATGACAGCCACAGGACCCAATCTCAGCATGCTCTCTTAGGTACAGTTAAGTCAAGTAAGCATTGTATATGTCTGTACTCTTGGACAGAAATGTATTCCCACTATGGCAGCTGTTTTGATTTTATTCAAACCCTGCCAATTAGAGCTTGCTGCAGTGATTTGCCTGGTCCACATGAGGGGATGGGGAACAGACAGGTGGAATGGAATGGTGTCCTTCTCAGGCGTTGCTTAGTAATCTCTACCCTGGCCAATATCTTAGGTCTTTATAGGATGACCAGCAAACAGACTAGGCCTAGGCAAGGTGTATGAGATAAAGGGAAGTCACCACTCAAAATGGAAGTTAAAAATCTGTGGTAGGAAACCACTAAGTTCTACCTATACTGGTAGCTAAACTGCATTAGCCCAGTTCCTCAGCCCCAGGCAAAGCAGCACAGCTTCTATCCATACAGCTAGATGTCCTCACTCCCAAAGCGTGAGAGACTTACCTATACAGCCTACTGCACCCGTCGCTGGCTTAAACTGCCCCCCAGACCCCCCTGGCTCTGGGAAAGTGTTACTAGTTGTAGGCTGAATCCAGCCAGGAAACATGGGTACAATTAAATCGCAGAACAATTGTCCTCAGTGTCCTGAGTCAGTTTAGCTCACTGCTGTACACAGCCAGTGAAGTTTGCCTGCCATGGCTTCTCCATAGGCAAACCTAGCTCAGTCCCCTTCTGTAGACATTCAGTGGAAGGCTGGCAGGCAGTTCTTGACAGGACCTTTAGGGACCTTAACACTAGCCAGCAAGAAACATACTTTGTTGTGTAGCTTCTGCTGGTAGACCAGAACATTTCATTTCAGTTTGTTTTCGGGTTTTGCTGAAACAGACTAACAGGACTTTGCACTTCCTTAATCAATGGCAAAATCATGCCCACTCAACCATCAAAGTCACAGAACTTTGGTGACCTTTCTTTCAGACGCTGCTTTCAGATCGGGGAAGACAATGTTTTGTTAGTGGGTAAAACACTGGATTTTTGTTAGAAATTCTACAAGAGTGATACCATCAGTAAAGATGTCATACTTAATAAAAAGAGTTAAATGTTGCTATCCTGTGAATCAGATGCACAAAGTAACAGGAACTGTTTAAAGAACATATTAAAGAATATATTGGGCATCAATGAAAAACAATTCAAAAATTTCACGTACATCATCTCAAAGGCAAATTCTTATAATTACGTCATTGTTGGAGCTGGAGCAGCAGGGTGTGTATTAGCCAACAGGTTGGCTGAAGACCCTCTCAGTACTGTACTGCTTTTGGAAGCAGGCCCTAAAGATACCCTTCTAGGTAGTGAAAGACTCATGTGGAAGATTCATATGCCTGCTGCATTAACATACGACCTCTGTGATGAGAAATGTAACTGGTATTACCACACAACATCACAAAAGCATATGAATAACCAAATTATGTACTGGTCCAGTGGAAGAGTGTGGGGTGGCTCCTCTTGTCTCAGTGCTGCAGTATACATTTGTGGGCATGCACATTATTATAGCTGATGGAGCAGGGAAGGGGCTGTGGGACAGGACTATGAACATTGCTTGCATTAAATGCAGAACCTGGGAGAGAACAGACATGTTCATGAGGGATAAGCCAGTACAGAAGAGAGAATTTTCTTAATTTCTGTTTAGGAATGGTTCTAGCTTCTTTTTACAAGTTTATTGATGACTAGGAAGCACTAACCACTTATTTTAAGGCATTGGATATTGGTCAGAATAAAAATTAATTAGGGCAATACAAGAAACAGATTTATTAGAACAAACAGATGTCCTATTAAAAATAACCAAAATATCATCTTCAGTGAACAGGACTATGTCTTTGGAACAAAGACAGAAATATCCATATAGATGTAGTTTTGTATTCATTATCAACACATTAGAAGAAAAAGATTATAAATATGGCATAGCAACATTAATTTGATATACTGCTTCTTCTGTTTCAAATTATTTCTGGCACTGACCAAAGCCTTATCTCAGTATATGAGACTCTTAAAAAAATGTATAGAAAAGGAAAAGTTTGGAACAGCAATATTTTCAAATAGATGCTTGTTTCTGTAACTATTTTTGAATGTGTAAGAATTAGCAATGTGTATCAACTTTTTGATACAGAAAAGTAAAACTTTGGTGAGAAGCATCTGTTATGATGCTCCTACAACCAGTGAATTGATATTTTTAGTTCACACAGACTTTTTATGAGTTTCACAAATAAAGCGTAGAATATTAAAAAGCTGGTTGAAATGGAGATCATCTAGTTCTACCTCCTGCTGGAAGCAGGACTGTCACCAGCAAAGTACTGCCTTGAAGTTAAAATACAGAGGTGTGTTACCCTGAAATAGGCAGCACTGGATTTTAGCCCAATTGGTTGAAAAAGATTGACAGCAAAATGGTATTTCAGGAAGTGGACATGATGCCTTTCTAAGATTTCAAAAATTTCTGACCAGCCAGTTACATTTCAGTATCTATTCTATTCTTATCTTATTCTTAACACATTCATAATACTCACAAATGTGCAGTACAGGTACTCCTTTTCAGAAGACATTTTTGATAACATTATGAACTTTGTTGTTCTGTGTGTCAGTTCAGCAAGGAACCTAGGTATAAGTCTTTAAGCAGGTAAGGCTGCAGGGGTATCAAAGTACTCTTTTTAAGTTAAACGGATTCCTTTACAATATGTCAATGGCATATCACATTTAGTATACCTGGTGGTCCTGGAGCTCCTCTGTCTCCCTTTTCTCCTTTTAAGCCCGGTGAACTGTGCAGTGCCCAGGAAGCTCCATTTGCTTTAGCACCTGCCATAAAAACATCACAAATTCACAGCAGAGACTATAGCAGCGACAACCAAACCACCAAAAGTGAGAGCAGACTTTTTCATACATGAGGGGCATGTGGCTCCAGTCCTTAAATGCTTGTCTCACTCTCCTCGAACTCTGAAAAGCTGCCCGATTGCCCTCACTTATCAACCCCAACATGGGCAAGACCATCTCTCTCTTACAAGTCAATCTTTCACTCCCCCACCTAATGACCTAGCCTAAGACCCTCTGAACAAATCTGTTCTCACTCCATTTGTGAACTGGGGCGAGTGTAGAAACCGTTCTTGAGTTATGGCTCCGTGTCTGATACCACATCTTCTACTACCTCCAGACTACAAACCAATATATGATAATATCTACAACTGTGAATGTCAAAAATATTATCGTTTATTGTTTCTTCATCTCATAAAAACATTAATAATGAAGAAAAATCTCTGAGAACAGAAATGCTTTTAGCATAGTTTTACATCCAGGTGAGCTAAGGGTAGTACTGCACCCAACCACATCTGGATAAATCTTCTATTTTTCCAGATATTAGTCAACTTTTATGGTAACCTTACCCTAAAAAATCTCTGGGTAAAACAATCCCTGAGTATTCAGGCTCCTTAGGCCTGATTTCTCTATTTGTTCTAACCGAGTAATTGCCAATATCTTTGCAAAACTCATGTAAAATAACTTCATTTTGCCATGGCAACATGTTATAGCCACTTACTTTAGGTAGAAATGCCTTTGCAAGTGCAAGTGAGGTGGTCCTATTCTGACTTATGGGCAGGAAGGGTGTTGAAGTGCAATGACAACCAGATAGAAGACACCTATTTTGAAGTAATATTTAATGGTTCCCTGTCTGTGGTATCTTCAGCCCCTGCAGTCAGTCATGGTCTACGCTGGGAGTCAAGGGATCACTAAGAACAGTGGCTCTTTTCTAACCTGATCTGATTACATTTCTGAATGTCACAGGGGCAAGCACAGAAACAATTTCTTGCTTGGGTACCCAGTGAACCAAGAACTTTGGGCTGTCTGTGGGCATTTATTGATAGATCATGGATTCTTTGTTAAAAACAAAAATATGGACAAAGAAATCTTTTGGATCCCTGTGTGCAGGGGGAGACAAGCAATTGAGAGTCTTTGAACTGAGGAGCAGTACTGGACAGCCTAGGCTCTATGGGCTTAATTCTGTGGGCATAGCCCTGAAGAAATGAGGACAGTTTGCCAAGCACAAAGCTTTGGCTTTCACTTATAAGTGGTGAGTCAGTCATGCAGCAGTAGGGATTCAGAAGGAAAGCTCAGGTCATCATTATACACCATAAATTTGTCCCTTTACTGCCCTGAAACCCCCCTTCCATCAAAATTAACAAAACTTCTCCATCCTTGTGTCTGTTTCCCCCGGGTCCTCATGTGTGGAGTTTCTCATCCTCCTCCATTATTCTTACTTCCTCCCTTGCCTGCCTGTCAGGTTTTTGTCCTAGCTACTCCCAAACCCCAGAAATTACTTTCTTTTCAACAGGCCTCACCTTTCTAGTGAAGGAGGGGATGAGAAACATTTCTTCTGTCTTGCCAGAAAATTCATCCCACCTCACAGAAAGAATTGTTAGTAACTTGTTTCTTTCCCTCAGCAACATTCTCTGGGACTCCAGCAGCCAGTATGTGTTGACCCTGCCTTTGGTAATTTTCTTTCAAGCAAAAAGATGGGAGTATTTTGACATTAGTCATTCAGAGAAGGGAAATGTTTTTCACACTTCAGTCAAATGCTGGAGGAATGAGACCACCTGGTTGCTTGCTGGGATACAGTATCAGGTGGACTTCAGAATCTGCATCTTAGGAACATTGCCAGAGCAGGGAGTGATAATTCAGCGCAGCCATGTGTGACACCTCTGCTCTGACAGAGGACTTGAATGATTAGATCCTGCAGAAACTGTGTTGCACTCCACAAGTTATAAATCTTAGTCTTCAAAGTGCAACTAATAGGCTCATTTGTTCTTTGGTCTACACCTTAAGACTGAGTAAATACATGATCTTACAGTTTCACCAGAAGAAGAAACAAGACCACTTTGGGTTTCCTCCTTTTTTCCTCATAAACCCAGTTACGCAATAGCCAAGAAAAACCACAAAAAGCTTAACTAAGAAAACAAAACAAAACAAAACAAAAGCTTATTTAAACCAAGGTACAAGAAAATAATTACTCACCATGGACATTAAGAGCTTCTTGATTTCCAGGGTAAGGAGTGCTCACCTACAGACAAAGAAATCTATTACAAACTATCCATACACATAACTGATGGAAATGCCTTACTTGGTGTGACTGAAAAGCCTGGAGATTTTGCATGCTAGTAAATGTTATAACAATGCTCCAGTTTGTCAAGGTCTGAGTATTAGCTGATCAAGCTTTTTTTTCAGGATTGTGCTCTCTTTAGTAATGCAACATGCTTTCAGCAAGAGGGTAACAACACGCATTTTAGAGGCATCAGCAAATCCTGCTCTCAGTCATGCCAGCCAAGCATCAGAAAACTCATTCTCCAAGAACAATTCCGAATTTACATCACTGCATTTCAAAGCAGGACTTGATTTTTGACTAAGATAACAGACTATGTTTGTACATTTTTCATCAGACCATGGCTATGCCTACTGCCTGATGTTGACCTATACTCCAGGTGCATTGAGACCACAATTGGGAGGCAGAATTTATTCCAGTCTCTCCCGTCCTGGCACCAGTCACCTGTAGCAGTGGGCATCCTACTTACTTCTACAGCCTGTATTCAAAACAGGGACACTGCAGCAATTAAAATATGGCACAGTGCTCAGAAAAGGGCAGATTTTAGCACTAGCTAGTACTATTTATATGAACCTAAGCAAGGATATGAAAAAAAAATAATTGAAGGTGCTGCATCTGGCTAGTCCTGTAGTATTAGCTCTTATAAGTCTTACTCACATGGATAGCTCCATTAACTTCAGAAGTTCAGTTCACATGAGGAAAACTTGTGGGGTTCAGTCTGTAGCTCTTTCTCAATATTCAATTATGTAGGCATGAACAGCAGACTTCTGATCTATAAACTTGGATAGGTTTAGGAGATTATTCACAAACGTAGGACAAATCTATCCAGCATACTCAGATGCACAAAGAGGTGTTTATAAGTACAGGTTTCTATTACTTGTGCACATAAAAGTTACTGCTTTTATTCAGTTTTTAACCTTCTTGAAAAGTGACATTTTATTATTATTATCTGAAATGCAGCTAAAATAGGCTTGTATTGTTTGAATCATTCCACAGAGAATCATAGGTCAGTTGAAGGTGGAAGGCAACTCTGGAGATTGTCTAGTCCAAAGCAGGATTAGCTACACCAGGGCCTTGTCCAGTCAGGTTTCAGAAGTGAGGCTGACTAATCCATATGTGAATAACATACAAAAATTATATGGTAGTAATGGGAAGATTTAAGCGAGGAATTCAAAGAGGTAAAAAGATGGTGCCTGTAGGTCATAGGCCAAAACCACAGAAACGTCAAATTACCATAAAGTAATGTCTATTTATCATCAATTAACAGAAAGATCCATAAGCTGGGATACATCTTCCTTCAGCAGTAAGGCTAGGGTGATGATAACTGTCAATGCATTTAGTATACTGTAAGTCAAGAGCTGCTTCTCTAAAATAAGTGAAACAGAACTGGGATGAAAATTGGAGGAGGGGGCACAATACTATTTTGAGCTATGCTGTCTAACAGAAAAGTAGAGCAGCCATACCGCACACCACACTATTAAGGGGAGGACTGTGGCTGCCAAAAACGATCTTTTCCAAGTACCTAACCCACAACTTAATAGCACAATATAGCCCTAGGGAAAGTACTTCCAGGACTGAACTCTGTTCGCCATTCATTGTAGGGTATAATTTCCATGACACATGAAACAAAACCTGCATCAGGATCCTCTGAAAATAAAAAGTCCATCTCCCTTCTTTTGATACTAAGTGTGAAATTACAAGTCCTTTGAAGGTAATGGGGACTTTGCCATTCCCTTTGGAAAGCAGGGGAAAAGCTTCACCTGCTGCCACTCCCGAGGTAATAAATGCTTATATGAGAATACACGTCATTTGAGGGTCAGATAAAGAACATGACCTTTCTTTTCTGATGCATCTTTCATGCCATAATGAAACACATAGCAAGTCTTATTTTGGACAGGAGAATTGAAAACAGCTAAAAACATAACAACATGGAGACAGTTTTTTTATATACATCTGAAAATGTGTGTACATGTATGTATAGACATTAAGCTCCCCAAAGCAACTTGTAACTATGGAAACAGAAGGTGTTAAAAGTATTAGGACAACCAAGTGATCAAAGTGCTTTAAGCAAAAAGTTCTAGTGTTTCTCGTTCTGTTACATATTTTATATATGACTAATTTTGGGTCTATAAACACTTGAAAATCTGTTATCTTACAGACTAGGTAAAACGCATCTCTGGTGCAAAGCAGAAGGCAGGGGGAGATAAGCTGCAAAGCTACCATGGTTCCATATACAGCTACTTTGGTTATGTACTGTCATGGCCATGCATTTTGCTAAAAGCAGGTTCTGTGTGTGACTTACTGGCATCTTGCAATGAGGTCTGGCAGAGACTGGGAAAACTGTCTATTGAAAACAGGAAGGGAAATTATTTTAATGAAGGTAGGTGTAATACAGCAGATAACACACTAAATAGGTCTGCTAGGCATGATGGGACAAAGCCTGGCACCTCTGGAGCAGAGAGCCCAGCTTGGTGCCCAGGAACTCTCACAGGTCTGTCAGCAGGTCCTGCTCTGTGTGTGAGGGACAAAACTCTTACATGACAGTGGCTCTGGTTAACAGATTTTTTCCTATGCATGCAAACAAGGTCACACACTGTAAACTGTGTTGCTTGAAACAAGTTTTGATGTTTCCTTTTGCAAACTGTTCCTAGAGCAGCACATTTCTGTTACAGATGCAGACCAGCAACTGATCTCCAGTTATACTTACTCCTTTGATATAAATTATACGTCCTGGAGGTCCGGGGGGCCCTGGGGGTCCAGGCAAGCCAGGATGGCCCTGTTTAACAGAAAGCAAAAGGAAGATACTAGAAAGATCTTTTCGTATACAATACAACTGAGCCTACAGAACGAAGTCCAAGGGGCTCAGAGGGTCTTATTTAACCAAGAAGTTTTGTGTTAAATGGTTTGAGGGGACACTGAACATTCACACACTCTAGGAATCTTCTGGACTGCTTCCACTGTGTTATATTTCCAGTGGACATCTGGTAAGGTGAAGTCCCTCATGAGAACAAGGACTAGTGATGGTAAGATTTCTCCCAGCTGCTTGTAGAATATTTCACCTGCCTCTTCATCCTGGTTAGGTGCTCTATAACATACCTGACCAGGATATCTGCTGTATTGGCCTTCCCCTGACCCTTACCCATAAACATTCAACCTTGTTATTACCATTGTTAAGCTCTAGGCAGTCGAAACACTCCCTAACATGTGGAGTTACCCCACCGCCTCTCCTTCCTTGCCTATCCCTTCTGAAGACTTGATAGCCATCCCTTGCAGCACCCCAGTCACGCCAGGCATCCCACCATGCGTCTGTGATAGCGACTATGTCATAGTTTTCCTGCTGCATGATGGCTTCCAGCTCCCTCTGTTTGTTGCCCACACTTCGGGCACTTGTGTAGGTGGCACTGCAGCTGTGGTATCAATCTCGCCTCACACACCGGCATGCTGGCCCCAGACTCATCTCTAGCGAGCCTGGTTTTATCCCCTTCCTGCTTTGAATCTAGTTTAAAGTTCTCTCAATGAGCCCTGCTAGCTCCTGACCTAGGACCCTTTTCCCGCTCTGGGACAGGTGACTCCATCTGTTGCCAGCAGGCCTGCTGCCATGTAAACTGACCCATGGTCAAAAACCCCAAAATTCAGCCAGGGACACCAGGCCCCGAGACAGATATTGATCGGTGTGACCTTCCAACCACATGCGCTATCGTTCCCTACAACCAGTGGGACAGAGGAGAGCAATGCTTGTGCTCCTGATCCCTCAGCCAGTCACCCCAAGGCCCTGAGGTCTCTCTCAATCGCCCTCACTCTTCTTGTTGTTTGAACACCATTGCTGCCCACCCGGAAGACCAGCAATGGGCATTAACCAGAGGGCTGTACCAGAGCAGAGACTTTTCTAGTAACACCCCTGGCACGGGTCCCAGGGAGGCAGCAGACCGCCCTGGGGGGGTGGGCCCCGTTGGCATATCGGGCCCTGCGTTCCTCTCAGCGTGGAGTCACTGATGACACCCACTTTTCTTTTTTTCTTAGCAGAGCTGTTCATGATGTATGGGGTTGACTGACTCTCCCTGGGCAGCTCCTCCAGCCTGGCCAGGCCTTCATTCACATCACCATATTCCCGGCTGTCAGGCTGCAGAGCTGCACACCTGAGGGCAGGGCACCTGGGGTGGTGGCTCGGCCGGGGGTGATGCCCTGCTGCCCCAAGCAGGGCCTGTTTCCACCCCTACCCATCACTTGTGTCCCCTCCAGCTGCTTGGAGGTGAGTAGGCCAGCACCCTCCGCCTCCAGTGATGTCCTGGTCCGTGCATTTCTCTCAGCAATGGCAGAGAGCAGTCCCACTGACCTCTCTCTCCTTTGCAATCTTGGCACTCCTTAGACTTCCTATGTCCCCTCCAGCTCTGCCACCAAGCTGAGGAGACTTCTCCTCCAGCCACACAAGCATCTCGCCACCCCTGGCAGCAGCGACAGGCTCAGGCGCTCCCTGCAGCGGCCTAGCAGCCATACATCTGTCCATCGCCACATGCCTTCTGACACTGGCTTCTGGCCGAGGGGAAACTGTATCAGTTTCCTCTGGGGGAGCCATGGCCACAACTGCAGTTCATTGCTGCAAGCCGTTAGGGGGATGGTGGTGTCTCAGTGTCACCTGTGGTCACCCTCACCCCAGGCCCCAGCCACACTGGGCCACAGTGGCCACTTGGCAGGGCCTCAACGCGTGTGAGGGTGTCGCTGGGGCACCCCCTCCCTCTGTGGCCACCTTGGGCCCTCAGGCAGCTCCCCACTGCCCCTCAGCACGATGCTCAACCCTGGTGGCAGCAGCAGCCACACAGGGTTTTGAACTGCTGCCTCTGCCCCAGCCCACCCTCGTGGGACCGCTTGTATGAGAGCACTTCACAAGAACAGGCCTGCCGCACCAGGAGCCTGGGTCACCACTTGTCATGCCGCAGTCACAGGCTGCAGTGGGTATGGGTAGGCTATCATCCGTGCAGTGCTGAAGCGGGCGGCCTCAGTGGGTGTCTCCTCATTAGCGGATCAGATGCCACTTCAGCTTGAGGTGCTGAGGTGCTGTCTGTGTGGTGCTAGACAGCTGAGAGCCTATGGCAGTACTGCCACAGCATCGGGGGGGGGGGGGGGGGGGGGGGGGGGGCATACTGATGGCCTCTATCAGGTGGCCTTTGATGTACAGAAAGGACTGGTGACCCCAGGCCGCTGGCTGTTTGAAGCAGCGACGCTAACAGAGAATCACACATAGAGAGGTTACACCCGGGAGCTGACACAGCCATGTGGGGCTGCGAGAACCAGATGGGCCCAGAAGTTGACTTTTCCATGATTGTTACCAGATAGGAAAAGTAGCAGAAACATACAATTATTTCTAGACCATTTCAGGTTTTTAGTCCTGTCACCATTTTAAAAGTGATCACATAAATCAGACTTTAATTAGGATTTTTTTTCCAGCTAATTGCAAAACATAAGAACTTACGTTAAAGGCTTCACCTCGATCACCTTTCACACCTCTCAGTCCATTCAGTCCTGGGCGTCCCTGAAATAAGTAGAAATAGTGCAGTATGTGTCAGGAGCAAGCTCCTCTGTCTTTATACCACTTGTGAGCACAATACATACTGGACGTCCTGGGAAACCAAGTTCTCCTTTAGGTCCGGTTGGTCCTATTGGTCCCTGGACAAAAAAGAAAATGCAATTATGGAGAATATATGGAAATATCTTTGAAATACATTTTGATTATTTAGAATAAGATACATAGTTTTATATTTGTGTTAAAAATGAGTCTGTGTTTGTCTACAGAGAACACACAGAATGTCCTCTCTACTTGGTCTGCTGAGCAATCTCAGAAGCTGAGGCCTGCCTGTAACAGTCACCTCTGGCTTGGAAAAGACTGGGATCTGAAATGAAGTCTGAATTCTTAGGCATTTGTAGGGTGTGCAATTCGAAACTGAGCCATGTATCAAAGTAAAATGAAGTGTATCAATCAGTAGGAAAAAGGCAGCTAGTGGTGTATGCTTTGTGCATCTCCTTTTTGTTTGCTTTGTTTTTCTAATTATTTTTGAATCAGGCCCTATGAGGAAATGTCTGTGAATCAGCCTGAGAATTCATACAGTGCCAGGCTTCTACATGCCTCTTACCAGATTGCATATGTGGATTTATAGGGCTGGTGACAGTTGAAACAGAACAGATCCTTCTTTATACAAGAATGACTGACCTATCAGGCTCACAAAGCTATGCAAGTGACAGCAAAAACAAAGGGCAGGCAGATTGCCTGGGAAAAGTGGTCCAGGACTATGGATAATCTATGACTGGGCATTTGCAAGCATGCAACTCCTAGGCAGTCAGCAAGTGATCAACAAAAAGTAGTAAACCTGAGAATACTACAAACTTTAATATGTTGTCAGCTTCCCGAAACTCAGCAAAACCACAAGAATCTAGACAAGCTCTTTACATATGTGTCAACCTTTCTGGTTTCATTTCCTTTTTTTTAGTCTGGTGAAGCAAGAGATACCCCTCCTTGCATTACTGGTTAAATAATCTCTGTCTATAGATCTCATACAGATACCACTTATAGGTGACAATTGACATGTCTAATCCTGAGAAATCACAGTACTTTCAGTGTTATTACTGTAACACTTTCTATTGCCTACATACCTACAATATAGTGATTAACATAGAGCTATGCTGATGGAAGAAAGACACTAGCCATTGCACTGCTCATCACAATTTTGGCACATCACTTTAACGGTAACAAACATTTGTTGACATTGTGACTGCAACTTCAAAGAATAGCTAGCAAACAATCAAAAACATGAGGAAATCCCCATCTTGCCACTCACTTGCTCTTGATTACTAAGGAAAGTGGAGACTAAGAAGGAAGAAAGCCTGCGGCAGAACTGAGTGTTTTTATTTACAGTCCAGTTCTGTTGCCATGTTACATTTCAGCTCAAGGCATGGAGGGAGCACTGGCAAGTGAAGAACTAGAAAGGTTGCAAGAAATATCCTGATGTTTTATACTTGAATGATTTACATACTCAGAGTTTTGCATCTCACCTGATCAGCAGAACATTGACATGGAAATACCATATGGGTTCAAATACCTGTCTCTTACCACTCTAATTTATGAATTAAACTATTGCCATATTGACAGAATTTTCATTTAACAAAACCTTTTTTGCTTTTTAAAGAGGCAAATATTTATCCTTTTTCAATGAAAAGTGGTGTACATTCATGGCAAATTTATCTGATAATGATGAGGTGATAATCTTAGCATCAAGCTGAAATTCATGGATTATTTATTGTAGTTTTTATCATGCTAAAACCGAAGACTGGATTAGAGATGAAATTCAGAAATGGTTAACACATGAACATATTGATTCATGCTTCACCATTGTAATCAGAGCTTAAAGCTCACTAACGGTAGCTGAAACTGTTAGAAGATGGTAGGACCTTTATTAAACTTCTATTTTATTTCCTGTTTAAATGTAATTCCTGCCCACATAATCAAAGCTAATGCTTGTGTCTAAAAAGCAGGCAACAGATTGCTGGTGGACTCTGACAGATGTGAACTTGAATATTGTGCCCCCAAGCTTTCAAAATGATTCAACCCACCCTTCTGTGTTACCACGCCCAATAATGGGTTTTGAAAAAAAAAAAAAAAAAAAAAAAGAAATCCAAAATGTTAAAATGTTGTGGGGTATTTTTCTATTTCTCTTTCCAGTATTTAAGCCTTTAAAGAATATGCAAATCTGAGCTTTACTGAGCAATGAAGATGATTAGAAACAGATCTTTTTATTAGTTTAAATAAATTGAAGTGTCTGGATCTCATGCTTTAGCTGGGACTTTAAACAAACTTCAGCAATGCAAGGAGCCGACCATGCTGGAGCCACCTTTACTGTTTCTCTGTCAAAGTACCAGCCCACCCATGACAGATGTTAGCAGCTCCCTTGAGACAGAAGGCAGCAGTCACAGCTAGAAGTGCAAGAAGAAAGCAAGGAAGCCACAGGAGACTGCTCACCACAAAAGGAAATTTCATTTACAACAGCAGAGAGTTGATTTGGGTAGACTGACACTGTGGTTCTTACTAAGGGCTCCTATTCACTAGTGTGCAATGGCCTGCTTCACTGGCAGCGAACAGCATCATCAAGCAGGTAAAAAGGATCCTCATCACCCCCGTGGCAGGAGACTGGATTCAGCCTGTCTCTTCTGCTTTTGCTAATAACAGCACTAAGCTTCTGACTATCCCTGGCTCTCATCTGCCAGACCACTACTTCTCTATAGCATCTTCCAAGCTCCTGTGATGCTCTCTTCTGTCCAGCTGAAGTCTTGGAAAGGAGGGGAACAATGAGAATGGAATGTTTTTTTGGTTCTAGAAACTTGTGTATGAGTTCATTGCACCCTAACAGCACAGAGGAACAGAGTCCCTGGCTACCTCAAAGCTGTTCTTGGGCCAGAGTCTTTGTGCAAAGTGGAACGCAACCATCATAATGAAAACTTTGGTGAGTTATGTTCTCTGAAGTCCGTGTATTTTCGCTGCACAGGTCTCCCACTGACTACAAAGGGATTTTTTTTCTATGGAACAACACCAGAATGAATCATCCTCATTAGCAGCGATGATTAAACTGGAGTTCTGCACTATGAAGAGGAACTGGCTGAGCAAAGTCTTGATACAGGTTCTGTGTGCCAAATTCTCCTGCAGTGTAATCACTCGCACCAGTGCTGGCAAGAACTTCCTCTCAATGGCCTTGTCTGCATGCTGAACTATATGAAGCATCTCATGGCAGTACAAAAGGAGAGGTATACACAGAGTTTGGGGCTGGTAGAAAAAGGACACATCATGAAGAATGCACAGCAACAGGATGAGAGGCAACAAACACAAGCTAGAACATGAGAAATTCCAAATAGATATAAGGAAAACTTTTTTTACTCTGAAGGTTGTCAAATACTGGGATGTGCTGCCCAGAGAGGCCGTGGAATTTTGATCCTAAGAAATTCTGGGCAAGTCCCTGAGCTAAACAGACCTGCTTTGGGTGGTAGTATGGACTAGATGATCTCTGAAGTTCACTTCCATTCTAAATTATTCTATGAATCTACTTCATAGTGAAAGGATAGACTCATCTTGCAGTTATACAAGGAGGAGAAAAGGAACTCCCCTTCTGGTAAGTTAGGATATCCCCCTTAAGGTATTCTGATACATGGTAATTAAGAAAGCAGTTACTCAGCACACCCAGTTAGCCCTTTTAAAGACCACAGAAACTGATGGCAAAATCTCCTACACACCCTGGTGTGCAGAAATGACATCACCTAGTAATATTCACTTAGGCACAACAGAGACCAGGCTACATCAAAAGCAGAAGCAAAGACACACTCAATATCCTTGAACTTTGGAATACTAGACTAGAAGGAATTAATTTCTGCTCTGACACTACTGAGTCTGGGCAACTGTTCTTATTTCAGAACTAATTTATTGTGCTTTCATACAACACCCAGTCAAAAATATCAAGCAAGGTACCTGGAAGAAGGCATCTAAATCCTGATTTTGGTAAATGGTCTGACTCTACTGCCTGATTTGCAGCTTCCTCAGAATCCAAGGCAGTTGCAAATTGTTGGCACCAACACAAATTGAGCCTGATGTAGTCAGTTGTTTCAATGTAAATCATAGAAATAGAGAATAGTTTAGATGGGAAGGTGCAGAAGAATGGCTGCAGAAGCACGGCTTTAGAATCTCTGAAGATTGCACAATCCAGGCCTGGTATTAGAATAGGCCTGTAATCAGAATTGTGCTGAAGTTGCTGTGCTGAAGTTAACAAGAAAGGTAGCCTTGAGCTATTCTTGAATCCTGAGACCAAGTAATTATGTTGTGCCAACAGGCCGTGGCTGTAACAAGCTACAGCTGCTGGGAAAGCAGGTGCAGGGCCAAGCAAGATAGGGACTGGTATGGGAAAATAGGGAGTAACAAACTACAAGGCTGAAGCACAGCAACACAATTAGCCACATGGATAGAATGCTTATTTTAGTCATGATAATTAGGGGTGTGAGAACCGCGTGCGTTGAGAGACTACTAACCAATTATATTTCTGCTTTATGAATATGCATGTGTATTGGTTCTATATAAGTAGTGTTAGAAACTAATAAAGCTGAGCAAGATGCATAACTCATATTGAGCACCTTCTTGACTCCGGTGAGCCCTTCTTCCAACAATTGGCACCCGAACGACGGGAAAGCTGGTAATTGCTGGGAAAACTCTGCCTTTGCATCACAACGGTGGGCTTTGCAAAGCTGGGAGTCACTCTGAAGAGTTCGAGCAGGAAGACATCCGTAAGGAGTAAAGGTGTCTGAATCCGGCATCGACGTCGTGCGCGGACCTGCACCCGTAGGACCGTTTTTCCCTCGATAATGGAAAGGGAAGCGGCACTCACGCTATTAACTGATATTCTTGCTAAGCAAGAGGCTAGCGTGAGCACTAAGAAGCTCCATGAGCTCTGTAGGTGGGCGGCTGAACATGGACACTTAAAAGACCCACAATTGCTGTTTAGTGTGACTGAGTGGCGAGAGGTTGGGGATTCCCTTTGTGATGCGATCCTTAGCGGCAGTAAATCGGCCAAGGACTTGGGGACTGCCTGCCGGGAGGTCATAAACCATTTACGATCCCTGTTTGCAGAGAAAAAAATGGCTGTGGCTGCCTCAGACCTCCTCGGTTGGGAAACCAAGTCGCAGTCTACCCGATTATTTGGTCTCGGCGCTCCGTCTGCAAAAGGCACAATTGTGCCCATTAAAAAATCTGCGACCAAGCTGTTAAACCCGACACCATCTCCGGAGGGTGCCGCCACATCGGGTGCTCCGCGCCGCCCTGAAAGCTACCGAGAGCCGCCCCCCCCGTTAGATGAGGACGAGGGTACTATGGCGGGTCTGAGTGCGCCTCTGAATGAGAACGCGGAGTCTGATAAAGAAAATGAACCCACCCCACCTGCACCTGCCCTGATCCCCCGTCCCCGAACCAAACCCTCTGACCGGACCCTAAACCACTTGCAGCAGCAATTGAATGAATGCCATCTGCCTACTGCCGGTCGTGATGTTCAGATCCTGACCCAGGAAGGTGTTATCCTCCCCCCTGCTGCTCCCCAAAGTCGTTGGTCTGGGGTTGTAAGAGACACTATATTGGAGGGAGAGTGGGAAGCTGCTTCTGCTGTTGCTTGTCCGGTGCAGACTACTGTTTTACCTGCTGGTTCAGCAGCCGCTGTGTGGAAAACTTTTGATTGGAAATCTATGCAGCAGCTGCGACAAGCCGTTACACGATATGGATTACAATCTGAACCAGTCAAACACTTGTTGACTTATTTGTTTGACTCTGAAATCATGACACCCAGTGACTGTACTTCGCTAGCCAGATTGCTTCTTACACCAGCACAGTTCCCCGTGCCCCGCCAGCGCGCCGTGCCATACCCCGCGGCTCCCCCCGCTCACCCGCCCACCCACCGCCACGGATCCCCCCAGCTGCTGGCGAAAAGGGGAGTCCAGAGTTCGGTGTGGAGCTGCAGATCGCACCCCCACCGGTGGTAAGACCGTGTAGAGTAAATCGCGGCAGGACTCTATGCTAAATTCCTCTCTGTGAAGGCGGGGGGGGGGGAGCACTACGGAAGGCCGTGACGAGTAAATCGCGGCAGGGCTTCTCTGCGCTGATATCCTTCTGTGAAAGGGGAGAGCTCTGAGAAGACTGCGATGGAATTAGACGCGGCAATTAAACTGTTAACTGGCATCCTCCTTAAGAGAGGGGAGGGCGTTACAGAGACAGAAGTGGAGACCTTAGTTCGCTGGGCACGAAAAAAGAATAAGATCCCTGAGCCTGCGTTATTGTTTAGTATTGTGGAATGGAGAGAAGTGGGAAATTGCCTCTGGGGTGGCAGTCGATAGTTAACACTCTGGAAATTATGAAAGAAAAAAAAAAAAAAAAAGTAGCAGTGGCAGCCATAGAAGCTTTGGGGAGAGATGTGTAGAAAAGCCGGTGGAGCAGAAGGGTGATTCACCTAAGCCTTCTCTCTTGGTTACACTTTTCGGAGTTGGGCATACTCGTCCTATGAAGGGTATGTCCGCCCCTGCGTGTTCGACAGTGCCGGAGCTTTTAGATAAGACAGTGGACAAACCAAAAGTTCTTCCTCGTCCTGAAACATCATCGGACGGGTTTGAGGAAGAAGGCGGGGAGAAACCTTGATAACAATACAGAGAAATCCTTACAGGAGGTAATAGATAAATTAAGAAACCTGGTAAAGCGAGTTAAAATGAACCTGCCTACTACTTCAATACCTGTAATTCCTCCAGTTAGCCCAACTACCCCACCGATGCTGAACTCGAGAAAAGATCCAATTCTACAGTGTTGGTCTGGTGTTACTCATGATGCTGTTTTGGAGGGAGAATGGCAGGTGACCAGCTCGTTAGCTTGTCCAGTGCTGATTAATAATCTTGATGCACATAACTGGGACATGATTTATGGAAGGTTAATGATCAGATTTTAGCGACGGGAGCGTTGCAACCTGCTCTTCCACCTTTTATGATGATCCCACAGATTTGGCAAATTGTTGTGATGGACTTGAAAGACTGTTCTGTCTTTTTCACAATTCCCTTACACCCTGATGACACACAAAGAGACTCAGTAATAATGATTTGCAACTGTTCCGATCCTGGTTGCATGGCACCGAAGCCAACAGTCCTCAAACTTGTTCACCAGAACAGCGGGCTGCCCTGAAAGTTGTGTCCCACAAGATTCAGACTGGCTGGTGTGGTCACCGAATGGCAAATCATCCGTTATCTTTTTTGGTTTGTAATGTTGCCACTTCACCTTTTGCCTTTATTTTGCAATGGCAAAAGAAAAAGGGGGAAAATACGGTGATCATTTTAGAGTGGTTGTTTTTGCCATTGCAACCCAGACATCGTATTTTAAGTCGCCCTGAAGCAGTAGCGGCCTTGGTGAGAAAAAGAAGAGACAGGATTGTTGAAACTGATGGGACTGAACCAGCAGATATCAGTATTCCAGTCCGTGGTGATGATTATGAATGGCTTCTGAGACATTCAACAGCCATACAGGAAGCCTTGATGGGCTATACAGGTGTTGTACACAACAACCAGCCAAAAGGACCTCTCTGGAAGATGTTAGAACATTATCAGTGGATTGCGAGACCGTTACGCTCAAAAAGACCAGCTGACGGGCCAACGGTGTTTACAGATGCAGGACGAAAGATGAAGAAGGCTGCGTGTGTTTGGCAATCTGATAATCAGTGGCAGAAACACGTGATCACCGGTGAACCAGGGGACAACCTTCAAACCTTAGAACTGAAAGCAGTTGTTGAAAGGGCAAACTGTACCCTGAAGGATTATCTTCAGAGACAGAAAGTATCGCAGGACATAGACGTAACTAAACGGTTGACTAAGGTGTTGTTTACCTTAAACTCTCTCTCCCTTACGGAGGATAGAGAGGGACCACCTGTTGTTATACATCACCAAACAGCACGAGGGAACCAAACAACTACAGTTCCTGGTTTGAATGTTCTGTATAAAAATATGGCTTGAGGTGTATGGGAAGGACCTAATCCAGCGTTATTTATCGGTAGAGGTTATTTTTGTATCTCCACAGATAAAGGACCTATATATGGGTCCCTAGCAAGTTTGTGCAACCTGTATGTCAAGATCAGAAGACAGAAGAGAAGACTCAGAGCGAGCAGACAGAATAAACTGTCTATGTTGTAAGGGATGTAACCCGTGGGTATAGTGCTGATGTATGCTATGTGGGGTAAAACGGCTCTGTAAGCCAAAGCTTAAATGTAAATGGTGTAAAGAGTGTATGTGTTTGATTAGTAACTGGGCATGAAACAAGAGAAAGCATACGACTAGTGTAATACCATGCTGATTGGAGGCAGTATACATCATCAGAATCTGTGAAAGCACAGAGTTTTGGGGTGGAATGAAAAAAAAAAAAAAAAAAAAAAAAAAAGGTGGAAATTGTAGGACTAAACATGTTTAAGTGGTGGACTTGGTTTACGGTCTTGATGAATTTTTTACCCATTGGCCAAAGTATTTTTGACATCTTGCCTAGAACAAACATATGGGTGACATCGGCAAATATCACGGGGGTAACAGACTTCTGTTTACGTTTGCAGCAAGCAGACAACCCCTTCAGAACTTGTTTAATTGTATTCCCCTGCAAGAGAGTGAAACAAATTTTGATGGTTTTTTGAAATGTTAAAACAGTGGATCTGACTTCCAATCAGAATGGTACATGTATGAGTCCGAATGGGCAATTTGTTTGGCCTTCTATGCGTAATGCAGCGTGGCAGAAAACGGTTATTGAGAATTTGAATCGACCATATCATTTGCCATTGCAGGAGTTAGACCTATTAGGTAGCATTACATCCGTTAAATACGTTAACGTGACTGCAACGGGAATGCCAGAATGCAAGGACACCATACCACCACTTCAACCTCTAAATGGCACTGGAGTAATTTGGTTTGGTGAACCGTGGCGACTGTGGCTAGCAGGTCAGCGTGAATGGGAGTTTGATACAAGGTTTCAAAATTTAACCGGTTCACCTAATGGGGGTGAACTGAAAGCTGGAGGCTTACATGTAAATGTATCAGGGGGCTATCAGTTGCCACGGGGAGTCTTTTTGGTGTGTGGAGACAGAGCATGGCCAGGGATTCCTTTGAATCCTGTCGGTGGACCATGTTATTTAGGGCGTTGAACTTTGTTTGCTCCACGTATGAAAGACTTATTGAAAATGACTCCACAATTGCATAGATCACGGAGGGCACTGCGCACCTTTGATGAAACATGTAATGACCGAGTCGATCTGCAGTCTGTAACAACAAATGTCTTAGCCTCCATATTTATGCCAGGAGCAATGACTGCATTAAACGCTAAGAATATACGAAGGTTAGCGTGTTGGGGAGAGAAGCAATTTAATCTTACATCACAGATTTTAAGTTCCTTATCGCTTGACGTAGATAGTGTTAGGCATGCTACATTACAAAATAGAGCTGCAGTAGATTTTTTGTTATTAGCACATGGACACGGTTGTGAGGATTTTGAAGGGATGTGTTGTGTGAACCTTTCCGATCATTCCATATCTATCCACAAGAAGTTGTCACAACTGCAGGGAAACATGAATCATATTTTTGTTGATGATAATCCCTTTGATGAATGGTTGAGAGGATTGGGCATAACAGGTTGGTTAAAGATGTTATTGATGGAAGGAATACGCTTTGTTATAATCATTATTGTAATGCTTTTAGTTTTTAGCTGTGTTTTTTCTTGTTTAAAGAGAGTAGTTTTTAACATAACCAACCAGGCCTGGCTTGTGCAAAAGAAAAAAGGGGGAATTGCAGAAGAATGGCTGCAGAAGTGTGGCCTTAGAATCTCTGAAGATTGCACAATCCAGGCCTGGTATTAGAATAGGCCTGTAATCAGAATTGTGCTGAAGTTGCTGTGCTGAAGTTAACAAGAAAGGTAGCCTTGAGCTGTTCTTGAATCCTGAGACCAAGTAATTATGTTGTGCCAACAGGCCGTGGCTGTAACAAGCTACAGCTGCTGGGAAAGCAGGTGCAGGGCCAAGCAAGATAGGGACCGGTATGGGAAAATAGGGAGTAACAAACTACAAGGCTGAAGCACAGCAACACAATTAGCCACATGGATAGAATGCTTATTTTAGTCATGATAATTAGGGGTGTGAGAACCGCGCGCGTTGAGAGACTACTAACCAATTATATTTCTGCTTTATGAATATGCATGTGTATTGGTTCTATATAAGTAGTGTTAGAAACTAATAAAGTTGAGCAAGATGCATAACTCATATTGAGCGTCTTCTTGACTCCGGCGAACCCTTCTTCCAACAGGAAGGGACCTTTAGAGATCATCTAGTACAACCCTTTGCTCAAAGTGAAACAAACTTCCAAATCAGGTCATGCCGCCAGCATCTTGTTCCACAATCTGCCATCTCTCTGAGCACCTATTTCTGGGTTTAACCACTTATATTGTGAACTTTTTTCTTTACATCCAGTTGGAATTTCCCTTGCTGGAACTTGTGATCATTGCCACTTGTCTTTTTCCTGGGCATCTCTGAGAAGGACCTGACTTAATCTATTCTATAACTCCCTTTCAGGCAGCAGCAGGGAGCAATTAGAGCTCCTCTCAGCCTTTTATCTTCAGGGATAAACAAAACCAGTTCACTCAGACTCATAAGTTATGTAAATTTCTAGCTCTGATATTTCGCTGTCTGTTTAGATAGTAACAGATACATTTGTGCTACCAGAATTTAAATCCTGATCAAGTCAGTAGGTTGCAGCACCACATATTTAACAACCACATTATTTTCTGAAGGGCATTGATCATCCTGAAGCATGAATACTCCTTATCATCCCTACTTTGAAGGAATGAAAATCTAAACCAAACTACCTTTACATTTACAATTATCTGCAACACCAAAGCAAAATAAAAAAAAGAATCCACTCATCTTTGGAAATGTCTCACCATTGGTCCCACTGGTCCCACCACTCCAGCTTCACCCTGTTGAGGACAGACACGCATAGAGCAATGATGAGAACTTCTGCAATATCTAGCAGAGGTGGGTAGTAACAAGGTCACCAAACATTCTGGAGGAACACAACAGATTATTAGCTCACCTTCTCCCCTTTTCTTCCTAATAGTTCAGTTAAAGATCCATCAGCAGTGATGATAGCTCCTGGTTCTCCCTTTTCACCCTGCAATTGTAAAAGTAATTTTATGGTGTTTACAAAGCATTTCTCAATGAATCAGAAGAAGAGGAAACAGCATTACTGCTATTTGAAGCATGACATATTAGTCATACTGTGATATTAAACATGAAGTGGTATCAATGTAAGCTGAAGCTTGATTCTGGGGAAGAAAAGGGCTGATCTTTCTTAAATCATAATGAAGTACACTAAAAATATCCTGCTTCTGTAAATCTCCCTGAGATTAATAAGTACTTATTTTAAAAAAAAAAAGACTTTTAATTGCTCTGCATAAAGTAACTATGTGAAGTATGCTGTATTCACAAGAGATCTCTGCCAAAGGTGGACAGGCAACTGGTGTCTTCTTGTGTACCATCAGCTTAGATACTGGTCAGGAAATCCTGCTGGAAACGTAAAAACTTGACAGAACACTAAATGTCCTGATTTTTCTACCAGGAAAGCATGAATCGTTCTCTCTCTATGTCTGGCATGATCCAGCCTCATTACCTTTAATACAGGCCAATTCCCAGCATTCAAATTATGACCCTCTGCATTCCAGTTCTTCAAGGGGTAATTCCATTGAATAATGGCACCACAACCAGGAATATCATTCCCCAAGTGCCGGCACATGGTTCCCACTCTGGATCTTTCAGCTGTAACATTCCTCCTAGCTCAGGCAGCTTAGTACAATAGCTTTCCCAAGATCTCTAATGGAAGAAATATGGCTTGAAATGAACAACTGCACTGCTGATTAAAGTGATGGTCCAGGTCAGAGCACCGCCACTGAGCAGGAAGTGCTGTAACTCTGCAGGTTCTTAAATCTTTGGAGGATACTTTGGGGTCTCCCTAAGGCTTGACTTCTCTGACTATCTTCCATGAGATTTTATGGACCAGAGGCTGCAACAGAACCATCTCATGATTCTTAAAGCAAAATGATCCTAGGTGTCTATGCAGCTTCATTGTGGTTGCCAGCGTCATCACTCATGAGCATAATCTGGTGTTTGTGCCTCAGAAATAACCTCAGAAAAATCACTGTTGCTGGTGAGTACAGGAATATAATGTATTCAAAGTTTTGAGTTCCTTCCAGTGAGGACAGCGGAAGCCACCCCCCTCAGTAAACACTCTTACCCACCCACCCACCCCACCTCAAATCAGAAACAATCCAACTGGTTTTAAGGTTGAGCTTGATCATTTTATGTGCTCAATGAAAGAGCAGGAATCCTTATGACAAAAAGGGACCAGTATTTCCAGCCTGACATGTTTCTGTCTGAGCAATGAAGATGCTGTTCATCTACAATCCCATTTCAAACTATAATTGACCATTTCCAAGCCTTCCTATTGCTTTTGAGAAAGTGAGGTCAGCTACTTACAAAGAATAAGCAAGAAGTGTTTTTGGTTTTCTTTTTTTTATAACTAAGATCGTAATAACTTAGATGTTCCTCTCCCCTGCTTCCTGCAGGTGGGTGAGAAAGGGCAGAAAACCAGAAAAAGAGCTGCAACATTTACAAAATAGCCATCAGTCCTTAGTCACCTCTCAGCAGCAATACTGTTGTGCAGAAATAAGAGAAGGGATTCTAAGCACTACCCAAGTCTTAAACTTTATTTGGGAATGGAAAACTGCAGTTTTCATTCTGTAGGCAAAGTCCTCTGTGCCAAAGAAGGAAGAAAAGATGAATCATGGTTTTTATTTGGCCTTTTGGTTAGGATCCCAGGGTGTCAGCACAGACTATCAACTTGCAAGAAGAGGCCACCTCGTGTTTAATGTTCATGCAAACTTACTCTGCCAAGCACATACTGCACTGCAGAATTTCAGCACTGGGGCAGGAATGTTAGCTCTCAGTGGCATTATATCAAGGTATTTTGTTTAGCACTCTTCCAATTTCCACTTGGTAAATATTTCACATGTACTTATTAACATCCCAACCCCTAGTAAAATTAGAATTATTAACATTTTAATGCTGCTAAGTATCTGTCATCTAACACATTTTGCAGCATGTACTCTTCCCTTCACATTTTCTCTTACCCGTTGTCCTTTGGGTCCTTGTGATCCAGGCAAACCAGTATCACCTTTGGGTCCCCGAGGGCCCTAGGCAAAAAACAAGTACATAAATCCATGGTGAGATCTGCTATGAATGTGGAGCTGGCCATTTTACCAAGTGTAATTTTCAATAACTGGAAAACTTGAACTTGAATCACTCTGGTTGCAATCTAAGAATTCTAACAGGACTAAATTGCTGCCTGAATCAAAGTATTCCCTAAAACAAATTTCATATAAGGAGAATGTGTTAAAAAGAACAAAACAAAAAAACTCTGATGTCTGTCATAGTGTAGATGATATACACATTCACAAAGAGAAATATGCAAACAATAATAATAGTGGAAATTCATCCCAAAATTCTCTATTTCCTCCCTACTCTATTCTCTCTCCCTCCACGATGATTCAGCCAGACTGATTTTCAACAGAATTTCTGAAGCTATAGTTTTAACAGTACTTAAAAAAATATCGTTATCTGAAATAGAGATTGCATATTTGAAAATAAGATAATTTCTGCATCTGTTTTATGGTGAAAGCATTCCACTCAGATCAGATTTTGTTTCACGATCTTCCATTATAAGTGCATTCAGAAGCATTTTTTTACCCACCAAGAACTAAATTAAAGCCTACATTTCTGCACTAGTGAAGAGGTAAAGAAAAAGACCTGAAAAAAGGAAAAGAATGGTATTTTTATGTCTGTAGAAATTCTGTAAATGGCAGAGAGACTAAGAATTCATTGTGTAACTTTATAAATGTTAATAGCTCTTTTTTCAAACTAAAAGTCTTTTTAGGGAGGTTTTTTCCCCTTTCTTGGGCTTTCTGTGCAGTCCACAATACCCAGGACTTAGTAAACAACCTTCCATAGAATTCTGGGCAATTTTCCAGCTTTTTGGCAACATCATTTTTCAGTTTTCTCTTCAGTTATTCTCAGGCAATAGACAAAGGATCCTGAGACTGTATGTACACATCTGAACTGTAAAACAATCATAACAAGGGAAAATAATTCTATAACATTATATAGAATAAAAAAATAATAGTATAAACAATACTGTCTGAAGTCACAAGTCAGATAGTGTTTATATGTTGTGGCAGTCTTAGCACAAGGCACTTAAAGGGGTCATAGTATAAGGCACCTTTTGATACTACGGCTGTGCAATGCTTACATGGTGGCACTTGTCTGTTAGTATAAAAATAATGCTTCCTAAAGGATAAAATCAAAAGGGTACACCTTACAGGGCTTTACTGTACTTTTGTAGTGGTGACAATAAAAGCCTAAAGAATAATACAATTGCACATACATATGAAGATAACTCCCAGAAGACCATTTGTTCCATTTGTTTCTCCTAAATGGCACAGGTCTTTTCCTCAGGTAGTAGTTTTTCATCAACTACATTTAGATTTAAACTACAGAACTGATTCCAAGATAAGCAGAAATATGAGATGTGCATATCATGGCATACTTCATTTCCAGCAGAGTTAATTTCTGCCGTAGCTGTTGATTCCAGCAAGACCTACAGTCTCCCATATGAAAATGTATTAGACTTTGTGTAAATTCTGTACAATATAAGATTCTAAAATATTAAATTATATTGAAAAATACTTAGTTAAATCCAAGGAACATAATACTTACAGGAAATCCTGGTAGACCTGGCTTGCCATCTGGCCCCTACAAAATGCAAAAAAACCCCACTCCCTTAAAAAAACACATTGCAGACTTGCAAAACAGAGCATGCATCCCTTCTTCCCCATTCACTGACAGATATCATAAACACTTCTTTTGGGACAGTTGTATTAATAAAAAACATGGGTTTTTTTCAAAAACTAGGCTATGTAGAGTGAAATTCTGCTATCAGGTACACACATTCTGGTCTTCCTGGTTTCATCAGGCATTGAATGTGAGGGAGAGAACTGTGCTCACAAACAAGAAAACAGATGAAATACACAAACAACAGTCCACAAATGAAACTAGCTCTGAAGCCAGATGCTGTGTTTGGGGGGGATTAAAATTTTACAAAGTGCAATATATTGTAGACTTTCAGGCAAGTTTGAATAGACTCCACAGCCTGGAAAAGGCAGATTTCTCTTTGGATCCAGTCCTAGGAATTTGAAATCATTACCAAGAATCATTTAGAATTTCAAATATTTAATTGAATTTTCAACATTTAACTGAAATTTCACATCTGTTGCTCTCAGAATTTCCAGCTTTTCATCCACAGCTATAATTGATGTGAGAATAGTGTTCATAGTTGTAGTCTCAAGCAGAACTGAGCAAAACACTTTATCCCAACATTTTACCATTTGAAAAACAACAATAGAAAAAAAAGGAATACATGCTATTTGAATCTTGGTCCCTATTTTTGCATCAGTTCCACATTTCTGTCATTCAAAGCATATAGCTCAGATTCAAAGCTAAGCCAATTCCTTTCTTCCAAACATATGCGTAAAAGCAATTAATTCACACAGAACTCAGTTCTGCCCTGAAGTGCTTCCACAGAGCTTTGTGCTGAAGTTAGTAGGCGCACAATTCTAAAGCACAGGAAACTCAGCTCTAGCTGATACTCAAAAGGAGACACAGAAGATAGATCAAATCTGAAGACATAATAAAGCAGCATATACTCACTGGAGGCCCAAGCAGTCCTTTAATTCCAGTAAAGTTAAAAATTCCCTCTGTATCATTGAGCAGTAGCTAAAAAAGTGGTTAAGGAATGGGTTATTTCAAATACCAAATTAATTATCTAGGGCACACATAAAATTTTAGGAATGTATAGACAGTTAAAGCATCTCTTTGTAACTATGGGGAGAAAAACACAAATAAGGCCACAGCGAAGGCTCCCTACTTCTAGTTTTTGTTATACATTTGGAATAACAAGACCTAGAATTCGTTTTACATTTGTTATGTAAGGATCTTGTAATGCTTTCAAAACTTTAATTAACTAAATCTCATTTTTAATTTGAAAACTATGACACCAAATGTTGCAGCCTGAAGTCATTTCTCTTCAGTAAGATAAAGATCAAAATGAAGGTTTTATATTCCAATATGTCACTGGCATTCTAAGATGGTGAATCTGACCACACTCATCCTGTTGTAGAGTTGAAGTTGTAATTATGTTCCGGACGTGTCTGCATCACACCATGCAGCGCTGCCTTGCAGTGATTCCTAAGTTAGTTCTGATCATGCTGCTGTGCCTGCAGTCAGTGGAACTGGCTGGGACCCCCTAAACAGTATAGTCACTTGCATGTGGAGCAGCACCTAAGCTAATCAGCTCCCAGGCTCAAGAAGCCTGAACCAAGCAGTGCAATAGCAATGCTGCTGTACTGCCTCCTAGCCTGAATTAGTGACCTCAGCATTTCCTTGGGCATCTCTGCATAATTTGATCACAGAATCAGAATAATGAAGGTAGACAGGGACCTGTGGACATAATCTGGTCCAACGCCCTCCTCAGTGCAGGTCTAATTGGATCAGGTCACTCAGGGACTTGTCCAGTTAAGTCCTGAACACCTCTAAGGATGGGAATGCCACAATTGCTCTGGACAACTGGTTCCCCTATTTGAGCATCATCAGGGTACAAAGTTTTTGCCTATATCTAATCAGAATTTCCCATGTTCCAACTTGTGTTTGTTACAACTTATATACTGCCATACACCTCCAAGAGGAGGGTGCCTCCATCTTCTGTGTATCCTCTGATTAGGTAGTTGTAGACAGCAACAGTCTCTCCTTAGGCTCCTTTCCTCCAGGCTGAGCAGACCCAGTTCCCTCAGTGCTCCAGTCACACGGCCATCTTGGCAGGCCTGGCTCCGTTACATCAATATCCTTCTTGTAGTGGGAACCTCACAGCCGGACTCAGTACTCCAGAACCAATCACAGGAATGCCAAGCGCAACTGTCAGTTAAGCCAATTTGCCACCTATTTTATCATTTGCTTATCCACCTCATAGGTCACCAGTTTGGTGATAGCAAGACTATGGAAGACTTCATCAGAAGCCCTGCTAAGGTCAGGGTGTACAACACCCAGTGACCATCCCTGGTTCACAGACAAGCAATCATTTCAGTCAGGAATGAATTGCTTTAGTAAATCCATGTTGGCTGTTCCCAGTCAGATTCTTGTCCTGGTGTTATGATTAGGCTTTCACTTTGGTTTCATTTTGATTTCAGACAGCTACCTTTGTGGTGTAAACGGATGTTCCCAATACTATATCACATAGCCATGTGTTAGAGTTCAGGACAGACAATATGTAAGTTCTTGGTCCACATAATTGTTGTCGGTGAAAAGAGATCCTTACTCAGTTTGTCATTTGTTTCATTTCTTTCACTCCAACAGTCCCATTTTGTGTGAAAGTTTAGCTTTGTTTTGGATTCAGAAATGTGTGCAGAACCTCATTACAGCCTTGAACTAGTCCACTTGTTTAGCAGGCAAGCCATTTCAATATAAGGCTCTATGTACAACAGTATATTCCCATTCAATGTGACGAAAATCTTCTGAATTTCACAAGACTAGGGCAGGGCATGCCTTCAGGTGCCGGGGATTCACTTAACACATGAATAAGCACTTTGTCACTGAGGTATTGTGAAATCTGAATGACTCTTCTGCAGATGTGCATGTGCAGATCAATGCTATCAGATCACAATCTTTTGCAACATTTGTCAATAATACAGCATACAAGAACTAAGTTTGAAGCTACCCCTACTTTGAATAGGAGGTTTGACCATATGGCCTCCAGAGGTCACTTCCAATTATGAGTCTCTGATTATTATTTTTCTAATCTAGTGTAGAGGAATTATAGAGGACTGTATGAAAAAATTATTTGTAAAAAGGTTGTAATAATTGTTAAAAACATAAGGTATGAAATGTTAAAAAAAAAAAGAAGGGGGAATTGTAGAGGAATGAAGCTGTGTTAATAATAATATACAACTGTGGGTTGGCTTCAGGGGCGGCAGGTTGGCCGATGTAGATAAGGTGCAGCTGTGGCTGGTTCTGTTAAGTGGTTGAGAGCCAATGAAGAGAGAGCAGCCGAGGAAGAAGAAGCAAGGGAAGAAAGAGTGGGTTCTGGATGAGGTGAGGAGAAGGCAGTAGAGGGACTGGCATGAAGAGTGTGTTGGTATGAGGTGGTAAAAGATCTTGTTGCAGCTTGATAGTTTGGATAGTGCTGGACAATCTGGGATGTGAAGGAGGACACAAAAAGATCAGACCTGCTTGGTCACATCAGATATCCTATCTATGCCATCTGATTGTGGCAGTGTATGGTCAACTTTCTGTACATTGGGGTCATGTTGGCACCATGATTCATGCAGCTAAAGCCTTTTACTGGGTGCTGCTCCCTGTCCTTGTGTTCTACAAAAACCACTGGGAAAATGTCAAATTAAAAGGGAGTTTAATTGCTGCAGGCAGCACTCCATCTCCCACCCTCAGTGAGCTCACTCTGCTGCATTGCTCCAGGGGTAGCGTGATGCCATTGGTCCCACTGTATTCCCAGCTCTGTATGGGCTGTTACTTTAATGACAGTAATAAAAGAGTGCTGCTGCTGCAATTGCTCTGCTTTATCTACAGCTGGTGGAAGAAATCCAGGAGCCCTGGGTTTACACTGTCTTTGCATTGTGGAATTACTCAGTATTCATTCTTTTTGGGCTCAATCCAAACTGTACTGAAGTCAGTGGAAAGAATCCCAAAGGCTTTGCTGAGCTTGGGACCAACACTTTGTATATTTTATAAACAGAGTTTAGCTACAAATGGAAATGGTGGTTGGAAGTCAGAAAACTGTAGAGAGTGCTGAAAAAGATATGAAAATAGAAGGTACAAGGATGATGAGAAGAGAAAAAGATTGCACTCTTCACAGCCTGCTCCAGGTATATATTTATCTTCCTTTCTGGATGTGCAAGCAGCTTTAATAGCAACAACCCAGCAATGCAATTTTTTAACATATCAAATCAGTTCAGAAAGTGCTGACCACAAAGTAAGGACAATGTTGTTTTTCATATTTTCTTCACGGCTATGAAGAGGGAGAAACCGTAGGTTTTAGCATGCTTGCCTGGGTTGGATTCTAAATAAACCTTCAGCTTCGTATTCAAATGGCATGAATACGCCCTTATTAGGACTACAGAAAGAACATAGGAAACAATCTTTTGACATTTCCTTTAGACCCCCAACATTAATCTTTCTCCAGGACTTTCATTCAGGTTTTGTACCTAAACTATGGATGAAAAATAGTGGCAATAGGTAATTGTTTAAAAGTTTTAAATTTAAATACAGTAAGATTTCTGTACTGTATCAAACTGAATTGGTGAGATAAAAATCATAGCAACAATTAATATGGTTTACTGGTTATCGTGATACCGTGCATGAAAATGCACTAAGTATCAGAGATTATGCTCAAAAAAAGCAAATTAGCCCATATGGGATGAGGAATATTGTATTTTGGAATATCCAGCAGCAGCAAACTGAGGGACATTGGTTTTTAAACAGGACAGCTCAGAGCTGACTTCCCAACCAAGAGCAGGAGGCAAGAGAAGAGACAAAAAGGACTGCAAGCCTCTGAGACCCACGGTGTTGGTAGGTACTGCAAAAACCTGAAAATGAAAAGGTTCCACCGCAGACCTCACTTTTATCTTACCATGTCTTTTCACAGTGTTGGGAGCAGTTCCTGAAGGGATCATATCCCCTCAGTTCACCTAGGGACCAGGTTAAATGAGGAGGAAACCAAGTTCCCCTTCCCAGTGCAGCTCAATCAATATGCTTTTGGCCAGATACCGGTGAGGCCTGACAGCAGTCCAATGTCAGATCTTAATATTTCAACAATAGTGAAACTGCACCAGCTCTTTAATTTGTTTTAATTTGATCAAGCAGCCTGAAATCTGTTTAGTTGTAGTCACACAGCCCTTCGTAAGAAAACTTCCAACTTTGATAGCTCAGTCCATCAGACTTCTGTAGCCCAAGAAGCATTGCTGTCTCTGGCTACACAACAGTTAAATGAGTGAACCAACAGACCCTGACCCGGGGGGCAATCTCTCTAGCTGCCCTGTGGTTCATGTAGATCACTTAATTGATTTCTGCTGCTCTACCCAGGTCAAGCCAATATCCACATTACAACAGCTGGTACTGATATTTATTTTAGTTCCGTAATTCCAATTGCAATTGATACTTGCAGTAGTTCTTTTCCTATCTGAAGCTAACTACAGAAGTCAACAAAATGTATTTGGATAATTTAATCTTCTATCTCAGCAAATGTATAGTAATCAAAGGTCCCGCTCTCATACAAACATTTGTGAAGTAGGTAGAACTCAATGTTACACATAATGACATATACTTACACGTGCACATGTTCAGTCAACTGTATCAAAATCCAGCATACCAAGTCCTCCAATAAATCATCTGATTAACAACACGGAGGATTTGAAGCACGTGAGGATATATGGCTCTTGCTGTTCCCCCTCCCCAAATATCTGTTTGTTACAAATGTACATAAAGCCCCATATACTATGCACCCAACTTCATGAGAGAACTTGCTTCTTAAACTCCAAGGTGTTCAGAGAAGGAAATGGAGTTTTGTATGGGTTGTAATACACCTAACACAATACAGCTTCTACCAGGCTTTAGTTCTGTAAAGCATGGTGAAAGTAGCTCATACAGTTCTGGAGAACTCAGAGGCTAGGTTTCTTCCCTTACATAGATGCGTGGGCATAGTAGGGAGCTATGCAGCCTCCAGCTAACTACTGTCATTAGTTTGCTGTTAGCTTCAATAATCTTTTTACATTTTTTATACATACTGTCCTCCCTCTGAGGCTCTCACAGTGTTTTGTCAAGTATTAATGAGCTAAGAAACAACACATTCAGGTTCATTAGTACTGCAAACAGAGCTGTTTAGTCACTGATGAGAGCTGAGGCCCCGCAGTGACACCATGAGGGCAGGGCTGTGAGAAAGAACATGATTTTTACATCAGCATTTCTGTCACAGTTATTGAGGAACTTCCCAGAAACACCAACAGAAAAACGATAAAGTGTAGAGCTGGTTAAAGTCCCACTTTGAGCAGGACTTTTAACTAGATGATATTCAGACACCCCTTCCAACCAACATTTCTGTGAATCTGTAATTTTGCTCATCCAAGATCTTGGATCCTAAGATTCTGTGTGGATAATAAGTGAACTTAATAAAAATACCCAACTCTTTTGGGACTGTTTATGTGGGCTATGGGATGGCAATTTATGCTATATTTGCTATCAGTAGCAGAAGTGTTACTGAAAGCCTAGTTGGTTCAGTCAACAAAAAATGTTGTATGTAGCTCAGCTTTGTGTTAATGTTGGTGCCCAGCTACCCCAGCACAGATTTCTCACCTGGGCACTTTCTCTTCTTGCAACCACAAACCACTCCTTACTGCTGTTATGTGGTTTCTGTGGGTCTGGCTGTCTCAGGCACCTTCAGCTCTGAGAGGTGAAGAACTTCCTGTAGCCACTCACAGCTCCTCCAGATTTCAATGTCATATCAAGCCAACCACAAGGATTTGAAATGGAATTAATCCTAATGTCTAGCCTTCATACTGCTAACTAGTATTGTTTTTGCAAAGGCTGATGTAGAAAATATACATGCAGCTAAAGGATATTAGGCAGTTTTGCTGAGCTTCAAGTGTTTTACCCTTTGATACTTTGGGCTGTTGCTTCCACAACAGTCAGTGCTCTGGTTGGTATATTGGACACCTGTCAGAAAACGCAACCTATCTCTCTCCTACATACTGCTGTGTCTTGGGTGCTTGCTTTGTTAAACATTCCCAGTTTTGTATTTCTCTGTTGATTTTTATTTCATGTTCACAACCTCTGCAGAATCACCTGGACAACTTGTGAGTTCTCAGTGTGAGCCCATAATTCTTGTATATAAGCTCTTCACCCACTCTCCTCCCCATTTTGTCTTTTTTAAAAAAATCCATTTGATATAAAGACATATCGAGATTTTTTTGTTTTGAGGAGTAAACTTATGACCTGAACATCAACAGCAGCATTGCCAGTTTGTTAACGGCTTGTGCCTTCTTCTCTGTAAGATGGGTTACAAAGACTTTAACGCTTGACAAACACACTTACCTCAGGTATTGCTATGATTGGTCCTGGTGGTCCTGGTGGTCCTGGTGGTCCCACAATACTATTCCCGTTCTGTCCTGGTTCACCCTATGTCAAAAGCATTACAGGTGGAAAACCCATTTACTAAGTACTACATTTCACCCAGGTTCCCGAGAAAGAATGAAATCCACACAACCTCACCTGCAGTCCTGGGTCACCCTTCTCCCCTTTTGGACCCTGCATGTGATAAGACAAATGGGTGTAAGTGATTTAAAAAGTAAAATTTTGAAAATGGGCTTTCTCTAGCTTCACAGAAAGCACAACAGTAAAATGCAGGTACAGAATGATCAGTCCCAGCGCTTTCGAACCATGGGTGGGGCCATCTGCTTTGAGCTCAGACCCTCTGAGGATTTGAAGCCTGAAAGCATTTCCCAGCACGTTTGACAGAGTTCACAGGTGACCAGCAGAACGGGCACACAGCATTTGATTAGTTGGGGATTAATTCAACAAGCCTTTCTTTCAGTGCACTGAGGTCAGCCATGCCTGGCTGCTCCTTCCTTTTCCAGCATTAGCCAGCTCAGCTGTGCCTGGGATGGCCCAGTGGTCCCGGGCAGGGGAGCACAGGTGTGTTATACAGTCGGTTTTCGGGCAGGTTGCTTCCAAACTTGCTCAGCCCCTCAGCACAGCTCACTGTAGCAGGGAAGCAGACAGCTTCACTGCCACCAGTGAGAGGGAGGTGGCAGGGGACAAGCTGTGGGACTTCCTGGCCAAAGGGCTCTGCAGTCCTAGCAGCTCTTAAGCATCAGAAATACATTAAAATTACCTATGAGCCTGTTAGCTTCTCTTTTATTAAAAGCAGAGCTGATTTCTGAATAATTAAAAGCAAAAGGAGCATCAAAGAATTAGAACTAGCCTCTGGAGATGCCAGATGAGGGAGGCAAGGGCAAGGGACACCCTGCTCCCATGCTTGGTGTCTGAGGCAGCTGCTCTGGGTTAAGCAGGACAAACCCAGCCCCGGCTCTCCTGCGCTGCTAGCCAGTACTGTTAGGGCTCCTGGTGACCCTTAAGCCCTAGGCTTGGGAGCCTGTGTGTGCTGGGTGATCACAGATGATGACAGCCCTACTCACCACATCTCCGGGTCGTCCAGCAACGCCAGGAAAGCCTGGTTTTCCATCTGTACCCGGCATTCCCTGCCACAACAAATACACTGTCATTCTCTCAAAAGTGTATCCAGTTGCATGCAAGCAGGAGGCTGCCACTCTTGGGAGTGACACAGATGGCTCTGGATGGGCTGACCACAGGGCACGTCTGTGGGGCCTCCGTGGAGTCAGCATCATCTCATCAGTCCTCTGCTCCCTCCACTCCTCCTACTCTTTCCCAATTCCAGAGCAGTTTTTTTTTTAAATGCAGCTTCAACCATTCTTCTCTGTTGCTCTCACCTCCACTTAGCAAAAGGTCGGTTTCTGTTGCTTTCCCCAGGTTATTTCCACCCTTCAGTTAAGTGACTCCCAGGCTGGAGGATGAGGAGGAAGAGGCATTGTATGCACATGTGATTTGGTATATGGGGCAAAAAGTTTGATAGCCCCTGCTTTAGTTTAATGCAAGACTGTATATTGCTGCTAAGAATCTGACAGTTACTCTATTCTATGGGGAAAACAGGTTTCACTCAGTAATGACAACGCAGTTCACCCAGAGGAAAATGGATAAAAGAAGACTAAATTCTTAAAGGACCAGATAAAGAGTGAACTGCATTTTTTGCAGCTCTTTTTCTCCTTGTCATATGAAAGTACAAAGGAAATGACACAGAACAGCCTAACAATTCATTCAAGTGACAGATTAGCCCTGCTTTGGTTTAATAGTAGGGCTATTTTTTGTTTGTTTGCTTGTTTGGTTAGTGGGGGGTTTGGTGGTTTTTCTTTTGTTGTTGTTGTTTGGGTTGGATTTTGGGGTTTTTTTTTAGAAGAAGGCTGTTTTAGTTCTTAGTTTTTCTTCTGCTTCAAGAAAATATATTTGGGCTTTTACAGTACATAGTATCATGAAAATCTAGTAGACAGACAATTCCACTTAAAGGTCAGCTCAGTAGCTGTCAAAAAGATAAGTGTAAGCTATGTCTTGGAAAACAGACAAATGAGGAGGTGGGTGAAGGATATTGTAGAGGCTTCTAAAAGCAGAAAGTGGTTAAGGACTCACACTTCTAATAGAAGAAATAGCGACCATCAAATGCAAATAGCTGGAAGAGGTTCACAGGATGTATAATTAAATTGGCAGAGCACCTTGCACCAAGGTCTTGTAAATTGTAGAAGTTTGCATGAGTTCCAGGGGAGACATCAAGTTTACTTGAAGAAATCTAATTGTGGTTCAGACACCATTTCTAGCTGAGAAAATCCCCGACTCATAAATTGCTGGAGTCTAAGAAGTCACTTAGGAGAACTATGATGCAATACTTGGCCTTTCATAAGGCCAAATTGCATCTAAGCATCTGCTCAAACTGTGCATGCTTCTGACATAGCTGGTGACAGGATGCTAGGATAGATGGATGTGACCCAAAAAAACCCCACTGAGAATTATCTAATAGTCTACAGCAGTGTCTTGAAGAACGACAGAGTTTCAAAGCATCCAAAGTCAAATGGTCTTCCCTGCGGCATTTCTGGTGTGATAGAAGAAAGCCAAATTAACAGTCTGTAGGACACAAAATTCCCTCTCTTCTTATGCCTTACTACAGAAGCACCAGCATAAAAGATTTAATGCGTCCACTTCATTAAGCAATTATATTCTCACTGTTATTTCTATTTTTTGCTTGTGATCAGCAAAGCATGTGGTTCAGGAATAAACACTCCATTTGTCAAAATAACTTCTGAAGCACTCTGATTTTCATTTTATAGATGAGTGCAGGATAAAAGGTGTCTCTGAATGCTAATGGGATTTAGGCACCTAAGCAACTACTGGGATTTAGGCACCTACCTGACTAGTAAAAATGGTACTTGGGACTTAAGTCTCTTCAGTGCTTGTGAAAAATTGTATGTTTCTATTTGGAATACTATTCTATTGGTAATGGGGCAGAGGAAATAACCTTGGACCAACAGTATTTCTGCAACAGAATACTGCCATTTCAGGCATGCTGGTACCTGCAGATCAGCCTTCTACTATTACAAATGCTGAATAATTTCAGCAATTGATTCTCCAAATAAAATTTAATTTGGAAGAAAAGATCCAGGATAGATGTTTTACTGTAAAACGTATCCAGAGGCATTCTTATTTCTAACTCACTCCATATTTTAAGAATATAACTCGTTGCTCAAATACAAGAGGACTAAGATCTTTTTGAATCTGAGGATTGAAGAGATAGATCGATTATTTTTAAATAGCACTGTAATAACTCCACTTACAATATATGCATGTGTTTGAAACATATTCATCACTTCAACAATAATTATTACTGGAACAAGGACCACATAACAAAGCACTTGTATGCATAATAATTAAGAAAATAACACATAGTCTCAAACAGATTAAAAAGAAGAGTTAAACAACTGTCCTGTGCATCAATGCATCAGCTTTGATTATGCTGACAAATATCATGGCAACACTCAAAATATGTAGAGCAGATGGAATTTATGGCAAGCAGAGTCCTGCTACATTGTTGTTTTTTTAAAAATAAACAAGCAGATGCTGTTAGAAGACTGTGATAATACTCTCATAAATATTCAGCAAGCAGAAGGGTAGACTCATGATTGCTTTTATCTCGTTTCCTAGAGCAACTCTTGATTTCAGTGCTATGCCAAACGCAAGAGAAGCTTTTGGTTTTGTTTTACTTATTATTATTTTATTTTACTTTATTTCATTTAATTCTGTTTTATTTTATTGTATTTTATTCTATTCTATTTTATCCCATTTTCTACAAGTCGCAGCCCCGCCCTCTGCTGGCTTAGGCCTGCAAACGGCAGGAAAGTCAGACGGGGCTGCGGGCAGCGGCACAGCTGCAGGCAGGAGCCCGAACCCGAGCGGACCGGGGTGGTGCCAGTGCCCCCGCCCCGCCCCGCCCCCCGCCGCGCGAGGCAGCGCAGCCCCGGGCCCGGCCCGGGCTCACCCGGAGCCGCAGCAGCGGGGAGGGGGGGGGCAGGTCGCCGCCGAGGGGCAAAGGCGGCGCCCCCAGGGAAACCCCCTTTCCAAAGAGGAGAGCGAAGCAGGGAGCACGGCAGCCGCAGTGCCCGAACCTCCCTGGAGGCATTTAAAGCTCCGACAGACGAACGCATTGCTGATGCGGTCTGGGCCTGGCAGTAACGCCGCTTGGGGGGCTGTACTGGGCTAGGTGACCTCTGGAGGTCCTTCCAGCCACCGCTTCTATAATCTTGCACCTCCCGAGCGGTCTGGAGGAGCCTGGCTGCCGGTGGTGAGCAGGGTCTAGCACAGAAACAGGCGACAGCATTAGTCTCTGTGCTGGGCACCGGGCTGGGGTCCCGCACGGCCCCCGAGCTCTCCGCGGGGCGCAGCAGGGACTGGGCGCAGACCGCAGACCCGTGCCGTGGGGAGGGCTCCGGGGGGCAGTGCCTGCCTCACCGGGAGAGGAAGGAGCTGGGGGGCATGTGGGACTTAGTTTTTTATATAAGCTTTGCTGATACTCTTTTTGTCCTGGCGAAAAGGTAGACGGTCGCACAAAGCACCATGGCGTCATGCACCTGGGGATTTAAAATACAATTTTAACCATATTTTAAACAGAAGTTACACTGGCTCCTGACAAATGCAATTCCACTGAGAAAGGGTTCTGATTTTTCCAGATAAGCCTCCCTGGGCTTTAACATGCTGGCAGAGCAAGAAATATTCATTATTGACTGAGTGCATTAAGAGAAAGAAACAACTGAAGTTTTAGATCAAGTTAAATGAATTCCCCACCTTTGAACCTGGTGGACCAATGTTGCCTCTTTCCCCCTGAAACAGAGACACAGCAGGGCTCAAATATCAAACTGAACAGTCATTACAAGGATTTAAAACAAGTATGTTACTTTCCTTACAAAAAAGGGGACTGAATGGAGTAAAATGATTAGCAAAAATAGGGCATATTTTTGGTAAAGTGATGCTTAGCATGCATTTGTGAATTGGTTCTGTGGGCTTAACCTCCCACTTCCTACCCACACCTTAGAGTTTCTGGTCACCACACATAGTTTTTGCCAAGCATCTACCAAGCCACGTACCCGAACCTTCATTTTGGTGTCTGAAACCAGCACATGGTAACATTCCCCAGATCTACCAATGCCAGAACAATCTTGTGCCTCCACAAATGACCCACCATCTTCCTTCAACATGGTTAACTCAGCCTCCCACAGACCACTGCTCTCCCCATCCACTCAGCCACAGAGCCATACCATGAGCAATGTACTGAGTACTGCACTGTTCCACCTTTGGGACTAATTCTGCACTACTCTGGCTCTGAGCAGACATGATTCCTTGATTTCATTATAGACTGAGAACATGCAATTTAGTTTATTTCATTTGAGATGGAGAATATAAACAGGCCATTGCCTTAAATGTTGTTTATGCTTATTGTCTTTTAGGAGTGCTTATACTCATGAATGCATGAATACTGTAGACTGGTTTTTACCGGAAACAGTTTTTCATGACAATAAAAGTGAGAGCAGAATTTGGATCTGTACTTACTTGCTAGGAAAGAGAGAAAACCTCAGTTACAGCAGGCCTTCTTTTCACAGATCTACTAGCTAGGATATTTGTAGGATGAAGGATGCATGAAACATAACTATACCTTAAACTCATGATGCATTAGCTCTTGGGTTTTGAAAGTGGGCGGTGGTTGTATTTTGCCACTGTTGCCTAGTGGAGTCATTTATAACCATGAAAAGTGGGTGTAAAATTCATTCCCATGAGAATGATAGTGTATTATAACCACTTTATATTAATTTTGCTCTAGTGTACCTGATTTTGTAAGATGTCAGGCAATAGTATGTTCCTTTCTCTGCCTTCATGATCTTTGGGATGAATGACTTAAGATTAAACAACTAAACTCTTAGTGTAGGTGGCAGTGAAGCCTCTTGGCCAAGGTCTGTGACTATCTTTTCAGTCCCAGTCCAGTTCTTAAATGCTAGGAATCATGCTACCTCCATTTCAGAAATCGTTGTGAGACTTGTTTTCACAATATTTTAGAAACAAAATTTCTAATTAAGGGCAGGGAATAATTTTTTAACAAAAAAATATGTGTTTTTGGCATGGAAACTCAGCACCTACTCCTGTCCATAGAGCAGCATGATGTGAGAGCACATCTATTCTAGCCAGTCCTTTGCAGTATAGTTCACTAACACATGCTGTGCAACCACGTGATTTTTTCACTGCCAAGGAATGTTGTCCTCCATCCTTAACAGCAGCAGTACCCAATGGAGGGCCTTTTTTCAGCCCTATAAGCTGAGCTCTACAGACTAGACGTAAGGGACTGGGCAGATCTTGGATTGCTGCTGTTCTCTGACACAGATGCATGCTGGAATGTGCTGGTCAGTGACCAGTGCTGTGTCTGTTTGAGTGTAAATTTTAGGAAAAGAGGATGGGGGGCCCCACCTATTGGTTTCCATTTCCTGTTCTCTCAACGTTGCTGTCAGTTCCCAGGGCAATGAAGACTTCACATTTCTGCAACTCCACATTTAGGGAGCTTGAAAAGTGTTGTCATGCTGTACTATTAACCTGAGTGGTACCTGAGTTTTACACAGGAATAGAAAGAGCCTCCTCCTGCCTAAGGCCCCATTCTGCAAATCTGACCTTTCTTCCTATGGTTTTTCATCTCTCCAACTTAACCAACAGTGGCACCAAAGAGGTAAAATTCAGTCACCACTGAGCTCAAACCAAAACCAAGGCAAAGCAGTCATGACATCCCCCTTCTTCCCCCCAGCACCTCCCAGAATGTTTTCTTATCACTTTCTGGGATCATGCCTGAAGGCCTCTTCCTGCAGGTTTCTCTTTCAACAGCATACATGTAATCTCTTGGAAACCAGAGTCATGTATAAATGAGTAACAAACTACCAAATGTCCTAAAAAAATTAAACAAAAATGCCATGGTACACCAAGTGCCCTGGAATGTAATGGCCCAGCTGGAATTTAATAAATGTTACAGTGTGGATGTGAAATAACTCTATTAATAAACATTCTGGGTGGATACCCAGGGTAAATGGGAACAAAATTTGTCCTATCCTTAGTTGGTATGCAAATGTTAAACAAAAGCTGTTTTGTTAAGGCAAATGCTGGGAATATAGAAATAAAAAACATATGCCAAAGCAAAATAGGTTAGATTTCAAGTGTTCCTTGTTACATAGAGTACCTTTGGTCCTAATGGCCCATGCTGTCCATGTCTTCCTGCAGAACCCTACAAAATTACACTGAATTTACTGGTAAATCCATGTAGCATTTCATAATATGTTTCTCAGAAAAAAAACTAATTCATAACCACAATTGTTACAAAAACAATGCTGGAGACCAGTAGTATCGAGAGAGTAATAAAATGCAAGCATTATTTTTTTCTAACAAATACTGCCTTGCTCCACATTATCGTGCAACAATCTAAAGATTTTTTTTTCCTACAAATATATAATATTGTCACTGCTTACTATACATAATTTTAGAAAATATTAGAAATAAAGTTGTTCAACTGCATTTGTTGCAAGGGATTGCTTTCAATTGCTTACAATTTTTGTAATTTGCCTCCTTGGCTAAAATGAAGATATGTTACTAGTTTGGAGGCAACACGGCATTGTCTTGCCAGTTCAAGTTTAAAAGTAGCTTGAAACAAACATTTGGGCATGCAAATTCCTCTCCTGCCTCAGTCATAAAGTACAATTGTGACTCTTTTGATGGTAAAATGAACACCACTTTGTTATTGATCATTTTAGAAAGCTGAATGAAAAAAAAAAGTTTTCAACAAAATGACTGAGTTGTCTTCATTGAGAATATGAAAACAAGATACTAATAAACCAAACACCAACAAAACTTTACACTGATCTGTGGAAGAAAGAGAATCGAAATCTTGGAAATGATTGCTGAGCCTACAGGCAAAATAAAACTGATACTTTTCATTCAAAACATAGCTACTACTTTCTCATAGGAAAGTAATAAAAAATGCAAGAGATACAAATTTAGTGCAGATAAATGTAATTTATGTCCTAGCAGCTGCTTTGAGTTACAGCCCTCTTAGAGGAAGATGCTCACAATCAAGAACCTCTGGAGTTGTCATAGGGTGTAAGTGGCTCATAATACTTTTCATGCAGTACAAGTAAGAATGTAGAATCATTTTCATGATTACAGGGCAGTTTTTATGTGCCTCATGTTCTGAGTCAAGCTTTGTGGAGTGACTAAGCAGTAATAGGAAAACAAAATTCCAGGATTTTGTTCAGCTGCAGAAAGACATTTTTGCAGTGTTCATAGATGAGTGACTTGGAAACAATGCCTGTTATAAAACCAAAACTGAGAGTAAGGCGGCCCTTTACACTGCTCAGAATGGGCAATTTTGGCACTGGTTTTGGACATCTCATTTTGGACACTAGCTTGCTTCATCTAACAAATTCTATTCTTATTTTTGTAACTGTATTTTTTGTGCCACTTTTTTAGTATCTAGGAAAAGATGTAAGAGCGGACAAAGGCCTCCAAGCTATTAAACTGAGTCAGCTGTAACTTCAGTGACTCACAACTTTAAGCCAGCATGGTAAAGAGCTTCTCAAACTCGCTCCTGTCTCCCGTGTTCAGTTTGTTCCTGATGATTCATGGAATCACAGAAACAGGGTTGTGCAGGGCCTCTGGAGGCCACCTAACCCAGTCACTCCCTCGAAGCAGAACCATCACCAGCTCCCAATCAGGTCAGTCATGTCTCTGTCCAGCAAAGTCTTGAAAACTTCCGAGAACAGAGATTCCACAACCTCCCTGGGCACATCACCCTGGTTCTGCACTAACCTCCTAGTGAACAGGTCTCCTAAGGTTTCGCCTGAACATCTCAAGCTGCAAATTGTGACCCCTGTCCCTTGCTGCACTGTCTGGCACTGCAAGGAACAGTTTGGCTTCCTCATATTTGCAGCTGCCCCTCAAAGACTTGCAAGCAGCTATCAGATCACGCCCTTGTCTCCTTTCGGCCAGACCGAGCCACCTGAGCTCCTTCAGCCTCTCCTCAGTGGTCACGCACGCAAGGGCCGTGCCAGCTGCACGGCTTTCTGCTGGGCTGTCTCTGGCTTCTCCACATCCTTCTTGAAGTGGGGTACAAAACCCAAAAAGGATTCTGTATGTCAATGCAGCCTCACGAGCCCTGAGTAAAGGGTTATAATAACCACCCTGTACCTGTTGGCAACGCCCTTTCTGATGTGCTCCAGTGCCTGGCCTGCCTCATTTGCAGCTATGCTGCGCTGCGGCCTAGCATTCAGTCTGGCCACAGTCAGCAGCAGCAGCACTTTCTCAAACTTGAGCACCAAAGCTTATTCTTTTAATGCTAGGCTTTGAAAGTCTGTTTCTTTTGGAGTGAACAGAGGGCCAGACTTCTGAAGCCCAAACTAGAACAATGCCGACAGCTCTGGGAGGAACACTGGGCAATTGCCTGCTTCGGGGAAGGCATCATAGGCTGCAGTTTTGATGTAATTGCTTAGAATGAAGACAAATCTAAATGATCTGGTAAGTCCTGACGCATTGTATTCCTATATACCATATTTGGTGTTTTAAAGTGGCCCATACAAGCAAAAATCTCCCAAGACACGGTGACGGAGGAAAAAATATCCCTTCTTCTGGGACATTGCTCCCACACTATTTGGAACATTTTTTTAATTTAAAAATGGTATTTCAGATTATGCACATTTGACTATCAGACTATAACATTTCAGTTTCATTAGTATATATAATTCATCTTCATATAGAAGAAGGGCATCTGTTAGGGTAGAACAAGAAATACGAAACCACCTATTTCATCCTTTAATCTCTCAAAAATATACTGGAAGAGAATGTAAAAATCATCAGCTAACAAGGTATCAAAGAAATATAATGCAAATTCTTTGGAGAACACAGGTATTGTAATGTCATTCTAGAAAACCTGAATCCAGTGCAGTGACTCCAAATCTATAGCTGACTGGGGCTATGTATTTCACAAAAGCAGAGAGGACGCTTTTGTTTTTGAAAAAAAAAACCAAACAAAACACCTCAACAACAAACAGCACTCCCCTCCCCAAGAACATCTACTTACCTTTGGCCCTCTTAATCCTGGAATTCTGGATTCACTTAACAGGCTAATGGTACCTGATCCTTCCATGTCCTAATGGAAGAGAAAAGATGCTACAGAATTTAAGAATTTATCTTTTTTTTTTTTTTTCTGTCTCTTTATTCCCTCAACTGTTCTGTTTTCTGGAGTCCTGTAAAAAAATATTAAAAGATACTGAACAGAAATATTTTAATCTTTTCTCATTAACCTTTTTTTGACCAATTCTTGATGTTCTGGAGATAGGCTCCACTCAAATGTGATAAAGGCATGTTGATCTTCCTTACAGAAACCCTGGCCTTTACAGTCTTGCCAGTTTGACACCATTTCTCGAGCTCTTCAGGCTGGACAGTGTCAGGCAGAAGTGAGATGGCATCACTGTTTTAGGCACGTGCTATGTTTAAGCATGCTGTAGCAGTAATTTTCTGTTTAGCATTTACCTGCCACCTGGCTACTGACATACTGTGACAATGAGTAAGGGTTACGTATACTGATTTAAGGCAAGGAGAACTTGCAGGCAGTTTCTTAAGAGCAGCAATCATTATTCAAAAAGAAAGGTCCTTCACAATTATCACAGTTTAATGTTGAAACCCTTCCTAAAATACAGTGTACTGAAATGAAATTGAGCAGAAAAAAAAAATGTTCTATCACAAAATTGCAGAATTAATTATGTGGTAGGGATCTCAGAGGCTACTTAGTCCAACCTGCCATTGAAAGCAGCATAAACACTGGATTCAAATCAGGGTGCTCAGGGCTTTGTCCCCTCAGGTCTTGGGACCTTCAAGAGACAGAGTTCTGCAGCCACAGCAAGCACCTGTTCCAACATTTGGCTGTTGTCAAAGTGAAAATATTTCACTTCTATGAATTCAGGACCTCCACTGTTTCAATTTAGGACTGTTGTTGCTCATCACTCTGTGCACCACTGTAAAGATCCTGGCCATGTGTCTTCTCAATAACCTCCTTTTAGGTATCAGAAGGCTGCTAAAATGCTTGAGCCTTCTCCAAACCAAGCTCAGTTCCCTGAGTCTTTCCCCCAGGTCATGTGCTCCAGCCCACTGACTATTGCCGTGGCTCTCTGCTGACTTCAGAAAGGTGTCTGTGAAGTGGAAGACCTTGAGAGCAGCATTCATATTTCCTGTGGAGATTTTGTAGGGGTTTTAAAGGACACTACACAGAAAGCAGCAATCTCTCTCCAGCTCTCACCATTCTGACCACGATATTCCAAATCCATGGCAGAACCAGGAGCTCCCAGTGCCAAAGCAGCCAAAGCAATAAAACTGCAGGCTGCCACAATTATCTGTTTTACCCCGACCCCCACCACAGCCACATGTTCCTACCCCTTGCCTTATGCCTAACCTAGAACTCGTCAGACTGTGCTTCAAACCGTCTGGATGAACCATGCCAGCAGGGAACTGTTTGCTTGCTTTTAGCTGCAGTTTTAAATGCAGCTATGCTGGCTTAATTGTTTCCTTTTCTGAAAAGGGAAAAATCTTGACCTTTGTTTGCTCTGCTTCCCTGCTCACAGCCATACAGGCTTCATTTTCACCCTCTGTGCCCTGTGTTAAATCCTCTCACTTTCCTGTGAGCCACTTTATATCACTAAAATGGCAGAAAATACATTACTTTTTGGGGGTGGGATGGTTCTCTAAAGTTTTAATAAATTAAATGGGCTTGTGGAAAGATTCATGGAACACTGGATGTCAGTGCATGTGAAGGGCAGGCATGTGCCAGGAACGGCTGCAGATGGGAGGAAGAGCAGGAGCAAAGCAGAATCTACACCTCTTGGTGACAACGAGCCCTTGTGTCAGCTTATCCTGATTAGAGGACCCACACTCCTCGCCTGCTTAGCTATCTGCTAGTTACTGACTGGAAATGGCTCAGATTACCATAGGTCTGATGTACCTTCGTGATGCTATAAGGGAAAGGAAGACCAATGAGATCAGCTTAAGCTGCTATGGAATAACAACCTAGCGCCAAAGTCTGGAAAACATCAACTGATCTGACTGCAGTGAAAAAGATAGACCTCATTCTTTTGCCCTTTTCCACCAGCTCCACGAGAGCAAGAACAGGAGAAGCAGAAGGAGCACATGGCTGGAATCAGGTCTTTCCTTTAGGGGACCAAGGTGGGAGACACTGAGTCATCAGGTGGCCTCAAGTCCTTTGATGCAGCTTCACCTGAGACTGAATGTTACTCAGGCTTTCGTTGTGCCCCTCTATCAGCTGCCAGTATATCAAATATAAACAGAAAATCTGCTGATATTCTGTTTATCCTGTTTAACCAAACACTCGTTACTTAGGGTAAACCACAAGCTGTGTTTCTGGGTCCTTCTTTCCCTTGCCTCCACTGTGCCAATTTATTTTTCCCTTTAGAAGAGCACTTGATGCCTGCTTTATATAACACACCATCGCTTTTGACATCTGCATGTTTTTAATGGGTTTACCAGGTACCTTCTGCAGCTCAAACTGTTCTTTTGGCAAGCATAAGTGCCAGCAAACCCCATGCCATTTGGTTTTTGCACATAGCTGATCACAGATGCTAACAAGTGCTAACAGGAATGCTTTGCAGAAGCAGCCTTACAGCAACAAACAGACTGCCAAGCAAAAGGTAGTGCTGCCCCATTGAACCAGCAGACCACGGCGCTGCCTTAGCAGATGGCAAGGGTGGGCATGCAAAAGATCAGCTAAACTAGCAAGTCTGTTAACAGTAGTATTCCCCTCTCAGGGAAATGACAGCCATGCCAGTTCTGTTTGGACTAGATGAAGTTCAAGATGAAGCCAGTCAAGATAGTGTTGCGCAGTCAGAGCTGGGATCCTTCTGTGTCTGTGTCTATAAAAGTGGGGACTTCCAGTTTTCATCTCTCCTGATCATCTGCTAACTTGGCTCCTCTGAGACTTAGGTATCAGAGGTGGCAGAGTTTGGTCCTAAGCACCTACCTGCAGGGAAGCTCTTTGGTGTCAAAGAGAGGCAAAGCTGGCTTCCACTCAAATGGTGTGAATAGGGAAGAGTGGAGTCTCTCTTAACACCGACTCCTCAAGGGTCACAGAAGACGGCTGTAAGTCAGAGAAGCCATCATCCTGGGCTAAAACTCAGACCTGGCCTAAGGACAAAGGTGTGGCTTGCTGGTAGTTCTTATCTCATCCTGAGACGAGTGCATATTTATTCAGGTGAGACTCTGTACCAGCCTTTATAGCACACCTAAGTTAAGAGAAGGGAGTATTTGTACGCTTAGGCTTTGTGCTGTTCCTCACTAACAATTGCCATGCTGGCAACTAAGAACTTGCTGGAGAGAGTTTTTTTGTCCACTGACATCCACTGACAGCAGTGAAATTATTAACCAGTAGTGTATATAGTACAACATTAGTCAGGCATCAGAAATCAGAATACGTCTCTAAACAAGTATTAGTGGTCACCTCTGCATCTGGAGTACTTAAAGTGTCTCTGGAGTGGAAATACAAAAGGGGTATTTCTAGAGGAAATACAAAAGGGGTAGTCTAGATGCGAGAAGAAATGTGTGAGTAAACTGGTATCTTTTAAACACCACCACTTCACTGCAGCTGTTCTGCAGATGTCCAGTAGCTTTGGTCAAACATTGCTTAATGCTCTGATGAAACTGCCCTCAGTTTCTATGCAAAATTGTATTATATCCCATGATATACAAAAAGGAGAACTCTGGAAAGACTTTCCTGAGCCAAACAGCTAAATTAGAAATGAAAAATGCCTGGAAAAAGAAAAAAAGGGAAGACTCATATGTAAATACTGATGTAGGCAATTTGTCAGCCTCTCTTCCCAAAGATGTTAATTGCAGTAGCTCTAGCTCTTGATCTTGAGTGTGCTCCCCTTGCCTTTCTGTATGCGAAGCCACTTTCTGCTCCAAAGAAATAATCTAAATGAGTTCTCAAATGACACATAAAACTCAGCTTGAGTTGGCCAGATCTTGTATTTTAAAGTGCTCAGGATATTATTTTCAGGAGTAGAAAGAGTAGCATCTACCCTTTTTTTTTTTTTTTATAATAGAGCTTTTTTATTGTGAGTAGAACGGACCGTGAGGTCAGATGTCCAATATCTGTCTCTATTTACACATTACATATGTGACATGCCTTAACTAAATTTGTGGCTTCAAGAATGACAGCGTAAGTCATAGCTTAAAGGGGACCTGCAGTTCAGTTTTAAAGAATACTGGCAGGTCTCTATGTATATTTAGATCATTGCGCTAAATTATTTAAATGAAAAGAAAGTGCTAAGGAAGTTTTCCCTGGTCATACAGTATTTGAGTATTTATATTAGCAATTATATAAGCATCAAAAATAGCACCTGTTGCTACCAAATAGTTTAATGAAAATTGCCCAAAGAACTCCATTACTTCCATGGTCTAAGCATGGCCAATTATATGGTCAAATGCAAAAGGCATTGTAGGCTACTCCTAGGCAAATTTCAGTCTAGAGCAAATGACTTTATCTGTCATCAATTCAGCCTTAAATAGCTGTAAAATATACAGGTGATAATGCTGTCCCTCCCCTGAAGGAAGCAGATCCATAGCTACAACAAACCCCATAATAGCAAAATACCTCAAATCCCATATTGTAGCTTAGTCCTGGAGGCCCAGGAGGTCCAGGAGGCCCAGGGGATCCAGGAGGTCCTGGAGGTCCAGGTTTCCCAGGAGACCCAACAGCACCAGCTTCTCCTTTGAGGCCTATTGATCCAGGGACTCCAGTATCACCCTAAAATAAAAGGTCAGTCTATTGGTATACTGAACATGCCTAAGTAGATGCAAGTAAGTATAATCATAGAATCATGGAATGGGTTGGGTTGGAAGAGACCTTAAAGACCATCTAGTTCTGTCCTCCTGCCATGGGGACACCTTCCACCAGGCTCCGAGCCCTGTCCAGCCTGGCCCTGAGCCCTTCCAGGGATGCAGCACACCCCCCGACCGTCTTTATGGCCCTCTGGACCCGGCCAGGCAGGTCTGTGCCTCATGCTGGGGGCCCCAGAACTGAACACAGTACTCCAGGTGGGTCTCATGAGAGCCAGGCGGGGGGAAGAATCACCTTCCTCAGTCTCCTGGCCACACTTCTTAGAGAAGTATGTCAGCCAGCTGAGAAGCCAGGCTTGCTGACTTCATTAGGTTTGGCAGTAATAATGTTTAGGGCTTCTCAGCCCTTTTAAGTGATGTGCTGTATTACAGTGACACTGTTATCCCATAGAAACACTTCTTTTTTTTTTACCTTTGGACCAACAGAACCAGGAAGACCTCGATCACCCTGTAAAAGAAAACCAATCTTAATTACTTACAGTAAGAACATGAGATAAGCAACAAAAGCACAGTTATGGTATTAGATTTCTGTGTTGTTTAATTTGATGTCATAATATCCTTTACATGAAACATTAGACCTCTTAGTCAAAAAGAAAACAATCTGTAATTCAGGCGTTATAGTAACAAACCAACAGCTCTCGTCTAGTATGCAGACAGTATGCAAACTTGTGTCTCAATTATTGCTGCAGATTTTAAAGGTCTGGAGCACACAGAATTAAGCATTGCAGGTCACATCCTCTTGCTTTTGAACGTACATGTCAAAACCCTCATGGGACACAACAGAAGCAGAAACTGATCCCACACAAGTTGTCGAGGGCACCGTCCCAAACCAGGGGCATGATGAGTATGATTTTAAGGCTCCTCTGGAGCAGTCAGGCTATTTGATTTGCTTTTATACACTTCACTTAGATACTGTTTTTTCCACTTCTAGTTCACAGAATAGACAGAAAGTCACAGCATGCAAATACTTCTTTTCCAAATTGCACTGAATCTAATGAAATTAATCGCTATATTGGCAGGCTCCTGTCCTTACTCATTCAACAGAAATATTACTTGAGTAAGATCTGAAAAAAATGAGTAAGAACCAGGAGTAAAATGCTAACAATGTTTTCTTCCAAAAGTAATGGCAAAAAAACACATCAAATTTCACTCCAAGGAACAAACTGAGTTTACTTTCAGTGCATCCTGCAGATTTTCCCCATAATCTTCTCTGGATTATTTGGGAATGATGATTAAAAATAAGGTATTGCAATATAGATTAATCAAGGTTTTCAGAAAAAAAGAGTAGCAGAAATGGAAAAATCCTATTTTCCCAAAATGCTGAGGATTGTATTGAGCAGGTGCAGATATGTAGTGCTTTGTTTCTAGTTACGGGGTTTTTATCAAATATACACAATGCAGAAAACAGGCTCAGTGAAGTGTCCTTTTTTTTTTTTTTTGAGGATTATGCCCTTTTTGAAAATTTAATCTTTATTCCAGTTGCTTCCCTTTCCACATCCTTCTCTTCTTATAATATGTGGATTAGATTCAGTTTATTTCACCTAGACTTATTTCTATTCTTAGACTCCTTTGCGTAAAACACATACCACTGATCACAGCAGATACAAGAACAAATTTATAGCTGTTATCTCTTTTTGATTTCACTGCTTGCCCTACTGCTGTACTGCTTATCACCTTACTGTGCTGTGCCCAGGAACATCCTGATAGCAGCAGTGGCAATGCGCTGGGGCTGGCAGGTGGCCAGGGCATTGCTGCTGTTCCTGTGCTGCTGTGCTGGACAGGCTTGAACTCCAGTGTGAACGCGAGTCAAAGGGACTGTGACCTGTGGACGAGTCCACACTGCAGCAGGTATACCCCTGGAGAGACTGTGGTGCACAGATCAGGCTTCACTTGGAGCAGGTGCACCACTAAGGGACTGCAGTCTGTAGCTAAGACCAAGCTGAAGCAGGGGCAAGGGAAGGAGTTTATTGCAATATTAAACCCTATGGTCTGGTCCACAGGGACCAGGGGTGAAGATTGTAATGAAAATACCTTTAAATTGTAAATTGGGATTTGAGTTGCATGTTATAGTAATTACTGTAGCAGGAACCCCTTTTTGCTAGCCAGGCCAGGAGCAAGGGGAAGAGTTCATTGCAATGTTAAACCCTATAAACTGGCCCAAAGGGTCAAGGGGTGGAGAATGTCATGGAAATATTTGTAAATTGTTGTAAACCATTATCTGAGTTGCACATTATAAGAGCTACTATAGCAGAAACCACCTGAACCAGTGGAGGACAAGCCTTACAAGAAGCAGTGCAGCAGTGACCCGACCTGAGCCGGCTTTGGGGCTCCACACAACACACCACCTCTCCTGTCCTGAGTGACCATCGTAACAGGTGGAGCCCAAAGTCATGGAGCTTGAAGACTCATCCATATGAGTCCAGCCATGACTGCCGTTTTAGTGGTGAATCACAACAGAGTAGCTCATATTGCATTTTGCATGTTGAATGCTGCACGAAATGAGTCTGTACCCAACAGGGAACTCTGGATTTCTGAACATGCATTTTGAGATCTGCTCTAACATGCCATTAGCAGCTGGGTTCAATTAAACAAATACTGAAGCCAGCCAACACTGTGTTGCAGGGACAACAATTTATGATTTTTACAGCCTTAGAAATGACAAAGATTTTCCACTGAAGTAGGAGCAAGACAGACATTTAACTTACCTTTTCTCCCTTCTGTCCTGGCGGGCCAACCACTCCATCAAGACCAGGAGGACCTTGAGGACCCTGTAGATGACAGTAAATCTAAAGCAGGTACCAGTTGAGAGCTCAACTCCTAGCATATGCATCTAACTATTTTGGACCAACTGATGATCCAGCATTATGAAAGACTAATGTGTAGCACCTAACACCATTAAGTTATAACATTTGTGTTTCTTGTCTTCTGACAGTTTTGCTGTGTATCAAAAGAGTATTTAGATATATTTTAATAGAAAACTATGTCACACAACCACAAAATAATAAAAAATAATATAAACCAACATAATGTAAATATAATGTTAGCATGCAAAATAATGGTGCTATCCAAGCAGATTTTGATGGCACTGCTCCAGATGGGATGGGGTTGAAATCCATGTGTACTTCAGCCATCCCCACTTTTGGTAACCTCGGTGCCAGGTGAAAGCTAGCTGAGAAACCGTTCGTATTGACTAAGTCAGAAAGTGTCCCAGGTTTTCTGTGTGCTTCAATTTTGACAGGAAAAATGTACATTTACATCTCCACCCAATTTCCTGCATTATATCCATGATTTAGCACACATTTGAGCGAGCAGCCAGGCTGGGAAAAACTGGCTTTGTAGGGTCAACCATTCAATACAGGTACTAAAGCCCAGCCCACGGTAACTAGTCATGCAAGAAAGGGAACAGTTGCACACATATTTGCACGGCCTCTGTTTTTAAAATCAGGTTCTGAAAGCTTTTAACTAAGTTTACAGGTGTGCATTCTGGCCTCTGAGAATCTTTTACCCATTTTTTATTCTTCTGTTTTGGGGAAGGATATAAATGGTTGCAGAAGGAGATAGAAAACATTTTTTTTTCTGGTCTTTGCAGAATGGTCTCAAAGGCCTCATTTTCCCTGCTCTCCCTACTTTCCCCCACTGTTTTTGCCCTTTGGGTACATTGTGTGTGACGGAATAACTAACTGATTCTTTTTAATGTTAAAAGATCAACAATATTTTCAGAATTTTTCAAATATTTTCATCTTCTATTTTGCCATGATTACATAGACAGAGGAGGATTAGAAAAGATGTTGGACTAATAACAATAATTGTTCTAAATTTTAGTGACTATTTCTCCTATCCTGCTTAGTAATTTTAAGTTTCATTGCTCTAAAATTGCTTGTTTCCTTTACAGCTTTTAAACAGTCTCTCTGATGTAGCTAGCAAGCAACACCTGGAGATTTCTTATCCACTTCAAGATGTTCATGCATTTATGAGCTACTTTTAAAAAATTACCATAGATGTCCCTGTTTCAGCTGGGGTAGAGTTAATTTTCTTCTTAGTAGCTGTTGCAGTGCTGTGGTTTGGGTTTGGTGCGAGAACAATGTCGTCAAGGGCCTTTCAGTGAGCAGCTGTTGGGAGGGGGCACGGCCAGGACAGCTGCCCCCCCTGACTGAGGGGTGTCCCAGGCCATGCGCCCTCATGCTCAGCATGTACAGCTGGGGCAGGAGGAGGAAGGGGGGACATACGGAGTGATGGCGTTTGCCTCCCCAAGCCCCCGTCAGGCTGGAGCCCGGCTGTCCTGGGATGGCTAAGCCCCTCCTGCCCGCCCGGGGGAGTGGGACTGGGAGTGGGGAACCAGGAATGGGGAATGGGGAGTGGGAAATGGGGAACGGGGAATGGGTGTCTCCTGCTGCTTCGCGTGTGTGTGCGGCTTTTGGTCTACCTATTACACCGTCTTTATCTCAACCCATGAGTTTTCCTGCTTTTACCTTCCTGATCCTCTCCCCCATCCCACTGTGGGGGGAGTGAGCAAGCAGATGCATGGGGCTGAGTTGCCGGCTGGGGTTAGAGCACAGCAAAGTGATTTAGCATACTTCATTTTCCTGAAAGCACTACAAGAAAAATAATCCTTGGCTTTATTCAGTGTCAGTAAAAGCATCATTACTTTTTATTTATTCTGGTCCAGATTCACCAGTATCTGTCTGCCAAATGTACATCCTGCTGTGGAGTAATGTGCTATGGTTAACTAGACATTTATTTGGGTGGAGATTTTTTTTTTTGTAAAAAATGTACATAAAATCCAAGGTCTTCAATTAAAAATATTCTGCAGTGTTGCTATGAATTATACAAACTGTAAGCCTTAGAACTCAGTGTCATAGGACAGAAGCAACATTAATGTTTGTGCACGAATGGGTACTCACTTCAGGACCTGGTTCACCAGGAGCTCCATCCTCCCCTGGGGAGCCAGGAGATCCTACACCTGCATCAGGTGCTGGCTTTCCGGGAAGACCAGGCAGTCCTGGGGGGCCCGGTGGCCCCGGAAGACCCTGGATAAATCAGCAGTATTGTTAGAAATGGCCCAAGCCAGCTTCACCTGCATATGTGTGGAACCAAAAAAACTCACACAGACTGTTCAGGTTCAGAAAACTCTCAGCTTGGGTTACCATGCCCCTTCTGCTTCATTAAGGACCAATTTCACTTTCACAGATACACTCCTTACACACAGTCAGTCTGAGCTCCTCCATCCCTGCTCTCTGAACTGTGCCACCTCACAGCCCGCAACAGCAAGCAGGAAGCTCAAAACCAAAACAATTCCATCAGCACTCTGTAACCCAGTACGGACCTTAGAGATACTCCAATGACTGACCTAATGTTAGGAAGCTCAACCAAGATGAAATCCAAGGGACCACTGAACAGAGGGAAGTGGTTAGTTTTTTCTCTATTCATTTCAAAGGGTGTCTCCATGCTATTGCTGGAGCACTGAGAATCTGTACTCATGGTCAAGACCTGACTGTTCTTGGTGCTGTAAAAATGACCTCTGCTCCAAAGATCTATCCTGCATGGGCATAAGTAGATCTATTTAAATTGAACAAAATGAACGAAGAATGTTACTTTAGGAGAAATAATAAGTTTGCAAATGTTCTGTTGTGGCCAAGTCCATCCTTGTTACCGATTGCATTAGCAAGCAAATATGAGCAGCTTGAGATTTTGGCACATGGCACTGCAAGGCAAGAACTCTTTAATTCTGATTTAGGATTATCTACGGGATTCTGTTAGGAAGATGGTCATCTTGGATTTTCAGTACAGTCAACAGAGCCTTCTGCAGGGAGCCTTTCCAAGAGTCTCATTAACTGCATAGGGCATCTAAAGAGGCTAGTCTCCTAAAGTAGGCGAGATAATTAATGTTCAGCACATGGCAATTCCCTTCTGAAGAGCCTTGTGATAAGGTATTCAGCACTTTGGAGGAAAAAAAAAGAAACAGAAAAGAAGTCTTGAGGCAGAAATCAGTCTGAGAGAATGAAAAATATCATTAGACGTGTTGCAAAACAATGGCCTCAGAATGTCATAGCATTCTGGAGTGCACAGGAGGCAGCCAGCCAGGGAGTTCGTTCCTCAGAAAGCTGCAGTATTATTGATGGATGAAAACAGTTTCTAATTTCAGGGTGGAAATGCTCCATCCCAAAGACTGCATAAAAGATTATCTCTCACTCCATCTAGATGGATCAGTAAAAGCCTTTACATTTATGTCCCTTCATCTTCAGCCACTTGACTTCTCATTTCCCTAGCATTTGTCTCTAACTGTGGATGGAAAACCATATTATTTGCAATTGTAATACATATTTTATAGATTGCTACTTGGATTTTCAACAGGAACATGGTAAAAGTAGATCTGGCTGACTGTCTAGAGATAGTGGGTGAAGAAGCGGCTCAAGAACAAAACAAAACATAGAAAATAATTTCAGATCTGGCAGCAGGTTCTACTTCATAGATACTATTTTTCCCCCCAAAAGGCACACTGTTCTGTCAGCATGTATAGGAAAGATAGCCTCTCCCCTGAAAAGAAGAGTCCAGCAATGAAGAGGTAGAAAAAAAACCATGCCAAATGTTTCATCTGCCACTCAGCAACTCAGAAGCAGACTAAGAAAACCAAGCCAGGCGTCCCATGTTTAATGCAGAGCTGTGCTCGTCTGAGTACTGTCTCTCAAAATATGTCAATTCTGTGAAGGGAAAGCACGAGAGCAACACACTGATTCAATCCTTAAAACAAAGCTCACTTGAGGCTGTTGATACCTAATGCTAAGTGTGGCAGAGTAAGCAAAAAAGTGAAACCAGTGCTTACTGTCCCACTTGAAGCGCTGTTTACCGAGCCCGCTGAGCCCCAGCACAGCCAAAAGCTCAGGAATCAGCTGCATCCCACAGCACGGCTACCACAGCCTCTGGCATGAACTGAAACTGATGCTGACCTTCCTAATCATTATGTCTACAAAATTAAGTAGTTTTATAGATTGTCTAGCCACTTAAGGTCTTCTGAAGCTGAGAGACACCTCCAGGAAACGGATGAGGTCAACATCTAAGGCAGCGACTGCTTTGACTGTCCCAGTTTAACCGGTGGCCAAGGATGTGTTAACAGCCCAAGGCTCAGGTTTACCTGGCATGAATGTTCCTTCCAACAACGAAAGTCTGGTCTCATGTCACACAGCCCAGAGAACCTCACTCAGGAGCACGTGCATCAAAATCTTTTAACCTCCACTAATCCAAAGCACCTCTCCCTGCCAGCCAGCCTTGACGTGACGGTGTTACAATGCTTCACAAAGGCAAGGATACACAGAAGTTCAAATGACCACCAAAATGGCCCAACAGTGGGAGCTGCAGTGTAAAGTATTTCATACAGATATACTTATTTTTCAGAACGTGTACTCCAAATTAAAGAAGCATAGAACAGCATCATTCCCATCTGTCTCCTCTTTGCTGTCTCCTCGGAATCAGGTTAACAGCATTTTTCTCATTTTAAAAAGTCCTCTTGCCATTATTTCTTTGCTGTCCTCTTTCTTTGTCACACTTATTCCCTGATCACATACACTTAGGCCTTTTCAGATCTTGACATGAAACTCTACAAAGCATTTCTGGATGCTGTGAATTAAGCATGTACACAGGTTGCATTGTGAAATGCACCTTCTACAATCTGGATGAGTAAAGTAAAGCTCTTTCTTATGCTAATGAGAGATAAACATCAAAATATACTTACTCTTAAAGTCTCAGTCTCTCTGTCAATGTCTCCAGAACCCGATTCTTCAGGTTCCAGTCTATTCTGAAATTAGAGGAATCATGTTTTAAAGTATTGCTTCTAAAGATGACAAATGAAAACATAACTTGCCAATTACTGCAAACACACTTATAGTCAATATCCTTGCAGCAGACTGTCACTGGTGAAATAAATTATAATACAACAAAAAACATTTCAGTCATGTTTCTGATGTTCAACACCATCTTATTTTGTAGACAGTCAGCTCTGTATTTACCTGCAGATGCTCTATGAGTACAGTGATAACAGTCCTGCAGGACACACGCTGCTGTGACTGTTTCAGTGAACCGAAAATGAAGCAATATCTCAGACAAATTTTAACTTTGGAAAGATACCCGTCAACATGAAGAATATCCTAAAATGCATACCTAACAAGTAGCCATTATTTCCTAGAATGTGCCTCTTAGTTCAAAAGCCAGATTCTGAGATCCCTACAACTGGAATCCAAAGAGTCATTTTATAAAGGGAAATTAAGCTACTAAAGCATTTTCTACAACGTGTTTAGAGAAGCAGCCCCTGGGTGAGAAAAGCTGTGGGAGCAGAGCAGCTTGCCCCAGCGGTCCGGAGCTGCCTTTCTGGTCGGCACCGGCGTGGCCGAAGAGCACAGCCCTTTCTGCACTCTGGGTTTATGCCACAGAAACAGACTGGTATGATTTAGCAGACCCGAGATCAGGGGAGCATATAACCCATTTCGGCCACTGGAATATGTTGCAAACTACCTTGTTACATACTCAAAATACTCAGTGTGACAGGTAGTTTTGTTTAAAAGTCCACCACAGCAGTTGCACTGGTGTCAGTGGCGCGCCGTGTCTGCATGTAAAGTCACTCCCACACCACAAATCGAAAACTCAGGCCAGAGTCATCCTTCAGCTGCATACACATGCACCGTCATGGCAATGCTGGGAAAGGTCCCAGTACAGGAGAGAGATGAATCTGAAACATACTCTACCATTCCCTGAACACTCAGCGTTCAAGATACGAACACTGTCACCACACTGCTCTATGTTGTAGTACTTAATGACAGCAAACGTAAGTGACTGCTAAACCATTTCTGTGTTCAGTAGCAGGAAGAAATGAATAATTCAGGTTTATAATGCCTTTTTGAGGAAATTTTGTGTCTTTTTCTCCTACATATTATTGCTTTTGCAGGGGAGAGCACACACATCGACTGGCTTTTTAAAAGGTGAATACTGGATGTTTGTGTAGATTACAGTACTCACACCCTTTAGCCAGACATTTATTTGCATTTCTGCATGTGTGTTTTAGAGAACATGGTTATGTCTGTGGTAGTCAGGCTACTTTCCCAGAGAAAACCTCCTGTTCAGTTCTGAGCTCCTCGATGGCAAGCCCAGCTCAGTGACAGAAAACCTCACTCACTAATCCTCCAGAAGGAGTGGGTGGTCCTGCGCGTCCTGGGAGTCCAGGGGGTCCTGGCAACCCCTCACCAGGATCACCCTAAAACAGGAACAAGTATAAATCAGCAAGCATTTAATCATAGCAATGCAGAGCAGAGTTTTTCAGCACTAGCTACAATCCGTGTGGATTTCTCATCACAAGCCACCACCAACATGCCTGCTTAGATGCTAGGAGCAGAGCTGAGCTTTGTTCGTTCCTGAGACAAGCTCCCAAGAAACATGATCTTTGCGTTGGCAAAGGAAGAAAGGACTTTTCCCTTTCTGACTTCTGCAATGAATTTGCAAATGTACAAGTAGCATTAACAGTGTTAGTGTATATTTCTTATCAGAATAACGTTTTACAGTGGATCTTGCATTTTTAGGGTACATTATATGCCCCACTCCCCCCATAAATAAATATGTAGAAAGTGGGTTCACACCATGGTACTCAACAAGTGAACTTCTTTGTTTTATTGCTGCAATCTGTAATGCTTTTCCCAATACCATGTCATGATTATTTTTCTCTGTACTGACCTTTATCTACTGCCAACACAATGAAAGGGCCTCTTCAGAAATGTGTCATTTTCTTTCATAATTACTTACCATCTCTTCTTCTTTGGCTTTATTACATCATCTCTGACATTTTGCTGAGGTTAGTTTTAAGTGCTTCTGCTTAAGCAGTTTACGATTTTTATTAAATTTTCTGCTCAATTCCGGCATTTTTCACTGAAGTCAACAGCAGAGGTTCTGCCTCAACTTTTTAAATCTACATTGGAAGTCTTTATCATGAATCTTTTAATTTTCAACTATTATGTCCCTTTTTCTGGAGAATTCACTACATGGGATTTGGTCTTTGTGTTTTGAACTGTTTTGGGAGAAGGATGTGCCTCTGCATCCCCTAAAATGTGGCCAATAGGATCATACATAACCAGCAGACCAAAACACTGTGATTGCTTAGTACGCATGTTGTTTTCATCAAATGATTGGCACTCATTGAATTTCTTTTTTTTTTTTTTTTAAGTCTTGTATACCTCTAAAAATGATCGAGCCCACTTACATTTTACCCGATACATCTGACAGAGGGAATGCCAGGAGAAAATACCGTGTCCCACTCTCTCTCCCGGGCTGTCTCACATGCCTTGCCTTTGGCACACCATAACCGCAGCCCACGGCTTGGTCAGTGCCTCAGTGTGCGTTTTGAACATTCTTCCTACGTGGTGATCCTGGTTTCAGGACAGATGTACGTTTAGAGGGGAAGCAAAAGCAGTGTCACTGCTCATATCCCAGCGCTTCCCTCACCATCGGGAGAGAGGAGCTCAGCCTCCCCTGCCCAGCGCTCCCGTGGGCGCAGCCCGCTGCCCACCCGCCCGGGCACCGCAGGGCCGCCAGCTGCGAGCTCCTTCCCACCTGTGCCGGCGGCCAGGGGCCAGGGCGCTTGCACCCGCCTGCTTGCAGGGGACAAGTCACAGGGACACCGCTGCCCCGTCGCCAGCCTCTGCTGGTCTGTGCTGCACCCTCCCGCCTGCCGGTTCGTTTTCTGGGCTTATCAGCGTTGTCATTGTCTCCTCTAAATTCATATATTCAGTCACACAGCAGGAAACACTGAATTATACCTGCCTCTTGGTCACTTGCTCTTTTTGCTTGAGAATTCATTAGATAAATGTATGCATTCGTTTCTTTGTTCCCTGTGGCTTTGTCAGATGGTTCCTATAGTGATACTTCAGTCATATTCACAGAGAATGTGTTTGTTTAATCTGGGGCTATTTTCACTGTCTGCCAGCATGCTCATTTACAGATACTTTTCATTCATTTTAACATACCCTTTGGTTTTTTTTCCAGTGATTATTACATTAGCTCCTGTCAGTGGTTTGTGCTTGTTTTCATGCAGTTTCTTCCACTGTGAGTGTACTGCAAGGAAGTAACCCCAGCTCTCACGTTTGGGTCACAGTCATTTCTAGGAAGCCTAACTGCATCCATTCCCGAAGAGCATCTCATGGCTGTATCTCTGTGCTGCAAGGACCACAGTGAACAAGTGATGGCCACCTCATGCAGCACCCCATGCATTTCCAGCTTTCCATTTTCAATGAAATGAACCATAACAGGTGGATCTTGCTACTGTTCCTCAAGTTTAAATACTATGCTGAAAAAGTGCTGCCTGCCTTTACAGAGCATAACTGGTTCGGATTTTTTGTGTGTGTGCACAGATCAAACCTTTAAGTTTTGCTCACTCTACCAACATAACAGGTCCTAGGAAATCACGCTGATTGGGTTAATGAAATAATTTTCTGTACCACTAATACTTTAAAAATTATTCACGTCTGTAAAAGAGGATCAGAGCAATGTCTTCTTGTTTGCCCTGCTTTCTGCTGCAGGAATTGGGTCTGGTTAAAGTCTCGCCAAGAAAAAGTTGTGCATATGAAGCTGTCAGCATTCTTTAGTGCTTCTGAACATATTGTTAGGATTTTTAGCAGCTGCTCTCTAACTTATCTTCACAATGCTTCTTTGAAGTGTCCCTTGAAAATATTATTTTTAAAATGGAAAACAAAGCTTGAGCCTTCACTAAAGTAGCCGTGTAAGTAATCAGGAATAGACTACAGGAGTCTTTTGCTTCCAGATATAGCCTCTGCTCACTATGGCTAAGCTGCTTCTCCTGCTGCCAAAATGATCATCTTCTGGTGCCTAATCAATAAAATAAGCTGAGGACCATTCCCTGGCCCTGAGGTCAGGCAGAACAGGCTGGCTGTGTTCACAGTTCTTAGGTTCTTGGCTCCGGGCCTTTTAGACTTACGTGTTCAAAGCTAATTTTTTTTAGTATAGGGGTCTTGTGCAATTTTCTTGAAATAGCATGAGAATAACACTGCAACCATCAGCATGATGAGTATTTGAAAGTAAAAAGCCTGCTGGGCTAGCACGTCAAATGAACAGGGTCAGCCTCTGCACAGTCCCATCTTGCAGCGTACTGGGAAGAGTTATCAGTCGATACCAGCCCTGAATGATGCTGAGCCACCATCTGAGAGGTCTATTTGACACGGGCCAAAACATTGTCTGGGAGCGTGCTTGCAAGCCTGACCTGTCAGCAAGTCAATTGGTTGCTGGGCCGGTTTCATTTGGTGGTACAGATGTAGCAGACGTGGCTGGCGATCAAATGGCAACCTAACAACAGCTGCAGCAGAAAGCTTCTTTTGCTTATTTGCACTTTGCTCATAAACAGAAGAAATGTAAACACCCATAATCTTGAAATCTTTTCCATTTGCTTTGTTTTCATTAAAAGCAGACCGACTGCTTTTATGGTTTACTAACATGAATTATTTATGTCAGTACCAAGCATCCTAGAAATAACGCTGGTCACAAGAATGACCAAAGCAGACTTGCAGGACACTTGGGAAGCCAATTGTCAAATGACGTTTAGGCCATTTTTTCAGTTTTTTCACTGTGCAATTGACAAATACTATAGGGGAAAGTGAGCCTTTGCTAGAGGGGCTATAGTTGACAAAGTGCCTGAGACCAGTGCCAGCTCAAAAGCAAGCATGAATCACCGCCACCAGTGGGGCTGTGCAAGAAGGTACCTTTCTTCTCAGAGACTGCCGTACCACACATTACCAAGTGATATTCCTGCATATCGCTGTCCCAGTGATGGCTCTCCAAGAGCAGAACAGTCCATGTTTCACCTCCATGTGCAGCCAACTCATGCAAAGGAATAGTGAGTTGGCAGACTCTTGTGTCCATGTAGCTCTGGGGCAAAACCAGCTTGCCCTCCCACAAGACAGTGAAGTGCTGTTCTCTGGATAGTGTTGTCCAAAATGGGCAACTGCCATGACATTAATTCCTACCAATTATTGTTCATCAGTCAAGAAGTGAAGTCATCCCTTGCAGAATATTTTTCCTTGAACTATACCTTGCCTTTGAGTTATACCAAGATATACGTATAATTAATTATTAATATTACATATAGAATTGTTACTATTAGTAAAACCCAGAAACTGTATACTACTATTCTCAGTGGAGTTTGTGTGATTTATCTTGGAAGCACCAAGCTGGTTGGAAAGTGCTGTAGAAAATCCGTCTCTGTTGGAAAGTGACTGACTTGGTTACCCATTTTGGCATGATATGAAAATATGATGGAGGTTAATCAGAAATGAAGGAAAAATCATCTCATAATGCCATCAGGAAGAGTGCTGTAGTATTTACCTGATAGCTTATAGTACTGAATGCCACATAAGTCATAGTGGTGACATTCACTTACAAACTCAGTAGTCATTTTGAGGGACCCGTTAGAGTAGGGATAGTTTTAGGCATATGACTGCTATAAATCGGTGCCTGATACTCTTTCTAGCTTTGGAAACCTTAGCTTGGTCTATCTTGCACTCTAATAGCACAACGAGTTATGCCACATTACTTAAGAGTATGCTACTGTTGAAATGTGTCCAGAACTGCCGTAGTATTTTTCAAGTGAGATTAATGGCACTGCGGTTCACAGGCACTTCTTTCAGTACCTGAGCCATGAAACACGTGGGTGATACCATGCACCAGCTGCCATGCTGCCAGCAGGTTGAGGGAGGTTGTCCTTCTGCTCCACTCATCTGAATTACTGTTCCCATGTTTAGGTTTCCAGCACAAGAAAGATGGGGACATATGGAGCGAGCCCAGATAAAAGTCACAAAAGCAACTGAAGGACTGGGGCTTCTGGCTTACGAGGGGAGACTGAGACATCAAACTATCTAGCTCGGAGAAAATACATCTTGGGGGGAACTTGTCAACTGTTAATTTGGCACTTGGAGTTACTAGCTGAAAGTTACTGCTTCAATGCTAGGTTTATCCATTCTAGCTCACTTCATCTCAGAAATTATACAAGTTGTTACATCAGATGTTTTAGCTCTTATTTCAATTACGTTCATTTCATCAGGGTGATACAACTACACTGCCTCTGTTAAATCACCTAGCCAGTGGAGTAAATTGTGTATAACGACTGACTTTTCTTTACTAAGTGTTAGATATATCTTCCCTAGCTCGCCTGTGAAAGCCCAACTGTTTCTACCACTGAAGTTTATTCATATTCTTGAAAGATCCTTATGAATCTGTTACGGCTGCCCTTCATGCAGCTTCATGGCTGAACAGCAGGATGTTTACATTTTTCCTATGATTCCATACTATTATCATTTTTTCTCTCAGAGCGCACCAAATCAACACGTGTCCAAGCATAAATGGTATCTGACATTGTCAGCTATTAACAGGACATATACCTTTTCACCTTTCAGGCCTGCTTTTCCTTTCGGTCCCGGCAACACCTGAAGTCCTTTTTTACCCTAAAAGGAAATAATTTTTTTGATTAGACACTATATCGTATGCAGGTTAAACAGGCTGCACAGCCAGCAGCTGCTGCAAGCCTGTGGGATCACAGCCCTCGGCTAGCAGCGCGGGAGGAGCGGTGGGAGGGCAGCCAGCGCAGCACCCAACACACCCAACGCACCCGCACCCTGCAACGTGGCGGTGCAGCCTGTGTGCTGGCTGCAGTGGGCACGCCGGACAGGCTGCACCTGCGCTGCACAGGCTGCCAGCTGGGCCACAGCGCTGGTGACAAATGCCTTGAAAATGATAATGTTCCACTAGAACAAATAGTAACAGCTGCCTGAAAAGTCCTCCTCAGATTTTCTGTCTCTCAGCCATCTACTTATCGAAAAAGTAAGAATGCCTTCATTTATTCCAAAATTTCTGAATATGCTCACAGCAGGTAAATTCTGGGCTAGAATTCTGCCTCTTCCCCTAACAGCTTTCAAACTATGAGAAACTGGACACTTAGAAGAAAGCTACCTTTAATATACAGAAGCAACAGTCAACAGAGAACAATACGATGTATTTGTAACAGGCTGCTGCACACTGCTGCTCTGAGTGCACCAAATCCTACCGCTGGTGTTAGCCTGTTCCAGCCTTCTGCTGAAACCTTTTTTACCTTGGCCCACCTGAATATATTCAGTTCCTACCCAGGAGGATGCTTCCTGAGGACACACATCTGACAAGGAACAAGTCGTGCTGCATACATTTCACTACATTTGCCACTCTAAAATTCGCGAGTCAAATTAATCCCAAATAACTATTCTATATATGTTCATCTTATCTACACTGAACACTCATAGGCTTTTCCTACAGAGGTTTGATTGTTGGCTAGAAAGAGCTCCCACCAGCTTTAAAGTGAGTGCTGTCATGAAGTGGTGCTATTTATGAATTCAGTTAGGACACTAGAAAAAAATTCAGAAGGCAAAAAAATTGTAGTTTCCCTAATGGCATTTTGGGAACCTAGACAGCTGTGATTACGGACTCTGCTGCTGAAATTTTAGGGCTGTACTAATTTTAAAGATGGGTTATATAAGCTCATTATGGAGAAAAATGTATCTGTAAGACTAAAAGCTTTTTTTCTCCTAGTATTATTTTTCCTGTAGAGTAACTGGTATCAAGTTTATAGAAAAGCAGCAAACACATGGCCAGTACAAATCTAGTGCATACTAATTCTACTGCTGAGTGAAGCCCCATCAATCCAATTGTAAAGTCGCATAGGTATATGCAAGATCAGAACCCAGGTACACTTGGACAAAATAATATCTATAAAAAATACAGGACAATGGTTAATTTAACAAGATACAATGAAATGTCTGTGGTAGGAAATAGGACACTTTTACAAGGATTTGTTTACAAGGACAAAACAATTGCTTTTGAAGCATTTGAATGACATCAAAAGAATTTTCTATGACATTTCCCCATTATTTTGGTTTCATAGAATTTTCTTTGAAAATGTTCTGCTTGAAAGTAGTTAGACTTCTGTTAATACTAAAGATGTAAACCTCTTGTCCATAAACACCCTAATGACACTAACTTGAGTTTAGGCCAAATATTTGCAAAAACAGATACATTTCTCTGAACATATCAATGCGTGCAGGCAGCATTCATGCAGGAGCTGAATAATGCATCCTATGAATGACTACTGAATTAGCTTCTTAATATCTTAAGACGTACCCATTTCATTGGGGTTCAGTTGCAGGGGACGGGAAGGGGCAGAAGCTCACAGCAGTGGTGCACGCAGCGCGCGAAGGGAGGAACTGGCATGGTAAGGGCGACAGCCCCTGGCTGGGAAGGTCTCAGAGAGGGGAAAGACACACAAAGTGGAGGCAGTAGATAAGGAAACAAAGCAGCCAGGTAGTAAAGCATCAACAGAGGACAGACGCGCAACAGCAGCTGAGACATGCATGGAATATGACAGCTGGCATTCATTACCATGCACGCTGCTGGGTGATATTTCACCACAGAGGATGCATATGCAACCTGTCAGTGGCTTGTGATGACCTGAGCTAAGGCAGGAGTCATCTGGAGAAGGGAGGAAGGAAAAATACAGGAAGATAACAGCCAATATAATACAAGAGAAGGGAAACCAGAGGAACACAGAGAAAGGAAAGCAGGAAGTATGAAGTGGAAGGAATAACTGCACGAGAGGTGAGGGGTGAGAGGTACATCTGGAAAGTTAATTGCAGCTGAGGTTAGGAGCAGGCAGCGTGGCAGCATGTGTCTATGAAGGTCAATGAAGCATTTTGTTTTGCCCTGGAAGAGGTCTGGGTCATACAAAAGAGTATGTGCTCTTCTGGAAGTTCCTCTCTGCAGAACAGCCAACCTCACCTAAGCTGGGCTTCTTGAACAGCTGCCTACAGCACACCATGCCTCTTACTTTTCTTTGTAACCAAGGAATCAAAAGTTTCTCTTAGAAACCTGGGTCCTACACTCTTGGCAACCTGAGGAAGTCAACTGCAGCACCAGAGCTGCCTTCTAGAGAGAGGGTACCGTGAAAGCACTTTGCTGCTTAAGCTTCAATGTAGCAGAGTCTCTGATAAAAATTGTTGGTTTTTTACTCTTCAGTTAACCGAAACATGTATCAAAGGGTACTTAAGGGTAACCCATTTTTACCAGGAATGGCCTAAAATAAAACATCTTGGTTGGAAAGGTAAATAAAACATTGTCACGAAGAAGCAAAAAAAAAAAAAGCAATTAGCCACAGCTTGATGTGTCATGCTGTGACAAGTAACAAACCAGACCCCTAACAAATCCCATGCCACAACGTGATCTGGTCTGCACCTCTGTCTACTTGGATACATCTTGTGCTGATGGTTCAGAAGGATATCCCTGGATGCACAGAAGCCACCGCAGGAGGTGTGCAGGTTGTGCAGTCCGGCAGCTTTGGCTGCCTTCAAACAAGACAGCAGGCAGGGTGTGGGGGCGGAGCACTGCAAAGGCTGCCCCAAGAGGGGGGGAACTGGCTCTCTAAGAGCGTTGGTATGTTGCCACATCAGTTGTTTGCCTTGTGCTTTCTGATGATCATCTTTCATCAGGCCCTTGCATAGCAGCTGGCAGACGTGCAAAGCAGGTACGACACTCCTGGGTTGGTTTGGTGGGGCGAGAAACCCACCCTGTACGAGCATAACTGATGACACTGTGTAAGACTGTGGAGTTTCAGCCCTTTATGTACATGCAATGAATGACCATTACCCTTTCTAAAATACATGCATTCTTTCGAAAGACATAAAATACTCACAGGCTGACTGTGCTGCCCAAGTTTCCCTGGACGTCCAGGAGTTCCTTGATCTTTTTTCTGCACATCTTCTACTCCTGGACTTCCTGGAGATCCTGTGGGCTTGTCCTCTCCTTCCTGACCTTCCTGGCCCTGAGTAATTAAAATGTGAAACATGAAAAAAAGTGCTGCATTACTTTTCCCATTTCTCTTTCTTTTCCCCCCTTTCTTCCCTCTCTCCTAGAACCCCTGCTTTGTTCAACACAGTCAGAAGCCTGTGAGGCACCACACAAGCAATATCCTCCATTCAACAAAGGCAGTCCGTACTAGAGATCATTCATTCACGTACAAACAAATTGCTCACTGAGCTGGAAAAAAATGAGCTGGTTACCTAGATGTAAATTCCCATGGTCTAATTTCATACCTGCACAAATCTGAGTAGTCTAAATCAATAATGTAGGTTTGAAAAAGACAAGTTTCACAAACAGTTTGTCTGGGAGAAAATTGTGAAAGTTAAAAAGATGTTTAGGAAAGCTTTAGCCAACTCCCCTGAGATGTACAACTCTAACAAAAGAGGGTTACACACCTGGCTTAGTTAAAAAGGAAAGTTACAGAAGATGAAACAAGGAAACTGATAGCAAAGAGTAAAAATGGACAACAAGCAAGACCAAAGGATTGCTGAGCATCAGTATTTGGTCAAGAGAAAGTAAGAATAATAAAAAGAGTAATTTAAATACACCAGAAACAAAATAAACCCCCTCAGTGGTGAAGCTTGGGCACTAAATACATCTTTAAACAAAACCCCAGTCAGTATGCCACACACCTGAGAAGGAAGCAGGACTTTCACCTGCAAGGTAGTTACTGTAAGACCAAGATGCCTGCTTTTAGGGAATAAAAATTGTGGCTTTTATGTTGAGGATTTACCCTAGTTATTTTGTTTGTTTCCCACTTTCTTAAATGCAAAACACAAAAATGCAAAACTGGAAGAACAAATTTGTTTTGCTAGTCAAAAATCTCAAGCCCAACTCAGTGATGGATACAAACTTCTGCAAAGTGTCAGCACCTTTCAGTCTGATGCCATGAGAGGACATTCATGAATTTAAAAAGTGACTTCAGTTTTGGCATGCTGCTAAGATGGGATAGATGAAGGTACCAACTCAGAAAAACACCAAAAATTCATACTTTTTCCTGCTCTTGGGGCAAAAAGATAAGGCATGTGATAAACCCATTGTACAGACCTCCTCTTTGCTTACTCCCGGCAAAACACTAGCACCAGAGCCACCTTCTTCTCTTAAGATTTTCTGTGTGACAGTGGTAGACTCACTGTTGCCTTGTCCAGTTTCCATGACAGCTGAAGCTAAATAAAAAATCACTTATTAATGAGAGACAGAGCAAAATAAAACCCACCCAGAGGTATTTTATCAGAGCACAGATTCTGCAAGTCATATGAAAAAAGAAATTATTTAGATTATGACCAAAATACATGCCCGAGATTAATATTAGTCATGTTATAACTCTGAAAATGTTAAAAGGAGAAAAAAAAAAGGGAGAAAAAGTGAGAATATAATTATAAAGCAAATGTTTATTTAAAGGACAAAGACTCTATTGCACCATCATCTTTGCCTCAGGCTCTAGTCTAAGGCTGCCTATTTTTCATCTGCATAAGAAAAAATACAAGGTATACACAATTTCAGCATACTTGAGGTATGTATAAAATGTAAATGGGAACATTGTCTTTGGCCTTGTTAAGATAACTAGCTTTACTTTTCTAGGGGTGCACTGACATTTTCTTACCAGTGGAGGACTGGGCTCCCAGTGCATTATGCCCTGCTCCTGTCACTGTGCTGCCTACACTTGTGCCCAAGACACCCCACTGGTGCACCAGGCAGATCCACAGCCTTTCCAGGGAACAGCAGTAGGATATAGCTGTTCATTCAGGGGTGGTATTCAGTTCTACATGAAAGGCTGTGCTTCCCTATAACCAAAGGTCATCAAATTAAATACCCATCTTAAATTCCTTTTAAAGGTGCTGTGTGGCTTTAGAGCCAGCAGCACTGTTTGCAGAGGAATGTCTCAAGAAACGCCATGCTTCTTGCTGAACTGAGCAGAATGGAGAGTTTTTCTCCCTTCATTCCCCTTGCCTAACACTTGCACTTTACTGGCATCTTGTAGAGTATTACAGCAGCAGCTCCTCAGGTCAGCTACTTTGTTTTATCCATATTTTTTTTACGTTAGAAAATATAAACCATAGTTTTGTGGCTGAAACTTCCACACTATGGAAGGGTAAATCTGTTCTCTGTGTGTTTAACAATGATTGAGATAAGCACCTATATGGAGTGAGAAGTGGAAGACATGTTGGAAGGGTGGCTGTGGTTGCTACCACTTACCTTTGCTGCTGTTAACACACTGCAGCCTAACAAACTGCAGTCTCACAGATCAAATCCTTGATGTGCCAATTCTTTTCTAAGAAACAGGATGTCCAATACCATAGGATTTTCCATTCCTGGCAGCAATCAAAATATTTTGACAGTGGCTTTTCGTGCACAGGAAAATAACAGACTCAGACCTAGAGAATGAAGATGACACCACCGCCCCACCACCACCCCCCCAAAAAAAAAAAGAGGCAGTGCCTTGTTCTTTACGTTTAGCTGTTTCAGGGGTTTCTTCTGATCTGTGATTTCCAGAGAAATCATTTTCTTCCAAATAAGACAATACAGTTGGGGGTGCTTCCACTGGCTCAGCCAATGTATCTTCAGGCTAAAAAAAACAAAATCCCAAATAAATGTTTATAGAAAAGGCTTATCACACATTTTAAAGCAAGAATCAGCAATTGCCTTCCTCAAAGCATAATAATCAAAGCTACCACGTTTATGAAGCAAAGCAGAAATCCAGATCTCTCCCACTTACATCTCACCAGTATCTGTCCTTATTCTTATGCTGCCCTTAGAAACATTAATTATCATTGCTATAATAAAACCTGAAATTTATTAATGGCCAATATATACACCCTCTTTCACTTACAAGTTTTTTATTTATTTCACCTTCTGTTTCATTCTTCCTCATTACAATAAGCATCTAATTTCTACTTATCAGCAGATAAGTCACACCCATTTGGTCAAGCTCTTGAGAAAAATCAGCACACCACCTTTGAACACCATTCCTCCAGACCAAGTCATGTACACCTGAAAAACCCACAGAGCAGGAGAAAAATGCCATGAATGTGAAGTTATCGCTGTAGACCTCAAAGCCTCAAGCTGGCTGGTACCCAACCTTCCCCGCGCTGGCGATGGGTGCGCAAGAGGGGGCCATTGCAATAACCTGCTACCAGCTGCATGTAGGCATGTAAAGCGCCTGCTCCCTACTGGAATTAGAGACCTGGAGAAGTGCTGTCTTGCGACAGTGAGGAGATTATTTCATTCAAACCTCCATTTTCAATATAAATTAAATTTAAAAGTTATTATGTTGCCATGGTAACTTGGAGCAGACTTCATGGGCCAAGCATCCTGCCCCTGAATCAGGCTAAGATGTGCAACATGGCATAACAGGGCTTGCTGAAGTCGTTCCTGAGTTGTCAGCAAAAGGAAGAGAGGTCGCACCATTAGCATGATTTTTATTCCTCTGGCTTTGTATCCTTATAAATGAGGAAAAGCTTCAAGATACTTACTGTTATTAAAAAACGCATTGAAAATAGGCTTTAGGGCTCCATTTGAACAGGAAAGGAAATTTTTTCCACAGCAGGCCAGATCTGATCCTCACTATAGCTGACAAAAGTACTTCCATTTGATTTCAGTTTTATTTACTCCACTTGAGAAAGGAAAAACAATGCTTCCTCTGCTCTTATTTCTCTTATAACCATATAACTTGTTCTTGACATTCCATGTAGAAATAGTCTGATTAACCTTCAGAAACCAATAATTTTTTTTATGCAGCCTGTTTATCTCAACCATAGTAAATTTACAGTGTTAAGCTAGTCAGATATTGCAGGGTTTTGTGTTTTAAAATTCTTAATAAGACTGGGTCTTGCCTACTTTCAGGAAGGAGGGCCAGCTTTTCCCTTTAAATACAATGTGCAGTGACTTCCCTCTTCTGATGCAGAATAACCAATGCTTCAGATGAACAGTAGAAAATAATTCACACAATTCAAAATGTGCTCAATAGCACAGTCTATAAACATTCCTGATGTTTATTTCTCACTGGGAAGATAAATAAAACAACAGTAGGACAAAGATTTAAATGCTTCATTTTGAGAAATAAGTTAAAAAGCCTACAAGATGGAAAAAAACCCTCACATAGTATTAGTATATGTCCCAAACCTAACTCTATGCACTAGAAAACAATAGGAAAAATAGATATTTACTCAAAGATAGTAGAAAGATAACCTAAATGTCACACTACACTCATCAGAATGTAAACTTGATACATAATAGTGATTACCTGTCTGATAGAATTATAAGCATCAGGATAATGAAAAAAAGTGCAATTGTAATTTAGTAAAGCAATTGGAAAAAAACCCCACAAAAAATCTCTTGAATTAATCCTAATCAGTTTAGACATGAAGACGTAAAGTTTAGACACCTGTGGAATAAAGAAGTATCTAATAGCCACGCTCAAAGGTTAGTGATCAGCGTCAGCAGCGGAGGTGAAAGGATGTGTCCGTACAAGAGTGGCAGGGTGGGTATCCCTGCTGGTGCACATGAGCTCCCTGGGCACAGAGCAGCGGGCGAGCGGACAGGAGGTTACGGGCAGGCACTGCAGTATCTTCTCCTGCCCCGCAGGAAATACAGCAGCATGCCACTGCCTGTGGGCTGCCTTACAGAGCGTATTTATGTACAGAGCAGCAGTTGCACGGGGACGGCTGCTCAGCAGTCAGCGAAGCTCCGGGAAGCACTAGGTCCCTTCACTTTCCCACCTGCAGCTCCTAATGAATGGGAGGACACAACAGAGGACAGCCAGGTATGAGCTCCTGCAGGACACTGAACTCAGAACAACTGCCTAAAAGCAGAGCTATAAAAGGTTGTTTCTGCCTTTGTGCATAAAACCAGATTCAGCTTATCCTCCTGCTGTTGTGCCCATCTCAAACCTTACCCCCAGAAAGGAATGCTTCTTGGGAAATTCACTGAAATTTTCTCCAGATTTTCTGTGCTCTGGTGACAAGGGAAAGGCTTTGTCACCTAGAACCGTCTCCTTGTAGTTTAGGCTGCTGCTTTGACAGTTCCTAGCACATACCTCCCAGTTCAGACACTGAGGATTTTCCTCCCTCCAGACAGGTCCAGAATTTACAGAAAGCCCTCAGTAACAGGAGAGAGGTCTGAAGGGGGTGCAGCAAGCACGGGGATATTAATCACTGCCTCTGAGCCGGTAGCAGAAAGAGACATTCCATAGTTGCTCTGCGTCCTCTGATGCTTCATTACATGCTGTTTTTTCTTATGTACACATTCTATCAACACTCTTCAGCATTCCTTAACTGGGAACACAATGGATTCCACATTTTCTGGGAGAGAGCTACAGAGCCTAAGAACTAAGTGCTTAGACTGTATATGTGATTTTCCAGGCACATGGTAGGCACCATGCCACCCAGTTTGTCAGGAAGCAGAAAGGATGTCACGGAAGGATCCACACCGTTGAGGACAAGCCTTCATTCCGGGTCTCTGTAGGAGCCCAGCATGTCTCCCCAGGCTCCCTCTGCCTTTTGTGTTCAGGGTGATGTTCAGAATGTAAAAATGGAATTTTTTGAATGTAACCTCTGCCACCAGATGCACAACACCAAGATAAAGCTTGTGTAAATATGACTTACGAGTCACTCCCTTGGGAAAAAGCAACTTCACTGTAACTTTTTCCATGATGGAATTCATTTTCTTATGCTAAAGACACATCTTCTTTGGTATTCTGCCCAGCCATAGGGGACTTGAAAAGACACAGAGAGAAAATGGCCCCCAACCTGTGTCACTGAGCCAAGAGTCACACAGGCTGCATGGGCACAGGGTAGAACTTTCAGTTGGGAGGAACCTCTTGAGGTCATGTAAGCAGATCACTCAGGTAGGTGGATCCACTCAGCCATGACTTTGTTCAACCAAATCTTGAAAATTCGAAGGACAGAGGTTTGGTACCCTCTTTGGGTGACCTTCTCCAGCGCACTATTACCCTATTGAAAAGTTTCTCCAGCGCACTATTACCCTATTGAAAAGTTTCCCTGAAATCCAGCTACAATGTGCAACTTTTCTTGTCCATCACTACTGAGACAAGCCTTGTTCCATGGTCAGTTGTGTCACTGTGTATAAAGGGGTGTGTGTTACGTGTATAAAGACCACAGATTAAACAATGAGGCACTACGCTACTGGAAGGTAAAATCTGTTGGTGGATTTTATATTTAACTCTGAAGGAAGAAACATGAACAAATACAGAATACCAAAGAGTAATATGCAACCCAGAACATACTTTAGAATCCCCTTAAAAAGGATTTAGAACTTTTTATATTTCTTGTGATCAGTGTATGGGTAATAAAAAATTAGCTTGAAAATGGCAAAGCTCATTTGGAACATTTACTCTAAAGCTAAAAGAACAACCCACATCATCACAGACCGGCCAGCCTCACTTTGATCTCTGGGAAAACCATGAGGCAAGTCCCCTCAGCACACATCGCTAGGCACATGAAGGAGAAGGTGGTAACTAGGAACCATCAGCATGGATCTATCAAGGGTAAATCATGCCTGACCAACCTGACTGCCTTATGTGACAAAATGACTGGATTAGTGGCGAAGAGAAAACAGTGGATGTCACCTACCTTGATTTTAGCAAGGATTCAACACTGTCTCTCATGATATCCTTGTATCTAAGCTAGGACATGACAGTCTGGACAGGAGAGCAACAAGATGGGTAAAAAAATAGTTGGATGATTGAACTCTGAGTACAGTGTTTAATGGGACATACTCATGGGTCCATCCTGGGATCTGTTTTGTGTGACACCTTTACCAATGACCTGAGGAGGCAGCAAGAGTGCTTGCTCAGAAAGTTTGCAGATAATGCCAACGTGGCTGTTGGAGGCACATCGGTTAATAAGGTCAAGGGCAGGACTTGCATCCAGAGGGACATGGACAGGCTGAAGGAATATGCCAACATGAACCTCATGAAACTCAGCCAGGATGAACACAAAGTCCTGCACCTGGGATGCAATGGCACAAGCTCGAAACAGCAAACTGGGTATGAACCAGCAGCATGCCCTGGCAGTAAAGCAACAGAACTACATGTTAGTAGGTCTAGGAAGTGATTAGCCCCACTTATCCAGCACTTGTTCACATCTAGAATAGGGTGCTTGGTTTTGTCTGCTATTACAAGACAAATATAAAAAAACTAGAGTGAGCTCAGCAGCTTACAAGACAAAGTGCAAGTTCCTCACAGTAATTGCCTTTTGAGGAAAGGCTGAAGAAACTGATTGTCTTCAGTATGGAGAAGAAGGGGCTGACAGGAGACCTACTGGCAGCCTACCAATACCTACAGAGGGTTCATCAACGATATGGAGCTAGGGTCTTCATCGTGGTGCTCGGCAGCAGGACAAGAGACAACGGGCACAAAGCCAAAACAAGAGGTTCTAACTGCATATAAGGAGAAATGTTTTCACCAGTGAAAATAGAGCAGCACTGGAACAGGCTGTACAGCAATGCTGTTGCAGTTTACATCCTCAGATGTTTCCAAGACCGGGCTGGAAAAAGCACTGAAAAGCATGATCTGACCTGACTGGTACCCCTGTTTTGAGCAGGAGGTTGAACTAGGTGCCCTTCCTTCCAAACGGAAATATTCTATGATCCTTGATTGTATTTTTATGATTGTTAGTTCATAAAGATGTAAGGCTAATGAAACAAAATGGGTAGTATTGTTCCTGGGAAAAAAAAAAAAAAAATCACACAAACCCGGTGCTGCGACACACATGCAATGGCTTGAACACTTGTGAACCAGCAACGAAAATTGTTGTTTCCTACTTTTCCTTTCTTGCAGTGTCTTTCTGACATGCAGAGTAGTTCAGACTATATTTCTCTGAAGATTCCGATAGCTAACACATGCCAAGGACAGTTTTTGGCTGAATAATCAATTAGCAGAGAATTTACATGAGAATTCTTTATGAAGAGACACCTCTCTACAAACATTAAACATTCCTGTTCTGCCAATTCACTGAGGCCTTTTCTCCTGATTCCCAAGGCCCATTAAATGGCAATATTCTGAAACAGTCCAAAGAATGCTATCCATTTCCACTGCACAATACTGAACTTCTTAGCAGAAAAATACAAATTAGAATATGCACCATCAACATTGCTAAGTGTCTTTATTCAGAGATTGCATTTTCAAGTATGACCTTTGACTTGTTTCATTCCAGCTGAGCATAGCAATTTGCTTTGAAGTACTGATTTGGAGAGTTTGTTCAGCTACTTTTCAGAGTGGAAGATAAATAAAAACTTTCTCAGAAACATCTGTCAGTGACTGTACTGACTGTTACACTGTCATTGTTCCTCCATCTCCTGTTTAATATTTCTAAAGAATATACCCATTAAAACTCCATGGGCAGTCACTCTGAAAGGCATACAAATCCCAATTTGCACTTAGGTATTTCTAATTTGGCAATAGCATAAAACATCTTGCTAAAGGAGGCTACATATTTATTGACACAGTGGTACAGCCTTTTGAAGTCCCCAGGCATTTTACAAAAAATGTGTATAATCCAAGGAAATACTTTCACATGAAGTTCTTGCATTTTGAAGAAAAGAGTAATTTACTGGCCTTTCAGGCTTATGGTTAGCTTTCTCAGAAACCTTGTATCATCATCCATTCCGTGACTGGCTCATACAAAGAGTTACTGTAGTAGTAATTGGAACTGCACACAGATTCAGTGAAGACTGCTTCTACACAGTCCAAGAAATTGATAATCTGCCACCAAAAGAGTGTCTGTACAACAAAAAAGAGCTATGAAGAGGCTTGCTTCTTTCTCATTTTCTAAGGGTGATAATCTGTCATACATACATATTTGCTTTATTAACATTGTGGGGCAGGCCTTCAGAGAAAATGATTTGTGTACTTAAAGCATGATTCAGTTTCTCAGATAATCTTAAAAACGTTTTAAAGAGAAAACTAAAATAACAGCAAATCAGATAATAATTTGTGGAGAAATTCAAATAAAGTAAGTGAAAGTATTAAAGCTGAATTGAAAAATGTTTGCAATGCTATAGCCGTTGATGAGCAGCCGTGTCTTTTGAGAGGCACATCAGGAAGAAGTATACCTTGCCTCTTTGTTTGTGACAACCACAACTCCATCATTACCAAATAATAAATTATATTCTGTAATACTTTTTCAGTTATATTTTTCCTTTGGGTGTTGATTCTAGCTTAGTTACAGAATTCAAGTCAACTGTAAGCAGTGGAGTCTCCACCCCTGAGGTGACCCAAAACTCACTGCACTGAGCAACCTTCTGTACTTGACTTTGCTTTGAGTCTGCTATTCTGTGAAAAGCAGAAGGCAGGCCAAAAAGATGTTAATGAGATATATGTAGAAGGCATGAATATTAATAATAAATCTCTTTTCAAACACATCAGGAGCAGGAAGCCAGGTCAATACACCATGAAGCTGTAAAAAGAGTGCTCAAAGAATTTTAAGCCATAGCAGAAAAAAAAAAAAAAGTTTTTTGCATTCATGTTGACCATGGCAGAGTTAAAATTCCTGCAAAAGAGTATTCTTGGGAAACTCGGCAGAGAATATGTCTAAACCTGCAAGTGTTTGTAAGAAAAGGGTAGGAAACACACTAAGTGAATGGCAACAAGTCATCAGAACCAAACAGTTCACCCACAAGTTCTGAAGGATTCAACAATGAAAGAGCTGAAGTATGTGCTCTATGAGGTAAATGTGAGCATGGTTTCTGTAAAGTCATTTCTCAAAAAGCTACTGGTTTCCTCTAAAGGAATCACTGAGAACTTGGATAAAAGAAAAATGCTTGATATAAGCTGCATGGAAAGCTTCATTGTGAGGAATGGACAGGAACATGTCAGCCACACACAAAAAGGGCGGGGGAACACAATGTGATAGGAATCTCTAAAACTGCAAACATTATGGCAAGGAACAACAATTTACTCTGTCTTCCAGCACAGTAACCACCAAATGAGAGCCGCAGCTAGCATGTTCAGAAGGGCAAGCAAAAGGTGAAAGTCCTTCACAAAACATGTCATTAAATAAGCTAAGGAACGCTGCAGCAGGAAGGTGAGGATGGTAAAATTCCCATGGGTTAAAAAAACAAAGCAAGAAATTCAAGGCTGAAAAACTCAGCTGAGGTCCACCAAACACAAACAGATACAGCCTTGGCTCAAGCATTTCCTGAGATGGAAATTGTTGCAGAGTAAAAGAGTATTCCTAGTAAGTGTCATATCTACGCTCCTGATCTGTTATTACACTCTTCCCAAAGCAGTGATTGCTGATTGTTGTCAAATACACCAGCCTTTTGGTCTGGCACAGTGCAGTCACTCTTATGGATGGGTGCATGTTGTTCCCACTTTGGAAGCTGCCACATGTGAAAAACTAGTGACAAAATCCATACCTCACTATCTAAAAAAGTACTATTAAACCAGAAATGTAAAGCAAATAAATCAAATACCTTTACCTTTATGGGAAGATGAGAAGGCGCAAGGACTTCCTGTGTCTTAGAAATACTTTCGTGTTCTTGAATGCTGCCATTACCACTGATGTCCCCTGAAGCCTGTGCAAAATCATGATAGCAAGTTCATAAAAGTCAGGGGAAAAAAGCGTGGTCTCCAAGGAATTGGCTACTTTAATGAAAAAAACCTTTTTTTTCCAGTTGATGAAGCCTCAGCGTCATTATGGCTTTAACTTATTTCAGTACTTACAGCATTTCATGAAAATGACCCTTCAGAAAAATAAAAGGCATAGTTCATTTTCTGAAAGGTGTTATAGACAAGAGAAAATTATACTTTTTGAAAAATCATAGGTTTAGGGGCTGTGTAGTCAAAAAAAGAGGTTCACACACACAGATAGTTTTAAGTATGATACTATTTTCCCAAAATGACAGACATTTAGCCTTATGAAAAATGTCTAATGGCAAATGACTTTGAAATCTCTGAGGCACTGAGGGTAGATAAAGAAGTAATTATAAGAATACTCACATATGGATCATCATCTTCACAATGATCTTCAGTAGCCCTTGGGTCAGATTTGATTGTCAGATGTTGAATTGAGCCCTACACGAAATAATAAAAACAGTTTAAGGAAGTAATATTTTAAGTAGCATGCGTGAAGGGGTAGGTGGAGGGGTGGGGATTAAACAAATCAACAAAAAAAGCCCAGACTTTTCTGATTTGCTTGGAAAATGATCTGAAGCATAACATTCTATGATAATAAACCAGGTTGGAAAATGTAAATATGTCCTTATGTTTTCCTTTTGCAAAATGTAGAAAAAAATCAAAGCTGCCAGAACACAATGACTCTTGTGTCCCAGTGACAGTACAATGGCCACACTATACTGTCAGAGCCCCAGCTGAAGGACCTAGTCCGAGTTCATGTCCTAGAGTCTGTGAAGTAGTCTGCTTTTTCTAGTGAAGAACTGCATTGCAGCTGCAAAAATGGTATGTGTGAAACCGTAAAAAGGGAGACAAAGGATGGGAAGGAAATACCCATAACTGATGAAGTAGGTCAGGCAAAGAACATCTTAAACCTTTTCAAAACAGAAAGGAGATGGATTTTCTGATAACAAACAGTCCTTTTTTCAGAGTTACAAACTGTATTTCTCAATCGGACATGCTGAAGGAGCAGCTACAATTTCATTTTAAAAGTTCAAGTCTTATTTCTTAGATTACAAAGATTCAAAGTGTTTTAAGAAACATTGGGGGATGTTTCCTTGTTATGAAGGCTCAGTTAGGCATGATGCACACGTAGGCAGAATGACAGGTATTCAGATCTAGAGCCATCTCACCCAACACACATGAGCTGCCCCTTCCTGTTTTGCTGGCTGCATTTTTTGTTGTTGTTGCTGTGCTTTTGTATTTTCTGTAGAGAAGAGCCTGAAGAAGCTAGCAGATTTAGTCTTTATCTCTAGACAGACACAGAATACTTCTCAGTCCAGTGACTTCTCTTCGGGGAGCTAGAACGTTCACACCATGCAAGGGCATCTGGGTTGTGCTCTGTCTGCCGAGTACGACCACAGGCACACAGCAGATCTGCTCACACAGGGGTATAGAAAGCCTGAGCCTTGGTAAGGCAAACTGCAACAATTGTTGAGATGAGAAAAGCAGTATGCTTTGCTGTTACTTAATGGCACCAAAACCTGCAAACTCCAGAGGAGGAGCAGCTACCGTTCGTATGCACTGCTATGTCTGTACGCTGGCTCTTTCCTCTCTGCAGCCATCCTCTCTCCCCACCCTAGATGTATTGGGGAATTATAAGCAAGAAAGTACTTTTTAAGCAGTACTTCTGGTGGCTTCTAGAAAATTTCAGAAAGGAACAAAACCTGAGATTCTATCCTTAATGATCCTCTAATTTCTGTACCTTCAAAAACCACAAAACTCATGCAGTTGGTGCTTCCTGAGTTTGCAGGCAATCTGAAATAGCCCTGTGAACTGAACCATCCTGTTCTTCATCTATTCATCCTGCTCATCTCAAAACTTAATAATGGGCAACTCAGATACTGAATGGCACCAGACTAACTGAACAGCTCACTGAAAATTTCTACATGAATGGAGGCACAACCAGACATTTAAGCCATCTCTCAGAAGTGATGCTTTGTTTTCACAGTATGAGTGAATCATATTTGAAGAACACATTTTTCTCCTCTTGCTCTAATCTGTGTCCCTGGCTGGTGAAAGAAGTAAAATGGAGAGCTTTAATGTGTCCCAGGTGTTGCTGCTAGTCAATTACTCCAACCAGGGAACAGGCATGGCCAAGCCTGCCATGGCAGGGACAGCGGGTGTGAGGTACCGTGTTCCCCCTCCAGGGCTCTGCCTGCTGCTGCCTTCCCTGCTAAAGCTGGTTTGCAGAATCTGGCATCATCACTGGTTTAGCTATACTTGGTTGTTGTCTTTTTTCTACTTTTCTTTACAAGCACCAGGGCTAGAATTTCCTTTTGTTTCCATAAAATCTGATGATAGCTATGTCCTTTCATATCTGGCAACCAGAGCCTTAGACTCACAAATTCCCATTAGCCAGAGCAAACCAGCAACTGACACACATCCAGGGTCATTTGCACCATCAGCTGTGACTTGTTTCTATTTTGAGCAATCAGTGTAAACAGTTCTTGTCATACAAACAGAGCTCGAGGAGGAATCAACCGTTTAGTTTTGCTACCCAAAAGCAATTGTGACATAGGACACATGAAGAAATAAAGGCCTAAGATGTACAGTGCATGTCACAATCAGTAGTACTGAAGCCACCAGAATACTGGCTGAAACGTGTGTACTCGATATAGCATACAGAACAGCCTGTCACAGCAGCAATGCCTTAGAGTGTAACCCACCATGAATTCCTGTCACCATCTTTACAGATTGATTGGTGCTAATCTCAGCAACTGATCATTACATGTGTTTTCCAGGTGGGGTACCAAAGTAGTCTTATTTTCTTGAATGTTTCTCATTCTTAATTACTAACCAGGCAATCAGACTCATAAATTGAGTCATTCCATCTGTCTAAGAAAGGTAGCACCAACAGGCTGTTTTCCTACATTCCCTTTCCACCCCTATTTGCTAGTAATCGATATACTCCTGTAATTCTAGGTGCTTAGACTAGTCAGATAAATGATACAAGTACATTATCCTTGTTGCTTACCAGATGGAGCTCACAACTTGCCAGTACACCTGAACTTTGGAAAGAACATCTTTTTTTCCCCTAAAGCAAAGGATCCACTCAGTTTTGTGCTGCTGCTTTACTAATTTAGGGGAAGAGATATTAATCTCACAAAATATTGTACAAGTTTTGAAGTACAAGAACAAGACATAAAAAGTGATGTTTTGCTTCCAATTTGACAATGATTCAATCTCACGTGTATTGATAGCTTCCACATTCTCATTTTAAAGCTCAGTGGCTGAGAATTCCAGCCAGCAGGAAAGATGCTTGCACTCAGCTAAGAAGGCTTGGGAGCCTTGTGGTAGTGGTTTCAGCCCATTCTGTTTCTCTGAAGTACCCGATAAGCTTAAGTAATATCTTCCAACTTCTTTATCTTTAATGAGATCATTCTTTTCCTGATGTTGAATGCGAAGTAAACACACCTAGCTAATAAGGGTTTAAAATTGTACTTCCTATGAAGGTATTATTCTCAGAAGTTCAGCAAATGGATACTCTGAAGTGTGCTCTTCGTTAAAAGGCCATATGAATTTACATGATATATTTACCTTGAAATTTTTAGTATTCAGACTGAGCATTGAGTTTAATATCTGGACCATTAATAAACTTCTGAGGTTTGCATTTGAAGCCAGAGTTTATGTATCTGCACTGCCTGAATCCTAGCCAGATATGAAAAATACAAACTATGTAATTTGTAACCTCATTTGAGATATAATCATTTTAAGCAGACTTTCTTGGGTAGAGCATACATGCATAAAACACTGAGGCACGTGAATTTATCAGACAAGACTTACTGTGAACTTTTCCAGTCCTGTAGCTCCTGCATTACCAACAAATATTCCAGAGCCAGATTCAAATACTAAGGGTTGAGCTGACCTTTGAAACTGAACTCTTTGATACTCCTCACAGTCCATGAACAAAGCAACATCATTTCCCTGAACAGTCACTGTAAACCTATTCCACCTGTTGGTCATCACTGGCACTTTAAATGAAGCAGCCTCTCGGGACACATGGGAACCAGGCTCCGTGTAGTACATAATTATTCTCTGGGTGCTGTCATCAACCGGTGAAAGTCTCATTCCCAGGTAAATAGTTTTCTGGAAGGCATCTGTTATTGCAAATAGCACTCCTCCACGATCACTGTTTGGTTTCACCGTAACTACGATAGCGAAATCTCTATAGAAAGGCATTGGTACTATAGCGCTTGTCAGTCGACCGATGTTAGCATCTGGACCAAAGCTGTATGCTGGAAACCCTCCGTAGCCAGTGACAAAGTAGACAGATGGAGGAAGAGGAACTCCTATTAACTCCGTGAGGTCAAGATGTCCTTTTGAGCCTCGTTCTGTAAAGTGTGCAACAAAAAACACATCATTTATTCTTGAGGTGCGCAGCCCATTTGATTTTAATGATTTCAGAAAGATCTTAAAACCTGTAATGCAGTTACAACAACAGTAACATACTTCTAATACTTTAGGCCCAGTCTAGTTAGTGCTTAAACACATCTAGTCAAATACATGTGTCATACTTTGTCCTTTGACTAACTGACATTACTCATATACTAAAGAAAGGCACATGTAAATGTTTGGTGAAATTGAGTGGCAACAAGTAGTTCCTGCAACATGTATTTTACTTCAGCTGTCCATAAACTACAAGAAGTGCTGAATGTGCTTGCAGAGTGGGTTCAGTGAAGATTGAGTAACCTTTTGTTTTCTCAAATAAATGGAGATCCTTTGCCCTCAAAGACAGCAAGAGTTCTGTACAAACAGCATGACACAGTTTCACAAATACAGGATAAAAATTAAAATTTATTTAATTTAGCCCTTGCAATTACCTGCTTCTACAACAGATCTTAGATTTTATTTATGCCCTTATTCTCAGATTTATCTCCTTAGTTGCACTGTGTACATAACAAATACTATTCAGCGACCAAAATTCAGTTTTGAAATGAGAGCATTTTTGCTTTGGCAAACACTCAGAATTAAGTATCTCTGCCAAATATACCCAGAGAGACAACTCCTTCCTGGCAACGAAGGAGCAGTAACAACAGCTAAGTATCTACAACCAATTTTAACTAGAACCTTGGGAAGACATGCTCTAGCAGCATACCAGACACAGAACTACCAATTTTCTCCTTCTAAGAAGTAAAAACAAGCAAAAGATACTATTTTTAACTGTGAGTGATTCAGATCTCAGTCTACACAGAGCTCCACACAGATCTAAAGGCTTTCCTCCCTTTGCAACTCCTCTAACCTTACAAAACTTATAGCTTCTAATTTTATGTAAAAGTCTCAATTCTTCTTACTGGTGTACATTTTCACCCTTTTGAGAATATTTATGTTATGCAAAAGCAAACCAAGTGCTAGGGTATGTCTTAATGTAGCTACATCATGTAAAACTACCTTAACTCAAACTCCAGCTCACCGCTAAGTAACTGCTGGCTTTCTCAGCAGACATGAAAAAAGATCTCAGTGATCCAAGCAAGTCAGATTTTTAAATCACTTTCTTCATCAAATGCATCCTAACCTCTTTCTACATTCTTCTTTGCTGAAAATCTTCAGATCCTGGGTAAAAAAGAGGCTGTATTTGGAACCACCGTTGTGCAGTTCCTTTCTACATCTACCTCACACACCAGCCTGCCACAGGTCTCAGATTAAGTCCATCAGATAAAGTGGTGAGGAAAACAGAGGTCCTGTGGTAGAACAGCACAGATGAGGCAAAGTCGTGAAACCTCACTAAGAACAGATAGAATTTGTGTCTTATACTTCACTTTCCCCCCTTTTACCACAGCAGATGTAAATACCCTTCCAGACATAGTATCTGCGCTGGTGAGGTTCTTCTTTGTACCTCCGCATCCTGCCATCCACTGCTAGTATTCTCAAGGTCCCTCCTTATGATGACATCTCTGCATCAGGGAAGTTCCTTGAGGTGTCCCCAGACAGCATTAAACTGCTCTGTGGTAACTTACAAACAGTAATTATAAACCTGAGATCTGGCACCTAGAGTAGAGTATTCGTATCTCTGTTGTCTAACAGAGCTTATACACAACACTGAACAGCCCCCATTTCTAGCCAGTACACTGCACTTCCACACAACCTAACCTCGAAGGTGGTATAAAGTATGCTAGCATACAGGGGTTAGAGAACCTACCACAATAGAGTCAAAGGCTACAGGATTACCGGCGAGAACACTGGTTTCAACAGTGTACATTTATCCTTGGTTTCACCACTAGAAAATGTATTAGAGGCAGAATTCAAAGGCAAGGCTGTCACCCCTGACATAGACAGAATTACCCATCTTAGCCCTCTTTTAAAACATACAGTTCCAAAGGCCCAAGTCTGAAAAAAAGGAAAGAAATACTGATGTCAAGTCCTTGGAGCAAAAGAAAATCATTAGCCCTGTGTGGCAAGATCAACCTGCGTTGCACTACTGCAAAATAAAGACACTGCTGTTCTCTTCCATGCTGTGGGAAGGTGGTTGAACTGGACTGTCTCAACTACATGAATGCAAAGACTGAAGCTGCACATAAACGACTGTCATATTTGGCCCCAGCTACTCGATTTTTAGCCATAATATTTGTTCAGCTGATATTTTAAGGATTGTCACACTCATTCCATCCATCGTGTTTTTAGCTAGAAATGCCTTTTAAAGCAATTATTCAGGTACATCAGCTGCCACATTTAGCCAAATTCAGCTTCAACCTAACGAACCTTAATAGGTACATAGAAAAGCCGGAACAGCATGCGCAAGCAGGTGTTGAACGTAAGAAGCCAACACCTCTGTAGGCAAAGTCATGGCAACTGGTTTTAACGCAGCCGAGGCAGGGCTGGGGATGGGCATGCGGTGGGTGCTGCCTTTGAATGAAATTACTGCTTTCCCTTTCTTTTAAATTCATAACTGAAGTTCACCTAGTGTTTCCCCCATCCCTCTTCAGACACTCTTACCGGAGCTGCTGTCCACAATCCCGCCCGTGCTTGTGGCACGCCTCTGCCCCGTGGCAGCCGGCTCTGCCCGCTGCGAAGAGCCCTGGTGCCACCACCGCGCCGCGCTGCGGGCAGCCCCCTGGCACGGTCCGGTAAGGCAGCGGGATAAAAAGCAACGTCCTACGAAGGCTGTCTGAGCCAGACCAGGCTCGGATCGGCCAGCGTCAGGCACCGCTGTGTCGGCTGCGAGCGGCCCCAGTCGCCCCTGACTCGGCCCGGCACAAGCCCCTGCCGTTCGCTCGGCATTCAGAGACGGGCGGCAACCGTAATGGAACGTTACTTCACATTGGATGCTGTTGTGAGGTGCAGTAACAAAATTTTTTCCCTGCTGCCAAAGTCTATCTGTTTTGCAGTTAACAAGAAATATTTACAGCAATAACATAAAGCAGAGGAGGATTTCCACATCTGCAAGTCATAGAATCATTTAGGTTGCACAGAGTGAATCAAGCGCTGCGAAAAGAAAAGGGAGGGAAACCCGCCAACAGGGCCGCAGCTGTGCCGAGTGCAAGGGCCGAGCCCGGCCCCAGCGCTGCGGGCGGGACACGCCGCGCCCGCCCCGCTCCCGCCGCAACGGGCCCGCCGGCCAGCGCCGTGCTGCGGGGGCCAGGCTGCGCCGGGGCCGGGCCGCGCATCGCCCGCCCCCGAAGGAACGCCGACAGCAACTCCCAGTGCGGACGCGCACGGTGCGGCGGAGCGCAGGGATCTGCGCACGGCCCGGCCTCAGGCCCCGCCCCCCCGCGCTCGCCCCCGCGCCCTCGCCCCCGCCCCCGCGCCCTCGCCCCCGCCCTCCCGGCCCCAGGCCACGCCCCGCTCCGTGCCCGCGCCCGGTCCCACCGCCCTCTGCTGGGCAAAGCGCAGGGGCGTGGCCGCCCCGGAGGCGGCGCTCGGCACGCGGGCACGGCGCAAGCGGCGGGCAGTAGCCGTCTCTTACCCATCTCACCTGCTCGGGAAAGCTTTGTCCGGAGAGGGTGCTCTCAGGCTCACCAGCAACAATGTTGGGGCTTCCGTACAAGCCATTTTCCAGGATTTCGGATCTAGTATTGGACTGTTGTCTTACCGTGTTGTTAGCAGCTTGCCTAGAGAACCTTCCGGATACATTTCTGTGCACATGGCTTTTTGTACATAAACCCAAGGCCCTTTAACGTGTACTTCTACTCAGTGACCTGTTCACCTTCAGTGACAACAGTCTGTGTTTAAAGCACACCCGCTCCTTCAGGCCACAGCAGCACAGCGTGCCTGACACCACAGAGTGCAGCAGCTGCTGCCCCCCTGCTCTCAGAAACGGGCGGGGGGCAGAAGCGGGGCAATTTACTGATCCAACTGCAGCGGGGCGGCACAGGTAACCGAGCTGTCAACGGCTGCTCGGCCTGGGAAAGCCTCATGGCTTGGCCTGGATTCAGGTTTGGACAGTTACAGTGACTCACCCAATTCCATAACAAGGAACCACCGTGTGCCACACAGGTGTAGGTGCGCACGGTGGTAAAGAAGAACGAGCTTATGGATCTGGTACATCCCCAAAGGATTAGCACAAGAAAAGGGAATTGGTCTTGAAATTACACCTTTCAAGGGTAACCAAACTGCTCAAAAGGCCTCATAAACAGAGTATGAACCAGGTGTGGAAGGAATATAGCAAGTACAGAGCAAAGTGTTGGGGGCTGCAAGGTCAGAAGGAGAAACAGGACTCTGATTTTCATACGCACGAGTGCGAAAAGCAAAGGCAAATTGCTAAAGATGCCCTCCACAGAAAAAGACAAGATTTCCAAACTTGCAGGAATGCTTCTCTGTAAAAAGACCTTCAACTAAACATACACACACACCCCCCAGCAACAACTTGCCCTCTAAACACTGCAAAAAAATTACCAAGAATATAGAAGCCTTGCAAGAGCAGCACAGCAGGGCACAAGCAGTCCAGGAGACCTCAGGAGTGCATTAGTGCTAGCCTAATTAGTGCTAGCTAACTAGAGTGCTAGTTCCAGTGGGAACTGGAGGTGACCCTGGAGCTGAGGCAGGGATGCTGGGCCCCGTACTTAGAATCAGGGAAGAAGTGGGAGATGTGAAAACCGAGGGCAGGCCTTGCTGTAGTGATCGTAAGAAGATGTTCATGATACGATCTCAGCATCCTGAGAGGGTGGAACAAGGCAAACAGTAGCTTGCAGCCCCAGACCCCTGAGGAGCTGGCTCCAATTGACCCTACTTTGAGCAGGGGGGTTGACTAGAGTATCTTCAGTGGTCACTGTCAACTTCAACGATTCTTTCACTTTATGAGTTTAAGCATATTTATAATGCCATAGTAATAGTTTCACTGCCTTCTGAAAGTGGAATTTTGAAGCAACCTGCTATTGTAGTATCCGCACCAGTATTCAAGCAATCAAAGGGTGACAGTTCTTTAGAACTGTCATGGGCACGTAGCAGATCTGTGTCTGACGGCACCAACAATTGCTCTGAATGCAAAGGTACGGGCGAGGGACAGGGGACTGGGGAGCTCCCCAGTGGGAAAGGGCCTGGGGGGCTCGTCAGAGCCCCCAGCGTGCCCAGGTGGCCAAGGGGGCCAGTGGCGCCCTGGCTGGTGTCCGAAGCGGCGTGGCCAGCAGGGCCGGGGCAGTGCCCGTCCCCCCGCGCCGGGCCCTGTCGGGGCCGCCCCTGGAGCCCTGGGCTCAGCCCTGGGCCCCTCGCTGCCAGAGGGACGCTGAGGGGCTGGAGCGTGTCCAGAGCCGGGCAGGGGCTGGGGAAGGGGCTGGGGCACAGGCTGAGGGGGGAGGCAGCCTGAAGAGGAGGGGGCTCGGGGGGGCCCTGATGGCTCCCTACAGCTGCCTGACAGGGGGCTGTGGGCAGGGGGTCGGTCTCTGCTCCCAGGGAAGGAGCGACAGGAGCAGAGGGAACGGCCTCGAGCTGCGCCAGGGCAGGGTTAGGGTGGGGGTGAGGGGACATTTCTGCCCTGGAAGGGTGGTCAGGCACCGGCACAGGCTGCCCGGGGAGGGGGCACCAGCACTGGGGGCGTTTCAGAGACACGTAGATGTGGCACTTGGGGACAGGGTTTGGTGGTGGTCTGGGTCGTTTTATGTTAATGGTTGGACTTGATAACCCCAAAGGTCTTCTTCAACCTAAATGATTCTATGATTCTATGATTACTTCTCTGTGCCCTGTCAGATTACACTGATGGAGCATATAGTTATTGGGCTATTCTATTCTGGAATGTTAAGAACAGCAGAAGTCTAAAAACTGAGTTTTTCAGAAATCTGATTGATATTTGTAACTCCTGCCAACTTCCAGTATTTGGGGCTATGGATTCTTTACCCACTCTCAAGACTTCAGGAAGGCTGATCAGTGGCTTTAGCAACAGGCACCCACAAACATTTTCAGCTTTGCTGTTACATCAAGAGTCACTATTTTAATTGCTTCCTGTCTAACTTTTATTTTCTTAACTGACATCATGCTTTGAGCTGGTGGAGTGCATGCACTCTCTGACTGAATCAATCTGTCTTTCTCCAGCCCTGGAGGGACAGATTGGACAAGAAACAAAACCTCCTTTTCTCCACTGCCTGATTGGATTTAGATGACATTTGCTGCTGGAGAGTTGGCAGCTGTGCACCATGGGTTGTCTCTGTGAGTAACTAGCAGTAGTTACTAATAACAAGAGTAGTACTCATTTTACTACTCAGTTGAATAGCCAGATCGGATAGCAGATGTACCACAGCACTTCATCCCAGACAAAGCAAAACTGCTTGTCAGCACACAAGAACGCTTGTTGTGCTGCAGCATCATGGTATGTCTAGACGTGTGGAAGATTTCTATTTAGATCAATCTCAGGTTGAATTAGTGAGCACTGATTTTCTCCCTCAGTATCAGAACTGCTGTGAAGCACAGGCTGTTGTTGACAGCCTGTACCCTGCATAGGAACAGAGCTCTGTGCAGACATATTTAATATCTGCTTGTTTATGATAAAATTGCCCACCGCCTTTCCATTCCTGTGCATGGCTGAGGGAGACACTGTGCAGCAGGATCACTTTGCTCCTTTGTACATGCACAGTTCTGGTCTCAGCAAACTGCAGCAAACAAGGTGTCATCTGCAGCGCACAGCAAGCTCACTCAGCCTGTTGCGAACCAGGGGACGTGTTCACATGTGCTATCTGCTGATAAGTTTTATGGTAGGTAATTGCTTACATCCATGAGAACAACTGCCCTTACGTGACAGAGGAAGGCGCAGGAATGTGCAGAAGGCTGCTCCACAGACTTCTTTATCTTGTTCCACAGCTCAGTTTAACACTGAGTCATAAATGTTTTCCCCAGCTGGTACACAATATAGGCACAGTATCAGATCATTATTTACATTTATTTAGATTTCAGTCGGAAAAATATATTTCAAGGATAAGGTTTTGTGTACTTTCTCACAATTATTAATTGTTAATATATTTGCTAAATAATATTTTGCATTTAAACTTCAAAAAGTGCATCTAATCCCATTCTGCTAAAATATATCGTTTATCTCAGGGAAATAAATGTTTCTCAGTCGAGGTTACTTCTTAGAACATGGGTAACACACTACTGCATCCATCTCCCTAGTACTACCTCAAATGTGTTTTGTCAGCACAACAGAACATTTTGTTGATCTTTAAGATCAAGAAGGAATCAGAACTGATCAACAAGTTTGCCTGAACCTTAAATTTACAGTGCATTCTGCCCTGTTAAAAAAAAAAAAAAAAAAAAAAAAAGTCAGATTTTCCTCAGAGACCTAGCACTGGTTCTGAAGTCAGTAGGAATGTTCTCATCCATTTCAGAGGATGTGAGCTTTGGTCCTGCACTACTTTAGTAATGTTATCTTTAAGGCTGGGTGGAACAGGAGTTAGCAGAATATGGAAACAGAATGGTAAAGCTGGGCAGAGCTTTATGAAAGGGCTACGCACATCTTCTTCTGAAACCAAACAAACTACAAAAGCTCCAGCTGTCTGACCTGTGGTTCCTCTGGCACTGGGCATCGTCCACAGTCACCACAGCATGACAGAAACTAACTTCTCCTGTGGCCGCAGAGTGCCATTTATGTTTCTGTGTGTCCGGTGCTGGCACTCAGCAGGTCACAAACAGGAGCCGCCTTTGCTGGATGTGGAATTACTAGATCTGACCTGATCAGGTGTCTGCAGAAAATTACATCAAGTTCTCCAGTAACATGAGATAGATGAGCAGCATCTTCTTTCTCTGAAACACCTGGCTTTAGGAGGATGGTTCAGTCCTGGAAGATGACAGGGCTGTTTTTGAGATAAAGGCTGCATGGCTGGGCTTCGCCGAGTTAAAGGCTGTACCCATGGCCACACACAGAGCCATAATCCTGGCCACGGTACCTGGACAGAGAGCGGCAGGGGGAGGGAAAGGGAGGAGAATTAACTGGAAAAGAGGTGCGAAGGGGTGGGGTGCTCTGCTGGTACCTGTGTCGGGGAGAACATGGAAATAGGCTGGGGGAAGGGAGTAGTCCCCAGGGGGATCAGAGGGACTGATGCAGCAGAAGCCCCACGGCCGAGGGGTGACTGGAGGCTCAGGAGGGCACTTGGGGTGAGCAGAAGCTCAGCTGAGAAGGGGTGCAGCACAAGGTGGCAGGACAAAACCTTATGCAAAAGTATAAGTTTAAGGAACTTTACTATTTCTTTAGAAATACAGAAGCATATTCCACCTACTTCCCTGTGACAAAGCTGGTACTAAAATGGGTTTGGGGCCATTCTTGTGCTGTGAACGATGCGAAGTTGCTGCTGCATGCAGCCTTGCTCAGGCAGGGCAGGTGAGTGTGTGAGAGGGAAAGCGCAAGCTTCGCTGGCATCCACCTTCCTAAGGATAACGGGACAAAGCGCAGCTGCACGAGGATTATGAGTCTGTACTGAACGTCGCAGCTGCCCAATGGTATCTGCCAGGGCAAGGCAGGACACTGGCTTTATGAAAATTTATGTGCGGTATAAATATGTGAACTGCGGTACAGGCCATGTCATTGCCAGCCAGAGGGACAAGTGGCCTTCAGTGATCAAAGGAGAGCAGGAGCTTTTGCATTTCACCACTAGGCAGCAACACAGCACTTCGTGAATTGGACTGGAGTTTTGGTTTAGGAAAGAACGTGTCTTACGAATCACCAGTGTCAGCTCTGCTGTGTGCGCTCTCCTACAACAACTAAGCTAGAACATGTTTTAATTTCCATTACATTCGCAACAAAACAGATGTGAATTATTGCCTTGTCCTATTTCTTTCACAATGATCTTGGAAATCAGACAAAATACATTAAACTAGTCTGCTGTGTATTTTCTTGGGGAAAAAAGTTTACATTGCTGTTCTTGTTTTCCCTTCCCCTCTCTATTTTTTTATCTTGAATTTTAAGGGGGAAAATTCTTGCAAGGCTGTGAACAACACCCTCATTGCCAAAATATGTATTTCTAAGACGAAGACAATTCTCCTTGGAAGTGCTGGGAAAGCCATCTGACACTTTCCTAGATTTAACAGTTGTAAATGCCAGCAGAGTGCCTGCCCAAATGTGGAAAAATGGACACCTATTTAAAGACACTTACATAGTCTGGCACACTGACCTCGATATAAATTCTCATTCCATATAAAGAGATTTAATGGGAAGCCAGGACAGAGAACACTTAATCAGCAGTTCCTGCAGTTGCTCCTACTGCCTTTGCTAGACCCCATCCATCTCTGCTACAAGGTTCCGTCCTTGGACCAGGGGCATGAGAAGGATATGAGCAGATGGGAGTTGTGGGTTACAACTCACTCCATGAAAATTAGAAAATTAGAAACCTTCACCCAGAAATGGTCCTTTCCTCTTCACACCTACCACACCATATCTCTTAGATGATCTGAAACACTACAGTCTCCCTGTATTTCCCTTGAGTCACTTAGCACACCTTTCCACTTCTCCTGCAACACTGTGAATGACCCAGGTTCTCTCTCATGTCAGAAAATCCTGCCCCAGACCACCGCAGGCATAGTCAGTGCTGCTGTAAGAAGGCAGGTGTCATGCTCCCTGCTCACACCACTCCCACAACATCTGTTCCATCACAGCATCAAAAGCCAGAGCCTGTGCACCCAGTGAGGCTTACGTTCGGGCCAAATGCCTATGCTGCCTACAGTCTGAGCTTGCAAGCAGAGCCACAAGCCTACCCAGGAACAGCCGAGGGCAAGCGTTATCCCAGGCATGGCTGGAGAGGCTGCCCGCGGGCAGGCATTCAGTGGCACAGGAGAGGAACAAATCGCTGATCTATTTGTGTGGCTTCCACAGTCTGGCACGGTCTCTGTGTGCCAAAGGCTGATAAGTCTATAGGACATCATCAGAGCTTTAGGCAAAGCTTTATGAGACTTTCCACTGATCTGAGGGTGGAAAATCACTTCATTCTAGGCCAGGTTAGATCAGAGCAGAAAAATAGAAATATTGCAGTAACTGGGGGTTAGGTTTTTTGATGTTTTGTTTGTTGTGGTTGTTGTTGTTGAAATTAAGGGCTACAGACCTATCAAGGTAATGAAAAATCAAGGATTTTTTTGTGCATCATTGACTCTTAAACAGCACCTTGAGACCTGGTGAACTGTATTCCTCTCAGATGACTAAGCTATTCATTCTCTTACATTAACTAACATAAATTGATACTTGTTAAAGTTACTAAAGTTTTACTTTCAAGTCCTTAGAAGGACTTCCGTTGTCTTCCAGGAGCATCCCTTTCATAAATATTCTTCAGTTTATGTACTTGACATTTATTATTGCTTTTTATTCTTCTAAGTATATTCTCTACACTATTTGGTTTAGTAGCTGAGAGATCTGATATTACAAAGGGCCAGGATTCAGGGAAATTGAAAAATGATTGTGAGGTAGATGATATGGGAACAATAAAATCTAAAAATATGTCTTGTATTGGACATGAATATTTCTTACAGCTAAATGCTTTTATAGCATGGATGCATCAGTAAAAATGTAGAAAAAAATATCCAGCCAATATAATCCTACTTCTTCCATCTTCCTTTTCCCAAGAATTTCATTTCCCAAGAGCTACATTACACTACTTTTATATCTTAGTGTAAATCACATATGCTTTTATTATGCTCATGTTTTTTCATTTCCCCAGTGAATGCACTGAACAGATTAAACAAAATATCTTAAAAATGTCACTTCTGGTACAAAAAGTTCTAAGTTAAAATCCTGGCTAAAGCCCTAAGTGAAAGACCTTCTTGTCTTAAACTGACTCATTAGTATAAATGATCACATCCCACAGCACACTGTTAATGGCAGCCTAGGGCCAGAGAAAGCTTTCACAGTCAGAAACTGTACAGGCGAGTATAATTTGCAAAAGCGCACTCTGCTGCAGTGGCAAATTCCGCCAGGGACCAGGAGGGCCAGACCCACCAAAAGCTTTGTTTGGTTTTAGATACACTTTTGTCAAAAGCTCAAACCACCTTGTTGATTTACATTGTGTTTTTTCTCTTTTTGTAACAATACCAGTTTCCTAAATGCTGACCAACTTCATCTGCCACAGCTTTCCCATTGAAACTTAGGCCAAGAAAGCCGGGACAGAAATAAACATGCTGTTCAAGGGCTACTTTTCACCTCAGGACGGATTTTTTCAGTAATTGTCCCTTAATGACGGATCACAATTACAGAAGCAAAAGCACCCTTTCATCTTGCTTACTCGGTTGGATTCTGCTTATTTAGTTTGATTTTCTCCTGACACTTTAGACTAAGCTGGGAAAACCCCTCTGTGCAGGAGCATCTTAGCTCGGGGGACCCTCCACTGCCACCCCGGTGCCTGGAGCCTGGTGCGTGGTGTGTGGTGCCTGGAGCCTGGTGTGTGGTGCGTGGTGTGTGGTGCCTGGTGCGTGGTGCATGGTGCGTGGTGCCTGGTGCCTGTTGTGTGGTGCATGGTGCGTGGTGCCTGGTGCCTATTGCCTGGTGCGTGGGGAAGGAGCTGGCTTCTCCTTTGCCTCTGCTCCAGCACAGGGGACATCAGCTGGCCACCCTGCACAAGACCACTGGCAGCACCAGGGGTGCCAAGGCCTCCTTTGGACCAGGATTGTACCTTCCGTTGTCAGGAAAGGGTGAGCACTTACTAAAGCTTTTCCAGCTTCTAAAACACTTATGCAAATGCGCTGGTTCTCCAGGCAGTCCCTCTCTTGGTACAACAGCATTTCTCCTGCTTCCTCTGCTCCTGCTCCATCAGACTTGTAAGCACCCGATGGCCATCAGGCCCCTGTGTCTGGGTCAGGCCTGGTGCATACAAGCTCAGACTCAAAGTAGGCTCAGAAACTGTTGCACAGACACATGCTGCAATTATGTGTGCCTCACCTCCTTGTGAAACCAGGTTAAACTCAATACATCCCTGTAACACATGCATACAGCTCTTCCCTTGAGTGCGAATACAGCAGGCTCTTTCTCTCTTCGGCTCTGTGGAGTAACTGCTGTTACTACTCAGAAACCACAGATTTCCCACCACGGACCTCACACATGATCCTGTGCAACAGTAAACTAAGAAAATCTGATTTTAGCTACATGACTTCATAAACAAATATTTTGCAAGGCACTTATTAGGGGAATAGTTATCTTCATTAAGAAGAACATGAAAGTTTCCTTTAGAAGAAAATGAAGTAAAAAGTAAGTTTAATTGAACTTAGCATAAGATAAACTAATGGGATGCCAGATATAGGTATTTCAGACTTTACACTCCATTCATATAGATGGAGTAATTCAGTGTCATGATTTTGCTTTCACCCGGCTTCAGATGCGTACAGCCTCAGGCACTACATTACCTGTGTTTCGGGGACTCTCTTCACAGCCAGAGATACTGCAGGTTCAGAATAAATCCACAGGTATGGGCTTATACTGGCCTCACTGCTAGCTCTGTTAGATATCACCAAAAAGGCCAATATACTATGACAAGTTCTACAAACAAGACTTATCATCTTTTTTTTGTTATTTTAACCCCACACTTTCAACTGAAATAATACCACGGAACACTAATAAACTGCTGATTTTTTCCAAAAATGCCCCATGCAGAAGTGTCGGAGGTCTGAGATGTTCCATGTAGCTGAAGACAGAAGCCTGTCTGCAGGGTATGGCCAGGTTTGCGGGCACACATCCCACTCTCTCACTCCACCCCTATCAGCTGCCATCATACAGCCCCAGGGGCAGTCTCATGCAGCAGCTTCAGAAACTTGAGAGCACTAAGACAAACTTTTCCTTTGATTCAAAGCTACATTTCCCTTGTGCTGTTTCCAAGGAAGCATGTCAGGAGCAGTGTGACAACGTCAGAACAACTGCTTGGATCAGCTATTTCTTCAATGCAGTTCACAATTTTAATCAAACTGTAGCATGTAAGTAAGAATTGATATGTATGCCAAAGCTTGAGTTTGGCATTGACAACATTGATTGCTGCCTGGCAACTAAATTGGGTAGACTAGATCCTCAGTAAGATCACTGACTCAAAGTCAAGTAGTAGATAATACATTTTCCAACATGCTAACGTTCATTTTAACAGCTCTACTGTCGTGTTTAATTATTGAACTAATTCTTTTGTCTCTGGAACTTACTGCCCACAAGAGCAGCTCTCCACTTCTTGTATCCAACGTGGTTTAATCAATAGATTATGTCTAGAATAACTGAATCATCTGTTAGATTCTACCCAGATTTTAAAGTTGAATGACCAAAGGGAAAGAAAATGAACAACAACAACTTTTTTTTTTTTGCCACAGTAAGAATATATTATGTTTTACATGTGAATAGCCAAAAGTAATTTGATTTCCTCCAGCGTAGGTAGAGAAATGCAGAACTCTTATTTATTTTTGGTGACTTACATTTTTAGTTCACTCAAATGTTATTTGATCCAAGAGCTGGAAAAAAGACAAGAAGATAAAAGTAGCATACAGCAGTTATTCTGAAGTCTTAGCGCCTGATACACAGTTGAAAATCTCTCCCAGATAAGTCTCAACTGCATGCTGTCCCAAACTTGAAGAACATAGCTGATTTGCATCTGTATCCAATATTTATACATCCATGTAAAGTGTGTTGGCATGTTGGCTTTCTGCTTTTAAAAAGTCAGTTGACAAAAAATGTACTTTTGGCTTAAGTTTCAAAGGTTACTTTCTCAAGGCTATTACAGTTGTGATGAGAAGAAAAAGTAATGTCCTTAGAATTTACTGCATTTTTGTTAATTCTCATTTGAACAGAATATTCAGAAAGTAAAAAAACAAACCACAAACCCACACAATAAAAACAACCACAAGGTTGTTGGCATTTTTTGGCAATGATTATAGACTTTGCTCTTTATTTTCATTGTCTGAACCCTCATTTGTATTGTAAGACACTGGTTTCCCCAGTTTCACTGGTGGTGAGCACAAATGTGTGTTAGTAATAACAGAACTATGTTGCCTAAGGTTTTAATTACGTCTGAACTAAAGCACGCTCTTTGATGTGTCAGGACTTCAACGGAAGTCTTCAGGTAGTGGAAATTACAGCATCATGCAGGCTAAAGGCTAAGCTTTCCAAGCCCCGAGCAGTGAGTTCTCCAGACCCTTTCAGCTGTCTGCCCTTTCCTCCACCATCAGCTGGAACCACTTGCCTCCGGCGCCATGCCACATGTAGTCAGATATGATTTCACCTTTGGTCTGACTTTCTACAGCAGCTTCTTGACAAAAACACTGGACAAAGGCATCCCATCCGATGCACCAAGCTCCAGCATCAAGGAGGCATTTTTCAAACCTTAGGCTTTTTGGAAAATACTACAGGTAGCGCTGCAGCCCTATTCCCTGATGACATACCACAGCTTAGTCCTGTTCTGTGGCATATGCTGTGCAGGCCACGACCAGCCCTCTGAACAGCAATGGGCTTGTGAGACCAACAGGCATCAAAGTCTTCGGTCTCTTGAATGTGCTGTCAGTCTCGACAACAAAAATGTCACAGTAATCTTCCAAACCTCTACCTCTCTCCCATTCCCTATCTGCATTTACACAGCTATCAGGGAAATGTAAAGAGAACAGGATCTAGGCATTCCGTCTCTCTTACCAGTCTTTGTACCAGAAAAGAAAATTAAGCTTATACAGGGGGTTTGGTTTGTTTTACAAACTGTCCTAATAATTGAATAGTATTTCCCACATGCACATTTCTGAGCATGCACTAATAGCATGAGTACTCTGAAATCGACTGAGATAACCTATTTTTCTGGCCAAAGGATTTGAGAAATAAGTATGTTCCATAACTGAGAAGATTACCCTCCTTGCACATGTGTATGCATGCGCACATAAAACGTGATTGTGAAGGGAGAATATAGCTTCAACTAAGGTCACATTTTCAGCTTGACTTCTATGGGAGAAACCTAGAAGCTGATGCATCTGGGTATAGTTTTGCTAAAGCAGTTTATATCTTGATAAATCCATTTATTGGAAACTCCACTGTGAAATCACAACTCATCCCTTGGAAAAATGTATCTTAAGAAAAAAACAGGTACCAGAAAATATGATTAACAAGAAAGAAACAAGTGGAAAAATCCAGAACTGTCTCAGTCAGTCCTCCTTTAAGGTTAATGGTTCAACAGCCAAGCATGGGTTGCTTAGGAACAGAGTAGGTACAGCTCCTACTTCGAGTACCTGCACTGATTTTCCACTGGCATCCAGTAGGTCATAAAAGCCCTGTTGACCTCCACAAGTTCAGGTTCATCCCCTGAAAGCTGCACATTAGGACTTACGGCAGCACTCAGTGAGCTTTGATCTTCTCTTTACATGCTACTCCACATGCAAAATGCTGCAGTAATAAGGAGCACTCAAGTAGCAGCAAAACCATGAGGTAATAGGTTAAACTTGAAACAGTTCCAAAACTTGAGGAGGAAAGATTGTTTTTAAATTGGTTTCTTGGTTCTCAAAAGCTCTGTAGTTGTTAGAAAAACAAAGTAGTGTAACAAATCTTCAGACGGGGTGAATTACAGTAGTTCTGCTGCTTTCAGTACAGCTGTGACAATTTTATGTAATATAGCAGTTACCCCCAGTACCCAAACTGAGACTACGCAAATGTGGAAACATATGGTTGACAGTAAAACCAAACTTCTATTCACCAGTTATTTCATCACCCTCGTGTTTAATCATCATCCCCTTGTTTAAATGCTAAATATGTTTCACAGAAACATAAATTACAATTTTACATGATCATTGCAGCTGAAAGTATAAGGTATAATCAGAACATTAAAATTTACAATACGGAGATCAAAAGTATCAATTTCCCCACAAAGTCCCCAAGAACTTTTCCATAAAGATTAACTTCCTTGTGAGCCAGGCCAGTTCCCAGTGGTCTATCTGGCAGCTGCATCGCTTGTTTTGGAATAACACCGAGGAACTAGCTGATAAAGCCTGTGGGGTCCTATGTAAGGGGGTTTTATGTTATTTTAAAGTAAGGAAAATAATCAAAAAATTATTTTGGCTTATAGAATGCAACTGCAGAACTTCAGACTCAACAGGGCAAGACATTTATCTTGGATCTAACAGGATGTCTCCTTCTGCAACTGAAATTTTGTGGTTCTGTTACATGACCGCGTAGCCAAAGTCACATAGTTATTAATGCATTTGGCTACACTCTCCTATCTGGTACGTGAACATCTGCAGTGGCCTGAAGTGACCTAGAAAATTCTGATGCGCAAGAGAATAAAGGCAGGTTTTTAAAAAAACAGTGAGTAGATATCTGGAGTCGTTTCCCAGTGGAGAGGTCTGCGCCTGTCTGAAAGGGAACCAAGAGCAGGCTAAACGTTCTGACCTGGATGAAAACCAGTGTTGAAAAGAAATACCAGCAATACTGCCAGTAGCTTTACACTCCTGTCTTGCTTTGTAACTTTTGCTGGTTAATAGTAACTGCTACTAATTAATAAAAGTAATAGCTACTTAGTAATACAGCTTATGGCAGCAAACTGTTAATAACAAACAACCTCCTTGTGAAGCAGTTTTGTATTTGAATGGCAACTTAATATATTTAGTTAAAACGGGGTGGATGTTTTCACCGTTGTCCTTCCTTTTGTGCCTTTTCTTTGCCTTCATAAACACTTTTTCAGAAAGTGGCACCTGGTCCATCGGTTCAGTCGTAGCAGCAAAGAGTTCATATTGTGCCAAAGGCTTCTTTATATATATACATATTTTTATGTATATAGATCTATCTATCTACATATACACACACGCGTGCGTGCACACATACATGTTTTCCATAGGACATCAGAAAATGTGGCTGCAGAAAAGAGGGCTTGAGACCTTTGAAGCCTCACATTTCTCTAGCTATTAGAGACAACTTTCTCCAAGGAATGTCAAGGACCTGACACACAAGACCTTACTATTATATTCTTGTGAATTTATCTAAACCTCAGAAGGGAGGGTGCAACACGGATGGCACCAGGCTCTTCCCAGGGGTGCCCAGTGACCGGAGAAGAGGCAGTGGAACACGAGAAACCCTCTGAGCACAAGGAAACACTTGTTCATGGTGAGGGTGATGGAGCACTGGCATTTGTTAGTCAGGGAGGTTGTGGACTCTCCATCCTTGGAGTTATTCAAAAGCCATCTGGGCACAGTCCTGGGCAACCAGCTGTAAGTGCCCTGGGTTAGCAGGGGAGTTGGACCAGATGACCTCCAGAGGTCCCTTCCAGCCTCAACCATTCTGTGCTTCTGTGGTTCTGCAACCAAGAGACAGGATTACAACAGATGGTCAACCCTACCTTTAGAGTTCCTTCACCCTTTACCTCCACCCAGAACTGGTTGTAACAGTACAACGGTAGAACGGTTGTGCAAGTGTCTTGAAAAACAAAGGGAACGGAAAGTGTCCGAGCACAACATTTCAGAGAAGTTAAAATCTTGAGAGACAAAAAAAGGTGAAAAGAGACCCAGACAGGCCACATAGTAATAGACATTAAAAATAATCTATATCTGATTCTAAAGTATTTATTTTTCCCATTTTTTCTTATCCTTTCATTTCAAAATAGTTTTCATAGTGTAGAGAGCCACTGATTGACTTCCCACTTGGAAGTCCCATTTTATTTTCCACAAAACACGCCACTAAGGAGACAGTCTAAAAACCAAGGAGTGAGTAACTCTTGCTGTGCAAGCTGCCAGAGGGCTCAGGTAGTAACCATGATAGCTGGGTGATGTACCAAGGGACCACAAGCCTGTACCCTGCTCTCAATCAATGCTGCTGAGATACATGCGTGTGTATATATATACACACACACATGCACACCTTTTTTTTTTTTAATTTAACTTACCTAGTTGTGATTTTATAATAATAAAAAATTTCTTTTGGGGACTACATGATCCGAAATGCACAAGTATGGCAAATTCATTCAAATTATGCAACCACTCTGGAATCCCCACAAACATTAATACAGTATGTGGTGGCAGAATTTTTTTCTGAACAAGAGCTGCTCAGTCTAGTTTCGAAGCAGCTGGTGATGGTTGCTAACAGCAGGACCTTATGCTGCTTCATCCAGCTTCACCTATGGGGCAGCTACAGATATTTCAGACTAAAGATTGGATACTTATTGCTCGTTTATTTCCATTAAGACAAGTCTGAAATAAAGACCTGTGTTTGTACTTAGTCCAGTCATGCGACAGAATGAAAATACAAGCCTAATTCTCTGGCATGCTTTCTGCACCCAAATACAGCGAGCACCAGGGAGATGTGGAGCACTTCAAGGAGGAATGGTTAGGGTTTGCCCTCTTGAAGAAAAACAAATAGTGGACACAAGGCAGAGGAATAATATGCTGAAAAGTGAGGGGAAAAAAAGCACATGCCCTCCACAGACAACTGGAAAAATCACATACTTCCCTTTGGAAATGAAAATTTATTTTACTGATGGGTCATTAACTGCTAACAGGACTGTAACATGTACTTACCACAGCCACCAATGAAATTAACTTGCTCACTGTGCCATTTTTGAGTGGAAAGGAGATGTCAGACAGGCCAGAAAAGTTAGTTCAACAGGCACTGCAAATGCCTGGTGAACTCTGATTACTTTCATACATCATTTTGTCTTTGTTTTACAACAGCTTTTTTAATTAGCCTTTTTTAATTCATGAAGGCAACACAACAAAATTGTTACAATACACAAGTAATTATTTTGAGAGATGTATTGATGCACATTATCTCATTGTGAAATAAAACATGAAGCCATGCCAAATGCCTTTGGATTATAATTCTGGGATAGTTTAACAATAAAATAAATTCAGATTCCAAGGTTTCTGGATTTCTATTAAAACACAATCACCACTTAATGTTAAGGCAGCATTTTCTAGTTTAGCGTCCTATAGACTGCCTTTACAGTCTGCCAGGAGCTGCTGGTCTCCTCACTGGTACTATAAGGCCAGCATGGCAGAATTGAGCCTCAAGCATTACGTTGAAATTTGTGTATACCTGGACTGCCCAGCTCGGGATCAGATGCAGGCATACAGAAAAATTTCATCTGAACCAGTAAAACGTCCTGCCTGATTGATACCAAATAAACACTTTTTCATGGCTGGATAATGATTGTGGAACCACATTTTTTTTTGTGGTTCATAATTAAAGAAGCAGAATACATTTCTACAGCTTATTACTAAAATTTTTTTTTAAATCCATTGAAAAATCTTCCCTGTTTTTCCAGCACATCTTAAAATATGGTCCCAGAACTTTATTTGATGATGTTTCAGCCATGTTTTAACTGAATACTTCTATAAATTGGACAGCTCTGGGAAAACACACTTGACCTGCTGTCGGCTGGGCCCAGCACGCCTAGCGAGGCAGGGGGCACTGGGGGTGGTGGGAGCAGCGCTGGGGGCACACGCTGAGCTCAGCTGGTGCTGGGCCACATTTATACTCCGTCGAGGAGTTCTCAGCTTCTCGGGCGGCCAGCGAGCAGCTGGGGGGCACAAGGAGCTGGGGGGCACGGCCGGGACAGCTGGCCCTTGCCAGCCAGAAGGGTACTTATCTACTTCAAAACCCCAACAGTTACTCTACTTCAAAAGATATTGATCACACTATTATTCTCCTTTCTCATAATATAAAAAAAAGTTCTTGCATCCATCTAAACATAGATACACTGATGTTATTCAATGACGCAACTGCCTAGAATGGATTTTGACATCTTCCTTTAATCCACACATGTAAAATTGCCTACAGGTGTCCCCTCCTACGTTACAGTGTGAAGCAGAGAAAATGACCTACCACCAACTCTGTACATAAACTCTCCAGACTGACTCTTCTTCTATCCACCAGTGTATCAGTGAAGACTTCCTAGTCTGTAAATACTTCAACCATTTTTTCTATGATGTAAAATGAATGCAGTAATAAAAAGATGCTTTATGACCATCCTAAAATAGAAAAGTGGAATATACCGTTTGGGAGGAATAAACAGCAATTGCCTCTTTCATTAGTCACTCCATATGCAATGTAATTATCACTTCTATATAAATAACTGTGATATATCTTTGTCACTTTTTGTGGTAGATGTGGAAATATTCCAATATTTGTAACTCTGACTTCTAAAACATGTATCAGTGATTCCTGTGTAGGGGCATAATAAGAAGAAAAGTAATGCCAGATATGTGTATTGGCATATCTTTATTCCCAAAGCATATTTTGATATTCCTTCACAGCCTGTTTAATATCATAATTACCTTTAATTCACACAAGCCTACTTCTATGTGAAATTATAGATCATTCAGCCCAGTCAGAGGATTGGGTGCTGACTACTGAAATTATTCTACATAGCTGACAGGCTCTCAGTCTTTCGTTCCATATTTTTTTCTGTTGAAAACTTTGAAATCTAAACCACGTCCACAGAAGATTTATACATTACTCATATTACTCCATCATTTTTGTATTGGTGTACTAGGAATATTTCCAGAGTTCACTCTCTTCAGTGAATTAAACATCCTCCACTACAGAAAAGAAACAACGCTCTATGGAACACACACAGTTTCAACTTTTAGAAATTTAGAGCTAGGGAAAGGTAAATTGAAACTACATTTGAATACTTGTGACATTTTTCTACTTAATTTCCAAGAGGATCCCAAGATGAGAAAGAAAGCAGATTAATTGTATGCCTAAACATGATCCTTCTCTTTTTATTTCATTCATGGTTTTTGGACATCATACATATTTATGACAGTCATGCTCCTGACAAGCAATTTTAAAATTCCCTTCTAACTCTTTGTCTAAAAGGTGAAAATGAATGGGAATTTTATTGCTTAGCTTCTGAATTAAATTCACTTACAACAAAATGTGTTTAACCCTCATAATGAAGCCCAGCAAAGTGAATATTAATTGCCTGTCAGCATCATATCTAAAACCTGATTACAAAATAAAAGGATTTTTTTCAAAGCACACACTGCTTGACTGTTTTCTTTATATGGACTGCTCTAGTGGCTGTCTTTCTCTTTCTACAGTTTCCTACATTCCATAGGAATTTCTTTCATTCCATACATTGATCAATGGAGTTACTGTTTGAATTACAGCAGTCTGGATTCACAGTTTGTGCAAGATGTTTTTCTAGGTGCAGATCTTTAAAAAAAAATCAGCCACTGCCATGTTTTAACAATTTTTTTGTGCAGCTTCATTTCATTTGTTCCCAGCATGCTAAGGGTTATAAGAGGCCATGAGGAGTGAAACTATTTATTTTAGAATCATATTTCATAACTCTCACATTTTGAGGCATAGATCTCACAAACTGAGAGCAGTCAGAATTCTGTGCTTATTTAATATACTTTTGAGACATGCATTTCACAACAAATTGTTTTGTAATGCCAGTGAAATGAGTATGTAATGTAGGAATATCTGATTAAAGCATAATTTTAAAAGTAGCCCCTTAAAACTGTTACTTCATTTGTGAATCTAAAAGTTTATTTTCCATTCTTTTCTCTTCAATGCTCACACCAGAACTACCAACGATAATAAAACTAGATAGAGCTCTTGCCTCTTCCTTAGCCATACGCTACAGACACTTGGCCAAATGCTACACACACTCAGCCATACAGACCCCCGAGACCAAAATCCAGTGTCACATCAGGGCAGAACAGGGTAACAGTGCACACAGATGAGAATGCTGCCAGTGCTGCTTGCAGGATCGTCTTCCCCAGAAACATTACATTTTGCTTTCAGTTGCCAGGCTATAGGCAGTGCCGTGTACATCAACCAGTTAGAAGTGTTAAAAGAATTTTCTCCAAGGAGGGACATCACATCTAGGAAGTTCAAGGCTAAGGAGGCAAAGCCAAAGCTGTTCTGATCTGATAATGGTCGTGAACCATTTGAGTGGGAAGCTGGAACAGATGATCTTCAGAGCTCCTTTACGTCCAACTAGCATTTCCATGATTTTGCTTTACAGGTGGACAATCGCCTTTTGTAGCTGCCACTGCTCACGGCTACGCCACTGTGAATATTATTGGCATATTAAAGGTGCCTAGGAGGTAACCAGTCTGCCCAGAGAACTTCGAGGCCACAACGTGCAAAATTCTACATGCCCTTGAAGTCAAGAACCTGTTCCACTGATTTCTGAAGGTGTAACATGCCTTTAGAAAAATCTTGGAGAACTGGAAGAGTGGTAGACAGCATTTTCTTTTTTGAAGAAGGCACTTTAAAAAAAAGGTCCATAGAAAAGTAAATGAGGATGAGAGGGAGGTTTAAGCAGCAAATGCTAGGAAAACAAGGTGAGTAGGAATTGCAGTAAAAAGGAAACATGGAAATGCCTCCAGCTCCTAGAGTGCTATGAAAATCCCTGCCATTAATTTTATGGTAAATATCAATACTGCAAACACCTAAATGTTCATATAGCTTTGTTTGCCAGGCATTTTCCATCCCACTCATTTTTGTGCGCACCATCCTGGGAAGTCTGGAAGAACTGCTTCTCACATTCTGCTTTGGTCAGTTTCAGGAGATACTGGATATTTTCAGGCCTCTTCTCAAGATATCAGTAAGCTGCAGGATGCTGTCTTTTAGACTCTGGTGCAGAACAGCACTTAGAGATGTGCCTTTTGGGACACACCACCCCACTGATGCCCTCACACTTCACACTGCAACACAACCAACGGGCTGGCAAGGAGGATTATGGAGCCTCATCAACGGATACTTTGATGTTAGGAGTTCCAAATATGACAGAATTCCCAGAAAAGTCTTAGATTTTGCATAATTTCCCCCTCATTTTCTTCACCACTACCTACTTTGCCTTGTAGACCACTATATACATGTTGCTGCCTAGTAATTAAACAAGCTACCAATACATCTATTTTGGCTGTCCACAGCAGCCCTTTGCCTCCTGAAGCTATACCTTCCTATACCTTCCAATGACACCTAACAGGACCGAGCCAGGAGCTTTCTGTGGGACAGAAAGAAACACAGGGACAAACAGCAACAAAGCTAAATGAACATATTTCAAGAAACAATGTATACTGTGATGTCTGCTTAAGTATGATGGCTGTTAGTTGTCAAATCAAGACACTAAACATATTATGATGCAGTATATACATGTGGGGGGGGGGGGAGGACTTGCTACATACTGTCACCTGTTCAGCTTCTTTAGTACCATCAAGAGAGAATAGTATGTCTAGAAAAGCTGTAGTTCCTCTCCCACCCCAAACAGATCTGTTCTTCCTAGGTGACTGATTTTCCCATGAGTGTCTCAACAAGTCTTAAATTTTTTGCAGGGATCACTTTTAATTATGGGAGCACATTCTACTGAGACGTTCTGGTGAGTTTGCTGCCATACCATTGCTGCAGGTAGTTGTTTCCCTTAAAAAGCAATTTCTGTTTGGTTTGTTTAGCTTCAGTGAGGTAGTTCTGGCTCCTTCCAAGGCAATTTTGAGCTTCTGTTGGTCTTCTTCCACTGTCGTTCCCCCAGACATAAGTGATGTCTCTTACTCTGTAGCCCACAGAAATCATGTAGTGTTTTCTATTGAAACAGCTTACCTAAGTAGAACGCTATATAATGACAGACTGAGAAAACAGCACTTCCTATATAGGAATCAAATGTGCACAAGAGAGATCCTCTGAAGTTTCAATGACACTTTTTTGAAAAATCAAGTGGAAAATACTTGGCGCAAATTGTTCTCCACCATCTTCTTCACTTGGGGGAAGTGGTAAGTGCTTCTTTTTCACATCTTTCTTTCTTGTATATATATATATATGTATATTTGGATATAGAAATGATGATTCTATTGTCAGACTGACAGTCTTTTGGTCTTCTGTAGTACTCGCCACAAATCTGATGCAAGACTTTTCTGAGCTAACAGTGCTATTTGCATTTTGTCTGCCCATATTGCACATACTCCAGTGTCACTTGCAAAATAATGTAATCCAAATGGCTTACTCTAAGCTTTATCTTTCTCAGGCAAACAAAGCCTTTGTGACTGAGATCTACTCACAAAGTTGTTGGGAGCTCTACCTTCTGCACTAGGAGAGCAGCACCCACATGTACATTGCAGTATGGACTCAAACACTGCAATCTGGACCCAGCAAAAGACAGGCATTGATGAGCTGGAGCAAATTCAGCAGACTGCTGCTCTAAGGCAGACACTCCGGTCCTTTAATTATTGCAGTTGCCCTTTACTGGACTTGTCCAGTATGTCCATGTCTCTGCTAAACCGGGAAGCCCAGAGCTGGAGACAGAGCTCCAGAGGTGGCCTCAGCACCAAGAGGAAGGGAAGCATCACCTCCCTTCTCCTGCTGCCCGCACTGTTCCACACACGGCCCCCAGTGCCCGTGCCCTTCCTTGCCACGGGGCACCCTGATGGCTCATGGTCAGCTTGTCCACATGAGCCTCCAGGTCCTTTTCGGTAAGGACTGTGTTGTTTCACATTCCTTACATGTAAATACATAAAAATTAGGGTTTGCCCATTTTAGTCATTCCTTGGGAGAATTCTGCCTGCACTCTACTCTCCACAATGTCTGCAACTTCCCATGTTTGGGAATAGGAGCTACCAGAGATGTGAAGATTACATGGATAGAATTCACCACAGTCCAGATTGATGGCTGATTTTGTTGGTTTTTAAACCTGCTGTGGTTGTGGGATGTGGCCAAATGGGAAAAGACTGTTTGGTAATCTAGAAATAGTGGTGGCAAATAGCCATCCTCCTTTAAATAGATAACATTAATGACAACTGAAATATAGCAATCAGATTTCCCCAGACCACACAATTCACCGTCTTTCTGGCCAAGGCACACCGTGCAAATTGGCAAAACTGCATGAAGTTGGTCAAACGTGAGTTAGCACTATGAGAAAACCCAAACCAATCCACAGCTCACAAACCAAAGGAAAGTGGAAGAAATCTCAGCCAAAGGGACAGACAGCCTCCAAAACAAGTGTTTGATTTGGAAATGAACATGTTAGAATAAGAAATAAGCTCTTTGGAACTCCAAATATCCCAAACAGAAACAGCTCCATCAAGCCTTCCCTTCCAGCACTCACTCACTGGAATGGCACCTTGCCCCCGAAACCTGTGCTCGTGTCTGTGCCCACCTGCTCGAACGCAGCCAGGGAGGGACCCCTGCGCATGAGGGTGACACTGTGCTGTGCCGGCTGCCCCCAGCTGCCTGGAGCAGCCCTTGTCGCTCTCCCCAGCCACCCGCTCCCATTCACAGCACGGGGGGGGGTAGCTCAGCACCTGCACCAGGCCACCAGGATCAGGCATTGTCCTTAGCATACCAGAAATGAATCACAGGTGAAACATTTTAATTAAATTGATGCTTGTTTGTGGGTACTACTAGAAGCACCTGGAGTACCTGGAACTGTGGGTTTTCACGCAGCAGCAGCTGCACAGGGCACAAATGGAGCGACAGAGCTGTGGTGCAACCTGTGAGTGGGCACGGCAGTGCCCCAGCGATGTGTGTGCACTTAGGTACTCAGGAGACCCCTAGGACTTCCTTCAAGAAATTTCTTGTGTTCCATAGCCTACAGCTGAGCCAGAACATAGAAACTTAGGGGGTTTAAGCCAAAACACATGTAAGTATTTCAGTACAGCCTTTGTCAGCAGGGCAGGTCCTTCAAACACCATTCAGTGGCAAATGCAAGCGCAACTGTGGTTTCAGTTCTCTTCAGACTATGGAAACAACTGCTTACGCTGGGGCTTCCAGCATGAGCAGGGTGCCTTCAGAGGGGACATGAAAACAGCCTTCATGACATGGTATACAACCCAGCTGTTTTCCCCTTCTGAGGCCTCCAAAAAGGTAAAAAACATCTTCTGTTGCCCGGCAGAGTAGCTTGGCAAATAGGTAGCTTATTGTCCAGAGGTGTTACACAGAAAACTAATCCAGTTAGAAAAGTGGGTAAATGGAACAAATTGACTAAATCAGGTTTGTTCTGCTGGTGTTACCAATCTCTTTGGCTGCTCATACAGATGACCCTGACTGAACCCAACTGATTTTCTACAGTAAATTAACTATGCTTTGCATGGAAAGGCATTTTATCAGCTATGAAATCAGGCTCAGCTCCACACTAAAAACATGTACAACAGCTGCCTGAAGATGCCTCTGAAAGATACACAGCGGCTTCTTCAATTTAGACTCAAGTGCAGTTTGATGATGTCCAAATGCTCAGCCTGGTACAAGAGGATGTAGCGTCATCTCCGTTATGTTTACGAAATGCTGTGCTTGATATACACCAGCATTCCTGTAATTGTGTTCTGTCTTAGGAAAGAGTAGACTGAGCCATCCATGTCACCACCTAAGTCATTGTGGTTGTACACATTTAACACTGAAAGCACATACAGCAGTTACTTGATAGAAACAAGTTTTTAAATGTATGTACGTATTTATTTACAGCCATTATGTGGGTTCATTGTGAAGAGAAGCTCAGGGCAGCTGCTCCTATGAATGACACCAGTTCATCCACAGCCAATGAAAGTCAATAATTCAGGATTCTTCCATTAAACTCAGCAGGTCACGAGTGCAAAGTTTATGTCAACAGCCTAATGACAGCCATTCTGTGTACAGAGAGCCAAGGAAAGAGACAAATATTTACTTTATGTAAACTATGGCTGAGCATGTTACTTAGGGCAAGAAAGAGCTGTTCAGCTTAGCTAATAATAAAACCCAGATGTCAATGAGAAATTTGTAAGTCTTCTTTTAGTGCACATAAGCAAAATGCAAACTGCAGAACCACATAAAATTATAACAATTTCTTTCCACATTTTTTAAAAGCATGAGCTGATTGGAATGCCAAGAACTGAAAAACACTGATAACTGCCTAGATAGCCTGGAAAAATAAAATGACTCTGCAAGAAGCTAGAGCAAGTCGTAGGGAGGACTCTATCATTCAGACTTCAGCATGGTTAGTACTTGGATTTTATAAATTCAGCTCTGTCCACAATCTGGGTACCAGCATGTTCAGAACCATGTTCTGAGCAACTTTTATTCACTAACTTACAGTTGAAGATGCAAAGCAACATGGAAAAAGTACCCAGGGCAAGCAATGTAAATCAAGATACTTTCTCAGATGTAATTAAAGGCCCACTACATGTACCACAAGCAATACCAGGCAGAATAAGACAGACTGCACTGCTATGTACAGATAGATACGTGCCTAATTGCTATTTGATTAAAGGAGAAGTGACAAAGTAATTTGTTAAGACTCCACCGTATCTTTAACCCTCCCACACGAGCCCAGGTAGAATACGGTACTATGTTTGCACAATTTTCATGAACACAGGAGAAAAAATGTGAAAGCACACCATAATTCAAATGACACTGCATTTGGGTGAAGAGGAAGAAAGCATATTATTCCTTATGGTTTTGTACATGTGCTATGCAAGCTGCACTGAAAGGGACTAAAATCTTCCAACAGAGTTAGTAAAAATTCAGAATTCTAATTCAGGAACTGCTGAGACTTCAGAACTCCAGTTTCACTCTAAAGAAAGGTCCAAGTATTTCTGAAGAGTTCGGGTGAAATAACAACTAAATCCCATCAATTTGCAGAACATGCAACAGAATTTTAAAATTCTGAATGAAATATTTCAATCTTTTTCACATTCTATCACAATGCATGTTATGTAATTTGTAAATCAAGCTATATCAAACCATTTTAACAGGCTAAACAGATGTGTTTTAATCACGAAGGGGTTTCAGCTGGTGCTGTGAATTAGTAACTCATGATTTTAAATACAAAGTTTTAAATACTCTGTTCTCTTATTTGTCCCATTTTACAATGAATGCAGTAGTCATTCTAGGACTTGGAAATGAAAGCAACACTTCTACTGAAACAAAAGGCCCAACACGAGGCAAGGTCACTGAAAAGGTAAACTAAACCCCTGAAGTTCTCGAACAGTTTCAAAGCCTGCCATCTGAATTTCCCCCCTACATTTCCCCACCATCCTTTCAGCTTGTTTCTTCCTTCCCACTAGGAACGGTCCATAATTACATAATTTCCTCAAGGCTTGGTTGAAACTCTTATTCTGTTTGAGAGCTGATCAAAGTTTCCTAATTAATCTTGCTAATGTCTCTCAGAAAGACCTGGCAAAGCTCAAGCCCTCTGCTGGAGGACTCCTGAGGCGTTTGCTTTTATCTGCACCCTCCACCACTGGTGCAGTTTGGTGCTCCCTGGGGAAAACAAGAAGACCATGCTGTACCTGCCTCACTTCATAACAGCCAGCAAATTCACTGCCTCACTGAACAGACTGGCTGATTGGCAAAGGCAAAGATGACAAACTTTTCTCATCTAAACTCTCTGATGGTCACTGTTGTGTTGGTAGGGTTGGAAAAAAATAAGTTGCTCCTTCCCCATCCCTCAGTGAATAATTTAATCCATAAGCAATTTTCTTGACGTTAGTTAACCAACTCAAGAACACCTCAAGGTATTTTCTTCCTTTTGCATATAGCCTGTACGGCAGTACAGCAGGAGGCACCTGCACTGCTCCTCTAAAACCACGTTTACTCATTCCCTCCGGGGAGGCTGAGGAGAGGTCAGCTGTCAGAAGAGCAGTGCAGCAGTTTGCTGTGGGCTGGAGAATCCTTGAAAGCAGTCATGTTAAGGGCACAGTGACAAAACGAACACTGGGTAAGCACAAGCTTAGCAGCAAAAAGCCAAATACCAGAGAGTCAATTCATCTCCTGGTGTCACCAAACATTTTCATCTTAAATACACAGTTTATTTCTGTGCACTTTATTACTAAAAGGAACTGTGGGAAAGGAAAAAGAGGTTATTTCTGCAATAGTTAGACTAAAAGATTTGAAGTATATACCTATTGACTCTTCAGTAATTACAGGGAGAATTTATATGGTTCATGTATCCACAGCACCAGAAAGAAAGGAAGATTATTCCTATTTCTAGCACTCAACACCTGATTTCAGGAGATGAAAGTATTTAAGCCAAGCATCAGGAAAATATTGCTTATAACATAGTCTGATGTTGTGGATCAGGAAGCACAACATACCTATCACATCAGGCACTTAAAAATCAGATAGTGGGATAAAAAAAATGTAGTGAACATTTGAAAACAGGAACTTCTGTATTAACAGAGGAATGAGGAGGGAAGCATATTGGGCTAGGATGATCATGCAGGAACACATGCCCAGAGCAGTCTCCGAGTCTCCAGAGATCTAAGGAGGCTTGCATAACCCCACCTGATCTTCATTCATGGTAAAGTTGGGAGTCTTTCAGCAGTAATAAGATGACGCACAGAAAGAAACTGTGCTGTATCAGTAGTGGTTGTCTTTCCTACTTCTGACTTCTGAACTGACTGTCAGAGGGCAGGGTACTTAAAGAACCAGAGCTTCAGGTGATAGAAACTGGCACAGATTGATCAAAAAAGAAACTGTGTCAAATAAATATTTGTTCTTTTTATGGCTGTAGTTTTAATGAGCCTCTGCTTATTAAATTTAATGTGCCAAAATTTGGTTCTCTCCTGTCCAGATCTCACTCACTGTACTGTCAAGAACACTGTATATTGTCAGGTCAAGTAAAACATTTTTGCCTGATGCAACAGATTTATCTCTGATGCCTATACAGTATATTGTGTTTCTGTCACTATTCAGGCATACGTTAACATTTTCCTCATTCTAATAGCTGGTACCAGTTTGTTTCCTCAATTAATTATCTGTAATACAACATTACATATTTCTCATCTGCACTTACAGCATTTCTTAGTGATAACTAATCTGTGGCTTCTTCTCCTACTGAAATAACTACCTAGAGCTTCAGCTCTTAAATGCACCATCTACTCTATGGCAGTTAAAAAGGAACAAAACAGTCTGAGTAACATTAAAGTCTTCATGTGCAATACCTACTTCCCTTCAATAATTTCTAATGCTCCTATCACACAGTAATCTAGGGGTCATTTAAATAACAACTTCAGACTATTTTTATAAGATAGTAAAAAAATCCTTTCTGACATAAGCATAATTGTTCATAATGGAGAAGTAATATATGAAGCTTTTTCACATCTCCCAAAACGTAAACTTTTAAAGCAATGTTCTCTCCCTTTAAGCTAAACTTGAGGCTATGCCTTCCACAGATGCTGCAGGATTTAGCTCTGTCACAAGAACATATGATCTGCAATCACAGGAAGACTTTCACTGAAAGTTCATAAAGGCTGGGCTGGTAAAACTAAACCTTTAACTCGAGAGATCTGAAAATCACAATTTGCTCAGATACTTACCAGGAGAAATCTCTGTGCACTGGGACACACATCACAGCCGTGTCTGTGCTCACACTGTGCCTGGCACATTCCTGGTACCTCCTGAGTGACACATAGATCTATCCTAATTGCTTTCTGCTACCTTTCTCTGATGTGATACACCCAAACCCACTCAGTGTGCTCCCCTCCTTTGAAGTACTTTCTGTTGCTTATTACACTATGAAGAAATATTGAGTGAGCAGGCACGACAGGCTGCCTTACAGCTGGGGAGCCAATATATTTCTTTTCCCTTTTCCAGAATGAATGGCAACTTGAGCTCTTTAACTCACGGCAGCTTCCCTACATGAAACGAAGAACAGTAAGCAGCAGAGAAAATGAAGATCTGAAATGCAGACTCTTTTTCCATACTAGGAAAGCGTCTCTTAAAATTAACCCTTACTCTAAATTTATAGATGTGGTTTGGAGAAGCCTTACCTTCTATGATCTGAGCAGCTGAACCAGCACGGAGTGAGCAGCCAAAAAGCAGCAGGAGCAAGCCCCAGGTCCACCAGGCATGCCTGGAGCAGGTGTGCCAAAAAACAGAAGGGGTGGGGGGTAGGAAAGAATGAAACCAAAGAGTGTAATACAGAACCACACGGGGAAAAATTAAAAAACAAAGCAAAAAGTAAAATTTAGAAGTGAGACTTCTTACCATGAGAGCATTTTTTGAAAGTCAGTTGAAAGACCTCAAATGAGGAAAAAGTTCAGTGCACATGGGGTTTATGTCTATGAAAATAAAAAGTTAATAAAAGCAGGAGCCTGCTGCTTCTCCTCCAGCATCCAGGCACAAGTGGAACAAAGGCAGCTCTCAGGCGCTGTGACTCACGGCAGCTCACTGCTCCAGCTCTGAAATACGACTCCGTGCAGACTTACTTTCCTGCCAGACCACTGCCGAAAATCTCATACTTTATTTATTGATGGACACTCCTTACTGCTGTACATCATCCCACGTTGTCATTATCCCGTTACTGTCTTTAACTGCTGTGTACCCTGAGCGACAGCAGCGTAGCCTCTCCAGCTCCCCACCCCCACCACCCGCCCCCAACCTCCAGCCCCCAACCTCCACTTACTTACCCGATAACGCATGACCCAAAACATCCTTCCTGCCAGCATTATATAGCCAATGATAAGCATTCTTATATGGAATGGGACGTTCTCTGGCCATTGTAACCAAACTTTAACAGGAGCAACTTTGAAGAGAGGAGCAGGACAGAGCAGCCCCAGGTACCCTGCAGCCCCACTGCCCAGGTCTCCTGTCACCTGCAGAGACGTTTCGAACACACCCTCTTCTCTGACAAACAGTCCAAGTTTAATACTCCTGTCTACAAAGAGTTACACCCTGCACGTAGATTAAGAGTGTGTATCTAGTCTACCTTAGCAGCTGTACATATATGTGCCTGCTACAGAGATCCTACAACTAAGCAGTTCTAATAGTTTCCATTAAAAGTGTTATTTCACCCCTCCCTTTAACTTCATGAAAAGCCTTTTTTCCACATGTAGTTCTTCAAAGCCAGTTCTTGCTCAAGGAAGAATTTTTGCAAAAATAAGTTTGCGATTAATCAGACAATATTTAGGTCATAAGATTTTTAACAAAGACTGCAATTGTCACTTTTGGACTGGGAGAGGAGGGAGCCTGGAGAGCACTGCATATGGAAAAACCTCGGTGGGCTCTTGGTAGACCGAAGCTGGCAGGTGCTGAGGGTTGCTTTAGGAGATTCAAAACTAAAACTAGATTTACCTAGGATGGGGCGCAGAGGACAGAGAGGAGTAAAGATCTCTGCAGTAATGAAAGGACAGTCCCAAGCAATAAACAGAATTAAGAAGAATTTCATTGCACCACGAATAGAATGCTTGACTTTGGGGGTTTTGCTTTGTTGACTATTTTTGAGGAGTATTTGGTGTTATGTGGTTTGGTTGTTTGGGGGTGGGGGGGTATTTGTTTGGGTTTTATGATTTTATTTTATTAAATAAGAAAAACTAGAATCTTGATTCTGCCCCAGACTATCCTCCTAGGTTAGAAACCACAACAGGTCAGCTCCCCTCAGGTATATTTTTTAGCTGAGTCCCAGGTCAGCATTATTCACTATCTGCCTTCTGCTTAATGATAAGGAAGCAAGAGATCAAACTATCTTTTAAAATTTCTTATTATAAACACACATTGTTTCATCTTCTTCAGTGGACCAAGGCCCCCCTTTTTTCTCTTCCATAGTACTATATCAGGGCTGAAAAAGGTTTCACCATTCATTGTTTCTACATTAGGCTGTCAGCTCTTTCCTTTCTCTCTCCCTGAAGTTTCTCCATTGCTATCACCACCAGCAACACTGCTTATAGGAACACAGTCTGCAACACTTGTGCAAATAATACACCAAAAGCATTTATTTTATGCCTTTATGTAGGAACACTATGTATATGTTATCCCAGGAGAAAACACTAGGGTTTTTACGTGTTCTTGTAAAACATACGTATCTACAAGCCTGGCTCACTTTTCCATTTTTTTTCAGGTATTCTTTAGCAATACTACCAAGAGCCATTATTAGCCCTATAAAACTATTTTTTAACTTGGTTCCTTCTTTCAATAGTAATTCTTCTGTCCCTCTGTACATCAAATGTCAGAGGCTCACCTGCATAATGCGTCCTGTTGAAGTATAGTTTTTGTGTGGTATATATGGCCGAAATACATGTCTGCTTTTATGTCTTACAGTAGACTAACATTTTGGAGACAAATGTATGATCAGGCTCCAGATTTATAAAATTGAGGTGACTATGTAGCAAGGATTTTTTACAGTATAAACTGCAAAGATTTCATTTAAAAAATAAAATTTCTTCTATTGTTTACAATTGGATGGATTTTTCCTCTGATTTTAGAAAACCCATAGAAGAGAGGAAGTAGCACCTCTCCTTCTCCCACAAGTAATACACTGTTCAGGCAGATGATCTACATCAAATTCAGCTGAGAGAGTCTTTTGTTTCCTCTGGATATTTTAACATGGATGTCTGGCTACTGGGTAAAGGAAGGCAAGGCAAAGCATGTTCTTGACCTCTGCATTCCATTGGTTTTACATGGACAGCAGTGGAGGAATCCCGAAATACAAACAGCGTATTACCCTCACTCCTGCAGGGCTCTGAGATTTCTTGAGTTTCTAGTGTTCCTCCGCAGCCCTAAGGATCACAGAATACCGCCAGGCTGGCTGTACCTGCTCTGCCTGTGTCAGGCTCCCCATGAGGGCAGTGACATTTGTACACATCCACTCAGCTTTTATCTTGCTGTTTGAATCGCCCTTTTCAAACACAGCAGGGCTCCTTTGAATTAAGTTGTAAGTGCTTTCCTTCAGCATTGGCTACAGCTGTCCCCAGCTAAGCTGGTGTTTTCCTGCTGGTTAAAAATCTCCATTTTCCAGGCAGAAGTTTTGTTTACTTTCCTCAGCTCTGTCAACCGATTGCATTCCATAAGATTTGAAATGGCATACTACAATTCTGCCATTGCAGTTCTTCCTCATTCTCTGAGTTAGTCTAGCTGAGTGTTTTATATTTCTGATCACCTTTTTGTCAAGAAGTTTGTGTTTTTCCTCCCAACTGCAATGCCAATTTCTTAGCTGGACATGTCTAGCCTCTATAATTGTAGGATTTAAGAACGATAAGACTATTCTTGTGCAAGATAAGTGTTAGAGAAGCAGTACGCACCAAGGCCTGAGTGAGTTAAGAACCACGCTAGAAGAGAATAAAAGGTTCCTCTTTTGTATCCCTTGGCAAGGAGGCCCGCGGCTCAGTCGCACCTTTCGTAAAGACGACTCTGCTGCTTTGTTTTCAGTTTGCATCCTGCTGATGTTCTTTGACACCTCCAAGTTCTTGCACTCACAAGGGGTCACCTCTTCACTGCCCATTCGGTTTTCTCCATGCTCCTTGTGATTTCAGAATCTTCTTTTACATACCCCTTCCTCTCATTGCCTTTCTGCACTGAGTGTCAACTCGCATGGTCATTTCTTGTACTGCAGCCACCCCACACCTCCAGCTACCTTTCCAGCCTTTCTCAGAGTTCCTCTGCTCACTTGTGATCTTTGGTGGAGTCAGGGGAACCATAAATGCACGATGCAAATAACCCCGAGATTTCTTGAGTGACGTAGCAATGTTCTCCGTATTTTTTCCCAATGAGGAACACAGCTGGTGTACTTTCTTGACTGTGGCCAAGATAACAATTTCATGGAACTCTCATAAGCTCGTTAATTTGCTCCTAAGAGGTAACTATGTATAATTAGGATTTCTCCTCCCTCTTCCAACACATTTCTAACAAATGGAAGAAATTAATTTCATCTACCATTTTATTCTCCACTCATTAACTTGCAGAGGATCCATTTGTAATTCTTTATAATCTACTCCAGTCCTTATTGAAAAAACCCTCACCAGCAACTTAACTGCACAGCAGCCATGTAACTGCTTGCCCTCACTGGGTAAGGCAGGCAGCGCGGATGTCTGCAGAATACAGCAGTGACCTTTCCCTGCTACAAGGGCTGGCCGCATGTGTGTCACCTTTTGGCCTCTCTTTTAACCAACTGGTCATGCACAGTACTCCTTGTGCCTCTGCTTCCTGAAAAACTGCTGTCAGTCTTTCTGGGTACATCATTTAAGTGATGGATTGCTTCAGGATATGCCCGTTCATCCAGAAATGCTGAACGGCATTTTGGCTTTGAATATCATCAGCTAACCACGCCTCGACAGCTGCTCCCATGGTGGCTTGGTAATACACTTTCACAAGCACAACAAATGCTTCAATACCCCGTTTTCTGCTTTTTCCTGCTTTAAACAACGCACCTTCAAAACAGAAAGTTTTAGAAGTCTATAAATGCTGGTTTTAGTATATATTTATGAAGGAGTAAGAGTGTACATTTATGTACCTGAAGACAGGCATGTACCATACCCTACAGCAGGGTACAAATTAAGGTCACAGAGGCAAAGAACTCTGGCACTTTCGAGCTCTTTAGTGCTTCATTTCACATAATTTGAATGTTTCCGCCTACTCTACCCCTCCCTCACAGTATTATAAAAAGCACTGGGAAAAAAATGTTAAATCTTTCACACAGCTGGAGCTGTCTGGCAAAGAAGGCAAAGGGGAATCGGGGACCTGAAGCTTGCAGCAAAGCCCTGGGCAGAAAGGAATCGCCCATGAATGCTTATGCTAGAACGTGGCTTTTAGAGGGGAAGAGACCAGGTCTGTGGGAGACACAGATGGGTATGGGGGCAATCAGGCTAGTGGGGGGATGGATGAGAAGTGTTCCCAGAGGGGAACAGGGCTGAGTGAAAAGCCTGGGACAGGAGGCTTGGGGTGGGTGAGCCCAAAGCTGAGGGACACAGCAAGCCAGCTGGGAAGCAGGAGGCAGGGGAAGTCTGGGGGTGCTACTTCACACTAGGTGACAAGGAGCCAAGAAGTAAGTGTTTAGACATACATATTTCCCTTCTACAAACTCAGTCTTCAGCAAGGTAGCATGACTAGGACCTCTTCTAGTCTGTGATACTTCTGCTATAACCAAGCACCCATGAAACCTGCTAGCAAAGCTTGTCTTGTACCATGTACTAATAGCTCAAGCAGCATATGCTGTGCATTCGGTTCTTCTGACGGCACATGCGACTGTCAGTATGCCCTTATCAAATTTTAAGTTTGTATTCTAAAATGCAAAAACATTAGAGCTATTAACTGATTATTTGATGGGGTCACAAAAATTACCGTTTCCAAAACTGGCGGAACTGTTTCTGATAGAGTCCATGGTGTTGGCATGAGGCACAAAGCCAGAATTCAAACTGGTCAGTGTTCAGAAACCGAGCAAGCAACTGAAATTATTCAATACAGTGTGTGGGACAACTGTAAAACCAAGCATAAGTGGATGTTCTGCTTGTAATTTAAACTCACTTGCACTTCAACACTGACCCTATTGCTATATTAAATCAATTTATCATTAGCAGAAGGGTGCATAGTTTTAAAGCATATTTAAAAAATAAGTCTTATCTATATTAAGTACATGCATTGCACTGAAAGGCTCTATTCACACTAAATGTCATACATTCCTTTTATATGAATAAACCCAGAAAAAATTATATGCAGCACTTTTGCCGTCTGTTTCCATGTTCAGCTGAGCTGAAGAAAGATTTTCTCCTACACACACAGACATGCACACACACACACACGACCTACCACAGGGTATAGAAGGTAAAAAGCTTCACCAGAATCCCTCTCCCCATTCTGTGCAAGCTAACTTGGCTCAAATATTTTCCTTTTAAAAATATTCATAAAGTTTGACTCAAGGAGAGACCTCATTGACTACTTTTTAGACTGCCTCGAGAGAAACTAGTATAAAGCATGCTCCCCTATACGCGGGGACAAATCTCTTGTATCACTGGTTCAAATGAAGCAGGGGTTCTCAGAAATATGAAATCCTGCTTTGTAAGCCCACCACAATGTGTTGCAAATGTCAAATCTTTAATCACCATTAGATTATTGTCTCAAGTTTCTACATTATAAATCATCATCATAACATGGTCAGGACTGATAATCCACCTTCGCAGGTAAAAGGAGTACAAGTACTTTGCTTAGATAAAAATTTAAAATCTGGCCTTATTGAAAAAGGTTTTCAGATGCCTACAGTGCAAGGATATTACCCAGCATACTTGTCCTAAATATACATTTAGATCAAGACAAGGATCAGCATGAGACCTGGTATTTATAACATGCATATGATAGCAAAGAACACAGCAACATCTTTTTTTTTCCAGATCTAGTTGTTACACTCAGAATCTCATTTATGGGCAAAGACGCAGCACACCTCTCAAACTGTAATAAATAAACCCAAGAACGTGAGGAGACATGGGACCCACCTCAATAAGCAGGGCAAAGGTATCTTTGCCACCAGTATGGCTGACGTGGGAAGAAGGAATTTAAACCAGGAATGGCAGTAGAAGGACAGAATTATCAGCAGCCCTGTGAGGGAGGGAGGGACAGGGCTGACAAGCAAAGGGCATGGGGCAATGTGTCAGGAAGGAAACACAAAATCAGCAAAACAAGGCTTCAGCATGGTCACTTCCAGCATTTGCAGGTAAGAAAATTACTGGAAAACCCCAGACCCTTGCTGGCAAACCAGGGCTTGGGGGTGCCTCTCTGAGGTGCATGTACACTACACACATAGTGTGAGGCATAGACATGGTGAGTCATAGACCTGTGCGCAGCTGCAGGGCCACAACCCTGTTGGAATTGCAGAGACATGGTGGGATGCCTTACAGATCCTCTCTGCTACCCACGGGCTGAGGGAGGGGATCCTTCCCCCCTGCCCGGCACCGGTGAGGCCGCGCCTGGAGCCCTGCGTCCAGCTCTGGGCTCCCCAGCACGTGAGAGGTACGGGCATGCTGGAGAAGGTCCAACGGGGGGCCAGCAAGATGACTAAGGGACTGGCGCCTCTCTCCATGAGGAGAGGCTGGGACTGTTCAGCCTGGAGAAGAGAAGGCTCAGGGGAATCTCATCCGTGTGGGAGGGTGCAAAGGGGACAGAGCCAGGCTCTTCTCAGGGGTGCCCGGTGACAGGACCAGCGGCAGCAGGGATAAACACGGGAGGGTCCCTCTGAGCATCAGGAAACACTTGTGAGGTGACTGAGCACTGTCACAGGTTGTCCAGGGAGGCTGTTGAGTCTCTGTTCTTGGAGCTATTCAAAAGCCATTGAGACAGACACAGTCCCAGGCAGCCTGCTCCAGCCTCCCTGGGCAGGAGGGCTGGACCAGATGACTTCCAGATGTCCCTTCCCACCACAACCATCTGTGATTCCAATATTGCTAGTATAATGGAATTTTTAACAGTCTAATTCAAGGATCACCATTAGTCTTCATCTAATTATTGCAGAAAAAGAGTGAAAAATAAAGCAGCTAGGGTACTTACATACAGGAAAAGATGCAATAATAGCAATAATATAATTAAAAATTTAAACAGACATATTTCTTAGCTTCTACCCCTTTTCTGGTGTTATGCTCACCCTTCCACTGCTCCTCTGGGTGCTAATGTCAGTGGTTTCACTCTGGTGTTGTCCATGGGGATGAGGTCTTACAGCAAGTTGTCAGTGTCTGGAGTCCTTTTCTGGGAGGAATACTATATTCATGCTGTTCCTTGTTGCTCCCCTCTAAGACCTAAAACACATTTCCTCTGCATTTAGGTCTTTTAAAAAAAAAAATTGAAATAAAATCCACACATAAAAAGTGAAACCAAGATAGAAAGTAAAGCTAAGGCCTATTCAGAAAAAAAAGCCATCACATATTAAGCTGCAACGTTCAAATAACAGAGGTGGAAGAACAGAAATTCCTGATCTCATGAAGTATGACAGGCACAGTTCTCACCAGTTGTCAGTGGAAAAATGTCAGTCAGACAAGGCCACTGTGTACTATGGCTACATTTGCTGGCAGGCTGATCTAATCTTATTTGTGCTGTAGAAAATATATTTCTGATGAACACCAAACTTCACTTCCAAAGTGACAAAACTCCATGTTACAGGAACTCAGATTTATTTGCCAACACAGAGTAGCAGTGTCACAAGGATGTCTGAAATAGATTTCTCTTCCCTCTTCAAATCTCCTTTACCCAATAGTTCAGCTGCCATTATTTTACTTACAGAAAATTAAGATATCCAAATGTCTTAAAATTGGAAAATATTTGTAATGATTAGGAGAATGAATTCTAACCAAAACAAGAAGTAATCAAAGCATTGTCAAATCATCTTCAACAGTCTGTTGGTAGATTATTTTTAAGAAAAAGTCTATACCACCTATTCATAAGACTAAAAGGACATAAAAAAAAACTTCCAAAGCAGAAACTGCTTTAAATAAAAATGCCAATTTTTATGTCTTAAGGCTCACTTTTCAGTTTACAGAATGGAAAAATTTTTTTCAAGAATAATTTTCTTTGAGATTATCATCTATCAAAGAACTTTAAAATTAAGGACAGCACATGACCACTGTATCTGACATCACATTTCAGCAGATAAATGCATTCTTTGCTCTTCTCCAAGTTTGTCTGTTTCTGCTTCATCAGCGTATTTTTGGAAAATTCTTTCCAAGCGGCAGACTAATGTAATTTTGTGAACTGTTCTCCCTCTCCTCTAAATATAGTGCATTCTGCTTTCCTTATTGCCTGTTGTCCCATCACAAATTGTGGTTCTTCTGATTGCTTTCTGGCTGAGACCTCTGGAATGACTTGAGGTTAAAATCCTTAGGATTCAGAGGTTAAAAAGGAAACTCGCCCACAGGTAGTAAGGCTGCTATTTAAGGGAGCAAGGGAAAGAAAAGGTAGGCATTTAAGTACCAGAAAAAGTAAACACACAATGCCAGCAGGACAAAAAGAGTGCTTATGCTGCCTGTGACTGTCACAGGGTAGCTACCGCCCACGGTTATGAGACAGAAATAAACACATTACCCATGTGCTTGACTTTTTCCAAAATTTAAAATTAAAAGTTGGTTATACATCTTAAAAAACAAGATGTGGGTGAAATAAGCTTTGAGCAACAATATGATTCACATGTTTTAAGTCTGACTCTTTTTTCACTGTTTTTATTTTAGGAAGAGTTGTTTGGCACACAAACACACCCATTTATGCTTTTTAAATAACTTGTTCAAAATGAAAAAAAACCTTCCTCCCCCCTCCCCAGGTGACACAGGGGCATGCCTTCTGACACGCCAGCAAGGACCACTCGATGCTGCTGCAGCAACTCATGCAGATCAAGGCGAGGCTTGTAACTAGACGTGATTCTTAGTAAACAAACTCTTCTTTCCAGAAACAAGAAAGAAGTAGACATGCTATTTACATGCCCAAAATCTCTGCCATCACTAGTCAGACTGTCAGGAACGTACCAGACCTGCGTATAAAGCATGAGGCCCTGGCACTGGGACCACCACGCTGCAGCCCTGCCTGTTGCCCCAGCAGCCACGCTTCCTTCTCTTTCCAGGCCCAGGCTGCAGAGCCAACGCCGGTGGCGCAGCTGTCTCCTCCAGCCATCCTCAGTCGCACCTTCGCAGCCCAGAGTGCATGCTCCATGTGGCTGGCCAGCAGCAGCTTCTGGGCCACCTGCCTCACATGCCCAAAGAGCATCAGGGGTCGTTCCCGCCAGCCTTTGCACAAGCTTAACTCATCCACATCAGATCGACCCGATTCTCCCCGGCACAGCCTGGGGCAGGAGCACTGCCACGTCCTGTTCTGCTGCCCGTACGCCGCGATGCGCTGGCGACCACGGTGCTGTGAAGGGCAGCAGAAAGAGAACAGTGTCCATGCATCAGTGTATGCATCACTGCTAAGGGGCTCTGTCAAAACAGCCTGTAAGTGTCATCCTCAAACATAAAATTAAAAGGTTACCTTCACCAGCTATCTCCTGAAACAACAAATTCCATCATCCAAAGGTTTAATTGTAGGTTAAAAAGAAGAAATTATCAGTGACCAAAACACTTCTCTGCTTTATCCAGATAAATTGTGTAGTCCTTGAATACATATTTGGACAAATAAAAGCGTGTCTGTTTCTCTTACTGTCTTCAGATAGATGCAGAGTATTTTTCCTGATTTCCTAAAGATTTGCATCCTATACCCTCTATCTGAACAACTCGCCCCCTGCACTTGCTGCTTCCCACCAGACCTCCCCCCTGCCCTCCTGTGCTGCAGCAGCTGGTCTGGTGCATGTGCACCGATGGACCCACATACATTCGGAACAGACACAGAGCTCAGTTCTGCCACCTTCATATCAGCAGGAGCACCAGTGCAGGGGGAGGGAGAGCCTCATTCTGCCCCAGCCATGAGAACCACTATAGGGACAGGAAATGTCTGCCTTTGACAGCTCTGCTCTGCCAAAAGGGTCTAAATTCTCTTTCCTGCCCATCAAGACTCCCACTACCTGTAATTGCTGTGATTGTTGTTAAAAAGTCAACTTAAGCACTTGTTTTCTTTTTTCTCACTTTGCTGCTGAGATGCAATGGGCTTCAACTTGTTTATGGGTTAAAAACAAACTACTTTAAAAGCTTGGCTTACCTTTTGATGCTACAAATGCTTTCTGCCGGATGCATTCCTTGCTTCCTAAAAAATAAAAAATACTTAGAAATAGTAAATGAATTAATGCCATACCCACATCCTCCATCTGAATTTTTAGGTCTATTTATGATGACCTTTATCTACCAAATTCTGTGTCATTATTTGCTTCCTTGCTCAATACACAAATTAGGCAGTGCTGACTCACTCAGCATCTGTTTTATCCCTGCCTGATATATGGGCTTGTATCACCTGAACACTGATCAGACTCTGTCTCGAATACTCTGTCATCATATTTCATTGCTTCAGAAACCAGGAACAGTGAAGAGAAGCACATACTAATCTCCTGTGGTCCTGAGTCCCACTCCCCTCGCCCACTCCAGCACTGTCCCACCTGACGACAAGCACGCTCTTCTTCCAGCTCTCAGTCCCTGCCCACGTGTCCATGTTGTCACAGACCATAAACCCAGTTTCTGCCCCATTTCATTCCTTTCAACCAATTCCCCCACTATGTTACCCCATCCTGCTGCCTCAGGGACTCAGTTGTTCTCTGGGCTCTGGAAAGGGCTGACTCCCTGCTCCATGCAGCAAGCCCTCTGAGGAGGAAGCCCCGTCAGGAGCCTGCTCCTTCTGCTCGCCCTTCTGACCCAGCCCCAAAGTCTGCTCAGAGCAATGAGCCAAGAACAGACAGACACTTTCAATATTTTAGCCATTCGGTTCCACTAAGGGTGTGAAGAGGTTAGATACTGATGGATTAAAGTTTGCATAACTTCTTAAGATTTTCCAGAAGTTTTTTTATCAGACATTATTGAATTATTTGAAGCTTTCCATATAACACAACCTAAGGCAGACAACCTGTGTAGGAAATTTTAGGTGCTAATTAGTCAAAGCTTAGCAAAATATGAAATATTTAAGGTCATGAGCCAATACGGTGAATGCTGAGCACTTCAACAAGCAGTTCTCAACACAAGCAGCATATCCCTAGAGCTTTCTAGAAATCTAGTTAGCTTTCAGATGGGGCAAAAGAAAATCGATTGTTATTCAATTTCAGCGCTTTCTGTCAGTTTTAAATTAAGATGTTTCAAGTTTCCACGTGTTTACATGATAGCACTGAATGAACAAAACACCTGTAATCAGCCTCAGAGGGAGGTACAGCTGCTGGTGTGGTGCCCTCTGGGATACCTGCTACTGGAGTAGAAACTGGGTGTTAATACTTGAACACTGTTAGTCACTCCTCAAGACATCAAATATTAGTTCCTTACCCATAACACATTTCAAGAAAAGCTAACCTTTTCATACTGGTGCCTAACCAAACCAGCTGATGACATTCCTGTTTTCTTTCCATCATCCCTGAAACCTACATATATACCTTTTACTTGGGTTTCAGGGTTTCCTTCTAACTGTCTTGCTTAGCTGGAGCAGCCACAAACCTCAGCTTTTACACAACACCTGTGTAAAAGCCACTTCTTTGATGTACTGGTTACATAAAAACACCAACAAAAAGAAAAAGAAAACCCTTCAAATTATGTGCTTTGCAAAGAGGAAGTCAATGAGGGGGAAAATATATTTTTGCACATGTTACTTTTACATCAGTCAGGATCATGCATGAGAGGTATGCACTGTAGAGCGATAGAGGAGGAGAGTAATTTTTTTCTTCTTGGAAGAAAAAAAACAACCAAAACAAACAAACAAACAAACCCCCAAAAAAACCCGCCACCAAACCCCAGAAGACTGGCTTAACAATCACATTTGCTAACTAAAGCAACAAAATGCTAATTTTCCAGAATTTTATCCTTCTCAGTCCTGCACATCTAGCTTCTATATTTTCCTTAGTATTGCCCCGAGCAGTACGTATCAACCAGTTACACCTGCAACGGCAATGAGAGCAGGATGGGAAGTGCCCAGATGAGAAGGGCAACCTTACAAGAGTAGTTAAGGATTTACTTTGAGACAATTTTGACAGCTGGTAATATACCAGCAAAGAAAAAAATCTTATTTGGATATCTGGCACACAGGTGAACTTACAAAAAGCAGAAAACAGTAAGATTTTTCATTTCAAACTGAGTGCATTTAGTAAGGTGTGACCAATATGCAACTGACACGAGAGGCTACGCAGATTTATAAAGTCCTTCCAGAAGGAAGACCAAGGCTACATACTGATCACAGAGCTCCGGCTCTTTTACTCAGGAGTTTTCCCTTTCCTTTAGAAGTGCTACAAACAGCAGGAGAGAGGGCACTGAATAAGCCAGTTTCTGGCCATCGTAGCTGCTGCTGCAGAGCACAGGGATTGTTTCAGTTAAAGTTTGTGTTTACAGAGGTGACTTCTCAAAAAATCCCTGAAGTTTTGCATTCTGTTTTGTTGTTGTTCCTAGTCCTGATGCATGTATTTTTAAAAAGGGATTTTACAAGCACTTGTTTGCACATCTGGATGGTAGTTGTGTTAATAAAGAAACTGGTGTTTCCTTGGCTCCAAGAAAGTATAAACAAAGGAGAAATGGAAAAAACAAGTAAGATTAACAGAGGCTTCTTTTAGCACAGCCTCATTTTAGCTTTCCTGCAGCACTGTAATCCAATGCAGATGTTAGTTTGCCTCATTCTTGGCCATGGTGTTAGATGAACTTCCTCTCCTCAGTAACATTTTCTCAGGGATTTATTATTATCCCTTTGTTAGTCTGCCCATAACTTGCTCATTCCTTTCATGTGACAGCGAAAACCCAAAATGGTGAGAAACCAAGCTACATATATGAAAGAACTGCAAGACAATAGTAACACTATGTAAGAGTAAATATAATATTTAGGTGATTAAGCTATGAACAATGGTCTCTGCTTTTGTTTTATCATTTCTGATAGTGGTAATGACTCTTGTTTATCAAGTCAAAACAAAGCAAACAGTTATATAAGAAAATAAGAGAGGTGGAGCAGTAGTAATAAACCTAATGGCACGAACAAGGCTTACATCTAGTAATAAATTTACAAACGTGCTATATCAGAGTTTCTTTAAAAATAGCCTAATGCATTAAGCTCCTAGACAAATTATTTTTACTCACAACATGAGCATGTCTAGACACAGGAGGATGAGTAGCATCTGGTTACCTCTAAATTTGCTTTGTAACATTGAAGCCTGACCTGTTGCCAAGACGCAGCTGCTGATAATAAGACTGGAGGTGAAGCCAGTACTGCCAAGTTCTTTAGTGTTCAAGTTGTTCTTCTTTGAATTTAAAACTTTCCCTTCAGTTTGATGCAAAAAAGGAACAGCCTGCTGGGGCCCTGAGTGCATCAGTAGGCACTAATTACTCTGCACAGCCTCATCAGGGGTCTGGGGCTCTCCGCACTCCCTGCCGCCCACCGTGCCAGGAGCTCCACCGGGGTAAGGCTCCAGGTTTCAGTCTCTGAGGAACATTGCAGCTGTGCCCGGCCATGCTCTTGCCTTTCGTAGAACCTCCTGGACAGGCTGTGGACCCATGTTGCAGTTAGCTCATCTCCTGGATGGACCTACACTGTGGCCGTATCTCCAGCCCTGGCTCCATTTGTTTCTGGCGGGAGTCCCCCATCGGACCGTGGATCTGAGTGATTGCTTTGCCTGTCTGAGACCTTGTGACCCACACCCTGCTGCGCTTGCCCAGCTCGGCCGCTGATGGACAGTGTCCTGGTCAGCAAGGTCCCTGCCTCAGCGGCGGTCACTCTCGGCCCCTGGCTCACCTTCCCTGATGGAGCAGTCAGTCCCAGCTGCTCTGTGACAGTGACTCCAAACAGCCTGTGCTGTCGTATCACAGTTCTGTCTCCATCACTGTTAACTGAAAATGCATCCAAGTGTTGAGAAAAAAATGCAGCTGTTAGGGTATTTTAGGAAAATGCCCGTTTTGATGAAAATCTGTCGGAGAAAAATACAGTTAGGAATCATTAGGAATCTACAGTCAGGAATCCTTGCTCTAAAACTACTTAAATCATATCTTTTTCAAAAAAGCTTTTATTTTATGAAAGAAAAGGAAAATATTTTACCTAAACGAAATGGTAATACTAATCTCTGCCTTACCGATTCTTCTTGAAAATACTAACTTGAGCCCTGAAGCCCAGAATCCCATCTATTCCTTTTAAGTGACTGGGGGAAAAAAAACAAAAAAATCACATTGTGACCATTCTAGAGGTTTAATAACACAAATATCTGTATCCGTCAGGGGTTGCCAGATGTGGTACCCTGAGAGAGGTGAGACTGTGGAAGCGCAGTGTCCCAGGGTCCTGCCCAGGGTGAGGCTGCGCCCGTATCCCGCAGGCACAGAGGCCTGGGTGATGCACCAGCGCATGTGGCCAGCCATGCGGCTCAGCACAGAGGGAAAACAGCGCTGGCACAGAAACAGACAGCACCACCCTGTGCCCCCGTGACTAATTAGGATGGAAGCCCATCAGTGGGTCGCGTGCAGAAGTGTATACATGGTATGTTCCCCTCCTTAGGCACTCAGGTCTCTCCAGCAGCTGGCCATGATTCCTTTATCTCTCCAGTTGCTGGCACCTGGACATACCGCCTCTGGGGTCCACAGCCCCTGGTTGCTGGTACTCAGACTTACACACACACTCACACGCTCACTGTTGATCCATCCATTAAGTGGCCTTAAGCGCACAGCCTAGCTGGGTGCTGTCCCGTTGGTCCCCTGCTCTGTCACTCGCACGTGGAGACACAGACATGCAGACAGTTCTCTCTGACAGCTGGTCCAGAGCTGTGACCCCCCCAACAGCCAGCCAGCCAACCCCTGACCCCGTGGCCTCTCCAGCGTCCAGACCAGACTTATGATCCCCACTCCAGCTGCTGCTATGCATACCGCTGCACACACACATCCACGCAGCATCCCTTAAACCAGGAAACAGTCAGAAATAGAGTTTAATTAGAAGACACACTGACTGCACTGGCCAGGAACAAGGCATGGCCAGAAAAACATAATGACATCTGTTTGCACATCACCAGCGCCTTTTTTCCCCCTTACCTATCTATTTTCCCATGCTTGCTACTCCCCAAACCACTGATTCCCACACCTTCCTCCACCTTTAGTTCTTCCCTTAAGCAATCCCAAAATGCTTCTGCCTAGCATCCCATAATGAGTCCCACACTGCTGTAGACAGTGATCTCCTCTGCCTGTCAGGTAGCCCTGAGAGCCTCTGTTGATGGGTTTCATGTACAGTGTACACCATCCCGTGGCGCCCTGGGAGTAGCTGTGGTCAAGGTTCTCCGTTCCCCCTGGTTTGGCTGTTGGAGCCCTGCCCATCAGGACTCAGGACTCTCTCATGCTTAACGCCCAGCTCACTTTGACCTTCCCAGATCATTTTCTTGGAGAGGTGATTATTTGTGCTAAACTTGGTTCTGAGCTAAAGTCTCGCTGACACACCAGCCTGTGCTGTCTGCCCAGATGATCCCTGCAAGTGAGATTGCCTGGGCGACAGTCCACACTGCCTTTCCCTCACTGTAGGCAGGAATTTAGGATTCTTTCATCCAATTCTCACAAAACTTGGAGCAACATCTTTGAAGGTCTATGCTTCATCGAGCTTGGCTGAAATTGCTTAAGTCAGTCATAATTTATTGGCAAATAGATAGAAGGAGTATTTCTTCTATCAGAGGACAGAAGGAAGGTGTGGAGTGGAGAAGAGAAAAATCAGATAGTTGGGCAAAGAAAAAGTACCGTGCATAAGCTCCACTTTCCTAGAAAAAACTGGTTAAGAGCATAAGGCACCCAGCTACTTCAGATCTGTATGCAGAAGCATTAGCCAGCAGGTGACAGACTGGGAGGGAGATATCAGGCTGGAGGTGCAGGGAAAGCTTCTAGCAAAGGGAGCCAAGAACTAGTGCCTGGGGGACAGGCAAGGGCAGAACAGCAGCAAGAAGGATTTGCCTGAGCAATGCAGTGACCAAAAGTAAAGGAAACACAAGACCACAAGGACCCACACTGCTCCCCGCGAGCCACTTGCCATTAAATAAACCAGGTCTTTTATCTCCTGCTGCCCGTCTGTAGTGTAGAAAAAATGTAGAAAACTAATCTGCTTGAGGCCCTACTTGTACCAAATGGTTGGAACAAGCCAACAGACTAGCTAAAAAATACAGATGTGGAGACACACACAGCATGGCACGCACACAAAAGTAGGAGGATTGTATAAGCCTCATTTCCTTTGGAGGTTCTGGGATGTATTTGGAACGTATTAAAGGATTTGATCCCGATTCTTGAAAATCTCTTAACTGCAACATTATTTCACAAAATAACAACTAACAAGCCATTTGGCTCCTTGCTACTCTGCTAGAACACTGCATTCTGCATCTTTGAAAGATCAAGAGGAGAACAGAGAGAAACCAGGACTTACATACCCATTCCTCAGTATCTTATAATTAACAAACATAACTATCTGAAACTGAGGACAATGTCCCAGCACACCAGTATTTTCAGATTGTCTTCACAATCTCAAGGGTTTTGATTACGCCCCAGAAGTAGCTGTTAGTCACCAGGACTTCTGATACCAGAGCTATCAAAGTGCAGATAAGCAAAAGAAAAACTGATATTTTTTTTTAATGACTCCATGAGGAGTTGCCACTGTCACTGTAAAGGCATTTGAAAGTGCTTCACCTTGGTTCTTTGATAATCAAGACACACATTTATCCTCAAAGTCCCTATCTTGGGTGACGTTTTCCCCACTTTTCACCATATCTCAATCCATTTCTTTCCCAGATATGTTATCATCAAATCATAGAATGGTTTGGGTTGGAAGGGACCTTAAAGATCATCTTGTTCCAGCCCCTGCCATGGGGACACCTTCCATCAAACCAGGTTGCTCCCAGCCCCGCCCAGCCTGGCCTTGGACACTGCCAGGGATGGGGCACCCACAGCTGCTCTGGGCAGCCGGTGCTGGTGCCTAACTGCCCTCACAGTGAAGAATTTATTCCTTATATTTAGTCTGAATCTCCCCTCTTCCAGCTGAAAGCCATCCCCCCTTGTCCTACTGCTTCAGGCCCTTATAAGAAGTCCCTCTCCAGCTTTCTGGTCAGCCCCTTTAGGCGCTGGCAGGCTGCTATAAGGTCCCCCCAGAGCCTTCCCCAGGCTGAACCCCAGCTCCCTCAGCCTGTCTGCACAGCAGAGCTGCTCCAGCCCTCTGAGCATCTCCATGGCCTCCTCTGGAGCCCCTCCAACAGGTCTGTGTCCTTCCCATGTGGGGGGCCCCAGAGCTGGACACAGCACTCCAGGTGGGGTCTCACCAGAGCAGAGTGGAGGGGGAGAATCACCTCTCTCAACCTGCTGGCCACACTGCTTTTGATGCAGCCCAGGGTATGGTTGGCCACCTAGGCTGCAAGTGCACATTGTTGCACTATGTTGACCTTTTCATCCACCAGAACCCCCAAGACCACCTCCTCCTCCTCCAGGGTTCTCTCAATCCTCTGCCCAGCCTGCATTGATACTGGGGGTTGCCCTGATGCAGCACAAGCAAGCTATCAGGCTGCAACAAGACTTTTACCATCGTTCAGATTCTACTGTCCACGCTGTTTCTCCTTCCTCCAGAAGTCAGACCACACTCCTACTCCATCCAAGCCTCAGGGCTATTCAACTACTTAGCAGGACCAAGCTACAGCTGCACATTGTCCATGTCAATCAACCCGCTGCCTTCGAGGCAAGGCCACAGCTGCATGTTATCAGTGCTCATCAACCCACTGCCTTCACTCCTTTACATTGTCCCAACCCAGGTGCAGGACCTCACACTTGGCCTTGTTGAACTTCATGAGGTTCACACAGGGTCACCTCTCAAGCCTGTCCAGGCCCCCCTGGACAGCATCCCTTCCCTCCAGCATGTTGACTGCACCACACAGCTTGGTGTCATCAGCAGACTTGCTGAGGGTGCACTGAATCCCACTGTCCATGTTGCTGACAAGGAGGCTGAACAGCACTGGACCCAGAACGGACCCCTGAGGACTGCCACTCGTCACTAGTCTCTGCTTGGACATCAAGCTGCTCACCACAACTCTTTGAGTGCAACCGTCTAGCCAAGTCCTTATCCACCGAGTGGTCCACCTGTCAAATCCCTGTCTCTCCAGTTTAGAGACAGGGATGTTATGCAGGACAGTGTCAAAAGCTTTGCACAAGTCCAGGTAGGTTACATCAGTTGCTTTTCCCTGATCCATCAACACTGTTACCCCATCACAGAAGGCCACCAAATTTGTCAGGCATGACTTGCCCTTAGTGAAGCCATGCTGGCTGTCACTGATCACCTCCTTATTTCCCATGTGCCTTAGCAGAGTTTTGAGGAGGATCTGCTCCATGATCTTGCTGGGCAGCAAGGTGAGACTGACTAGCCTTTAGTTTCCCAAGTCTTCCTTATTTCCCTTTTTACACACAGGCATTACATTTCCCCTTTGCCAGTCAGTGGGAACTTTACCAGACTGCCACATCTCAAACATGATGGACAGTGGCTTAGCCAATTCATCCACCAGTTCATTCTCTCAGGACCCATGGACTCATCTCATCAGGTCCCACAGACCTGGGCACCTTCAGGTTCATTACATGGTCTCAGACCTGATCTTCTCCTACAGTGGGTGATGCTCCCTTCTCCCAGTCCCTGCCTTTGCCTTCTGTGACTTGGGCAGTGTGGCTGGAGCACTTGCTAGTGAAGACCGAGGCAAAAAAGTCACTGAGTACCTCAGCCTTCCCCATGTCCCAGGTAACCAGGTGTCTCGTTTCCTTCCAGAGAGGGCCCATGTTTCCCCTAGTCTTCCTTTTATCATTGACGTATGTATCTACAGAAGCTTTTTTTGTTGCCCATGGTGTCCCTGGCCAGATTTAATTCTATCAGGGTTCTAGCTTTCCTAATCTGATCCCTGGCTGCTTGGACAGTTTCTCTGTATTCCTCCCAGTCTGCCTGCCCTTGCTTCCACCCCCTGTAGGCTTCCTTTTTGTGTTTGAGTTTGTCAAGCAGCTCCTTGTTGATCCATGCAGCCTCCTGGCTTTTTTGTCCAACTTCATCTTTGTTGGGATGCATCACTGCTGAGCTTGAAGGAAGTGATCCTTGCACATTAACCAGCTTTCTTGAGTGCCTCTGCCCTCCAGGGCTCTACCCCATGGTGCTCTATCCCATGGTACTCCACCAAGCAGATCCTTGGAGAGACCAAAGTCTGTTCTCCTGAAGTCCAGGGCAGTGACCTTGCTGCATGCCCTCCTCACTGCCCTAAGGATCTTGAACTCCACCATTTCATGGTCAGTGCAGCCAAGGCTGCCCTTGAGCTTCACATTCCCCACCAGCTCCTCCTTGCGGGTGAGAACAAGATTCAGCATGGCACGATACCCGTCCTTGTTGGCTCCTCTAGCGCTTGGAGAAGGAAGTTATTGTCAGCACATTCCAGTATTTGAAACATCTGAATTTTAAACTTATTCATTCAAATTATTTCTCTTTTTGAATGTAACAAAATGAAGAATCAGATGTTCACTCATCTGTGAGGGCTGAAGTATCTTACAAAGTGATCTTTTCAGTTACTTCAGGAGACTTGGGTAGCGTGTCATTGTAAAAACTCTGAAACACTCTGCAAAAGTGTGACATATTTACATTTCAAACTGCCAAGATTTCTGTTGAAAATGCCATGCTGCTTAAAGATGGAAAAATTTCCAAGAGATATTTCGATGTCATCCTCTACAACTTTAGTGACAAAGAAACCTTGACAGAACATGGGAGAAATGACATGACTGGATATGAAATGCTTCCTGAACAGTTAGTGTCAGCAGTGCCTGATAAAATTCATGAGGCAAAGGAAGATCATTCGTCATTCTTTTTGTATAAACAGACTCTGCTTTCTTCTTAGTCATTGCTTTTCAAACAGATTATGAAATAAAAAATGGACATAAACCCCATTAACTAATAGAATGTTCTACACAACTTTCTCAAAGTCAGTCCTCCCCTGATGCAGCACAGTTTGCTGACCTCCTGCAGCTCTGTACCTCAGCACCACAGCTTCCCAACCAACAGGCACTGCCGCAGGGCAGGATACTGCCCGCCTGCCCCAGCTCCAAAGAACAGCCACAGGCACGCTCCCGCCAGCCTCAGATCTAGAGGGCTTGTACCCTTCCTCTGCAGCCTGCTCTGGGCTGAGGCTACCGATGTACCAGGACACAAACCTGGCCCCAAACTCCGTTTAGTACTGGGTACTATGCCCTGCAGCACATCCCCACCATTCCTGAACACTTAACATTGGCCACCCCTCTTTGTCCAAGCTGCTGCAGAAACCACTGCTTCTGGGAGCTGCCCTCCAGGTCCTGCACTCAGATCAGAGCATGTTTCATATAGAACAGTTGACAGAAGTGACTCAGAATGGCTAGAGTTGGCTAGCAGCAAGTATCTCTAGAATCTAGCAGGCATCCTGAAGAAGAGCTCACAGAAGTTCTCTGAAGCTCCCATATGTTCCCTCAGGATCTAGGACACCTACAAGAAGAGTGAGGACACTGCATCACAGGTTGCAGCACCAATTAGCTCCCTCCATGTTTTGCACTCCAGTACATCTGACTCCTCTGTCTGCCACCCAAAACCTGACTGATTTTCACAGACTTCATTAAAAGTAGGCTGTTCCTACAGAGTATCTGCATGAGGCAGGAAAACAGGTGGAGCAGAAATGCAGAATGTGGTAGAGTAATGCCTGTGGAGCAGGAGACAAAGGCCAAAAGCATGAGACCAAGGCTGACAGTGCGTAGCACTACACAGTTATGCTAGAAATGCAGCTTCCTTGGTAGACAATGTCTGATCCAGGATTCATGCTCCAACATACAGTTTGAATGTAATACAAGCAATGCCTGCAGTCGCTCAACTGAAAATATTTGACAAGGGTGGCTGTGGCTGTCTCAGTTGCAAGTCCATTCTGCTGTTGAGTATAAACCAGACCTCAACAGGTTTAGGAGTGCCAACATAATGATGTTTAGCATATTCTTTGCAAACATCTTGTGTGGAACTAATGTGAAAGTTTTTCTAGAGTAAGACTCATTTATCATTCCAATATTTATACATTCCTACATTCTCTGGCCTTCAGCACTAACAGGACCTGAGAGGGATGCATGGTGCTCTCCAGGATATAGAAGTTACTGACAGTGCTTGCTTACTTTCCTTTTTTTTTTTTTTTTTTTTTTTTTTTGCTTCTGCAGCTAAGAAGAAGTCCTAGCTATTCCTTAAATTTTAATGAAATTGTTGTGCCACAGCATCTAGAAATCCATCCTTGTAGGTGACAATTTTGGTCTTGACAGTTTACCACATCTGAGACTATTTGCTGAAAAGCAAAGGGTGACAGGAAAAACTTGGAAAATTTTATCATATATAAAATAAAAACCTTAACCTGCTGTACCCAAAATCCCATGTCACATTCCAAATACTGAACCTGCAAACAAATTAGCCATTTTAACCATAATGTAGAAAACATACAAGTAATTAATCAATGGATTCAAAATCTATAGTCACTCTTACCTGGGGAATTTTTACTATTCTCTCCAGAATACTAAATTTGGATAAATATTTGGATTTTATACTTGTATCTGATGCTTAGAGTATCAACCAAAGCAGAACTTTTCAATCCTATTTCCTGCCAGTGGAAGAGTATTCCCCGAAATACATTTGCAAGACAGGATTTTTTGGCAGTTTTAGCTGTACCAAAAATAAACTTGGCATTGCTTGTTCCACGGTCCGGTGCTCACTGGCTGTGCCTCCCACCTCGTCATTACTGGAAGTCTTGATTCAAATAACCAAAACCATTACACCAGACACTAGTCTGAAACTAGTGAGCAAAAATTTTGTAGAGTAATTAGGAGTACTGTGAAAGAGCCAGGTTACTGCCGGGGCTCGGGCCACCGCAGACTGGACCTCAGCAGCGAGTCCCAGGCAGCCCTGGTGTCTTTTACTGTTTTGTGCACACAGCGGCTCTGGGAGGGAGTGTGGCTCCTCCAGTGGCACTCAGGGCTTTCTGGCTGTTAAACAAGAACAGCACACAGATATGTATAAAACATCTGGTTCATATGTCAGAAGTAGGTATTCAGAATCCTGACAGACTTCTAGTTTCATTAAAGTAAGAGGAGAAGCTAAATTAACTTTACACGGCCTTCTGCAGGAAATAAATCCTGTGCTGGCAGAGAAATCACAAGGAAATCATGTACTTTCCACTTAAAAGAAAATGGTTGTGTGCTTTCAGTACACCGTATATTTTTGATTAAGGAAAATAATAGCAAAAATATTCACGCAGCTCAATGAGCATACAGCCTAAAGGCAGGGTCAGGGTCCTGGGAAAAAACAAGCTCTCCCACTGCTTCTCCCCATCACCCCAAATTATTTCCTGTCCACTAACGCCATTGACACTGGCAGCCCCACGGAGATCTGGGATCAGCCAGCAGTAAAACTGACCCAACAAAAAATGCATAGTGTCCCAAAGACTCAGGCAACTGAAGACTCGGAGCAAGATCAGTCAGGTGGAAGGCAAGGACAGGCATTCACAGCCAGGGGCAGCAGATGGGCAAGACCATGACAGTCAGCGCTCAGTTTGACTTCAGCTGCTGTGAAGCCAAAGCCTAAAAATGAGATTTTCCAGAGTATGATTCTGTCCATGGTCTTTCATCAGCTCTCACACTCATCTCACTTTGGTGAGCTCACTGAACTGGCAAAGCATTATTCCATCCATGTCTACTGCGTTTGTTTTCTACCAAGTAAGAAAGAACATTTGGCTCACTGCATGAAAGTTGAGAACTGGGGTCAGAAAGATGAGTTTGCATGGATGTACAGCCAGAAGTAGCAGGAGAAGGAGGGAAAGACCACTTGCTTGATTGGCTTTATTTTGATCAGTTTTGGACACCACAAGAAGCCCATCATGCTGTAAAAGTCTTCCCCCACATGTGAGAGATAAAATGGAGACAACACCACAAAATGTATTAAAATTTAAGCAGATTCTTCCATGCTAGTACTCCATCTTCCACTGCATATTTATGAAATTAATAAGTACAGTAAAATGAGAAATGAACTGTCAATTGTTTCTTTTTGTCCAGTGAACCTAGTCAGTCAATTTGATCCATGCAATAGATTTCACCCAGAACTTACTCAAAAGCCTGGTTGTTTATCAGGAGCAGGAAATACTCCATTCTTGTCTTTCTTTTCTTAGTTTCATTTGCAGACACGGTTTCACTTGAGTACTTTTTTCTTATATACATTGAAATATTGATTCTGCTCAGAATAGTGATCACAGCTGATCTGTAGTGTGACCTTACCCCTAGTTATACTTCTGATTTCAGACTGCTTTAGTTAAGACTTCCCTGTTGGATTAGTATTAGCTGTTGTTAAATTATTTTGCTCATTTAATAATGGTATTTATTTTAAGAAACAGATTATTGTGGTTGCGATACTGGAGATTTAGGCAAATTGTATTGCTATCATAGTAATACACATATTTTTTAAAGACAAAATTCCAACTGCCATATCCTTCTATGAGACATTTAGTGGAAGAGAACCAGTCAAGAGTCCCACTGTCTTCTTCAGATCCTAAACAGCTTGAAAAGCCCCTGGATTTCCTGGGCCGGGAGGCATAAAACCCTGACAGAGATGGAGGGAATGTAATAATCAATGGAATACACCCTGGATAATATAACAGATGATATTCCTGCATTCTCAAGAGTTCTGGGAGGAATTAAGCCTGGTACACTTGCAATTTTTCATACATCTGGAGCATCACTCACATGTTTCTCGTGGTTTTATTGATTTTTTTACATTTAAAAACAAAAAAAAAAGTGTAGTTTCAAGTAAGTGAGAATTTTCTGTGAGGAATGAGCTACAAATCGAGACCGTGAAAAGCAGCACTTTCCGCTCAGCGGCTGAGGTCAGTGTTCCTGCGCTCCCGGTGCAGGGGTGTCGCAGCCTTGCGACGCGGCCCTGAATCGCACGCGTGGGGGTCAGACCCACAGCCGGACGCACGAAGCCCGCGTACCGAGTGCGAAGCTGCCCAGGCCTGACAGACTGCGGGGCACCGGGACTTCTGCAGCCTGAGGTGTGGGGAGGCCCCTGCCCTGCCAGCTGCTGGCGGCGGCTGCGCCCCCCGCCGCGCAGCCCTGCGGATCCCGCTCCCGCGAGGGCTGCGGGCAGGCGGGGGGGCTCCGCGGGCGCTGGGGAGGGTCCGCGGGCGCTGGGGGGGCACAGCCCGGCCGCTGACCTGGGCGCGGAGGGTCCGGGCCGCTCCTGTCCCTGCCGAGGAGCCAGCCCAGACGGGGGCAGCTCCGCAGCCGCTGCTGCTGCCGGCTGCTGCGTCCCGCTGGCAGCGGCCCCCCCAGCCGCAGCCCAGCCCAGCCCAGCGCCCTCCCGGGCCAGCCCGGCCCTGCGCCCCCCGCAGCACACCGGCGGGCAGCGAGCTCCTCGCCCGCTCAGCCGCCCCGCTGCGCTGCCGCAGCTGGCCGTACCCCCGATACCCTGGTGCCCAGCGCGGACCCCCGCACCGGGGACTGGCCCCTCTGCCGCCCCAGCCCGCGGCGCTGCCCGCCCTCGCGTGGCTGCAGCCACGTCCGAAGAGGCCGACGTGCCCCGGCGGCGGTCGCCCGCGGGCGGGGGTGGCCGGCTGTGTGCGCGGGCCGGTCTGGCGCTGAAAAGTTTCAGGTAAAAGCACTTCTGCGTATTTTAAAAAAATACTTCTAAAAAAAAAGGATTTGCCCCGTGATGCCTTGACAAAGTGATTTTTAACGAAAACATTTAGCTGAAATAGCCGTGACCGGCTGTACTGGGGACAAGCTTTGCCTGAGCCAAAGCCGCAGGGACGCCCGGCCGCACGGAGGGCCGGGCGTGGGGAGCCACAGGGAGGTTCTGAAGACCAGGCATCGCCCCCAGAAAACAGCCCTCGGAAGGGCAACGAGCACCCTCATGCAGGCTCAACGCTTAAGAAAACGGTCAGGTTTTCTCAGCTTTTACTTCATAAACCCCAGCGTAACCCCCGCGTCGCTGCGGCCCGGCGGAGGACCTGCTCCGACCCCTGTGCTGCGCCGGCTGTGCCGGGGGCGGGTTTGAGCAGCCTTCCCCCGCAGCTCGCCATCGGCCCGCGCTCTGCGGCACAAAGAGGAAAGATCTCCGGGAAACGGGAGCGGCCACAGCCGATGGGGTGCCCCGCGACAGGGGGTGCCCCCCGGCTCGTCCTGCCGCACAGGAGCAAAGTAGTGCACAAGGTCTCTTTCACTAGAGCTAATGTCTGGCATTCCCTTGCTATCAATATTAAGGGCGTAGGAATTTACTTACCATAATGCAGACGCAGGTCCTGGCCCCTTTGCATAAACACCACACGCAGCCGCACCAAATACGGCAACAGTGCGCAGAGCAAGAGTGCTGTTCCCTTATTCGGGACCACATGTTACCTATGTATAAAATATGTCTGTCTATAATATTATGCATTAATTATTATCATGGTCATATATATGATCTTATGTAATGAATAATTAGGGTAAGCTTACCATGTTAAATAATTATACTTAAGTGCTCACACCTCTGTATAGGGTGTATTAATTAAAGATTCATTCATACAGGTGTTTGCGACCTGAAAAATCCAGGCCTATGAGTCAGGGCCATGCAGACAAGAAATGCAGTGATAAAATCACAGGCATGGGGGCTAAAAGTGTTTCTTGGAGATCAGCTCTTCCTGTGGATCTACAGAAGCGATGACCTACAGCTGAATAGATAGGTACAGATATACATTCTGATAGAGCATCCAGTTGTTTTATCACTTCTCAGGGACTTGATGTATTTTCTGGATCTGGGTTTCTAAGGCAAACCTCAACAGGAAAACCAGATATTGTTTCTTAACTCAGTATATACTAAAGGAATGTGAGCACAAATCTACTTGTCATTTTTGGCAAGGAGTGAGAAAATCCTCACAAACAAATCGATGCTGTTGAATATATCCATTATTATCAAGAAGTACATCAATTAAACGGATAACAATATGCCTGCATCTTATTGCTGTCACACTCCAGTCAAAGATTCAATACAACAAAAAAATATACCTAGCTCAATGTTAGAGTCAGAGTTCATCTTGAAATAAGCAATAGCCAAGTATGGGTTTTCTTTGCATAGAGACAGGGAGGACATTGCAAACAGCATTTGAAGACATTAGGTCTTCCTCCTTTGTCCTTTGTCCTGTCTTACCGTGGAGAAAAACTGTCTCTTTCCCTGACAAAAAAAAAAAAAAGAAATTAAAAAAAAAAAGCAGATGAGTGCAAAAATCAATAAGAATCTACAAGAGTTTTTGAGACAAGGACTTTTTATTAGGAAATGCAGCCAGAAGAGGACACAGTAGTCAGAGCCTGCCTCGCAGCCTGCTGCTCAGGGAGCACGAGACAGCATGCTAAGCAAGAAGCCTTTCCTCCATTTGTGTTCCACACAAGGGAAATAAAACTGTTTTTCCTGCAGGGAGGTGAGTACAGAATGCACCTCCCGGTTTCCTCCATGGGCACAAAATCTGAATGTGGTAAAACCTTGAGTGAGCCCCATGCCCGTGTGTCTGCTGTGTGAAATCCCCCCCGACTCAGCTTTGGCAGGCCCAGCATATTTCAGTGTTAGCTGCAAGAAACTGGTCCAGGACCGGTCAGCTGTATGCGTGAGAGTGAGCAAATGTAGTGGGTCGTGGAGTTGATTGCTTAAAAAATTCTGGTTTTTGGAGATATTCCATAAGCAATCTGGTCTAAGTTGGTCCTGTCTTGAGCAAGGAGTTGGACCAGATAACACAAATCATTTCCAGTATAAATTCTTGGAAAAGTCTATGATTCCACAGAGGCTTTTGGAGGGAAGGAGGACTGTAAAGGGCCATTCACACTGCCAACATGCACTCCTGAGGTATGGGCAGTGAGAATCTCTCAGCAGGAGACCAATACCAAGCCTGCCTTTCACATGCTCCTCAGAAGATCCCCATTTGGATCAAGCAACTGTCCTTGTAAAGCCCATCCCACAACCAAACAGAGACCAACCTTTTCTGGGAAGTATACTTTGCATGTCTGGAATGAGATAAACACCGAAAGCAGATTAGGATGTGTGTAGGCTAGACAGTAACAGGCAGGAGGAAGAGAAGCTGGGTGGATGGCACATGATGCATGGGCAGGAGGGGCAGGAGGGGTGGACAAGCCCATACCCATGAGGCATAATGGCTAATGTTTCATTCCTGACATCAGTGTGCAGACCAGGCTAGATAATGTAGAGCTCAAGGATAAGACAGCTCTCCACGGCTTCTATCAGACCTTGTACCTTTGCAAAGTGTTGGTCTAGCAAAGCCTAGGGTGTAGAAGTGCTAGCTTGACTGTCTGGGAAGATATGCAAAGACAGCTCCACCTAAGGACAACATTGGGTTTTTTTCTACTTGTGGACTCTGGCATTCCTAACTGCAGCACACTTCTTGAAAGACCCCCAGCAGCTGAGACTGTCTTCCACCGGCACGAGGGTGCCAAGGCACGTCCCAGCTGGCATCACCTGCGTGGAGGGACAGAAACCACCAATGAACACAGTACCATCAGGCAGGTGTGCCTATAGGGCACAGGGCAAGAAACCATGTTGTGATTAATTAGTGTCATCCTGACCATGACATCACTGGCTGCCAGGCCGAATTGAGCCTTCTGGCAAGCCTAATGTAGCTACTACAGTGGCCAGGCCAGGATTTCCCCTCCATTGTTGGACCCCCTGTCCCCCTTAGCTGTTTTTATAATACCTGAGGTGTGTTTAAAAGCATGGGTGTTACAGAGGTATGACGGTTGGTCTCCAGGACACCCACATGAATGTGCCTCAGAACGCTTTAGATAAAGCTAAAACAAGTTGCTCGGAGCTATTTGACAGTGAGAAGCAAGGCTAGGAAGAGACTGTTCTAAAACTGGGAATGATCTAGCTCAAGCACATCAGTCACATGTTCTGATTTTCTTCTTGGGAAAATCCTTAGTATTATCTGGAGCAAAGCTGGAAAAAAAGAATGTAGTAAGTCCTGTGCAAATATCCCCACCAAGCATCCACATTTTATTTCAGTAACTTAAAAATATCTTTTCAAACATTATGAAATGCAATTTAGTTAATCCCTTCAGTAAATGTTTGCTGAGTACTCCAGCCTCCCGGTTAACAGCTGTGGGTGACTAAAAAGAGGAAAAGTAGTAGAGCTACATATTATGCTACACCTACATACTGTGCTATTACAACCCAAATGGTAGAAGAACAAAGCTAACAAAGGGAAGCAAAAATAGTATTTACAGGCTGAAGAATTATCTTTTCCACAGAGTGGAACCCACAGGCACCTTCAGAGAAGTGAAAAGTGGCTCACCTCCCACTTATGAGTCTGACTAATTGCCTTCAGAGGATTCCCAAATCCAGCCAAGCATATGAAGAAAGTTTTACATTACACAAGAATCCAAGTATTTAAGCTATTACGACAGCTGCAAAGCAGGTTTGTAGGCAACCCTGTGCTCATCTGAGTTCTGTTCTGTCCCAAAACACAGAAACAACACTATGAAGTACATCTGAGGTAGCATCACCCCGTGTAGCTTTAAGAGGCACATGCCATCAGGCAGGTGTGTACTCTGATTGCACTAGGGCTGCCTTAATGGTCCTGAGCAGCCCCACATGCTCCTCAGCCATCCACCAGCACTGCTCAAGCCCCTACCTGGGTGTTGCTCTGCCTGAGCTGTGCTTGAAGTCCTGGCTCAGCTTTGAACCAGTGCTGTACGTAGCTTGTCTGCTGGGTGGGCCCCTTGCCTTGTGCCCTTGCCCCCAGTCCTGCTTCTGGCCCCATCTCTGGGGGCTTGTGAGCAGATCCTGGATCCAATGGGTCGCTTTGTCTTGTTGGGGACCTTCCATAGACCCTGTTCTGGGCACCCCGTACTACCTGCTGTGCTCAGAGCCTGTGGGATTGCACCTTTGCTGGCACCAATGCCTGTGCTGTGGTTGCCCCCCACCCGCAGCTCATCCTCCTTCGCTGGGTAGTCCTGCTGCTGCTGCCAGGACCCCGGGACTTTGGGATGCCAGCCCGTAGTGAAGGGCTCTGGGCTGGAGCTGTTACCGGGGTGGAACTGTGGTCCCCAAGCCCCTCCTGGCACTGGTGGGCAGCGTTTGTCTGTGAAGGACTGTGCCCTGTTCCCTGCTCTTCCTGAGAGCCTTTAGGCTGGAAAGTGCTGGGGTGCGCGGGTCTGTGCCCAGCCCAAGTGTAACGAGGGGGGATGTGGCGGTTCTCAGTATCACTGCTCTGAGACAGGTATAATTCTTCTGAAAACTGAGGGCAAAGGTTTCCTTGCTAGAAGTCTGCCAAACCGTGCCTCTGGCTCTTCCCTTTGCTCGCTGTTGGCTCCCTCTGGGTTCCCCTGCATGCACAAATGTGCCTGTGTGACTTCATGAGGTGTCTGGGACTGCACTAGTTTATGCTGAATTTTCTTTGTTTCCGATGTGGTATCCGGGGGCCAAGTGATTTGTTGGCGTGATACAGCTCAAAGCTGGCTGCACCCCATGGGGAAGAGAACTGGCTAAACGAGGAGCACTCATAAAGTCCCAGGCAGGGCCCTAAAGAGCGACATCCAGGAGCGGCGCAGCGGTGGGTCTGCCTGTATGCCCCCTGCCCGCCCTGCTGCAGGCACGCGGCGGTGGCCCCACGTGGGCCGGTATCTCCCAGCACTGACAGGTGGGCGCTGATGCCCCCGCAGTGACGCAGAAGTAGCAAGGGCCACAGTGTTCTGGTCCGCACAGACTGGAGTTAGGACCCTGTGTGTGATTTTCACCCTTGAGTGAAACCCCCTGAGGTGGAGGGAAGGACCTCTCCCCCAGAGCGGAGCGTCTTGTGGAGGTCATTGCCTGCATGGGGAGCAGCCTGCGGCACTGGGGTATTGCATACGGGGGGAAGAGAATTGTGGCATCATGTGAATCTTGTTATGGGATGTCTAAATGGAAGGATCAAAGGTGAGGCAAGGCAGGGACTAAGATGGCTTGAGGAGGAACAGGTGTGGGAGAATGGAGGGAGAAGTGGCTCAGAGGTCGGTTGAGTAAGCCCATCACTGCTCAGTACACTCATCTGGCTGAGCCATCACCATACTCTGTCCTGACTCACTGCATCCCGTTCCCAGCCATTTTCTGCATGACTGCTTGATTGTGCATGTGAATGCTACCAAACCTCAGACCAGCCATTGTTTCCATCTGTTGTGACCTGTGGGGTCAGCGGTGTTACCAGTCCTGTGGAACATGCGTGCTCAGGCTTGCTACTGTCTGGACTCAGGGACATGGAGCAGCATCAGGTTTGCATCTGGTGGGCTGGGACAGCAGGAGTCCCCAGGGTTCTGAGGCCTGCCAAAGTTAGCTACCTCCTAGCATCCTCCTTAGAAAAAGATAGGAAAATGAGCTTGAAGGGTGGGTGGGTGGTTTTAGCTCTCAAGTCAAAGATCGCTGCTGTTCTCATTTCTTTGAACAAAGCATGAGCAGAAGGTTAATGCTTCTAGGACAAGTGTATCAATTCTGTTTCTGACTACTCATGTTTTTTGTGAGAAACCTGTTCACAGTTCCTTCAGAAAGGAGTAACCTCTGATGTGGATAATGAAAAGCAGATTGCTGGTATAAAAACTTACAGAACTGCAGCTGGCTGTTTCCTTATCAAAGGAGCATCAGTCAACACAAATCTTTTATTCCATTTAGGGCTAAGTTACGCTCCCCAAAGGTTCAGTGATTTAGTTATATGAAAACTTCACAAAACTTAACATTCAATTTCAGAAGTGTTGTTCTACATCACATTTAATATGCAATCTACAAACAAGAATTGAATGTTAGAACAATAATTGGCAGCAGGTTAATGCAGAAAAGAGGCCTTCCAGAAAAACAAATGCTGTTCTAGTTCCCATGGCACCATCTGCATATTTGTTTTATGTTCCTGAGAGAAAAAGAGGGAAGCAGAACAAATGTTAAACCTCCCACACAAATTTCTCAAAGTAATATTATTATTCCCCCTAAGAAGCCAGCCTTGCTGTCAGACTGCTTTTTCTGTCATTTCCAAATGCTTTTACTGAGAAAGGATAATAATTATCCAAAATTTAAGTCAGCAGATTTTTACTCAAATAGATTAGCTGCACACTTATTGAAAAATCTTCTACAGTCATTCATCTAATTTGCACGGTATGATTACCACAATCAGAGAGACTAATATATATGCTTGTGTAAATGGGTTATTTGCATAATCATCACCTGTACGGGAGAGTTCCTGGTTTGTAATCAGCAATCTCAGTATTTATTCATACAGTTGACCTCAGAATTTATTTCTAAAAATAGTCACTTGTGCAGATTTTTTGTTCTGCACCTTCCAGCGATGTTGTATGGCTTCTGGTGTACTACCATACCTTTTTCTTACCAGTTCTGGTGTCTGCTTTGCTTAATTCCTTGGACTGAGCAAGAACCTTCCTAGATAGGTCAATAATTATTTTTTTTGTTTGTTTCTCTTGCGTGTGTGTTTTGGGTTTTTTTAGGATTTTAGTTCAGCCAAGCTTATAGGACTTTGGGGAGAGGAAATGTTGTCAAAGTTCCTTTTATCATATTTTATTTGTAAATATGTTTTATTTAGGCTGCAGACCTTAGTATTCCTAGAAACTAAATTTAAACTTGGCACCTAAGTAGTGGTACCGCAGGTGCTTAAACACTGAAAGAAGGCATACAACTTATCAGATAAAATGTCAGAATGGATATACAGTGAGGTAATTCAAGAAACAAAGCAACAAAAGCAGTACAATTAAGTCAGTACCTGGAAACACACCTTAGCTTCTCTGTGCGCCCATCACAGTTTTTCTGTTGTTTATTTAGATTCCATTAGAAACTCAAGCCTTCCCTGGACAAAAGGAGCTGGTGGAGCAGCTCAGATGAGATGCTTTACAGCAGAAGTGTTAACTCGTCAAAACAGCTGCTTTAAACAAATCTACTACAAGAAAACTCTTTAGGCAGTCAGAGTCTTTGGACTCAGGTCCTTTAAAAACCTAACTTGGGCACCTAACTTTCAGCACAGAAGTAGTCTCCTGCACTGATGAGGAACTCCAAGCAAAGGACTATACTGAACTACTCCAGATAAATGCTTTTCTGAATTAGAATGTGTCAAAGTTTTTGGATTGTTCCCTTCCTACTGTAAAGCTGCTTGCCCACCCACAGATGTTTGTTTCACCAGCTCTGGTTGCCTCTAAGGGCACCGGCAGCTGCCTCTTCACAATCTCCGCAGGCTCTATCTGAGCAGAGTACGTCAAGGGACGGACAAACCTGTATGCACTAGTGTCTTCTTTAGTGCAGGTGATGCGTTTTTGCCAAAGCAACATGAAGGTAGTTTTTAGGAGTGTTTTATGTGTATTTACAGACTAGACAGAGTTAAAGGCAAGGTTACAAAAAACCCATAGCTTTATACCAACAATGTAGTTAGGAAAATAATTGCTAGAACTGGAAATAGTCACAGGAAGTTAAGCGATACTACACCTTAATAAGCAGTTAAACACTTGGATTCTGTTTCAAAGTCTGTTGTATATTTCATTTGGCCGGTAAAGCTGACAGGATAATCTTACAGGCATCGGATCCAGGGCTGCCCTTAGTGTCTTTGTGCCAAGACAGCTTTTTTCTGAGTGGGAAACATTAACTGGCACATCACTCCCTGCTAGGTGTACTTCTGCTTATGGTACATCCCAGCAATGGTACTTGTGTGTTGCAAACATCGACCTTTAGAGTGAGTGTAATCAAACGTTTAACAAAGTAATTTGATAACTTCCCAGTCCTCAAAAGAAAGGTGGTTCTTCCAGGGTTAGTCTTTACTCTGAAAATGTGTTTTGGAAGCAGAATACCTTACTGAGTGGCTCTGGGGGCTGCTAGCACAAGAAGTTGCCCATGAACAACCTACTTGGGTGCTCTTCCAGCAACACGGGGCGAAACAAAGCACCTTCCAGTGGCCACATCCTCGAGGGCGCAGTGCGGGCAAGCTGCCATGGTGCTCCCTGCCTGGGGCTCTGTCTGAAGAGCTGCAGTGGGCAAGTGCAGGGAAGCTCTGGGCTACCTCTGGCTCTTACACCTGCTCTGTGGACCAAGCCTGATCCCAAAGCCTTCCAAAATCAAAAGAAAGACCTAAGCCTTGCAGTGACATTAAGGGTCTTTCAGTCAGACCAAAGAATCACAGAACAGCTTGGGTTGGAGGGGACCTCCAAAGGCCAGCCAGTCTAACCCCCTGCAACGATCAGGGACAACGTTGGTTGGCACTTCTCACCACCAATGCACTATTTTAATAGGATATCCTGTTCTTTGAAGAATGTAGGAGGATGGATTAATATTTAGTCAGCCAGTAAGTCTGTCTGACATACACATAAAGGTAAGAGCTACTGTAGATGGTTTATTTATCTCTATCTGTTATTATAAGCTGAGTTCTACATTGAAACATAGCAAGCTCCTATGTGCAATGTCAAGACACTAGAAAAAACGGGGTTCTCCAGTTTTATTGATAGCAGATGGTAAAACTGGGTGGCCTCGGTTTGTGTTTTGTGTATTTACGCATGGCCCCCAAGCCGTGGTGCTCGTATCGTGGCTTGACACAAGGCCACATGTTTGCAGGTTTTAAACTGCAAAAAAGTTTGCAGGGTTTAAGATCACGCCGAGCAACATTCAAGCGAGAAGTTGCACCTGCAGCAGAATGCGCCGTGACCCTGCAGCAGCACAGGAACGGCAGCATGTCCCCCGGGCCCCTCGGCAGGGGGGCACAGCCCTGCCGCCTGGGGCTGGGGGCTTCCCCACCGGCAGGGTGGTTTCTGAGGGCTTCACACCTGCCACGCTGAGGAGGCTAAGTGCCAGCCTAGCGTTATCCCTTGAAAGTTACTGCCCAGAGCAGGGCAACAGCTCCATTCAATGATTAATGGTTACCCCGGGTGGATTCGTTTGATGATCATCCTCTCTAGCAGCAAAATTCTTTCAGGCCATTTCCCCAACAGCTCCTTTGCTGCTTCTTCCACAGAGTTCTGCAAGTTGTGCACCAGTGTGAACAAGCTAGCAAACTGCTGCAAGGAATTAGAATGGTCGTCTCTGGATGGAAACTTAAAACATGTTTGCAGTCAAATCACAGGTAAGAAAATTGGAGTGATGAAAAGATAAGCAACTTGCCCAGAAACGTGTTTGGAGTATGTCAGAGCAAAAGTGTGAGTAGTGGATTTCTTTACATGGCACAGAACAGATGATAAAAACAGCAGGAAGAATTGTGAAGTAAATGTAATTTTTATTAAGTAAAAGGAGAGAATTATTCCATACAAAGTATATAATTTCTCCTTAATGGACAGAACACCAGAGCTTTATATACAATGTTTTTTACTCAAGTCTACCCAGAAGACTTCACTGGACCTGCAATCATTGTTCTAATAAAGGTTCGTTATGTGTGAAATACAATTTAATCTGGCTTGAAGGTGAGCAAAGTAATGCTTCTTTAATTAACTTCTTTAATGATCTGAATTATCTTTAAGCTCAGAGATGTTCCTTAGAGAATTCAGTGTACCAGCATTAATATTTATAGACAAAAATATTTTGTCTCAGACCCAGCAGTTTTGACATGCAACTGCAGATGCCAGATTTAAAATGCATGCATCCACATCCTCATTCTTTATCAAATTACCTGACACTTTTTAGTGGACCATATCAACTTCATTGTCTCACAAACACTATAACATATAAATGAATTAAACACAACCCCTCTGTCGATCTCTAGAAGCTTCCTTTAAAATCACCATATTGTTCTCAGTGTCTGGCCTTGGCTCTCCTACCCTGGGTTCTCATCCCTTTCTAAACTTAAAATTATGAAGTGCAACACTGCACTGACAGTGAGCCATGGAATAGGATCATTTGAAATGAATTGTGTATTTCCACAGGTCCAAAGTTTTAGATGGTTACTTAAGATTCATTTTAGAAAAATCACTGGTTTTGCATAATTTCCAGTGGATAAACTGGGTAATAAAAGCCTTCCTTCTTCAACCTCCTCTCCCGCTATTTTGAAAATCATGTCATAGGATCTGGATCAGAAATGAACACTTTTAACTGCTTGGAAAAAATATTAGTCACAGAAATATCTCATAAAATAAGCAGTGCTCAGCTTGACAAAGCGTCTGTTTGCTTTTTGCAAGCAAAAACCCCCAGGATTTTACTTTGCTATTTCAGGATTACTTAACTGTTATAAAATCCTATGTTCCACACACTTTAATGTGCTATGCTGAAAGTCTTTGCCTTCACCAGGCTCAAAATGCCATCATCTATGCCTATAGTGACCTAGATCCCAAATATTTTTCTAAACCCCTCACCCAGCAGATGAGACAGTTAAACTACAGTATAAAATAAATTCTGCCATAGTGTGGAAAACTCACTGGTTTTCATCTTTGGATCACATTCTGCGACAGCTTCTTTTTATTTGGCAGAACGTTTTGTAGTCCAAAAGCTCTCTTCCTGTGTGGTTAAGCAGAAAAATTCTAAGGAGCTGCGCTGCGGTACAGCTAACACCACGTTCTGAAGCGGGATCCTCTCGGCAGCAAAGTGCCCCTCGGGCTCCTGGACCGCTGTCAGCATCCCCTGCGCGCGGCTTGCGGCAGCTCAGGCTCTGCTGGCCATCTAGTGGCCTGGAGCACGATTAGAAGCCATCCGCTAAGAACAAGGTAGAACTTTGTGCGTGCCTAAAAATAATTGCTTTAATTTATGGTTACGTTTGAAAATCAAAGAATTATTCTGCAATTGTACCTGGAAAAGAGGACTATTCCCTCAATATAGCCATTAACAGAGCACGGAAAGAAAAAGGAGGATTAATGCGTGGCCACCAAGTCTCCTGTGGGAAGAACGGCCGCAGACGCTGCACTTGAGCACCTAACAGGCCCGCACTGACTTGGGGAAGAAGGTTACTCTGAGGACTCTTCATATCCAACGTTTCCTTCCTTATAGCAGCCCGCAAAATCCATAAGACAATCCAAGCAGAGTACAAACATTCTTTGTCCGCCTTCATTAAAATAAAACTGTTTGCAAAAAAAGGCTAAATAAGATTCCACGGGGGAACATGACCATGTTTTTGTTCAGCAGAAAATGTGTGTACTTCAGAGTAGATGGTCATTAAATACAAGATGGAAACAGCTCAGTCTAGAACCTCCCAAACACCCTCTTCCAGCTGCATAGCCTCACCTCAAGGCTGTAGCAAAGCTCTGCATTTTATGTTGCCTAGTTTCATTTATTTTTACTCTGATATAAAGGAACGTATCATCAAGAGAAGTAGCAGAAAACCCCTCCAAAACAAACACAACCTCTTTGAGAGCGATTATCTTAAAAGTTTTTAGAATTTAAAATTGTGTTGAACTAAAATTCCCCAAGAGAAAAACAATCAAAAAATGCAAGACGCCCATTCTATGCAGGGCAGTACTTTCCACACAATAGGAAAACAGGGAGAAATAAGCCTCCCTTGTGTTTTCTTTCTGGAATTACCAACTCAAATCAATCACACATCAGAATTAGTAAACTAGGATCTTAATAAAAGATTAAACTATTGTCAGCCATAGCACAAATTAATGTATTAGCAAAATGGCACATACTAAAAATGGTCTTTAAATTCCACCCAACTTTCAGAATGCCAGCGTGTCCTAGTTTGAGTAGAAATACTTGAGTAAAGGTAAACTACATCTCAGATCAAGGAATAAGGAGGGGAGTAGTAGTAAACTGCAAGAACAGCTGGTCTTCAGTTTTTATAACCTTGATATAATCAATACGTCTGCAAGCAAGCAGTGCTAGTAAGGTCTGCTTTTGAAGCAGAGGGAAAGTATACACCCTTCGTAAAACACAAACACCGTGCAGTATGTGGAGCCCCCACAGTTCTTACAGAATCTCAAATACAGACCAGAAGATAATTCCATGCTTTTGCATTAATTGGAAGTACACCCGTATCTATTAGATGGATCAAGGCAGGCACGTGTAATATACACCCGTATTGAACGAACACTCCTTTTGAGTCTCTACATCCTTTACTTCAAAAGCCACAAATCCACTGTGGACTAGAGTCCGTTTAGGATTTTGCCTTTCAGTAGTCGTCTTATAGCAAAGTTTCTTCCATGTACTAGTATTTCCAAAACAATGATTGTGAGAAAAATAGAGCACACAATTGCAAAGGACTGAATTTGGTACAATCTTCTCCCACCCCACCCCCCTTCTTTTTTTGGGGGGTGGATAGGGAATAATATTTAATAAGTTATTTTCAAAAGCAATATAACAGACAGACACTTAGGCTTAACAGACATTCTCTTTACGTAAGTACAGGTGCCATAATAAAAACTTACTAGCACTTGACAAGTTCTGTACAATTTTTTAATGCAGTTTATAGCATTCATTAATAAAAATAGCTTGTGACAAAAATCTTTCATCTCATGACTGTATATTAAAACATTGGTTTAAAAGATACAGAGACAAGGAAGTAACAAAATGCACTATCATTGAAATACTTCCAATACCAACAGCTAGGAGGCATGCATTAACTGGGTATCACCAACTTAAATCTCACTGGTTTATGTTCATTTAAGAAAAAATAAACTTCTAATCTGGAAACTCCCCTAACATTTCATTCTTTTAGCTGACTGCAGATAAAAAATACTTGTAAATACAGAAGAAAAAGAAGAGTTGACAGTTTTGTAACAATTATTATATAGGATATATATTTATCATATAAAAGTTGACCCTGTTCCTTTAGGAACCAGATGCATACATTTCCTAGCTTTTGCAGTACAAAATATTTTTTCTCCCCAGATGATTTGCAAATTTTATGTCATGTTTGTAAAACAAAACGGAACTTCATGCACTTTAAAGAACCTTTCTTAATGCATCGTAGTTACTCTTCAGTGAGAAAACATGGTTGAGAAAACATGGTCCACTCTAGTTCACATCCTTGCAACAACAGAAAAAGCAGTATTACAAAATACAATTAAGTGAGGTCTTGATTTTAAACTTTTGAATCTGATGTAATAAAAAAAAGTAATACTTGATATTAAATTTCTATATAAAGAGTTATCAGTATAAAAGGTCTGGGCCATTGCTGAGCACTTCAAGTCCTTCCCAGTTTCATGCTTGTTCTTTCAGAAGCAATAACACATATTGCATTTTATGGCACAAATATCAGATCCAAAGACTGATTTTCTATTGCTATTACAAATACAAAAGAAATCAGAAGTATAAAAACTGATGCATGAATAGAAAGTTAATGATTAAGAAATAAGGAACAGAAGGCTGTCCACTTTTTAACAACTGACTTCTAGTAAGAATTTTTTACAAATTCCTCTTATTGGCATTTGAAATAAAGCTTTTGAAAAATAGGCTGTAAAATTTCTGAATTGTTTATTAATGAATGTTTTGAAAAACTAGGTTAGGCATTCCAGGTTTTTTAAGGTGTTGACAATCTATTTTACAGACACACATAAGTTTGTACACAGTTTGTATGAAAAATATGTAATTTTCAGTATTAACAATACAGACAAATATAAAACAGTGGAGTATCACACACAGTCTGCAAGTTTCTTTCTTTCTTCAAATTGTTTGTCTACTGCAAGTGAAAGAGCTTGAAGAAATGTTGTCATTGTAACACTGGGGGACTGAAAATAAGACAACACTGCGTTAAGACACACTACAGCAATAGGCATACATAATTTTTACATACAAATCACAGTATATAAAAGAAATATTTGACTTCCATGTTACAAAATTTTCAAAAAGCTACAAAACATGAAACTGCAGGTTTATTTTAAACAAGCTAGCATAGTAAAGTCATAGTCAAGCTATGGAAAATGAGTCAATCACTACTACTGTGGATTCACTTCGAAAGAGGTTTTTAACAAATTAATATTATAAATAAAGTGGCAGAGAGTTTTCTTTCAGCAAGAAATTATCACAGAACCAATATCAATGTTCTCTCACAATTAAAGTAGAATGCTGTTGGACAGGTCAGTCCCCCCTGTCTTCTTCAATCTCATTTTACATTATGGGCAGCACAAAATTGTTTCAGTCTACAAAGCCACAGAAACATACAATTTAGAGTAAAAAGATGGTTTAGGCCCAATCTTTTACTTCAGGCAGTGCCCAAATGTTTCCCACCTGTCTCAAAACCAAATCAAAAATATAATGAATAGAATAAACTTACTTGAATATAAAGCGCATGTGCTAGGAAAGGAAGTTTTCTCAGGACCCGGCCACTAAGACCTTCACTTCTTCTACAGTAAAACAAAGATAAGTCCTGCTTAAATGCTAAATATCCACTCTTAAAAGACCACCTTTCCTTTTTCTGTTTCTCCCATCAGCTACTCTTAAAAACCCCTCAAATTACAATTCAGCAGGTCACTTGCAGCACCTTTAGCAGAAGCAGGAAGTGCACAACTTCAGCGTATGGGAGGCTATACAGCACAGAAAGGCAAGGGTACAGAAATGGTATTGTCACATTTGCCCGGCTACACTTACATCGTGCCCTTCACATCACTGTGCCATATCTCATGAACTTGGGGGAATGTTTACACTGAAAGGGTATGGTACAGATACAGTCTTCCATCCACTCTTGGAAGGACTTGAAAAATCTGTTTTGAAGGCTGGACCTTAGAGCTATAGCTTATCTCCCTCTTCCCACCATCTACACAGAGCTTCCTTTACCTCACCAACTTGTTACACCTTCCTACCTCCTCCAAGCAACCCTCCGTATGTAGAACCCTAACCTCTATGCCTGGAAAAACTCATTTTTACTCCGTTCTTCACTGGTCAAGACTGTATACTTCAGAAACAGAAGAAAAACATACTTTCCTGACTTTATGGATGTTATTTTATTTTGTTCCATAGGGACCAGCACTTTGGAAAAAAATATTGATTATGTGAATATCATTTTTATTGTTTCACGAATCGGTGTAGCGAAAGACTTATTTGCTCTATTAGCATACTCAGCAAATCATAATACTCTCCATTTACACTTCATTCGTTTCCCCTTTACCTCTGTCCACTTACATCTTGATGGTAAAACCTGATTTAGTAGATTGCAAGGCATTCCAAGATACTTCCTTAGCAGGAACTAAGGCCAATGCTATTCCCGCTAAACAGTGTTACAATTCACAATACCCACAGAAACCTAAAGCATCTCACTAATCCCACCAGCAATCTGTCAAGAGGACTTCAAAGGGCAGAGCTGAAACCAGAACCAGTACTAAGCCAAGCCAGACCTGAGACTAAGAAATGTTGGCGAGTCCTAATCACTTCCACTTTTTGTCCCCTGAAAGGTTCTGCACTAACCCCAATAGAAAAAAAATTGAGATGTTTTAGAACTCTAGCCATTTTGAAATTCTATTAATTTTATACATCATCCCACAACTCATTATATAAATATATATATATAAAATTTCAGAATCTTACCTTGAGATTTCTTTTAGTACTAGGCTTAACCTTGACACATTATTTTCTACGAAGCCTATCATCTCTAGCTCTCTGAGTGTCAGGAGCTGCTGTCGAGGATATATTATTTGACACTAGAAAGAAGAGTGATACACTGTCATATGAAAACCTTAAATATATTCAAAATTAAATTCTACAGTAAGAGTGGAAATACAGAAGTAATGAAATTTGTATATTTTTGTTATTTAGGTAGTGTGATTTAAACATGGAATTTATTAAAATAGGACATTTTACAGTCTTGCTTTCAAAACATTACCTTCATCAGTTCTTCCAAGCAAGAAAGATATATTCTAAATATTGCTGCAGTGGATGGAGGTCCAATGTATTGCTTTATGTCAGCCCTGTCTACAAAGGCCATGTCAATTTTCTCCGTAATATTTGAAGTAGTCAGAATAACGACATTGGGATACCTTCAAGATAAAAGTAGATTTTTAGGTCACATGTATAAAAATTATCTCCTTTTGTGACTGACAATTTGATACCTCCCTCCTTCTGATTCAAGCCATTTCATGCAAAAAACAGTCATACCACTCCTGTCAGCCAGCAATTACAATAAATGACCTGAAGCTCTTGGCCAGTTATCACCAATCTATTTCAATGCATAGTCTCTTTCAGCTGTTTCTCAAGTGTCCATGGTTTGTCTAAACCTATTTTAGACATGATATACATTAACCACCTAGAGCCCACTGGTACAGTTTCTGCCACTAAAAAAAAAAAAAATTATGAAAAGACAACTCATAAATGTGAACCTTTCATCTATATGTTTTTCATTTTAATTCAGTAGAAAGTATATAGTTTAACTGGCAATGTGACACATTCTAACCACAGCTGACATTAGAATGAGCTTAAAACAGATGTTAATGTCTCCTTGCTCTAAGAAATATTGAAAGAACATTCTTAACCATAGACATTTTTAGATGAAGCCTGTGAACTCTGACACAGGTGGCTTATGCTGCTTACCTTTAATGAGCCACGAGACAGGCCCAAACACTGGGGCACCTTTGTTTCTGTGAAGAGCCAAGTACACGCAAAAAGGGAAGTGGCAGAAATAGAACAAAAGATGGTATGCTGCACGGAATCCAGCACACCAAGCCATGTTTTGTGCAAGTCTGCTTTAGATTGACATCCAGAAGCTGTACATAATGAACAAATTCTTCATTGATCTTATCCTTGTCTCTGCAAGCAGATACCATAACCACCTGTCCTGTGTCCCTCCCTAGCTTTAAAGGAAGTATACCATCTGTAGATTTGATGGTTCACTCAGTTACGTGCAAAATGTTCTGCTGGATTACTCCTATTTCTTTTCATGATTAGCACCATTAACAAAGAATAGTTCACTAACCAATTTGATTTAGTATTCCAAGTAGGAAATAAGAATTAGCAAGAATCCTGAAATTGCCAATTACCTTTTGCCGTTGGAATAATATGAGTTTACCTTTTAATCTGATCTATTTGTGTCAGTACAGCATTCACCACACGAATAGCATCTGAAGGCTCTGTGCCTGCCTTGAAGGCACTGCGGGCTGCTGTGAGGCTTTCCACCTAGAAAAAAACCAAACCCACCAATGACAAACACAACCAAAAAAAAAAATAAAAATCACCAAACACTAAAAAAAACCCCAACAAAAATATAAAAGACTGCACACTTGAAGTGCTGGTAACAAGCAAATAACCCAGACGATACAATTTCAGATCCTTGTGTCTGGTATCTAAAACTTCATCTTCAAAATCTTTTGCTAAGTAGGAATTTACAGAGACAGGGAGAGCAATGTCAAGGAAGCAAAGTATAGTGAGTGAAGTTCCTGTTTAGACAGCAGAATGGAGGCTGTTTTTCACTTTAATTAAATTTTGGGGGCTGGGAGAGGGACAGGACAAACACAACAGAATAATGAATACATTGAATTTAGAAAGAGCTCTCCCATAGGACTCCAATATAACAAAGCTTAATGAAGGACATACTTAGTAAAGTTGCTTATGTATGCAAGTCTGAAGAGAAGTTAGACTATGAACGGAACCATAATAATGCTTTTTAGGGCTTTACAACATATGAGAGAGCATAATTAATTTGAAGTTTAAAGCAATACTCCACTTTTAAACACAGAGCAGCAAGGGAAGCTCTGCCAAGGAAGGTTTTGCTTCATTTTCAGCTGGAATTTGCCTGCTAAATCACACTGTGTTCCTCCCAAATCTGCAGCAGTCAAGATTAAAAGTCACTCTTCTGCATAAAGTTATGTAACATACAAAAGCATTAATATGCTTTTATTGTTCTTTACAAATGAGCATTACCACAGTTCCCATCACTTTAACTTTTGCTAAATTTTATGCACATTAGTGTTATCAGAATCATACCTCATCAATCAGTACAAATACAAGAGCATCCTTGTCATCAATTAACTCTTGAATCTTCTGGAACATCTTGGTTACAAGCTTGCCACTCTAGAAAGACACCACACACATACGTTTAACTGTTGCCTTACCAAACAATTTTTCAAGCCTTACCATATTTAAAGATGGAAATATCTGTTTTTTTAAAGTAAATTTCTAGTATAATTTCTATTTAGGTGCTCACAAACACAATAATTATTCTGAGTAATCTTCAATGCACACACTTATTTTATGAAACAAGCTCAACAGAAACTGCAACTTCTAAAAAACAAGCTCTACTTCATTAGCTACATCAATACATACCTCAGAAAACCATTTAGAGAAAAGGCTATGGCTGTTTATCTCAATTAACTGTCCATACCTATACCTAAAGTATGAAGGGAGAAAGAAGTATCAACTCTATGGTGAATAAAAGTTAGTGACATCATTAACTTCCATAAGTCTCATTCCCTCCATTTCAACCCTGGAATTCTGTGAATTAATACTTTAAATTACTTTTCAAAATATAATACCTGTTTTGAGTTTAAGTGTCATTTCCAGAAACATCTCACTAGAATTCTTTACATTAAATTGCTATCAGAATTCCTTCATTAGAACAGGTGCTATTTAAACATACTTTAAGTAACAGTTACCTTGCTAATGGCCTCATTCTTCTGTTCATGTAAGATTTTGTTCAGTATCGCATGAACACATAAAACATGAAGCTTATTTACTTAGCTTTGCATGGATATCCTTAGGACAAAATATCTCAGCCACACATTATGTAATCTGTGGTTATCATCAATACAGCTTGGGCTAGAGTCAGAGTACTCCAATATTTACACATTATTTATGTTTCACCTAGTATTTTATATAACATTCTTTTATATAAATTTATATAAAGTTGCTATGAAGTTTAAGGCTAACTCGTTACTTGTCTGAAATACAGACTGACCTCTGCAGACTGTGGCATCCAGACAATCCAAGTACAACACAAATGAGTTACAAAATCACTACCTACTAAAAATAGGCTTTCTCGAACATGAAGATACAAATAGCAAGCTCGATACTCTGTGATCCTTTGTCCTTTAATATTCATTGATATACAATGTGAGCACAAATAACTATATTGCCACTGGAATTTGTTTTACATACCTGGGCACAAATAATTACATATTTTTAAAGGCATTAAAATATCCTAACCAGCTTCTCTATCAGATCAATTTTATCGCTAGCCAGGTGCACTATGAAAGAACTATGAACATTAGCACTTAGCATCTTTTACCTGAAGTCAAATACTAAATACTTTTGGGCTACTGAAAAAGAGCAATGAACAACAGCAGACTAATTAAAAAAAAATTATCACCTGGATGACAGTCGAATTGTCAGCTTCTGAGCCAATGCTTTACAGAGAGAGGTCTTCCCAGTTCCAGGAGGGCCTGGTTTGAAATCAAATCCATACATTACATAGAATCTGCATCAGACTGTTAATGACATGTAACATCTTTTTAACTATATTTCATTACAGCACTAATTGTAGAATAAAAATACAGCAGACAATGATTAAAAATACCGGAGTATCTTGAGAATATATTTTGGGAATGTAGGACACTACAGTCTACAGCTGAGCTTTGAATTTATATAGTTTTCAATTATTAATACAGTGTAATAGTCTGCATGCAGGCATCATACAGTTAAAATACTCAACAGCCACAGAAGCTAAGTGTATCACCCTAGCTATGCTTAAACTTCTATCTTCCTGAAACATACTCTAACATGCAAAACAGAAACACATCATGCGCAGTTTGATCAGCTGTCTGCTTTCCCAGAAACCTCTACCACAGGGCAACCCAGACCATCTCAGCAAGTATGCTCTGGGACAAATCTTTTGATCTGGCTTGACATCCTATGGGAAGGGCCTCACAGACTTTCTCCAGACAAGTACAAGCACAGTTAAACAGACTCTTCATAGTACAGGAGATGTGTAGCTAAACAACTACACTAAACAAACCGATAACGTCAACCACTTGACAGTAGTTTCATGCAGTCAGTACTGCCATTACAGCATAAATATGTTTTGCACTACAACAGTTGCAGATTTCCCAGTATTAAATTCTTCATGATCACAGTAAAGAGCTCATTGCTCAAATTAAATTTATCTATCATAAATATACTGTTAACAGTCTGAAATAGTTTTCCAAACAAAAATGTCCTGCAGCTTCTAAACTGAGTTATAACTGAGAGTTATAAAGTATAATAACAGTCATAACAAACATTTCCATTATGACCTTTTATTTTTGAATACTATTCTTGATGACAACATAATTGTAGTTAATCAATAGCAAGCTGCAGTTTGCAAGAAAATGGATTCAGTTGATGTTAAACTCGTTTATGGAATAACCTCCACAGTAAGCTAGGACTGACTGAAGATTACGGCTTCACTGAAATAGTAATAACTACATTCATGGGAGTATTGTCTTCGTGCTTGGCAATAGAACACAATGTTTATAACACAATTTACACAGTGATTTCACAGTTTCCTTTAAAGTTTTTTATAAAGCCATAGTTAATTTTTTTAACACTGTGATAGAACTGTAAACTAAAATACGGCTCCTAACGTCCTCAGTATCTGCATTACTTTTGCACTTTGTACAAAAAAAGAGAAATGATATCACTTAAAAATGAAAATAAAAAAACCCAGCTACTGTCACTGCATTGTACATTTCAGAATTTGAATTCCTGCAAAACATAACACATCTGAACATTGATTTGATTATGACATTACATTTAATCTGAATCTGCTGCTTTTGGATCATCTAATTTCACTACATAGAAGTGCAATACAAGTTTTTCCAGAAGGAAAATATAAACAAATGGCCAATGAATCCACTTGGTTTAAGACAGATAATTTTTACCATGAAGCAAAATAACTCTGTTCCACGTTATCAGGTTGCTGTCAACATTTTTGTCAGAAAATAGTAGTGTTGTCATCACATAATCAAGTAACTAATTGAAGAGGAGAAAAAGAGACACACAAATTAGAGACATATCAGCAAATACAATTATAAACACCAGCAATCTCCTAATTATGTCTGTTGTGTAGTGTTAACAAAACAAAAAAAACACGGGGGTGTGTGATCATGTCTTTTAGTCATAGACAAATTCTCTTTCTGCAAACATTGGAAATTAATTTCCTTCCTGCCCTCAGGAAAAAGAATAGCATGTACATGGCACAACTGGAGTTCCAGAACTTTTACATTAACAGATTAAATGCTTAGAGGAAGTGAAATTATTTTCTTTTTCCCTCATCCTACTTATAGTATGCCTTTAAAACACAAACTGCCCAAGCATAGAAAGTCAAGACTCAAACTCCAGGTCCTGCTTAGAAGTTGTACACCTATATGTGTGTTCACTTTGTAGTCAGCCCACCAAAGAAAGCATTTCCTGTCACATTTTAGTTCCTTTCTACTGAAGCACTTGTATCAGCCACTGTAAAGAACTTGCAGATTGGTTATCCTTCCAAATAAGGGAAACTGCACGTACTTCCCTGAGTGCTTGCTTCCAAAAACAATGCTACTTCATTTCAGAATCATCTAGAATTAGGAAGTAGAGAACTCTTTAACAAAATCAGTATGAACCTCGGGTGTGAATCTATACTGATTTTTACCAATAATAACACCTGATACCGTATTATTTTCTGATGCTGTTACCTGTAATGTGCTTTGGATTCATATGTGTTCATATGACAATACAATAGCATTCCTGCAGTATCTGATGGCCAAGACGGAGCAATTATGCAACAAGAAAAACCCAGAACTTCATCCAGCATGTCTTTCATTGTCATTATATTGACACTGACTATACTATTTTGAAAATTCACAGCAACCATTTCAGTCTGTAGAACTCAACCATAACCAGCCAGTTCCATGGTTTAAAAAATTAACATTCTGCACAATTACTTTTACAGAAGTAATTCTATTCTTAGTCATTAGAAGCTACCACTTTTTTCTACCAGCATACACTTACAGTCAACAGCAATGAACTTGCTGTTATTTAGTACATCAGTAAGTCTAATTAGTCTTGTCTTTTCACAGATGATTTGGAAAGCAGTTCCACTAATTTAACATGGATGTGTTAATCGGTGTTTACCTTATAAATGAACAACTACCATCACTAGAATGTTTTGCTATACTATAGATGGTTATAAAGACTTAAGTGAGAATACTGTACCTAAGGTATTATAAACAAGATAATGAATTATTTATGTCCAAAACCTTCAGGTAGAAGTATTTTTATTTTAACAAGCACAATAAACATCTTGGTGAGTGCTGTCCCAAAAGCAACTAAATTGAATCACTTGTGGTGTTTTTACTAACGTCACAATTACTACATTTCAGATTACAGTTCTACAGCCTCTGGAAATTGTAATGTTTGATGAATGCACAGAAATTTCAAACTAGAAAATGACCCCAAGCAACTGTTTTGTTTCTTCCGAATGTCTTACCAGCATTCAAGCGGGAGCACACTCACTCGAGTCAAATCATGCAATGTGCATTTATACAGTGCTGGCTGATGTTACTGCTAAACCAATGAATTGTCTAGCTGCTGCCAGAAATACAGTTAAACCCCTGTTCTGTTCCGCCTAGCCTGCGCCCACCACTTCTGTTACATGACCATCAGCTATGGTCACAGCGGACCAATTAACGGGACAAAAAGCAGGTGGAAATTAGCCCACCACACAGCAAGTTGAACACTTCTAGTGATTTCGTTTCCTCCATTAGTTTACTGCAAAGTAGCAAGAGTGACAGTAGAAGGGAAGCACTGCAAGTCCAGCTGATAGCAACACACTTCCCTTTTAGCTATAGCAAGCCACCAAAATTGCCTTATCATCAAAAAAAACCCACACCAAAGAGACAACAGATCTTTTGGAACCTTCAATGAAGAATTAGAGAATCAATTTCAAAGAATGCTGCACACTTTTCTAAGCCTCTTTGAAATTATTTTTTTCCACTAATTTTCTTCTCCCCTTCTAGAAAAACATGCAATTAGTGAGCCTTAAAACAAGGTGCAGTGTTTTAATAAAATGAATTTCTACCCCATTCTACAGAACATTTATTGCTTTCTTCATGCAGGCAGATGAATATGTCTAAAGCAAAAGTGGAAATTGAGAATTTTTAAGCTGCTACCAAAGCAACGTCTCCAGCTGTTAAACTTCTGATTTCTGAAAAATAAGCCAATGCATATGAAGAAATTCTTTATAATTTGTGGCATGAGTATCACTGAACGCAGTTTCACAAGGAAACTCAGATTTTTTGCAAAGCTGACCTCACAGTAGCACATATTGACAAATATCTCAGATACAGAATCTCAAAATATCAGGTCTGCCTTCTTTTGTTAAGTGTACATCAGAAAAGTATGTAAGTACCAAAAGCTATATAGATTTTTGGAGCTGGTGATTTCCAAATAACTTCTCCATGGAATACAGCATACTTCAAACAGGCTACATTTCAATTCTTAGGTCTCCTCAAGCAATTTTAATACTCATTCATCTGCAACTTACGTGTGATTTTACTTCAGTGTCATATATAAGACTTTCCCAAAGGCCATGGAATTCAGCTGCAAAAGCAATATAACATATACCTGTTTAGGATAAATCAGTCTGGGAACTTTTAAGCAGCCCAAAACAGTTTTCAAATCAGTCTCAACTAAAATTAAGGATTAAGAACAAGATCTTTTCCTCCAGATGTTTTTCTCGTAATGCAAGCACTACTTTCTAACAGACAAATTCAGCAGTTTCACAACTCCTGTTTTCTCAAATAATTTTAAGGAGAAATTAATCTTCTTAATTTCTTAACACGAAAGGAAAAATATAATCTTTTCCATCCTCAAGAGTGGATGAATCTACAGTTCCCCAAGATAGAGAGCTATGAAAAATTGGGGTGGGAGGAGGGTTCTAAGTCCAATTTTATCATTCAGGGGTTTGGGGTTTGTTGGGGGGTTTTTTGGTTGGTTGGGTGGATGGGTTGGGTTGGTTTTTTTTGACATCAACATGTAGAGGATGAAAAAAAGCACATAGCTGAATAATGCATAAAACCCTAAAGTTGTGATATGGGTATCAATCAGTTCTGGCAGTTAGTTTCTAGCTTTCAGCAAAGAGAAGCAGGGAAGTCTCAATGATTATAAACCACAATAATATGGAAGTAATGTCAAAGTATCAGATTGGATTCTTCCTGAAGAGAAGCACAACATATAGTTAGGCTTTTCACAACATGGACAGAGCAAGAAATGTCTCAGAATCACTGTCTCTCGCACCCTTACATTTCCTCCCACGCACAGAATACAACTTCCCCAAGCACAAGTTAGCTACAGAGATGACACGCTATTGCAAAGTAAAGCCTTATTCTTATTTTCAGAAAACACTCTAAGGACTCTAAATCTCTTTCTTTGATTGTTCCAAATGTAAGAGCTGCACTGTCTTGGGGGCTAGAAGCTAGACGCGGGCTCTGGAAAATGAATGCTTAAACTGATGAGTTTCTTGTGAGTCTCCAAATAAAAATCTGGAATGCAGCTTGTAAGGTTAAAAATTTGCACATTTCCGATTATGACTATATGTTTTATTCCACACCACCAGTTATTTCTGTAATACTTGTGGATGTGTGGAAGTAAATAATGTGTTGTGGAATCACCTGTATAGTGGTTCAGTCAAAACCATAACAAACGAAGTCCAAATATATTGGTTCCACCACAAAGGACAAAGGTAAAACAGTATATACAAATGATACCTTTAACAGGTAACCCTATAAACACTTTTAGCCTTTCCAAGATTTTCTTTCATTGTAATTGCTCTAGACCAGGGGTCCTCAAACTTTTTAAACAGGGGGCCGGCGTGCGGATAAAGTGGCAGGCAGTCATCTGCGGCTGCTTGGTTTCCCCCGCCAACCCCCGGCGGGGGCGGGGGTGTTCTGTAAATAGCAGGGGCTGGATTGAGGACCCTGGGGGGCCGTATCCGGCCCGCAGGCCATAGTTTGAGGACCACTGCTCCAGACGTTCCAGAAATATAACATGCATACCTGCTGGTAGCACCCAGTGGTTAGCTGCAATGATATCCTCATTCTCTTCTTCCAGGTTTTCAGAGCTTGGTCCTTCTTCATTCAGATGAAAAATATGAAGAGAAAGACTGCTTTTGCTCAAGTCAATAGGCTAGAATGGACACAAAAAGACTTTTAATAATTCATATTTCACATTCAAAGGCTAATTATGGGTTTAGGCCCAAAAACTTAGCCACCTTTTCCTGGTTATACCAGTCAGCCTAATAAAAGATACTACATCATCCTGTAGACCCTGTCTTGCTTTTGTCCTTAGGCTATCGCTAATCCATAGGCATATGCACAGAGCTGTACATTCTTGACTGTGAATACCTGTCTGTCTTTCAGTTTCAGCTCCGTATCCACAACTGACACGGACTGCACATTGCTGCTAAGGAAACCATCATCAAACTCTGTCCACTTGTAATCGCCAAACACGATATTATGTCTGTTCAACAGCTTTAAGACACTCATTCTGATATCTTCTTTCTTGGCCGCACTAACAGGAAAGAAACAGCATTATTTATGGCATTGACATTTATAAGGAAGCATGAACTAATATCAGAGTGCTTTATTTCATACACTAAGCCTACATGGAAAACAGCTTCCATCTCACAAAGACAAGAAAAAAAAAAACCAACCTCCCCCAAATCCCCTAACCACTCCCCAAAAACCAGCCCATGCAAAAAAACCCAAACCTGCTCAATACTCCTGTAACATTCTGCAGGGAAAAAAACTTACCAAATTCAGTTTGTTTGCAAAAGGAACAAGTTTGACACCAGCTAAAGAATACCATTTGCTCCATCTGCAGTCTATCAGGGGACAAAGAATGACACAGCTAGATTTCAAGAATGGCAATGAGTTAAGCAATCTGACTGTGTTTCATCAGGAAAAAAACCAAACCACCTCATAGCCAAGTCACTAGGCTGAATTTGTAACACTTAGCTTGGAAGCTCTGTTATGCTTTCACGTCCAAGGACAGCTGATAGCTCAGGCTGGGGACATGCTATAAGGAGAATTCTAGTAGAAGAGACAAAAACTATTGGAAAAGGAATACCATTCTAAGATTTCAGAAAGGCTTCAACTTATTTTTGCAATTTCAGTGACGCATTCCCAGTGCAAATTCCCAGTTCCTTAAACCTGACAAAAAGAGAGCAGTGGGTATTTTACACTTTGATTTTAGCAACACCTTGGACACAACCTCCCACAGTGGTGAGATAAGGACTGGATAAAGGCGGCTGGACTGTCCAGCTCAAAAGGTTGTGATTAAGAATACTAAGACCAAGGCAGACCTGGGAAGTCAGGTGGGGAAAGGTGGGGTGGTGCAGTCAATACCAGGACCAATACTGGTTTTACATCTTCAATTACAGCCTGGATAATGGGATGGAAAGCAACTGCATCAAGTCTATGTATCACACCAAAGCAGCAAGAGCTGCAAGTACACACTAGAGCCAAACTGCCATTCAGAGGGATCTCTGCAGGCTAAAGGTACAGTTTAACAGTAACCTCTTGAAGTTCAACAGAAGTGTGAAATCCTGTTTCTCCATCTACTGCCCAGACAACAGCACAGACCAGAGGCTGACTGGATGGAAAGCAGCATTGCAGGAAAGGACCCAGGGGTACTGGTGGACAAGCTGGCAATGAGCCAGCAGTGTGCCCCTGTTACAAATAAGGCAAACCTTATTTTAGGCTATGCTAGCAAGAGTGCAAATGTTTAGGGAAAGTGATTCTTTCTGTCTACTGGCTGTTTGTGAGACCGCATCTTAAGTACTGTGTGCAGTTTTCAGCGCTACTGTACAAGACAATACACCGGAGCAAGTACAGAATTCGGCCACCAACTTGACCATGAGGCTGGATCACGGGGCACACATGGAGCAGCTGAGAGAAGCGGGTGTGTTCAGCCTTTGGAAGAGACACCCACGGGAACATACAGAGCAGGCACATGTGCACCTACAAGAGCGCAAAAGGCAGAAGACACAAGTTGCAGCAAGTAGAGTTCTGATCTGAGAGACCTGCTTGATTTCTGATGAACTTCCACATGTATTTGAACGCTGTCACCCACGTTCGGGAGCGCTTGCTTCAAATCCCCGGCAGCTTCATCCATCCTTGGCACTCCTGGGGGGAAAGCGGCACCAAGGAGCAGCTCTGAGCCACCGCCACGCAGCACGGCACAGCGCGGCCCGTCCTCCCCTCCCCGCCGCGATGGTGACACCGGCCGCGGGACACGCCGCGGGCGCGGCCGCGCGCGGCCAGCCCGCCCCTCCCCCCGCGGGCCCCCACGGCGAGGACGGGAAATCACCTGGCGCCGGCCGCGGTCCCTGGGTCGGAGGACGCCGGCCGGCCGGGGGAGCGCCTCTGCACCCTCACCGCCCCAGCTGCTGCGGCTCTAGCGCGCAGAGAGCAGAAAAGGGCCCGCTGGGGCCGGAGAAAACCCGCCGCGGCGGAACACAGCTGCCGCCCGTTCGTAAAAGGCGGGCTGGCGGTGACGGCGGCCCCGCCCCCTGCCCCGGACCTTCCTCCGCGGCGGCCGGAAGGGCTCGCTCCGCCCCGGGCGCTTCCGGGGGAGCCGAGGGGCGGCCGCGACTGGGGTATCTGCCATGGGGAAGAAGCACAAGAAACACAAAGCGGAGAAGGCGGAATGGCGCTCGGCCTCCGCCACCGCCTACAGCGGTAAGAACCGGGGGGGGGGACTGGCTGGCTTTGCACCGGCGGGCGCCTCTACCCCCTCCCCTCTCACGGCTGTCGGCAGGACCCGGCGCCCCTTCGCGGGCTGGGCCGCGGCGCCTGGAGGGACGGGCCCTCGCCTGCGTGCGGGGGCTGCAGGGGCAGCGAGCGCCGCGGGGCCGGGCGCAGGTGCCGCCCGGTGTCGCTCGGGGAGCTGCGCGGAGCGGGGGCGAGGGCAGGTGGCGCCCCGCGGGCTCCTGAGCGGCGGGGCTGGGGGGGGCGGCTGGCGCGGCCGGGGGACGCGGAGCGAGCGCTGGGGCGAGGGCAGCGCGGCCGCAGCCCGAGCGTCTCCGCGATGCGCGGGCGCTGGGTGCCGGTCGCGGCCCAGCAGAGGTCGAGGCCGTTCCCCGGCGTGCGGGAGCCGGGAGGGCGGGCTCCTGCCTGCGGGGCGGGGCGCTGGGCGAGCTGGCACACTTTGGGATTCGCCACCATCAGATTCATGCACGGTTATGTGGCTGTTAATTAACTTGCAGCACGGATTGGGTGGAAAGGTCCGTAAAGGTTCCGCAGCTTACGGGTTAGCTGTGCGCGCTCCTTGTGGGAGGGTCGGTCGCTTGTGGGCCCGAGTACCTGGTGTGAGGGGGTGAATTTTTAGTATTGCGATGCTGTTTCGCATGGGAACACATATCTCGCTACCTGGCCAACAAATATTGGACCGATCTTGTCTGTATTGCTAACTTCCCAGGATGTAATTGTATTTCACAATCGCCTTGTTTGTGTGGGACATTCTGAGTCAAAATAATGTGTGCGTTCTGTTTCTTCAAGAACACCTGTAGGTTGTTAAACAAAACCATATGCTTATATAGTATTGATTACAAAATTTGGTAATAATACTTGGTTTCACCTTAGTCTGACAAGGATCTTGCAATGTTTTCGGGGAAAGCCGAGCAGTTGGTTCCTTACATATTATAAGTTTGTGGAAAATCATGACATAACATCTGCTGAACAACTGTTTCTTAACTTAGATTTGCTAATCTTAGGCATTATTTTTCTCTCCAAATATATCTTGTATATTTTCAACCTGCAACAAATTCTTGTAAACAATATTTTTAGAAGAAGCATTGGTAATTGCTGTATCATCTTCATGTGCATTTATGAAATGTTTTGCTTTTATAATTTAGATTATGTGGATAAGCCTTTGGAAAAACCTTTAAAGCTGGTGCTTAAAGTCGGAGGAAGTGAAGTGACTGAACTTTCTGGGTCAGGGCATGATTCTAGTTACTATGATGACAGATCGGATCATGAGCGAGAACGACATAAAGAAAAAAAGAAAAAAAAGAAAAAAAAATCTGAGAAGGAAAAAGAAAAGCATTTAGATGATGAGGAAAGAAGAAAGAGAAAGGTAAGCTCTGATTTATTTTTTTTTAGAATTCAGACATACCAGTTCTCAGATCTAAAATCTGGCGCAGAGTACCAGAACCACTTTGTTGTTGTTTTGAACCACTGTTGCAAGAAGCTTATTTTTTGGAGACAGCACTTCACAAAATGTAGAAAACCCCTGCGGTGTGTTGGTGTATTTCTTCCATTTAAAAGAGATATGCCTGTCATGATTTTTTGAACAAAGTAAAAGCTTGTTTCTTGTAACTGGTTGTTTTTCTTATCCATTTGCTTTGTCTGTAGGTATGAATGCTTCAGGTTTTAAGTTGGATGTTTTGTATTTCAGCCAGGTCAGAAACATGTTTTGCTACACTTTGAGAGGTGTATTTTCAGCTTTTCAAATAAATCTAAGTTACGTTTCTGTTCCTGAGATATGTCAGGTTATTTTAGAGTTTGAAATGAGTATGTTTACTCAGAACAGCTTTCTGAAATCTGATCTGTTGAGTACTGTCGTACTAGTCTTGTTGGCTCTTGTTTAGAATAACCTGCATGCTAGGCTTTGTGACTTCATTAGTAGCAAATGATGTGGTCACCTTCTTAGTTGTCTGTGTTGAACCTTCAGGAGTTAGACTGAAATCAACAATTAGGCATTGACGTACAGCTACCTGTACAATTTCATTTTAATAGTACTCCTTTTGTGTACTAATGATTTTTTTGACCTCTGCTATTTTAATTCTCTTCTGTCATGTAGTTTTACTGTTCTCATAATGACAGTTTTTCAGTACTACTGTGTATACACATATGGCCAACAGCTGTCATTTTGAATTGATTTATTTGGTAGGTTTGTTTGCTTGAAAGTGATATATCTTGTAGGATCATTAAGAAACTCTTGAATACAGGGCAGATTGTACAAAGAAAATTCTGCACTAACATTTTCAACTGTTTCAGTTAAGATTATGGCTAGGACTTGAAATGTAGCAAAACAGCTGTCTTTAATACAACATCTTGCAGTATCAAATAATTTGTTTTACCTTTGCTAAATTGTGTGTGTGTATATTTGGATTTTTTTCCCCCTAAGAACTTCGTTATTAGTGCATGGAAAAGAAGCTAACAGATAAGTAACAAAACTGTAGTCTAAACAAGGTTAATGAAAGTATGCTTTTTTGTGCAAACATGAATAATGACTGTAAGATTATAGGTATGACTCGGGCATGCCTTTGCTTTGAAGCTCAGGAAGAGATAATTAATTGCTACCACTGTTACAGAGCGTTTCTTACGATTCTTTTGTAGGCTTCCTAAATTATCATGTACTTTACTGATTCCTGTTTAATGCACCAAACAACAAAAACATTGATCAAAGCAGAGCTACAGACTGATCTTTACTGAACAGTAGATCAACTTACTTTACTCTCCAGTGCAGTTTATTATCATGCATTTTTATATATAAATAGCTTCAGAGTTTAACATTCTTTTCAGTAAAAGTATAGTAACTAATGGTAGAATGATAGTATACAAAAAAAAGTCAAAAGGTCAACAGTATTAGTTTTAATTGAAGAAGAAAACTGAGAAAGTGACAGTGAAAATGTATGCAATATTGTTTAAACCGTATCATGGCTCAGATGTAGAATGAGTATTCCAAACAAATACTACTGTCTCTTACCTTTTGGTATGTGGGGTTGCACATTCCAAGTATGTTCTTCTAAAATCTGTCATCTCCTGCTGTGCTAGGAAGAGAAAAAGAGGAAAAGGGAGAAAGAACAGTGTGACACTGAAGGAGAAACTGATGACTTTGATCCGGGGAAAAAAGTGGAGGTTGAACCTCCTCCAGATCGTCCTGTCAGAGCATGCAGAACTCAGCCAGGTGAGCAGTGTGAAAAATTAAATCATCTTGGGTGTTTTTAAAAGCACGCACAACAATGCTTATGTCAAAGGTACCAAAATGTAAATTTTCCATGCAGATTTACTCAAATCTAGAGACTGTTTTTTCCAACATCCAGAACTCTCTGCTATCTAAAAAGTCAATATTCCTATTGGTGCGTCTGGGTTTTAATAGATTTGTTTTCATGTGACTGAACTTGCCAAGGACATCTGCCTCCAGCTCCTGTTACTTGGCAGAATAAAAGTATTATTGAGTGTAGTGTTTCCCTAATCCCTTCTCCATAGCATTTCCTCAGCATTTACAGAACGATGGTCAGAATATCTGAAACTAAGGAAAAAATCCTGTGGAGACTGCTTAGCTGTTGTTACAGTCATTTTTTTTATAATTTATGTGGCGTTTTCATTTTAGTATCTCTAGTTTCATCAAAAGTAAGTTCTGATAGAGCGTCTCTGAAGACCATAGTCCCCCCAGTTTTCATTTAGCAATCTTCTTTAATTCTCTTCACCAGCCAAAACACTTACCAGTTATGTGTGGTAACTTCTGCATGCTTAATCCCTTCAGATTTTGCCATGTTTTCTCTACCTGTATAGCCATTGCTTGTTAGTTAAAACTCAACATTCAGTGGAATCAATGGGAACTTTTACTTACGAGAATTTTCATATGCATCATGGTCTTAGTACGCGTATGCCTGGAAATGGAACTTGGTAGCAAAAAGTTGGATCTTTAGGAATATTGTGATGTTTGTTTTGGAACACTGCCTGTTGACTGGTCAAGTAACTTATTGAGGAATTTTCTGTTTATGACTGCACATTAAAATGAGAAATGGTGTCCAACTGTCAAGGTGACCTGATAGGGGTAACTGAAAATTTCTTGTCAAAGCTTTCTGTCTCTGGGTAGTCTGGAGCCTTGAAAAACTGGCAAGCTAAAATCTGATGTCTGTAAGTGGCAAGACTTCTATTTTGTCTGCTTGGAAAATGTCCTTTGAAAGCATTTGTTACTTCTTTTGGTTAAGGAGGAAATTGTCTCTCCATTATCAAGATGAAGAGTTGGAGTTCTAGATTTCAGCATGCTTCTTTAGTTTTTCAAACTTCACATTAAGCCAGTGTCTCTGAAGTAATTAATGTGTAGTGTTTATTGTTTAATCTGTACAGGAAGTGAAATTCTAATCAGTACCTCTGTTGCCAGAAAATCTGCATGTATTTGTCACTCTGACTGAAAAGATTCAGAGAAGCTAATTGTGTGGGTGTTACAGTAAAAAAACTATTAAAATTGCACAGGTAACATGTAAGAATGTGGATTTCCCAGCTGCAGTATTTGAGCAACCAAATTTCCCTTCTGTATAAATACGTAACACCTTACTTTCACATTATTTCACATTAGTGAATTCTCTTACAACTACTAGACTTTTTAGCATTAAATCTGGTTCAGTGTCTACTAATTTTTAATGTGATTAAAACTCAGTAAGTAGTAAAGAAGAAATAGCGTATGCTTAGAAAGCTGATGTGCTTCTGCTTTGAAATCTTGACTTTCAGGTCAGTATAAGTTCTACAGATTTTCTGTCTGGTATTTATTTTTCTAAATCCATAAATATACCTATATTCTGTCTCATTGCACTTATCTGTGTTTCCATCTCAAACTGCAGCTGAAAATGAGAGCACACCAATCCAGCAATTACTAGAACACTTCCTTCGACAGCTTCAAAGGTATTGAGCATATTGTATGTACAGCTGTGTCAGCAGTGTCAGTGCATATTTATATGTGTTACTTTACAACTCCTTATCCTGATTTTCTCTTTGAAAATAGTTACTGAAGACTGGCTGTAATATTTTTGGTAACCTTTGCAAACATGTCAGACCTGGTAGTTTTTAAAGATTAGTTGAGGGAAATTATTACCAACTATGCAACTCTAGCTTTTGTCAGGAAAGTGCTTTGGGTAGAGGATACATCGCCATTATAGATTTATTAAATATTAATGACTTAGTTTAGGAATTAAGAAACAATTATGAATTTTAATAGTTTAAAAGATTGAACGGTTCTCAAGAAATTTTGTTTTATTGTGCGTCATCTGTCAAATTCCAAAGCAAGTTTATACCTGCTTACTTGATAATCCTGTTAATTTGGAGAGGCTTTTTACTTTGCTGTTTTCCGTAAGATGTTAACCCTGTATCTCATGTTGTTGGGGTTTTTTTTAATATCCTTTTCTATTACATAGCAATAAACTGAATTTGGAACTAATTAAAAAATACTAAACACTGTAGTTATTTTTAGAGGACCTCACAAACAAGAGGAATTGGAGAAGTTACTACACAGTGAAGCCAAAAGACTCAGTTTGAAGTGTAGATAGAGACAGATAAAACATAGAAGAAAAAATGAAGTAATTCAGGAAACAGCAGAATTTCTTCCAAGAAGTCCACATGTGTAACCAAAATTCTTTCCTGTATCAGGAGATTTTTCAAATATGCTTCTGTTTTATGAGAGTGCTTTTAGTGTGTTTTCTTTTAAGTAGTAGTATTCTTTTTATACCATTAATGTGGTATCAAAATAATGATAACTTTGTTTGCTGATATAAATCTAAATTTATTGTTTTTATTTTTAGGAAAGATCCTCATGGGTTTTTTGCTTTTCCAGTCACGGATGCCATCGCTCCTGGATATTCCATGATAATAAAGCACCCCATGGATTTTGGTACGATGAAGGAAAAAATTGCAGCAAATGAATACAAATCAGTCACTGAATTCAAGGTGAATTGATAGAGATTTAGTTAATTTCAGAGCTCTTTAGTAAGAAACTGAAGATTCTTTTTAACTGTAGAAGCCTTTCTTATGTAATTATTTTAATGAGTATTTTTTCAGAACTGAGCACTTTTGTATATTCTGTGTATTAGAATGGGTTTCTTGCTTTGTTTTTCTCTGTGGCAGCTCTGTATTTGTCAGACTCTGCTACATTTATGGAGGAAACCAAGAACATGCTTTAAAGTTCTATGGAATTCATGCTGCTGGACATAAACAGGAGTAAGACTATCACAAAGAGTTAGGCAGTTGAAGAACCTGGAGCTCTTTTTTTTTTTTTTCTTTTGTAGTGTAGACCTGGTTAGATTGATTAAAAAGCAATTTTGACGTGTCTGCCAGAAAACTGTGCAGATACTGACATTTTGTGTAAGATTCAATAGCAACTACATATTTTCTATCTTTAATTATCCTGTTTTCCATATAACTTCTTTTGGAATGATCTTTTGACAGACATGTACTTGGCAAGTTTATTGGCAGCTTGCCTTAACTATTGCTGTATTGCTATTGCTCTAATAGTTTATTGGATGCATTGCGGTTTTACAGACAGTGCAGTAAGAAATCTTTTCATGGTATCACCAGCTCCTGAAGGAAAGGAGTTTTCTTGAACCGATTCATGACATTCTGTTAGCTGCCTTCAGGATTACTGTTTTCTAGTGTAGATACAAGAATAGACTTGATAGCGAGCATTTGCTTGCTTCTATTCTTTTGAAAGGTCTAGCAAAGCTGAGCAAAGAATGGCTTATGTTTCCTGTAGGTGCTTTGCCCAAGATTCTTTTTTTTATATGTATGCTTTCTTTTTCAGAAAAAGTACAGAGATACACAGGAAATAGTAAAGAGGGATTCATAATATTGTCATCAGCAATGCCTTCAAGTCTCTGAATTCTGTTGGCTTGCTGGGTTGTCTTATTGAGCAACTTAAAAAGGAAGTATGAATGGGAGCTCTGTGGCTCTGGTTAGTTACTGGCAAGGTTACAACATTGAAACTGGTGGGCTGGCATCCTAAAAAAATGAAAATCTTAGTATTGTTTAGACTGACATTCAGTTCTTTTCTGAAGGAGTTTGTTTCTGCTGGTACTCTGAGGAGCAATAAATGGTTGCTAGAAGTCTGCCCATCTTACAATGTCAAAGAGGTTGAACTCCCTTTCTAGATACAAGTGTAGATAATTGTGCTCATGCCTTTGTAGTTCTGTGTAATACAGAAATTACATTTACAGGTTTTTAACCTCTAAAACAAGACCTGCTCAAAGGGTTATCTTTCATTTCTGGTACACCTATTCTAACTAACTTGAGACTAGTCACAAGCCAATAAATAATCTGAGTAGAATCTGCAGGACCCATTTGCTGCATTTAGAAGAGGGGAAATTGCTGCAGAAAACTAATCAGGTTTGCTGCTGAAAAAAGGGTCTACTTCAAAGCTGGACAAGCAAAAGACACTTCTCCATCCCTTTCTGCAGCACTTCAAAGGCCATCCCTAGATGTATAGCTCATGGGCTTCTTTATCAGGTTCTTGATAGTTTGCTTTTCTATGTCACCATCTCAATTTCTGGTTTTGTGATGGTCTCATTAAGCAAAGGCTTATGGCTTAGATGCCATAGAGAGTCATGGGCTGCCAATTGTAGCTCACTTACTTGCTTAGTATGGGCTTGATGTCAATTGCTAAATGATTAGGATAGTGCTGCTGTGACATCCCTGTATGGAAACAGGAAATAAAACACTATTTTGTTTTTACAGACTCTGATCAGGATTGCAGTAGAGCAAGGCTATTTTTCATAAACATTGGGTGCCAGAGAAGCTCTTTAGAAAGATTTCTATGTCCAACCACAATAGTAACGTCCAAAAATCGTTTGTCTTGGCAAATCTATTCGCTGGTCTGTAAACTCAATGGGTTAACTTGCCAAAAAGCATGCCATTCTGTTTGCATACACTTTTGCACATAATCAAGTCATCATCAAATATCATGGACCCATGGACAAAAAACATTTGCATTTGTGTCTATAGAATAAATGCAGCCTAATTGTTTGAACAACCATTGTTTAAATATTGAAAAGTTACTAAGCGAGAAAAATGTATTCTTTAATCATGCACCAGTGTAATTTGTTAGGATCTAATTTGTGAAGTACTTGGAAAGACTACTGCATGATTCTTCATTATTGATTTGCTAACTTCAGAAATTTTCAGAGGCATATAGGAATGACTTTTTAGTTCAGTGTTTCACAGAGCTTCTAGTAATGCTTTCTGTGCTTTACAGATCGGTAGCACGTGACTAGAAAAAAGGCACCCTAGAAAAAGCTTTTGCAATCTGCAAGAAATGTTTTCGGTTCTGTTTACGGTGGAGTGTGTTGCACCTTTCTTTTGGAACTTGCAACAGTAAAAATTACTTTAAATTATATATGACAGATGATCAGACTTGGCTGTCCTGTTGTTGCATGTGATAAGCATCTAGAAGGCTGTTTCTTATGCTCTGAAGTTTTCTTTGTTTGTTTTTGGTTTAGTGCAAGTGACAAAAGAAGTGGTCAAACTACTAGAATTATATCTAAGACACTGTGCATCTTTCTGATGTTGTATTTCTCAAGTCTGTTCTGATTTTGAAGGTGGGAAAAATTCTTAAATGTACTTACCTTGTGCCTCAGTCTTTCTATTAATTTCTCCATTTCTTCTCTTTGATCCGTTTGCATAAGGAAGAAATGTTACACTTGGCATTCATGGAAAACTTTTTTTTTTTTAAGTAAAAAGCCCATGCCAGACAAAACTGAGCACCTTGAAGAAGCAAAAAGGACTCAAACATTTGCAATTCTGTATTACTTTTTGGCTTGCCATTTACTCCATGAGCCTTCTGCTAAAATACTATTGTGTTCTTCACAGAGCTGCCATGATGGAGTAATATCTTCCAGTCATTTAATAGGAGTTCAGAATTTTAACAGCTCTTTTGTTTTGTATTTTACAGGCAGATTTTAAACTGATGTGTGATAATGCAATGACTTACAACAGACCAGATACTGTTTACTACAAGCTAGCCAAGAAGATACTGCACACAGGCTTTAAGATGATGAGCAAAGTAAGAGACCTATTTAAGAAAAAGTACCAACTCTTTGGGGTGGTTTTTTTTTTTTTTTTTTTCATACTTGAAAAGGAACATAATTAATAACAATGATAGGGGGGGTTTATCTATCTGTGATTAATTACAGCAGTACCTGTTAGTGCCGCTATATGTAAGAGCTCGATGGCATTCTTGTTATAACCATGCTCATTTTTCTCAACTTTATTTGCACCACTGAAGTCTGTAGGAGCTTCTTCCTGTGGCCTCAGTGGAAGCAATTAAGATTCACACATATAAAACCGAACTGTAAAACATTGCTTCTGGCTGAAACTTTGAAAACAAGGTCTAACTTAAGTTTTATTTTGCATAAAGAAGAAAACTTTTCTTTTCTGAAGGTGGTGGGTTTAAGGGAGGTTTCAGGGGTTTCACAGATGTGCGCCTAAACACTTTTTACTCATACAGTTGTCAACCCGTAAAATGAAGTTATTCTGCTGAGCTGCTCTGTGTGTGTGCAAGTGTGTGTGTGTGCGCGCGCATGTGTTGCGTTTATGGTAAGTTTTGTGTAAAACAGGCAGTTGTCTTTGCATATGCAGTTTTGTTTGTTTGTTTCTCTCTTGATAGTTGGGCTGCAGAAATTCTGATGCCATGCTACCATGACCAAATCATGTTGCATCGCCATTGGAAACGAGGCATTAAGAACAAAATAAGGCCATGGCCATTCCCATCCCATCCCATTATCATAGCATCTTGGCTATGAGGGAAAGGTTAAGTCCCTGCCGCTCTGTCCTTTCTGATTCTAGGAACGGCTGTTAGCTTTGAAGCGCAGCATGTCGTTTATGCAGGACATGGATTTTTCTCAGCAGGCAGCTCTTTTGGGTGATGAAGACACAGCAGTTGAGGAACCTGTCCCTGAAGTTGTTCCTGTACAAGCAGAGACTACCAAGAAATCAAAAAAGCAAAATAAAGAAGTTATTAGGTAAAGGTTTTAATGGGCATGCTTACTGGTTTGTTGCAGCTTTTGTAATACTAGACAACGGCAAAAAATTGAGCAAAAAACCTCCTTTCAGCCTGTCTCCTAGTGGCCCATAGGATAAATGGGCAATTTTATTGTGTTGTATGTTATTTATTATTTAAAGAACTAGTTAATAACCCAGTGATTCCCAACTTGAAACAAACAGTTCAAAGAATGACCACATTCAAATTGATTGACTGTATCAAAATCTAATGGGATCTTTCTGGGAGGGCAAAGTGGGCCCAGGTCAGTAAATTATTGTATTTCATTTTAGTCTTATCTGACAGGATATAGAGGTACAGGAGATTTTTGTGGAGCAGATGATAACATCTTCCTAATGAAATCTTATTAAGCTTCTTGGTAAAATACCTTGCTAGTGCCAAGCTATCTTCCAGGTAATAGGCACCCCCATGTCACAAAATCATGTTTTTCTAGCTAAAATCTAATTTTAGTCAAATTAAAGGGATTTATTTTCTATTTTATAAGGAGATTTTAGCAGAAACTGTAATTTACAAGCAAAATCTGTTATTCAGTGTATATAGATATCCTAGGATAGATGTTGAATTTAAATTGTAGAGCATTACATCGACTGGATTCTTATGAAAGTAAAATGTCTTAAATGATCTGATCATGTAGATGTTCTGCAGGCTTCTTTTTTAAACACCCAAAGTAAAAAAGTAAAATGTAACTTGTTATTTTAACAAAAATGAGAAAGCATGAAGTTGAAATGAGAGATTAGAACTTTAGAGTTATAATCAGCCACATGTGTGTTTTGTTACACTTCAGGCATTTTTGTAATCCTGCTTAATGTCTGACAGAAGTTGTATTTTAATGTAGTTGTTTTGTGGAAATAGGAGACTGCAGTATCCATCTTGAAAAATAATTTTAAACTGCATGATTATTTTTTTTTTGGCTGGAAGTATACTAATATGAGCATACAGGAACATCTGTTGCTGTATCATGGAGAATTAGCAAAGTGTAATTTGTTCTTTGTTTAATGGATTGTGTACAGGAATTAACTGAAAGTACCTTTCTGTAAAAAAGACTTGCTTGCGGGCGAGGTGGTGTGGGTTTTGTTTGGTTGGATTTTTTTTTAATAATATGATTATTTGGTTTGTATGGTGCCCAGAGTAATAGTTTTTTTCTGTTTTGATTAATTGTTACGTAAGCTGCATTACAGAAGTAATTTTGTACTTTGAAGGTAACCACATGAGAAGTGGCAAGTACAGATAGCTAACAGGGGAAGAAATTAAGACTGCCAAGCAATATAGTACTGCTCCGTCTTTAATATCTACCTTAACATACAATTCAGAGAACTGAAAGTAACGGACCTTTAATTTTATCCTGATACTAGTTTCCTTGCAATCAGTTGTGGTATAAATTTACTTTGCTGTTCTTCTCAATGTTTATGTAACTTCAGTGGTTGGAATTTGTTTGTTTTTTTCTAATTAACCTGACCTTTTAAAGACTTGCATTTTGGCATCAGTAGGAGAGATACTATTCTTTTTGATGTACAGTAAGAGCTTTGGGGGGAGAATCCCTCTATACTGTAGTTTAAAAAGTGACTTAATCACTTGGACATCCTAATAGCTAATTTTTGAAAATTTTGTCCAGGATGTTGCAACCTTCTGAATATTATTTAAAAATTCTTGTCCGTTAAGTATTCTGTAGAGTGTGATAGAAAGTGCTAGTTGCTGAGGAGTTTCCTGCTGTGTACACCCTTTCTTGAAGTTTCAATGAAACAAAAATCATATAACACGTTTGTCTCATAAGAGTATGATCCTGTGATCTTTTTATTGTCTTTAATAGCAAAACTTTCTTGTGTATCGGATCTGAATCTCTATACAGAGAGAAATTCTTAGCTAAGCAAATGGAAGAAGATAACCCAGGACAGAGAAATGGATTTGGTGTGAGGAGATGCTCTACCCAGTACCTAAGGTGTTTGGCCCTAGTGTCTAATGTCCATATAATGCCCTGAAAGATTTTGATGTGCAAAGTTTGTTTTAAATACATAATATAATGAAGGCTGCCATATTTTATGATATCTTCAGACCTCCCCTTACAATACTACCTTTCTCTGAATTTATGTAATTGCTAAGATATATGTCCTGTTCCATCATAGGTATGCTTATTTGTTATGTTTTTATTGTTTTGATGCTTTAATGAAAAGGGATCTACTGAAAGATACATGTTAAATTCTGTAATTTCAATGAGAAACAATGGTGTGATTGATACTAATTAGGAATACTAATTGCCAATATTAACAAACATAGGAATTAAAGGACTCCTGGTTAGACTGGGAGCAGTGTCCTACTTCTACAGGCAACTAAGTGACTTAGTCTTCATAAATGCAGCCTGTTAGCTTTTTTCTTACATCAGAGTTACAGAGTCTCCATTCCCTCATCATGTAATTTCTTTTCTTCATCCTTCTATTTGGAATTTGTGAAAACAGCATATTTTTGCATGTGGGAGACTAAGGACAAATACAGCATTCACCTTGTATTAATGCAATTTTACTCCCAGTCTCTGTTTTGTAATACTTCCTTTATTTGCATCAAGGTACAGAAAGAAATTTTTGATGTTAAGTAGTTTGGTAGTTCTCAGCATGTGCTGCAAAACTTCAGTTTCATATGATTATAATTCCACTTAAATGCTGAAGTAGACTGACACTGGGAGAGGAGTGGGACTAATTGTTCTCTTTAGCAAACCCAGAATTCAGCCCTTTGTTTTGTTTTAGCTTTTAATTTCTACAGCTACTCCTCTTCTCTTTCTTAGTTGCATATTTGAACCTGAGGGAAATGCGTGCAGCCTGACAGATAGCACTGCTGAAGAACATGTCCTGGCACTAGTGGAACATGCAGCAGATGAAGCTCGGGATAGGATCAATCGTTATCTACCCAACAGCAAGGTCTTCTGCACAACAAAGTTCACAATTCCATTTTTTGTCTGAGTATTGAATGCTTTGTTTCATCTTAGTAAACAGGCTTTAGTATTACATTTTCTGAGGCTGTGAAGGCTAGCATGTGTGCTATGTGGAATACCGGTATGACTATTGCCTGTCATTTAGCCCCTGAAGCCCACTGTAGGTTGTCCTAAATGGGTCTGAAGTTGTATTGTGTGTTGAACATCTCTAGAAATTCACTTGCAGAATACAGTGAAATGTTGCCCAGTCTTGGATGTGTTTTCCTTAATTGCAACCTTTGGCATTGAAAGTGATCAAAATAGCATTATGCTCTTCCTACTGTTGCAGCCTCAGAAAAAGTAAACTTTGGCATAGGTTGAAGGGTTATTAGGATTCCCCAGCCTCAGGTATTCAGGAAATTAAGTATTAAATTACTATTTTCAAGGAGAATTCTGGAACCTCTTGTAGTTCTGTACCTGCAAGTAGTAGCTGTCACCTGCAGTGCATTCTTGTGTGGGTACAAAATGCAGACATCCTTCAGTGACTAGGAGAAGATAGCAGTAGTTAGGCCACATTGGAATTTTGGACAGTGCTAACCACAGATTTGATAATCTTGGCTGTTACTCTCATATTGTTCCATGTGTTTAGTTTTTGTGCTGTTAGAAGGAAGAGCTCAGTGATGTTGTTGGTGCACTTTTCTCAGCACAATCTGTTTATGTGCTGTATTTTTCTTAGCTATGTGATAATTTCTTCATTGATTAGCTACGTGATAATTTCAATGATTCCTTCATTACTTCACGCTAAGGTTGGAGTGAATGCTACAGGCCTGTGCTGAGATACATTTACTCTGTTTCCCTTGCATTGTGTGAAGTCTGATTACTACCTTTGTCTTCATTTCTCATCGTCACATACCCCAGTGACCACTGCAATTGAAAAAACAAGTATGAGTGGCTTTTTAAAAACCCTTTAAAGCATTACCAGTCGTGCTAATTGCTAGCTTTACTGAAAAGGCCTTTTGTGCTGATGCAGTCAGGTTTGCAGTTGTTCAAGAAAGAGTTGTTCCAGGTGTGCAGCTCTTCATTGTCTAGACTGTTAATCAGCTAGACAACCCACTGCAGATGCCACTGAATCTAGGTAACACTGACACATTTCTTAGAGTTCAGCCATTGTTAACTTTTGCCATCACTTGAATATATTGTTCCTGCTCATTCTTTTTCCAGCATTTGTCACCTCTGGTTTTATTAGAGGCCAACATTAGGTTTGGCCTTGTGTATGGAGAGAGTTTTAAACCTTTTAAGGAGGGAAAAGAAAACAAAATAGGGGAGAGATTTATCATTCCATTTACTTGGAAGTATTTTACTAGTATTTCTTTAGGAAAAGCGTAAGTTTTCATTTCCCGTCTTTACTAAGAATTTACAGTCTCTTTTTTGCACGATTCATGTGTGGTCAGTTTCTGACGTCAGCTGTGTTTGTTGCATCAGTACTGGCTCTATCTTTAAAGACCCCGGTTCTATTGTCTTTCATATCTCTGGCTGTCTTTTTAGCATTTGTGTGTGTGCTCTGATAGGTCTGTCAAACTACTTCTTAAAGAACTCGAAGGTGTTCATAGAAGTACTTCTAATTAGAGAAAGTTGTGGATGAGATGAGAACAAGCAGTTCACTCTAGATTTGGAAATGAACAGTGAGGTAGATTGTGGAGTTACAGTTTTGCTTCTCGAAAGAAAGTACGTTCTAGGCTTGGCCGTCTGAAAGCCTGACTTCATACTAATTACAATGGTATTGTTTTTGTCTTAGATTCAGACTTTGGATCTGATTTAGGAAAACGAATAAGGAGTTTTATATATGACATGAACTTTTACTCCTAACTCTTTTGTTCTGAAGCATTTGTTAGGTGGTAGTAAATAGTGGTGACCCAAGATTCCCTGTATTAAAAGGAAGTACCAGTGCAGAATCTGAATACAGCTAAAAATGCTTATTATAGTTCATTGTGTAAGCAAGCAACTCCTCCTTTGAGTTTGGACTGTTTTGAATGATTGCTTCTGTATCTTTGTCATTCTATTTGCAGATTGGTTATCTGAAAAAAAATGGAGATGGAACTTTATTATTTAGTGTAGTAAATTCATCTGATCCAGAAGCAGAAGGTAAATGCCACAATCTTTCAAGCAAACTTTTCTAATGTTGAATATTCTAGCAGATTTTGAAGTCTTAACGGTACATACAGATCCTGTGTAGCATAGATGAGTTTAAAAAAAAAAAACTCCCCAAACCATTTTCCCCAACAGCTATATTTAGTATCTCTGATACAAATCCAGGATAAGATGTTTCTCTTTGCCTTTCAAATTTTCACTCTTCAGATGCTCTTTTCTACTGATACTGACAGTAAGATGGTAAAATAGTCGCTATTTATAATCACTTATATATTGCTCCAGTTGGAAGAAAGGCTTCTGCTCCATGTACCTTGTAGTGTTAAGATCTAATAGAAAAAAAATGAAGTGAATCAAAGTGCTGTAATCTATGTAAATGTGCAATGCACACATGCAAATTCATAATCATATCTTACCTTTTTTCATTTTTCAATTTAAACTGGCTAAATTTCAGTTTTAAATCAGTGAGATTTTGCTTAATTGTTTTTCTTTAATTCCTTGATCTTTTCTGTGCGTTTTTGTGTTACTCATATACATTATATTGTCTTATGCTTTCCACTTGTTTTAGTTTCAAGCTCAAAATGCAGAAGTTTTGAAAGTTTGTAATGAATGAAATGTCATAGTCTTTATGCTGTTGTATGTCATGTTGACTTCGCATTTCCTTCTCTGCACCTTTTGGGATTGGAATTCATTCACAGTTTGCTTCTTATTGCATTGATAAATGCATGAACCCTTTTGACTCACCACATTTCTGTTGATTTTTTGATACAAACCTGGAACTAATACTATCTATATTCCTTTTCATTTCGTAGTAAATTTTTCTGGAATGAAATCGAGCATTTTAGCTGCCATCATGCCCTTACCTATTTCTGAAAAAAATAATAAAATGAATGTAATTTAATACCTCTGAAGTCATGCCACTTTACACAGTGATGGTAATGGGAGCAGAGCAAGCTTCACTGTGTGTGCTGTAAAGTACTGTACTGCTTCCTGACATTTCTGTGCTCCAGACTAGTTACACTGAATTAACAGCTATAGTATAATCTGAATTTTTATTGTAGTTAATATTTTTTTATCCTGGTAAGGCTCTAGGGATAAACTTGCTTTCTGTTGTTCAGTAGTTGAGCATAATTACCACCAAATTTCTTAACAGCCAGAGATATTTAATATAACTGGAAGTTTCCTATATGTTGGGGTTTTTTTGAATTTAAAAGCATATTCCAAATTATTTCAGCCATTTTAATTGAACAGTTCTCAGAATTTTAGAAGAAAGAAATATTGTAGCCATAATGGTATTTGTCTTAACCAGGTTCTATACGTGGTGTCAATATAAGAAACTGCTTTTATCACTTTGTAATATCTGGATCTTGAATGTTTGTGAATCAGCTAATAAAAGAATTACAAATGCTGCTGTATACTTTAGAAGTGAAATAACCAAGTAAGCCGTAGATCTTGTGAATAAGAGATGGAAGCATGTTTAGAGCATGTATCTGAAATTTAGATGGAGGACCGGAATTACACTACCTATCTTTAATGTACAGATTGAAAGACATTCAGCTTTTATGGTAACGACAGCTTTTTAAAATAGCAAAATCTAAATATTTACCATACACTTTAAACATTAAAAAATAATAATTAAAAATTAAATACTTTTCTCAAAATTATTAGAGGAAGAGACTCACCCGGTGGATCTGAGTTCACTGTCGAGCAAATTATTACCTGGCTTCACTACATTGGGCTTTAAAGATGAACGAAGAAATAAAGGTAAATGCCAAAGAACATGTTTTAACTTTGTATTAATTGAATGTTGGGCAATTTCTTGATATAAAATAATTTCAGATTATACTTGTAACCAAATTAACTTTCATTTGGAGATTTCTATAATGTATAATTATTCCTTCCACAGCAGAATGCCATTTTAATTAAATGCACCTTTTTACTTACTAAGCATAACTTAATTAGGAATTTATGGATTAATATTTTGCCTTAGTGTTGTAGCCACACTAGAAGCTTTCTAATAATGGTACTTAATTTTCTCTGGAGGAAATAATTTTTCCTGAGCAACTGCACTTAAAGTTGAGGAAAAAAACCCCTTTTGATCATTTGCATTTTTGTATCATATGACAAGGATTTCACAAACTGGATTGCTTTTTCTAGTCTTACTGAAATTTTTAATAGTTTCTGATCTGCTGTCCAGAAACTGACTGGCAAACGAGAAGTGAAGTAGATGTACACAAAAAGGAGACAAAAGAGGAGTAGATGTACACAAAAAGGAGGGGCGGTGGGGTGAAGCTTTTTTGTGGGAGTTGGGTGGTTAACTTAGTTCTGTATTTTCCAGTAGTATGTTTGTTCATATGGTTAAAGTAGTTGTGCTGATTCTAGAGTCAGAAGCGTCCTTGAGATGCTGCTTTTGATTTCATTTGGAGTTAAAAAAACTCACTGCACTTCCTGTGTCTGCTTCAGAAAGAAAATTCTTTTTTTCCTCCAAGTGATCTATTACGCTTGTGTTAATCATTTGTTATCTTTCTTCTACTTGTCTAGTAACCTTTCTTACAAGTGCTAGTACAGCACCTTCCATGCAGAACAACTCTATATTTCATGATTTGAAACCAGATGAAATGGAACTCCTGTACTCAGCATATGGTGATGAAACTGGGATACAGTGTGCCTTGAGGTAAGTGCTTCCTTGTTGGGAGGCATAACTTTTCATAGCAATTTTATGAAAAGCAATTTGAACTAAATGTCAATTAGGAGCCTCCAAATCCTGCTATTTTTTTTTAAAAAAAACTTGTTTTAAAAATAACTCGCTATACAACTTGAATCTAGCTTTTGTCCTGGGTGGGGAGTTGTTTGGGTTTGGTTTTTTCCATTTGCACTTTTAAGTTACCCTATTTTATTGCAAGGCTGTTACGGATCTTGTCATAAGGGTCTTCAACCACAAGATAGCATACATGGTTGAAGATTTAGCATTTTATTTAGAACCCAGCAGTAAGTTTAGATATGCAAGTAATAGATTTCATGACTTTAAAACAGTGATATTTATCAAGGAGTTTCAAAACAGTTAAAAGTAACAATTTAATGGAAAATGGCATTTTCCTTTTTAAGTAAATCTTGGAGGGAAGGAATTAATCACAAGGTCTTTATGTTTGTTTGGGTTTCTTAACCCACTCCTAATGATAGTTCAAGTGAAAATTTGCTGGTAATTGTGAAAAACAAGTTTGCACATACTTTTACTTCCATCTTAAAAAATTAAAAAAAAAAAGAGAGAAAAAAACGCCCCTGTTTCGAAGGCCTTAACTTTTCTGAAGAAGCATAAAGGAGTAAAAGGACAAGAAAGATGCAGGTGTGGTGCAGCATAGCTGGGGAAAACCGTCGTGTAAGTTGAAATATTTTTTTTAATGAATGTAAACATTTTCTGTAATGCTTGTATCTCCATTCCTGCTAGTTTACAGGAATTTGTGAAGGATGCTGGAAACTACAGCAAGAAAATAGTAGACGATCTTCTGGACCAGATCACTAGTGGAGATCATTCCAAAACTATTTATCAGCTAAAGCAGGTGTGTCCTTGATGCACAGGAATGTCACAAGTTCACCAAAACAAGAATGGACTGGTTTGTTTTTTAATATTGTATGAGATGCTTTGTTTTCCACTGTCCGTTTAAGCAGTGCGGGCTTAGCTGTTCATGCAACCATGTGGCGAACCAAATTACAAACTGAATTAATCATCAGAGGAGTAACTCTTCTGCAGCTATATCAGTTGTCCAACGTGGTTTACTCTGTGACCGCAGAAAGGAAGAGGCAGGGGGGCGCAATGTAGCAGAGCGGAGAAGAGACCAGCCAGCTGAAGGTGTTTGGGCTGCCCTGTCACTCCATGTCATGACTTACTTATCTGCTTCTGACTTACATTGCAATGCTTTTTTTAAAGGATTTTTTTTCTTAATTTAAATGCAAAATATATTCCTTGTGGAAGGATTCATTATTTGGAACAGTGAAGTAATGTTGGAGAATAGATTAATGTCACTGTATATGTATCTATTACCCAACAATGCTAACTTTTAAATTAATGTGATATGTCTGAAGGAAAGTCTTGTTTCCAAAGGAGATTCATACTAAGACTGGAGAAGAGATTTTTCTCAGAAATGTGTATAATTCTTCTGGGAATGTTTGCATTCCCAAGACAAAATAGACTACCAGAAACTGCAAAATCTTGTTTCATGTTATCTTCACTTTGGAAACCACTCTTGGATTGAAATAACTGTCTACTGTTTTAAAATGGTGATGTTCAGAATGATTCAAGAATAAAGAAAGGGAAGCGGAGAGGGAGCATGGAAGGTACTTGGACTTTCTGATGTGGTAGAAATGAGATTATATGAAATCTCTGCAGACAGAAATAGAATAGAGTGGATGATATTAGGGGAAAAGGAGACAATGGAATGAAAAACACAGAGGAGCCTTCAGAATTTTCTGGGTGTTTTTTTCCACTCCCTACTGGAAAAAGATTATATATGAAACAGGAAGAAATGTAATGGATTAGTTAAAACATTCAAAAGTTTAAAAAGTTCAAAACCAGCATTTTAAATATTATTCTACATCTAGAAATGTGTGGATGCAACATGAATGTAGTTTTGAAACAAAACAGGTGCCTTTCCCTTTTTGCCACCTTGTTTCATGAATATTGTTCCATATGAGAATTTCTGACTCTTTCAAACGGTCAATGGCTGTTTACACTTAAAAATGCTCTCCAGTTGTGACACATGTAGATATGTACAGATTTTGTGCAGTTAAAAGTGTTTCAGTGATGATGTGCCATGGTGTTTTAGTCTCGAGTATTTTTTGCTGCTATATTTCGTTAAGAATGAGTATCTCTGACAGTACAACCCTAAATGTTTTGGAATCAGAAGTTACTGAAGTAATGACTGAAATACTGCACTTGAATATAAAGTTCATGGGCAGAAGGAATAGTGTAAGGGGACTTAATGATTAGTTAAAATGTATAATACTAAAATTTCAATTACACATTACACTGTAACTGTATTACAGATATGTGAAAAAGTTAGCTGTCTCTAGCGTCATTTTGTGTGTGAAGTTTAAATATACTTGAAATTGTACAAGAAAGAGGTCTTATGTTGAATAGAAGTAATTGTTAGTATTCTTTCTTTCCAGAGGCGAAACATCCCAGTAAAACCACTGGATGAAGTTAAAGTAAGTTATGGTGATAGTCTGTTTTGTTTTGGGTTTTTTTTCACTGGATAGTGTCTTGGCATTTAAAGTAGGGAAAGTGATGTTCTCTGGGCTTCCAACATTCAAATTCCTGATTTTATTTAATGTGCATCTGTTCTATATAATAATACAGAAAAGACTGGTAAGCGGAATGTATGAAGAAGAGGCTGTTAGGTTAGTCCTAAAGAGGCTGTTCTAAGAGGCGGTCCTGATTAGTTCTAAATTGTTTACGTGAATGTATATGGTCACCCATTACAGAAGAGCTAGTCTTTATGGGTTTTTTTGTAAAGGGTATATGCAAACATCCCAAAACATGATAGTGTTTTGTGGGGGCCTAGAATCTGATCATGGTAAATCAGTAAATTATACAAACTAAGTATTCTTAGGAAACATAAGTATAAGCTATGAAACGCTGAGATCTAAAATATGATTTGTTTCTTTAGGTTCTGCCAGTTCTCATAAAAGAAGAACATAAGTTGCGTAATACCTGTCCAGATTCTTCCAAACAGATCATGGTAAAATGGTTTATGTGTGGTTTGTTGTTTTTTGGTACCTTTTTTTTTAAAAAAAAAAAAAAAAAAAAACAACAAGTGAGACTCATTTTTCAGTGCAAAAATGTGCATGCTCTGAGGTAGAAGATTAAAATCAAAGTATATAGAATAAGCTTTCAGTACTTAATGGATTCTCTGACACTATATTTAGTTAGTGGCTTTGTTTGGTTGTTCTGTATTCTCTTGTTTATTTCAGCATGCATAATTAAATCTCAGAGGCAGAAAGGCCACTTAGGAATCTGAAAGCTACTCAATCTGCTGATGAATATTTGAGGCTTAACCTGCTGTAAAATTGGAAAAAAGCAATTATATTTATCAATTTTACCACATCCATTGAAAATGCCTGTTAGAAAGTAGGGGCAATGCAGATCTTATGCTTTCACAGCTACTAATCAAATCTTCCTTTAAGTGGTATAGGTTTTATCTTGCAAATTATTTGTGACAACAGAAGATATGTACTCTATTCCATGGCAATTCACATATAAATTTTACTAGCTGCTGTAATGTAATCCACATAATTTTTAGCTTTATAAATATTCGTTACGCTTTGTGGAAAGGTTTGTGTTTCTATAGAAGTTGACTGACTGATTAAATTGATTCATGATAGTGCTAAGTTTCATTTTCAGATACTGGTTGTGTGTTTACCTGCATGTCTTACTCCTTCTCCTGGAAAAGCAGCCTCAGAGAATTGTGTTAGAATGTGTTTTGAAGCTTAACAACTTTTTCTTTGATCTCTTACTTTTTGCCATTACATAGCAGTATTGCAACAGGTATGGAAAAAAATGAAATTGTTGTAGTTCAGGCTGTATTTCATTATCCAAATATATAGAAAAAATACTTGAGAGACCAGCTCCAGCTGACACTATGTGTACAGAGGCCCACCTTACTGGTTTTATTAGTTACATGCTGAATGTCTCAATAAAATCCAATGTTGCATTGAGAAGGTGAGGGAAAAGGGGAATTGGGAATGGTTCATCATGGGGGATACTGATAATGCTTCCCCCTGCCAGGGTTCTGCCATGGGACAGGGATGAGTTGAGCATGTAATTGTGTCCCAGGGGATTTCCTAATGTTGGTTTCAACAGTCCCAGGTGAGGAGATGAAATGAAAGATGTTTAGACTACCCTGCAGATCCCTTGCCATTCAGATGACTGGTCTGTCCTGGAACCATGCTTGAGCTACCTGTGAGTTGCATGTTAGCCGAGATGGTTATAAATGCTCCAGTCTCAAGTGTTGCAGTGCACACTTCTGAGAGTATAGATTCTTGTATTTACCTTAAACATTAAAAGTTGTTATGGCAGCTTGTCAGTACTGCTAGTCTTTCTGTTTCTTGTATTTTAATAGGTTGGAGAATCTGCTGGAGACAGTAACACTTCTGACTTGGACTTCCTCTCTATGAAACCATATTCAGATGTATCTCTTGATATTTCTATGTTAAGTTCATTAGGTAAGTAATTAAATATACAAGCCATCAATTACGGTTTAGTTGTAACATTTAGGGAAAATAACAGCTGGATTTTCTAAGAATAAAAATGTGTTCAAAAAGTAGTAATAATAAGTCTACATTTGACATAGGTTAAAGTCTAGGGCTTGTGCAAGATAAATGAAATGTTGGTCTGCTTTTCCATTGAGACATCTATGTGCTATCTAAGCTAACTTTTCGTGTACTACTGAAGAAATCGAAGTATTTGTACCTCACAGTTTTTGTAGATTTGCTTGTTTTTTATGTGTTCATAGTAGCATAAATCTTAAGAACCAGCGTGGAGCTTTGGCTCAGAGATGTTATTGCTTCATATGCTGTCTTTTGAAATAACTTGGGAGGTAGGTAAGTATGTGAAGCTCCATCTTATCACCACTTGGAATGTCCCAGAACAAAAAGCAGAAGAAACTTCAGGTGTTGGAAAGACTTTAGCTTCAAATAAGGCATTTGTATAAAAGTATTAGGGTGATGTTTCAAATACGTATCTTTGATAGGTATCCTTCTTTAAATACTGCAAGAAGTAATGTTCCCATTTCTGCAGACTGCTGAGCTGGATAAATGTCTCCAAAAATGTCATTAAAAAAATAATACTGCTTATGGTTTAAGATACTCTTAATTCAGAATATGAAAGATGCCAAACTATCTATTAGAAAACATAACCAAGGTAACTGAAAGCTTAAAGAAAGAAAAAGTTTTCTGTGGATTTTTCCCATAGGTGCAGTATTCTTTGAAAAGCAATTGTAAGCTGTGATTATGCTGTCACACGCTAATTTTGTAACAGTTCAATGAAAAATGAGTGTTTGTTTTATAGGTAATGTTTAGACATATCAATCTTACTATTAATTTCTTGCTCTGATGAAAGCTGCTTGTATTTTTCCTTCATCTTTCTTTAAATTACCATACTTCTAGATTAGAGTTTATGGCATTATTTCTTATCATAATTCTTAAAAAGTTAGCAAGGTCTGCATTAAAGAAAGAGAAGGAAAAGAGTTTATTTCCCTGTTAGAAGTTGAGGGAGGTAATTTTTAAGTATTCTGATGAAAGAACAGCGTATGTTGGCACATACTTCCAGTTCTTTCCAATTTCATACTTTTATTTGGCTTACAACAAAATCGGTATAGCTGGAGAAGATACTATTCTTAAAACCTTCTGTAATGGGAATTTCTTCACCTCCATCAATGACTTGTTCTATTTTAACTGTATTTTAAGTTAAGTATCTAAGTAATCTTTCTACTGACCTCCTTTCTTTTGCTGCAAACTAAATTCATTATTTCATGTCTAGTGTTTAACAGATGAGGAAGACAAATTAAGTTCTTACAGCTGTTTAAATACTGGCAGTCAGTTTAGTTTCAGCCGTTTCCCATGGCACTCTCCTTCATCCTCCCATATTGCCAAATGCATTTCAGTGTGTATTTCTCAAAACTAAAAAACAGATCCACAGCTGTTGCCTTGTAGAAGTGCAAAGGAAAATGCAAGATTGAGGTCGTTTGTGTAATAGGCAACACTTGTGTTAATTATTTTTGAATCTTTTTATAGTGACTTGGTAATTCATGAGTCAATCTGCATGTGCTAATTATGGCTCTTGGTTGGTAACTGGTGGCCCTTAGGGAAAGTGAAGAAGGAGCTGGATCATGATGATAACCATTTACATCTGGATGAAACAACTAAGCTGCTGCAGGACCTTCATGAAGCTCAGGCTGACAGAGTGGGATCCCGGCCATCATCCAATTTGAGTTCCCTTTCCAATACATCTGAAAGAGACCAACATCATCTTGGTAAAGTTACCTGTGTCACAGAAGTTGCAGTACTTCTGTATTTGAAACTGGTTAAAACTTGCATTTTAAGTTACTTAAATCTTTGCATGAAACTACTCTGGTAAAATAGTGTGCTGACTATAGGATCATGTTTTGATTTTTAAATACGCATGGCAAAGGCAACTAAGATGACATACTTTTGACCTGTGGAATTAAGGACGCCAGTTGTGGTTACGTGGTTTGTGATGAGGCATGATTGAAGTAATTGTGAAGTAAATTGATACTGACTGGCAAATCCCTATATGCACTTGCATTTTATGCTCTTAGAAATACTAAGGAGTACACAATATTTATTTTACTTAGGCATAGTTGTATGCAGCAAGTAACAGGTGGGATTCTACAATAACTTTCCATTGTCAACTGTAAAATTCAATGGTAAGACAGGATGATAGGGTAACATAACATTTAACAATTTAGTGCCGTTTCTGAGAAGGTAGGAGATGTTGGTTGAATGATACTCAATTACGTTTTGTATAAATGTTCAACTCGGACTAATAGAATAATGACTGCTTTTTCAAAAAGGGTCTAAATTAATGGCAAACCTTGTAATTTATTTTTCAAGATCTCCTGTTAAAATGTCATGTAAATGTGTTTTGTCTTAAAAGTCTGAAAGAAACATGTGAAATAATCACACTGTTTATATACACAAGTATCTCTCCTTTTTTTTTTTCCTGTACTTTTAAAGGTATTGATTGTTTTTTTCCCACCCATATTCTACAGGAAGCCCCTCTCACCTGAGTGTTGGCGAACAGCAAGACATGGTTCACGATCCCTATGAATTTCTTCAGTCTCCAGAAACCTCAAATGCCACTACTAACTAACATGACATGTACTATATATATTTTGTATTTTAATTGTATTAATGTTTTTATAAAGTTTTTGTCCATGGCAGAAACCTCAATTTTTATCCTCATTTCTGTGAGGATTCCTGTATAGTATTATCCTATATGCTGGATTAAATAAAAAATAAAAAAAAAATTAAGACAACCCAACTACTTGGTACATTGCTAACAACATGATGTACTAAACCCTGCTTTCTATTTGTTTGTTGAGGGACATCGTTCTCTACTGGTGTGTGAATCTTGACTGGAAAACAACAAAAAACGTGTTAGAAAAATTTGTATTTTATAGAAACTAAAAAGCGATAATTTTCCCAGTATCATGGCAGCAGTAATTAAATGTTTTGCAGAATTACCTACCGTTTCTGTTCAGGTCTTAACTTGAACATCTTCAAGGAGGAATATTTTCTTTCAGCAGTGGCAAAACTGCATGAATTGTCATTATTATGTTTCCCCATCTCCTAAGGCTAACAATCTGTAGAAGTTGTTTTTCTGTTTCCCCATATTTCTTAATCTTTTTTTAATCACTCTAGAGAATACTTGGTTTGAGAGTAACAGTACTTGGTAGTTGCATTAAAATGCTCACTATGAGAATTCTACCCTGGAGCTAAAAAGGATGGATGACTTTTGTGATCCCTTATGTGTTGAAACACAAAGAAAATATAATACTTATATTTTTTAATTTGATATGTATATTTACTTGGATGGAGAAAATACTGGATAAGGTGTGCTTTTCAGTAATTTTAAAATAAAACTTTTATAATTCAGTACTGTTGTAACTGGGGGGTTTTGTACCATTGATATGTGCAAGCTGGGCAAATGTTACAGATTTACAATATTTTGTAAATATTAATAAAAATGCAGAACCACTTTTGATGCTTGCAAATATGTTGTTCTTGCCAGGAGAAAATTTTCTTCCTTAAGTGTGAAATACTGGGAGACTTTGGTCTGGATGTTTGTACTGCTTCAAAAGATAAATTTCACCATGCCACATGTAGCTGTAAACAAAATGAACTGTGAATTTCTAGGACCCAGCAAGGAAGTCTGCCAGATCAAAGTCTTGACAGAGCCTGAATAGGAAAATCTGTTCACTCAGACTACATGTTCGTGGTCTGGACCGCTTCCCTCGTGCTCTGGGGTGCCTCTTCCCGTTCCTCCACCATGCTGCCAGGGAGCTGTGCTTTCTGCTGCTGTGCAGGTTTGTGTTGGGGCGGCGGTGGCACCAGCTGTGCCAGCCAACTGCTCTTCTCTTGCCACATGCCATTCATGGGACTTGCACCTGCACTGGGTCAGAAACTTCAGAGTTTCAGACCCTCATCTTTGCTTCCCCCGGTCAGTCAGTTTTGCAAGGCAAGGGAGCGGTGGCCCATCGAAGGGCTGGAAGTGCAGAGTGAGAGTCAGGAAGCTGGGGCTCTGGTGGGCAGCATTGCCCGGCAAAGACTGTTTGATAGCAAAGCCATTGCAGGGGTGAGCTGTCTCAGTTGTGAATAGCCTGACACCAGAATGAAAATCTGCAGCATATGTCTCACGCTGCCAGCACGTCATTGCTGTGTCTTGCCTTAATACCAGAGAGAAACAGAGATTTTGATAAGGTACTTTGATAAATCAGGTAAGTATCTTACCTATGTCAGCTGCCTTTGATACAAGTATCTTGGATTTGTTATTAAACCTGAGGTGAAAAATTTTGGTCACATAGTGCTATTAGCCAGGAAACTTTCTATTTATCTGTCTCGGTTTTACGTGTTGGAATGTATTTTTAGTCATTAGTCTGCAAGCCCTTTGATATTTTTTCCAGAGTGTATACATTGTGTTCATCAAGAAAAGTTGGAATGGTACAGCTAGAATGGGCAGGAGGAGAACTGGCAGAGATCACAGCGTGGCCAAGACACTCATCACACAAATTACTGAGGGACAATTATTAGTTGTGAGTATATTGTAATCATACTCCAAAGCACAAATGTGCAATTCTGTGGGGAAGGAGTTTTTGAACTTGGTCCAGAGATTTGCTATAAAACAATTCCTGGGATGTTGGAGGTTCAGGTTCAACATTTAGGTTTAGGTTAACTTTCAGAGCCCACACCCATCCCAGAGAAATGCCAGACCTTCACTCTTGGCGTTACTGGAAGTAACCTGTGCCACCCTTAAAGGATTGGTTTGATTCTACACTTGGTTTATGCAAAAAATGTTACAGCAAGATGTGAATCAAGGGGGATACAGAATCAACAAATACCATATTTTATAACCAAGAGGACTGTTTTACAAGCAGATTATTTTGATCACATCTCCATGTTTCTGTTTGGTATTTTAAAGTTAATTCTTGATTTGCAGTAACCCCCAAGGAAAATATTTTGAGTAAATAAAATAAATGTAACTGTTTATTCCAATACACATCATAAAATCAGTGGTGTACATGTAAACATACTGGGCCCCTTCAGCCTCTGGGTAGCTGAATATATCTAATTGAAGGTTACAGGTTTTTTACTGTTCTCATACAAAGTAAGAGTTTCAACTTTTTATCAGAAGCTGCATCAAGGAAAAATCTTCTTAAGTCTCATGATTAATCTGTTTACATAGTCTCATTTTTATGAAGTCTACACAATTCGTAAGAGAATAAAATGCACTTCTGTTTTCTTGCATAGCGTTTCTTTTTTTACCAGTGAAAAATGACACTGCAGGAATGAGTCCAAAGGACAGAGAAATAATTGTTGTGGACAAAAGCAGCACCTGAACTGTGTAACTGGGATTCGGTGTTTTCTGCATAAGGCCAGATGCTTTCTATGACTGCACAATGTGAGTTGAGTGTAGCCTGAGTGGGCAGCGTAATGGGTAGGGTGCTGATCTGATGTGTAACCACTGCTAGAATACTGGGTACAATAGCAACATCGCTACTTGTTTTAAAAAAGCAGTGATTGCATTGACGCTCCATAGAGCCAGGACCTCTCCCTTGGTTTAGTGCTTTGCTTCCTGTAGATATGTTCTGGGGTTTTATTTTGCGTCCAGGTCTTTGCACGTCAGCCATGTGGGTGATTCCTTGGGCCTTGGCCATCCCTTTAAACAGTGTTTCAGGATTTCTTACGTCAAATGTTGACAAGCAAAGTGGGGCAAGGCCTTGAGGGTCTTTGTAGATCTCTTGCATTCTGTGCTTTGCTGTCTATATGACTTGAACTTGCATCAAGAGTTTGCATCTGCACTATTGTAAAAGTTTTGGCTGCTGGGTATGTTTAATCTTTTTCACACCTTCCATGCCCACTTTCCCAAATACCTCTGAATGCAATATCCTTAACATAAAATGCTTCCTCGACAGCTGGTCGTAAGCATACAAAGCAGTCAAAATAAAAAGGGATAAATTGGGGTTCCAAGGCTCTGCTGCTGTTCTCGAGAAGGCTGAATGACAGAGGTTGCCCCTTTCTCAAAGAGCAATTTGTGCTATCTTTGCGGTGCTTTTGGAGAACAGCATTAAATTGGGCCTAGGATCAGTTCACCTTAGTATTCTTGATTTTGCTCTACTGCCATTACTGTGCCCCTGTGAACTGGCTGTCAGGATAGCTGTGCTCCCAGTCCTTTCTTGTCCTGTCTGTGGGCACTACTGAGAAGAATCTGGCCCCCTCTTAACTCCTTCCCATCAGCTGTCTGTGCACATGGAGATTGCTCCTGAGCTGCCTCTGGGCTCAAGAGTCCCAGTGCTCTCAGCCCACTCTCAAATGAGGGATGCTCCAGTCCCCTCATCGCCCTTGTCAGCCTGTGCTAGAGTTCTCCAGTAAGTCCGTATCTCACTTGTGCTGGGGAGTCCAGAACTGGATACAAGTGCTCTGGATGTGTCTCACCAGTACTGACCAGCGATGAAGGATCACCTTCCCCAGCCTGCTGGCAAAGCTATACTGCAAGCAGCCAGAACATGGATGGCTGCCTTAGATGTGAGGGTGCATTGCTGGCTTGTGGACGACTTGTAGTCCACCAAGGATGCCAACGTCCCTCTGTGCAGAGCCACTGCCCAGCAGCAGGCTCCCCGTGCAGGTGGAAGACCTTGTGTTTTCCCCTGCAGAACTTCCTGGGGCTCCCTTCTGCCCAGTTTTCCTGCCTGTTGAGGTCCCTCTCAACAGCAGTATGTCCATCTGGTCTATCGGTCACTCCTCACAGTTTGGCACCATTGGGCCCCAGCTTTCCTAACCCCATCCCTGCATGATCAGCCAGCATCTCTGTGCTGCTCCTGCATCACCTGCACCTGCTTCCACCTTCTGTACATTTCCTTTTCATCCAAGTTCAGTCAGGAGCAGCTCCTTGCCCATTGATGCAGGCCCTCTGCTGTCTTCATTTCATGCTTGTCAGGATGGGCTGTTCTGGAAGTCGGAGGAGGTGATCTGTGACTATCAACCAGCTCTCCTAGAGCTCCCCCTTTTCTCTAGGGCCATATCCCATGACAAGGTGATCTCTGGAGAGTCCTGTTCTGAGATTCAGGTCTGTTGGTCCTGCTTTTTGCCCTGCTACCTCCTCTTCATGCCCTGAAGTCACCATCTGATGCTCACTGCAGCAAAGGTGACTGCACCCTACAAATGAGGAAGAACTGGTTGGGGGTGTGGAGGTACCAGGTCCAGCAGAACATCTTTCCTTATCTGCCTTTCAGCCACCTGCGTCAGGAAAGTGACGCTCCTATATTGCTTGTGCCCTGCTGTGTGGATCTTCTAACTCACTGTAAGTGATGAAAATAAACTGTAGTACCTTTCTGATGATTTGCAATGTTTTAGTCTTCAGATCCAAAACTATTCCTTGTAATCACAAAAAATACTGAACAATTCCCTTTGAACATACAAATGGATATATTTTTTTTTGCTGTTTAGCTACCATAAATAGACCTTAGCCATCAATGTGATATACAAGGATATATTAAGTAAGTGCATCTCCCCTGTAGTACTTGCTACTGTATTTCATATTGCCTAGCCCAAAGGTGTAACTGTGGCAGCTGCTTCTTTTGAGACAGCAGTAACAAACTTGAACTGATTTGTTTGCATACGTAACCTTTTTTTTTTTAATTTAACTTTCAGTGCAACACATATATTCAGGCTTGGAAAAATCCTTAGTGAAGTGAGTACAAATGGTGGCTGTGAGGGAAGGAAGCTCTTGTCTCAGGAGAAAGCCACCAGACAGGTTCATCTTGGCTCTTCAGCAGTGAAACTGCTGTTTTAGAAGAAGTTACTTTCACTCATGCTCCAGTACTTCCTTATGTATTCCCAATGAAAATATAAGACATGGTGAGGTCCAAAAACAACCTATAAACTTTTCTCCCAGTAGGAAAAGGTCATGCATGGTTGTTTGTGTACGGCTCCTTTTCATACATACTCCACAGTTTCACAAGTAAGTACCTAAATCCCAGCACCACGCACCTGGGGGTGCTGGCCGCACAGCGAGCGCTCCGGGGAACAGAAACACAGGGAGTATGTTGGGAGTCGGGTGTTCGTAACAACTTGCCTTGCATCATGAAGCAGTTCAGCTTATATGGAAGCAGAGAAGCGAACAATGAATCAACAGTGAAGCTGATTTAGACCTTGAAAGGTATCAAAGCAACCTTAGTCAAAGTACAGTAACAGGGGGCACCCAGATGGGGGAAATGAAAGGCCACGGTGCTGTGGTGTGTTCAGGCCGCACCACCCGTAGTGTAAGCGCTTCCCCTATTTACTTTTGTGTTTATCTGTTTTTAAAGTGATGAGCAAATGGAGCTTGTGGACAGAGTTGTGTTTTGAAACACCCATGTGCAGCTCAGCTGGAACTAAGTGTTCAGGCTTCCCCATGCAGCACGCTTGTGGCCGGGTGGTGACCGCTCTTTGGCCCTGCGGCTGGAGTCCTGCTGCTGCTCTGAAGAACACTTGTGCCTCCAGGCAAACCCCTGCGCACATCTGATGGTGGCAAGTGGTCTGAACTTCATCCAACGCTCTGGGCGACTCAGGAAGCAGCACAGTCCTGGGATCTTTCTTCAGTGGCAGGTTCCTCGTTCACCACAGGAGCTCTGGCATCTGCACTGGGTTGCTAGGCTTGCCCAGCACCAGGTCAGCGCCTCCAGCTCCGCTGCTGGGCTCTCGGTCTCTGCATCACATAGCTCTCGGGAGGAGCTGGGCCTTCTTACAATCTGAGTAGTGAGCTTACAAGTCCTGTCAGAAGTGATGAAACAAGCAGTAAAAGCAAAATGACGACTGTGTCATGCCTGGAAGCAGTGGGTGCCACACTCTGCCAGCATGGATTCTCCTGGAAAAGTGTTGCAAGATCTGCCCAGCTTCATTTGCAAATACACATTTATTTTTTTGTAGACGTAGCTACAAATAGACGTACTATGTCAGTTGTATCAGCTGAGGAGTCATCCAGAGGGAATGGCCACGCAGGGAAACAGTGCACCTTCTTTGCATCTGTGCTGGTGTCTGCAGCAGGATATGGAGATTTCCTGTGTTGCTCCTCCATCCACATGATAGATGGGAAAAATAAAAGGTATTGTTAGAAACAGTTGTTTGACAAGGAGAATTGAAGTCTTAAAGAGAAGGTTTGCTCTCATCTCTACTCTGCCTGTTTTCTCTTGATACAAGCTAAAGGTTAATGCTGAAATTCCTCTCTGTGTGACTACATCTTGAAGGTTTATGTAATTGTGTTGAGAGATTTGAATGCTGTCATTAATCCAATTCCTTTTCTTCCCTTAATTGTCAGACCCAGAAACAAGGGGATTGAAATATGAAGTAAGTGTATTTTTTAGGATTTGTTTGCTTGATTAATATTTTTCCCCCTTTGGGGAATGGAGAAGATACAGTATTCAAGTTTGAGTTATGTACTTGAGTATTACTATTATGGCTCACTCTCCACACAGATTTTTCTATTCTAATACCTCTTTTAGAGAAGTAGTTCATTAAGTGATAACTGATGTCAAAGAATTTTATTTGTAAAAATATGACCTGGGTTTTTTTCAGATTACTGCCATTTCTTCTAACTGCTCTTGTATCTATTGTATCTTCACCGAGCTTTTGAGGATGCTCCAAGGATGAGCTGCAGCTGTGGAAAGGGAGTCTATGCTAAGTGAAGTGCAAAAGTTCTCTGCTTATGGGAAGCTTTTGGTTGTTAATAATTTAATCACTATCTCTGCTGCACATACCTTTTCCCATCAGTTGCAGCAATGCTGAAGAAAGCATACAGCTAAGCTTTTCTGGTTGGGAGTTCTTAGAAATGCGTGTATGGTGATGTGTTTGACCTGCTTTGCTGCTCACACATTCTGGTTTATTGTGACCTGCGGATTCTTTGAGGTGACTTGTATGATCTGCTGCACTGGGATGGTGTTGACCATTGGAAGGTGTTTGTGTGGACACACAGCCTTGTTTTGGTCTGTACCTCCCTAAAATAAAGTGTCTTCAGAACAAATGTGGGTTTGGCCTCTTGTACAGTAGGTCTGATTTTTCATACTTAATATGTACAGTAAATATAAATTGATTCCTGTAATACACTCTAAATAATAATTACAGTTGGTAAGGATATCTTTGTTGAAATGCTTACTGTTGAATTGTCTACTTTAGCTCCTGAATAAAATTCCACAGTAGAATGTTTAAAATATTCCTCTAGAGGAATGTGCTGGTTTGTTTTGGTTTTTGCTTAAACTCCTGTGCATACTATTGAAAACTGAAGCAATATGCAGTCTTTTATTTGATATCTTCATCTTGGGTTTCAGAAAGAATGCATTCAAACTGCCTGAAATTCTGTAAATCAGCCTTTATGGGCTCCATGGGTTAGATGCATAAAAGGCTGTATATCCTTTGTATCATCACCATACCAGGAAGCACTTTGTGCCTGGGGAGGGTTTGCTTATTTATTCAGCCTATCCGACCCTTAAGCAATGTCAGTTATGCACAGCAATCTCTAACTGCAGTCCTAAGAGTGCTAGACAGTCCTTTTAATAGGCCTACTGCCTATATTCTCTAGGAAAAAAAATGCTTTTAAGACAAAACTTCTTCCCAGAAGCAAATATAAATGTTTTTGCTTGCATGCCATGGTGTCTTCCCATAAATGACAGACATTGACTTGTAACTCGTTTGCTGAATGTACCAATACACATGACTGGGTGCATTAAATGCTTCAGTAAAAGCTTTCCTTTTTCTTTGAGAAATCTCATTCTCCTATATTTTATAGAAAGGTTGGACTCTGAGTTTGCAGCCTCTGGTTAAAAAAAAAAAAAGAGAGAGAGAGAGAGAGATTCCTGAAGTGTAAAATAAGTGCTTGAAGTGACTCCTTTCAGTTCAACTTGTTTGTAATAGTGTATTTTTACTGATGCTCAAGCTGAAAGAGAAGCTCTGACTCCTAGTCCTGGTGGCTGTTTGTGTATGTGCCTATCCTTGTGCTGTGTGTGCTGTAGCATCTTCTAAATGATTCTGGTTTACTTCAAGAAAAGCCTTAGGAAGCAGTTCTGTTAGTCCTCTTGCTACTTATTTGAAGGGAAAAAAATTCCTAAGCCATGGCTTATTTGCTCTTGTCTATGCAGGTTGTACATTCATATTAAAATACATTTAAAAGCTTTGAAATAATCAGTTTATATAAGACCACTTGTGATCTTATATAAACATTAAGATTTGAAAAACTGTACTTAGTATTGTGGTTTTATTTAACATATACCTACCTCTCTGTTTAACTGTAATCCCAGACCCACTAGAAAGGGACAGTTTTTGAAGTTTATCTGGCAGATGTTTCATGTTTGAGTTGTTTGGAAGAGGGCTCTGTGTTTACCGCAACACATTTAAATCTCTAATACATGACATGCATAAAATCTTCTAGCTAGGTGGCACCATATGTCAACAAGCTTTGTGCAAGTTGCCATCAGTTTGAATTCACGTTTCTGATGCTGCCATTGAAATAGAGTTGACTTTCCCAGGGTGTTTTTTAAAACCACCCCGGAGTTTCTATAACAAATTGAGAAAATTAAATGCATTTGTTCTAAATGCACAAAAGGATTTTAAGGAAATGCTGAAGACAAATTTGCAAATTATTTTTCCCTCCAATAACGGCCATATCAAAAATTACGTTGTAAGTAAGGTTGTGATCAATTCTAAGAGAAATCAGCTTAGTTATATTCTTCAACAGGATACAAATATGTCAGTGAAAACAAAGAATTGTCTACATAACTGTGAAATTATGGGGGTTTTGGACACCTGTGACTGATATCATGCTTTAGCACTGCCCTCTTCAGTGGCAGCAAAGGGAATGTTGAAAATGTATCGCACACATTTGCAAACATCCTTGTAAACAGGGTTTCAGCAAACATCCTTGTAAACAGGGTTTCAGCATAAAGCAACTTTCCTCCGCTGTCTGTTTTGAGATACACAAGTATAGGGGCAGAGTTTACATGACAGTATCAGGAATAAATAAAAAAATATTTCTAATGTGCTTCCTTTGCTGCTTTTTTTTTTTTTTTTTTTTTAATGAACAGGCAGCACAGGGACATTTTTTAAAGGTATGTAGTTCTTTGCTTTCTGGCAGATGAATTGCTATGACAAGAGGTTAACACGGACAAGAGTTGAACAGCTGGCCAGCAGAAATGCCCTGATTTCTCCACCCCTACATTCAGAGTGAATGGTTGGTACCACTCCACCAAACCACTCCTTTCTGAGATTGCTTCTTAGCTGCTTTTTGTCTACCTGGCTGCAGCAGGATTTGGAGTCTATAAACCATTACTGCCACACGGATGGATGTACGCTGGTATTTCTGTATCTTTTTTTCCTAACCGTCTATCATCCTGCTTGAGATACATTTTATTATAAATACTAATCTGTGTCCAGATAAGGGGAGGGGAGGAAAAAACCCACCTACATCACTAATTATGCTACAGGTGAGAGCTAGGGCATCTCCAAAAGGTTGACATTTATCCTCAGTGAGTTTAAACCCTCACTTGAATGTAGTAGAACTAGTTTTATGTAGGTTGCTTCAGTTTATGTTGGTTTCCATCTTGCAGGAGAGTGTGTGTGTGTGCATAACTGTGTGCGTACATGTTACAGTTAATGATGGTTTGGAATCCTTTAACTAGGTGGTGGCTGGAAGAAAAGGGCATGGGGTGGGAAAGGGAAAAGAGCTGCGGTTGTTTGGAGGTCAGGAGACAATGCATTGCTGTTGAAGGATTTTCCCTAGACTGATCAAAAATGACTAGGAGATATCTTAATCATAGAAGGATCACAGAAAGTACTCTCCTACAGAGAAATGCTTGTCTTTGAACGAGTAAAACAGACTTTTCTGAGTTTTTGGATGTTTTTTTATTTTTAATTGTGAGTCTTTCAGGTACTGGAAAAATAATATGCTTGGAAGAAAGCATATCTTTACATGAGTTCAAAAAAGTGTTCTTTACTATGCACACTTCCACTACCTACTCTAGGGCCCAGCTAGCAGTGCAGGAAAGAAATTGGTTCTAAGCAGCTGTTGTCCCATCCCTTGACTGCAGGTGAGGGGTTGCCTTGCTCACCAAGAACCTGCAAGAAGCCATGGCAGGGTGTAGTTCCTCCTCCACATGTTTGATAAAGGAAACAAATATACAAAGCAAAACTCCATGCACCTCCATGGCTGCCTGTCATGGTCCAGGTCTCACTACTCATAGACATCTGGACATCCTACGGTAATACCATACGTAAACAGGTTATTCTGGGCTGCCATTATGTGCTCGGAATGCATTCGGTGCTGCTTTGCAGGAGTAACGTATGACAATACAGGTATGCTACCATTGTGACTAGGGTTTTATTATTGGAAGTAGAAGACCTGATGAAACATGTATACTTGGTCATTTGGCTCACAAAGAATTTGAATAAGACTGGGTACTATTTTTGCAAGGAAACACACACACACCCCGAGACAGCCCTATAAAAAGCAGAATGCCCAGCTCTCTATCTGCCTGTGGGGCATTCTGCTCGCTGCAGGATTAAAAATCAGTGAATCTGAACTAGAGGGGTCAGCTTGGATAACATGAAGCGCCTTGTAATCTGAGTACTTGCTCTTGGTAATTCAGTACATTACAGAGCATGGTCTCAAGTTCTGCATTCTGTCCAAGTAAGACTGTTTTCCATTTACATGGGAGAGGGAGAAAGGTTTAAAAGCATAATGAGAAAGAAAACACTGATGGGCAGTATTTCATGCACTTTTTTATGTAAAAAACATAGATTGTTGCTAGGAAATGCTACAGTGTCAATGGAGCACTCCTGTGACAGCACTGTAATTCTTGCTGAAACAGAGGTTGAATAGTCAGCACAGCTGTAGGTCTCATGCCTAAGTTTTTTTGCAGTGTATTTAAGAAAACAGTCTATTGATTGTGCCCATTGTTCTTTTTCTTCTTCTTTTGAAAAAGAAAGAAAAGTTGAACATACACTGGAAAAAAACAGGATGCTGATGAATACCATGTCTCTGTATCTGAATAATTAATAGTCTTGCTGAAGCTCTGACGTGCCTGCAGTCCTGTTTTTTCAATCATGTGCATCCTCTGTATTATCAGTCGAGGACTTGTGCTTTAACTATATCATGTCCCACAACTGTTTGACTTGTCTTTATGTTGAGGAGCCCCTGTCACAATACTGTGTCGCATAACCTGTGCTTTATGTAAGTTTGAGTGAAAGAAGCTGAATTCAATATTTATTAATGTCTGCTTTGTATGGGAAATATCATAAAAATCTACAAATTAAGATCAAGTGGAAAAATATATGCGCTAGTACAAGGTGCAATTGCATTTACAATGCAGGCGAGATCTAGAAAAGGAAGACAGAGATTGGTAAACCCAGTGGCATGCTGCATTTCTTGCTCAGGAATTCTTGAAACAGATGGCAGGTCAGGTTGTCCCTTCAGGGGTCTTCCCATTTCTCTCTCCTTCTGGTGGAGGAGATAGGTCTAAGCTAGGAAGACTTCAAGAATCCTACTAACTGTTGTGAAGCCAGATTTTTATGCCATTTTCAAAATATAATTATTACATACCAAAGCTGTAGAATGTAGTAAGAAGTTTTGATTCTAACACTGGTAAAATGAAATAAAAGAAAATGCAACCAAGACAGGCATTTTTCACCAATTTGGCCAAGTGTTTTTATGTTCTAGCTGACAGAAGGATATATAAGAAACATTGAGACTCTTCTTTTTTTTTTTCTTAATTTTTTTCCTCTTTTAACAGATATTTGAAAAGGCAAAGTCCTAAAACTGCTGCATCTCTGCATTGTTCCTTTCTGAATTAGTTTTTTTCACCAGCTGCGCTGCTGTTCTTTTTCTAGTGAAGAATGAAATAACTTTGCCTAAACATCATAGGAAATAATTGCATTTGGGCACACAATGAGACTTCCTGGGCTGGTGAAGAAAACACACCTTCCCATTGTCCTTTTGTTGTGTCAGCGAGCAGTCAGTCTCTTCAAAATATTGCTAATTGCTGTCATGGTAACAAAACAAAAACATGGTGTGGCAACTATTTTCAGCATTGCACATGTGATACATCTTCTGACTGTAAAACACTTCAGTTTTCAAACCAGGACAAAGAGGTGTCCTCTAGTTTAAACCTAGCATCAGCAGATCAGTCTTTCTGAACAATGGTCCAGGTGTGTGGGTATTTTTGTAATGCTTTTTGGGTTTGTTGGGGTTCCTTTAGGCAGATGGGTAGCAGGTTAGTTTTTAGATGTGGGAGGGGAGTGACAGCCCCACCAGTGCAAAGTAATCAACTTGTTCCTAGCAGCTATGTGAACTCATCCTGAACACCTCTGCAACTAACCAGTTGGGATGGGGTTGGCACCAGAATTCTGGGGGCTCTGGCAAGAACCCTCCTAGCCCTTGTGTTCTTCAGCAAAAGATCAAAGCAACAAACCAGTACAGGCGTTTCACAGAAAGCTGTGGTCACGCTGCAACTTGTGGAAAAAAAGATTCTTCGATGACTGTAACAAAGCACCCAAGAAAACAGTGGGAAGGAAGATGAGGTAAGCTGGCAGAGAGGGAGCACCTTTGTGAAGAACAGGGGCAAGCTACAAACCAGGAGCTGGACAGCTTTCATGGGTGACTTGGGCTTCTGCAATAACAATTTAATGGTAACGCACTTTTTTTTCTCTGCCGTCTGTGCAGCAGCTAACAACGACTTGCAAGGATTGTAAAGATCACCCTGTAGCATCCAAGCCTGAGGAAGGCAGTTCATGTACTTCTGGATATTAGAGAACATGCCATTGTAAGTGATTGTCTTAGGGTGTAATTCTACTCAGTTGGGGAAGAAAATGGAGCTCGAGATTCCTTTTAGACTGAAGATTTACTTCCTGTTCTGAGGAAGGCACGCTGACCTTGTCATATTTGGATATGATTTGAGGGAGGAGGCTTCAGAGGTGAAAGAAGGTTGGGAATTTAATTAGTTCCTAATACTATTAATTATTTTTTTTATTCACACAATTCTGTGGCATGTCACAGGCTGCCTAAATTTCTGAGGAAGGATGGAGAGTAATACTTAGCTTTCAGTCAGTTAAGTATAAAAAAATCTGAAAAGAATGTTTTGTCCCTAATATTGAAAACATGCTCTTAACAGCTGAGAGGGGAAGGTGCAAAATGAACATAGGTCCGACCTGCATACAGGGAAAACAAGCTACACTAGCGGATTTTTTCCTCTTCCCTTATGATACTGAAGCTCTTACCAATAAAACAAGCATTTTAAATCATATGATACAAAACTGCTAGAAGGGGTATGTACTTATTCAGTTTGTTTTCCTTTGAGCGACAGTTTGTTGTTAAAACACTTGATGCCTTCTTCACTTGTTTTCACACAAGTTGCTGGTCTTTTTCTTCACTGCCTTACTTTCTCGCCTTGTCACTGCTACAATTGACCCAGCAGTGCAAAATGTGCTAAGGAAAATTTGAATATTCCTGTTTCAGTCTTCAACAGAAATAAAATGTCATCCAGAATCAGCACTGTTATCTCTGCAAAGCCAATGTGTAAATTATTAGGGTAAGGAAAAAAGTAACTTTTGAGGTTTAGGGGGAGGGGATGGGGTTTTCTGGGTTGGGTTTTTTTTTGGTAGCTTCACCATAGTAAGAAGACTTGCTGGTCTTTCCTACATGTACTGTTGTTACACATGGGAAATTCCATATCTTTTAGTAGAACAACTTTTTACTAGAATTTATAAACTCACAAGCAGAGACAAGGTATTCTGCCTTTAAATGTTTGAAGTGCTTTTCTTAAAATAATTTTGCTGTTTCAAGGAACAAAACTGATTAAAGCACTGTTTCTATCTATTATGGATCCCTGCAAACTTTGTTTTTTAAGTCTGTCACACTGTGTCTCACATGTAGAATTAGGCCGTTGCAAATATCAAGAACATACCTTTTTCTGTCTGCCTTGAAACTTGCTCAGATTTAGACTTATATCACATTTGTTAAACTAACGCCAAGTTCTAATATATTACCTGCATGGAGTGTATTTTTCTTCTTCCTACAGGTACGACAGAGTATCTTTGCTGACTTCTTTCCCTAATGTAGTCAGTGTTACAAGGACTTAGCAAGGGGCTGCCTGCTGCCTGCCCACCCCTCGCCCCAAGGCGACAGGGAGCCTGGGTCCGTACCCACTGGCAGGCAGGGGGGAGCTGAAGGGGGGACAGCCCGGGGCTTTGAGCCTATTGAGACTGGTTGGTAACACAGTAAGCAAGGCTTTCAGTCTCTAAGATCTTTGTCTATTAGATTCAATTAAAGCATTTTAAATAGGGGGTGGGGGGGTGGGGGGGTGTCCTCATTTGCTTTCCAGCAGCTAAAAGCCACTTAGCGTATTTCAAACTTTGATGACCACTGTAAGTGACTGAGTAACTGGAGATCAGAAATGACTGGTGTGTGTCTCTCAGAGAGTGACAGATGCTCTCTATCTTTCCAGTGGCTTTCTGGCTAATATCTCAGTTTTTGTCAGGGTTAAACACATTCACTGAAGAATAAACAATACCATCAGTCTTTTTTAAGTAGTTTAGAAGGAAATCAGCTTAGAAATTTTCACTTTCCTTCCACACAAATGTCAGGAATTTCCAGCCCTGTGCTTCCAGTTTGTTTCTAGTCTGTAAATATCTTTAAGTTAGGTACCAGCTACTCTGATTTCAGAATAATGTTGACTCCTTATTGGCTTTTGGAGCCAATTGTTCTGAGAAGCAGGGGCTACATAACTGAGTTGGAAGCACAAAAAAAGCAATCTGATAGAATTGCTTCTCTGCAGGCAAGTTCTGAATCCGAAGCCTTGCCTTCTCCCCGATCCTTCTAGCCCCGCAGGTGGGAATAGGCTTGGTACTGCTAATCCAGCTCGGGCGCCTGTATGCACCACTCAGCGAAACTCAGCACCTTGTGAAGACACACGGACCAGCACAACTCGTGCTGGGTTTGCATTCCAGGAGGCACAGTCGTCCTTCCCTGCTCTGGACATGGCTTGGCCAGAAAGGTTGTAGGGTTCCTTACCATAGTAGGAAATACATTGAACAGGCATGTGTATGATGGTACCTCCTTCACTACTTGAGCATTTTTCTTGAACTAGACAAACATTTGTTCTGTCTCATTTTCTGGAAAATGTATGCAAATATAATAATTATGTTAATAATACTGGAGGTTATTATTAGAAAATGTTGTTATATGTCAATTTAAAATTATGTTAATAATACTGGAGGTTATTATGGAGAAAATGCTGCAAATTTTCAAGTATAATTTTTTGAAATTTCTTCAGATTTTATCTTTAGCATGGCTGCAGAAGAAATAAGAAGTCTGAACTTCTAAGTTTAGATAATCTGGGCGTTGAATGGATGTAATATAACAGTTAAAACTACTTGTAATTTCATGTATATATTTTGTTTATATAAAGAAAAATTGGAAAACATTCTACATTCTATTCTGTTAGTGTGCATGATATCAGATCTAAAAGTTTACATGTACAGGGCACATTCTTTAAAATATTAAACCTACTGAAATATCTATTATTCTTGAAGATCTGAGTTTGTCTTTTTTCCACTGAAGAATGCCAGTTTAATAAAAAAAAAATAGAATAGTCTCTCAAATGTCTACCGGCAGATTTGTATCACTTGCAAAACTGTTGAAATCGGTATCTTACATATTCTGTATGTTGCTTCATTTTTTTCTGCCAACACTGAGCAAAATCCTGATGACAGTGAAGATGATTTGACACAAATGGAGGCAAAATTCCTAGCAGTTGTCTAGAATTCTGTCATCAGTCCAATCTATTGCCAAACTATGAACAGTGAGGGGAAGCTGGTCAGAACTGGAAGCTGGCTAAGAAGAGAGGAGGGCAGGACGTCATGTTAGGAGACTGAAAGAGAGAAAACGGGGCAGGATGTGCCTCAGTCTTCATGTTAAGGCAGACTCACATTTCTTGTCAGCATCTGGGTGGCATTTCTTCCTCACTGCCCAGCCTCAATCTAAGGAGAGCAGCAGCTGCCTAAAGTACTAAAATTCTGTAGGTTGACCATTATTTAAAAGATTAATATTTGAAAAATTCGAACAATGAGTCGTGTAGATCAGTAAGGCTGTGGAAAGTGATTGATGCCGTTATAAAAAATGTAGGAGAAAAAAAGTACGTATTTTGCTAAAATAACAGCCAACGATCTCCCCTTTCTGCCATGCTGTGCAAGGGCAGAGCTGCAGCTACTTTGTTGGAGTTTATTTCTGACACTGGGAAGTGAAATGGCAGTTCTTCAGACTTGAGGTGTGGTGGATCTGTGTATTTCCTTGGACACGTTTGGTCCCCTGCCCGCTGGCAGCGTGCCTTTTGTTGCCTACTGCACATTCAGCCAAGCTGAGTCAGCACCACGCAGTGCAGAGAAAGCTGGTTCCATTTCTAGGTCACCTGTTTGCTTTGTCATTTGGGTTAATCCAGGTAAATGGCTCTGAAGTTAAACATCCCACCCTTCAGCGGGAATACACAGGACTGCATTTTGAAATCCCTGGACAACGAGCACTGCGCTGTGTTTACCAGCCACAAACACACTCTACCTTTTGGAAGCAGTGGCAGATCTTCCAGTTAACACATTTCAATACCATTATATACTAAATGAAGTGCTAATAAACGTTCTTCTTTTGTCATATGAGAACCATCTGAAGCTTGTCATATTTGTAGAGGTTTTGTTTTGTTGTTCTTTTCCATTTTGTTGTTCTTTTTCTGCCAGAGCCAGAGTCCTGAGGGTTTTGTTTTCTCATCTTCTGGTCATTAAACTGCAATGTGAAACCTGTCCCTCTGAACTCCTGCAATACAGACTAAAGTGCTTCTAACGTAAGACACACAGAAAGCTTGTAATACTGTTCCTGATTAATGAAATTACTGCATAACTTTTGGGAAATGAACATTTCATTGCTTCTCTTAAAGTTAAAATCCTCTGGGTGACAACAACAAATGAATGACCGGTCTAATTTGTGTGCACAGGCTTTCTTAAGCAGTAATACATAGCTTCTTTTGACGGTATTTGTAATACATCTATGTACTTCAGACAAAGAATAATGTATATTATGCTGCAACAATTCTCTGTTTTGTAGGTTTTTTTAAAAGAAACTAGATATGTCCATAATTTCCATTAGTGTTTTTTTAATTGATAGAAAAATATAGCCATACTTTCTTGGTATGGCTTACAGATCCATAAGAGAAATGCATTTTATTTTCTAATTAAAAATCTAGAAAGTTTGGGGTTGGTGTTGGGGTTTTTTCCCTAACAAAAACCCTCCTATTCCCAGGATTAGATATGAGTGTCTTGATAAAGTTGAGTTTTGTTTTCTTAAGAGTATTCACTGTGAATCCCCCTTAAAGATTAAACACCATCTACACTAACTTAAAATACTTTGCACTGTTATGCACTTAAGCATTCTCTTTTGCACTAAAAAAACTGCAGGAGTTGTAAAAACTGCAGCAGATGTGGGGGAAAAAATTGCATTTCCTTCTAGAAATCAGAGTTTTAGAGCTCCTGAATGCTGATGGAGCTGATGGAGATCATCAGTGCGTTTTAATTGTGTTGGTTGCGAGGTACAGAAGCATTGAAGGTTCTTTAAGGCTTCCGGGCTGAACTGCTGGCTGTGTCTGGAGCTGCTAAAGGCAAAATCTCAGGAAAAACCTCAGCTGCAGGACAGCAAAACAGTAAAACTCAACAATCAAACTTGGTAGCAAAAGTCAAGGTGTAAGCCACGAATTTCATATAAATGAGTGGCTAAAATAGCATATAAATGTGTGTTTTAAAATAGCATCTTTTAACAAAAAGATACAACTGTTAATAAATTAGCATAGGTTTGTTTTTAACTTATTAGTCAGTGTTTCACTAATGTGTTTCCATGGAGAGATTTTAAAATTTAAAAATGAAAGGGAAAGAGTAAGTTTTTAAAACTACAAAACCCACGGGGTTTAGGATTTTTTTCTGGTTTAGGTTGTTTTATTCTGGAAAGTAGAAAACCCAAGATCTTAGATTAACCATAATTGTAGATCAACCTTGCTATGCTATTTGACTTAAGCCAAAAATATGTAGTTTTGACTCAGGTAACATTAAGGTCTGCTGTTAATATTTAATTAGAAATGTAAAAGCAAAGTGCAGATTCCATGAATTGTTCTGGTAGTGCCTTTTCCATTACACCGAATGAATGAAATTCAACTCTTAAAAGCAAATATACTCCCTTTCATAACCTGAAATTCTCAGATTTTCCAAGGTTTAACTGTGAGATGACCTGGAATTTGTCTGAAGCCAGAGATGGGAAAAACATGGGTTTTCCTGATAGGAATTGTAGTATTTTTTTTAAGTTATGATTTTTATCCTTTCTAGGAGCAAGGCTTTGGTTTTGTAAATATGATTTACAGCAGGTTTGAGGAAGAAAATTATTTTCAACATCACAAAAGTTATGAAGCTTAGCTTTTTTTGGTTTTGTTTCAAACTACGTGCTACAGGAAAAACTTACACAGCACAGAGAAACAAGCAGTCTGTATTTTCTTTCCTTAATCTGATGCAGCATTTTGACATGAGCCGAGCAGGAAACATGTGCGTGATCTCATGGTAACTTTGTGATCACTGCACAGAACAATAAAGCAATGAATATTTTTTATAAGACCAGAATCCTTAATTGCGCAAAGTTTGTTTTTTTTCTTCCCGTTCCTATCGTGGTTCTGAGAAAACTCCAAAGCAGCAACTGACGCTGCTTCCTGCGATGGGGGCGACCCGGAGTGCCCCCGCCCCGCGCGGCCGCCCCGGCGAAGCTGCAGCCGCCCCTCGGGCCCCACCCCTCCTCCCCCTCGGGATGCTTCGGCCGCCTGCTTGGGGGGGGCGCAGGTGGGTCACCGGGGAAGGCACCCGGGTCTCCTAACGCGCCCCGGCGGGCTCCAGCCTCGCAGCGCACGACGCCGGCGGGGCGGCGGCTCGGGCTGGCTGAAGCGGTCACCCGTGCTGCTCCCGGCCAACAGGTCACCCCGCCAGAACGCCCGGCGCTGCTGCCCCCGCCGCCTCCCGACGGCAGGTACCGACCCGGCTCTCGCCCCCCCCGCGCTCCGGGTGAGCCCCCTACGGCTCGGGGGGGCGCGCCCCTGCCTCGTTTGTTTATTTCTACGGAAACCTGCACCCGGGCTCGGGCAGCCCCAGCCCCCCGCGGGAGGACGAGGGGCCAGCCCAGGGTGAGGGCCCCAGGGCAAGGGCTGCGCCGGGCCCGGCGGGGACGAGCGCGGGCGGGGACGAGCGCGGCCGGGGCCGGTGGCAGTGGCGTGTCCGCGGGCCCGCCGCCTGCTGAGCCGGTGGCCCAGCCCGGGTGGCGCTGGGCCGCAGGCGGGGGCCGCGGCAGCGAGGGAGAAGCACGTTGTGGCCGCCCCTCCTTGTTCCCCCCCCAGCGGCAGGAGAACGGGGCAGCCATTGGCAGCCTTGGCCGCACGTTTGCCCCGTAGGAGCCGCCGCCTGCCGCTCCGCGGGCGCCGTTGGGGGCCGTGCCGCCCCCTCCCCCCCCCGCCGTGCCGCCAGGGCCGCGGTGACGGGACTGACACCGCGCATGGGCGGGGGCTGTGTGACCAGTTCTAGGATGAGCTGGGAATTGTTTTGATTTATTTGTATGAGACAGACCCGTATTTTCACGAAAAGAACAGACTTGCTTTCAGAAGGGTTATCTATTATTTGAGGAACAATTCTCAGAAGTCTACAGCTGCAGAGGAAACCTGCAGACCTCCAGTCATCCTCTGTGTTAAAAATCAGGTTTGAAACGGTCTAGCTATACTCGTATCTTTAGTTAAATGCCTTCTGTAAAGAGGAACTGAAACGTGGAAAATCACCTGAGTATTAGAAGTGTTAGGAAGATATTAATCCATCTTCCCAGAATTTGAAGCTAACGTATCCCTCACTGAATCCAGTGACACCAGCCTCCTGCTTTTTCCCCCTCTATTGCTACAGTGCTGAAGTTGTTTGACACAGGCATAAATATTCTTGGCTACTGCAATGCAGAACACCGGACTTGTGGGCAGCAATGCTTAGAAAGATGAGTGTCTAAATAACTGCAGTGCAGGGGGGAAAGGGGAAAATGCACAAACCGTACTAAAGCATTCTTGCACCTGGGCAAAAGGGAGTAGGAACAAAATTCAGAAAAGCACATTCAAAATTTAGATTGTTTCATGTTATTCTCAGTAGAAAAAAAACCAAAAAACACAGTAGCAGCACTGCAAGAAAGAAACTGGTGTATCTTGTGGTTTTCCAGAAAAGATTTAGATGGTCCTTGAATTCAGCAAAACCTGGAAAAGCTTGTTTAGCCTGTGTAAGAGGTCTCCATGGGCCTCTCAACCTAAATAAACCACTTTATATACCACAGAAAATTAAACAGATGGTGTTGATGTGCTATGGCAGGCAATTGAATTGCAAAGGTTATTTTCCAGAATACTGTGCTTAGAATCTGTAGTGGCTGTTTCATGTGTATGTGTATACTGTGGAAAAGTATTCCGACAAAACAGTCTTTCTAATTTTTGATGCTGCTCCTACTGCCTTACATGCTGAAGATCTGAGAAGACCCATTTTGTTTGTTAGTTCTTTATTCTGCCCCTAGATAGTGGCAACTAAAATTTCCTTTGTTAAATTGAAGGGATGTTTCATGAATTGTATGTTTTTTTCTGAAAGAGAAATAGTGTACTTTACATCGATGGGTTTTTTTCCTACCTTGCCTAGTCCAGGACATACGGAATTGAGTAATTATTTTAAAATGAGAACTAAATAACCACAAAGAAGCTTTCCATACCAACAGTGCCAAAACAGTGGCGTACCAGATGCTGAGCTCTGTATTTTCTTGTTAGTATTTAAAAATACATTTTTTTTAATCTGTGGAATTGTAACAGGTTCTGCATGTTCTTCTTACAAATAGATTCAAAGCACAGGTGAACTCACTTCTCTCCATAAAGTCTTTATGTGGGAAAAATTAAGAATTCTGAAAATCGCAAACATGTTTTGTAAATGCTTTTTCATTCAGAATAAGGTTCTAATTCTGAAGCTACAGTGGGTGCTGGTGTATTTTCTGGTGTGTTAACAAAATTCTGAGAGGAAAGGTAATTGTGCTTTCCCTTTATAGCTTTCCTTCCGTTCTGGCATAATTTTGTTCACCTGGAAATGCCGTGTGGCTTGTGGGGAGGGGGATTGTACCCCCAGCAGATTACAGGTGCCACGTAAAGAAGTGGCCAGGCTTGTTTCTGCTGCTTGGGCTGCTGCAGAACGTAAGAGCTGCGTCATCCCTCTCTGTTTTGGCTGGAGGGTGCTATGATATGCTGTGGGTGGGTGTGTGCACACCCACCTGAATCAATGTATTTTAGCCCATGTTAAAGTGAAGGTATATGTCGATCATTGGTATACCTGATAGCTTTGAGCAGGTACAAATACACTCTTAAATTAATGCATTTCATTAACTAACAGTTGGAATAGAAGGAAGGCCTGGCCAGCTAGGGAGCAGCTAACCCACCTCCCTAAACCTTCAGTCTGGCTGCTGGTTCCTCTTCTGCTGATGAATAAGAAACAACATTTGCTGATCTTTAGATCACATTCTTGAGCACAAATGAAGAGTTCAGTCAGAGTAAGTGCAAACTAGTTTAGGAGAGTGTTTGCTGAAGTACTGGACACTCAAATACAAGATTCTTGCGGAGGCATCGGGCCCCTCCGGCAATGTCCACAGTGCCGTCTGCCGTTTCCCTGCTGCTTTGTGCACTCCACGCACTGGTGGTGATGGAACCAAGGAGAGTGATTTTCTGTCTTGTGAGGATACATACTGGGTTTCTCTGCTTGGCTTTAAGTACCAGAAGAGGCATCTCAGCCTCGTGTTGATTTAAAGAACGTAGTCAAAATTTCTTGGTGACTGAGTATCCTTTATTGGCAGCGCTGGATGCACCAGGGATCCTTCTGCATAACGTACATGTCTAAAGTAACTCATTATCTTATGTTTATACAATGAAACAATGAATATTCAATTAAGGTCTATACATATTCATTACCTAACCCCGCCTACTCTCCCTTCGTATGTTAATTAGTTTATCAGTCCTTTGCGCTTGCGCAAATTCCTCCAAGAATTGTGGGCAGGGGTCTTAGGGACGTGGGTGGTGGTGTCTGGGAGGAAGGCCCATAGGTTTTCCTCATGGTGTACTTTTCACCTTTTGCCTGGTATGTGATGGTCTTGCAAGTTTGCAGTATTCTTATCGGTCTGAGCTAATTTATGTCCTTGTCGACCATCTGTTTCTTCTGCTTGTTTCTTTTAGTCGCTCCCTCTAGATAACTTTCGTTAGAGAAAGTTAAAGAAAGAGAAACAGACTCCTCCTTTCATCAGTTATTTCATTAATTATTTCTTTCAGACTATGGTTACATGACCTAATTACTATACCTACAGTCTTTGAGTAAATGTAAGTTCTTAGCCTTGGTACAGGGCTGTACAGAGGATTTCATAGCAGCTTTTGTTGTGCAACTACTAGTTACATTAGAATATATTTCTTATATTCATTATATTTTAACGACAAGGTTTATTCTATCCTAAAGTGAATTCATACAATATCAGTGTCAGCTTCACCAGCTTCATTAAAACATGTACAACAGAGGGAGTGATCATGTGGCTCTTCAATGCCTTCACAGGAGTAAGAAGGGTGGCATTCTTTCCATGCTGAGGAAAAATCGGTGGGGCTAGAGGTAGATAGTTTTGTTTGCTTGTTTTTAATAGGGACCTCTGTGTGATCCATTCCAGCATCTTCAACATGGGAAACAGCTGCTGTGGGAATGAGGGAATGGATTGGCACCTTGGCCCTAGACATTAAAGGTTGGTTGTCTGCAGCCAGACGGTCACCAAATGAACAGCTGTGTTTGCTGTGTCTCCAAAATAGCACAAGTTGTTGTTAATGGTCACTGTCCTCTGACTGCCCAACTGCTTGCATAGAATGATCTTGTAACATTAAAATTTTTCAGCGGGTTCTGTAACACTTTACCAGACATCAGTCCCCATTGTCACAGACCTGGACACAAACCATCAGTGGGATGGGATGGAGCAAGCGGTGGTTTCAGTGAGAAAGATCTGGAGGTACTAAACCACTGGTGCTGCAGCGACAGGTCCGTCTGCAGGGTCTTTTCTTTACATTTCATTCCTTGATGCTGAACCACCTTTTTAAAGCTGGTAAGATCTGCAAGGGGCTGCAAGTCCTGATTAGCCCTTGTTAAATGCTGTTTGGAGGAGCAAACAGTGCAGAAGGCACTTGTGAAGTGCAAAGAATTTGTCAGCAGGTTACACTGAAAGGTTGCTTTGAGCACCTTTGCCACTTTGGTTGGATGAGGGTCAGGAGCTTAGTTAATTTCTTAACTATTTAGATGTCTGTTTAGATATTTACACCATTATTACATGACTAATGTCCCATCATAGTTTTAAGAGTCTAAACATGAAATGTACTTTCTGTGTTTCCCTGCTTTTTGTAGTCTTTGTATCTTTTGCCAGGGCTTTCTGCCGAGATCTAAGTGGTTTGAATTAAAAGTGAATGTAAAAGTACTATCAATGTTTGTTTACATATGCACGTATTTGTTGTAAACACCTGTGATAACTGGCTAATTGTAGCACTTCATGTAGTATCTGTTGAGATTAAGGATGCATTTTATACTGGAAAGACCTTCTTCTTAAAAGGAAAAAACAAACAAAAACCACCAAACAGAACAAACCAGTGTAACTTTGTTTCCTAATGCCTTTTCCCTTTAATTACTCTTATATGAATTTTCATTGTCTTTGTTTTCAACATTGGATCTAAAATGAATTTTATTTGGTGAGGTTTTCTCATGCATTTTTTCTTGTTCTTTGATCACACACACACACCAGCACTGTGTGCCCTGTTAGTACAAGATGTGGATTTCTGGCAGTATATCAAGTAAACATATAATGGAATCAGCTGTTTGTTGGTCAACTGATAATACCCATACTTCCCACAAACCAAGAAGCAAATAAACATTTTTACAGAATTTTGGTGGAAAACCCTGAGATAGCCTTTAAAACCAATATTTTTTTTTTGTTTTAGCTTATTCACAGGTTTCTTGCCTTAGCATACTTACTTGCACTTCAGAAATATTGCCTGCAAACTAGGTAAAAGCAGAATGGTTTGTCAAAAATGTGGAGGCACTGAAATGTGGATTTTTTTCATTCCAGAGAGAGTTAGAGGAGAAGTTTAAACTACAGCCACCCACTGAACAGCTGAGTTAAGGTGTGTTCAGCAGTTTGAAGGGATGTATTCTCCTGTATGTCATAACATCTTTGTGTGGCAACTGTTCATGTTTATGTTTTGTCCACAGGCAAGGGCACCTGGCAGGTGCAGTACTGTACAGTATGAGTGGCAAAGCCCTTAAAGTTAAATCAAAAAATGAAGATGTGTTATTTTCAGTTGTGGCATTTATCGATACTTGTTTAAACAGAGGCTTTTCAGAGAAGATCCGGTTGTTTGGCACAAATAGCTCTTACAGCCTTCAGGTGGAGTCTGCAAGGCAGAACAGTAATTTAGGAGCATTTAACATGACATTTTTCTTAGCATTGTTCTTAAAAGTAGCCTTTGCTCAGTACCCTCTGGGACCATAGGTATGGGCAAGGTGCTTAGAAGGAAGAGTTGTTTGGCAAGAGCATGAAGTAAAATTAGTGAGCCAATTTTTTTTGAGAATTGTCCCAGAAAGATCACATAATAAAGAAAAAGCTGCTTGCTTTTTTTTTTTTTTTTTTTTTTTTGGAATGGACCATTTATTATTGCACTGTATTGTGACCTACTGAGACCATAGTGTGTTTCTACATAGCTGGCCTTCTTTGGTGGCTAAGTAGAAATGCTAATTTTCTACTGTGTACACACATACTGTCTCTCACAAAATGCCGCTATGGTTATTTGTACATCAAAGACACCAGTCTGACCATCTTTTCTGCTGAGTGGTTGGGTGTAGAAGTGTCTGGAAGTGGATTGCTGTGGAATGTATGTAAAGAGAATGATGATTTCTCTACGATGATTAAAAAAAAAACTCCAGCTAACTGTCTGATCCTGCTTTGTGTATTCCCAATACAAAGCAAAGAAGACATTTTTCTTTAAAGGCCTTGTAAAAGCATTCGCCTCTCTTCTGCACCAACCCCTGTTGGCTTACCCTTCACTTACTCAATTGTTTGGGTTATGTTTATAGTCATTATTGACCCCTTTGTTAACATAGCTACTGTTGACATCATTCCTTATCCAACAGAGATAAGGCCTTGTGTTCTGTTGCATCGTTACAGGGCAGCTCTCCAAGTCCAAATTGTTCATCTATATTTGAAATATTTGTCTTTTGAGCTTTGTAATGAGGCTTGTTTACATGGGGGAGGGAAGGAGAAAAATCCCTGTAAATGAATGCAGTAGTTTCAGTGTAAAAACAAGAATTCAGTGAAAGAATAAGGAGAATGTGTTTTCCAGCTGCTGTTTGTAGATTCCAGTTGCTAGGGTGCTTGATATCACAGCATATAACCTTGTCCCATGGTTACGGTTTGCATATCTTTGCTTTTCTTGACAACGAGGTTAAAGACTCATACCCTCATCACTTATCTGATTAGAACTTGCTCATAAAATTAATGCTAAGAGAAAAAAAATCTTATGCAGCCCATGTAACTATCAGAATGTTGGATTTAATTAACGAACTGTTAAACCTGTGAATGACTCATTGGAGGGGCAGACATAAAAACCTGCCTTGCTTGCATTCATTTTATTGACTCTAATTAAGGGAAACGTCCTTCAATGTGATAACATGCTGCTGTAGGCACAATGTCTTTGCAGGAAGGGGAAGCTTTTACTCTTTAGAATGAGCTGGCTGCTTGTTTCTTGCATTAAAAGAAACAGCCGTTTAACAATTTAACAAGCAAGCTGGATCATACATCTCATTGCCCTCATGTGTGCCTGCAGATTGTAAAAAAAACTCCCCTTCCCAGTTAGCTCAAACACCTCTTTGGTACCAGTTAGCCAGTGTCAAAATGTGTTCTAGGAGCTGCATAAAAAAACGTAGCAAGAGATTTGTCTTGAAAAATCCCTGTGCTCTGTGCTTGAAACAAGACTAACACAACATAAAACAACAAAAAAGGAAGAAGGTAACAGACTAACAGCTGTGGCTGGAGGAAAAGAAAGCAAAGATTGGAAGAGATGGCAAAAGTTTATTAGTGTTCATGAGCTGCCAAAATGCGCTGTTGGGCTTTTACTTTTCTGTCTTCAACAGTAAACCTTGTTTGTGACCTGAATTGGTCCTCCCTAGCCTCATTAGCCTGGCTGTGTCCTAAGCTGAGCGGCTGCCTGATGGCACTGGACACACTGGTCCTCTGTTCCCGCCAGCCATCAGGACCAGAACAACTCACGGGGCTTTGAACTGCCAGCGAGACCCAACTGTTGTTTGTCTGGGGCACGAACCTGCGCAGTACTTAAAATCTTGAATGTCAAGACTGTTTTTTATAAAACTGAGAAATATACATATAATAGGCCTTTTAAAATAAGCTAGATAGGATATTTTGATTAAAAATGCTTTAGTGTTTCTCAATTTTTCATTGCATTAATGCACTGGCATTAAGACAGCAAACTTTTCATCAATAAATTAGCCTTCTTTGAAAGGTACTGTCTTAAAAAGGAGAGTCTGGCCAGCACCTTTCTGTTCCCTTGCCATGGCTCCCCAGTCCTGGGAGGCATATTGGCCTCAGGTTCCTGGTTTGTGATAAAGTAATCTCAGGCTTACTCTTGGTTTTCCATAAGTAGCGAGTGTTCTAGACATGGCTGTTGAGAATCATTTTGTCACTATATCTCCCTGGCTGTGATTTCTCTTTTTCTTGCTTATGTCTTAAGTGTGAGGGCAGGAATGAAAAACTAAGATGCAGCTGGTCACCCGCTCTGCTTTCAGGAAGCGACATTCTTCGCTTGAGGTAAGGGAGCTCAGCTGCTTCATATGGTTGGTGTAAAGGGCACCTAGTAGCAAACTGTTAATAACGTTTGCAGTTGTGGATCTGTCATACTGAGCACATTTCAGTTAGAAAGCACCACTGATCCTTATTAATTTATCTGTTACATTTGCTTAGGCTACTAACCATTTGCAAAGAAGAATTGCAGCTAGAGTCATAATGTGACCTATGTCTGAGTGACCGAACAGCATGGTCCCCTTTTCAGTGGGGACTTGGGAGGAAAGCTGTTCAATGGACGAGTACAGGGTCCAGCTTCCACTGCTCTCAGTAACTTATCAGCCTCCTTTTTTAGAGAAAAATAAAATGTCTGTAAATGAGCTTCAGACATTCACTTAGCTGTACATGAATAATAACAGTATTGCAATATGAAGGTAAATTTAAAATGTAAATGACCAGTGCTAAGGAGGCAGCATATTAGTCCAGGAGAATCATTGTCTGGTTTGACAGGAATTAATCAATGGGTATCAAGGTCACCAAACTGAGCATTCTACCAGAAAGATGCTCTAACTGCTCCTAATGTTCCAATGTTCATGACTCTCTTAAAAATACTGACAAAGTAGAGATTGGAAGAACTACCATCAGAGACCAAGCAGTTCTGCAGGAAGGGTACTGAAGATTCAAGTTCCTTAAAATCCTTCACCTTAAAATGGTCCAGTTCCTTAAGAGGCATCCTGTGGTAACAGAAGTGTTAAACTACCAAGTTCAATTCCAAAAGAGCTCCTGTCTGTATGGATGTGGCTGAAAATAGCTGACCTTACCAGACCTTAGTCTTATCAGGAACTTGTTTGTCAAATAATTGAATGCTAGATGTGAGAGAATCCATATCTGTTCCTGCGGGTTCATGGGTGCCAACATGATAATTCTGTGAAATTCCCTTGTTAGCCAGCTGGATTTTCTTGCCCCATGCCTGTACTGTAAGTTTATTCCTCGCTTTGTTGTTGTTTGTAAGGTTTTCCTGTTTACACAGAAGTACTGGGTCCCTGGAGGCTGGCCAGCCTGGCCGCTGTGGTCGGGTGCAGCATCACTTAGCTGAGTCCTGACCACTTCCAGGGCTGGAGATACCTAACCTCTCCGGCAACCTGTTCCAGGGGTACACAACCCCTCCTAGGGGAAGTCTGTCCTGATGGTTTTCCTAACTCCTAGCAAGAAAATTATAAACCAGGGTCTGTGTACTTCACCATGCAACAAATCCACAATCTAAAGCAGCATAAAAACAAGGAAGACACCTTTCTTAAGTGATGTCCAATCTGTATTTTAAAGGGGAAGAAGTGGGACTTAGTTCACACTGACATTTATCCAACTAAACAAGGTGAGAATTTGTATCGGGTTGAAAAGTGAACGTATCATGTTAATTATTTTTTTTTTTTCTGAGGTGCAAATCTGGCAATCCTGAAAATGGAAATTCACTTTCTTTTCTCTTACCCCTGACTTACTGCCTTTTCTTTAAGGGTTTTCCAGACACGTTCATGGCCATCCTTCTCAAACCGGTTGGGGAGAGCCTGCAGACCTCTGTAAGAACTACAGGCCCACTAATAAAAGGATGCTCTATATGGAACTGTATAAATTATGTACAGGCTTCCCCTAAAGTGGGCCTAACTGAAGAAATACCTTTGTGCAAAAGCACACTCAATTTTTATTCTGCATGTGAGATACTTCTTCCCTTCCCCACCTCCCCTTTTCACTTCTGCTCACACTGCCTTTGCCAGGCGTGCTGAGAGCCTGTGCCACACTGCGCATTCTTTTGCTTGGAAAAGGCAGAACCCCCCTGCTGAGCTGTCAGCCCCCTTCAGAGCATCACGCGGGAAAGAAGTATTGCCTGTCTTTTGCAGTCAATGTTGTCTTTGTGGGTTCAAGTTTTTTTTCCCATCAGTATTTTATCTTGATATTAGTTCTGTGGGGAAGTAATAAATGTGCATTTGTACATTAATTTTATTACTCACCATTAGTATGCTGAGGGCACGATGAAGCAGATCATATTCTCTGCTTTGTTGCCTTTGGGAAGGACTCAGGCTGTCACAGACTGGCAGCCAAACAATTTGTTGGAACAGCAGCTTTACAGCATGACATAATGTGCTTTCGAATCACTTCTAAGTTGGGTCAAAGGAAAAACCCGAAGGATTGACCACAGCGATCCTGGGGCAAGGGGCTCTGCCCGCTGGTCGGGGTGCCGCAGGGCTCTGGCCATGTACAAGCAGGACTGTGGCTTTTCCTTTCCAGTTAGTGCAAAAACACTGGGAGAGAGCTTTTCACTTCCACTCCAAAGTGCGCTTTGGCACTGGTTCTAGGACAAGCCCTGTAACTCTGTCTGTTCTCACCTAAAACTTCACTTCGCTTTATAAGCTTAATCTCATGAGTAATTTCAGTGTGGGTGAGCAACTGTGCTAGAAATGTTGTGATTCCTCTGCAAGTAACGCAGCAGCTCTTCACAGCCTCTGAAAATGGATTCCTTGTGGTTTTAGACGGGAAACAGCTGTGGAAGCTAAGCTCCGGTGGGTGCTTTGTGTTTTGCCGATTCTTCTGCAAAATAGCTTTCAACTTTATTGCTAACTTTTGACTGTATATTTTAACCTTTTGTTTGATTAGCTAAATATAACCTCCTAGGACAAAGTAGCGTTGATTTTCTAAAGGCAGATAGTACTGCGTTGGGAGCAGAGTTTTCAGGAACTAAGTTCTTACTCATTCTGTGTTCTCACATGAAGCTAAAAAGCTCTTGGAGAAGTGCTACTCGCTGACATTTTCCATTCCCATTTCAGGCCGTGATTTCGGTACTCCATGGCTTTGGAGGGATGACTGCAGCTTCCATTTCCCCTGAAGTTCAGCTCCAAGCCATGGTGCTGCTCTGTGCCCTACCATATTCCCATTCAACCCAAAGGAGGGAGGTGGGGGGGAGGCTGGCCTGGCATAGCAATGAATGAAATTCGGTAGTAGATGATATGAGGGAGTCAATTCAGTCATACACACCAGGCAGGCTCTGGTCTCACATAAATACAGCTCTTCCTTGTTACCTTCGTGGGGTGGGGAGTGGTTATGCATTTAAAAAAAGAAGTAAATTTGAAATGGCTCAAAGAGAACATTAGGCTGTGTGTTCACACAGACCTGTGCGGGCACTGCAGGTGCTACCGTGCAAGAATTGCTGGGGATTTCCCATCTGATCCTGCTCAGTAGAACTGCCAGGTGGGCATGCCTGGCTGGCAGGGAATGGCTAGGCATCGCTGCTGTCTTCTGGTCACTGTTCAGGGTTCTCCATAGGTGAAATTTCATCCTGACCTTCCTTTAAAGTTTGTCATTGTTTGACAGAGTACTAGTTGTAATTACATTTAACTTTATTAGTGTCATTTTTTTATTCCAGTAACCTATCCTGTGGGCTTACAGCCTGGACACAGTGCTCCAGGAGCGCTGTGGCTGCCTGCGTGTGGCTAGGTGTGTTTCAGTTCCAGGAACGCACACTTTGGCATTCCAGGTCCTGAATGTAAAGCTGTATAGACAACCTTCCAAACTGAATGATTTCCCAGAGAAATTAGAGAGAGTAGTTGAGCCCTGCAACCGGTTCCAGAGGGAGATCTGTCTGTAGAGACAGCGGAGAACTGGCCTGAAGCCCAAGCACTGAACTTAGTCCTGCCTTCGCCCTGAAGTATGGAATGAGACGACCTCGGCAAGTCCCTTCCAGCCCAACTTATTTACAATTGATCTAGATACACCCTACAATGTTTCTCAAGGGAAATTTAATTTGTATTATTGGTAATAGCTTTTTTAGCAGGTTTCTCTACTGACCTCAGAGAAAGTTACCATTTAAAGATGCAAAGAATTAAAATGAACAGACCAGTACTGATTGTAAAGTGAGCCAGTGGTGAAAATGAATTTCCTTTACCACTGCTCAGATGTCTTCTTTAATTTTCAAAATGTTTGTTAGTATGTAAGAGAGTGAGTGATCTGATCAAATTTATTTTAAACCTTTTTCATTTTCCTACCAGTTCTAATGAGCTTGGGTATATGAAATAGAATACTGGAATTTTATATTATTAAGAATTCCATTTGGTAATTAGTAGCAGTACTTATCACTCTTGTACCAGTTATCTGCTTCATTTGATCTTGCGTAATATTTCAATATACTATTTTATATATTTTTAACATTCTGATTAAGGCATATATTTTAAATAGCCTTCATGGTAATGAAAGCTATACTTGGGGAGATTTTAGGTATTATCCTTATTGCTGTACTCCAGTGCATGTCTTCTGTTGCTTAATAAAGGTACGTGTTTATTTTACTAACTAGCTTTCTGAACAAAGCGGAGATGGTAAGGACCCGTATCATGGAAAATGCATGCTTCAGCTTTCTGATGGCTTATAGTCAATGGTTGGGTTTCTTTTAGTCTTTAATAATGCCTGAAATGTGTATGCATCTGGAAAATGTTTTCTATTACTTTTACACATTAACAGTTGTGTGTGTGTTGAGATTATAGCTGGAGAAGTTTAATCTATCTTCTTTGAACAGCACAGCTTTTGTTAGCTGTGTTTCCACAAACATGTAGAAAATGTTTTGGCTTTTTTGTGTGAATACGATACAATCTGGAGGAGAAGAACAAGTTAGGCAATGTAATACTGAGAGGGTACTGTTGAAAAGGTGCGTAACCAAACAATTACTTAGTGGTTGGAACTATTTGGCAAGATGAATGGTTTGCGGTTAGTGATCTTCCTGACTGAAATGTAATACTTAACAAAACTGAGTACAGATTTTCTCCCCAGAACCATTAAATAACGTCTCCAAACACATTCATCCACCTTACCATTTCTGCATTAGTTCTGTTCAGATTGTAAAGTCCATCTTCTAGGTTCAGGTTTTGATATTCTGCAGTGTGTTCTAGATGCAGTGGGTTTTGCTGCCAGTATTTATAATTGCCTTTTTGTTTGGTATTTAATGAAAAAATGCAAGTAGAATAAATTTCAACTTTAAAATTAATCATAAATTTAAATACAATTATTCTTGTTGTAAAGCTTTCCTTAATCCAACTTCCTCCAGTTTTAGCATGTAGTCTTGTGGGAAACTGGACAATTGTAACAAAGGCTGTAAAAACTACTTAAAAGAACCAGGTAAGTAAACTGGAAGCTTTGCACTGGTTTTAATTTGTGCTACTCTGCTGAAGAATCAAAAGGCTAGTCAGAGAAAACTAGAAAGAGGGAAAATGCAGTAATTCAGAGTTTCTTCCAAGCAGCTGAGTTTCCTGGAGAGTGTACGACCTATTGCTGTTCTGTGTGCTCAGGGCTGGCTTATCTACATCTGGTAATTTTTCCATAGCCTTTGGCCGGTTTTTATCAGTGTTTGGTTTTAATCTTTAATACCTAACTGGGTGGCCAGAGCCGTACAGGATAGTGTATGAATTCTCCCGTGGCAAAGTGGTCAAAAGCCCGCGATGCTCTGGCTCCCTGGCTCGCAGGGGGAAGGGCCAGGCAGAGGGTGGCTGTGCCAGCTCTGCGTGGGCACAGGCAAAGGGGGTGCTTCCTCAGCACATCACCAGGGTGTCCATATCGTGTACTATGATATTATTTCTCAAGTAGTGCAATTTAACCTCTAGACATTTCCTCACCTTTTTTGCTTTTGTTTCTTTGCTTGGTATTCTTTCTTTGCAAGAAGTTACCGGCCAGGCATTGCAGGGTGAAGGCTTTGAGCCTCCCACGTAGCGTCTTTGCCTCGCAGGAGTGAGTGAACTGGGACGGAGGCAGCGAGAGGCAGACCCCCCCAGCTCGTCCCGTGTTCACTGTGAACACCCAGCGGAAGAACCTGCGTTTATATGGTATGAAGAAAAACGTAAGTGCGCTGCCTGTGTGTGGACTGCTAAGGGAATCCGGAGGGGAGGATTAGCTAATCTTGCACTGCTAATTAGAAAATCTTGCTTTTGACCACATCCTTACCTTCCCTTTCATGGGTCCGCTCCCCGTGCCGCTTTGTGACTGTGGAGGAACTGCACGCGCCTCAGCTATAACAAGCCGCAACCGCGAGCTGCGCGGTGCTCCCTGCAACGGGAGCGGGGGCTCCGCAGCCGGTCACCAGCAGCTCCAGGGCAGCCCCGCCGGGGCAGCCCGCTCCCCGCTCTCGCTCCGCTCCCGCTCCCCGCGCCTCCTGCCGCACGGTGACCCGCCGCTCGGCGACGGACGGGCGGTGGGTGGCGCGTGCCTGGACCCCCGCAAAGCCTTTGCCGCCGCCCCCCATCCCCCGGCAAAACGGGCCGCGGGTGGCCGGGGCTCGGCGGCGGCGGGGAGCGGCGGGGCCGCGGGGGCGCTGGGGGCGCCGCGGCGGGGGAGCGCGTGGGGCCCGTCCCGCCCCCGCCCAGCGGCCGGCGGGCCCGAACGCACCTCGCTGCGCCGCACGGGTTTGCCCGGCCCCCAGCCCCTGCCCCGCCGCCTGTGCTAGCGGGGGCAAGGCCGCCCCCCGCGCCCGCCGGCGGCATGCTGCCGCACGCGGGCACCGCTCTGCTCCGCCCGGGGATGCCGCCGGTCCCCGCCTCCGGTCCCCGCCGCCCGCCTGGCAGCCGCCTTCCGACAGCTGCCGGGGTCCCCCGGCCACCCGCGTACCTGGGCCGCCGGGTGCCGCCCCGAAGATCTGCCCCGTCCCCGTCCTGTTGCGGGGGGAGGCTGCCGGCCGCTGCGCGAGGGGGCGCGGTGTTCGGGGAGGGGGCGCCGCGCGGGGGTGCCGCTCAGGCCCAGCCGCCTCCGCGCACCCCCGGCCAGACCAGCTGCCCCCCGGTGCGCAGCGGCAGCCCCTCGGTCGCGCTGCTGCTTGAATCCACCGTTTATTTCACTAAGAAACCGGAGCGGCCATGGATTCCTTCCAGCCTTACTGGAAAAGGCTGTTTAACACAATGTTAGAACGCGTTTGCCTTTAAGTAACCTCATATTTTTGCTTTACTGGTAGCTAATACGTGTCCTTATGTTTACTTTCCAAATTTGGATTTTCTTCAGCTAATGCCCAAGGTTCAGTGTTTTATACTGTCCACTTGTAAGGTATTGCTGCAGTTCCGAGTCACCTGGTTTTATTGCTCAGTATCCTCCTGCTCTGAACTGGCCATGTCGCCCAGTGGTGTTGCTTCGTATGGGTGTTCCCTTTTCTCGGGCCTTAGTTAAGGAACCTGTTAAACCAAAGGCCCAGGTGTGAAACTAAATACCCAGCCCTTTAAGGAACACAACCTTTAACATCCTTCTGGTTCTGCCACGGAGAAGGAAGGTGCAATGTTTTGTTTTGTACGGATGTGAAGAAACTGTCTTTATGCTGTATCTTTAACATAAGACCTATCCTCTTCTTTTAATGTGCTTTGATGGCTAAGAAATAATAATAAAAAAAAAAGGCAAGAGCAACTTAAAGAAAGCTATGGGTGTATGGAAAAGTTCAGGCAGAGATTACTGTATCCTGGGAGGCTGGCATCATTTCAGTGATGGTACCCATTGCTGCAACGACCTGGATTTGACTGTTCAGATATTCTTGGCCACGCAAGGTTCCCTGCACTGGGCATGACTGTCAGGGTTTCGGTAGCGGCTGGGCTGCAGGGTGACCCGTGTGGGAGGGGGCCAGGCATGGCCCTGCGCCCATCACAGCCCCTCAGCAACAACCAAGAAGCCGGTTCATGGCACCTCTGCAGAGCCCTGTTTAAGAAAGGGTGGTAACGGCTAGGAGAGGTAGGGGAGAGATGCCAAGCAGGAGGGGTGCTGAAGAAAGAGAGAGGCACGGGAGTGGCGAGGGACAGAACAGGGCTGGGCAACACGAGTGCGTAAGGAGAGGTGCCAGGGCAGTGCTGGAGCATGTCGCTGCCTGGGCAGGGGCTGGAGCAAAGAGCTGCCCCAGAAAGGCCTGGTGCACAGAGCCACTGACACAGGACAGAGGGGAGACCCAGGGCTGGGTACCGCTCCAGAACTCCTGGGGCCAGTGGAGGGACCTGTGCTGGAGTAAGAAACAAAAAAGCAGCAAAAGAAAGGGAATGGCGGCACGGCGACCCCCACCCCCTGCACCAACTGTGCTCATGGCTGGACTGGGTGGAACTTGCGGCACAGAGGTTGGGTGTGGGAAGGGGGGTCAGGGTGGGAGCTGAGGTGTTCTAGCTGAGTGTTTGTCATTATTGCTCAATATTGGAATCAATAATGAACTTCGTTAATTACCAGTTAACTATATTAGCAATGTTCCATGACTTGAAACTTCTTTTTAACTGTGATGCTCCCACACGTATAGTACAGTGAGACCTGCTTTCCTATGTTAAACCAGAGCAGGAAAGGGTGCAGACACCTGGCTGGGGATATATGCTACTCTCTATTATAGACTATTGTTTCTCTAAATTAGCGAAGTTCAGTAATGGCAATGCATGCCATTGATGTGGCATCTAATGTAAGCAAACTCGATGCAAGACCATACAGGAAGGGATGGCGATTTTTATTTTAAAGCTCATCTTACCTATGCTCACTCTCTTACATGTCACCCATTCTTTAGACCTCTTCTTGTGTACTCACATATTCAGAAGCACTAAGGTGTGTGTATCTGAGTGGTCTGGCCAGGATTACTTCTGGTGACAGAGCAAGGAGCACTGGTTACTAAATCCTCATCACACCTCCTGGATTACTGTTGACCAGTAACCACATCCTGCTTCTCTGGGCATACCTTTTGTACCTTTGTAAGTTCATAGTTTGGTCATCTTTTGTTTTTTTCATCATGTCCTACCTCTGAAAGTCATTAGGTAACATCACTAACTTACTAATTATCCTTTTGCCACCGCTTTGGAAAACAGTCTGTCCTTTGTCTCACTAAAGTGGGCATGTCGGTAAGCTGTGCATTCCTGTGCCGAGCCATGCCAGCCTGCTGTGCACCAGGGTCTGGGCTGTGCGAGGGGTGAGAGGGACAGTGCAGGGCTCCTCCTGCCACTTGCACGCCCGCATGCACCATCGGATGGACCCTGGATAGATTTTGCCAGGGCACACCGTACAGGTGCCATCTGCCGAGGGAATCCTCCTTTTTGGTCCTTTGAGATAGCGAGTAATTTTCTTACAAGAAAGCAGCTCCTGACGGTTGCTGATGTGAGAGCCCATCGTGGCACGGCCGGGCTCAGACAGGGCGTGCAGGTGGCACAGTGCGGAGCGGGAGCTGCCCATGGGCTCTCAGCTGCAGCCGGGGTCTGAGGTGGCCGCACGCAGCCCCAGCACAGCACAGCCCGCGTGGGACGCGCAGCGCAGCCCTGGGCCTGCTCACACCAGCCGCACTGGCAGCCCAGTCACCATCAATACACCAGCTGATCCGGGTGTTGCTAGCACTTGCAGTTTATTTTCCCCCTCTGCTTTCACACTTAAATGTTTCCTGCTTGATTCATACCAGCCTTGATGCTTCTGTTTCTCTGCAGTGCTGTGTCCATGTACTGTTCCAGGGAGCACTGTGCAAAGGTCTTCCTCCCTCTGTGCTTCTCTTCCCATCAGCTAGAAAGATATGAGATAATGAGTTTAGTCTCTGAAAGGTTTTACCTGGGAAAAAAAAACCAATCTCTTTGTGAAACTAGATCTCTGTTAAATTAAAATCCACTAAATTCCAAAATACAGAGTTGCATCAACCAGTGTGCACCATCTTCCCCTCCTGCCACCAGAAGAAGAGTGCACACGGATTATCAGACCAGTGGCCATGAAACATAGCACTCTGCTTTATTATAAAAAACACTATTCTGGACATGAATAACTGGTGGAAGTGTTCTGAGACGGTCATTTTGTAAACTGATTTTTTTTAGATGCATCTGGGTGTAGTTTGGTATATAAAGAATGCCAGTGCAACATTTAGTGGCTTTATTGCTGACTTACTTTGTTGGGAAAAAAGTAGTCCACAACTGCATTTTGTAAAACCTTGCCAAATATTTTTCACAGAGATTTTATATCTATAACGCACAATGCTTTTTTTTTTAACCCTTATATTTCATCTTGCATTTTTTGCTTAGCACTTTTCTGCTAGACTTAGTGCTTTTAAAAAATAAAACTTGCACTTAATAAAGCAAAGTAATATTATTTTAAGCCAATTATTTATGAATCATTGGCTTATAGGGGAATGTAACAATTCACAGAGCCAAGGCTTTTGAAATTGAGCTATACAGCTCAGTTGAGATGGTAGCTGCTAAATCACAGCTTTGAGTGCATTGCAGCCAACTGCCATAAGGACTTTGCTTTCCTTACAAACCTGAAGAAGTTGCCCCTCTGATTCCAGTTATTGTCAAATCTCTCTGTCTTATGAGACAAATGCATCTTTCTGGCTCACATTCCTGGTTCTGCTGCTGTAATAAAAGAGTATGGGAGCATGTTAAACAAATTTCCAATGTTGAAACATTTTTTGTTTGATAATTTAGTACTAATGGAGTGAGGTTTTTTGTTGATTTTGGGTTTTGTTTGTGGAGGTTTTTTTCCCCAAGTCCATCAAGTATTATCCCTCTGTAATGCAATCAGAGCACTAGTTATTGTTGTTCCTCTAAATAGGATGTATATCCAACACAAAAGCACAAAGCTGACAAACTATGTACTGTTTGTTCTGGGTCACTCTGCTGGTGTGATTTAGTGATCATTTAACCATGAGCATGTAAATGCGATCTGAGACTATTCTAGGAGAAGCCTGATCCCATGCTTGAGTCTGGTAATGCAAACAACATAGCCTTGCTGCTTGTCAGACATGGCTTGTATGGCTACTTGATGTGCATGCGCACACACATGCACACAAAATGGGGGGGGGGGGGGGGGGCGGGAAGAGCAAGGACATAGCAAACCTCCAGCTTTGAGGCTTAGAATGTCCTTTAGCAATTCATTCTTCATTACACCTCAGTATAATGTCTGATTTCTTTTCTTCCTTATACTTAGCTGTTTGTGTTCACTGCAGGGCAGGAGTTTTACAGTCCTAGAGCAGAAGCAGCAGAGCATCTTTCCATGGTGCAGGTATTCACAGTCTGACACAGAGTAACCTGCCTGTAGCAGTACCTGGACATGTGAGAGCATGAAATTGCCTGTTTGAGATGTGGACAAGTACTGCGTTTGGACATTCTGCCACAATGGGGTAAAAGTGGAAGAGGTCTAACCTAAAACCCTTAAGACCAGGATTTCTTGATCAGCTTCAGCAAAATTTGACAGAATGCATCTGTGCCTTTCACTGTGAAAAGAACAGTCTTCACTTCCATTGGGTAGGAAAAAGGATTCTTGTATTAGCTGTCATTATTGACTGGAAAATACTCTGGTTTTACTCTAGTTGACTGCATGCTTTGTATTTTGTCATTGTTTGGCTTTTGTTTGTAGTAGATGAAGGCCTAAATTAAGAGCGGGATTCAGGTATTCAAATACTTCTAGGGAGTAAGCACTAAGTGGCCAAATATAATGTTAGACCTAAATCAAACAATACAGAATATGAGCACCTTTGTTATGTTTGGCCCTTTACTTGTCATGTTGAACCACATGCTCCCTAAGAAGTACAGAACAGACTCTGTTTTAGTCTGGGTTTGGTTTGGTTTGGTTTGGTTTGGTTTTAAACTGACTTTTCTATGGCTTTATTGAGTAACAGTAGGTGAGAAAGCAAGGGAATTGCAAACGAAATGCTAACTGCTTTCATGTTAATGGTAAAACTCTCAGTTTTAGTGGAGCTGTAACTTCACATCTTGATTCTAGGCTGAATTGCGTAAGTCCACATGCGGTATCTGGGTTTATTCGCACTGATGGGATGCACTCTGACAAAGCTGTTTGTCTTAGCACTACTAGAAAAAGAAGGTGTCACAACTAAGAGTGTTGGATAGGCTTATATTATTGTCTCTAGCCAAGAAAAAAGATGACGTGGTAGCTGCTTGGATAAGTATTGCTTATTTGTAACACAAATCTACATCTCTTATCACTTCATTTCCCAATCAATGAATGCTTGTTAACAGTAGTCTGTTATACAATGTAACAGTACAAGAATTCTTACTTTTACACAAAGAAAACAGTTGTGGAATTTAGTGCCAGGGGCAGTCAGCAACATTTGAGATGAACAAATGGGTGAGTTTAAGACACGCTTTGTATGTTTTCATATCTGCTGACACGAAGTAATTTAAGCTAAACTGAACAAAAAAGTACCCAGCTTCTCAGATTCTAGCAGCTTATTGCCGGGAGGACCTGAAGGGCTGCATTTGTTCTGTGGGCAGACTTGGTAAAGTTTTTATTTTTCATTTTGGCTTCCCTACTTCTCCTTGAAGCATTCCAGAATGTAGGTCACCAGAGGCAGAACAGTGCTGAAAAAGTCTTGCACTAAGGAAATAGCTTGGCGTGGCCATTTCCATATAAATGCCATCAGGTTTTGTTTACTGTCTTAACTGCATTGCTGAATCTTTGTTATTGGACATCACTGATGCTTACCCTCTCTGCACTTCTAAGGTTCACTTCCTGACCATTACCCTTCCTGTCAAAAGTGCAATTTATATCTCCTCCCACAGAGTATTTTAGGGCTCTGAATAAATGCTGAGCTAAGAAAGATAGAGTGAAGTTGCGACTATATGTGATAAATTGAATAAACTACCCAAAAAGGGACAAAAAAATGTTTTTCAGCAGTTAACTGAGGGGAAAAGAAATCAGAAAACCAATAAGGCTGCAGCAACTACTTCAGTCTTTGTGATGCAGAAAATAGGTATTTAGAAGGAGAAGCGGCTGTGGGCTTTTGAATGTGCCGTCTTTAAACTCAAAGTCAGTGGTTTTAACTACAAAGTCACTTCATATACAGCAAAGATACTCAGTGCATGAAGGACCTGCTTTAAAAAGCTTCTCCCCCCACACACACACACACCAAGAACTGCCTCTGGTCATAACCTTCACATCACTGAATGCTTCCCTAAGAAAGACTTTTTTCCTTTTAAGTAATGGCTTTGTGCTACAATATTTCTATGCCTCTCATATATCCTTACTGTAAAATGGATTTATCCTTACTGTAAAATGGATTGTCCCCAATTTATGTCCGCAAAACAGATGCAGATAGAAACTGAGCATGTTGCTAGCTGCTCCATGGAAAGCCTGTACAAAATACGCTGCTGGAATCCAGTTTTCTTAAATCTGGTCCAAATTATTGGATCTGCTGCAGAAGTTTATTCTTTTCTAGAGCTGTTATGCATTGTCCTATTTTTTGTTCCTTTTCACTTTTTGGTAGGTGATTGGGGAAAAGAATAGACTAGGAGTTAGAATAGCATTCCATCTGAAAGAGCGAGCACGTGATAAGGTACTCCCCAAAAGGGTCTGTGTGCAACAGAGAAGAGTGAAGAACATAGGCCATTTCTTTAACTTTATAGCTTCTGAAGCTCTGTGTGCTCTGATTCAAGTTCAGCTTTTCATTAACATTGTTTTGTGACGGGACCTTTGGCAAATGCAAATAAATAAGGAATTCTATCATAGTCAGACATTTGCAGGACTGTGTGATCAAGTATTTTCAATAATACATGTACACATCTCCTGAACTCTGGCTTGTATATTTGCATGATTTTATTATTAATTTATATTCTAGTAAAATTGATGAGCAGCACAGATTCCATAAACATAATTGGATTAGTTTCTCTACAAAGTTACTGGACAGAACATTGCAAAATACAGAATGTTCTATGTCATACTTCCTGTGCACAAGAATGGCCCTTTATGCTTGTCTACCTATTTGAAATTCTGCCACGTTGTTTATACAATTAAATATTCCTTGTAATTTTATATCTAAAAAATGTATTTGCACTGCTAGTGGGGGTCTGGCAGGTAGCTAGGTTTTGCCCTCCTTAAATGATTGAGACTGTACATATAGCTGTACATAAATCAACTATGTGTAACATAGTATGACATATTGACAATACATACATTGCACATACTTATACAAATGACAATATATTTATGACTGTTAGTATAACATAATATAACTTGGGAAATGGTACTTGATTTTCACCAAATGAAAGACTAGAATAAACTTGATTGCTTTTTAGTTTCTGTAACTCTTCCAAGAAGTGGCTAAAAAAAGCAACAACAGAAAAAAACTGTTTTTCTAAATGGAGTGACTACGGGCATTTAAAAATTATTCCATCATTTTGATGGAAGTTTCAACCAAATTAATACTTTTTGTTACACACAAATATTCTGATTAAAACTTACAATGTTTGAAAATTACAAGTGAACTAAAGTGACCTTTTATAACGATAATAAGGTCTTGATGTTACATTTTACTACCCAGGCGTGATGACTTGAAAAATCTTTTTATTTACTGTTTAATAGTTCTGGCTCAAGATATGATGTCACTGCTGATTCACTGAACACCCACTGTTTATGTAATCCATCACTTTGTCAGTGCTGCAGTCCATCTCTTTCAGTCCAGGAACTACTGTTGGGCACAAAGTTTTCCAACTCCAGTCAAACTAGTTCAGTGTATTAGCAAAGGAGCTGCCTAAGCAGAGAAGAATTCTCCATCTCATAGAGAACTAGGGAAGGAAGGAGGAAAAAGCTAAAACATATTTAAAATAACAAAACTTTTAAACAGAATTCATGTGATAAACATCATATCAATAACAAGGATGGGCAATAACTATAGCATCTTGAAAAGAAGCTGTCCCAACTGCAGGAAGCTGATCTACCTCCCTCCCAAAAGACTTTGCTTTGAAAGAACTGGCATGTTACTTGACAGGGAGAATGAGGCAGGGGAATAGGTACAGTTTTATTTTTAATAGATCTGTATACTTCTCGTAGTGTTAATTAAAATCAGTAATATTCTGGAATTCAGCAAGAAGTATGGTTGTGCTTTTCTTATTGTGAAATGGGAAGTTTTAAAAAGCTTCCCCCCCCGCCCCCCCCCCCCCCCCCCCCCAAGAAATGCCTCTGGTCATAACCTTCACATCACTGAATGCTTCAAGAAAGACTTTTTTCCTTTTAAGTAATGGCTTTGTGCTACAATATTTAGAGGGAGTTTTCCCTCTGAAAAGAAAAAATGTAGGATCAGTTTTTCTACTCTCTGTTGCCATCAGCCCAGAAGAAAGCCAGTTCATTCTCAAACTGCAGCTTGTAGGAATTTTGCATTCTGAAAGTCTCTGCGGGATCCAGGATACAGCCAGTGCCTGCACTCTGCTCCATTCCTGCACTCTAAGGAAATGTTCTCCAGCTGCAGTGGTTTGGGAATGTCTAACAAGAATCCATCAGAGAGAATGACATTTATCAATCATATTTTCAAATGTTTATTTCAAAGAGCGAAAGAGAATTTACAATGCTAGCTCACACTGAGAAATCATCGGGTCACGCTGCATGTGGACTTACGCAGTGGCCTGTGCCTAGGAGAAAAGATGGTATCCTTCAGCCACAGCCTGCAAGCACAGCTGTGCTAGCCCCCTGGGGAAAGGCAGCCAATCTTAGGATAAGATAGCGAGGTCTCAGCGTTGTGGTCAAGGGTCTTGTTTCCTTGAGAGGGAATGGACTTCCAGAGGAGAGCGAGCTAATCAAGGGCTGGACTACTCTGGATTTGCTGCAAGGCCCTGTTCTGTGGCAGAGCACTACTGTCTTACCAGTGTACAACTGAATAGATTGTTTTCTGCACTGAGAAAAATAATACTTTTTGCAGGGATGAGAGAAGGCTTCTGGGAGCTCTAGGGAATTAATTGTAACAGTGTAATTGCATCACGCAAAGTAAGCATAGAGAGTGGCTGAAATCCACAATATAGATGCATGTTGGCAGTCACGTGATTTTATTTTTGAATAAATGTCAAGGCACACATAGCACTCAATGATAGCATTCTCGCATTAAAAATGAAAATAAATGCAAACAAAGAACTGGCCAGGCTCCTGCTTTAAAATATAAAAGTTCATTTACACACAGGATTAAAATGAATCCAAAGTTACATTGCTTTATTTAGTGTGATAATATGGTGGGTTGGCCTTGGCTAGCTGCCAGGTTCCCACCAAGTCACTCTATTCCTCCCCTTCCTCAACAGGAGTTATGACAAAAGCCTCATCAATCAAGATAAAGATTGGGAGATCACTCAGCAATTACCATCACGGGCAAGGCAGACTCGACTCAGGGAAATTAATTTAATTTCTTACCAATTAAACAGAGTAGGGTAGTGAGAAATCGGAACAAACCCAAACCCATCTTCTCTCCACCCCTCCCTTCTTCCCAGGCTCAACTTCACTCCTGACTTCTCTGCCTCCTCCCCTCAAGCAGCACAGGGGGATGGGGAATGGGGGCTGTGGTCAGTTCATAACGCTTTGCCTCTGTCACTTCTTCCTCCTTTTGCTCTTCCCCTGCTCCAGCCTGGGGTCCTTCCATGGGAGACAGTCCTTCACAAACTTCTCCAGTGTGGGTCCTTCCCACGGGGTGCAGCTCTTCATGAACTGCTCCAGCGTGGGTCTCTTCCACAGGGTGCAGTCCAGGAACAGCTTGCTCCAGCATGGGACCTCCAGTGTGGTCACAGATCCTACCAGCAAACCTGCTGCAGCCTGGGCTCCTCTCCACAGGGCTGCAGGTCCTGCCAGGAGCCTGCTCCAGCACAGGCTTCCCATGGGGTCACAGCTTCCTTCAGGGACCATCCACCTGCTCCGGTGTGGGGTCCTCCCCAGGCTTTAGGTAAGTATCTGCACCACCCTTAACCTCCACGGGCTGCAGGGGGACAGCCTGCCTCACCATGGGCTCCCACCACAGGCTGCTGAGGAACATCTGCTCCGGTGCCTGGCGCACCTCCTGCCCTCCTTCTGCACTGACTTTGGTGTATGCAGGGCTGTTTCTCTCGCATATTCTCACTGCTGTCTCCTGGCTGCTGCTGCTGCTGTTGTGCAGTGGTTTTCCCTCATTCTTCCATATGCTATCAGAGCGCACTACCACTGGGCTCAGCCTTGGCCAACAGTGGGTCCGTCTTGGAGCCAGCTGGAACTGGCTCTGTCCAACACAGGGGCAGCTTCTGTCAGCTTCTCACAGAAGCCCCCACTGTAGCCCCCAGCTACCAAAACTTTGCCACGTAAACCCAATACAGACAACCCTAAAATGGGCTTTTGTGGTTTTATACTACATTTCTCTAAAAATTAGTTTGGGAGGTGTAAGAGATAAATGTCTCGAACAACAAACATCAGTTGAAGAAAGAAATAAAGAAACTAACCTTTTTTCTCATCCCCACCCTGGCCCCTGGAGGGTGAGCTACCTGGCAAACTGTGAACTGAAAGATGGAATGGAAGCCAGTGAGGATTAGGTTGGCAGAACGTGCTTGCCCTTGAGGTATCCTTGATTTCTTTTAGTGACTCATTTATCTTTACCAAAACTGGATGATGGCAGATTTTCAACAGTATGCACTCAGGACTAGGAACTAAATACATAAATTTAGTTAAATGGCTAAATTAAACCTCTAAATCCCTGTCTATTTGAGAATATGGGGTCTTCAAATTGCAACCAGAAATTGTTGTTAGGTTATTGGATAAAAAGCTCATCTCCACACACTAAATATAGCACAGAACAACAATGGCAAGCAGGATGGGTCAGGATGGGTCGGGTGAAAAGTAAAGTCAGAACTCTGAATTTTAGGAAAGCAAACTTCCAGCTGTTCAAGGAGTTAGTCAATAGGACTACCTGGGAAACTGCTCTTAGGGACAGGGGAGCAGAACAGAGCGGACAGATCTTTAAGGATGCTGTAGGGTGCAAGAACTCTCGATCACCAGCTGTAAGAAAACAGGAAAGGAAGGCAAGAGACAAGCATGGGTAAGTCAAGACCTACTGGTCAAACTAAAGAGCAAGAAGGAAATGCACAGGCAGTGGAAGCAGGGACCAGGACCAGGTATCCTGAGAATAGTATAGGGACACTGCCCTGTTATGCAGAGGTGGGATCAGGAAGGCCAAGGTGCAGCTGGAGCTGAACTTAGCAAGAGATGCAAAAAAGATTAGCAAGAGCTTCTACAGATATGTCAGCCAGAAAAACAAGGTCAAAGAAAGTGTACTCCCCTGATGAACATGACTGGCAAACTGGTAACAATGGACAAGGAGAAGGCTGAGATACTCAACAAATTTTTTGCCTCAGTCTTCACTGGCAGTCTCTCTTCTCACACCTCTCGAGTGGATGGACCTCAAGGCAAGGACTGGGGGAGAAAAGTCCCTCCCACTGTAAGAGAAGAACAGGTTTGAGACCACCTGAGGGACCTGAACGTACATAAGTCTATGGGACCTGAAAAGATGCATCCCAGAGTCCTAAGGGAATTGGCTGATGTAGTTGCCAAGCCACCTGAAAAGTCATGGCAGCCAGTTGAAGACCTGGTGACTGGAAAAAGGGAAACATTGCACCCATTTTTAAAAACAGTCGAAAGGAGGGCCCTGGGAGCTACCGACCTGTCAGCCTCACCTCTGTGCCTGGGAAGGTGGTGGAACAGATCCTCCCACGCCAAGGCACATGGAGGACAAGTAGGTGATTCAAGACAGCCAGCATGACTTCACCAAGGGCAGGTCTTTCCTGGCCAGCCTAGTGGCCTTCTGCAGTGGAGTGACTACATCAATGGACAAGGGATGTAGTCTATGGATGTTGTCTATCTGGACTTCTGTAAGGTCTTTGACATGGTCCCCCACAACATCCTTCTCTCTGAACTGGAGATACGGATTTGATGGGCAGACTGTTTGGTGGATAAGGAATTGGCTGGATAGACACATCCAGGGAGTAGTGGTCAAACACTCAATGTACGAATGGAGATCAGCGATGAGTAATGTCCCTCAGGGATCCACATTGGGACCAGTATTGTTTAGTATCTTCATCGGTGATGTAGATGGTGGGATTGAGTGCACCCTCACCAAATTTGCAGATGACACCAAGCTGAGTGATGTGGTTGACATGCCTGAGGGACAGGATGCCATGCAGGGGGACCTGGACAACCTCAAGAAGTGGACCCACGTGAACCTCATGAGGTTCAACAAGGCCAAGTGCAAACTCCTGCACCAGCACTGGGGCAAGCCCCGGTATCGATGCAAGCTGGGGGATGAAGGGATTGAGAGCAGCCCTGTGGAGAAGGACTTGGGGATGCTGGTGGATGAAAAATTGGGTATAAGCTGACAATGTGCACTTGCAGCCCAGAAAGCTATCCATACCCTGGTGGCATCACTAGCAGCATGGCTGGCAGGTGGAGGGAGCTGATTCTGCCCCTCTGTTCTGTTCTTATGAGACCCCATCTGGAGTACTGCATCCAGCTCTGGAGTCCTCAGTACAGGAAAGACATGGACCTGTTGGAGTGTGTCCAGAGGAGGCCACAACAATGCTCAGAGGGATGGAGCAGCTCTCCTGTGAGGGAAGGCTGAGAGAGTTGGGGTGGCTCAGCCTGGGGAAGAGAAGGCTCTGCAGAAACCTGTCTGCAGCCTTTAAATACTGAAGGGGAGGTTATAAGAAAGATGGGGACAGATTTTTAGGATGACCTGTAGCGATAGGACAAGGGGGAATGGCTTTAAACTAGAAGACAGCAGATGCAGAATAGATGTGAGGAAGAAAGTTTTTGCGATGAGGGTGGTGGGGCACTGGCACAGGTTGCCCAGAGAGGCTGTGGGTGCTCCATCCCTGGGAACATCCAAGGCCAGCCTGGCCGGGGCTCTGAGCATCCCGATCCAGCTGAAGGTGTTCCTGCCCATGGCAGGGGGGCTGGGCTGGATGGCCTTGGAAGGTCCCTTCCTACACAAACCATTCTAACAATCTATGATTCTGTGAATTTTGCTTCCTCCTGTTTTTATTTTTTTAAATGAAGCACAAATAAATAGTGAAATTTGTCTGAATTCTATCACAGAATAAAATATGGGTGATTCTGATTCTGCATATTTTGTAAGATTGATGGTATGGCTTGTGACAGAAAATTCTGTCACAGAAACAGATAGTTGTATTCTAAACTGTGTAGGATAGGTGAGAGAATTGAAAATAATGTAGGACTAGCCCCATATTAAACATTAGCAGAATAGTCTCTACTATCATACCTTGTTTCATGTTAATCCATATTGCATTCATTTTTGCCCTTGAGAGCATGTTCTGATTTAAAGCTGTACCTGTCCTAATCTGTGCCTCAGCTGTACGGCAGGCACTCCTCTGGTGTCTCAGGCCAGCTTAGGCCTCACAAAGGGTGCGTTTGTGCCTGCGTGGCGACGGAGAAAACTTGGGGGGGGAAAAAAACAACGTGATTTTGGTTTGTGCTCTCTTGAGAGATCGCAAGTCTAGTTGCCATGCTGTACCACAAACCCCCGGTCGGTAATGCAGCCAAACTCCACCCCAGCATGACATGGTCTTACAGCATTTATGACATTCTGGGTCATTCCAATGGTTGCCTTAAGATACTGAACTAAGGGTTTATAAGCTAGTTTTAGAATAGCTCATAGATTATTATTGTGCTTCTTAAGGCAAGTGTAGGTGCATGACTGTTTTCGAGGTTCACCCTGCACCCCTGCTGCCTCCGAGGCACTTAGGCGCCGCGGCGCCGGGGCTGGGCCACCCTGTGGCTGCAGGTGGGCGCCTCAACCCGACTCCCGCGCAGCAGCCGCCGAGCCGCGGCCCGCCGCCCCTGTGGGCCCCGGGCACCTGGCTGGGGGGCTCCTGGCTGCGGGGCGGGCCGGGGGTCGCGCAGCCGGTGCCCCAGGGTAGGGGGGCTGCGGGCCGGCGGCGGGCCCGGGGAGCGCCAGGCCGTGGGAGGCGGCCACCGCACCGCGCACCCGCTCTTTTGCACGGCGTTTACTTGCTTTGTCAACAACCGCAGCCTAAAGCACAGCCGAACGGCACCCCGGGCCCAGGCGAGCCAGGGCCCGGCATGACGCTGGGGGCCGCCCTTCGGCCCCGGGGAGGGGGCGCGGGATGCGCAGAGCCGGCCTGGGCGAGGTCTCACCTGGCCCGCCACACCACGCCGCCAGCTGCCGGCGAGGGAAGCGGCCCAGGGGCCGCCGCCCGCCGGCCTCACCTGCCGCCGGCACCGGGCAGCGAGCGGGGCGGAGCGGAGCGAGCAGGGCAGCGCCAGCCGCCGCAGCCATGTAAGGAGCGGAGGCGGCTGCGGCCCCGCGCTGAGCCATTACCTCAGGCTCCGCGGGGGGCGGGAGCGGCCGGAGCGGCGGCCAATGCCCGGGCGGCGGGGGCGGCGCCTGCCGGGGCGGCCGCGCCGGCTTGACAGGGGCTGCGGAGCGCGGCGGGGCCGAGCGAGCGGCGGTTAGGCGGAGGGACCTACCGCCCCCGGAGCCGGCGGTGAGCGGGCACCTGTGGCGGGGCGCGCGGGGGTGGCGGCGCGCCGGTAGCTGATCCCAGCTGAGGAGGGTACGGGGGCTCTCGGTGCCGGGGAAGCGCCCGGGGGGGGAGGGTGGCGCCCGGCGGGGGTGCGCCGCCCGGCCCGGCCCTGCCGCGCCGCCGTTGTGTAACGCGGGCGGGGGGCTGCGGACGAGGCGGCGGCTTGCCTCCGCTGGATTAACCCCCTGCTGCCCTCCCCCAGGAAAGGCCGGTGGGGAGGGAGGCCCGGTACGGAGCCGCTTCTCTCCGCCTGCCCGTCGGTTCTCGCACCTCCGCGGCAGCGGAACGGCGGCGGGGCGGCCCCGCGCTCCTGCGGCCGCGCCCGGGGCGGCGGGGGAGGCCGCGCCGCCGTTGGCTATCGCCGGGAGGCGGCGGAGGAGCCGCCGCTGCGTGCCGCCGGGCGCAGCGGGTGGCCCCTCTCCCGGAGGCTGACAGGCGCAGCCGTTCGGTGCCAGACGCGCAGGTGTCAGCTGGAGGCTGCGGGCTCCGCCGCCCCCCGGCGCCCTGCGTGAGGCGGCCCCGGGCGCGGGGCTGCGGGGGGCGCGGGGCGAGGCGGAGCCCCCGGGCCGGCCCGGACTCGCCGGCGGCCCAGAGCGGCGGCGGCCCAGAGCGGCGGCGGCCCAGAGCGGCGGCGCCCCCCAGGTCCGCGTGGCGCCCCCGAGGGCCGAGCGCGTGCCGCGGGGCCGGTGAGCTGCGTGCGGCGCCGCGTGCCCGCGGGCGGGGCGGGGGTCGTCGCGCGCAGCGGGTGGCGCAGCTGCCGGGGCTGCCCGGGAGCGCGGAGGAGGGGCGGTGTCGCCCCCGGCGTGGAGCCGCGCTCACCGGCGCTGCGCGCTGGCGCCGTGCCCGGCCGTGCCCCGCAGCACCGCGCCTCGGGGGCCGCCCGGCCTCAGCCCGGCCGTGGAGCGCGGGGGCTGGGGGCTTCTCCCACCCGTACTGCGAGCGGGCGGAGGAAGAGCGGAGCGGCGCGTACGCGCTCCCGGAGTCTCGGGCTTAAAATACCACGGGTGGCTATTTGGACGCGCGCGCTGTATTTACTTTGAGATGTCGGTGCTCGTTTTGCTAATCATTTAGTGATGAGCTGCTGCTTTTTCGAATTATGTTTTTCACACCGGCTCAACCTCGCTCCTCCCAGAGCCAAAATAAAAATAAAATGCTGTTTCGATTGCTCGTGTGCCTCTGTGGGTGACAGTCATAGGCCTTTAAATAGCCGGGCCCCGGTGATTGCTGCAGCGCGTGCCCGGCTCGGGAGCGGCCGCGCGGCTCCGGTGCAGATAATGTTCCCACAGGAGCCTCCTGCAGTGCTTGCGCTCGGCCCTCGTGAATGTAGGAACAGATCTTTATACAGGGAAGTACACATCCACCAAGTAGTTGTTTCTGTGCCCCATTTAAACTGTGGCTTGACTGTGGTGAAAAATAACATCTTTTAATTTAGTTTTCGTGGTAGATATATTTATGCCAGCTACTTTCCCTAGGCAGCTGTACGATGCAAGTTATTTTTATTTATTGTACCTTGCAAAAAGAAGGCTCTTAAAGAGTGAGGCAGGCAGTTAATTTATGTTTAGTGTATTCTCATTATAGGCAGAGGCAATTAATTTTTCTTCGTGTATCTCGGAATGCTTTAAAGAATAAACCATATTTAAGCTTGGTAACTCGCTCTGAGATGATAAACTTAATATGTAAATTAAAATAATATCAATATATTTTTCTTGCTTGGCACACTTTGATTGTGTAAAAGTCTTTGAGTGTGAGAATGTGACTGTATTCACAATCCTGTATCACTGTATGAAGAAAAATTTATAACAAGAACAGTCTTTCCTGTAGTCACTCAGTGATGTCATGTCCTTTCTATTTGTATGTGCATACTGCTTGCAGCCCTTGCATGAATGATACTCTTTTCAGCAAGCAACAAAGAGGGGTTTGGGGGTTTTTCTCCCTCTAAAAAGACATTTTTATGCCATGTGTAACTGAAATTAAATGCAGGTGTATAATTTTAACCCCTAGTGTTTCTCTGCCATAGTGGCATGACTACTGTGGGCATAAATGCTTTTAGGTGCCTCTGCCAGTGGAAGAGAAATTAGTGGAAAAGAAACATTTTGCCCACTGTTTCTATTGCCATAGTGTCTAGGAGTTGTGATCAGGGACCTTAACTATATATGTTGGGTACAAAAACTTGGGCCTGGCCCTCAAATATTGTGATCCAAAATACAGAACAAGATACTGTTAAATGATATAAAAAAGGGAATGCAGCTGCTGTTAAGAAGGATGCATTGGTACATGTGTGCATTATCTGGCTAGGTATTTTCTTTTTCTCATATGTTGGAGCAAAGGAAGTTGTAGAACTTAATGTAAGACTTGCACGGTTCTCTGAGGGAAGTTCTGATATCAAAGGGTGCTCTTAGGATATGTAAATGGTTTGGGGGAATTTTTAAGTGTATTTAGCTTCACTAAATGCTGGAACAAATTAAATTTAAAATAAACCAAACACCTACATTGACCCAATATAAAACATCTTATCTTCAAGCTACTTATTTTTTACCGTAGTTTAAGTTTAACACCATTTAAAAACATTTTGAAATGGAATTTTTGTTTAAAAAAATCAAAGTTATACAGGAAAAATCACATTGCTTTGCCTTTTCCCCAGTGTTATCTATAAATTGTTTTAGTTCTTTCTTCTTCTCATCTTCTTTATGTGCCCAAACCCACAAAAAATACATGGTAACAAATACAGCTTCAACAGAAAGAAATTTCTTGGTGAATACATCTTTCTGCCCATCCCAAATTGCCATACACAGAGGTACTGCAAGAATTTCCCATCACAATGTAGTCTGGTTATTGGACTATTTTGAAATAGTAGTGAAAGTAACTGTGCATTGAGAGGGTGTTATTGGTAAAATACTCCAATATAAATATGGTATTTAAGTTCACAGGGCCCGTACATGTGATACAGGATGAGTATGCGTAGCCTGGCCGGGTTTCAGGGAGCTTCTTCTGACTGGATGTTCACCTTAAACACTGATGGAGCAGAACAGACTGACTGTGCTCGTTGTTTTTCTTGCCTCACAGTGGTGTGTCCATCAAAGGAGAGGGAGATTTTTACTCTGTTGTTAGTTGTTATTTGTAGTGGGTGGCCAATTAAGATTCCCTTGTAGCGGAAGAAAACTGAACTGTGTCAGGACCCTAAGGCAGACGTGGAGAAGCCCAGGTTCTTACTCTTGCCAGTTGTCTTAAGATTCCCTCTTCCTTTTCTTTTCCTCCTGGTCTTTCCCCTGCCTCATAGTGTTCTGAGTGCGTGATACAAACTTACCTTCTCCATGTTAGAAAACCAAAAGTATACAGACCAAAGTTTCAATGTGTTATGGGGCAAGTGAAAAGAAAAATGAATCTGCAGTAGAACCATCTTAGATAATTTTATGAAGTTAATTCTTGCCTGGTTTGGCTGATCTCAAGAATATGCTTGTGTGTCAGTGTCCATGTATTGGAGTATTTGGCAAAGTGAGCACAGAAAAACTTCTTTAAAAAAAAACAGTCGTCAAGGATGTAACAGGTTTTGGTTGAATCTCTTAGGGATGCAGTCTTAGTTCAAACAAGTTCTTAAATGCACAGTTGAGGAGCGCTGTTCTGTTGGATCAGTGCTAAGGAGTTTTTTGCGATGGAAATTCAAATGCTAAGAGGTCTTGCTCCCAAAAGTGTTCCTTCGTTGTTGATGAGACTGTTTATTTTTAGATTAAAACCAAATCTGTGTCTGCCTGTCTCATGTCATTTCACAATCAGAAGGACCAGTACCCAAACAGTTCATCTTAGTGAAGCTTATAGATGTGAAATAATTATTGATGATTTAGCAAAGGAAGTATTCCCTTCCTATTTTGTACTGAGCTGTGGGTGGTTGAAAAAAATCTGTACTTAAAGGTTAGTTTTGGGGTGTTTTTGATTCAGACAAAACTGAAGCACCAGACTTTTAAGAACATATAAGAGATCTTCAGGCAGTCTAATCTGACTCAAGTAGTATTTGCTTGACGTTAGTTACCTGAGACCAATAACATACACTTAGTCAAACGTCTCTGAAAGACAGATTTTTATCAACTGTATCTTCTGCATTAAAGGAAGTCTAATGTGCAGACATCAGGTTATGAGCAGCAATTCTTGGTAGTTACCTGTAGTATTTCCCATGGTTGATTGTCCCTCCCTAAGAAAGTCTTATTTCTAATTTGCGTTGGCGTAGCCTGAATTTTCAGCTGTTGAGGTTTTTGAGATCTTTGACAGTTAAGAGCCATTTAGTATGTGATGCAGTTTCTCTACAAAGGTGTTTGAATACCTTGTGGAAGTGACTTTAATTGACTAACAGATCACATTGGTGGCATTCTTTAAGTCTTACAGGTAAAACATCTCGTCTCATGATTTTATAGCTCTTATACCATCTCCAGTTCTTTGATCAGAGGTGATGCTTCATGACTATTAAATCTTACTTTCAAGGCCTATAAGTCTCAATTAGCTCATTTTTTCTTGAATCCAGTTCCATCCCTGTCAATAGTATTGCCATAGTTCTCTTGATATTTTTGCATATAGGTGGTTACAAAGCTCGCTGGCATTCAAAGTGATCTCCTTGCTGTATGGTCTCTGACCTCCTTTCATGGAGTGGTTCTTTATTGCTCGTGGCTTTTGCAGAAATATTTTGAAAAGGTTCTATGGAAGTTCAGATTAGTGTTCTGCTGTGGATGCGGGTGGCGGGGAGGGTACAGTGTATAGTGATGAAGAAACGGGGCTGAGCAAACTCTACAATTGTAATGGTACAAGCCAGGGAACCTGTACTCAGCTAATCTCTGAAGTTATGATGATAGGCCTGGCATGTTATTTGGAGCTATAAATTAATTGTAAGACTAACTGCTGCAGAGAGCAGCTGTTGTCTACCAGTCTTTTTGGATCTGTGGTTCCCAAGTCTTTTTCTGATACACCATGAAAAAGTACCTCGTCGAAATAGTTGAGGCTCCTCTTTTGTTGTGCTCTAATCAGTGTCATATTCACTTTATTCTGTGAAGGCTGTTCTAGGCACTGGCTTATATCCTTGCCTGTGTGTGTAATTGCAGAACAATTGTGTCCAGATTATTTCTTCATCTAACAATGATAGCAGCCTAGTGGAGCTCAGGTTGAATACTTAGTAAGTGGAATCCTCAAGTGGGATAGTTGCATAATGGGGAAAAAAAAGTGTGATAGGAGTTCACCAGTACATAAATGTGTGGTGGATACCTGTATTTATGATTCTGCCTTCACAGTTGAAACCTGGTGTGACGCAGTGGTATTACAGTATGTTGTAGAGTTAGTCAAGAGTTATTTCGTTAAAAGAGTTTTTGTGTAGCTTTAAGTGTTGTCAAGTGAACGCATGCCTTTTGAAACAAAAAAAGTTCTAATAGAACTATTGCTGATAAAGGTGTGTATATGTTTGTGTATAGGTGCTTCATTTATGGGTATATAAAGAGGTGGTATTTTATGAAGTAGTTCTTTGGAATGGAGGAATGTAATTTACTAACAGCTAAACTTATATTTGTATATAAATGATACAGTACCAGTAACTGTGTAGGCAGATAGCAATAGTTTTTAGAAATAGAACAGTAGAAGCCATTTGCCAGCACTCAAAATTATTGTGTTTGGTAATGTGTTTTCTAAGGTTGTTCTTTTAATGACACACGTAACTTCATCACAGTTTGAAATAGTGTTTTGCTGAGGAAAGAAACTGGACAGCTAGACTAACCACCTTTTTTGTTACTCTTTGTGTCCTGCTGAAGGTCTTAACGTAGCTCTGTATGATCTAGCCAGCTTTGTCTGTGTCCATAACGCTGGGTGCATGTATATCGGTCAAGAGAACTCAAGGTTCAGCCATGCAGTTCCTCATAAAGCCTGTGAAAAAATTAAATTTTCTTTAAATAAGGGTTGGTTTAAATGTAAATAGAGTTGTTAGCTTTGCTTGGTCTGCAGTGTTCCCTGCTCATTTTCCTTCTGTTATATGCTAGGGAAAATGGATGGCACTCATGCACTTGAGCACCACACGTGGAGAAATACATTCAAAGTACAACTCAAAAGAAAAATGCCTTAACTCTGGTTCCTACAGATAGCTCTGAAGGAGGCTTTAGGACCATTATCTAAAGCATTGCATCTTATTAGGAGGATGTTGCATTTCTCCAGTTGTATATCCCTTCCTTCAGCTTGAATGTTTATCCAAAAATGTGGGAAAAAGATTCCATCTTCTGTGCTTTGTCTCTGCTGTTGTTATTTTGTATAAATAATTACAGACAAAATAAATGAGAATTCCTTTTAACTGCAATTCTGTAACATTTCTAAAAGAAGGGTAAGATAGATCGAGTACTAAAATAAAACAGATGCAGTCAGACAAATTTCAAATGCCTTGCACAGTTTGACAATGTTATGCATCCAGTTCACTCATAAAAATAGCACCTCTCATGCTCGTTGAAAAGGTGCTTTCTTTTTTTGCTCAGATTGGCTAGAAGGTCTTAAGAAATTTTGGATGACAGCTATTTGTGGTGTAGTGAATAAGTTTTACCAACAGCACACCAACAGTGCAGAAACAGATTCTGATAAAGGTTACATGTTAAGCACTTGCATGCTTATTAACACTTGATGCGCAGGAATGATTAGCAGGAGAATGGAAGGTAAAACCGGGTAACAATTAATGTAAAACTACTAGGTTGTGTACCTGTGGGCAGAATTCTTTGTAGCATGCCTATTTTCTAAAAGCCAATAAATGAGCTTTCAGGTTTAAGACCATCTAAGAAATATCATTAGGAAGGCCGTTAGTTTGTCTGGGTTGAGGAGCTGAGAATGCATTGAGGCTTGAGTTGCAATGGTTGAGAGGCTGAGGCTAATGCATTTATAAGAGAATGGCACAGAAATATTACTGCTTATTGTGACATTAAAACAGAAGTAAAATTGTTAATGTTAACAATGTATTGTTCTTCAAATCTTTATGGAATACCAGATGTACCTCACCTTGCTGGCAGTGTTAACCGCATTGCAAGGTTCCACCATCTTTCTCCTTTCCCCCTACTCTGTTTCTGGTTCTCCATAAAATTGGTAGGTATCTGACTGCTGCTTTCTTGAGCATTCATTCATGTTTGATGTGATCACATACATGAGAGATACTGTCTGACAATGTAGAATCATATTTTCCTTGGCCAACTAAACAGATGCATAGATGCTTTTGCAGATGAATCTGTTATATTTTCCCACCCTTTGGAAGGTGAGGATGCCAGGAAGATCAGTTGGGTGCCATTTGCCCATGAACTGGGGAATTTTTTGATCTGAGTATCTGTTACAAAGAGCAAGAGTATTGGAAAGCCTGCATACTCGGCTTAAGGCCAGCAAGAAATGGAATAGAGTGCTTGAAAGAATATCTTTACTGTTTTTTTTAACCTGCTGGTGACATTTTGCAGATAGTAGAACAGTATCTTTGCTTGTAAGTCTAGGGTTTGTGCTGTGGAGCACCTACTTGCCCTTCTCACTTAAGAGCTCATGGAGACAAAAGGTACAACAGAATTGCTGGGTGGCAAGGAGGTTGCAGAAAGACTGTCTGGGCAATCTCTGGTTTGGATTATATCTTGGTGGATATTTAGGGCACAGTTAGCGTATCACCTCCACTCTGCCTTGTGGCCAAAGCTCTATGGTGTGACTGTAAGCAAAGCAGAACCTTGGACTCTGCATAAAAAGAACAGCAAAAAGAATTGCAAAATCAAGAATTCTTAGATTTTTGCTGCTTAGTTGCCTGGGGCATATGGTGGAAAGGGTTAAGAATTTAGGGAGGGGATCAGGACTAAGACTGAGAACTTGAGCAGATACTCCATTTTAGGGCTATTTTATCCAAGTTACAGTCTTTGGGCTCAAGATGAGGAATCTGGACTGCAGACTTTGGATTTTAGCTAGAGGATGACCCCGATGCTCAGTGTAAACATAACTTGGGGGTCTTTTTGGGGTTGTGTCGCAAATTGCAATGGAGCTAGGTTGCACCTGAGAAATAAGGCTGGCATATGCAAAGGTGAGCATTACAGGGAAGAGCAGATGTTACTGCATTGCAGCTGTGCCATGGTGCTATTGAATGGTTTCTTGAAATTTGTCAGTCTCGGCAGTTTCCTAAACAGAGGTCTGCTTGATGCTTGAATGCTTTCTGCCATTATAAAATTTGAACTGAAAGTGTTCCTTAGTTCACAGGACTTTCAGTATAGTTTTAGTCAATTCTTGGTTGGTAAATATGCTGAAGAATGAACAGTTTTAAAATAAGCTGCCTTTTCCATTACCTGAATTGTATCTGAGACTGCTGTAAGTATTGACTGTAGTGTTCTAGTCTTTTGGACAAATAGACTGTTATTAATTTCCATGCCAGTTAATGCTGCAAGAATACTTCCACTAAAAACTTGTTTTGTAATACTTGCAAATGAAAGCAATTTAATGTACATTGGGACAGAATATTCCTAGCATTCTAGGGGCAAGCTAAACAAGGCAGATGAGAAAGTACATGGTATAGTTCAAAAAGCTAGCTATTCACACTTTTGATAGTTTTCTGTTAATTTTTTTAAAGCATTTTTTGATGTGGAGATCATAAACCAGGTTAATACGTTTGCAGCTGGTGAGACTATATATATATTTCCTTCGTAGAGCCAGAGAACACTGGTTCTTCTGAGCGCTCCATACAGTCATGTACCTGCTTTGTGTGGCCCAATAATTAAAGCAGTGTGGAGTACGGGTCCTAGGGCCCTCATTATGCTCTGAACTCTGGCAGCAGAACAGACATGTTTCTCTGTCCTTCTGCTTTGGCTTCCCTGTCTGTGACATGGCAATGAGGCTAACTTCTGTTACAATCTGTGCTTCCTGAGCAGATTAGCCATGCACTAGTTCTCAGGGACAGGGAGGATGCTGCAGTGAATTCTGACCAGGTAGGACACATGGATATTCTGTAGAGTTGCATAAGCTGCAGAAGTTGTTGGCAAAAATACTCTGGGTTTTAGTAAGACTTCAGGTCTTCCTTGTTGGCGCTGGGAGATGGATTGCTTCTAAGAGCAATTCCCCCAAATCTAAATCAAAGCTGTACCAGAAATTTCTGCACTGCATTATATTGATACCTGGAGAGGATTTAGGTAAGTGAAAGAGTGAATTCGTAGAAATCTTTCAGTAGAGCTGACAGTTGGTCGGTACTGAGGCTTTGGGTTTGTTTACATGTACCTGGTGCAACTATAGAGAATCAGCAAGTGGAATTCACAGGAACAATAGCTGCTTGTCTCCCTCATTTTTGGAAGAATCCAGATTAATAGGTGGCTTTATCTGGGAGAGCTCTCCCAGCTGTCTGTCAGCAGATGAGTATGTTTTGTAGCTGCTGGCTGAAAGGAAGTTCGATGATATGAGAAAACTTTTTCTAATGGGTTAGGCATACGCTGAGAACACAGATCTACACTTCCAGTCTATTTTAGCATGGACTAGCCATGACCTCAGTCAGTTTGATCCCTAGCTTAATCTCTGTCTGCATAGATATGTCTCTGTGATGTGCTGTATTATTTACCTGTTGCAGAGTGGGAGAAGGGACAAGAACTGCTTTTTCATTATGCTAAAGGAGTATTACATGACACAGATTATAGCAGATCGTAACACCTGGTTGCCTAAATATTTTATGGATTTCTGGAACTCCATTTTTTGGGGACAGTTCTTTCACAAAGCCTTCTGAATTCTGGCATCTGCTTATACCTCTTTCTTAGTTTTTGTGATGTGGACCTGCTAGGTTGGAGCCAGCAGTACTTGGAGAGGATGCGATGGGTGGCTAGTCCCACCTCCCTTCCCTCTGCCAGCTCTGGAAATGTAATATTATCTAATTGTGTGCATACTAGACTTTTTGGGTGGTGATGAAAGGTGTTTCTTTGGTTAACTGCAGTTGTTATAGTTGGTATCCTCACAGTTCAGGCTTTTGAACAGTGGCTTAATTTTATGTTACTGAATTTCAGAATTGGTACTTTAGAGTAGTCGCTTTCTTTTGTCACTTCCATCTATCACCCTGCTGTGGCCCCTCCACAAGTAACTGCTAATCTTTCCTTCTGGCAGAAGCCAGCAAGTGCCTGCTGATCCCTTTGTCTAAGGGAGAAAGGGTAAGGAAGACTCAAACCAGCATTTGATCTTGAATTTTTAGCAAACAAGTTATTCTGTACTTCTCTTTTAGAGATCATTTCTTTAACGTGGCATGATGTCCTTCCTCATCTCTAATAGCTAAAAAAAGTTAAAGGAGCTGACATCATTAAAAATCTGATGTCATATCCTGTGTTGTGCAATTCTTTACCTTCTGATATAGTATATTAATAAATATTCTCTTCAGAGTGTGTTCTTTCTAATGTTAAGAAACAAAAAATTAAGTTGAGGCTAGGTCAGTATTTTCATAAACAAGGTAGCTTCTTTTAGTAAATTTCACGCTATTACATGGGATTTTTAATAAGTAAACTGTAATTATGGTTCAACAAGAAAGAGTATCCATGACAATTTTTGGCAACCACAGCAGAACCCTTAGTTTAATCTATCCTTGACCTTTAGTTGGTGAGGATTGCTTTGAAATTAGTCCACTTTGTGTACCAGATTTCATCATTCAAAACTGAAACCTTTTCTGCAGAGTGTATCCTATTCCCCCTGGCCCAGAAAAACTCAAAACAGCCCAATACAAAGTTCATTTATTGATGTCTGAGGGAACTAAGTCTGGAATTGAAGTGTCTTTCTCAAGGCCAAATATGTTCCTTTAAGAATTTTTCTTATGCCAAGTTTATAAACTTTTAACGTATTAGCAACTGAAAGTAAGCAAAAAATATTTTCAATCACTACAGCTATCATATTAAAGACAGTATAAGACAGCAGTACAGACGAAAAATGATGTAGTCCTTTTAAAAATCACACCGTTCAGAAACTTGGAACCCTTTCAAGTGTGGGTTTCAGCTCATCATTTGAAATCATGACTTGCTTTTTAAAACCCAGTTGTGCTGTGCTGTGCAAAGTTGAGTTGTGGTTATGGGTGATGTGGGACTGGACAGAGTTGGCCAGCAAGGTGCTGATACTGGCTAAAGAAAGATTTTGTTCAGGGGAGACTTAAAGATGTAGACATGTAGTTATTTTTTCTAATTTCAGATGAGACAGAGCGGCACAGGCATTTTCTTACTTACAGTTTGTAAGCTGTGCAAGTGTCTCAAGGATGTTCACACAGAGCATAGCTTCTTGACAGAATTGCTAAGAGCAGGCGGGGGCTATCCCCAAAAATCTTGTGGAAGGTTTATTTGTCACAAGCTAAAATGGCAATGTGGTATGAGCTGCACACACCTCAGTATAACAGATCTTCACCTTTTGTCCTGTTACTTCTTCTGGAGGTAACTTCAGTTTTTAATGTCCTATACAGACATTATTCGTTTTGCTGATGTGTACTCTCCCTGCTTTCCCTTTCCACCAGTTAGTGTTAGCTTGGTAGATCTCTGGTTCTAATTTCCAGTTCTAGTAGATTTGAAATGGTGGAAGCTTGGAATAGACTTCTGCTTTTGGAAGTCAGGCTGCCTCACAGACGGACGTGGATCATAGATCTTCATGATCTGATTTTTTTAATGTAATTCTTTTTTGCATAGATTGTGTCAGCAGTGTTTTTGTTTTCTTCTTACATTTGCTCATCACTGTTTTGTTAGCAAAAGAATGTGCGTAGCCTGGTGAATCAGACATTTCAGACTGATGTAGGCACTATTTTGGTAAACATGTATGCATCTGTAATACTTGTAAATCTTAAGCTACTATTGTGGGTACTTATAGTTTGGAGTTTCAGTGTTGGCAGACTATCAGAAAAGTTTATTGAGGTAAAATTGCTGTTCTTTGGAGAGAGGCAGGGTGCAAAGGAAATGGAAATGGGAATTGGTGAATTTTTAAACTTTTTAATGAACTTCTGCATTTTCAAACTTTTTATCTCCCTCTGTGCTTTTCTTTTAATTTCAAGGTGCATCTAGAACTCTCAGGCAACAGTCAGTAAATTCCTGACATGTTAACTTTAATTTAGCGTTTTGGTTATTTGGCCGGAATTTGTGCTGGCATTGTAAACAAAATGGAAGGATCTCCAGGCTTAAGATATAACAAGGTTTTTAAACATTTACTTGAATGTTTTCAAAATAGACAGTAGTGATTTGGCCATGCTGCATTTGCTCAAGTGTAAAGGATAAAGGTCCTTTAGTATAATTTTTATTAAAAGGTTGTTTCTAATCATGAAGCTTAGCAGTAAGTGCTGCAGAGAAGGTAATTACAGTTAGTTCTGTTGCAGCTGGCAGGAAAGGGTATGCCTTGGCTACTCAAGTGACAGAGCTTAATCAATATCAGAAGAGGCAGAATTCTAGAATTGTTTCCATTGCTGAGGAGTTTGTATTGAAGTACAGTATATAAGCTAAAAGAGCTTTCTGTCTGATGCGGAACTAAAACCTTAACTAGAAATACATACCAACCTTTGCATATTAGTTGCATACCATGTGTAGCTGTGACTTCAGAAGAGTGGATGAGGCACGTATAGTGGGCTTTCCAGCCTTTACCTAGTATTTTCCCAACTTCTGATACCTTAAGCACCTCTTTATGGGTTAAAATTTCTAGCAGCACCACAGATGTGTGTCTGGGCTACAGTCTGTGTGTAGCTGTTGGGACAGGCACACAGAGCACCCTATCCCTAAGCTTTTCAGTGCCTCTTGCTTCTGCCAAGCTGAGTGGGTGAGCAAAAAGCAAAGGCTTCTGTGAGATGCTTCTGGCATGTTAGGGTTTTTTTTCTTTATGAAGACACCTGAAAATAACTTGGTGTTCTGTTTCTCAGTTTATGGTTTCTTTTAAGAGGAAAACCTGTCCTACGTGAACATGGTAATCTGAAAGTTGTTCTCTGCAGTAATGACATCCCTTCTCAGTGCTCCTGCATCATGAATGTATTGATTCCCAATTAATTCCACAGCTACAGTTCTTTGGGCATAAACTTGAGAAATGGTTTTGTTAACAAGAGAGACTTGTCTAAGCATTTCTGAGGCTTCCTTACTTACTAGCCCTTACATTATATAACACAAGGGTTATAACATTAATATTTTTTGCTGCACTTTAAAAATACTTAATTTGTCAATGAATAAAAAAAATATTTAAACCCCACAGTCTAGAAAATGAAGTGCTGCTTATTTTTCCATCAGAAATAAAAGTAGGTAGTAATGCCTACAATGTAAAGGGAATACTTATATTCAGATCAGTAAAGTGACCGTGGTGATTGCCATTGAAAAAAAAAAATCACACACCCCCACAAATACCTAGATGCTCTCTTCTCTTGTTGGCTGATAATGGTGAAATTAGGTTTGTGCCCCGTTTTGGAATGTTCTTTCCCTGTCCTTTTTTTTTTTTTTTTTTTTTTTAAATATGCTAGAATTTTTTTCTAGATGGACAGAATTCCATAGTTCTATGTGTAGACTGTTTGATGGTAGAGGGCACTGAGTTCTTGCTAGCTGCATAAACCACTTACTCTTCATAAGTTGTGACATGAATGTAGCCTGTAGCTTAACAGAAAGTGAACCTAGTGCAAATTAATGTACTGAGTTTACCCTCTTCTTTGCAGCACAAAAATGGCTGACAGTAAAGGAAAGATGACCAAACCTGCGAATAAGACTCCTCCAAAGTCTCCTTCGGACCCAGCAAAGGACCGAGCAGCAAAACGATTATCCTGTGATTCAAACAGCTCCCATGAGGGGGCTATGGCAGGAGAAATAAGTGCTCTGGAAGAGGCCTTTAGAAAATTTGCCATCCATGGTGATACAAGAGCCACAGGAAAAGAAATGCATGGGAAGAACTGGTCAAAGCTATGTAAGGACTGTCATGTGATAGATGGGAAAAACGTGACAATCACAGATGTTGACATTGTCTTCAGTAAAATCAAGTAAGTTCCTTTCTGCCATCATTTCCCTGTTTCCCCAACATGTTCTGTAGATATCATCTAAACTTACCTTCTGTTGCTTACAGATGTTGCAAGGCACTGTTTGTATTTGTCACAATTGGTCTCTTGTGTTCTTTTATGAAATTGTGTTGCTTTGTCTGAAAATACAGCTTTCAGCTTCTGTCATGCTGTCTTAAATGGACTTCAGTGTCACAGGTGTTACGCTGTATGAAGAGGTATGACGTGATTGGGAAAAATGCGGGCTATTTCATGAAAAGTAATTTTTTTTTACCGCAGTAAATAATGTGAATGTTTCCTGAAGGATATCTGGATGAAGTCAGGATGTAGTTTCACATCTTGCCAAAACTTAGCCTCAGAAGAATGAGGCTAAGCTGGGACATGTACTAAAAGCCATTATTCTAATAGTCCTGGTGTCCAGCACACCACCTACTCATGTTTAAAGTGTTGTAGGGCCATGCCATACTGATGGCGAATTTGTGATGGAGATTGATGGCTGTGATTAATTGGTTAGGATTATCTCAGTGGACCTAGTTTGTTCTTGTGAGCAGACTGGAGCTTTAGTTGAACTTTCTCCCCAGATTGAAAACCTAGGCAAGCGTGATCCAGAAAGTCATCAAATCCAAGGAAAGGCATTCAGCTGTTCCAGCATATTCTGTATGAAGCCCCAAATAATTGTTTTTGTTCTTGCTTGATGGGTTGAACTGGATCGTTCTCACCTGCCACAGTATCTGATCTGATAGCCCTGTCCTCCCCACCCCACCGCTGTTCGCTGTTCGATACCACAGTAACTGTTTAAAATGTCCCTCAACACAACCAGGAGTCAGACAAGCTTTAAGGAAGGTCCCTTAATTGTACTTGCAGCTTGTAGGAACATCTGTTTGGCTTGTGCTTTCAACTGCTCTGCTATAATGCTGGGGAGGACAAGCAAACCTAGCTGCTGACAAGGGTAGTTTGGAAAACTGGCTACAAGCACTGACTCTTCAAGAGTGCATCAAAGCATAGAAAGGCAGAGGAGAAAAGGCCCTTGATCTCCAAAGGCTGTCCAGTGTAACATGCGCAGTTCAGATGACATTATGTATTTTATTTCTTTCTTTCTTTGTTACTTTTCTCCTTGGGGATTTTACTAGGCAATTTAAAACACTCTATATGCGTGCTCCAGCCCACTTGATCTTGTAATAATAATATTAATACATATATTTAAAAATAATAACAAATAAAAATAAAATAACTTTCTCTTTGAGTCCCTACTTGTACGTTTTGGAAGCTGTGTTGCCAGAGTCAGGTATGCTGTCAGTGAACGAGTCATTTGAAATGGATGTTTAGGCGGTAGGGTTGTTTGTTGCTTTTTTGATCTATGATAGGCAATGCTGGCATTTATTTTCAATTTTTCTTCGGCTTTCATTGACTTAAAAATTTCTCTGTATCTGTCATCTGAGAAAAAATCTTAGCGCTGCTTTCTCATGTTGGTATCTGGGCAAGTTAGTGGTAGGCCAGCGCAGTGGTACGGCATAAGCAGCTATGCAGCATGGGCAGGTACAAGGGAGTGTCGGTTCTGGTGTCTGAGGGGCAGGAGGAGTCCTGTCCTCTTCTCCGGAGGAGCTGTGAGAGGTGGGTACCCGTGGCCCCAGGGGAAGGGGAGGTGTCCCCTCGCAGCTGCTCAGCAGCCCCTCCTCAGCCCCGAGGTTCCGTCTCTGTGCCTGTTCAGCAGTTTCTCAGACCTTTCTCCCATGACCACTGTGAAGCGTTGCCATTTCTCTTGAAAGAACGTGCCATCTTTTCCTCTCTTTATCTGGTATTTAATAGTTCAGAAGAGAACTGCTTTAAATGCAAAAGCATCTTTATCTTAATTGTTTATTAATTACTTGCTTATTCCTCACCTCTGCGTGTACATATAACATGTTTTATCCATTCTTATCTTTTTAAATTATTATGTTTTTAAATTAATACTGCTTAAAAGGCAAGTGGGGAAACTTACAGTCGCTGAGACTTGCTGTCTTTATTAGGAAGGTCTGGTTTTCTTGTGCATGTTTTCGGTAGGTATACTTCCATGTTTCCTGACATGTTGGGTTTTTTTTACATTTTTGTTCTTGAGAGCATGTATCAACAATTCCTTTTAGTCTCAATCACATTTATTTCACATCTAGTATTTTAAGTCTTAAAAGGAAGATTTTAATGGCTGTAGTTACTCAAGTGTTAGTAATATGCTGTAACCTAGGAGGTTTATGCATAGGCTGAGTATACAGGGTTTCTCAAGCATGTTCATACAACTGCTTTTCCTTGCTTTCTCTTTTGCCTCACATTTAACCCTAAGCTAAAGGATAATGATAGATTTGATGATGCTTCAAAACAGGCATACTTGCAAAATAAACTTTTGCTCATTTCCATTTTGCAGGCAACTTCCTCCCAGCAGAGCACAAAGGTTTTTTGACAACCCAAGTTTTTCCCCATTTGTTGAAACTCTTAACTCCCCAGAATGCACAAGAGTGCTGCTTCCATGCCTAATACACCCATAAGCATAATAGGGGTTATGCTTATGTGTGTCAGAAGACTCTGTACTTTGGCTTTAGGTTCTTCAGCCGTCGGCATCTCTCGAGATGGACTCTGGGACAGCCACAGTGGTTCAGTGAGGTGGGGCTGGTGGGTCTTGGCCATTGTAGTCTGGCCAGGGAGCTGGCCAAAGGTAAGAAGAGACATCTGTCAGATCCAGCTACAGTTGCTATCTAGCATTGCAGTAGGACTTGGGTTTTCTCTTGGGTCTGTTACTGGGAAGCCACTGTGTTTAGCAAGTTTTGCTTTCTAGCCAGCTCTACCTACAGTTTATGACAATGGCACATGTTGTCCGAATGTTAGAAAATAATTAATCTAATAGAATTGTTCTTTGGATTATGAATTACTACGTCTGTGTATAAAGCCCATGTTTGTCATCTTGCTAAATTTCCCAGCCTTCATTTATTGTTCTGCGATAGTTACTTGCAAAATAGGTAGGAACACAGCATTGCTGACAGTCAGGGTAAAGTAAAAGGGAAGTTAGTAACAGATATGTTTACCTAAGAGCTACTGAAAGATAGTGTTTTATTTTCTTGGATTGGTGACTTTCTCTACTGCAGGAGAGATTTTATCTGTTCTATCCTGAGAAGTAATGAACATTTTTGTAGATTCAACACCCCCGTCCCCACCTCTGCCAAACCAGGTGAACAAAACTTCTGAAAGTTTTGAATAGTCCATGATAACTTCTTCAAAGCTGGAACTGTGTCAGTCTTCCAGAGATTAGTTCGTATAAGGTTATGTTATAAAAGCTGAGGAAATTCTGATGAACCTTTGTTACAAATAAGACAGTAAGTGTAGAATGCTGTTGTCCTTCTGCACGAGGATGTCAGGACAGACTGAAGTATAATTTGTCTATTTATCTTGCACAAAAAGTCCATTGAAGGCTTTCATATAAGTGCATTTGTATGTACTTCAGGACAAGAAGAATGAATGGTCTAATGCAGAAAATGCACAGTAGCAGGCATGAAAGAAGAACTGCTAGAATTGCATTCTTTGGTAAGAAAAGATAAAAATTGAGTGATCTCCCCCTTCTCCCCAACAAGTATTTTTGTTTGTAGGTTCTTAAGGCTCTTGCAAATCCTTCCAGTTTGGTAGATTGAAATGTAAGCTGTGTTAAGAAATGATTTAATAGATGTCTTTTTCTTCTTTTTTTTTTTCTTTTCTATTGTAAGAACTTCATATTTTCAGCTCAGAAAATCCAAGAAATTAAGCAGCATTGAATCTTGCAATGGAATTACTTGAAATGAAAAGCCAAAGTCCACTTGTGAGAGTAGTCACACGTATGCATATTTATAATTTGCACCACTACAGATCAGAGGAAAACCACTTACACTTTTGCCAAATATTTGGATTGCATTAATATAGTTGGGATAGACTGCCATTTCTGTAATAAGCAGAAAAGTATTTTTTAATTTTTTTGGTTATAAAAACATACAATAAAGATATCTCATGCAGTATCATCTTTTTGTGCATGTTGCAGCTGTAAAAGCAAGACGTGAAGAGGGAATTACAAAGTTTTGCAGTATCTTATGGGATTAAATCTATGAAAAAAGCAGCAAAACCAATAGAAGTGTACACAACTGTAAATGCAATTATGTAGTAGACTTTCCCTGCTGTATTTTGTAGTTTCACAGTCAAAACTTGTGATGTTGGACTCTTCTTCATATGTTCATTGGAGTGCATACAACAGTAACTATGGTTGCAGGGTAAATTTTTATTTCAAAGCTAGCTCCTTGCTTAAGGTAATGTAAAAATCTCTTTTGCTGATTGGTATCAGGATAGCTTTCTCTTTTTAAATGGCAAGAATGAAGCAACTCTTTCTCTGAAAAACCTGCTGATAAAATTGTTTTTTAAAAAAAGCCTGAAAATACTTTGTAGGAAGCAATTTTTTTCAACTGGTCCCTAAATTCTCTTCCATACTTGAAGACAAAGTCACAGTCATGTTCTATGAGAAGGAAAGTTTTTATGAATGACTGTGACATTTTCATGACAGGACCAAGAACAGTATTTCACCACTTTTGTAATGATAACAACTTCAGTTTCCCTGTAGCTCAGGCTTCTGCTAAAATACCACATTTTCATATAAACAGCTTAGTAATATTTGATTGTTCCAAGGATTAATTTTTCACATACTATCTGAACTTTATATAGATATCTTTCTTTTATATTTTGTAAATTAAGAGTGGTAATGCAATCTGGGTCTACTGAATTTAGAGACCTACGATTTGCAGACATAGCAATAGCATTTGAAAATGGATGGATTTCATGAAGAATGAGATTTTCGTGTGTGTCTTTTTAATAGCTGAAACAATTGCCTGCCTTCTTGGAAATTTTCCTCATTAATGACAATTTCTTTTATGTTACTCTTCCAGAGTTGCAGGAGTTGGTAGGCTGTGTGTCTCATATTGTGCTTGCAGAGTGCAAATATGGGTTTAGTGAATCTTGTTGCCTCGGAGAAAGCAAGCTCATTGGTGATACAGGAGAAGGGCATAGAAATGTTGTGTGTTTGGTATGAAAAGCAACATGTGGCTGCATTCTTTTTAATCCAGCAAGACAGTGAGACACAGAAGTCTAAGAACTTCAGGGGTTTTGTATTAAGGAAAGCAGAATACCCAAGAAGAATAGATGTTACTGATCTCTGACCAGCGTTCTGGCATGTTGCCTTAGGAACTTAAATTTCTTTGTTTATTGGGGTCAACAACTGCTCTGGGAAATGTGATATGTTAGCTATGCCATACACATACTCCACTTGTTGTATGTAGTTAATATGGTAATAGTAATAGCCTTGATAGAAATGCCTCTGCTCTTATTTTAGAAGTGTTACCACTCAGCACTGCAAGAATATGGTTTAAGCACTGCCATAAAACTTCTAATTCTATGACATTATTAGACAGAAAAATAAAAATATTTCTGTTTACACTGGCATGTTGCTATGGTTGCAGGCAGGCCTGGGTGACGTCACACCTTGGATCCATTGTGAGCATTTATTTAGGTAGTTGTCTCCATGGAAACATTTGTTTGTTTTCATGTTACTATGTGTTAAATTTTAAACAAATTTTTGTGGTTCTATACTGGATTGTTAACTGAAGACTAGTTAATCTACAGAAGCTTTTTAAATATACCTTACTCCCTGCCCTCTAAAATATTTTTGGTGAAAGATCAAGTGAAAGCATAATTGTCCTCTCAAATTCCATTAATAGCTTCTTATGTTGCTTTGACATGTTTTCTTGTTGCTGAGGAAGCCGTGTGTTCTAAAGGGCAGAAAACTCTCCTCCATCTTTTTGAGAAAGGAAGGTTTTGTTCCCATGGAGAATCTTCACAACACACTTTATTGTGCCCTGACTTCTGCGCAGTTCCACCCATACTCTGTCCTTAGTATATCTTGCACAGTCAGCTATTTAGCCTAATTCCCACAGTGTGGATCCATCAGGTCTCTGCAGGAGCACTTCCACTGGAGACCAGCTGGGTCTTAATTCAACAGTAATTCACCATTGCTGCAAGACTGTGGAAGAATTAAAAAGGATGCTTGCTCCAAGCAGCTAGCAAGATAACACTTGGCAAGAATGAGTGCATGCCTTCCCTATTTGTCACCTAGAATATAATTATTGTCTTTTCTTTGTATCAAAACATTATGATGCTTCTTGCTTTCTTCATGTATTTGAAAGGAGTAGTACTTCGACACCAGTACTGTGACTCTCATTCAAAACAACTCGCTCTCCATGAGATTCTCTGATGTCGTTTATGTCTAGCAGAGGTTTTACTGAGGCTTCTCTTAATTTTTTTAAAATACGTAAATAGATATGAAGTGGTCTTTGTATATAAATGAAGCACATGTTAGTTGTAAGTGGTGTTTTACTTCCCTACCAGGGAGATTATTTTTCTAGTGACACAGAATTTGATTTGTGTAATGCTACTTTATGCATGAAGTAGGCATAACAGTTGACTTCTGTACTTTTAAAATGTCTGCATGAGGAAGTAAATTTTAAGTGGATATAGAATGGTATGCAGAGCATAATCTGTGCTGATAAATCTCTCCCAGGATAATTGGGAAATAGTGTGGTTATAGGTAGAAATGTAGGTAAAGTTACCACAGAACGTGTTATTTGCCGCATCATCTGTACTTTATTTTAATTGAAATTAAGAGATATTTTTCATTCTTGACCAAGAAGCTAAATGTAATGTTGCCTTTTGCACTTTATCCTTGAAATGCTTTTTATTTAAAAAAACAAAATAACACTTCTCCCACTTCTGCCAAGAGGCATAAATTCTAAAAGTAAACCAGTGATCACTTATGAGAAGATAGATTTAGATTCACTGCCTTGTTACGCAGGCTTGCTTTTTGCATGTGAGATGGTAAGTTCTGTACCTCTAAAGATGTATGCTGATTATGATTTTAAATACACCTTTTTGTGTGAGTAGACATCACATGAAAACCTATAGATACAGTGGTGGGTGATTCATTTCCTGGCTGATAGGGAATGCTGCATGATATACACAGCACTATATAGCAGCTTGCGTGGTATTTGCTACACTTTGTGGCATATGTTGCTTGTGGACTACAAGGACTACTTCTACTGGTTTCGAGTAGTAGGGATCTGGTATGAGATCTTGTCTTGTGGGTATTTAGAGGTCTTTTCCTGTCCTGTCCAACCCCTCACGCCACCCCCACCCTCTTTATTTTGGAAATCAGCCTACTGTGATCATATTGCACCTGGTTTTCATTTATAAATTGCATCTATGTGAAATCTGTGTTAGTTCTACTGATTAGCAAGTGAATATTTTCCATATTCTTAAACATCAGTGTAGTTTCTCAGTTTCCATGGTTTGAAGTAGAAGACGATTAAGATGTCAGGGATCAGGCAGGCTTGGCATAGGGAGGAGACAGCAAGTTGCAAGGGATAATGGCTGCATAATGATCTTTATTGCTTCCTATCCATTGAGCAAGACTGAGGTTCATTCTTTTCCTGCAGCAAAAGCAGTGTGCTGTAGCTGTCAAATGCATTTCCACACCTTCTGTGGAGCAGATACTTGCTTTGGTCATTGCTGGCTCTCAAAGTGAAACCAGTTGAAGCTCAGTGTATATCCACTGTGTCCCTGACATAGAAATGTAATTTCGATGGAAGGGACCTGGGATGGTCTCGTTCAACCTGCTGCTCGGGGGGAGAGCCAGCTGCAAAGCTGGGTGAGGTTGCTCAGGGCCCAGCACAGTTGAATTTGCTCCGAGGGTGGTGTGGGTGGCAGGGCAGTGCAGCAGCGACAGCACTTTCAAAGCTAGGTGTGGGTGCTCAGGGTGCTGGCAATGCAGGCGGGACTGTATTCTCACCAGAAGGGACCCATCAGGGGAAAGCAAGGAAGCCAGAGTGCAGCCCCGAGAGCGCAGCAGCTGAGATGTGGCAGTGGTTGCAGCGGGAGCGCAGAGAGGCTCAGGAGTTCCACTTGGCACTATGTGGGTCTGCCTGAAGGCTGGACAGCGGTGGTCTCTGCATGCTGCAGGACGTGGTCCCCAGCACACGGGCACCCGCTGGGATGCAGTGGTACTCCACAGGAGTGCCGTTAGCACATGGAGTCCTGGGCCCCAGGGCTGGAGCCCTCTGTCCAGGCCCTGTGCTGCAGAGGGCTCCTGCCTGTCCCTGGGGTCGGGGCAGGGGTGGCCTCTCCTGTGGGAGATGTGCTATGGCCAAGGCCCCGAGGTCCCAGGCTGAGGGGAAGGGTGAGGAGGAGACTGATGTGGTATTTGTGGAAAACCCAAGCTACACAAAGGGAGGAAGGAGCAGCAGCTGGAGACCAAGTGGAGAGAGACTGTCAGGATGGAGAAGGCTGGAAGCTCCTGACTTCTGGCAGTAAGGAGCAGTCACAAACGTGTTCCACCTGCAGGTCTCCAGTCTGAGTACTCTGGGCACTTGTGGGGGTCAACGAGACCCATCAGAGTCAGCTGAGCCTGGGCTTAGTGCCCACACACAAGGGGAAAAATGGGCAATAGCGTGACCCAGCACCACCTGATGCTATGGGGGCGGGCAGGTTCTTTTAAGGATCCTTGGTAGCATGGGAACTCGCCACAGGTTTGTAGTTCTAATTATGAGCTTTATTATTGTAGAAAGATTTGAGTAATCAGCGTAGCTTGTTGTTAGACAGAATTGTTAACATTTAGGATCTCTTTCTTACTACGTAAAATTGCAGTTACCTGTTCTTTTCAGTCACCTGGACCCTCTACAGATCAGGTCAAATCCTTAATAATCAGCATGCAATAGATTAGCCATGATGTGGACTCTGACTTTAAATCTGGTACCCAAGAGGTCAGCCATTTCCAAGTTACGCACACCCCCCCCGTAGGCACTAACAGCACATCTAAAGCAGATGCGTGTATGTATGTTGTTTGACTGTGAAAATAAAGACATTAGCTGGAAATCATCCATCTCGTAGAAAAGATTAATATACCGTAAATGTTGTAATTAAGCTATATTTAATCTACCTATGTCTATAAAGCTACTAAAAGAATTGGGATGTGATGCTGGTAAAGGGGAGCATGCTGCATTTGATGCAGTTTTTTATTTTCCTTCAGCTGTGGGGGGTTGGTTGGTTGGTTGGTTTGTTTTGAAAAAAACCCAACAAAGCAAACAATGGGTTGGCTTGGGAGACACCAGCTCTTGCAATTTTTCCCATTATCTAGAAGGTTAAGAGGGCTGTAGCCAGATGCTCATCGGTGAGGAGTTTTAGGCGCTACATGTAGAGCCAGGACTTGCAATGTTGAAACACCTGAGTGGTGTTACTGGAAACCAGTCCTTTGAAAGTCATTGCCCTGATTGATTAAAACGGGTGTTACTTTCTACTTTCTGGCTTTATTGGAGTGGCTTATCGCTTTCTTTTGTGTGTCTGTGTGCACACTAAACTGGAGAAACATGAATGAAATCCGGATTTTTCTTTGGAGATTGACACCTGTTCCTGGCTTTTTGCAGGTTTTTTTTTAATGCATATGCATGTGTTCCCATGATTTTTATTTTTTTTTTTTTAATTTATTTTTAAACCCTTTTGGTATGGAGTCCTGGTATAATCCCCAGAAAAGGAAAAACTTAGGCTTTGAGAATTTCTTTTTTCCTCGTGAGTTTGAGGGTCTCATTCTTTACAAAGGTTCTGGATGTTACCAGCAAATCAATAATTTTAAAAGACTTGCTCAGATTGCTGACGGTGGTGCTGATTCTGAAGGCTCCCAGAACATTTTAATTACATAACCAGATCTCTATGGCAACCTTTTCTAGGAAGAAATGCTATTGGGTACTAAAGTTTTATGGTTGAAGGAGCAAATACAGAAAGCCAGCCAGTTTCAGTGAGGAGCTGAGCAAGGGTGATCACAGTTGACAGTGTAGCCGGGAAGACTGTGGCTAAAGCGCGTACCGTCCTGGTGAGGAGCAATGTTAGCGCCTTGCCCCCTGCCCATCACCAGCGTTTTTTGGCAGTGCAAGCGCTGCCAGCACGCTGCTGCCTTCCTGCACGGAAGTGCTGCTCCCAAGTTCCTGGCTGTTCTGAGGAGCAGCATTGCTTCCACAGTAGCCAGCTCCAAGTTTTGCAGCTCTCCCATCAGAGTGTTAATATCGTTGATTTCATTCAGCACGTCAGTTGAGAAAAAGGATTGTTAAAAAAAGGTGTGTGGGGGCAGCAGTGCTCGCAGTCTGCCATTTTGCTAGGTGATGTTGGCCTCCCATACTTCATGTGATCCACCACCTACTAAAAAGACACAGTACCTAGGGCAGGAAGGGAATGTTTCTGTACTATCTGGACAGTCGTAGATCGGGCAGAACACCCCAGAAAACCTTACTGCAGTGTTTTGCGTCAAGCCAGTAAGTTTCTGCTTAAGCTGTGGAACAGCTTTAAATCAAATCTGAACCTTTGTCAGTGATGGCAAGCAGTGGAAAATCTCTTCAGGCAAGGTGTTTCAGTGGAGACAAGTTCATGGCAGAAACCATTGCACTTCATGTCTGTTTTGAAGGTGTGGTACTCCTACAGCCCAGTAGCTTTTCTTGCTGCATTTAGCCCCAGTAACTGGTTTGGGAGATCCTTTCAGGGATGGTGCCAGGCTCTGTGCGAAGCCCCGCGGCGCACGGCTGACGAGAGCTCACACGGGCTGTGCTGGCTGCAGAAGTGGAAGCCCTGCAGCTGCCTGGTGCTGCGCTGATCTGGTTGTCCAGCCTGTTGCATTGTGCCAGGTGGATGCCCCAGCTTTCTTGGCGTTAGCTCGGCATTTTCAACTGCGTGCTTCATAAAAAGGATGGTAATGAGTGCTAACTGAAAATGGTGAACATGACGTTAGCAGCACTGAATTGTCTTCCTTCTTCTTTGCCTTAGCCTTGTCCTGGAAGGAAGAGTCCTGAAAGTCTGGGGGATCTTTTAGTCTTACGCTGTTATTCTATTTTCGTGGTTGTGGCACAGGCGTCATGGGATGGTTAGGAAAGTGAAAAGCTTTCTGGAGTGCTCCTTCAGCAGACATAGTAATACAGTACTCCAAAGAAAAGGATAAGGCAGCATCATCTGGTGAGAAGGACTTAGTGCTGTAGACCTGTTCATCTCCTTGTCTCTGCTGGTACAGCTGAGCATTGTACCACTTAGTGTCATTTGTGATCATGGGCACCAGCAGCTGCAGAACAGTGGTGGTCCTTGGCACCAGGCTGTGACTCTCATGACACATGACAGCACTTGCTTCATTGCCCAGATGTCTTGGGTCTTTATGCCCTTCAGTTGCAGATAGTGTTTAAAAATGCAAGTGAGCCAATGAGAGGAGCAGTAGTTGTGCTGTCAGAGGCTGTGATTTTTTTATGCTGTGTAAATACGCAGCTGATAGCTTTTATATCATGATAAAAGTGTGTATAAGGATGTTTTTCTTTCAGCTAACAGTAGGTATACAGTGATGCTGTAATGTGATAGCAGTTCATTACACCACAACCGAAAAGTAAGTATGAGAAAACAAGATAGGCCTGGGCTTACTGTTTGGAATCTCACTCAGTTACACAAGTTCTCCAGAATAGTCAATATAATTCCCTGTGCAGTAGCAATTAACCCTGGATTTGTCTGCTTCAGGATATTTGAGGTGTTTGTTACTCATTGCTGTGAGGTGGTGTTTGTTAAGCTGCTGAATGGAACTGACAGTGCTGAAGATGGAGAGTTTATCCAACCCAGAGCAGCGTGGGAGGAATACAAGAGGCTACTGAAGAGGATCACAGAGGAGAGGGCAGGCAGCTCTTACTCATCATCATGTGCAGTCTGTATTTCACAAAAAGGTGTTGTGTCTTCCCTTCTGCAAGAACAGGGCTCTGTGGTATGGGATAGATGAAAAAATGGTGACTGCACTGTTTACCATTCTGTCCAGTTACTTCCCTGTGTACAGCAGCTGCTACTGCTGCATGCCAAGCTAGTTTGTGGCACTAGGGGAATGTAGTGAACTCTCTTTTGATAGTCCTTATGCTTGGTCTTCCTGTGTCTCAATTTGAAGCAGGTAGTAACCTTTCTTCCAAATTTAAGCTATTTATATTTTCTTCCTGTGGTGGATGCTGTATGGAAACAGGTGTCTGGGGCACTTGTAATCCAAGTGGAGATCAGTGTGCTCCTGTGGGTGAATAGCATGTGTCATACTATGCTCATCTAGCATGGTGTCAATGTAAGGTGTTGCAGGTTTGCAAGCAGTGTACGTTGATTGGTGTTTACAGCTCTACAAGAGGGTGTCTAGGGAGAAGATTTTAAGTGGGTTTTTTTGGTGTCCTGGGGTTTTTTTTGGTTTGTTTTTTTTGGCAAATTAAATGAGCAGATGAGTTGCTGTTCTTAAAAGAGTCTATGAATAGACAGAGGAAGAAAAATGGCGTAATTTGGCATTTATAGGGTCTTAAGTTTTTTATTTACAGTGCTTTGTAAGTTGAGAGCTAGGTTTCACATATAAGAAAACAGTAGGAGAAGATACTGAAAGGTAGCTGTATACCTTTATATATATATATATGTATACTTGTATATATACACCTGTATACATATGTATACCTGTATAATGGATATGTTGTGTGTGCAGCACATAGAGCTTAACAGTGTGTATGTACATGGCATTGTCTTAATCTGTTGATTTTACGTCATCTTGTGTTCCTGCAGTGGTCATTTTGCAGTTTTGCAAGTCAGGTATATCCTTATAGTCTATAAAGCAGTGTACCCTACAGGCAGTGCTAGTGGAGTGTGAAAGACCAGGTGTCGAATTAGCTCCCATGGAAATTCATTAGTGGTTCTCATTCAGAAGATTTTATGTTGCAAATAAATGGGTATATAAGAATCTGGTAGGTAAGATAGTCTTCTGACGCTGCACTGGAATAAGAGCACAGGATTCTGATATAATTGCACCATTAACAGGCCACAATTTAAAACCCTTACCTTCCTATACTAAATGTTGTGTATATACTATACTGAGTATCCTTCTTGCACCAAAATACTGTATTGTCAGCAAATAACCGTTTGGAGGAATACTTGACTTTCTTGCTTCAGCTGGTAAAATCATTGGCTTTGGAGAAAATGGAAGCTTTAGAACTGACATAGTAATTCAGGAAATAAGATGTGAAACCTTATTTTCTGAACGTAACTAACTAAGCTGCTAGGTACTGCTAATGTAAGAATGTAATAATTCCTGTTTGGAAATGAAACAGAAAGTGCCCTTTGTAGAAAGCAAAAATTAAGAGGTCAGGACAGCACATATTTAGAAGTTTGTATTCAGAACCTGGAGAGTTGTTACCTCTCAGAGAATGAGAAAGAGATGCATCGAGAGGGAGTTGGTATTCCCCTTCAAGAAGGCTTCTGATGTTTGGTATGGCTTGTTACGTTGGGAGTGAGTGTGTGTGTGTGTGTGTGTTCTTGGAAGGAAAAGTTTCTAAGGTGTTTTGAGTTTATTAAATGCTATTAACTATTCGGTGGCATCTGATCACAGCAACGTTGTTCAACTGGAATCATCTGAGGACAGCTTTGCTTTCACCCTGGCATGCAGGGTGGTCCTGTGCCCTGATAGACTTTGCAGCAGATGTGAGAGAGGCTAAATTTGACAGAAATTTCCCTTAATAGTTCAGTAACTAGCTGCTTCCTTACCTCAGTCACTGAGGTTATGTCAGGCATCTTCAAAACTGTTGGAATCTTTCCAGCCCTGGCTTGGTACATAGACTAGTCAGGGTGGGAAGGGACCTCTGGAGACCACCCAGTCCAGCCCCTGCTAGGGCTGCACAGAGCTGCATCCAGGCAAGTTTGAATGTCTCCTGAGAAGGAGCCTCCACAGCCTTTCTGGCAGCCTGTTCAGTGCTCTGGCACCCTCAAGGGAAAGAAGTTCTTCCTCACGTTCCGGTGGAACTTCTTGTGTCATAGTTGGTGCTCATTGCCCCTTGTCCTGTTGCTGGACACCACTGGAATGAGCCCATCCCTGTCCTCCTGACACCTGCCCCTCAGGTATTTGTAGGCATTGATGGGATCCCCTCTCAGCCTCCTCTTCTCCAGGCTGAACAGCCCCAGCTCCCTCAGCCCTTCCCCCTCAGGAAGATGCTCCAGCCCCTCGTCATCTTCACAGCCTCAGCTGGACCCTCCCCAGTAGCTCCCTGCCTCCTGAACTGGGGTGCCCAGCACTGGACCCAGCACTCCAGATGTGCCTCACCAGGGCAGAGCAGAGGGGCAGCATCCCCTCCCTCGACCTGCTGGCCATGCTCCTCCTCACGCCCCCCAGGATCCCACTGGCCCCTTGGCCACCAGGTCACGCTGCTGGCCCAGGGGCAACGTGCTGCCCCCCAGCCCTCCCAGGCCCTTCCCCGCAGAGCTGCCCCCCAGCAGGCGAGCCCAGCCCATGCTGGTGCGTGGGGCTGGCCCTGCCCAGGGGCAGGACCCGACACTGGCCGTGGTTGGTCTGGCTGAGTGGCAGCACAGCCTCTGGGGTACCAGCTGCTCCTCTGGGTTTTGCATCATCTGTAATCAGTATCAACACCTTCCTTCAGTAGCTGTTGATCTAAATAAGTCACCAATTTCCAGAAGAATGTACACTTGTTCTCTGCTTTCACGATTCATTCCAGCATCTTGGAGGCTTCCGAGTTGTTCCTTGTCAACTTGGTTCATGATGGTGATGTCTGCAAGGTAGACAACTATGTGGGTAAATCTCCGTTTATTGAAACCTGTGGATCTTTTAAATACAGCTAGGGCTTTGACTTGAGAGAAGTACGATATAAATGTGAGAATATCTGTATTGATGTTAACTGTCATAATTTTCTGCATTTCTTTTGGGTTGGTTTCAGATGCACATGAGTCAGCACTGTAAAGTGATAAACAAACCTTTAATCCAGGGGAGGGGAGAGATTCCCACAGAGAATTTGGTCACTGTTTATAGCTTTCACAGAATGCCAGCACATTTTTGGCATGGGCTGTTCTGCAGATTCTGTGGTACAACTGAGACTGCCATTAGTAAAATATGTTTCCCTCTTTGGACACGGAGAGAGGATTGATCTCTCTCACCCCAAGGAGGACTGCCTTAGAATCAAAATTACTTTTTTCTGAACCTGGGTGTAGCTACTTGTTTGGCAGACTTTCTCTGGTAGAGTTATCTTAGGATTTTTATCAGGAAATGGATAGAACTCTGTGGTTTGTAAACCCTCTGTTTTTTATCTTCAACCTGTGCTTTGCCTACATGGAATTATTTAGGTCCCAGAGCTCAAGGGCCTGCACTTAACGCTTGCGAGGTATATTGTGCTTCCTGCAGATACTCCTTGTTATAATTAGTAGGGGAATCTTCATTCAGATTGATGGTTGCCTTGTCAATTACTGCAACTTCGTGTTGGGAGGGAAAGTGCACAGAGATGGCTCTTGAGATATACAAAACAAATAAGTAGGCAGATGCATTAGCTATTTTTTCTGTAAGCTGTGCAAAGGAAAAATGACAGGGGCATAGCAGAGGGATTTAGTACAGAATGTTCTCTGCATTGGCAGTAGCATACATACAAAATTGTCTTTAGACTTGTGGATCTGTAGAGTAAATGAGGTGCCACATCTCTTATATGCAAGTGTTACACAGCTTTTGCTGCCGTGTAATTTAACCTGAAGACTTCCCATCTGTTTTGACTACCTGAGCCCCAATTCTCTTTCTGTAGGAAAGAGAAATTTGTTACTGGAGGAATTAACAACCAGTGAAACGGTTCAGAACTGGTACTTGACCAGAAGGCATAGATAACAGAAAAGCAAGTATTTTTATGGATATCTCTGTGGAACACAGGAGCAATAGTGTTTTGAGACCAGATACAAGTGTTAGCAGAACGTGAGCCTTTTCAGCTTCTACATGAAAAGTCTTGGACTTCCCAATAGTCAGAAACTGCTCATCACTCTGTACATTCTCATGGAGGTTATTTCAGTGCCTGTTCTGCAAAGAAACAGTAAGATTTTTCTGGAAATTACGTTGACGCTTGAGTGAGCAGAGAGAAGTGACTTCTGTAATGTGCATCGTTGCTTTATGGTAATGTTGCAACAGAGCTTTTTCTGAGAATGTAGGACATGTATGAAATCAGACCACTCAAAGCCAAATTAGCTTCCTTGGATCCAGACAAAAAACTAAAGCACTGTGCTTAAATAAGGATCCTGTTGCCATGACAATTGTCTTACACTTATTCTTCGGTCTAAATGGAAGCAGCTTTGGTTTATGGATATTCTTGGGTTTGGTTTGCTGGGTTTGTTAGTTTCTTGTCATCTTTACAGCATCAGCTCTCTGAAAAATGTTGGCATGTTTGTTTTTGTTGGGCTCCTTTTTAACTATGCTTCAGTTTCAGGTTAACTCTAAAGCATTTTATTACGTGTCATGTGAAGAATTCAGTGTTCCGTGTTCCCCTATTTATTCACTGTGGTCAGGACATACCGAAGCTATTGCAAAAAGGGAACTGAGCAAAACTGTGCTCTTGACAGAGAATCTCTTCTGACATTCTCTTGAGCACCCCACCTTAGAGAATTAATTTGCAACGTGATTTCTGAGCAGGTTACAATTTTGCATATGTAGTTTTCAAAGATACTGTGTTCACCAATTGTCCTGGTTTCAGCTAGGGTGGAGTTAATTATCTTCCTAGGAGCTAGTGTGGTCCTGTGTTTTGGCTTTATGCATTGGCTTCCAGTTTCTCAGGCCTTGCTAGCAAAAAGGCTGGAGGGGCACAAGGAACTGGGAGGGAACACAGCCAGGCCAGCTGACCTGAACCAGCCAAAGAGGTATTCCGTACCATGGGATGTCATGCTTGGTATATCTACCTGGGGGGTTGGCCGGGGCAGGTGGATCATTCTCTGGGACTGGCTGGGCATCTGGGTGATGAGCAAGTTGCATTGTGCACCACGTGCTCCCTTCTTCTTTTCCCTCTGGATTTTAGTCTTTTCCTCCCCCTTTTCATTATAACTGTTATTGTCATCATTGTTATTATTCTTTCATTTTTATTATATTTCAATTATAAAATTTTTCTTACCTCAACCCCGGAGTTTTACATGCCTTTCCAACTCTCCTCCTCGTCCCTGTGGGTGAGGGGGGAGTGAGCGAGTGGCCGGGGTTAAGCTATGACACCAATTAAAACTCTTTGTGGATTAAAAGCCTTCATTTATGTGCATAGTGTTCTAGGTGACTTGTATATAATCTGAACTAGAAATCATAATGTCTTCCAAATAAGAATAAGAGCAAATTTAGAGATATTTCTGAAAACTTGGATTTGATGTCTGGAGTACCTTTTGGTTTTTATTTTGTTTTGTCATGTGAAGAAGATTTAAAAAATGCAAGACTGGACATTTTAAAACTAATTCTTACAATACTTGTTTAAGTTCAGCTTGCCTACATAGAAAAATAGAAAGTAAGAATTAGCTTGGACTCCTAGATTTCCTGCTTTGTTTCCCATCTCCTGGTTGTTTCTTTTCCCCAAATTTTTTTCCAAATGAAAGGAAAATACTTTTTTTCCAGAATTTTTTGTGTGCATTCAGGTTTTGAGTGAACTAATTAGCTTTGTTCCTGGTTGAAGTAACTTGATATTTTAGCAAGTTTGTAGCTGATTGAACAACTCTGTACCCAAAGCAAGAATATGATTTAAAGTGTTGAAATGTCAGTTGTATACATCTCAAATATGTGCAGTCTTTTTTTACTCTGTGTATCCTTTTTTCACTTGTGGGCAAAGATTAGGAGGAATAATTTGCACATCAAACAACTACAGGTTTCCTGTTTTCCTCTTTTAAATAGTATGGTTTCTTCGGGTTGATACCTCTTCAAATATTCTCATACTCCCATTGTAAACTGTTTCAGAGACTGTTGTGGCCACAATCCGCCTGGTTTTCTGTCATGCTTTTTGTTTTGTAAAATGGGAATGACTGCTGACAATGCAAACAATTGCATCGGCAATGTTAATTCTCTTAACTGTTGTTTCAGAAGACATGAAGGTAAGAGGGATATGGGGAGCCGGACATTGTCATGAATGTTGGAGTTTTAACACAGATTTAAGTCTCCCATACAAGGAACACAGATAGAATGGGAAGGTTGGAGACCATCTGCATATTCAGAGCTTTTCCATGTCCAGCTTTCCCTTTCATGCAGGGAGGCAATTTTTTTTTTTTTTGGGGGGGGGGGGGGGGATGTGAAGTTTCTTTATTATTTAGGTTATACGTCTTGTTTTGATTGAAAGAGAAATTGTGATATTTCTGCTGCATGCATACCTGCAGTGTGGAGTCTCCTTTCTTGAAGGCTGTGATTTGGTCCTTGGCCATTGGTTATGACAAACAGATGTCTTGTGGGTTTCTCTGCATGAATAGTCCCTGGATATGGACTGCCATTGTAGTTAGTTTTTCTTCTTTCCCTTGGTGTGTCATTCTTGATTTCACACCTTTCTATCTCCGTCTGTGTTCAGTGATTCCCATAGACTGAGCTTGCGCTCCCAGTTAACGCCAGCTGTCTATTTTTAATGCTGCCACCTTCTCATGTTGCCAGCAGAAAATGTTAGCAGATATACATACGTCCATGTTTTCACCCTGTCTTCAGGATCACTAAAACAACCCCTTCCACATACACACACTTTGTAACTTACTTGCATATATCTGACCTCTCAGGAAAGTTCACTATCATTGAAATTACTTTCATGCTTATGTGATTTCACATGGGAAAAATCCCAACCCTGTTAAATCCTTTAAAAAAAATTGAAATGTTGCTGTTGTAAAACCATCTGAAAATGGTATTTTGTTATTGGGTCAGTCTGATAAAAATGTGCTGGTTTTCAATTCTGTGTTACTAAATTCTAAAGGAAAGTCCCAATTTGCATTAGATGAGACTGATGCTCTGGCTTCCGTAGTAGCATTTTTGGAAGCAATGAGCTACTGTCACAGTCCCCAAATACATCAAGCCATGTCACTTGATGTTTAAGTTGTTTTAGAAATAGCTATCCAAAGACACTTGTTTTGTGTAGTGTTAAATGGTACTATACTTTTCTCTCTCAAAAAAACTCCCACCAAACCAATTCCCAACCAGTTTGTAACTTGGAAATATTTACTGGAAATATTACTGGATACCTCAGCTGTCAGCTAGTGCTTTCTTGGCACAAAATATGAATAAACTTGCTGTGTCTTGGCAGTGTGGTCCTTAACAAACAGCTACAGTGCCTGAATAATAGAGTGAATATGCTCTGTGTGAATTAAAGGTTGCTTTTCCCATCCCTTTAATTTTTCTTGTCTTAAGTCAGTGACAAGACTTTTATTTTTTTTCTTTATACTGAACAGTATATCTTTGGAATTAGGATGGGAGTTTTTTTGGAGGCCTCCCTGGAACAGCGTGTTCCAGACATGTTTCCCTCCAGCAATAAAATGTTCAAATAGCACTTGTAGTTTTGCTTGAGCTTCATAGTGACTTAAAAATGGGTCCCCACAATACACACCATTTGCCTTGCCACCATCTTGCATTGTTCTTTTCATGCTCCATTGATGTGGATCGCTCCAACATAGGTGAAATGGCCATTTTGGTAGCTATAAAGGTCCTTCCTGGGAATTAAAAAGCCTTTATTAATATGTGGAGCTAGGCTTTTTGCTGAAACATCACAAAATCCCAGGAGGAAAACAAGAAAGAAATTCTAGGAAAGTTAGCAGCACATAGAAGCGGTTTGTGGTTTTTTAAAGTGTAATTTTAAGGAAAACAGAGAAGAAAACCTTTTGGATGATAAGTTGCTAGAAAGACGCTTGGATTCTCATTGTTCTTGCATAATAATGAGTTTGATGAATTTATTATTCTGTTCCTTGTGCAATGGTTTACTTTCAAGGTCCAATTCTGTTCTTAATGAAAGCATAATTTGAGCTCTAATATCTTGAGACTTAATGAGTTAAGATCTTACTGTGTCAAATCCTATTTAATAATGCCATTGTTCTTTGACCTCTTGTGTTTGAATTTTGTCTGAACTAAGTTGTTGCATCATATAATCATACAATATCTAGCCCTCAGTGAGATACTGAGCTTTTCTGAGTCTCATTAATGAAAGCAGCACTGTCTTATGTAACTGTTTGATTTCTGCTGCAGAAATTTCATTTTTCTTTCCTCTATGTGAAAATACTTGGTTAACTGGTCTCATCAAAAGAGGTAACTTGGCTTCCCTGAATGTCCACACAGTCAGAACACAGATACTGCATCTGGAGAGAAAGCAGTAAAGGCAGGCTGTTGGCTTTCCAGAGCCTGAGGGGACTGGGTGCTAACATGAAAGTTCACTGGGTTACATCTCTTCTATCTCTGGGGTTATGTATTTATACAAATTCAGGCTAATAGTGTAACTGAAGTCCTGAAAAATGGCTGATAATCTGAAAACTGTCCTTGCGAATCTGCTTTTCATACTTACAAACTATTTTGTATAGTTTCTCTGGGTGAACTGCTTGAGATAAAATGCATTCGCTTTCGCTTAGAGGATGTTTAGCCATGCACTGCTGGCCTGCCTGTGGTCACGACTTGTGACAGTATTCTAGCTTCCTTTCAGCAGTGTTTGTGTTGGACATTGTTTCATTGTATGTAGACTGGTCTCCTTTTTAACCAAATATTTTCACATTGCTGGAGAGAGTGAATCAAAACAAACCTAGCTGATGATTTGTTTTGTTTTGGTGGTTGGGTTTTTTTTCTGGGACATGAATGACATGCTCACCAGCAATCGCATATGAGCTGACAAGAAGGATGCTTTACCTGTGTTTCCTTCTTTTCTTTCCCTGGGTTATCAAGCAATGAGTTTATGTGCACTGCTTTAGCTGACGGAGAAAGTACAGGTGATGCTGGTTCTTTGCCCTGTCCTGTCAGCTGTAATGTATTTGCCATAAGCCTCTGTACTTCAGCAGCAGAAAGAGCTTTTGAAACTGTAATGGTTGTATCAGCTTCTTCATCCCTCGAAGATAAAATGCTAAGTATTATTATAAGAAAGTAGCTTCTTACTACTAACTTGTATAGTAAGCTTGTCACAGCCTGGGGAAGACTGACAGATTAAACGATTAGCTATTGAGAACTATTAGTAAATCTTGAGCTTCCTTAACTGCTTTCATTTATTGGTATGAGGCTGACTTAATGAGCACTACAACATCATCCTCTTGGATTTTTGTGTTTTGGATGTGCTCAGCAGTATCCCTGGCAGCTGTGAACTGTATTAGATTGTTAGACTGCAGTTAACAGTTTCCACTCCCTTGCTCTATGATTCTGCACGTGTGCCCAGCCTAGTGCATATACTTACTTAAGGGAAAAGAACCAAAGAGAACGGCAAATAAATTGAGCACTCTGGAGAAGGGGCCAGCATATCTGCAAAACTCTGATGCTGAGGCATTGTCTTTCTGCTTCAGCACTAGCTTGTCCCCTACCATTTGGGTCTGAGATCTGTCTGCAGCCTCTCATTTTTTTGGCTATTCATTTCTTACAATTTTCTTTACTTTGGCTAACTTCCCTGCTTTTGTCACTTACTCCTGCCATGTCCTTTCACTTGCACCTGAGTTGTGCTGACAAATAGTGCCAGTCCTTCGTGCACCCAAAAGATAGATTTCTACATTACTGAACAACATGCTCTGTGAGTTGCCTGTCATTTATTGGGTTCTTTCACAGAAGTAGATAACATTCTAAGGATAAAAGCAATGTATATGATAAAATCACTATAATTTATCTGTGTACAGTTATTACATTATTTGGGTAGAGTCCAGGGCACTGACAGCCAGAACATCTGTCTTCTTTTTATGATACCAGTTAACAAGGAAAAGTTGAAGTCCTCCCAGACTAATTGGTAGTACGTTTCTAACTCTTCTCAAACTCAGGTACATGCCCGTCATGAGAAATGCGCTTGCAAGCTCCTGTGGCGCAAGTTGGGGAATAGGCCTTCTCCAGGCTTCGCAGTGTTTTCCAAGTACTTCCTTTGCAGCTTGTTATCAATAGCTGTTACGTGGATCTTTATTCTTAAATACCCAGATACAACATTATTTTTGTTCTCTTAAACAGAAAAAAACCAACCCAAACAAACCCCAAAGAAGTAGATTCTGCTACTCTTTTTAAGCTAATTTCATCTCTTTCTCTAAACCCTATATATTTGTCAGACCTACTTTCTGCTTGGACTTTTTCTTTTCCTCATTGTGCTTAAGTCCTGTTAATCTCTTAACTCATTCTGGGATTTGCTTTCCTTTGGGAGCTCTCACCTACTACGTGTTTTTGCCAATTCATTTTTTTCTCCAGTCCCCTTCTTCATTCCCTTCCCAATAGTATTTTGTCTTATAGGCTTATAGCTTTTGGGTTTGCCCTTCTTGTTTGTTGTTTTGGCTTTTTTTAAACTTTAGATTTTATTTTAATGGAAACAAATTTCCATTGTGAGTGAAGCAATGGAAGGAAATACTACCAAAATAAAGCCAAGAGGAGAAAAACATTAACTTCAAGTACAGGAGAGGAGAATTTTCATGATAAAACCCTGAAACATTTAGGTTAAATTAAAGTCTGTGATAGATACCAACTGCTGGTTTAGTGAGCTGCTGAAGTCCTCTTGCTTCGGATCTTCAAAGCATGGCAGTTCACAAGCTGTCACAGTTTCAGATACATAGAACGAACTAGGCACATTCTCCTCTACCCTTGCTCAGTAATGAGACAAAAAGCATCTGGAGGGAAACTGGCACTTCAGATTCAGTTCATGAGTACATGATGTGTGCTCTGCCTTTGCTGCCCACTCCTGGCTCCAGAGAGGCTTCTGCAAGTCATGACAGTTGCTGTGGTATGGAGAAAGCATTTTGCACTGCATTTTGCATTGTGCCTCTCTTTTCCTTTGGTCTCCTGGAATGATGAGAAAACCGATAATGATGCTGCCTTGTGATCATGGAGTATATGAAACTATTCAGTCCAACTCCTTATGTCTGACTTGGCCAAGATGCTAGAAATTATAGAGTAATTGTGAAGGTCATCAGGGTGTTGTCTTTGTCAGTCCTAGTCTTTCCCCCAAGGGAATCCACTTTAGTAAATAGTAAATAGCTATGCACTCAAAGGTGCCTGCGTTCCAGAAGTGACCACGACCACGAAGATCTCTGTTGTAGCTTCTTCCTAGCATCAGTTTTCTGAGGATATCTTTTGGAAGGATATCTTCTTTCCTAACAATTTGCCAGTTTACTCCTGCTTGCATTAACATCCAGCTGCCTAATTTTGGTATCTCAGTTCTACCCATTAATTGGGCAGAAGTTTCTGGTGCGAGTTGATATACCTCAGGTTTTGTTTTCTTAATTGGTCCTTTTACAACCACCTTTCTTCAGAGCTATTAGATAATGCAGCACAAAGAACCTAACAGAATTGTATTACAGCATCTTTCCTTCCCCTCCCACCCTCCCCCTTCTCCCTCCAGCTATATTTGTCAAATTTTGACACGTCTCTGCTTTGGGTTAGTCATACAGTTTTCAGTTTTATTGAAGAAACTCATCTTTTTTGTTTATAAGTTTTTTGATTGTCTATGTAATTCTTCAGTTTCATTCTTGACAGATAGATAGCAAGAAACAGATCTTTACAGGATATGCTAAATACTCTATTCAAGTTTCCAGCAGCTTGGTTAGCCTACCTAGGAACCTAGTTTCAGGCTGGGGCTCTTTTTTGGCTGTGAGTTGTGGGGCTGATGGCCAGTAAAAATGCTGAGCTGCGTGGCCCAAAGAAAGGAGAAATTCTAAATTGTAAACCACAAAAGGAAAAGAATAAACTACCACCCCTGGGGCATAATCTGCTTCTTGGTTGAACAGATTAGCCTTGGACTTTGTGCTGGTAACATTACAGCAGACATCCTTGGAAAAAGAATGCATGTTTGATGAGCAATGTGTTTTCAGAGACCAGTACAAACCTTTTTTGCCTCAAGGAATTTGTATGTGGTACCTTTTTACTGTCACTGTGTGCAGTACAAATAGCACTAAAAATTGTTATTAAATGTACATTATGTTTATAGATTACATCAAGAAGACTTTGTGTGTTATCACAAGTAGCAAGAAAAGAATAAATGTCAATTCTACTAAATGAACAGGAGTGAATGCTTTGGGAAATACCACAGTAGTAATCATAAAGTTGCTGCTGTAAAGTGGTAAATTAAAAAAATCTGTTTGTACGAAAATCAGGGAGTTTCAGCTGTAACAAGTTTTTAGTATGGCAGCTTGTTCTTGCCCAAAATTTTTTACTTTTTTTCCAAGTTGAGAAAGATCCATCTATTATTTCTCTTAAAAAAAACCCAACAAAATGTGTTTTAAAAGAAATGCTTCCCATTTCCTTTTTTTTGTTTGTTTGTTAAAATAAAGTAGAAACGGCTAAGGTTCAAAGTCTGGTGTGAATGTCATCTGGAAATATGCCTTTGTCTGTTGTTAGGGTTTGGGGTAAAAAGTCTGACTTACGGTCTGTTCTCAATGTTATCATGACATGCTTATATAATTGATTAGAATAATTTAAATTATTAATGCTGATAATTCAGGAGTGTTTCTTATTACTTGGTTAGCAGTTACCTACATGGATGTGGGACCAGTAGCAGCAAATTGGAAATTGCCTCATTAAACTTACTGTGCCAGTAATAAGTCAGGAACTGTGAGGAACTGTGACAAGTAAGCCACTCGGGCATTCTGTTGCCAGCACAGTCCTTCGTATTCTGTCTTTTGAATGACAGGGGCTGCCTTGGGAAGGCGATAAGTACAGGGAGTACCCAAACCCCTGTTTGTTCTGTTTTCCAAGAGTTGGTGCTGCTGAGTTTTACTTGACTACTCTGTTGGCTGACACTCCCCAAGTCCGTGGTGAATTTAGACTAAATAAACTTTACAAAGTTCCTTGTACAAGAGTTTGCACAAATATTTGTTGGGCTCCCAGCTCTAGTTACGCTGCCTGCAAACCATTGTCAGACTTTCTGTACACCTTAGTTAGACCTTTGTGGGTAGATGGCAGCTTCCATGGCAAAACAGTCCTGGTTAGTATATCCTGCTGTAATCTTCTCTGGCATGCTAGCAAGAACACAGAGGCTTCTCCAAGTATTTTTACATCTTCTTTCCCCTCTTCAATCTACAAAAATTGAAAGGAAAAGTGACCTCTTGGGATAGGAGTATGGGCTGACTTTTGGTAGCTCAGAGATTAAGAGAGGAAACTATTAAACGGAGACTTTTCTGTGTTAACAGTGAACTGTAATAGTGCTGTAGAGGTAAAGATTTCTAATATTGGTCAAGGATTTTGTGTATTGGGTACATGGAGTGTATTTGTATAGCTTTTCTTTTTAGCTAAAATTGTAGACAGCTATTAATCCAAGTAATACTCAAGTCCAAATAATGTAGAACTATTAATTTGGAACAGTACGTTTTTACACTGCATCGTTTCTGATCTTGTGAACACAGAACACTGTTGGTGTCAGTATGTGCAAGTGAAATCTACATCACTTGCTATTGCAGTCTGTTTTGGGCCGATGTTTGATCTTTTACACTTTGTGTTCACAATGTTGATGCCCAGGCTCAGAACTGATGCTGTTACAGATGTGAACTTGGGCTCCCAACAGCAAACTGAGGAATTCAAACTTCAGTTCAGAATCTCCCCTTATTGCAGGGGTTATTTGTGGAGAGACCCATCAAGGAAAGGGAAGTGATGGGAAGCTTCCTAAAAATCTTCTGAGTATGTTCAGTCTGTTCCCAAAGGTAGGCATAGGTGCAAGCAGCTTTCATGAGTGGGCAATGAATACGCTGTTTCCTCCACAGAAGGGTGATGCATCAGAGTAATTCTGTTTGTTGTAAGAAGCAGAGCTTAAAATAGAATTGTATCCTTCCTAAACATAGTAAATGTGTCATAGTGTCATATGTGTCATATGTGTCATAGTAAAGCGCAGGGCTTTAAAAATTTTTATTATTAATGTCCCTCGTATATATTTTGTTCTTTTCATCGAGGTGGCCAACTTTATGACATCTGTTATTACAACAGCCTTTTTTCTGCCCTACTTTCCCTCTGTTGTTTTTTGTTTTCCATTTTGTCTCATTTTCTGGTCAGATAGCTTTAATTAGCATTTCCAGTGTCTGATTGTATTGTTGTCACACATTCTTTCTATTCCATTCATCATATTTTTTTAATTTTTTAATTTTTTTCTTTTTTTTCCTTTTCTTTATTAATGTACAGTGGGTTATCTTCTTTCTAGGTCTCTATTAACTCTCTGGAGTGCTAAACTTGAGAGAGGAGTGTTAATAGCTGAGAGATTGCCCTTGGCATACTTATTTGTAGGCAAGTTGTTTGAACTTGTAATACTTGGAAAATGAAAGTTAATATATTTGTTTTGTTATTCCCATGGAAACGAGATATTTATAATGAGCTTCTAAAAACAAGTTACAAATACACACAAAGAAGCTGATTCTTTGTAGCAGTTGCTTAATAGAAAAAACTGGTTCATTTGGGGGTTTTTAATGGGTTTTTTGAGTTCATGACCTCTGAAAAGCTGGTGTCAGGAAGGGGCTTCCTGAATGTGAACAGGGCATTAAAAATAGCTGAAATAAACTGAGGATACAATTACCTTCTGTATCATGCAGTGTTCATAGGTTTATCATTTTTCATGGAGTCACAGAATGGTTTGTGTAGGAAGGGACCTTCCAAGGCCATCTAGCCCAGCCCCCCTGCCATGGGCAGGAACACCTTCAGCTGGATCGGGATGCTCAGAGCCCCGGCCAGGCTGGCCTTGGACGTTCCCAGGGATGGAGCACCCACAGCCTCTCTGGGCAACCTGTGCCAGTGCCCCACCACACTCATCATCAAGGATTTCCTCCTCACATCCAGTCCGAATCTGCCGTCTTCTAGTTTAAAGCCATTCCCCCTTGTCCTATCGCTACAGCCCCTGCTAAAGTCTGTCCCGTCTCTCCTGTGAGCCCCCGTTACATGCTGGAAGGCTGCAGTGAGTGTCCCCGGAGCCTTCTCTTCCCCAGGCTGAGCCACCCCAGCTCTCCCAGCCTTCCCTCACGGCAGAGCTGCTGCAGCCCTCGGAGCATTTCTGTGCCTCCTCTGGACCCGCTACGACAGGTCCATGTCTGTCCTGTGCTGGGCCCCCCCGCACTGCAGGGGGTCTCACCCGGGCAGAGGGGCACAGTCCCCTCCCTCCACCTGCCAGCCACACTGCTGGTGATGCCACCAGGACACGGGTGGCTTTCTGGGCTGTGAGCACACAGTGCCGGCTCACATCCAGCATTTCATCCACCAGCACCCCCATGTCCTTCTCCACAGGGCATTTGGTGGAGCTGGAGGAGACTGATCCTGTGGAGTGTGTAAATCCAGACCTATGAAGGGTTGTTGGGAGACTGCCTCTGTCATTTCTCTCTGCTTGGTCCGTTGTCCCCTTGCATTCAACCCACAACTGTAGGGGTGGGAGAGAGGGCTGGTGCGTGTGGTCCCGCTGAGCAGCAATGGTCGCAGGGCTGCTCAGAGCTCTGAGACCTCTCTCCAGAGGCAGCAGGGCCTGCAGCACTGCTACTTGGTAACTCTGAGGCTGTGGTATGTGGCATACATGTCCCATACGTGGCATACCAGAGGTGCCAAAACATGTTAAGAGATAATTAAGGGTTATGATTTTGGGGTTTCTACAAGGCTTGGCATGCCTTGCAACTGCAGAATTTTTGAGTTAAGTAGAATGTTTTTCAGATGGGTTTGATAATACTGTGGTAGATGGGACAGGGAAAGAGGATGTTTTTGGAGTGTAGGAAAAGATAATGAATTTCAGAATTAAAGCTGCTTTATTTAGGAAACCTGGGATACAGTTCCAAAAATTCCTGCATTCACAATCCTGTTTTTAGTGTCACTCCAATTAATGTTTTTTTGCTGGTAAAGGATATCTGCCACGATGCATGTTTCTTTTTCTTTTGAGTCCAGCAGCAATACTACATTGATCATATGTGTATCCAATTTGTGGTTACTTTTTAGGTTGGAGGGAAAGAAGAACCCATTTCCTTTCCCTGTGTTACTCTGACAGGGAAAAAACCAACTGTGAGAGGTAGGAGTGGCTTTGTGTTAGACCAGGAACAGATGTTCTCTGCTCCTTTTGGCACCCTTATTTATGTATTTTTACTTTTAATACAGAATTTTTTAAAAAAAAAAAGTTGTTCTTTTGCATTTGATGTATGGAACCATAAATTCTACATGTATTAATAAAAATAAAAGGAATCAGCATGAATTTCAACAGTTTTTTCTGAAAGTGGTCATTCCCTTTCCCATTGTGATGACCCTGACCGATGATCCAAGACAAACTGTAGCAGTCCCGATTGGAGACTTGCAGGTAATCAATGTGCTACAGAAAACTGAATCTGAAAGGTCTGTGTGTTAGACTTGTCAGTGAGTCTGTAGTGAACAAGGGCCTTCGTGTGGTGTCACACTTAAGCTCTGCAATGACTGCCGATGTCATCTTTCTCAAAATGAGAGGCAAAACAAAATGAAGTCCTGACCTCTTGAAGGTTTTTGGGCGTGTTTCATCAGAAGAGGGATATTAATCCTATTAATGAGAGTCCTGGACAAATTCCAAGTACTTAATTGCGGTTATTCCATGTCTGTCTAAGTAATGAAATACTGGATTCTGTGCTTCATTTCCACTGTCATGATATTCTTTGACTAGCTAATGCCATGAGAAACTCCAGCATATGCTTCACCTAAAGCAGACAAGTAGTCACAAACAGCAAAGTTTGATCAAAAAACAAATAAACTTTATTTCTGGCTAAAATAGTGAGTGTGAGGGATGTAGGAATTTGCTACATGTTGGGCTGTGTTTGAAATAAAGGATAGTAGTATTGAGTGATATGTAAAGGGTTGTGTTAGGGTTGAATTTTTCTGTGAATAACCAATTTCTTCTTGTTTTAAAAGCCTTGGATAAAATTTCACTTTGTGTTTATTTAATTGAAGTAGAAGTCACTTCCTAACTGTTGGTGTCTAAACCTGAGAAATCACACTCCCTCCTTTCGTTAGTGGAGGCACCCTCCGAGTGAGATAAATTGATGGCAGATAAATAGATGAATAGCCCTTGGCAGTGGCTCTGTGTGACACTTGAATTAAAATCAGATTTCTATGCATAGTTTTTCTACCCTGAGGTTTCTGTTGCCAGTGCACTTTCTCTATCCTTGCATCTATTGTTTATTCCTGTATAAACAGCCATCACTGTTTAAAGGACTGGTCTGGGTTGTGTGGTGTTTTGTTGGGGTTTTTTTCTGGTTTGCTTGAAATGCTCTCTAAATTGGCATAAAAAGAAATGCTTAAGCAGCAAGCAAAACTCACATAGTAGCATGTTTCCCAGCAATATGGACTCTCAAATGTTTCTTTGACTTTGAGGATTTCATGATGTTGTAAGCAACAGAAAAACATCTTCTGCTATTAAAGATGGTACTATTTAAGATTGCATCAATATAAGTATCAACATTTTTTTGAAACTTTTCTATTTGATGTTAAATTTTAGCTTAAAACATATGGCTAAATTTTGGTGGTTAAATTATTGATCTAAAGATCAGGGAATCTGTAATTTAATAATACAAGAAAAGGTGCATTTTGTGGGCAGTAAAATTCATAGAAAAGAAATTTATTAAATTTTTAGATCATGAGTAATCTCACTAATGCTGTGGCCTCATACCTGCGTTTTAAAATGTGGAACACTGCAAATGGTTTTGTGTTAAGGAAAAGACAGCAACAGTGTGTACTCTACTATGTTATCTCCTGCCTAAACTGAATAGTTTGAAATCCTAGAAAACAGACTTGCAGTAATCTCCTTTTGGTTAAATGCATCTCTCATGAATACTGAGTTTCTTTGTAGGAGTTTTATCAGTTGAACCCTTTGGCCTGATGAGTGTAAAAGTTCTGCAGGAGTGACTGTATAAATAGACGTTTGTAAAGTGTGAATTTCCCACTCTGTCAGATTTTGTACTGTACACTAGCAGAATCTTCTCTACTGAAAGTAAACCTGAGTAAGTAATTTACTGGTGTGGAAATATGGGCTTCCTGTTAGTGAAAACAACAAGTCTTCAGCTCTGAATTTCTGGGGGGGCGGGGCGTGTGTGTGTGTGAGTTGTCGGACTGCTATAGTGTGTTTTTCATGAACCTGTGAATGTTTTATGAAGGTGATGGGTCCAAGAAGGAAAACAGGCATTAAATTTAAATGCATCACTTTAAATTTGTCAGTCTTGAATAGAGAAGGAATTTCAAGTTTGTAAATGCTTTTCAATAGTTTGCTTTACACAGCAGCATTATTCTTAATTTACTTGTGAATACATGAATAAGTGACCTGTAAATGATATGTCTAGCTAGGCTAGAAATAAAAAAAATACTAAATAACAAAACTCACCTCAGATGCTTCAGTTCTTGTCTTTTATGCATGCAGACTTTATATTAGTCATCACCTAAATGAGACTATATTTGGTTTGATGAGCTGGAGGCATTTGGACAGTAGGCCAGGTCCCTTTATTTCTTCCACATTTCTGAATGTTCATCGAGGGAAGTTTCTAAAGTGCTATCCTGCTGGTGTACGTAAAAAAAGGAAGTGCTGTTCCTGGGATATGTTTTATTTGACACCATGTATGGGCTGCATGGGTCTTCCTGTTCTGTTGCATTTTTCTGTTTTGAACTGCAACTGTTCCACTATTCTGGGAATGCTTGTTGTGCTCTTTTGTAATTTCTTTTTAATTTCTGTGTGTTTCAACAGGGGAAAGTCTTCCAGAACTATCACTTTTGAGCAGTTTAAGGAGGCTCTTCAAGAACTCTCCAAGAAGCGATTTAAAGACAAAAGTGATGAGGAAGCAGTTCAAGAAATATATAAACTAATTGAAGGGAAAACCCCAATTATATCTGGAGTAACGGTATGTTACTGATCTCATGGATGGATTGTTCTAGCTGTCCGTTGCTCTGCTGCAGTGTTGTTACATTCACCTGCTTCCTTTCGCAGCCCACAGGCCCGGGCAGCCTGCCCCTGTGGGCCTGGGGGCCGCGGCTGTGCTGCGCTGGGTGGGAGCCGTGTGTGAAAGCAGAGTGCGGGGGGTGGTGTTCCTGCGGGCACAGCCATAGCCTCTGCTAGGAATGGCAGGACCACCCAGCGGCACGGTCAGGAGATTTCAAGGAGCTCTCTTGTGTGTGGTTAGAATGTAGAAACATTCATGAAGAGTGCTGTATCCAAATCAAAAAGAGTAGAAGGGAGTTAAATTTAGAACCTCATTAAACAGTTCTAAGATATTGTGTGAAATACCAAAAAGACTGAAGCAAAGACACCTTGAAAATACATTTAATACAGCATGTGAATCCCAAAACACTGGAAATCTGGGAATAATTATCATGTGGTCTGGTCTTTGCTTTTTGTTTGTTCAAAGTCTGTCAGTTCTTTATTTTTCTTTTTAAAATATTGGCATTAAGATTTGTATATGAAAATGAAGTTATAAAGCCTAGAGTACGTAAGTTGGGTTGTCCTTGTAAATGCTCAGGTTAGGCAAGCTTTTACCCTGTAGTTTAGGAGATACTGGAGTGTTTACCATCGACTTGAATAGTCCTGTTATCTGCTTAAAATTTGTGATCTTCCTGAGTTTTGGCTGTAGGGCTGTGAATGAAAATCTAATTATAAATAATCTTTCCAGAAATTGATTCTGCACAAATGAACAGTGGAAATGTCAAGTGGAGACATCTCTTTCGAGTTCTACAGTTTGTCAGATTTTTACAGGATTTGGTTTTATTACTCCTGTACTCTTGCTTCTTGAAACAGGTGATTGTTTTTATACAGGCTTAAAATAACGAACCTTCCTTTTGTCCTTCACTGATTTTAGTGAGTTTAAGTAGCTTGTTCATCTACTCAAGGAAAATCCTTTGAGTTGGGCACATTCTTCTAGGCTTCACTCCTGATTCAGTTTTCGGTGTTTCAGCAGTCACATATTGAAATGCTAACAAGCGAACAGCCTTTTTCTGCGTGGATGACAGGAGGGCGAGAACGCTTTGTAGGTGCAGAGTAGTATCATACAGGTGCTGTAGAGGTAATGAAAGTGCCATCAGCAGGGAGAGAGGAATGGAGGGGGGGGATATGAGCCAGCAGTGTGTGGCTTGCCAGTACTCCTATTGTATTTGCAATCCTGGGGAATGTTGGGAGATGTAATGAAGAAATAATGGGAGAGTGGGGAGGGGGGGGGGGGGGGGATCAAAATATTCACTCCTTGATTGCTGGCAAAGTAAGGAGCAGGAGGCGGAGCTTAAAGGAAGGGAGATTGCAGGCTGGGAGAAAAAAAAACACCCAAATTTGATGTTTGATTTATCGTGCTAATTTAGTTTCCAGGTGGTAAAACTGACCCAATCACTTGGATATTAAAGGCATTAAAATAAATAAATATGCAGCCAGTCTCCCTCCAGCAACCTGGAAATGCAGATATGAAATCTGTATGCAAGCATTCTAATGCTTTGTTTACTTTGGGAAGCCTGTGTCCTGGAAATTTTAAGTAGGACTGCTTTCTATATGAAGCTTTTCTTAAACTGTCCTAGGATCAGTCAGTCATGCCAGGTGGTGTGTGCCCCACTCTGTATAGCTGTGCTGTAGGTCACATAGATTTGGTTCAGGTTTCAGCCAGAAAACTGTAGTGTGACTACTGACACATTAATTTAAATGTATTAGGGAGGGAGTTGAAAGCGTGATTAATACTTGGGGATAAGTATACTTTAGCAGCATTTGGAGATTTTTATGTCTTAACTTCTGACATTTTGTGCTCTTTGTTGGGGAGGCAGGGCAATATGTCTGTATTAAATGGCAGCTTGGGGGAGTCACTGCTTCCACAGGATGGTCAGAAACCTTACTTTCACATGAGACAATGAGAATTTTAGTGTATATTATGATAAAAGAGGGATTTTCTTTTTCTGTTTATTTTTTCTTGACCTTCAAAATGTTGTAGATTTACAAAAATCCCTGCTTGTGGTTGATGTGGTTGAGAAGGGTCAGCAGCCAGACACTGAAATGGAGAAATTCTGGGCTGCTTTCTTATCTGCAACAGAAGGTGTATGCTTCGCTTGGTCACACAGAAAGAAAAAGAACAGGCAAGTGATGGGGGCTAATTAAGCCATAGCTTTATTAGCTAATGTGTTAGTATATCTGACAACAAAATATGCAGTGCAGGCCGTGCAGCTTTGACAGTTTACAGTCAGACATGTAAACAAAGTCTAGAACCTTTTAGTTGCCCTCACTCCTAGACAAAGCCTGCAAGAGCCAGGCTGAGGTTCATTCTTTTCCTGCAGCAAAAGCAGTGTGCTGTAGCTGTCAAATGCATTTCCACACCTTCTGTGGAGCAGATACTTGCTTTGGTCATTGCTGGCTCTCAAAGTGAAACCAGTTGAAGCTCAGTGTATATCCACTGTGTCCCTGACATAGAAATGTAATTTCGATGGAAGGGACCTGGGATGGTCTCGTTCAACCTGCTGCTCGGGGGGAGAGCCAGCTGCAAAGCTGGGTGAGGTTGCTCAGGGCCCAGCACAGTTGAATTTGCTCCGGGTGGTGTGGGTGGCAGGGCAGTGCAGCAGCGACAGCACTTTCAAAGCTAGGTGTGGGTGCTCAGGGTGCTGGCAATGCAGGCGGGACTGTATTCTCACCAGAAGGGACCCATCAGGGGAAAGCAAGGAAGCCAGAGTGCAGCCCCGAGAGCGCAGCAGCTGAGATGTGGCAGTGGTTGCAGCGGGAGCGCAGAGAGGCTCAGGAGTTCCACTTGGCACTATGTGGGTCTGCCTGAAGGCTGGACAGCGGTGGTCTCTGCATGCTGCAGGACGTGGTCCCCAGCACACGGGCACCCGCTGGGATGCAGTGGTACTCCACAGGAGTGCCGTTAGCACATGGAGTCCTGGGCCCCAGGGCTGGAGCCCTCTGTCCAGGCCCTGTGCTGCAGAGGGCTCCTGCCTGTCCCTGGGGTCGGGGCAGGGGTGGCCTCTCCTGTGGGAGATGTGCTATGGCCAAGGCCCCGAGGTCCCAGGCTGAGGGGAAGGGTGAGGAGGAGACTGATGTGGTATTTGTGGAAAACCCAAGCTACACAAAGGGAGGAAGGAGCAGCAGCTGGAGACCAAGTGGAGAGAGACTGTCAGGATGGAGAAGGCTGGAAGCTCCTGACTTCTGGCAGTAAGGAGCAGTCACAAACGTGTTCCACCTGCAGGTCTCCAGTCTGAGTACTCTGGGCACTTGTGGGGGTCAACGAGACCCATCAGAGTCAGCTGAGCCTGGGCTTAGTGCCCACACACAAGGGGAAAAATGGGCAATAGCGTGACCCAGCACCACCTGATGCTATGGGGGCGGGCAGGTTCTTTTAAGGATCCTTGGTAGCATGGGAACTCGCCACAGGTTTGTAGTTCTAATTATGAGCTTTATTATTGTAGAAAGATTTGAGTAATCAGCGTAGCTTGTTGTTAGACAGAATTGTTAACATTTAGGATCTCTTTCTTACTACGTAAAATTGCAGTTACCTGTTCTTTTCAGTCACCTGGACCCTCTACAGATCAGGTCAAATCCTTAATAATCAGCATGCAATAGATTAGCCATGATGTGGACTCTGACTTTAAATCTGGTACCCAAGAGGTCAGCCATTTCCAAGTTACGCACACCCCCCCCGTAGGCACTAACAGCACATCTAAAGCAGATGCGTGTATGTATGTTGTTTGACTGTGAAAATAAAGACATTAGCTGGAAATCATCCATCTCGTAGAAAAGATTAATATACCGTAAATGTTGTAATTAAGCTATATTTAATCTACCTATGTCTATAAAGCTACTAAAAGAATTGGGATGTGATGCTGGTAAAGGGGAGCATGCTGCATTTGATGCAGTTTTTTATTTTCCTTCAGCTGTGGGGGGTTGGTTGGTTGGTTGGTTTGTTTTGAAAAAAACCCAACAAAGCAAACAATGGGTTGGCTTGGGAGACACCAGCTCTTGCAATTTTTCCCATTATCTAGAAGGTTAAGAGGGCTGTAGCCAGATGCTCATCGGTGAGGAGTTTTAGGCGCTACATGTAGAGCCAGGACTTGCAATGTTGAAACACCTGAGTGGTGTTACTGGAAACCAGTCCTTTGAAAGTCATTGCCCTGATTGATTAAAACGGGTGTTACTTTCTACTTTCTGGCTTTATTGGAGTGGCTTATCGCTTTCTTTTGTGTGTCTGTGTGCACACTAAACTGGAGAAACATGAATGAAATCCGGATTTTTCTTTGGAGATTGACACCTGTTCCTGGCTTTTTGCAGGTTTTTTTTTAATGCATATGCATGTGTTCCCATGATTTTTATTTTTTTTTTTTTAATTTATTTTTAAACCCTTTTGGTATGGAGTCCTGGTATAATCCCCAGAAAAGGAAAAACTTAGGCTTTGAGAATTTCTTTTTTCCTCGTGAGTTTGAGGGTCTCATTCTTTACAAAGGTTCTGGATGTTACCAGCAAATCAATAATTTTAAAAGACTTGCTCAGATTGCTGACGGTGGTGCTGATTCTGAAGGCTCCCAGAACATTTTAATTACATAACCAGATCTCTATGGCAACCTTTTCTAGGAAGAAATGCTATTGGGTACTAAAGTTTTATGGTTGAAGGAGCAAATACAGAAAGCCAGCCAGTTTCAGTGAGGAGCTGAGCAAGGGTGATCACAGTTGACAGTGTAGCCGGGAAGACTGTGGCTAAAGCGCGTACCGTCCTGGTGAGGAGCAATGTTAGCGCCTTGCCCCCTGCCCATCACCAGCGTTTTTTGGCAGTGCAAGCGCTGCCAGCACGCTGCTGCCTTCCTGCACGGAAGTGCTGCTCCCAAGTTCCTGGCTGTTCTGAGGAGCAGCATTGCTTCCACAGTAGCCAGCTCCAAGTTTTGCAGCTCTCCCATCAGAGTGTTAATATCGTTGATTTCATTCAGCACGTCAGTTGAGAAAAAGGATTGTTAAAAAAAGGTGTGTGGGGGCAGCAGTGCTCGCAGTCTGCCATTTTGCTAGGTGATGTTGGCCTCCCATACTTCATGTGATCCACCACCTACTAAAAAGACACAGTACCTAGGGCAGGAAGGGAATGTTTCTGTACTATCTGGACAGTCGTAGATCGGGCAGAACACCCCAGAAAACCTTACTGCAGTGTTTTGCGTCAAGCCAGTAAGTTTCTGCTTAAGCTGTGGAACAGCTTTAAATCAAATCTGAACCTTTGTCAGTGATGGCAAGCAGTGGAAAATCTCTTCAGGCAAGGTGTTTCAGTGGAGACAAGTTCATGGCAGAAACCATTGCACTTCATGTCTGTTTTGAAGGTGTGGTACTCCTACAGCCCAGTAGCTTTTCTTGCTGCATTTAGCCCCAGTAACTGGTTTGGGAGATCCTTTCAGGGATGGTGCCAGGCTCTGTGCGAAGCCCCGCGGCGCACGGCTGACGAGAGCTCACACGGGCTGTGCTGGCTGCAGAAGTGGAAGCCCTGCAGCTGCCTGGTGCTGCGCTGATCTGGTTGTCCAGCCTGTTGCATTGTGCCAGGTGGATGCCCCAGCTTTCTTGGCGTTAGCTCGGCATTTTCAACTGCGTGCTTCATAAAAAGGATGGTAATGAGTGCTAACTGAAAATGGTGAACATGACGTTAGCAGCACTGAATTGTCTTCCTTCTTCTTTGCCTTAGCCTTGTCCTGGAAGGAAGAGTCCTGAAAGTCTGGGGGATCTTTTAGTCTTACGCTGTTATTCTATTTTCGTGGTTGTGGCACAGGTGTCATAGGATGCTTCTAAGCCTTTGACACCAAAGCTGAGATAGAGGTCCTGTTGATTCTCTTAACATTCATGCTGATTTAACTGCATTGCTGCAGTTTCTCTGTAGCAAACCAGCCAAATGAGTGCAAGAGCATGTTTTTCAGTGGATGTATTTTTCTTCAGCAAATAGCTATGTTCCTCTTCAGCTGTCTCATGGAATGTGTGTTCTTGATTTCTGTGTTCTCCTTTCCTTTTTTGTGTAGTTCCTTTCAGCTTTTTAAGGATCTATAGTAAATTTCTGAAACTTATTCTGATTTTCCAGACTGATGAAATGGAATGGTTGACTTGCTCTGTAAACTGCTTTTTGGTTTGTCTTTTTTCTTGAAGTCTAAGGCAAAATCGCCCAGGTGTGCAGAGGTATCTTTCATAAGAAAGGAGGAGGGAAGCATGTGGCACTCTGAGAAAGGGTTTCAGGGTTTAAAAAGACTCTGCAGCTTTCCCTTCCTCTCTGGTATGAGGGCTGTTGCAGACAGACAGAAGTTGGAACATGGCTAATTGGTAATTTGGATGGGTTGTTTGATATTTTTATTATTATTATTATTTTGGTTTTTACCCAAATGTGGTCAAACACTAGAAGATGTTGCCCACAGAAGCTGTGGAACCTCTGTCTTTGCAGGCGTTAACTGAAGAAGTTTCTGTGTAAGCTCATTTGGGCCTTGCTGTGTGAAGGGCTTAGGCTAGATAAGGACTCTTATCAAAAGTTCCTTCCAACCTAAATTGTTCTGTGGCTTCATGATTTCAAGTTCTTATAATCTCCAGTCCTCAGTCTCTCCAGGTAAGCAGTTTCTGTGCTTGACCAATCACAGTGATGAAGAATTCTTTTCTGTGTCTAGTTGGAATTTCCCATCTTCCAAATCGTGTTCATAATCTTCTCCCTCCCACCCCCTTCTCTTGTGTACTTCTGAACTCGCGCTATTTCTAATATCACCCCTCTGTTGAGGACAGGACTAAGACTTACCTCCCCTCCTCTTATTCTCTTACGAGTCTGAATAAAATTTCTTTTTTTAGATAAATTTTCTTTTTATTTCCCATAGCTGACTCTTGAGACTGTGGCCTGTTCTGATCTTCCCAGTGAGGTTTTGATGTGAGAGGAGATGTAGCTGAAAGAGACAGGAGGCATGCATACCTTTCCTGACTCATCTGAGATGTTTCCTTGAACTTGGAGGTCATGTGACACCCTCTTTGGTTGGAAACTGGCAGTGAAGGAACAATGACCATTTTTGAAAGATGTTTTTAAGATTAGAAGCAGCACAATGGTCCAGCAAAATACCAGTAAAAGTACAAGCTTGATGATTGAACAAAACAAACAAAAGAATGAATCTTTTTTCAGTGATCTCTTCTTTTGACAGAGGCAAAGACATGGAAATTATAGCAGCTGTCTTGTGTTAATGGAAATAACTGAGTGAAGCGAACACTGGTTGGTCTTGAAGGACAGAAGTCTTAATATTTTTTGAGAGTATCTTTGGTTGATTCATTTGCTGTTCCAAAATGAGCTTGCACAGACATTATATTTGGTTCTGTTGTGCTAAGTAAAACTTTCCTCTTAAAGAGAAAGTTTAAAAAAAAAAATCAAGTTCATGTGCATCTTCTGTGATATGCAAACTTTGTGGTTAACTGTGTGTGCAAATAAGAGAAGGAAAATGGTGGAGGCTTCTGTGGGCTCACAAAAGGGAAAGGAGGAGGTTGGCCCCAAGTAATTTATTGCCTTTAGAAAAATGTAACTAGAGATATATAACTTACTCCAGATAGCGAACAGTTCAAGCAGACCTGCTGTATGAAAAAAGAGAATAATTTTTTTGTGTTTCATTGTGAAAAAGAAGAGAGAGTGTTGACTTGCTAAGATGGAAATCGTCTTCATATAGCCCTTTGTGCTGTTCACTGTGTTTCTTCCGACACTTCTCCTCAGTGATGAGAGACGGTCAGCTCCCCTCACACCCTGTTTTTTATTTGCCTTCCAATGCCCATGTGCAATTGGTAATGAACAGCTGGCCTGCATGGAATGAGTTCCCAGCTACACTTTTAATTGGTTTTGCCCTTTGCTCAATTCCAGTTTGGTCTCCATGATTGGTTTTGTTGTTCATAAACAGAAAAAGCATTTTGATAAAAACAAGTTGGGTGCATATTTGGTTCATAAAGGCAGTTCACTAAAAATAAGTCATCAGCTCATACAGGAACCTTTTATGAATAAACTTGCCACCTTAGGACACTGAAGGTGATTGAAAAGCTAGAAATCATTTCCAGGCACATGAAGGACAAGAAAGTCGTAGGAGTAGCCAGCATGGCTTCGACAAGGGGAAGTCATGCTTGACCCACCTGGTTAACTTTACATGATTAAATGCCCGGCCTGGTAGGTGTGGGGACAGCAGTGGGCAGCGTCCAGTGGCCTTCAGCAGGGCCTTTGGCACGGTCGAGGCTGCGAGTGCAGGGCCCAGGCGAGCAGACAGCGAGGTGGGTTGGACACAGGCTGGATGGCCAGGCCCTGGCAGTGCTCGCCAGCGGCACAGAGCCCAGCTGGAGGCCGGTGGCTAGTGCCGTACCCCGGGGCTCCGCGCTGGGTCCCCTCCTGTCCAACGGCCTCATCTGTGATCTGGAGGGTGGGCAGAGCACACCCCCAGCGAGGCGGATGACGGCACAAGCTCTGGGCGGGTGGCCAACGGGCCAGAGCTGTGCTGCCATCCCGCAGGACCCGGGCAGGCTGGAGGGACGGGCTGCAGGAGCCTGGGGAGGCTCGGCAAGGAGAGGCACAAAGTCCCGCACCTGGTGAGGAGCGGCCGCAGGCACCAGCCGGGATGTGCTGGGGGCCGCTGGCTGGAAGGCGGCTGGGCAGGGAAGGACCCGGGCGTCCCGGTGGACATGGAATTGAACTAGAACTATGTCCCTTTGCCAAATGGAAGCCTACTGGTGTCCTGGGCTGCACTAGGCAAAGTATACTTTGCTAAGTATACAAAACACTTGTCAAGTATTCCTACCCCTCTTCTCAGCACTGGTGAGGTCACATCTGGAGTGCTGCCTTCAGCTCTGGGCTCCCCAGCACTAGAAGACTGATATGGAGCTACTGGAGAGAGTCCAGTGAAGAACCAGGAAGATGATTAAGGAACTGGAGCATCTCTCCTATGAGGAAAGGCTGAGAGAGCTGGGGCTGTTTAGCCTGGAGAAGGCTCAGAGGGAATCTCATCTGTGTATATAAATACCTGAAGGGAGGATGTAAAGAGGAGAACAGAGCCAGGCTCTTTTCAGTGGTGCTCAGTGACAGGACAAGGCAGTAGGCACAGACTGAAACACAGGAGGTTCCCTCTGAACATCAGGAAACACTTTTTCACTGTGAGGATGACCAAGCACTGTCGCAGGTTGCCCAGGAAGGTTGTTGAGTGTCCACCCTTGGAGATACTCACAACCCATCTGGACACAGTTCTGGGCAACCAGCTGTAGGTGAGAAGGTGGGGGTTTGGGGCAGATGACCTCCAGAGGTCTTTTCCAACCTTAACCCGTCTATGATTCTGTGATAACATTGTACCGCTAGATTGCTTCTGGTTGAGGAGTCCAAGACAGACATGAAGTCTCTGTGTATTCTGGTTTGTATCTACAAAGGCTTTTTGGAAAGAAAGCACGTTGGCAGGATGCTTAGATTGCAGGTGGCCCTTCTGTGTAATGTTCATGTGAGCTTGAAGAGGAAGCAATATTCTCTTTTTAATGGATACACATTCATCATAAGAAACATCAAAGAAGAAAAAGGAGAAATGGGGTGTTCTGCATAGTTTTATGGTGGCATCTCATTGTCTCTAGTCTTTCATATGGATAGATCAATTCAGGGAGTGAGCATGTTGTACAAGGAATTAAAATTGCTTGAATTCTGTATTGTTGGAAAGAAAGTGAGCCTCCCATTTCACAGAAATTATGCCAGCAGGAAACCGACGGGGACTGTCGTCTTTCAGTTGTAATGTTCTGTCATGTGTGGGAACAGGTACACCACTGACTTCACATGCAACTTAGGAAAAGGCTGCAGTTCTTACTCAGTTACAAACAATTTAGAGAAAGTGTCTGCCTTGCAGCTGCTGCCTTTATATTCATTTCACATACTGTGACTCCTGTGATGTAGGAAGCCTTCTAATGCATCCCGGGCTGAAAGAACACAGGATATGGGATTGCTGTTGTTCATGCTCTGCATTTGTGATGTTTGTTGTGCTGATGCTTTAGGGGTTTTTAGGTTTTATTTAACTGTATAATATATATTATTATATATATTATATATATTATAATAATTTTATTAAATAGATAATAATAATATAACTGTATAATAAGGACAAAAAGATTGTATTTTATTAATTTGCCAAGCTGTTGCCCATCCTCTGTTTCCCTTGTTGGTTTGAAATGTGTACCTGTTTTCCCAGTAGACTTATCAGGAGAAGGAAAGGATCATGTGGCACACTGCAACCTTGTTGCTAACGTCTTGATGTTAGGATGCACCCACCCCACCCCAGCCCCAAGAAGTTGTCTGTGTTGTGGTCTTACCAAAAGTGCAGGCTGTCTTGATATAAACACCACATTCCTCAAGGTGGCCACTGGGAATGATGTCCTGGGAGTCATTTCCTGGGAATGTCCTTCATTCTTCACACAGGCCATTCTATTAATTCTTGTTTTACTGTTTCTTCTTGTATGTTAATACATGGGCATTCCTTTCATATTGCAGTCATACAAGTATTAGTAAGTCTGTTACAGTTATGTTACTGTACCATAATTCTTACTTATTTTTATTGTAATTTGGGTATTGAGGCAAATTTCATACTCATCATGCAAACCCTTTGAAACAGAGGAGCAGAACCTGTTTTTCTTTTTCCAAATAGTAATCAAACTTACCATGACACATTCTCAGAACAGAAGTCTGTTCTTAGAATTGATTTGGTAAAGACAGTCAGCTAGAGTTTCTGAGACCTCTCTCTGTGAGAATGCAGAATGTATACACATTTAGAGAAAACTGATTTTCCATAAAGTAGTGGTGGTGAAATATAAGGAAAGTGAATATGTGTTAAGTTTTAATTAACTTTATACTGAATGCTGCCCGTCTTGTATTTGGAGTTTTTACAGTACAAACAGCTTTTATCACTGTGGCTTTTAGCAATAGTGTTATCTAAGTAAACATAGAGCAAAGTTTAGTCCTTTGATTATATGATAAGCTTTCTTGCATCTTGTATAGCAGCTGCTTCTGCTGTTGGGGATGATGAAAGACACTTTGGCAAGTATTGTACCATGGCTTTTTGCTTGCTGGCTTACATGAGGAGAGTCACAAGTAGGATCTTCATTGTCTTCGTAGTAAGTTTGTTAAGAACACACAAGAAGTGTGCTAATAGTTAAGAAAATGCCTTTAGTAGGAAGCATCATACATTCGTTTGAGGGAGAATGATCTAGTAATAACCAAGCATAAGAAACTTCCCCACATGTATTCTGTCCTAGAGTCAGCCTTTATTAGTATGCTCCTGCGGCTGTTATGACCTGCAGGGGATTTAAAACGAAGGTGAAACAGGGAGCCTGTGTATTTACATGAGTTAGGTGTACTATGTGCTAGGTATACTAGTATACATGTATACTGCCCACTAGTATAGATGCTTCATGTCGTCCACCAAACAGTCTGACAGCTTGTCTCCCAGCAGTGGCTGGGTTCTTACTCCTGAACACTGCCTAACAGGAAACGCTACGCCATACAGAAGCTTATTTCTACTGGTTTGTGCCAGAATTCTTGTTCAAGGTATAAGCCCCCCATGTTTCCCTTCCACTACCAAACTAAACAGCGATTCACAAGTAAGACTTAAAGTACCACAGAATTCCTAGTGCCTTTGCCCAGGGTGAAGCTAACAGCTTATGCTGTTATCTTACAGAAGTGTGTGTCTTTGTTTTCCTCGAGAAACTTACTTTTCCTAACAACAGTAATTTCCAGTGGCTGGACAATCCTTTGGTTCTGTTGTCTGCTGTGTGTACAACTGGAAAGAACAAATTCTCAGCTGGGCAACAGATCTGGAGTTTTTACTTTGCTGCTTTTGATGTCTCAGTTTATACATTTTTATTGCATTTTCATCTTTCTTTAGCTGGGCCGCTAACACAATTACTGATCATAGGGTGTATTTTTTTAATTAGCTCTACTGTGAATACAGGTTTCCTGGTTATAAGGTACTAGCAGGCCAACATGGACAAGAAAACTGCAGGTGTTCAGAAGCAGCACTTCTTCCTAGGCATTGTCTTCATTTCTGTTTTTCAATATAGATAAATAACCTCTGATGCAGATAGTACTCCGAGACTGCAAGTTTGAAGTCCCTAAAGGTATTGCTGTTCTGAGAAATGAATGTTCTGGTGCTCAGTTTCTTTTGGATAGTGACAGAACTCGCACCTCTGAACATTCTTTCCCTCAGGGCCTTATGCAAAAGTAACACTGCAGAGAGGTGCAGTCTTGTCTCACACATTGGGTATGTTTGGAGGGAGAAAAGCAGAAGTTTACAACATGAGATTCTGATTAAGTAGTTACGTATGTGGACAAATGCCCTCAAAACAGCTTTTATGTAACTGTGGAGGATGTGTGGCTTCCATGGTGTACAAGTTATGTCATTCATTCCCAGTCTAACTGAATCCAAGTATCCTGTTCCTCTTGGTACAGATTCAAGCATCTTTTCCAAGTCTCTGGTCTTTTAATGTTCAGCATTAAAAGATATTTGACATGTGTCGTCCTATGGAAGAGCTATGTGTTACTTTGAAAGTCTGTTAGGTCTCATTAATGAGCATTTATTTGGGCTGAGAATGGCTCGAAGGGGAATGAGTTTTTGGATGAAATATAAGTTTCCCAGAGCATTTACTTCACTGCAGTGAACCCCATGTCACTTTTGTCTCTAAAATGCACCCTAACAGGATGGTGCGCAGAAGAAAGATACCCAGATTTTACCAGTCTGCTCATCTTGGCTCCATTTCCACCACTATGCAAAAATCTTTTGTTTTCTCTTTAGTGCCCTTTCTTTTCTGATTTTAAGTGTAAACTTAAGGATCAAAGAGACTACTCCTAGTCCAAGCACACAGGTTAGCATGCTCCTGTATTGTTCTGTGAAATATCTTTTTATTTCTGTTTATGTAGTCAAATTTTCTTTGTCTCAATAACATCAGAAGTTTGATTTTTAAGTAGCCTGATATGACTCAGTGGAAGCAATGCAAAGGGAAGTCTTTGCTCAGTGCCATTTTATAGACTGCTAATTTGCTAACACTGAAAATAACTTTCAGTCCTTCTAGTTTGTTACTTCTTTCATGACTCCTAGAGTTTAGAAGGAATTTGTCTCTTGAAGCAGTGAATTGAAGCTGTATTGGTTTGCTTTTCTGTGTTGGTGGGGCCAGGCTTATTTATGCTCAGATGTTGACATAATGGGTTTTGAACACGGCTGTTCCCTGTGACTTCTTCATATCTCTGGTGCTTAGAACTTGATTATTACTCAGAAGTATCTCCTATTGAAAGTTTCTTCCAAAAGTTTTTGACGTAACTTGTACTATTTTGTTCTTGTTTATCTGATTGTTATTGTATGTAACAGCAGGAAACAAACATTTTTTGGTATCCTTTTGCTGGAAGTGAGTAGACATTTACATAGTCTCCATCGTTACAAAGATTTAAATGTTAGTAGCATGTTCAAATATCTGTATTAAGAATAATTGATTTTTTATGAGGGTTTATTGTTTCTTCTCTTTTCTTCCAATAGAAAGCCGTATCATCTCCAACTGTATCACGCCTTACAGATACATCAAAATTCACGGGTTCTCACAAAGAGAGGTTTGATCCCAGTGGGAAAGGAAAAGGCAAAGCTGGCCGAGAAGATCTGGTGGATGCTTCAGGATATGTATCTGGCTATAAGCATGCAGGCACATACGATCATAAAGTACAAGGAAGCAAGTAAGGGTGAGGGTTTACAACACAGAGGGAGAAAGAGAAGGGGAAGGAGAGTATATTTGTAAGGATGATGTAGATGAATCCCACATGTTTTGGTTATTGTGAATGCTAAGACTGTCGTCAAGAAGTTGTTTTCAGGAACTGGAACTGATTTCAACATCTGCTGAGCTACTTGCAGCACAATGCCACTTCATTACATTCCTCATGCATATATTGGCAAAAATAAATATATAGGTACAAAAAATGCATTGTTTTGTTGAACTTTAGACAAAAAAACACCACCCAAAGTCAAAAGCGGTTATACCACACTTTGTCAATTCAAGCAAAATATCTCAAACATTCCTAAATGTCCAGTTGTCCTGAAGATGTCAAAGAGAACCTCTTGAAAAGAGGGTCTTCCGTAGCAGTTTTTCTGAAGAGTATCCCATTATTTATGCAGTTTGATTAGACTACTGTTTGGGGCCTTTTAAAAAATGTCTTATATGGGACCTGTCACTTTCCTTAAAACGTTCAACAATATACTACTGGGGAGTAAGTGGTTGTAACACACAAGGTGCTAGCCTGTAAATGTCATACACCACTCATCAAAAAAACAAAACAAAACAAAAGCTATTTCTAGGACAGTATAGGTTCTAAAGTATTTTATGTCAACAAAAAGAGGTGGAAAATACCAGTCCTTACTTTCCTCCTGTCTATACTTTGTGCTTGATACTGTGTGTACTGTAGCATCGTTCTGACTGGGTGGATTTGGCTGGAGCTTTTGTACTAACTTGAGAGGTGAGGAACAAGACATTACTAAGAAAGTCTATTAAAGCTTTTTGCAGTCTGTTTTCAAGTTTTTATTAGCTCACATTTGAAATGAAGGGGGCATTAAGCTAATAATGCTTTAAAATATTTATTATGACTAAACAGGTTGCTATTAAGTGAATGTTATTATGCACATACATTAGCTTATGTACCCTTTAAGCTAGGACGTAAGGAAAGTTTATGGCCCATTGGAATAAGGACATTTGCAATTAATATCCATGTATTTGCCTACAAAAATGTACTATTATAACTGGGCTACATTTTATGTTAGGTTTGTTTGAAGACAAGGGATTTGATTTTCTGTTCACTTTTACTGCCTGACTTGGGAGTAATTGACAGGAATGGCTTTCCACTGCTATAGAAGGAGAACCAATTTCACAGGCTTAAGGTACAGGCAGCTAAGTGTGACCTGCCTGGGGCCCAGAATGTCAAAACTGCTGAACAGGAAGGAGTAAGAATAACTCATTTTTTATATTTGTTAAAAAGGAGAGAAGAGGCTGGTCTAATTTTCCACAAGAGCTGAACCCTAATGTATTAATGTGCTTCTCTAAAATTATGAAAGATAAGATTTTCAGTATTCAGAAACAGCTGCTAGCAGTTCTGCTTTGCTTTTCTTCAAAAAGAGTTCATGCACTGATTTAAATGTTTGACCCAGATGAAAGATTAACAAATTTATTGCTTTCCCCCAGCCCTTATTGGCATCCCACTCACAGTACATAAAATGCAGTGAGCAGTGTGTGTTGTTATGTGCCAGGCAGGTCAACAGTCTGTATTTGGCCAGTGTCCAGAAACAGAGGTTTTCAGCCCTTAACTTGTTCACATTCTGGTTTTTTTCTGACATAGAATTGCCTTTCTTGTAACTTTGCCTTCAGTGACCCTTTGAGCCCATACATCAGCCTGAAACCAAAACACCAATAGCAAACAAAGGCAAGGACTTCCTTGTAGACTTGGAGATTTTCTTTGTTTACAATTTATTTTGGTGTTTGTTTTGAAGAGGGAGGGAAGTTTGCCAAAACTCGGCACATGTTTGTGTAAAGATTTAAATGACTTTTCCCATGGTTGACTCTGGTTACCTGGGAAGATTTTTGATGTATGTAAGGATGTGCAGGATGAGAGGCATCCAGCTTCGTGAAGCCTTTCAAAGAGTTACCCATTGTTCTTGAAGAAAAATTTCCATGGAATGAAGGATTATCCACTCCTTTGTTGCACGGCTGACCTGTCACGCTCTGAGGCAGAAAATAGTGTACTGTGATCCCAGCAATGACTGAATCATTCCAGCATGGTAGTGAACTGTCTAAACGTGGAGAACCTTCTTCCAATCACTGGTGCCTGTGCACATGAAGAAGTCTCCAGGAGAGTCCTGTTTTTTATGAATAAAAAGGCTGAGCCTCTAACCCTTGATAAATCCTTCAGCTAAGTTACAGGCAAAACCAGCGTCCCTGTTCTTCCCACTGACTTTAAAACTTGACTCATAACTCACTGCTAATGGCCCCAGCCCGAGTGAAGGGTGAAGTCCAGCCTACTGCAGGACCCTCTCAGCTTGCTCATCTGGCTGTTGGTTCCTAGCTAGTTCCCAGTCAGGCACATCTAGTGGTACTTACCCTGAGGTGCACAAGCGACGGACTTCCTCAGGTACCACATACTGAGTGTTAGTAGCACAAGGCTGTTGCTACACAAGAGGAGTAGTTGGTTAGGCAGTTTGTAAGGTATGATTCGCTTTTAAGCTGCTAGTTCACAGTATGAGAGAGGCCATCATGCTCTGAAGATAGAAGGCAGGTGAAGGAATTGAGAATGTGGACAGACCCGAGCTGACATGGACTAGAAATTGAACTACTCTGTTTGCTCAGAAGAGGCTGATAGAACTACCTGAGGTTCTGCCAGTGCTTACTTTGCATTACTTGTACCGTATAAAATCCCTGCTATGCACCAAAGCACTTTGTATGGGCCTGATGCAGAGTTCTTTGAAATACTCTCAGTGGTGAGTAAGCTTTGGATCAGGACCTGAAAAGATGCCTCAAGCAGTGGTATTTTATTTTGAGGAGCACACTTTTTCTACAGTTGGATAGTTTAAAAAACTCAATAAAACAGATGCATGAAAAGAAGTCATTCTGATGCAACAGTGACAAAACAAAGTTGTGGCTGGAAAGACAGTACTTTGCAAAGATTTCTCCCTTTATTTGGTGTGGAAGATAAGGGCTATGAATAAAAGTACCAGATGCAGCTGTATTAGGGGTTCAGCCACCTTCTTAAGCTCTTTTCCACTAATATCTGTAGGAAATTAAAGGCCTAAATACTGGCTTGAAAGTTAGCCATACATTCCAGGCCTGCTTGGGAATGAGGCAAAGTACATTTTCTTGTTCACCTGCCATGCCCTTGACTCTCAGGACAGCAAGTACAGCTGGTACCTCAGAGATGAGGGGAGAGGATAGCTCAGGAGTTGTAGGAGGTAACCAGTTTTCAGCACTTGAAGTGGTGTAGAGCATATGCTCTTCCTGTGTGCTATACTCCAGACTGTAACTAAATATCATGTCTGAAGTAAAGACATGGGTATCCTACAAAGTTTAAAATCATCTCCTTTTTTGGGGCATCTCAACTCATTCCATCTAACCTTCCAGTCTGATTTTCAGCATCTTATACTATGCAGCACCCTTCTATGTGACATATTCTGTAAAATCCCGTTGTTCCTAATTTGCTTTCGTTACTGCTGAACCTGCTACCAAAAGAGATGTCATCAGAAAGTTCAGGTAGTTTTAGCAATAACTGCCTTAAAGAATAAACTCAAATTACACCGTTAATTTAAAATTAAACCCGTAAATACTAGGTGAGTACACAATTTGCCTGTATCTCCACTGAGGCTTAACCTGGCCACCAAATCCTTTGCAAAACTGAGGACAAGAAACAGATAAATAGAGAGGCAAAAGAATAGTCCTTACAAATCATTCTCTAAAAGTAACATCGTCTTAAAATAAAATATGCAGAAGTCAAATGGGTTTTCTTACTAGTGCTTGCTTACTAATTCCTTCTGGTCACTCCATTACTTGTTGAGAGTTTTGCAACAATATTATCAATATGGAAATATCAGAAACAAAAATTATTGTCCTGCTTTTTGTGGCTGTCAGAGTTACCACAGTAGTGTTACTGAGAAGCAGATGTTAAAAAACAGACATGGTTTCAACAGTCCTATGTAAACAGTTGTAATTAATCGTAATCAAATATTTGGAATCTCAAAGGAAATGTTGAACGTTGGACAGTGGCCAAGATCTAGCCACTGTTAATGTTTTTTTCTTAAACCAACAGTATTTCTTACCTCTTTTTCACTTTAGGGAAAGGGAGGTTTCAAAATTACTGATATGTCACAACTTGTGTTTTTCATCACCATAGAGATTGTCCTTCAAAGATATTTTGGATTGAAGTATGGTATTTTCCATGTATTTTACTGACCTTACCTAAATTAAAAATTCCTCTGACAGCGTTTTGACATTATAGAAAGCTTTGTTCATGAATTAGCATTTCAGTCACCCATATCTTCTCTTTATTGGCTCAATTAATTTTTTTTTTAAATGGTAGCTGGAATTAGCCAGAACTAAAAGGCAAGTGACTGCCAAGGGGTTGGCTTGCAGGTGGTGGGTATATCCCAGGATCTGTAAAGAAAAATCCTTATGTATCTTTCTCCAAAACCAAAGCTTTAAAGTTGTAATTTATAGGGTTTTTTTTCCTTAAGGCTTGTTATAGTTAGGAATTTTAATTTATGAAATTCAAAACATAACTCTGCCTTTCAGTGATGCATGCGTGTGTGGGGCATGTGCCTGTCATCCGTGAATGAGAATTCTCTGTTTGCACTGGCCGAGAAACCTTTTACCTTCACGATAGAGGAAATGTAATGTGTTGCACTAGTACATGTCCTCTTAACTGACTGTTAGCCTTGCACGTGTGCCAAAATAGCTACACCTTTGTGTACGTTATTTGTAGTGTAAATATTGTGTTCTTGGCTCATCTGTTAGTTGGTAATAAGTAATGTAATATACAAGACTTGTACAAGTTTGTGTGAGCGTACACATACTCTTTGGATCCAGCTAAGTAATTAAACCATATAGATGTTGTTCCAAACCTTACATCTTACTAAGGCCATACCCTTGTCCTTCAGCCAATGCTGTTCAGCTTGGCCAGTTGGTGACACTGCTATTCTCCCTCCATAGCATAAAGGTAGAGATCTAAGGAGGCTTTTATTGTTTTACATGTCTACCCTGTTCCTATTTCTGGGGGAAATCACTCTTCAGTGTTTCTAACATTGTCTTGGTGTGACAAGAAGAAATTCTAGTGAGGAAGGAGGGGAGAGTCAGAGTGAAAGCAAGATTTCCTCCAACTGCTTTCAAAAGACCATTTAAAATTTTGCCCTGCATGGGCCTTACTTTTTCCCTTGCCCCAACTTTATGATGCAAGTGGACGCTCAGTACGTATACACAGTTGTTTATCATCAGTTAGTAAGCGTAGTTATGGTATGTTGAGGTGGGAAGAGGAAACAGGACTGTCATACAATGCTTATGGACTTAAATCTTGCCCTTTATAAATTAAATACCTGAAACACAGTGACGGATCTCAAACTCATGCGAAGTTCTCATAGTCTGGAGTGCCTCAACTTGATATGTGTACCTCCTGTATTTGGAATGTTTGCCCATAAAATAGCATTTAGACATTCAGTTAGTCATGCTGTGCGCTCCCAAGTGCCCATTTGGCTTACCCAGTATAAGCTGGAAATGGCGGACCGAGATGTTCTTTTTAAGTCTTCAGAATCCCAGAACTAGTAAGTGACCTTTAGTTGTGGTCATGCTTACTCATTAAACTCAAAAACAATGCTTTGAAAGATGTTCCAGCTAGGAGTAGTTTTTTGGGAAGCTAAAGAATATTGCAGCTAGAACTTCCATGTCTTGGTTGTTCAAGTAATTTGGTTTTGCTGGGAGAAATAACTGTAATATATTTGGGGTTTTTTCATGTTTTTCAGTATATTACCTTGGCTATATTGCTTCAAAATCCGTATGGAGGTGTATTTCAAAACAAGTTTATAGTGTAACTCTTTACTTTGTTGTCAGAAAACATTTGAATTAGCTTGTTTCATTCAAACTAATTGATCATCCACTTTAGGAAGACTTTAGCAAGAGCAAGCCTGATAATAAATAAAAGGGCAAAACCCCCAGCCTGTTTTCTGACTGTTGACAGACTTTTGCAATACTGGTAGTCTGAAATGATTTTTTTCTAAAAAATTAATTCTTTTTCACAATCATACACATGCACTACTTTGCAGCATATATATACATGAGCGCCAAGAATACAAAAAAGCTTTTTTTTTTTTTCTTTAAATACCTTACATTTAGAAATTGACACTGAAATGCCCAACTGACTAACCTGATCTGGAAAAATGTTAAGCACCTGCCATATTCTATTGCAGGTAAACAGCCAATGAATAAATTTTCAAATAGTTATACAACATCTCTTTTTGTGAGTTACTGTAAAGCACATGGCACTGTACAAAGTAAGTTTTGTTGTAAGCATTTGTAAAGGTCTTAAAGATAACACTTATGATAAATTGCCCTTCCCTTCAGTTAACTTTATTTGAGATTTTTCTATTACTTTGCACTTTTTCAGAGCAGATCACAAATGAAAATAAAGTTACATTAAAGTTAATTTAAAAAGTAGCCCTAAAAACACTCATACTTCATCCATCTTTACATTTTGATCAGGAATTATATTATGGATGATCAACAAAACAAGAAAAAAGATGGCCATCTGTATCCCCACAATGGTGAATTATTTTAAGCTTCACTTTACATCCAGTGAGTTTCTGTATGCTTCCACTTGTGTATGAAATATCAGGGTCATAGAGAAGAACAAGTTATAGGATGCAGCAAGTGTGCTTGTGTCTGTCTTTGTGCTGGGTTTGGAATATGTCAGCTTTGGCAAACTGTTGCAGCAGGGAAAATATTTTGTATAATGCTTATAATACAAAGTACATTCTGTAAAGCAGAGAAATGGTCAGTGTTGGATAAGTATATTGAAGTTTATTCTTAGCAAGGCTTTAGGTTTCACAGATTTAAATATTACAGGAGAAATATATATTTATACAGAAATGTAATTTTTGAATGTTTGAGGTTGGGTTTCTTCAGTCGTGAACCATTTATTTATCCACATTATGCTTTATTCCTTTGCTGGCTTGGTCATCTGTCCATGCTGTTCCAACATCCATTTCTAATTTGGTTTAGATGTTTTCATTCTTTATTTGCACAAATCTGAATGTGCATGCTGTCAGGACCTAATTGTAAAGTGTAGAGGCAAAACTGTTTTATCTTTGATTACCTAGAACACTAAAAAATTTAATCATTAAATAGTTGTGATATGGATATAGGTCTTGACATAGTCTTCCTTGGAGCGCTGTACAGTATGATAAAAACTTTCAGTGAATCTTACTATTTCTTGTTCTTAGTTTCATTTGTCTTTCATTAACCAGGAAGCTGCTGTGTGCTATTAATTACCTGCAATATTTATAATTGCAGGCATTGCAAACAGTAACATTCAGCTGTACTAGCCTACTGTGTTCACTGTGAAATTTTCAATACGGTAAGAATATTACATGATCATTTAACCTGACAAGTTTACTTTTTTCCTCACTAATTTAACACTGAACCTTTTTTTTTTTCCATTATTACAAATGAACAACTTGAGCATAGTATTTCTTAATTGTAACTATAATAGATAAATTATATCCTAAGCAAACATTTTTAATCACTTGATGAAGGGGGTCAGGCATCACCCAGTGCAGAGTGCACTGGGCAATATCTTATCCCCACTGCAGTCAGTGCCAAAATTCTAACTGATGTTAGCAAAAATGGAACCACCATTACCAAGGGGTTAATATGCTTAGTAACCATGACAAGAGGTTATGGGAGAGCACAACAGTGATTCTCTATTTCCATATCTTTTTTTCTGTTAATTTAAAACTACTACTATTCAATCTTTAAAATAAGTAAAAGAAACTTGAAGGGGGGATCATATACTACTAGTTTGTACTAGGTTTTTTCAGGAAAAGGAAACAAATTTATATATATATATATATATGCAATATATTTTTACACTGGTTATTAATGCTAGGAAGTATTAAGTGTATCACTTTATCAGTGTGAATGTTAAAGTAATGACAACGTTGTGGATGTTTTAAACCTTTAAAAGTTGTCTTGTTAAATTCTAAATCCACATTAATAGAAAAGCTACTTTGTCTACAACATTATTGTTGATGTTTTAGGGAAAATGTTCAAGTATAGCAGTTGTTTGATTAGCACTGTAAAAGCTTGGCTTGAAAAGCTGTAGTGAAATCCATATTGTAAACACCATTTTTTAAAGCATAGCTTCTTATAAAGTATGTTACTGCTGTTGACTGACTGTAAAATTGTATCCTTAGTTGGTAAAGTGATCAATAAAAGTGTTACTACATCAGCTGCTGGATTTCTTGAAGTAAATGGTATTTGTTGATAAACTTTGTTAGCCACACTTATTTTGCAGTTTGGATGTTAAGCAAATTGCTAATTAATGTATAAATTACATCAAAATACTCTCTGAACCAGCTCTCTCATTCTAAGCAGAATATATTTCTTCTTTATCAGTTATTTTCCTAGTTTTAATAAGTAGTAAAGTTGACCATTAACATTTTGAGAACTCCGCTGTGATCCTTGAACAGCCAGAGATCCACCAAATGCCATCAGTCAGGATGGTGGTGTGCTGTCCTCGCCCTCCCTTCTCTGCTGAAGCAATAGCCACCATCGGTGGTCATTGTGGCTGCCTCTGGCTCAAGCTGGAATTTGGGAGACAGGTAACAACACAATAGCTAAGGGCCATAAATCATGCTCAGCAGCTGAGGGCTAGTTGAGCATGCACCCACCGAAATACGGCTGGTATGCACATATGACTGTAAGTCGATCGCCTTACCCCATAAATAGTGGACAGCCCAGGGCCCGCTGAGCTGTCCTGCGCAGCAGCTGGCTGCATGCCAGGATGTCCTGTTGAGTACGGACACCTCTCAAGGTACCCCTCAAGGTTGAGAGATTCCTTGCTGCTGATTCTTGGTAAGCAATTAATAGCATGCTAAACTTTGAAATCTTAGCTAAGTGATACGAAGGATTGATTGCTCATATATAATCTTTTAGACATAAACCACTGACAGGTCAGGGACCAGGACTGGATCTAGCTGCACCCAGACTCCTCTCCAAGGAGTTTAGAATGCAAGAGGGTCCTTTCTGAACCTCCTGACTCAGCGGGAGGGTCTCCCTGACAGTTTTGTCTGACCCTGTCCCCTAGGCAGTAAATAGTCAAGTGTACCTTGCCATCAAATCTTGTTAAACCACTGTCACATCTACTGTCAAACTTTGTTAAATTGATGTTTTATATCAATGAACATCTTGCTGTTTCTGTCTTACAAGTGAGGTGCGTCGCTTGTTCCCACAGCAGTCAGGGATGAAACAATATCTTCTTAACTAGCTACTTAAGATTAGTCCTCAGTCTCAAAAGCCTGAGTTACTTCTCTCACGTTCTCTCAGTGGTGTTGAAAATGTTTTACTTGCAAGGAAAGTCATTTGTTACACAGAACATGGTTTTAAGGATCTTATGTTCAAAAGCAAATGTGGACTTTTTATTCATAAATAACAACATTCTTCAGCTTCCCACTGGGGAATGATAGCAATAATACCATGATTATTCAAGAAACGGAAGACTGAAGTTATTTAATTAAACTGAGAACATCATAATAACATAATCAACAATGTGACAATAACCCAGACACAGTGCTGCTCTAGAAATGTAGAAGTACTGGATTAGGAACTACAAGGAAACAACTAAAGAGCTTACAGCTACACTGTCTCTTCTCCAGTTCTCAAACTGGAAGTGGTCTCTGCGCTCACACACCTTCTTTAGAAATGCCTTTTAAGTGAAATCTAATACAATTACATCCTGGGATAACTCTTCTTCCTGCATAGAGGCCATATACTGTTTATAGTGTGACTGCCAGATAAAGCTCCTTTTATCTCTGAGCGTGTATGGTTACTGAAACTGTAAAAAACCTGATGAAGCAGAACCTTTAGAGATTGCTAAAGGAAAAAGCAAGATTTTTTTTCCATTCACAAAGACCCTAAGGAAGGGGAGGTAGTGCCCTTCTGCCATATGAGAATATTAGACACTAAGATCTGTAATTTCAAAAGCACTGAGCATTTTTTATTATTTTTATGTAGAGCCTTTAGAATGCCCACTCAGCCCTACAGGCCACTTATGCATCATGACTTTAAAATAAATAAACATCACCCAGGATGTGTTCTCTTTACTCCAGGAACACAATTACTTCAGCTAGCTTTTTTTCTGTGTTGAACTACTGTTGTATTAACTACACAGAGGTTGTACGTGTAGAGGTAGCCCTATTGAGATGGGACTGACGAAGTGCCACCTAACCGTTGCTGGCTTTCTGTTCCAAGTTTTCAGAACTGAGCGCTAACAGCATCAAGTAGGTCCCCTGCTCTCATGTTGATATGCCAAGTGCAGGCTGCTGTCTCCAGGTTCTACCAGGTATTCTAGCACAGCCAGGACAGTGGGGCGGGGGGGGGGGGGGGGGGGGGTTGCAAGATAAACAAGCTACCTCTACCGAGTCGAAGGCTTCAGGGGACTTATAAAACCCAGTCTTCTAGTTGGCCTTTTTTCATTTCCTCAGCTTCCTATTTAACTCACTGCACTGCTTTAGTAATAATGTAAACTAACCCAGGCTCACTGACATTTACTGCTCTGGTTCACATTCCAGCCAGAAGTTCATCCCAGGTCTGCATCACTTTGTTTCCAAAACTCTGAACTCGAGAGATTCCACAACCATCCATGGGCCCAAACGGCTGCAGAGGTTTTCCGGCTGAGGGGGCTGCAGCACCGCTCGCCGGAGTGTGCCCGGGAGCGGCCGGGAGGGACCGGGCGGCTGCGGCCGGCGGCGGCAGCGCAGGCTTCGCGGGCGTCTGTCGCTGTGCGGGAGGTGACTGGGACCGCGGCATCCGCGGGCCGGCTGCCGAGCGGGCCGGCTACCGAGCGGGCCGCGCCGGTCAGCCCCGTGCAGAGGCCCGCCGCGCGTGCCGGGAGCGCGAGGGCAAGGGGCAGCGGCGGGCGTGGTGCGGGCCGCGGGGAGGGGCGCCGGGCCCGCCGTTGGGCGCTGTCTGGAGGGGGTCACTTGGAATGCCTTCACGGTTCCCTGACGCCCCTTGCCCGCCGGCCGGGGCCGGCTGCTGCCGGGCTGGCTTCGGCTTGCGAGTGCCGAGCGTTCCTGGCTGCGCGCCGCCGCGTCCGCCTCCCCTGCAGCACCGACAGCTGCTGCTGCCCGTACCGTTAAGAAAAAGTTGATTCATTGTGTTCCTTAACTGCTAATAGCTCCAGTTAAATTGCTCAACGTCAGTCTTGTGGCATGTGCATGCCTGCTAATTCTTGGTAGAAATCAACGTTCTGCAAATTAAAAAAAATCAGGCAACCAATTCTGTTCGCTTCCCCAGCTAAATTAATTGATTTTTTTGAAAGTTTTCTTTCGGTAGTATTTTGGTGGGTTTAGTCCATTTTAGTACTACTAATTCTAAATTTTACTTCAAAGGAAACTTTTTACACGAACAGTTCTTATAAATTACTTAGTGGAAAAAATTCTTGCAGTCATATACTGATATTTTTCCAATGAAAATAGGTTCCACACGTTGAAGTCACTGACAATACACAGCACAGCAAACATTTAAACATCCATTCCCCACATCCTAGAGAGGATGGACAGTGCCTATCCAAAAGAAATGCATTCTAGAGCATTTCTAAAAACAAAAAAGGAGATCAGAAATGTTACTGACCTTAGACTTTACTAGGAATCTGTCATGGGTGGTGAAAGTATTTTATCCCAAACTTTAAAAAAAAAACCAAGACGGAAGAGCCCCAAACACACAGATCAAAGCCACTGTAGTTTGCTATTTAAGTGGAGGATAAAAAACTATAAACATAATGATTACACTACAAAGGTTACCTCATGACACATATAAGAAATGTAAAACACACAGAGTCTCTACACAAGATTTTTAAGTAAACTCCCAACTTTCCTTAAATTTGCCTGTCCTATAAAAACAAGGGAATGCATGTACTGTTTACTTAGTTACATAATTGTCTAAGTCTTGGAAGTATGAGCACTATGAAAAGGCAATAATCAGGGGTTTTTTTCACATTAATTCAAATTCGGGTCTAAATCTTGGAGTGCAGTAAGCTATAAAGTCTAAACACTTCTGATAGATATGAAATGTAGTTGTAGTAGAGACTGAGATTTTCTAAAGAATTTAGATGCTGAATACCCTTTTAATAAATAGAAAACAAAGCAACTTAACATTTGTACATCACTTCATTAAGCCAGGAAGCTAGAAACTAGAAGTTTTTGCTGCATGGCATGAGACAGTAGCATCTTGTAAGTGAAGTGAATACTAATGTTGTCCATGTTCTGATGGACACACTAAGTTAAACCCCTCCTAACAAAACAAAATTTCAAGTTAGTAACACCTACTAGGCTCTATCAAAAGGCAGAACCGACAGACTCACCTGTACAAGGTTTAGGTCTCCACACAAAATGGCGTGGGGTGGGGAAAGGGTGGTGTTTGGTGGTGTTTGTTTAGGGAGTGAGGAGAGGTGCAAAAAAAGAAACAGACATGACGGGGTATCTGTTGTCTATATAAGGGTATTTGGTGAACAAAGCCTGCCTTTACACATTTTCCAAACAAACAACATTGTGCTTTCAATAAGCTTAAAGTTAAGAGAGGCAAGACTGAATTATGAGCTCAGTCATCAGTTAATGTTGGCATTCATCAGCCTGTGGCATCCCGAGATGTACCTGATCTAACAGCTCACAGACCCTGTAAGAGGAAGCTGACAAACCTTTTCCCCTATTTTTCACTCTCCAGCCTTCCAATTAGAAGTTGTCAATGCCCATACTTTTTACTTTGCACAAACTCCTGTGTTCTCTGGGTTCCTCTGTGAGCACATGCAATGTGTCAACTTGCCAGAAAACAAGTCTACCAGGAAAAAGAAGGCTGTCTTCTCTGATAGATTAATGAACCGAACTGACTCACAGAATTGTCTGATGAGTGCCAGAGAGAAGACAAGGGAGTGTGCCAGGAGCTGTGGATGGGGGAGGGAGACCTCAGGTATGAGAAGGGAACAGAGAAGGACAATACAGGAACAAAAATTCTCCCTTGCTACGGCGGCAAGCTGTTCACTCCATTTTTCTTGAAAATAACCTGATAGTTACAAACTAGGAAAAAAAGAGTGATTTTATTTTTGGTATTAACATTACAAAAAGCTATAAAAAGTGGAAGAAAAATTAGCAAACTTCATTTTAATTACAGAAAGACATCTAAGGGTAAAGCCTGACATCCAGATTTTGAAGCAGTGTGTGTAACCTCAGTGCTTGATATTTCTCTCCTTGCTATTTCCAGTCACTTGTTCACATTCTCACTCTCTGCATTGTATTTCTTCATTATTCCAGGTGTCACATCACTACAGTAAACCAGACTGGAAAGCTGATGCAGCTGGAAAGATATTTTTTGGTGCTCTAGTATCTTTTCTTTTTCAGATATATTTCAGCACTCAGCCATACAAAGGTCTGGTTTAGTGCTTGTGGTAGGGGCAGGAAGCAGCTAAATATGTTAATTTCAGCAACTCAACATCAATTCACGGACTTAATTGCCATCTCACCTGAGTCAGAAAAACTTGTAATAACTGCTGAATATACTGATGCCATTTTTCAACTTGAGTAACTCAACTCCGAAACTCAAGCAACTACTTAAGATCCCCAGGATAATAAGCACCTGGGATCCCCATGATGCTGCTGAGAGTTCTGTGATTTGCTATGTTTGAGTTTTTGTGGAATTGTAGTCGCTACTAAAGAGAAGTTCCTCCAAGTGCTGTCAATTTAACATGCAGAGCATTGCAATATATTCTTCTGCATACTCACTAGTGCAATATAATCTTTGTGAAAGACAAATTTTGAAGTTTGAAATACTTACTCAAGCTCTGTATCAACCTCACTGAAACTACTGCCAAAGGTTTGCTTGCTATGGCTGCTCATTTTGCAATAGACTGTATCAACACATGCTTTCTAAAGCGTATTGAATAGCTACAGGAAAATAAGCTTCAACTGCTGACAATCAAGTGCCAAAGTAAAGTTATGATCTCAGCATGAAACCTACCACTTGCCCATCTCTTTGGACACACATCTCAGGAACCAATACCTTAGTTACAGGTTCATTGGTATGCTGGAACTGGAATTAGGCACTGAGACTCTCAGTTAAAAAATGCTGATTTTCTATTTTATTGGAAAATAAACTTCTCTGTCATACTTCCCCTTCTTTGTCCACAGAAAACAAATATGAACAAAGCATACATGTAACTTTCACAATGTTGCTCCAGACAGCTGACATTTTCGTAGCCTTGTCTTCCATTTGCTTTCAAAACTTAGTGTGTATTGGTTACATTTTTCCTAAGCTAGCTGTTAAAAAAACAAACAAACATACAAAGTCCTTACTAACCAATGGATTGTGAGAGAAATCTAGGGATTTCAGATGACTAAAATTTTTCAGATTATCTTATAAATGAGCAATTTTCTTACATGTTTTCCAGAAAGGTGCAAGGATTGAGCATCACCTACAGCAGAGCAAAAGGGCAGGCAGGGTAGGGGCCTGCCTGGGAAGGGAATCTTATGAGAAGACATAACCTCAGCATATTTATAAAAAAGGCAGGTAATAGCTTCTATACATTTTAATACTTAATATGGTTAATGCAAAATACAGAATGAAGCTATTCTTAAGTATCTCAAGAACTAAGACATCATTTTTAGTACTAAACAAAAATAGGAAATGGGTTTCTTGTTGCTACTTCAGGGGGGTTTCTTGATAGTTTGGTTTTGGGTTTTTTATGGTAGAACTTGTAATAGCAACTATTTGGTAACGATTGCAAAAGGATGCTAGAAAGAAGTATGACATCTTTCAAATATCATTTAATATCAAGCCTGCAGCTGCTCAAAATCCTGCATACTCACTGTCCAGGAAAAAATAACCTCTGTGCTTCCAACTTTTCCCTGAAAACAAGTATTTTCAGCAGGTGCATGTTACACAAATTAAATCACTATCGTCTTGTCTATGGGGAGAACACACCTGACCTGTGTACCTACTATCTTCCTTAGGACAGAAGCTATGGAACAAAAAAACCTCAGTTTCTAAATATATGAGGGTTTTGACCACAACCAACCTTTTAGATTTGTCTTATGAACCTGCAATAATCAAGGCTTTTTTGGGTTTGTTTGTTTGTTTGTTTGAGTTTTTTTGTTTGTTTTTGTTGTTGTTGTTGTTGTTTAATTTAAAGGTAATCTATGAAAGAGAAAATGGGTTGTGTGTTCTCTGGTAACACTGGGTCTATCTCTGCTCAAATCTATGACATTATTTCTGTAGAAATAATTACAAAGGAAAGGTACTTAATATAGTGCAGGAGCCATCCGAAGTAAGATCTATCCAGAACGCAAGAAACAAAGTATGTATTTCAAAATTGGGAGCTCCTACTCTGTCTCTCTCTGTATCCATCACTACCTATACTCCTCCCATGATTTAACTCAACATATAACATCTTTTCTGAAACATTTATAAGCCTTAATGGGCTTTGTTTCCATATCTAGGAATGCTATTCCCAAGAACCTTGGGGTGTTTGAGCATTACATCCATTTTAAAAACCTTAGGTTTTCAGGGACCAGATTATAAAAAACAATTTGTATTTCATGTTACTCAAAGTTCAAGAAACAATGAAATAGAACATATTTAAACACTGAACTATGTCAATGGCACATCTAAATCAAGTTAGCTCTTATTGGGACTCTGGCAGTGACTCTGTCAGCTTGTGTGGAATAATGGACAACAAAACCGGAATTGTGCAATAGCTTTTTGCTGGGTCAGTGACTGGAACTGGTGTACTGCAAGAACTGATGAGTGCCAGAGATGATTCAAAGTAGGAAGATATAGCAGTGGAAGGGAAGAAAAGAGAAAGAAGAGCATTAAGGAAAGATGAAAATTAAGACAAGGCACCCCCATATGTCATCTATCTATTAATTAATCAGAAGCATATTAAGAAAACATATAATTTCAGAGACTGTCTCTCTCTTGCAGTACCTCTGTGTATACACGTACATCCGAACGAGTCACACGTTCTGATTTTGTAAAGGTTTACATCCCCTGAGCACGCAAATAAGCCACTGAAGGGCAAGATGACAAGAGACTCAGCCAGCCAGCAAACTACAGCCGTTCCAGCGCACAGCACTTGAAAAACAGCCGGTGTTCCTGCGGCGCGGCGGCTGCGGTTTGTGCCGGTGGCCCCGGGCCAAGGGGACCGTGCCCGCGGCAGCGCGCTGGGCCCGCCAAGCCTCCCACCGGCGCCTGCGGGGAGCAGGGGGCGGCGGGGCTGAAGCCCCGAGTCGGGTGCTCTTCTGACATGAACCACCGTGAAGCCATTTTCTCCTGAACGTATGAATCCATCAAGGGAGAAGTGACACCGGTTCGCACTCGGCCGCACTACAGCGGCGCTTGTCTCTCGGGCCTGCGGCGAGCGGGAGTGCGGAGGCAGTCGTGTCACCGGCAGCTCCCCCTGACAGCGAGGGCGGTGTTAAGGGCTGCCCCCCGCCGCGGGGCAACCGACCGTGCCTGGCCCGCCGGCACCGCCGCTCACACGGCGTAAGGCCGGCCGCCGCCCCGGGCAGGCCCCCCGGCCCCGCTGCTCTGCGGCCAACCGGGGCCCGCCAGGGCGGGGCCGGCGCCCGCCACCGCCTCAGCGCGGAGGGCGGGCGGACGGGCCCGGCTGCGGCTGTCGCCACCGTTGGGCTGTCGCTAGGGCTGCCGCTTTCTGCGCCGCCGCTACCTTCGCCCCGCTGCGAGAGCGGAGCGGGGCAGCTGCCCGGGGCCTGCGCCGAGTGCGCGGGGGCGGGAGAAGCGCCGCCGGGCCCGGAGTCGCGCGGGGGAGCGCAGCGGCCGCAGCCGCCGGGGCGGGGCAGCGGGCGGACGGTTGAAGTCCCGAGCGCCTCAGCGAGAGCAGGGCCTGCGGCGGCGGAGCCGGAGCACTGGTGCTGCCCGTAAGAACAGAGCGGCGGGGCGCGGGGGCCGAGCCGCCACCCCGGGGAGCGGTCACGGGAGGGGAGGGGCAGGGAGGGTGACTCAGGCCGCCTGTAGGTGTCCCGGCGCGGCCCGCCCCGCTGTGGCGGCCCGCGGGTGCCCCGCTCGCAGCGGAGGGGACCGGGTGGCCCCTACAGGGCCCTGCCGGCCTGGACTGCTCGTCAGCCTGAGGGGGCCGTGCCGCCTGCCGGGGCGTGGAGTGGCCGCGGGCGCCTGCTCCGTCACCGTGGGCGCGCTGGCGTTAGGCGAGCTCGTTTGCCGCCCTCTGTGATCTATTAACTTGAAGTATTTTAGTTGTTGGTTATGTAAAAGTACATTCTGGGAAAGTGCATAGACAGGGAAATGCATTTTAACTTGCTGGGCTTCCTTAATGTGTTTACTTGGCGTAGGCAGGTTCTGAGCTGTGGCTGTTTATGGGCTGTGAGCAGGACCGGGCCCTTTTACCGCCTGTCGTTTTACAACGGCGCGGTCACACTCGGGTGTGACACAGTGCGCCGCAGGGTCCTCCGAACGGGGCTTACACATGGGTGTAAGAGCTCCACAGGGTCCTCCGAACGGGGCTTACACATGGGTGTAACACAGTGCTCCGCAGGGTCCTCTGAACTGTCACCACGGGCTGTACTAAGGAAGAGGAGCATGTGACCATCTTTAGCCACAAAAATGTCTTGTCTTTTTACCTGCCTGTACTGCCTTTGTAAAAAATGGATATGAAGACAAACTCTATAGTGTTGATTATCTACCTCGTTTTATTTCTGTTCATATCTCTAATAAATACATACTTGATAAGAGGTATGGTGACCAGGCAGGAACTGGCAGAACATAACAGCAGCAATCGCGTCCTTGTGCGAGTTTTCAGGGTTTGTACTTGTGATGATAACTTTTAGTAAACTAATGTAATTAATATAAAACATTTCTGAATTCTGATGAAGCATGAAAAACTAGTAAATCTGTTACCTTCATATTCATTACTAATCTGCTTTTTACAATCTCTTCTTCAGATGGCAGCAGATAACATGTCATCCCTGTTGTGTACTGGAACTGTCGGAGTTGCCTTACCTTTAATCTCATTGCAGGTACTGGATGACATACCATTTTGTTTGTAATAAATCTTTGTATGTCAGATCATTATTATTTGTGTATTTCCAGCGTATATCTGTGATAAAATCCCCATGTTTTTCATTCACAGTTAGAAGGCCAACCTTGTCTTTGTTCGGGTACTCACCATTAAACTTCCTTGGGCACACATGGTGACTGTCACTTCTTGCATTTCTGTTTTTTTTTTAAGCTGTTGCTCTAGATTGCTGGTTCCCTGGAGCCAAATAAGGGAGCCCTTCTAATGACCTCAGTAAATTTCTGGGTAAGTGTTCATTTATGAAATGTGTATATATATAAATATGGTACAAATATGGGCCAACTCCCTAACCTTAAGAGACTTCCATAGGATGTTTGACAGAGAGCTGCAACATTGTTGTCATGTACTTGCAACTAGTGAATCTAGAACTTTTGGAAGTAACTGGTTTCCAGAAGAGGGTAGTGTTTTATCAGAAATTCCATTGCTTCACTGCAGAATGCAGCTCAGCTGGGCATGCAGCTGACTCCCAGGGGAATCCCTGCAAGTTTCATGGAATTCTGCTGATTCTACTTCCCCTTTAGCCAGGGGTTTGGACTACTTAGCATTCCGTATTTCTTAGCATTCCCTGTCCCTACTTAATATTCCTTTCATAACTGGTTAGTTGAAGTACTCCGGTAAAGGAGCTACTTTGAAATGTTTGCCAGCTATGTGTGGCTCAGAGTAGAAATCTGGGATGTATAGCTTTTTTGCCAATGTGATACCTTCAAGTAGTTTGAGAGTTATTCTTAAATCAGTATTTGATTATGTTATCATCTTTCATTCAATCAAAGTTTTTTCACTACAACCCATCACAACAGGTTTGGTCCTTATACATTCAGAGAAGCCGGAATGATAACGTGCTTTCAAAGTAATACTCCCATTAATTTTTGTACTCCAGTCAAAATATGTTATCTTCAACCTGATTTTTAAGCAATCTAAACATATTCATCTTCACATTGACTACAAATTCGGTTCTTCTCAGAAGGGTGTATTATCTTGTAAGATACTTAGCATTTTCTTTCATGACAGATTCAGTTCACTGTGTAAGTTTCTTTAAGGAAATCAGTTTTGTTAGTTTGGACTTTCATCTCTAACTTCAAGACAGCAAAAAGTTTCAGGGTTTTGCAACCATCTGAATAGACATTGTTCTTAAGTCTAACAGCTTAGTAGGTTTGTAGCTTAGCTAGTAGATTTTTAGTTCTGGGTCACATAAATCCATGAGATTATGTAAAGCTTGGCATTGAAACGTGTGTGCTTCCAAGAGACATGATGAGTTCATCCAATAGCTCACCACTACTGAAACTCTCCTTGTCATCCCCATTGCTGATCATACAATTCTTTCTTCTCATTTGTGCAAGCTGTGGCACTGGCTAAATCTTTTTCTGAACAAATTCTACTCCTTAGGACTGTCTGCTTCCTCTTTTCCCTATGCAGAAATGGCCTGAGAGAACTGTAAGTATATGTCTGCACCATTCTGTCAGATTTTAGAAAGAATATCTGAGATTTGGAAGACTGGTGCAAAGAGTGGAGAATTACTTGTTTTCGTATTCGTCACTCCCAGAGTAGTTCCACACCTCATGCACTTACAGATGTGTTTTTCTTCTTGCACATTCCAAAAACCTCTGCTTTGCTAAATAATCCATTAATGTCAATAGGAGAGCAGTACTGCTTACCAGCTGGTGACTAATTTGCCTATGTAAAATGAGCTCCTAATAGATCTTCCAAAGGACAGAAAAAAATACCTAATCTATGAAAATCTTCTTGGTAGGCATAGCACTGAAGATACCAGATGGGTAGGAGTTGCATTTATTATTTACTTGTTTCTATAAATGTCAGTAATTGCTTCATTAATGTATTTTCAGAATAAGTATGGAGGAAAAAAAAATTTTTAAATTCAGATCAATCCATTATGGTGAAGTTAAAAGAAACAGCTGAGCCAATCTAGTAACCGCAGCTTCTGGAAAGGGGTGTCCTTGTTCCTTGTGCTGCTTCCAGCTACACAGTTCCATCCACTCCTTTTTACCAGCTTTACTGTTTGCTGGAGCTTTCTGTGATTGATCCAACTTCTTAATGCAGCACAAGGCTGTCTACCCAGCTAGAGCCAGGGTAACTCAAGTACCACTGAGTGTACAGCAGGAGCAAGACAGCCATTCACCAGTGGTAAGACTTTAGATCTGCTGACTTTGCCTTATATGAGTTCAGTCTGATTTCTAGGATCGAGGATTTTCCTAGACCACTGTGGCTCTGCAAAGGCATATGACAAGATCATTTTAGTATGTAGCCACATAAATCTTTGTCCTGGGTTCAGTTGCTTGCAATAAGGACTGTATTCTCAGTGCACTATTTTGCAAACAAATAGATGGAGGAGTGTGTGGATAGGTGTGGTTCTGTCATATTTCCCACATCATGATACAAAAAGTCTCTTTTTTGACTCACGGTTCCTCATTAGGTCCCTGCTGAGTGATGTTCTGGGACAAAATACAGCCTTAATCTTATACCTGCATGGGTAACTCCTGGCTTTACCAGCATAGTAAATAATGATTGATGTTAGAAGGAAGTAGAACCCATAAACTGGTTTGGATTGATCTGGGATTAGGGTATACTGGATAATACTGATTTACTTTTGTATTTTTAATAGAAAATACAGTGTTGTATAATTTTATTGTGGACAAATTCTGTAGCATGTTTCTAATTTTATTAGTCTTTGAAAAGTTAATTATTGTGAACAATACTAGGTTATTTTAATTTATGTCAAAATATTTATGCCCAAGAGGAGATTATTTTAATTATAACTATTTGCAGATAAGATGTTGTAATGTGATATTCTGATAGGTGTAAGTAAACGCCTCCCATTCTGATACATTAACATATAAAAAAAGGCATCCCTTTTTCCTCAAAGGAGGTAAAACCCCAGTGGTAAGAAAAAGAGTAGGATAAGTCTGGGTTAGAATTCTTTCTTCCAGCACTGCATCAAGAAACAAAATCTTGGGGCTACAGTGTTAAGGAATTTAGAGCAAAAGAGCAAGTGGAGTTCAGCAAAAGAAACAGTCTGTAGCTCTAAATGTTGTCAAAATTCATTTTTTAAAAGCCAAATGTTTGGATTTTTTTTAAAAAGGGTGATCAAGATACTAGAAGTAAAGTTTAGTCATATTGAGCAAAGCCTTATTATTGGCCAGAACAGGGGAAACTGGAAAATGAAGTCCAAAATCAAGGCAAAGACATCTATAGAAGAATTCTTGACAACAAAGGCAAGAAAGTTTAAACTCTCTCATCTGTGCTGTTGGTGTTACTTTTTGTGCAGTCTGTGGAACTAGCTGGAAGCATCTTCCCTTCAGCCCTTCAGTTATGGTGTTTGAAGCATTCCAAGACATGGCTGAATTTCCAGACAGATGAAACAGAAATAACAGAAGTGATACTAAGCATGGATTAAACATACTTGCTCTTGATACGATGTTCATGTACTGTATCTCATTTCTTTCTGGATCCTGGTGGCTCTTGGATCTCATCTGGGTAAGTGAACTGTTAGGTGTTAACTTTATTAATTCAAATACACATTCTTACGACACTGAAAGGTGAAAGGTGTACCATATAAAATATGAAAATATGAACCATAATGAAATATAAATATACCACTTTGCTATCTGTAGTTTTTCTAGTTATCATTTTGGAGTTCTATCATCAATCACTTAATACTATGCTCCAATGACTGTCATCATTACCATGTTTTTCTATCCTTGACCTTTTATTGATTTCTTTTGCTTTAATTCATCAGCAAGAACTAAATGTTTTATAAGTGTTCAATTTTGTAGATGAAGCAGATGAGTTCTTTTGGAATACTAACCTATTCCAAAAAGCCAGCTGCTGAAATACAGCATCTTCTCCAGTTGATACTCATGGTAGACCATCCTCTGTGTCATATGTACTGTCCCTGTGTATTTACATTGTATAGAAAATCAAGAAATACACACATGTCCCACTTGCATTCATTCCAGTGGAAAAATTACAAACTGCTAACCATTGTATATTTCAGGAATGCATCCTCAGCAGATAGCAGGGTATGACATAATTACTTTTTTTTGTGATCTGGGTATGTTTCTTTTTCAATTAGTAATTAAAGCATGAGTTTTGAAAGGCTGTTTTAATTGACTCTGATATGCTTCTTTACATGTGTGTTGTTATGAAATCTAAGAATGTTTAAGCTCTATGGCAGTTCAAAATATATGTACACTAAGACAGAAAGATATATTTAAGATTTTTTAAGAAAACTGATATAACAGATGTGAATCAAGTGTAATACTGTTGCTTTTGGCCACAGTACATTTTTAGTCTCTAGTTCTGTGATTTTATGAGAATTTTTTAGCTGAAACTGAGATTAAGAACTATTTCCATCAGGCACATGATACATTTCTCAACCTGGAGGAAGGATAATCTTCAGGTTTTTAAATCATTTAAGTATGGTGGGAGCAGTTGCCTCCATGAGAACACTTTACATTCAGAGAAGGTACAGTGCTGTAATCTGTAATTCATGTGTATATGAATGCATTTTAGTTCAGTGCTGGGGGACTTTATGCTTGATACTTTATAGTGAGACAGTGTGCTCCAGACTTCACTGTTCAAGCTAGGCTGAGAAAGAGCATAACAACTGTTCAAGACTAAGGAGACTGTTGTGTTTAAGCATGTGTGATATTGCTCTTGATACATGTTTAAGCAATATATATCCATTCCAGTCCAAATTGTTATATGAGTGACTGCAATCATCACTAGAACAAAAGATTCCCAAACCATACTTGATGATGCACCCACAAATCTTGCTCTATCAAGAACTTGTACGCCACTAGACAATCCAGCAGTGATCATATCATGGTAACTATAGTTTCTAAGGCTGCTCTTACTAATGTAACAGAGCAAAGTGACTATAACACAGGTGAGCATTTGGGACTCCAAAAAACCATGACTACTTTTTCTTTCATTTTCAAAACCTTACAGAAAGGAAGAAGCAGCTCAATGCCTGTCTTTAGTTGTCTGTGTCAGTATGACAAAGAATCAGTTTAGAATTTCAGACCTCATTGTTACAATCAACTAAAGTACCTCCATTGGTGTTTCCTTCTTCAGCGTCTGTTCATTTTTCTCTAAAAGGAAGTCCCTGAAATGGTGGCTGCAAGACATTCTGTGAAGGTGAAGCTGTGAAATACTGGTAAGGTAGTGTGAATACTGACAGCTATGAATCTTGTCAAGGGACATTGTGGTCTGATTTTTGTTGTTCTTTTGGAACAGATTCCTCATGCATGCTGAAATTTTGCTGTGCGTGTCCTTATGCAAATTCTGCAAGGAACAGGCAGCATTCTATATCCCCTCTATTATATGGAGTACTTGGTGGAAAAAATAGTTTGCTCTTCAGTGCACAGATTACAACCAGTTGCATAGAATGATTTTAATGCATAATGGATTGCTTCATATGGAGACAAACCAAGTCCTTAATTTCTATTAATATATATATAAATATAATGAAATATGTTAATATTTGCAATATCTCATTGATTTTTGGTTTTGACCATTGGATCTTGGCCTCGTTGGGTCACTATCTTGAACTTTAGTACCAAACTTCTACTCAAGCCCTAGAGTAGGTGTCAAAAATTACCTCTGTGGAGCTGGCCAAGGTCCAGATGTACTCCTGACAAGGGAGCAACTCAGTGTTACTTTTGGAAACAAAACCACCAACCTTATTTGCAGTTTTCTCTGTCCAAGGACTTTCTGGATGTATTATTCTTTTTATACAGATGTCTGTTAAGTCTAACATACAGTCTTTAATCTTCTCTCACAGCGGTTGCTTACATTTTTTAATTAAAACAGACAACTGCACTGTAAGTAGAAAATGACATTTATCTTTTAGACTGACTTTTATAAAGGGTTTTTGTGGAAACAGATCATAAATCTCAAGTTTTACAGTTGGCAGAGCTGATCAAATGCTTTCTTACTGCTGAAGGTAGCATGTCTTAGAGATATTTTTTTTGTCCTGCTTTACTCTGTCCTCCCTTGTTCCAGGTCACATGCTACTGTCCCTTTCTTTGTGCCAGTCTGGTGCTTGTCAGACTCCTGTGAGCCGTTCCAACTCACTAGCAAGGCAGAAAACTGATACATGTTTAAGCAACATATGTCCATTCCAGTCCAAATTGTTATGTGAGTGACTGCGATCATTACTAGAACAAAAGATTCCCAAACCTTTCCTGCCAAGCTAGATTTCTGTTAATTTACTCAGTTAAAGACACTCGTGGAAAGGTCCAAAATCCACCAGATGGAAGATGTGGAATATGCTGGAGATAGGAAGATGAATGGGTTGTAGGCAGAAAGGAGCAGAAACTCATTTTCTGGGAGCAGTGCACATCAGTTTACCTTATACTGAGGCATCTCAAAAATGGATCTTCAAAACTACACTCTCTCTAGTCTGTGAAGACAGACCTCTCCACAAGATAATTCATCTTGTAAGGCAGATATCTAAGACAAATTGTAGGAATAACCTTTTTAATTACTTTGTCTCCATGGCTTACAAGGGGATCTCGTAGGTGAATAGAGGATTCACGTTATCTATAAAACTAAGAGAGATTAATTTTAGTTTCCTGGCTTTCAACAAAGAGTAGGACTTGAGGCAGCATTTTCTTTCACAATGTATTTTAGGGGAGGGTAAGAGTGCACACACTTTCAGTTACCACAGCTTAGCTGGTGAGCAGTCACTGGCTATGATCTGGTACCTTGGGAGCCTGAGGTCACTAGTCCATACCCTCAGCCTCTGCTGATGCTGTAGGCTGCACTGGCAGGAAGACCAGCCTCTGAGGGTGGCTGCTGTAAATTTCTTGTTCGTTACTATTGCCCCTGGGAACGAGTTTCAATGCAAGTAGTGTACGACACAAACCAGAACTGTATTATGTTAAAAGACATTTGCAACAGGTGCTGGTGTTGTAAAGAGCTGTCACAGGTCAAGTGGAAGAGTAGAGACAACAGGCAGCACAGCAGCAGTCAGCACAGCTGTGTGGTGCAGAGTGTGGGCATGGAATTGATGACAATTACTTGGTATCTTAGAAGCAAGCTTTAAGAACAGTTCTGTAATGGAGCTAAACAAAATTTGTTTTGTTTATGCTTCCTTACTTGTAATCTATCTATAACTAGGCTAACAGCCCCTGATAATCTTCTTGTAACAGTTTTTATGTGTGATAAAATACTGAGGATTTATTTCCAGAAAGGATATTGTACTCCAGATCCCTTGCTGGCCGTATAATGTAATTTCTGTATTTTAATTATTTCTCCAATAGATGGCAGTAGCTGCTTATTGCCTGATAAATTAAAACCATTCATAGTATGCTATATACACATAAAGCAGTAAAAACCAATTATATTCATATATAGGTACTTAACATATAACTGACACATATTTATATATGTTAAAAGTGTGTCACTGGTTTTCCATATTTGAAAATGAAATGCTTTCTGAATATTTTCCTTTTGAGTCTGTTGGTTTGCTCAGAATTACATGGTAGTCTTCTGTAGGCTTTCTGTTCATCCATGTTGCCTTTTCTGTCCTGGAGGCATGACAGAGAGGTTGTTACTGTGCTGTTTAAATGTTGATCTGAAGACTTTTACATGGTCGTGCCTAATTCTTAAGGAATTCACAAACCAGAGCTCTTGTTGCTTCATCTGCCATATATGATGTTTTCTGCAGTCATATACTGAGAAGCTTGGAGTGGAGTCTTCTTCCACCAGAATGATCTGCACTACTTTAACTGTTCTGCAGTTATATAAACAACCACCATTATGCAGATGAAGGAATACATGAGATGAATTCTGGTTTTACTAAATACCTTATCAGTAGATTTTGGTTGAGAATTACCACGGTCCGCTATGGCTATGAAGAGTTTGATGTTATCTTGCTAACTAGGCTATGGCAGTCTCAGTAACACAAATATGAGTATGTCAGACCCATTGGATCTCATAAACCTTGACAGAGACATGGAGAACTAGAAGACCCTGAAAAACATTGAAGAATCAGTCTGAACCACAAGCAGAGGACAAAACCCATGCATGGGGTCAAATCCAGTAAGGAGAAGTTGTTACGGTGGAATATAACTTCAGCGTAGGTGGGTAGGGAGGTTTAAATAATTTAATGGCACTAACACATTTTTCCAGCCTTTCTTTGTTTCATGGGTTAAAGTGCCCTTCCTACCACCTTGCCTGCACCCTGACTGATGCTTGGCTGTCCTGCACACCACCTGTTACCACTTCCCTATTTCTGTAAGAACATACAAACAGAAACAGTGTCCCTATCATGGTGCTTCATCTCTTCACTTCTCCTTAGTTGACATTTAATTCCCTGAAAAAAGTGATATCCACATGACTGTTTTAAAGAAAGATGTAGAGGAGAGACAGTCAGTAAGTGATACCTTGGAGAGGGTGAAAGAGCACACATAACTTACAGCTTTTCACTAACGTGCTGTCAATATTCACAAGAACAGCCAGTTTGTCAGTGCTCATTCATTTCTCCAGGTTGGCAGAGCAACCAGTTTTCACTGTGATGCTTCATATCACACCTGGGGAGTAGCAATGCACATGAGGAAGCTAACTTTTTCTGCTTTTTGCTTTATAGCTCTAATGCCATGAAAAAGCTTGCTTTTCTCCTGCTCCCTTGTGTAGGATGCTCTCTTGCTCTCCTGAGCTTCTGTGAACCATCAGTCAGCAATCAAAAGGAATATGTGGTTTTTTTCCTCTGGAATCTCTGCCTGCCCTTCAGTCTTCTAGACATGCCACTGTGTTAAGCCTTAGTCTTTTCTATATATCTCATTACCGTAGGTGGACTTTCCATATGCGGACCAAACAATGACATACTGTGGAGAAACATTTTTTCTCTGTTTATGAACCTTGGTGTATAGGGTAAAAAAACCCAACCATTTGTACAATCAATAGCTGCCTTTGGTTTGGAGAATGCCAGCTACGTAAAACCATTTGTAGCAATCAATACAGATAAAAGATACAGCTTGGGTTGTTGCAGTATTCTTGGATAGAGTGACATGTCTCATTATGACAGCCCTAATGTTTGAGCTACTTGTATGCCAAATTAATTAGTAATCACCAGGGTGGTAAAATAACTACTTTCACATGTTTTCTGTCTTGAGGTCGTTCTTTTGTATGGGAGGTAATATCTGCAGCTACAGGATAGACCAGGCAGGGAGTTCTAAGAAAGTGGGTTTGAGATCCTACCATTTTGCTGCCATGTCATGCTTGTCTTTTGTCCCACTAGTGAGCAGTATTTGATTGAGCCCAGAGCCTTAAACTGGGTACCTTATCAAAACAGGCCTATGGAGGGCATCTTGCATAGGAACTCTTCTGCATAAGGTGCCAAAATGGCTTGCTGTGACCCTGCTCCACTACAACCCCATCAGTGCTAGGTGCAGTGCATCTTGCCCATCTGGATGAATATTGCACTGTCAATGACCTGTTTCCAGTGAACACTGTACCTTTCAAGTCGTTGCAGGATTAAACCTATGACATGTGCTTGGCTTCTAGAGTCGTCTGTTCACACAGCAACTGAGTGTACCTGACCTTTCTGACACTGATACTGTCAAGTTTCTGGAACACAAGGAGAGCATAAACTTCGGTAGGCACTGAGAAGTCATCCACTGCCACAACAGACTGACCTTTCCTAGTCTATGTGCTTATCACATGTGCCTGCATATCTTGATTCCTGGCAGGAATATTTAGAATATACGTAAACTTTGCTGGAGTGCACTGCTTGTCCTGGAGAGGATAGTGTTTAGTGTTTAGATAGTGTCTAGGTGTATGAACCTGTGCATTTGGTGTGTATCACTTAGCTGCTGAGATAAACAAGTAGGTTACTACTCCCAAGCAGGACTAGTTGGCTCCTAGGAGCTAGCTAGCTCCTGTTCCTACTTGCAGCCTCTAAAATACATTTACAGAGCTGTTTGTATGAACACCCCCTAGTCTTTTTTGGTCAAAATGAGCTGACTAAGAAGCATCTTATCATTCATACTTATTATCTTGATTCCATCTGATCTCGTTTGACCATGAGCTTTACAGTCAATATGGAGTGTATGAACAAATACACTGCTCCAGGGAAGACAGAGTTCCTTATATTCCATAGATTGGCTGCGTGATAAACATTACTTGGTTTGAATTAGAATTAAAAATCCCGCCTTAGTGCGAGAATGCTATAAATGCAAAGATGCCATAAAAGCATTTGCTTATATAGTAATTTGAAGAATTCATTCTGGTTCTTTTTCTTTGCCTTTAAAAAAATCAGTCTATGGCAGTTTCATGCTCTAAGCATTTTTATGTTATAAAAAGATGGGTTATTTATGTCATCCTGTGTATCCAACTACCCCCAAAGTGTGGAAACTCAATGAACAGGCTCTAGCAGCAAAAATCTTTACCAAGTTTTTCAGAGCCTTCCTCTAATATTTTTTCACATGAGAAAAGGACATAGGCATACCAGCATGCCATGGGACATAACCAACAAATAATTATAGACTGTGAGCGATTGGAAGGCAGTCAAGGATACCGTGCTGTGTGTCTACATTCCCAATATTGTCTCCTGCTCCCTGCTATAGCATTTTTCCAGCAGATAGAAGCAATCAGCATCGGACATCATGTATGTGTAGATTGTGTCATTTGCAGTCTGCTATCCAGATACTGCCACATAGTTCTTTAAAAATATCTTCAGGCACATTCAGGCCACTGTGAGAAGTAGTTAAGGTATTGTTCCTCCCTCACTGTCAGGATCTCTGGAGGTGCTTGTGGTTGGGACAAGAAACGGATAATTTCTATGCCAGAGCAGCTGTCTTGTACCTATAGTCTTTGCAGGTGGAACCGGAGCCTACCTAATCCCGTTTTTTTCTTGAGCACAGAGAATTCACTTGGGACGACTCATAGATCAGCACTGGCTTCCAGGCCTGCTCTGTTCGGCTTGCATGCAGAGTCAGCAGGCAGTGTGCACCTGAAAACAGCTTGGCTGACAACAGTTGGGCGCTTAATGAATTGACAGGTGGGATGAAGAAACTTTTGCCTCAGTAAAACAAGGTATTTCACTAACTAGCTAATATAACTGTGAGGGCATGGCCTTTTGTCAGCAAAGAAACAACTGAGACAGCTTTTGGGCAAATGCTGATGGCTGAAAAGATTTGACAGGTATGAGGGCAAGTCACTAACTTGTATCCTTTCAGGAAGAAGGAAAATTCCTGCTTTCTTGTTTCACCAATAGAATAAAATAAAAGAATGTGGAAATAGTTGAGTAATTCACTTAGTTTGTGAAATCAAAACTCAGCCAAATACTTCTGCTTGATCAATAAACTAGTGCTTTTCTTTAATTGTAGGTCTGACATATTCACAACAGTGCAACACAGATTGGAACTACATTTGAGTTTGAAGATTTAGTCTCTACATCTGTATGTGAACATGAAATGTAAGATTTAAAATTTTATTTAATTAGAAGCAAGATCATAATTCCAAAAACTGTACAAGCTAAACAGGACTGACCAAACCTGGTATCAGGTATTTTTCATGAGAACTTTTGAGATTTTGATCTTGATTTTTCCATCCTTCAACAAGAAACAAAGCCCTTTGAGCGGTTGGGGGTTTTTTTTGAAAAAATTGTCTGCTTTTGAATCAGAACTTTTTGGTAGTCCCTAAGCAGAAAAGATCCAGCAGCCCAGACATCTCTCCAAGGAGAAACTTGGGGTCCTAATGGAAACATTTCACTCATCATGGGACTTGGTGAATCACAGTGCTGGGAATTTGTCAGTCAGCTGGAGCTGGAAGGCATGAGGTTGGGGGAGTGGGAAACTGGTAAGTTTGGTATAAATATATAAACTATGCTAAATAAGGTTCTTCCCTACTATGCTGTCTTCTTACAAAATCACATATTTCAGGAAGTTGTGATTTCCATATACTAAAAGGCCTCCTAAAATAGAAAAATTAGTTCCATTTTAAACACGTGTGTTTAACTAGCTTAAAAAATAATGCATTCTAAAGCATTCTCATGAACTACATTTCATCGTTGCTAAGTTTGCACAGATGAGTTTCTGCTGACCTGCAGTCGTTTCTGAGGGTCTCAGTGCAAGCTGTGTGAATTGTTACAGGGTACAGTCTTGAGACGACAGCATATGTTGATTACAACATTAAAATGGGTATGTTCTTACATTCTAGTATAAGGAATATAATTTGCTGATGTCTAGTAAGACAGCTGGTAGCACATTCAGTGATTCAGACAGCAAAACCAAGACTGTCCCTGCTGCAGAGTTTCATAGTTACAAAAAGAAAATACATAAATACCAGTAACAGGAAACTGCTGTTGTGCAAACACTGTTATATCCTCTGCAGTAATTAAGAAGTAGGAAATACTTATGGTTTTACTCACATGTGCACATACAGACACAGACAGATCCCCTTGTATGAGAGTTTAAATTCTTGCGGTTTTGGCTCAATTTGATTCAGTTACAAGCTTTGAATACCCCACCTAACTTGCGGGAAATCCTTTCTCTGTGTTCACAGACCTTTTTTTGTGTGTGTTTACTTCTTGCAAACTGAGAACAATGGTGGCTTTTTTTTAATGCTTTTTATCTTTTGGAATTGCTAGAGGTCCCACAGTTCTGCTGTCACTAGGTCACTTAACAGACAGTTTAGCTTTTCCCTGGTGTGTCCTGTAGGAGAGTAACTCTGCTTTGATACCTAAATCCAGGCTTCAAAGCAATCTAGTTTTTAAAGCTGGCTGAAGTGTTGCATCTCTTTAGAAAAGGTAAAAACAATTTGCTTTTGTAGACACAGCTTTTCAGCTGATACAACCCTACCAAAACACTTTAGCTGGCTTTCCCAAGGTGGAGGGTAATGGCAGAAGGATGTGGTTTCAGCCCTTCCACCTGGTCATGTGGTGTCCTGTCACATGCCCTGCATTAAGTTAAATGAAGGGGATATGCTTCTGGAGAGGCAGCACATCACTGCAGGACCACAGGCACACCCCATTAGAGCCATCCCTCCTTAGGGCCTGGAGCTTCATCAGCTGGGACAGAGAGCAGGGCTGGCCCAGTTTCAGCTCGGTTTTTGAGATAGTTAGTTTAGGCAATCCACTCTATCTCATTGTATCTTGATTTTCAAATTATAATGATTAAGACCACTTTTCACAGTATGTTAAGAAATTCCATGTAAGATCTAAGTAAGAGTATTTCTCAGGTCTAAGTGTCCTCATCCGGTCTGGCAATCACAGATGCCCTTTATCCCAGGGACCATGTCGTTTATGTTAAATAAAATACAGGCATAGGCAGAGACAGAAACACATCACTCGGACACTTAGATTGTTTATAGATCACACACATATATATTTTTTCATTTTTATTTTTAGTTGGATTGTAAATTCTGATGTATTATAACGTGAATTCGGCCAAAAGTTGATACGTGATGTGTACAGATGAATGGATAAATGCTTCTATTTGGAAGAGCTTAAAATTGATAGAACAACATTTACAAGTCATGATATATGTATAACCTTGCATGAAAGAATTTGGGTTTTTTGGTTGTTTTTTTAAAATTATTTATTGCTAGTCATGTTGTATGTATAGTGCTAGAACCTAGCTTATGAAATGGAACTTTAAATTCTTTTTTATTCAGGTACTGATGAGTAGTACCATGCAACTTGTCCAGGAAAATGAAAGACTATCTAAACCATTAGTTCTTCACAAGAAGGTAACTCATGTACTTTCTAGCAAAATCCAGAGAAATAGCTGGACAGCTAACACATAATGTCTTCTGCTTGTAGTTCAGGTTAATTATGAGAGACAAGCATCTTCTGAGAGATTGTTATATAAAATATAATACAATATATTTTACATAATATACAGTATTTTTACCGCATAAGAATAACTTAATGCTGCAAGTGGGTTTCTGAAACATGATGTGCTACCTACCTGAGTTATGTCTTTGCTTGTGTGGTGGTGGCTGGGGAACTTTTTCCTTCATTGAAGCTTTTCCCTTTAGACATAATATTATGGCGGTTTGAGTATGTCTTAACTGACTTTGAATCTGGTCTGTTATTCGTGCCAGGTTACTTTTCCTTGTTTGTAGCATTTCATGAATGTGCTTTGTAGACTCAAAATCTAGGTCTTGTGTGGTTTTGCGTAAATGTACTCTGCTGGCGTTTCTGTTGTCTGTTCAATTCTTCATTACCAAGCCTGTGGCAACGCCAAATGGTAGTGACAAGATGTAATCCTGTATAAACCTAGTGATTCCACATGGAAATATTCTTTTATCTGGAGGTTAAAACCCTACAGGTCACTTCACACATCTGAACATAAAGATATTGATGGCCAAACTGGAATTCTATGGAGCTGAAGGTCCACACTGCAGGTCTTTGCAGGGTAATGCCTTCTGAAAAGAAACAAAACCAGCGCTGGGTTAGTTGACTGTTCTGTACATACGACTGTGAATGTTAGTGTGAATACCTGCTAATATACAGTACATTTAATATGCAGTAAAAAGGAAGTTTTCAGCTTTCTTTGAGCTTTGCATGCTGCACATGATGCTTTTGCATCATGCAGCTGAAGGCTCTTTGTGCAACAGGGATTATCAAGATTTCTCTCCAGTCACACTTGGTGAAATATCCTTTGCTAGATATTCTGTCAAAGGTCCCAAGTTTCTTTCAGCAAGCAGTGGGCCCCTTTTTCAGCTTTTACTCAGCAGTGCTGTCAGTTTTAATGGTAGGGAGGCTGCTTTAAAATCACTGTTCTGACTTGAGTTTCTCCTTTTGCTTCTCTGTTTATCAGTTTCTTGATTACAGTCTGTATTTCTTGTTTCCATTGGACTGATGGTTCATGTATTTCACAAAAATCATGTGCCGAGTTAGTGGTCTGTGAGAATTCCTTTGAAATGCTGTGCCCATCCACTTACCTATTTTATCTCAATTATGAATAAGTTGATGCTGACTGGATAGTTGGATTTTCCCAACGTATGAGCAACCAGACCTCTCTCACATCTAATAAGTCCCTGACTCCTTCAAGACTATTTGAAGTGTTTGGGTTATACAGCTTAAAACGGCAAGCAGAGATGAACTTGCAACATGATGCTTTCCATGGCATGCTTAATGAATGACTCATTGCTTCAGATAGACTCACCCAGATAATGGTGCAGTACAATGGAATCTTACTTTGACAGAAGCATATCCTTCTGTCCAAAGCCTGAAACTTTGGATCTGCCTCCATCACAGAGTGCAGCTTCACATAGCAAAGGTGGAGCTAGTTCTGCTTAAGCTGATATGTCTACAGTGGGCAGCTAGGTGCCATACAGAGATAGTAGCCTTGACCAACATCAGTGCACACTCCACTTTCAATAACGTATCCTGCTTCCCAGTAAAAATAATTATACAGCAACAGAGCTATCGACTGAGGCAGCCACAATGCTGACCTCTTAGCTAGTTATTTTTGAATTAGCATAAGCATCTTGGTGGGTCTGTGCCCTGTGCTGCATAGAGGTATTCTATACTGCAGTGCTGATATGTTGTATCATAATACATAATAATTTTGTTGAGCATCTGTAGCAGAGAGTGTATCTTTCCTGACTAATCTAAGTCGTTCCATAATTTCAGACTTGAATTTAAGTGTTTCCTGGAATGCATCTGGAAAGAAAAATGCTGCTTTAATTCATTACTGATAAATTAGTAATTATTCTTCTTTCCCACAAACAACATTGAGTCAGCTATCACAGCCCTGGAAAGGGCAGAGCCCACCTTAGTTTTATTAAGGGTGCAACCTGCTATCTCCTCATGTTCAGCACAGGTCTGTTCTCTGCTCTTTGCCCTGAAAACAGTACAGTAGTTATGCTATACTCAGACTATATATAGCACTTAAGAGATACCAAGGGTTGACCTTGACCTCAAGCCTTTACAGATACTTAAGCTTTAAGGAGTCACCTGATGAATGGTAACAGAGGCGTTTCAGCCCATATGCTTCTTTCTGAAAATTCTATCAATGCTTGAGGAGACACACTTACTGAATATCTTTGTCGTATTTTATGTGCATTTCTTTAAAAAGCCAATGGAGACAATGGGTGCTCTGATGATTATGTTTAACTCTGTTTCTCTGTATTGAATATTTATTGTAATAGTGATTGCCCATTAACAATAAAACCTCTTCCCTCTGATTTTCCCCATCTAAGCTCTTTATAATGAGCACAAATAATTGCAAGATTTTCCATATTTTAGGAAAAAATTACCAATAGTATCCTGTATTACCTGAAGCACATTACAAAATAAACTGCCAAAGATTGACTTGCATGCTACAGGCGTTTGTTGTAAAAGAAAACTAAGCAAAGTTTATGCTATTCCAAGTCCACACAAGATTTTTTAATGCAAAAATTATTAATAACACAGTGCTTATTACTCCAGTAATAAGTTTTTCTTACAATAATAAGTTCAGTGAGAATAAGCTTTTATGGAGAGTGTATGTGGAACTTGGTGTTATATTGGAGCTGAGACCTCTAATCTGCTGGCTTGCAATGGTGCAGTTCCCTCTCCCCAGCTTTTGGTAGTGCTCCTTTAATCACATGATAAGCTGGCCTGATTCACTAACCAAGCAAAAATATGTGTGTGTTTAGCTTAAGTAAGCTCACAGTGCAAGCAGACAAGTGCCAGAGTTAGCAGAATCTGAAAACAGTGTTTGATTAGAAAAGGAAGATCGAGGAAAGAGCAAGTGGATTCTTTCCTTTTGAGCAATGAAAAATTATTAGTCTCACTGCAATGTGAAACCATATTTAGTTGCAGACTGTACAGTGACTGTTCTGCAGAGACAAGGATGATATCAATAAAAGAGCATGTTCTAATGCACATTTCTCATTTCTTGTGTGCTTGAGAATTTATAAAATACTGTCATTTGCAGAATGGCTCGCAATCATTAGTAAGAACAGACAGTTTGAATGTAGCTCTTCTGGAAGAAAGTTACATGTAACTTGAAGTATTTTGTTTAAAATCATCTACATCTAATATATACAGCAATGCAAGTATTACATTCACTAACACCAATTGCTAGTGAAAAAAGCTACAAATTAAATGCCTTATTAGACTACATATTGCTGAACTCTGTTTCTAAAGAAACCTGAAATAAGTGTCAAAATTGTTAGACAGTTTTGAGATGACAAATTCTTTGCTCTCAAACAATTTCAGTTCAAAATTAGTCAGGCTAGTACAGAATATGCTTGAGTATGCTAAACAGCAAATACAGCTTGTCAAAGAAGTGGAATATCTGCTGAAGTTCCGTTTCAAAAAGGATCTTCAGAACTTTTTTTTTTAATTTTGTTTTCACAAATCATTTACAGGTCTGAAGTAGAGAAGCATGTAGACCTTTCTTTGAGTACCCCTACCACTGCCAGCAGAATAATGATCAGAAGATTCTGTTTAAGATGAGTGTGACTGTTCACTCAACTCCAGCTCAGATTTTGGCTAAGCCAACTCTCTCTAAGGTCTGACATATGCTGAGAACAGCACCATTAGCTCAAAGCAAGGGCAGCACATTGGCAGGGTATGGTGGCCAGAAATGGCTAAAGATCATTATGCAGCCAGTATTACCTACAGCTTGCAGTCTCCTGCAGCCATAATCCTTGCAGTAGCAATTGTCTGGCAGTTTCTTAAGAATCTGCTAAATATGGATGAAATACATCAGACTTCCCAGCTGGAAGGTATAGATGCATCAGCTTACCCAAAAAGTTTTTGAAGTGGATCCAACAGCTGCTGGACTCCCGAGGCTTTCATACGTGCTTGTGGGATACAGGGGATGCCCAAACTGTGACAGAGGAGAAAGGATGAGCGCTCTTCTCATCAGCTGGGTAACAGTTTTTTTCATAGGTTCATGAGTTACAGGTTATGAGCTGCAAGTTATGAATTAAAGAACTTGAGTTAGAAACCTCATTCAGTGTTGAATTAGTGAATTCATATATTAGACTAGTCTGTACAAAAGGGATTGAGCCCTTGTTTATCATGTTTGCTAGTTTTCTTTCCTAATGAGCTCATAAAATAACATTTAATTTACAGAGTACATTTGAGAGATCTAAACAGACATTGACAGATGAGCCAAGAACACTAGGACATTTGGCCTCACTTTAGAAAAATCACTAGCAAATGGGGAAGAGGCAACAGATGTTACAAAGGGATGCGTTGAAATGGGCTGGAAAGATCTGTTTGAGCCTGACCAAGTCCCACTGTGTGCTGGTGTGATAATTGTGTCCTAATAGGATAGATAGCCAGACAGGACTATATAGAGCACTGCTGTTTCCGTCAGTGGAATTACAGGTCAAATTCTCAAGCTTCTAGGTTAATCACTTTAGGGACAACACGGCTGGAAATGCAGAAATAGAAATTTAGGAAAGATTTTTTTAAAGTCATCTTATCTTTGAAACACTCAGATGTTAGAGGCACACCTTCTCCTAGTCTGATTTCACTTTCTGTGTGAGCCCAGATTCTCAGTATCTTAGATTAGGCAGAGCTCTCTTGCCTGCAAAGCACTGCTTCCTTTATTACCTCTTTAATTTGCCATCCTATTGCTTCTCAAGCATAGTCCTTCATGGAGACATCAAGCTTCCTTGCCGCATGACAACTGTTAATAATACAGCACGTTATTGTTGCAGACAACCTAATACTGAACTGATGTTCAGCATAAAAATGCAAACTGGTGTTTATAATTTCATTTATTTTTTTTTCTCCCTCTGTCCTAACCTTTTGCATCAAAACAATTTTTCTTTCCCAAAGCACTAAATTCTTTCAATTCAGAATAGTCAATGTTGAATTTTATTTGTTATTCAGAAGCATGTACTTCAGGTATCTAAACTCAACGCCCCCCCCAAATAGAGTGATTATTGCCTGACAATACATTTTTCCTTATACGCCTCTATAAGACAGAAACATTAAAGCAGTATAGTAAATAGGTTGGATTTTGATGTCTGCTCATCTCAAGATGGCCAATCAATAAAGGAAATGCTGTCTTTTTGGAGTCTGAACAGTAATCTGATGATATACCTAATGGAAGAATCAAGTTTTTAAGTTTACCAGTCCATTGTGTGCTATCAGATCAGGCGAAGTTTAATATACAAACAACTTCCTGTCATGCACCAGGTCTGGTATGGAAGAGAATTTAATGGAAGAATACCCTACTCATCCAAGTGTGCCTTTTTACCTGAAGGGAATTTGAAATCAAAATACAGACTGTTTTGCACTTTTTCTAGTCAGTGATGTGAACATTATTAAGATATTGCAAGCAAGTCCAGAGGAGGCCACGAAGATGATCAGAGGTCTGGAGCCCTCTGCTACAGGGACAGGCTGAGGGAGTTGGGGCTGTTTCAGCCTGGAGAAGAGATGGCTCCGGGGAGACCTAAAAGCACCTTCCAGTACCTAAAAGGGCTGACAAGAAAGCTAGCGAGGGCCTTTTTACAATGGCATGTAGTGATAGGACAGGGGGGTGATGGTTTTAAACTAAGAGAGGGTAGATGTAGATCTGATATTAGGAAGAAATTCTTCGCTGTGAGGGCAGTTAGGCACCAGCACCGGCTGCCCGGAGCAGCTGTGGGTGCCCCGTCCCTGGCAGTGTCCAAGGCCAGGCTGGACGGGGCTGGGAGCAGCTGGGTCTGGAAGAAAGTGTCCCCATGGCAGGGGTTGGAACCAGATGGTCTTTAATGTCTTTTCCAACCCAAACCATTCTAGGATTCTATATTGCACATGAGTAACAATAGTAATGTATTAAGTACATTTTGCATTTAGAAAGGGGCCATGTCCCTGTGTTTTACTTCAGAAATTCGGAAGTCTCAGAACTGGTTCGACTGAAGGTGCGCTTGTCAAGTATGGTCCTACCACAGGAATGCCCAGGCTTGGAAGTTCTCCCACTTCAGCTGAGTTGGTAAACTCTTGAAATTAAGTAACAAAAGGTGTCCTTCCTCAATTTTTGTCAATAGAGAGCAACAGTCTACAGAAAAACAGAGTAAGAATCGAAAGGTTCTAGATTACCTAATTATAAAGCCTGTCGTCACCTATTGGCTACTGTTCACTTTCTTAACTATTGCAGTGCCATAATTGTACTCGCTATCCAATTGTCAGGAAGTCTGTATGGCAGATAAGGCAGCAGTTTCAATCAGTCTAAAATATCTTTCATATTGGTACAAATACATACATACATACACACACACGCATATATATAAAACCAGCTTTTCTTCATACCAGGTAGTTCCCTTCTGCTTTTCCGTTTACAGATTTAGAAGGAAATTAAATAATAATATCAGACCATGTATTTTTCCATGTAATTTTAAGGCAAAGCCTTAACACATCCAGCCATGTTGTACTTTAGATTTCATGCCCATGCTTTGTTATTTAGCTCATCAGCTATTTTCAAGCACTCAAAGGACTGTGTAAGATAAGAAAAAGAACAAAAAGAATCAGTAAAAAGAACAAGGAAGGCTTAAAGCCTTATATACAATTGTAATAATGAGTCAACATCTTGCTTTTTGAAGGGAGGTAAACCTAGGTGGGACAAGATCAGTATTCAGAAATTTCAGAAACTAGTTGGGGTTTAAATATGTTCCTTAAATATAACCTGTGCTGGGAGCAAGCCTAGAAGCAATGGGGATTTTGGATTCCATTTTATTTGGGCCAGTTTTTCCCCAGGAACACATTCTGCAAGTCTGTAAAGGAGCTGAGATTAGAATTAGTATAAAGGGCAGTTCAGGAGTGTGAGAAAGTTTAAAACTAGTGGCAGATGTTGAGTTCCACAAAACTTGCTGTAATAGGAACAAGCCAGAGAAACCAGTTCTTTAGCTTAGTTTGACCCTGTCAATCAGCAAAAAGGTAATAGAGATGGAGCCTAAAGTCAGCTGTTTCTTCAAGGAAATAGGAAAGAGTTGTTTACCTGTAAGGCTTATTGCCCTAAAACTTTATCCAGTCTGGTCCAGGAGCACAGTGTAGAAATCATAGTTCTGCTTTCACTCCTTCAAATAGGTCTAACCCTTTTCCTTGAAGATAGCAATGCACATGGACTATTGCAAATAAAAAAATACTATGAAGGCAAAGTATTTCAAGTTTAATAGAAAGAGAACGTGAAGCACATACACTGTCTTTTTGGTAAAACTGAAGCAATTTTTTCTTCATTGCACTCTTTGTCCAAGAGGATTTTTATGTGTTGGTTACTTTCAAAGTGAAAACCAAGGAAAGAAGCAAACAAGCAAAAACTACAGGGAAAGCAAATTGCTAGGTGCTATGTCTGGCTGAGTTTGGAAAAAATCTTAGGTTTAGGATTAAAAGTATTTCATACGTTCTAGTGGAGTCAGCAAACTTAATTTTTCAACAATTAGCTTTTCCTAGGGTTTTACAAACTATTGTAACTCTTTTATATATATAATTAAAATAAAGTTTAGCATATGAAGTCTTGCTTTTAAGGTTATTTGTATGAAATAATTAAAATGAGCAGAATATGTATGCTTTTCTTGTCTTCAGACCTTGTTTGTTCACCCTTTTCCAATCACTAAATACTGCCTTCCATTCCTTTGCCTACTATCAGGTAAAAAATTAATTAGAAAGAAGCAGTAAATCTAATTCACATATAAAAGATGAACTAAGCACCAAAAGGAAAGTTCTAGGTCTCGTGGAGGCAAGAATTTCTACATAAATTCAGTTTTGAATTGTGAATTGGAGATTCAGTTCTCCAGTGACGGATCTGAATGATGCACTTACAGAAGGGGCTGAGGAAGAAAGACCCTCTCATACACACTTGCTTTCCTTTCTCTGTGCAGGCTACCTACCTCATCAACATCCACAACCATCTCAGAGCATGAAGGCAGGCAGAAAACGTGGAGGAGAACCAGTCTAAGCCTTACATCAGACATGCCCCAGATGATGGCCAATGATGCCAATTGAGCAGTAAATTATTATCGCCTTGAAGCAATGAGGAAACAACGGGTATGTTTTGGCCCCGAGGTGTGTCTCTGGGACATAGTGCCTCCTCTGTCTCCCACTCCCACAATGGACATTAAACACCAACCTTTGCTTAGGGCTGTGCCCTAAGGCACAGTCTACCTTTTGGAAGCAGATTCAGGCTTCTATTTCTGGCCTTAACTGTATGCCACCAGCCAAGACACTGCGTGCAGGAGAGCGTGTCACGGGGACTCTGTCCTCAGCTGTTGTGGTGCTAGGCAAGGGCTGGCCAGTGTGCAGACAGTCCTGAATCAGTTTTGCAGCATTGTACTTGGTTGTGGGTGAAACACTGAGTCTTCTGGGGCTCTAGTTTTGTAAAGATGCAGACATTCATTTTCACTGTGTATTTTTGTTGCTGATGTTGCTTTCCCAGGGGCAGGCTGATCTTTGAATCTCGAAAGGGCAGATAACCAGTGCATAACAGCGAGTGAAATGAGCTGCGGAAAGCCTTCTGTTTATAAGACTTACTTGTTAAGGGATTGTACATTCATTAAAGCATTCATGACCTAGTCAATGGTCTTTCGACCCTGGTCTGCTTCCTCTGTGTGTGTGGCTGTGGAGGCTAAAGGTATTTTTGTTCTAGACGTTTCCAGTGTTCTCTCAGATTTGAACCTGGCTGCTAATACGTGTGTAGTGGTATACCTCAAGGCCATTATACAGTGCTGTTACTTACTACATCACATATGTGGGAAATGCTTCTAGGAGCATTTGTTTGACTCTATATGTGGCCAAATAAAGCTCTAAAATAATGTGACTATACATTCTACCAGTACTGTTTGTCACTTAGGGTATTCAGTAAATATTACTTGTTTGCCATGGTTTTCTACAAGGCTTCTGTGGTGTATTTCTACATTAAATGAATGTTACAGCACAAAATATTTCTGTCGTAAACTAGGAAGCACGTATAGGCTTTATGCTTGCTTCAGCACTCATTTTGTCCTGCTAATTCTGTATTTCAAGGCTACTGGATGGCTTGGGGCATTCATTAGGAAGTCCTGCATCTTATTATCTGCATTATCACTAGCAATTTGCTGGACATCTGGAGTTGATGGTCACTGGAGGCAGTAGTGTGAAGGCCAACACCTAATGGAATAACCTATATTTTTCAGTTTACCTATCTCCACCAGGCTAAGTTGTTAAAATCTGGGATGTATTGTAAGTCTTTTTCTTGAGGAAGTAGGGTGGAGAGGAGTTCAGATAACCTCATATCTTCTTGCATTAACAATTAAGGAACTTGCAGGATACAAATATATATGATTAATACTGAAATGAGCAGCCCAGAGCTTCCTGAAAGTGGCTATTAAGCCTCCACACATGCATATTACTTTCATCAGTTTATACACAGAGATTCCCAGGTAAGAGCCAACGGTCATGAAATGGCCCTTTGATCTCCCTGGTTAATGATAGGCTATGGCAAATAGAACTCCCTGCTTCATCAGAAATATCAGTATTACCGTGTCCTGAAATACAGAAGGTAATGAAATGGTAAACAGTTCTGCACAGCAGTAGGTGGTAATGCAAGAAGAGAGATGTGTTCCTAATCGGTTAATATCCATGCACTAGTTATTACAGGAGCTGGAGGGTAATTTCCTATTCTTTTGTCTTGGCTATGGTTACTAATATCCCCTTTTTTTCCGGTCTGTCTCACTTTAATGTCAAAATAATTATTAAAATCTAAGTACCCCCATTTGGCAAATGCTCTTTATAGGAAGTCTCAACAAATCTAAAAGGGTGAGAGTCAATGACAATAAGTATGCCTTGTACCAGTTTGTGCAGATTTGCTACAATGCCAGCAGAAGCCCCCCAGAAAAGGAACTGTTAATTGTCTGTTAATCCTGTCACGAGGAGAAGTATGTATCTGTCTACAAAGTGTGACTGATTTTTTAAGTGACCCACTCCACAAGAGCCTTCACAACAGTTAGATGTGGTTTAACAACAAAGACATCAGTTTAATGTCATCCTTTGGTAAATTACTGACCAGTTACTAACATGCACTGAAAGAACACATTGCATCTGCCAATCTTTATTCAGGGGTCCGGGTGCTAACTTAAATAATGCAGTTTTGCGTTTTCTCTGGTTTCTGTGTATTTTTGTTCCTGTAGAAATAATGCTGCACTGAAGTATTTTTCCTCCTGGGCATTGTATAAAGATAACCATCTGTGTTCCCTACAAGTGATTCCCACTTGCTTGTTGACGAGTTGTTCACAGGAGTAAGAGACATGGGCACTGGAGGTGAAATACAGCACAGGGCTCGAATAAATAGATTCTCTGCTTGTACCACAGAGTGCAGTTCTGCTGTCTGCACCAAACATTACTGGAAGCAGATGTGCTGAGGAGCAGAGTGCAGGGACACAGTATGAATCCCAAATGGCATTAGCTGATCTTGTTTGTGTGGCTTTGGAAGCCAGAAAGTGGTGGCGGCCGCCCTGGAGCAGTGCAAGGTGAAAGCTCAGGGAAGGAAATGGATCCCAGTGAGATGCCGGTCACCGGCAGATTCTTCCACGTGACACAAGCAGACTCAGAAACTGCAGCCTGAAACGGAGCTGACCATTACATGGTGTTCCAAAACAAGCAGCTGTGTGTCTTGTCTGTCTGACAGTAACTTTTTCTTTTTGCAAATATATAGAAAAAGCACGCACTGGCATTCCTGTGTATCTGTTCTACAGTTTGAGAAAATGCTTCTTCGTCCTAGCTGTAGGTTCCCCCCGTACACCTACTTATGTCAAGACACTTTAAGGTAAAGGTTTGAGAGTACATAAATGCTGAGGTCAGTATACTTTAAATCATCTAGCCTTATTGGAGCCAAATGACTTCATCTGAACTTACTTCAGTCAAAATCTCAGTCCAGTTAAAATATTTCTGTAATATCTATCTAAAATTGGCTTAGGCTGTGCCCATTTATGCTCTTACTGTGTTAAAGCAACAGAGGGGAAACATTACCACTGCAAAGGGTTTAAGTGCGTGGTGCCTAGTACTCTTTAGTTTCTGTTGTAGTAGACCATGTATTCACCCTCCTTTTTTTCAGTGGCAGTAATTTCTTTATCTACTGTTATGGTTCAAAATTCCAACTTGGCTATACCCTCAGGTGAGTAGGACAGCATCAGAGTTTCATTGAGCAACAAAATTTGCCTCTGGAAAAACAAAAACATACAACAGGCTTTGCCTCAGGAAATTTAAACTAGCTGTAGAATGAAAAGCCACTAGACTGAAATGAATAAGTGAATGGTGACTAGCATATCTGTACTCAGCGTTGTTTATGCTACCAGATCCGTTTTTATTTGATCAATGAGAAATAGAAGGAAATATAATATTAATTTTCTAATGTTATTACTTTCATGGGAATTTTCATTTTTAAAAATTGTAATGATCATATAAAATCTTCCTTTTGTTGCTTTGATCCTTTTATTACTGATGCTTTCCTGTTGTTCAAGAAAAAACCAGCAATGTTCTTGTCTAGAAATGCTTTACTGATGTTATTTTCTTTTGTTCAAAAACACTTACCTGACAAGATTAGACTGTTGGACAGCTGTGATACTCAGGTATGCAATCTGAAATATTCTGGGAGTGGCAGCTAAAAGGAGTTTGAAAAACAAAGTCTATTTAAGACAAGTCCTCATGGCTATGATTAAGCCAGCTGAGAAATCCAAAATAAAAGTAAACTCTTCACAAAATTCAATGAAGCGTGTGCTAATGGGACAGCTGAATTATCTTGCTTTTATTAATAGCTGCTCTTAATGGGCTCCTGAGGCACCCTACAGGTGAAACACAGCTGTAGGAGATGTAGTCAGCAGAGCCTAATTGCCTAATGCAAACGAAAGCAATTCGGTTCCAGCTTCTGACACGGATGGGAATTCCTTTCTGTTATTTATCATGGGGGAAGTAGAAGTTCTGCAGTCACTCCAGAACTGTGAGAGGATATGAAGCAGAGGAGAAAGACAGGATGGCAATGGATGGTATAATAGCCGATAAGAAATAAGGACTGGAAGATTCAGTAAGAAGGCATTTTCCTACAGCATACACCAGTATGAAGATCCACCTTCTTGAAACTAATGGAGTTACAGTAAGTTAATAAATAAGAAAGCATCAAAGCTATATGCATTGACATTTGATCGCATTTATGTGGACTTTCCTTGCAGTAGAATACTAGTAGCAGTATACTAATTTTCCTACTGGTAGAAAACTGTTCTTATCTTTATGAATCTTGCCTTCACCTTAAAAAGAAAGTATGGTTTCTTGGGTCCCAAGAGAATTTGCTGTGAGGCATGACTCACCAAATCTGCAAAGACACGCACCTCCTCTTTTGCACACAGGAGAAAAACTTTTTTTTCGTGGACTTTTACTATTTCCCTCCCCCATCAAAGTCTGATAGTGTTATATGCTCCTTCAGCTGTAATAACTGAAAAACAAGATCACAAATCTTAAGATGAAAGGGAGGGAATGGCAAAAGATTTCTTCATGTCACACTCGCTTCTGTTCTTGGCTTCGGTCTCTAGCGTTACAGACCCACCATCACAGACCCACTGTGAGGCAGGAGACGTGCTCCAGACGTAAGAATCAGTATAGATCTGAGAAAGAAGAGCACTGGTTCCCAGTAAGATAGAGCTATGAAGGGGCATCAAATCATGAAGTGTGTGCCAGAACCATGGCTCTAGGCCCAGCTTACTGCATGCTTCTCTATTTCAGGGCATTTCTTGCCATTTCACACAAAAATAACTCATCCAGAGTCTCGCTGTGCTCTTCTTTTGCCCTGTGCTCACCATCTCCCTGTTTTTCACCCTGGGTGTTTCCAAGTTTCTTCACTACTCACACCGCTTATACTGCGGCTTCCTGCAATACCAAAAACCAGGGTCTCTGATTTTCCCTCATTCATATCTTCTCTCATTATGAGCAGCTCAGTAAATGAGTGTCCTGTGGTCATACATTGGCAGCAAAAGCTGGGGCCATTCACGCTAAGAACTTTCCCTAAAACGTGAGAAAGTAAGAATAATGATATTCCGTTAGTCATATACATCCAGGCTGACAGAACCTGGAATGCCAGCAAGACCTGAGGGTGGCTGGCTAGCTTTTACTGTACATACTGTGTAGTTACTTCATTGTTAAGTAGCGGCACTGTGACCACTGCTGCATCCATGCCTCGGAGGGACAGTCATGGGCAATACCCGGTGGTTGCTCAGTGTTCAGGGAGATGCAAAGGAAGAGTAAGCCTACACCTGCACGATGGTTCGCAGCCATCACGGCAGGGAAATGTGCTGCCAGTGTGTGCAGTGCAGTCCCTGGGGTCCCTCAGGGAAACATTACGGACATTTCTCACTCCCTGGCCTATACTCATCATGCTGCAGTTAGTAACAAACCTTTCCCTGAAACAAAAATTTGTCAGAAAATACTGAAAAGAAAATACAAGAAAAAAATTTATTGATCCAGAACACCAACACTTTTGTGTTTCTTGGCCTCTCAGAGTCCTGGCAAGATGACCCCACACACACTTTGGGGGTGCTGAAGTGTTGGCATCGGCTTCGTGGGTCTGCAGGTTCTGGGCAGGCTGCTGCAGTTGCCCAGAAAAACTGTCATTCCTGTCAATTCTGATTAATAATTTGTTAGAAAAATACTGATAGCTACATGAACTTTAAATTCCCTGAGCAGCTGCAGGGTACCTGGGGCACTTTCCTTAGAATTTCAGGTTCTGAAAATAAAACTAACTAAAATGTCAGACCTGTTCAGACCAAGTGTAAACAAGAGTAAGCAAACCCTGCTTTTCAGTGAACTCAACAACTCCTTGCACTTCACACCTCCTTCGGCACAGACTGTGTTTTAGTAGACATAGTCTAGACACCAACATTTTGAAACTTACTCAGTCTCTGATATGCTAAACTTTAGCTCACTTCTTTCTTCATATGTTACTGTACCAGAACAACGAGTTGTACTTGAATAGAGATCTGTTGTAAATTAGAGGTATTGCGGGATGCATGCTAGGGGATTAACATTTTGAATTAATATAATGTAAGTTTGTTTTCCAGATATTTCTGTTCCTACTGATCAGTGTAATTTCATTTATTGTCCTGTGTATTGCAATTACTAATAGGAAATCATTGTTTTCTACTATACCCCGTGGAATGATGCTGGAGCACTTTGATTCTTAATTAATTATGACTGCCAAAAATTAACTCAGTGCAGAGCAATCGGTATCAGACCAATTTGTCCTACTCACCTGGTGTTTTCAAACAGGCTAATGAAAAGAGAAGTGGAACCTGGGTCCCACTCAGGTATTACTTTGTTTCAGAATCTACTTCATTAATAGCTCAGTACTGAAAAAGCAACACTCACAGCAGGGGGGGGAAAGAAAAACAATTAGTTGTGCTTTCAAATTCTTTTTTAAGGCAAAGTATTTCAGCATTAATAATAATAAATCAACTCAGAGAGTAAAGACAATGATTACTTGGCATATGATGACCATTTCCATCTTTGTTATATACAACCTGAATTATTTTTAAAGCAAACTCAATGATAACCATAATTCCGAGAGGACTAAACTGCTTACTAGAAAATGTTTTACTTGAAAAAATCTGGTAAGTGATGAAAATATTAAAATTTCTGAATTACTGATCTTGAATGATTCAGAATAAATTATTTGTTTTGAACAGTAATTTTCATTTTGCATTTGTTTTACCGTATGCAAAAACCTGAGGCTAAGTAACTTGGAAAATAAGTTTTTAAGGCCATTTTTCTTTCTGGAGTGAAAGATTTCAGGTTTATCAGAAATTACTGTGGTTTTCTTTTTAAAAATTTTGTATAATTTTTTTAAAATTGTGATTTCACCCAAATCAATACTTTTTTTCTTCTATTCTAGTGATGTAGCCACTGAATAAACAAGAAAATATTTGCATTGCTCTAAATGCATCCTTTTAGATACCAGTAGAAAAGCTACAAGCATGTTTGCTGCTGCAGTTGGATTTTATCAGGCCACAAATAGCAGTCAGGCTGGAAAAATGCAGCACTTTTGAGTTTGAACAGAGGACATAATAAATGTTATGAAGGTGCAGTTTGACATCACTCCTCTCTACAGTGATGGCAGCCCTTAAGTGGGAGAGAAAATAGTTTTACAGATCAGTATGGATACCAGAGGGCCTGGCCAGAAGGGGTTGTCTACCTCAAGATCAAAGTTCTGAACTAACCCCACACTTAGGAGTTTTGGGCTAGGATGGTCACTAAATTGTTACAAATTTAGGAAAATCCTGATCAGAGCGGGTTAAAAAATTGTTATGAATGATAAAGATCTGGGTTTGAAATTATACTAATGATAGTAATACAGAATGTGGCTAATGAAATAATCAGACGGGTAATGTGCCTACTGCAAACAGGGCTTTGCAGCTACCAAAGCCAGGACCACGCAGTACAGGATGGAGACTTCCAAGCCAGTAGCTGGGTGTTGTGATGCTGTACTGCATTAGAGAACATAGAAAGTGTCTTTAATCACTCCCAGTAAGTCTGTGACAGATTCAGCTAAATGAGCCAGTAAGTCTGTTCCTTATACTCAAGATCTTATATGCAAGTTATTTGCCATGAACGTGCCAAGAGCAGAAACATAAACAAATGTGAAATATTGCTCAATGATGTGTATCCTATGGTAACAATGTTATTTTGTTTCTCCAAACATCATCACGTTTTTACTGCACCTCTAGGTCATATTTATGAAGTACTTTCCTTAAAAACCTTCATTTTTGGCTGAGCTTTTGAAGTTATTTCCTTAACTATGCTAAATAAATTGATTTCATATATCCCATGTGGTGATTGCAAAGAATTTCCATAACTTACACCCATTCCTTCATACATGATTTTAGAATGTGGGGTCTTTCCCTTGTTCTGTTATGTGGTTTTTTTAATTTGTTTTCTTTAGCTATTGGATTTAAATAACTGAAAGCAAAAGCAAGCATTTCCTAATAGCTGGATTAAGGTAGCTCTTCTTTTTCCCTTCAGTTTTCAATTTCTTGTTATGTCAATATTTTGTTTGTGTTGTAGCCCTTACAGAATCTTCCTGTGTATAGCTATGCTCTATGTTAAAAAAAATAGAAGCACAGAAGAGCCCTCTCGAGTGTTTTCAATACCAATTAAAAAAAAAAAAGAAAAAGAAAAATAGCCCTAATTTCTAGATACCTCTACGATCCCAGGCAAAAGGTTACCTAATTCCACAAGTAGAAATACTGCTGTCTGCCTTCCCAGAATCTCATGTGCATAACCATTTGCGTTTCTGCCATGAGCTATCAATCTGTGTTAAAAACATGTTTTTGATAGAAAGTATTTTAATGGTCATGTTGGAATGTACATGTATTTTCAATATGAAATCAAGTGCAATGAAGCAGATTTTCTGGGAAAAAGACATAACAGTAAAGTCAAGGTCTGTAGTATTTTTTCTTTTGAATAGAATCTTGTGGTTTCTGCTAAAACATGCCAAATATGCCAGATAACAATATGACTTCTAAATGATAACATGAAGGGGGCAAAAAAACCCCCACCCAAACTCCTACAATTAAACAGATCTTTTTGCTAAGTGTGTATTCCTCACTTCTCTGTAATATCTTTGGTGGAGTGGTCACTGTATTAGATTTCCTAAAGCAATACAATTTACAAAGACCCCCAAGAGAGAAAAGAATGACCGAGATTATATTAAGCTTTGTGTTTGATATATGGGAAGTTACTCATAGCTGTAAGGAAGAACAACATGTAGAAGCAGCTTTGTTGTTGTTGCATTTGTTACGTTGCCAAGATTAGAGTTTACTGAGGATTACAGTTCAGTCTGCAAACTAAAGCAATGCCTTATTTGATCTAAAATAAGATCATACTCTCATCAGTTCAAAAGAAAATACGAGTCATTTTTATATAACTGTGAAATTGCAAAGGGATTGCAAACAGTGCTTCTGAAAACGAGTTTTCAGCTGATACCATTTTCTTGGTAGCAATTGATTGTAAACTTTTGAATTGGTAGAAATCAAGCTTTATCTCCCTCCTTAAGAAAAGCAAATGTGTATACCACTCCCTGGTTAAAGATGCTTTAATTTCAAATGTATTTAAACTTAAGTTGTAATAGCTTCCAATTTAATACATTTAAAAATATGCAAGTGATATTATGTTACAGAAGCTAGTCAGAGAAAGAAAAAACCTGAGGAACTTTAGAGGAACTGGCTTATGATGAAAGTCTGTTGATTGAAGCAAAGTGTTTGTGGAGGCCAGGGATCTGAACTCATAGAAGTTCTAAGTACTCATTCTAAACACTCATAAAATTCTAAGTAAATCCTATCATCTTTAGGATAGGTTAGATGTAATAAAAATATGATTTTATTTTTATTTATAAAAATAAAAAATAATTTTGTCAACTCAACAAAAACCCAACCAAACAACTCTGGCAAGCATGTAGCAGTAATAAGGATATAGAATTAAAAAAAAATAGAAAAGAATGAGAATATAACATAAGTTGAAATTACAATCTTATTTAGAATATTTTGTTCACTATCTGTAGCTTCACGTTCTTCTCACTTAATTGTAAGAGTATCATTGAAATGGCTGAATTATTAAAGTAGACCCCCCCCTAACCCTCCAGAAGGTAATTAATTTTTGTTTTGGAATTTCCGGAGTTTCCCTATGGATAGCCTGTGTCTTTCCACTGAATGCAGAACACTGAAGTAAATACGGTCTTAACTTCAGTGAGGTACATAATGTAAAGTGCAATGAACCTTTGTCCAAATCCAAAATACTGAAGTGGTAACTCAGAATGAGGCAGCACTATGGAAGCTGGGAAGCATGGGGAAAAATCCTGCATCTAAAGAACAACTAGAAAGAATGATATGGTTTAAGAGGACAGTGAGTAAGAGGGTATATGGTAATTGTACATTGTAAAATAACACTGGAAGTAAGTTGGAACCCTTTGTTCTTCCTATCACATAACAGGAACAAGGAAACATTCTGTGAAATTGCAGGATAATAAATTCAAAAGTCATGCACAGAAAAAGAAATCAAATCAATAATTACAGTCCTAGAAATTAGAGGTGGGAACAAAAAAGAGGTTAGTCAATGCTCGTGGGTGCCACGGTATTTGGAGTAAATACTAAAATCACTAAATGCTGTGTTCTGTAAATCTAAGTCCTGTCTTTTAAGAACTCTCCAGGCTTAAACATTTATTTTGTGAACGTCTCTTGCTTATATAGAGCCTAATAATTACAAATATTGTATAAACTCAACCCCTGCTGCTGATTTTAGATTTTTTTTTTAACTGTGTTGTCCGTACACTACTGCGTTCTATTTCAGAAACTTTCTGACCTTTCAGAAACCTCCCCTATAATGAGAAACTGACACTGTTTAGCTTCCTTTTCCTTTGTTAGATTATTTTCTAGGTCACAAAGTTTCACGTGAAGTGTTAGTCATGAGCACTGCTGCTAGAGCTAAATGTGCTGTGATTATGAGAATAAGGAAAGGTCACCCTGCTTCCAGCCAGCCCCCTAGCTCTCTGACGGTGGCCGATACCTGTGGCCTCGTAAGGAGTTCGAGAACAGGATAAGTGTGCATCTGCTGTTTTTTCCTGGAAGGAAACTGTGTATTTGTTGCTGGAGTTCTGTTTGATTTTTGTTTCCAATTCCTATGACAATTTTGAGCAGCCTGCAGGTTTTGAAGGTGCCTTGGAAGTAGCTAGCTGGTATTGATGACTTCTTTCTCTATAGATCGTGTAGTCTAGAGAATATCAAAAGAATTTCAGTGACTGACTTCCACTGAGATACTTCTGGGCCTCTTCCTCTTTCCTCTCTCCCACTGCCTGCAAACCATTATAAACATGCTCCCACTGATACAACTGAAAAGTGAGTATGATTTTATGAAGATTTTCTTATAGTAATATCATCAGCTGAATTATGATACACCTTTACACATAAAGAAAGCAAAATTTAATCTGCCATAATTTATTATGGGAGAGAAAGAAAGGGCATTTGCTCAAGAGAAAAATGAGAAATAGATGTTTACTATGGAGATCTATCACCACTGTTAATCAACAGTATTCAATCTTATCTCAAGATTAAAAAATACCAGTATAAATAAGGAGATGATATGACAAGCAATTTGAGTCATCCTTAAATCTAGTGATCAGCATATAGTATCCAAGACTGCAGTACCCTAATGCAGTATGTAGATCCGAATTCGCTAACACAGATCATTAGATACACAACACAGTTACATTTTTATCTCGCAGTGTTTACATTTTGATGGCTGCTTTTTAATGCCGAAAGGTTATATATGATTCTCAAAGTGACACAACATACATGTTGTGACATTACCTTTTCTCTTAGTGATTTGAGAGCTCCGTGCAAGTAGGGCCAGAAAGCCAAATTCTTTCCTTTGAATCATAAATACATCATCCCTGAGGTTTAAAAAGATCTCTGGTTTAACTGAAGAATTGGAATTGTAATATGTAGCTTGTATTGAAATCTGTACTGGACGCCAGTCTGTAACGGGTTACGTAGCCTGTGTCTGGCTTGGTTGCGAAGGTGCTTGTTGCTTCAGCCCTGCCTGGTGGGGGAGCAGGACGAAGGTAGTTGGTGCAAGGTCACTAGCACAAACACATGATGCAAAGTGATGCAAACCGAGTTAGGAGGAACCCAGACTCAGTTGGTGTAGAAGGAAACAGAGAAGTAATAAATTGTAGTTTGTGTGGTTTCTTTCAGATACAGAACGCTGCACTGTTGAAGAAGCATTCTCTCTGTCTCTCTCTTTCACAGAATATAGCTGACACTTAGTTAAAATGAAAATAAAACTGGTCATGTGGAAGTAGATCAAGGACATTTTCTATTTGTTTAAGAGGGAAAAAAGTAAAGCATGTGGAATGTTGAGATCATAATTTAAAAATTTTCAGAAAGGGCAGTAAAAATTATTTTACTGAACCTCAATAAGGGAAGTATTAATGTACTGCTCAGTGATTCCTCTTTTCATAGTGAAATTTAGATGAAGGATAATTAATAAGCAGAAGTAAAAATTAAAACAAATACGCACTGCTTCCTACCTGCATTAATATTAATGTCTAGATCAATAAGTCTGAAAATTTCTCTGGATACCTACAATAATAATGCTTGCTTTGATAAACACCTAATAACTCTGGAGGTCACAGAAGGAAAAGGTGAAGCAGGACATTTATGAGGTAAGGGACACAGGGAAAAGTTGGATTTTGTTGATGCCCATGTGTGATGTTGACTTCCCAAGTGTGGCATGAAAAAACCCCTACTCTTTCAGGGAAAACTTTGTGGAATATGTTTGTAATTTGTGAGCTATCTTAACAAAATCTTGGTGCTTTATTTCACTTTTTCTGAATTTATAGTAGGCCTACTGTTTATGAATCATTATCAAATACAGTCCTGAGAGGAAAACTTTTTGGCAAAAAAAAATCAGTAGTAGATTTCTCCATTTCAAGAAAATTGGGCTTTCAGTTAATTAAATAACAGCCCTGTATTTTTTTAATAAAGGATTTTTTAAAGTATTTAAAAAATAATTTTTCTTTTGCAGAAGATGATAGAAAAGATGGAATATTTGGGAACACTGAGTAAAAGCATCCCAGGTTATTTGCTTATATTTAATTTCAGTTAAACTGCTCACCATTGCCAAAAGGGAAAGATTTTTGTGCTTTGGCTTGTGTCTACTTCTTCCTCATTTCCCTGCTCTGGGACAGATGGTGCCTATTTCTTCCCTTGCCCAAGCTGTGGAGCTTATTGGACCTTCAGTGGACCTGTTCAGCTTAGTAACTCAGTAGAAATCTATTCTGGTATTTTTTGCTGGGCTATGAGAATGATGTCAGGGACAGTTCTGTTGACTGTTAAAGACAGCACAAAGCAAGTGGCAAGCTGCGGCAATGGGGAAGCAGAAATGAATACCAGCCTCTCATTCTAATGATGAGATCACTGACGTACTGAATGGTTGAGGTTGGAAGGGACCTCTGGAGATCATCTGATCCAGCTTCCCTGCTCAGCCAGGGCCACCTACTGCTGGTCACCCAGGACCGTGTCCAGGCAGCTTTTGGACATCTCCAGGGGTGAAGACTCAGACTCCACAACCTCCCTGGGCAGCCTGTGCCAGTGCTCGGCCACCCTCACCATGAAAAAGTGTTTCCTGACTCTCAGAGGGACCCTCCCGTGTTTGTGCCCACTGCCGCTGGTCCTGTCACCGGGCACCCCTGAGAAGAGCCTGGCTCTGCCCCCTTTGTACCCTCCCACACGGATGAGATTCCCCTGAGCCTTCTCTTCTCCAGGCTGAACAGTCCCAGCCTCTCCTCATGGAGAGAGGCGCCAGTCCCTTAATATTAGTTGAGTTCTCAACATTTCTGCTTCTCAATAATAAGATGATAGGTAAGCTCACCACATCATTTGAAACCGTGGGCTCAGTTCACTGAAGCAGCTTAACAAAGCTTGATGCCTGTTCTCAAATCCAACTCCACACTTTCTCATGTATCTGAAAATCATACAGGAAATCACAGTTCTTCAGGCTGGTCACAGTTCTCCAACCTGATCATAGCAAGTTTGCTGACCGTGTGGTTTTCCCAAACGGTCATAAACTCTGGTTTGGTTTAAAATGTCCATTTTTATGAAGACTTCTTTTTAAATAGAATGGTTGGCTCTATGTGTGGACAACTAAATATGTTAAAAATTCAAATAGCTAAATCTATTGAGCTGTCAATTTTCAAAAAATGTGAACCTAATGAAAACTAATTTTGTTTTCACTCAGCATAAATATTTTAATTTTTTTAAGCTAATAATCATGGGGGAAATCTTGCCTCATTTGTTAGTGCATGCCATGCTGCAATAGCCTATATACCTGGAATTTTGTCATGTATAAGCAGCAGAGTTAGAGGTACAGAGATGATGTACGTATTTTAGGACACACAAATATTTACCACAATTTCATGCAGGAATACCACATTCTCAGTGTTCTGTTTGTCAAGGTGTTAAGCTATTGTTTGTAGACTGCAGTGATCTGTGGAGAAAACTGCTACTGAAAAAGGGGGGAGACAATCAGGCTGGAAGGAGGTCAAAAGAGAAATACCTCAAGGGTACACTTCAGGATCCATCTTGTTTAATATTTTCATTAATGCTTTTGGCATCCACAACTGATTGCTGATGATGCGGAGTTTGGAGTCACCATCCATAGAAAGGAAGATTGCATCGGAAGGACTTGCTGACACTGAGGACTTGTGTAACATTAGCATAGCGAAATTCCAAGCTGTGAAGTGAAAGACCATGCAATAGCAGCAAAACAATTACCTGTGAGCTACAAGCTCATTCACTGAAAACCAGTGGAAAAGGGTAGGATTTGGCTACGTTACTTGATTACAGGATGAGTATTGCAATGGGTTCTGAGATGCAGCCATAAAAACAAATGCCATTCTGGAGTGTCTTGGGCTGTACGTTTCAGAGATGAGGAGGTACTGTGGCCAGCCCGCAAGGCTTAGTAAAACCTCACCTGTGTGTGTGCGCTGCTGAGCTCTCTTAAGAAAGATTAATTCAAGCTTCTTTCCAGAGAAGGACTGCTCAGGCCATTTGGGACAGCCTGTCATATAAATGCAGATATATGTCATATAAATAAAGTTCAGGTTAACCCAGTTTGGGTTAAAAGAATGCTGAAAGAGAGTATGACAGCTTTTACAGGGTAAAAAACATCAGCACAAACAACAGTAAAGGGCAATGCTCACACAGCAATAAATAGGTTGTGAACTTTCTGATGAAATTTAGGCTAGAAATTATATGAATATCCCTAATGAGCAGAAAGTATTTGACATAAAGTTTTCAAGACAGCGGGTGGTAAATCTGTCCAGGCAGCACAAAACGTGTGTGGAAGTCCATTGTCCCAGGAGACTGTGTTTGGTGACCAGGGCAGCCCTCAAGGTCTTACCTTCCTGTACCTCTTTTCAGTATTATCTGCATTTCTGTGCATTTTTCTTCACTTTGTAAGACTGGGGTACAGTATGTTAAACTTGATGGTGTCCTAAACTGAGATTTGTCTGGTGAACAAGTACCAGAACAAGTTCAGAACGAGTACCTCTGATTTTCGTATCACCTCTGCTTCAGGACTGCAGCAGACTGAAAGCAGAAATGGTCTGTCAAAATCTCCAGCAAGGAAACAAGGAAAAGAGTAGCAATGTGCAGCCGAGGTGCATTGCTATGTCACCGTGTTGAACCGTGCCTCTGAGGTGACTACAGCAGTTGAAATTCAGAAAGCTTTTCCAAATGACTTGTTTACTGTGTGGATTCTTATTTTCATGTAGCAGATGAAATTAATAACTCTTCTCTGCAACTGTGCACCTTATTTTTCTGTATTTCCAAAAGCGTGACTTTGGAGGAAACGGCAGTTTTAAATACATTAGTCTGACAAAATCTGGGTCCACTGCATAATTTTATTTGTACAGCTTTATTCATGAGAGTAATGTTCTAATCAGTTCCTTTCTTGTTTCACTTTAAAGTTATCATGATAAAGTTACCTTTTTTTCAGTATATTATTTCATTTTAAAAAGAGTTCTTGAAAATTCAGTCATAGTAACTCTGGTTGAGGCTTCCAGATGCCAGAAATTTGCCAAAGCAGTTTGATGTAGTTAATTATTAAATATGATAGTGTCAAATTATTTTGCATGTCTGGGAAATATCACTCTTCCTGTTTACACATTCATTTACCGATCTTAGTTTACAGCTGCTATTTTGGCACTGTGGAAGTGCATGCCATGTATATGCTGCACCTTGTGGCCTTTGGAACTTCAGTAAGATAAGCAGGAATCCAGTTCAGATTCCCTCAATTCAAAGTAGAATTTCCTTGAATCAAAGTAAATCCTTTCTACTTCAAAGAATCTCTGTTACTTTTTACACCTGCAGCAAAGGACCACCTCTTCCCATTCCACTCCACTACTGTTCAATTGACTGCAAAACATGTACTGCCTGCCTTTTAAATTGACATTTGAATACTGCATGCAAACATCTTCGAATTGATCATAACTTCTAGCACACTTAGTGCAAACGTTTCAGTACTAATGTAATACATGTTTTTAAAAGCCCAAACTGGCTGAAAACCAGTTTTCAAAAAAATTTTCCCCAAAAATGAAGTTTCAACAATTGTTTTTGCTTCGGCACAAAACAAAATTAAATTGGGACCGTCGTAATTTCTTCTAAGTCAGGGTCAACATCAGAGCATTCACCTGAAATATGGGATTCAAGATCTTGCCTTTGCAACAAATTAGGCAGATTATTGGTATTATCACCAGCTCTGAAGTTTTCCCTTCCTTTGTGGCTTTGAGCAGGAATACTGTTCTGATCATGTGATGATTTCCTAAACCATGATTCATAAAAATATGAGTGTTCTAGTTAAATGTGTTGATTTCAATCAATTGTAATTATCCAACAAAACCCTCCACCACCTCTAGTGCAACATTCTTAAGTATCTGCAGGATTTAAACTATGCATCAACAACGACACAGTACTGACTGTTACCTCTTTTTTGTTGTTGTTGATCAAATGGCCATAATCAGTACCTTAAGCCATAACTTGTGTTGGCAGCTTTTGTTTCTATCATAATTAATTAAATTATTGGACTCTGGTTTACCTGATTTAAGTTCAAAGTAACTGCTAATTATTACACGATTATCGTTGCACGTCAGCCAAGGTTCACTGTTTTCTTTACCATAATTTAGATGAAGGGGGAGAAAAAGAAAAAAAAAAAAAAGGAAAGAAAAATTTTGCCGCCGGAGAATCTCAGCTGCCCTCCACAGCTCTTCCCCCGGAGGGCTGCGGCCCGCCCGACGGCAGTGGCGGCTCTCGGTCCGGCCGTGCTGCCGCGGGGCGGCATCCTGAAGGCAGGCGCCAGGCCCCGGGAGCCGGGGCCCGTCCCGCGGTGGGGCGGTGTCGCCCCCAGAGCTGGAGCGGCCCCGGGCCGCGGCGGGTGCGCGCAGGGACTGGCCTTGCCGCGGCCCCGCGCCGCGGTGGGACCGGCCGCGCCCCTCGGGCGGGGGTCCCCGCCCCACAGCCCGCGCGCGGCGGGGCGGGGGACAGGCTGCACCCGTGCGCGGGCTGGGGGGCTCCCCACCTGCCGGGATCACGGGCGCTTCCGAGCAAGTCCTGGGTGCCTGCTGAAAGGGGAGCTGGGGGGGCATCGGGAATTCTGTCGCTGCTGTAGGTGAGGCCCACCGGACCTGCCGATGTGAACGCGCACACATTGCGCTAGATAAGGCAGGCATGCACCGTGCATTTCAGAGGCATGGCACACGGAGAATCAGGAGATTCCCTCTCCACAGGTCAGCCAAAACTTAAGATCAGGAAGCATCTAAGCCTAGATGCAAACCCAAGAAATAAATGTAAAATCATGCTAGAAATTGAAACTGTTCTATTTCGCTGCCTTTGTTATTGAAGGGTAATTTGCTTTTCCCCTAATTTGCTGTTTGTTTTGCTTTCCCTCACAGGTTAAATTACAGAAAGCTGAATACCCATACACAGAAGGCACGCACTTTTATTTCCTTTTTTTTTTTTTTTACACACTTGATCTCTGAAATCTGTAGTTATGGTTTCTGACACAGTCTTCCCCCAGCCTTTTTAACAAAGAGCAACATGGCAACGGAGTTTTAAAGATCAGCATATACAATCTCCTTTATGCCTAGGAAAACTAGTAGTGATTTGTGTCTTGAATGTAGTATTTGCATTTGTGTCTGGCTGGTGTGAGTACCTGGAGGAAGGGTATGTGGTGAAAAATGACACAGCTGAATTTGAAGGGATAGAGAGAATGTCATGCGGGAGCTGAAATACTAGGATGAAACATACACAGTGTTTTGAGTGTCCCTCAGGTCTCAGTATTTGGGAGTTTTGGTGAGTATTGACAGGAGACATGCATGAAAAGGAAGGAGGGCAGAGACCAGGAGAATGGGGAAGTAGGAGTGAGATGCCAAAATCATGGGAATGCAAACGATAGAAGAGGGAACGTGTGGAAGACATAGTCTGTCACAGGTGAAAATCTGTGCAGCCATCTTTGACTAGTAGCAAGCCCTGAAGAGTCACAATACACAACAGAAGAATTTTCATTGAAATTGGAACTTAAAGAAGGACTTCTAATATACATGGCATCTCATAAAAATACTTTTTTCCCCCCTGAACATAGTCTGATAAAATGTATTAGGTATCTGGTACTATGTAACAACTTCTTTCTTCGTCCCATTCCCTTTTCACTACCCATTACACTGAAAGCTCCCACAAATACAATCCCTTAGGGAGGGGGCTGCCTTTACCAGAGGTAATAGGTGTGGTGGTTAATGTTTGCCACTTGCACCCTCCCAGTCCTACTAGATTAGCTGCTAATCTAATATAAATGTGAAAACAACATGTGAAAACAACAATAGCAACAACAGAACAGAAAAGCCTCACAATCTGCTTGGAAGATCTGCCGTGAGGCTAAAAATGAGGGATCTGGTAAAATTTCCCTCCACTTACTGCCTTAAATTCAGTTGTGTCTTGAATTGGTTCATGAAAAATCCAGCTAATTTCCTCTACCGTCCTACCTCCCAGTCAAGACCATTTCCATCTGCCTCTGATTCATTCATGCTCACCCTGGTCTTCATTTTGTTCATTCAAACTGATGGTAACGTGTGCAGGCTGAATTAATGCATTGCTTCTCAAAGTGATTTCAGAGGTTCATATTCATCATGCTGTAACATAATGCTCTGCAATATTACTCAGTCCAGCAATATTTGTCCAGCTTCATGCAGAGTAAACTTGCTCAGCTGCACTCATGTCACTTGGAGAGAAGCTGGCAAAATATCAGCTGCTGAATCAAGTAAATTCACTACAAATTTGCATAGTTCTACATTCATCTGCATATAAACCACATTAATTTTCACCACATCATACAGTTACATTGGTACAATGCCAGCCACAAGAATTACTGTTCTGTTTAACTATGTATATAGTTGGAATTATGGCATAAAAATATATGCTGGAACTCTGTTCCTTTCAAAATCTTAACCTTAACCTGCTTATGCATTTAATAGACAATAATATAAAAAGAGTGCATTTCCCCGAGGAAAGACAGGAATGATAATAAGTGATTTATGATGGTTTATGTTGCCTGAGGAGATTTTTCACAGTTCATTTGCCAGATCGTCACTACTTAGATTTATTTATTTTCCTTTATTAAAGTTCTGGGTTCCACAGGAATGTGTTTCTTAATTTCACCTCAGCTTAAACACATTTATTGTAAATGTTAATATTGAAAGTTTAATGGTAACTTCACCTCAGAGTCAGGACAACTGAAATACTGTGTGTGTTTTCTAGAGAAAACCAATAGACTTTTAAAGATTTCAGTTTATTCGTTGGGGTTTTTTTTGACTGAAATTGTATTTTACTTTTCACCACAGTTTTTAAAAAAATCCCCAAGAAGTAATCTTTACAGGACACCGATCATGCAAAGGTGTATAAGATAGTACTAATTCTTTTCTCTAAGCAATTATTTACACAACATTGCCAGAAACAACAATATTGGAGGTCTTTCAGTTGAAAATAAACAAACAAACAAACAAATAAATAAATCACACAGGGCACAAAGCCATTCTTTTACAGTAAGTAGAAATCTTCTTTGTAGGATCTTTTTGGAGAGTCAGGAAATATCAGCTGCTGTGCGATATGGTATCTTTATTACAAACATAGTACTCCAGCTAATGTTTTTTGTTACTGATACAGAATGAGGTCATAGGAAACTACGTAAGGGCTTCCATCAAGAACTTTCAATAAAATGGAATCTATTAATAAATACATAAATGCAAAGTATTCTTGTACAACAATATATTCTGTACCTCATTTCATGTGTATTCAGTGGACTGTTGGTTTAGCATGCATTCAGGTGCATACAGGAGATTCATGATTGTCAGGTCATTCCTCTGTCCTGTGTCATACTCACGTACTAATGAATTGCACAAGAATTCCCTGATATGTACAGTCATTTGATATGCACCCTACTTAAAAAAAAATCAATAAGCAGTTGGATGACAGTTCAAATGTCACAGATGCTCCTTGAACCATTGATTTGTTATTGTTAAACGAAAAGAGTTTGTTGGCATTTTAACAGTGTTGTAAACCTCGTTTTGAGAAGGTTTTTGTGACAAACAAAATTATGCACTTTTCTAGCAGTTTAGACCAAGGCCTTAAAAAAATCTTTACAAATCCTAAAATTCTCACACCACCCCTTTAAGGTAGCTCTCTGGGCGTTATACTTTCAGCTGAGGAGGTATTAACATTAGCTTATCCGTGCTGAGGTGGTGCTTCCAACATTTTTTGTTTGCTAATGATGGTTTATCTCCACCAACAGACTCGGAATTGTCATGTAACTTGGTTGCCGTTGCCACTGTTGTCCCGAGTAGAACATTACCTAAGGGCAATCAGAGGAGTGATCTTGGCTGCAGCTCCTCCAAGTGAAGCGTGAGCCTCTCTTATCTCCAGAAACAATCCACTGGAGCAGGCATTATCGTCTTTCTAGCACAGCTGCAGGTATTCGTGATCTATGACCCATTTGTCCCAACAACACGGTTAGCTTCAGCACTTCAAGTAGCGAGGTTTGTTTCTAACCCAGTTATCGTTTTATGGAACTAGATTTGGGAAGAATCACATAAATAAGACGGGACACTGGCAGGCGTGGTGCCCTTTTATCAACTGCAGCTGCAATGTTTAATTGTGATGTGATGGTACTTGGAATAAGTTGTGATAATGAAAACAGTGCTGACAGCTTGTCTCTACTGAAGTTCATTGTTCTAGTATCAGCAAGTAACAGCTAGAACTACTGCTACCTACAGGGCTCAGCAACTACTTGCTTCCCGCTGTAGTTGTCTCTTACAATCGCAGTGCACAAAAACGTTACTCTCGCCTTAGCCAGAACCATTTATAGGACTAAAGAACACCACAAAAAACCAAACCCAAACCAAAGCCCACCCACCCAAAAAAACCCCAACAAACCCAACATCCACCACCAAACTAAAAAAAAAGTTGATAAAACCGTCACGTAAGTAAAGTATAAAGGTGGTATTTTTCAAGAGAAAAATCAGAGAAGCAGCGGACCAGTGTGAGCAGCGGGATGGCTCCGCAGCACGCACCGGGGCAGGGGCTGCTGCTACGGCGTGCGGGGGGTGCGCTCCGCTCTGCTGGGGACGCACGGCTTTGCTGCGGGTTTGCCGCAGGGTTACGGTGGTGGCGGGTCCACCTGGCCACAGCACCCCGGCAGGGGCCGGCCGGGATAGCGGGCAGATGTTATCAGCAAGAAAGACGGCTTCAGGGGGAAAGCGGAAACCCTTTAGACGGTTCCACGTTGCAGCCATAAAAAAAGAAGAGGAAAACCGCCACCTGGTTGCATTTAACATAAACACCTTAACAGACAGTTGCAAGCAAATCTAAAAGGAAAGCCAAACCTTGCCTGCCTGTGTCACTTTCCCGAGCGCAGTGGGGAAAGGTGCTCTCTGCTGGACGAAAGAAAAAGCTGTTTTGAGGGAGCTGCTGCGCTTTGGGCCAGCTAGGTCCCGGCGCGCTGGACAGCCGAAAGGAGACAGGAGTGCGCTGCCCGGGTCAGCCGGCGGGCAGCGTCGGCGAGACAGGGGGGCTAGCCCCGGCCCCGAGCGGCGGCTGGCGGCTCTGTAGTACGCCCGGCTCGGGGCCCCTCCTCGTCCCCCGCGGCGTGGCTGGAGCCGGGCCGGGGGTGCAGCCTGCCGCCACCACCGCCCCCTTAGCGGCGCGGAGCTCCCCGCCGCGCCCCGTCGGGCACCGCCGCCCGCGCGCGGCGGGAGCGCAGGGAAGCCCCGCCCCCGGCCGTTCCCCAGCGGCCCGATAAAGGCAGGTGCGGGCAGGCAGCGGGACCCCGGCTCGACGCGCCCGCCGATGCGCAGAGCCCTTGTCCCCCCGGACGCTCCGCGCAGAGTGGCCCCCACCTGCCGGTGCAGAGCCCGCGGTGGCGGGGCAGGGCCACCGCCGACTGGACGCGCCGCTGCCCGCGCCCCCCGGCCGCCGGGCTGCGGGGTGACCGGGAGCTCGCCGCTCCGGACCTCCGCAGAGGCGGGATTTCTGCGGGAAGGGGACGCGGGGTTTCGCAGCGTGGCTCGGCGATGAGGCAGGTGTCTGTAGTGGGGCTCCTCCTGGGGCTAGCGGCTCTCCCAGCGGCGCTGGGGCAGAGGAGCTCGGGCAGCCCTATAAATAGCAGCCAGCCTCAGAGCTTTGCCATCGTCTCGTTCAAATGGGATCACGTCAAGGACCCTTACATCATTACGCTCTGGATACTTGTGGCCAGCTTGGCCAAAATCGGTGAGTCCGGAGCTACGTGTTGATGCGTGTCCTCTCTTTTTTTCCTCCGCTCTTCCCCTTCTCCCACCTAGCAGTCAATGAAGAAAGTTTAAGTGCGCTGTATTGTGCTCGGTTCCGATCCCGCGGCACCGCCCGACCAGGTGCCAGGCGGCGGGGGCCCTGGCCCCCAGCCCCCTCCCGCGCCTGGGGCTGCGGCGGCCGTGCCGTGCGCCTGGGGGGCCCCTTGCGATTCCTTGGAACCTTTCGCTGCTGTTCCCGGGAAAAGTCTTGGCAGAAGTGAAACAGAAATTGGGCCTTATTGCTTACACAATGCCTGTTCCAGGTTACGATGCGCTGTTAGCCTGCCTGCGATGGTTAGCTGTGTTAATTGGCTCGATCAAAAAGAAGCACTGTAAACTCTACATTTGAACTTGGCATTCTCTGCTTTGCAGTACGTTGCTGAATTAGTGGAAGAGCATGGTTCGTAGAAAAGGGTCATACGTTATCAGACCATCTGATGCAGCTGAAAAAATACAAGCTTCAGAGCATACAGAATTTTCCCCAAGAAATGGGCATCAGTGAAAAGCAAGGTGCACTTCAGTGCATTTTAGATGAGTTTATATAAATGCTCCAGCTCTTGTGTTCTGAGCTTTGTGACTTTTTCCAAAAACAATCTTACCTCAGTAACACTGCTGAACTAGAAGAGTCGCTGGTTGATTGGAATGTATTTTTTCTGCTCGATACTATTATTTTCAGTCCTTTTTGTCTTTGGAGCAAGACCCAGACCTCCAGTTCGGCTAACATTGAAAATGTCATTGTCAGTTTTCAATAAATATAATCTCTAAAATCTGCCTAAACTCAGAAGGCATGATCAGATGAAAATCCTACTGATACTTTTCTGTACTTGCACTGTTAATACTAATTTGGGGTACTGGAATCAGATTCCATGGATTTTGCATATCACAGAGAATGGAAGATGTAAAAAGGTATACTTGGGTATGCTCTGTCTAGCACAGAAGGTAAACACAGTAAGACTTGGGTGGAAGATGCTGTCTTCAAATCCAAACAAAACATTTTAAAAATGAGAAATAAGTTATGCAGAGGTGATGTTGTAAAGCATTTTTCAGTGATACCTGCATCTTGGGTTTCACTTGATTAGCCATAGATACATAACCGAGTATCTTTTTCCGAATTGCTGTTGGACTACACCTTGCAAACAGCTTGTGTTCAGATGGTTGCTGCATTAGCTAGGTTACATACAAATACAGGTTTGTTTTAATTGACTTTTATTGGTGGGTTGCATCAAATAGAAAGCAGAGGAAAGCACATACAGGAAAAAGCAGTGACAATGCTGAGTCTCTATAGAATTGTGTTAACTAAACTAATACACAATTTTCTCATTTGAACCTTCTTTTTGAGGTACTCTTCTAAATAAGTATTTACCCTCCATGTTATTAAGGGTTTGCTGCTTTGTATGTGTGTCATGGTTGTAAAGAGTAATGTCAGTGCTGCACAGCTGTACCGGTGCTGTGTCAGACACCCAGTGAAGCTAGCAGGATAGTTAAATTGTCCGACAAGAAGGCAGCAGGACAGTTAGATTGTCCTTCCTATATTTAAATTGCAGTGGCCCAGATTAAGATTATCTTGGATTAACATGAGACATTTTACCATGAAGTTCTCAGTATAAACTCTTGATAAACCACTAATTGTCCTTGGAGTTCAGAAGCTGAGTGTTGCTGATTCTGTTTTTAAATTCTTTTCACAGCTGCACAGAGCATGTCACTTATAAACAGTATCTACTGTCAGCTCCATCATTTTTCTTCCCCAAAGCTCTCAAACTTCATTCTTTTCTCTCTTCACATTTGTAATTGCAGTCCTATGCTGCTCTGGACATGGTCTGTGAAGAAGCAATGGACAACTGCTGTATTCCACTGAGAGCCTATGAATGCTCCGGCTTTCCCCACCAGTCACAAATAAAATACAGAAAAGCAGAAATGTATACTTACTGTTCAACAGCTTATTAATGAAGAAAGCATGAAGGTGTTCATGTAAGTCAGTGAGCAAGGGAACTGAAAAAAAAACCAAAACAGTTTACCAGCTTTCTGTCTGCCTTGTGTCTCAATGGTTCTAGAAAGTAGAACGGAAATCTGTCAGAATATTTTGAATGGCAGAAATGCTGTGCTGGATCAAAGAAGTTTTATACATTCAAAAAGCAGTAACTGAGGAAGAAAATACAGAACATCTGCCCTTGTGTCTCTTGCTTTACTGCCTGAAGGAGGGCAAAGGTAGTGAAGTCAAAAGGCTGGTTTTGTTCTATTTTTCAGCAGGGGAGGAGCTGTTCTTGTACATGCAAGCTCAATTCCCCATGGTTACAGAGGTTGGGAGAGCTACTTTACTGGTGGATGAGAGGCAACTAGGTCAGCTAAGGGTCTTGTGGTAACTGGTAACTGCAGTTGTTAGCTGGGGATGAAAAGTGTATGAAAGTCTTTTGCCTTCTCTTGCATTAGAATAACCTTAGGGTTGTTTTTTTGGTAGTGTGTGTATGGTTTGTTTTGGTTTAGTTGCTTGGGGTTTGGGTTCTGGGTTTTGTTTTTTTTCTCCAAAAATGTTTCAGTTCATGATGTTACGCGGTTTGGGGAAACATGTTTTTAGTAGGGGATTCTTGTGGATTTTCTGGGACTTGATGTTTCTGTTGTGTACATTCAGAATGTAAACTGGTGCTGGCAAGGTATTCTGCAGCATAAACTGTTGTGTGTGAAATCTTGTAAGCATCCCAAGCACATGAAGAGGTGCCTAGTGTTTTGGGCCTTGTGGGAAGGAAGCCCCTATTTTATTTTTTTCATGTGAAGAATACTTATCTTTTGGGCAAGTCTAAGTATCACTACAAATGAAACTGTGAAAGATGAGCCCTCATACAGTTGGCTTTCATGCACAGTTTGTGTCTATTATGAAACTTCTGATGCATCTCAGTGTACTGTTTTACATACTGTAATTGATTTCATTTGGACCTCTTCATTTGAAATGTTCCAACTCTTCATTCTAAGGTACACAGTGTTCCACTTTGGCTAATGATCTTTATTTCCTCTTTTGATAGGCTCTCTTATCACTACAAATGAGTATCCTTATGGGATAAGGCCAATAAACTACTTACATGTGTAAAACTAAGCCAGAAAAACATCTTATCTACATGAAAAAGGTACGTGAGGTACAGCTGAGAACTTTCTTAGTGGACTTCAGGTGTCCCACTTCCTTGTACCTCAATTCTCCAGATGAAACAAGCAATACAAATGAAAAAAACAACCATCCAACAGACACATAGTTTCCATTTGTATTGGAAACAAGTAGAAGGAAAGGAATAATCAGCTCGGGAGTTAAAAATGGGCAAGAGAAGAAATAGTTTAAATTCTGAATATTGTATACAGTTTTTTCTGGGGATATTTCTGAAGCCATGTCAATTGCAAAAAACCCCACAAATAAATTATGCTTTTTACTTGGGGGATATCTACTGCATGCTTCTGTACTTGTTTAAAATCCTGAGAGAGAGGTATATTTTATTTATATTTTGATTGGAAATTAAGCTAGGGAACTTGTAAAATTCCAACTTGTGGTTTAAATCCTTTTGTGTACTGTATAATTTTTCAGAAGGGTAGTTAATTGCTTGTCCCAAAATAAAATAAAATCTGCAAAGCAGTCTTTCTGTCTGTTTAGCCCCCTGAACTTGCTCAATGTGGAGCTGATAAGCAACTGTAAGAAATGGGAGAGTGAGTGACTATGAACAGGAATGAGGAAGGGTACATAGCCTTTTCATTATATGTGAGTCAAACCTTTTGCCAACTGTTTTTGCTGGTACAGTTTATGCTGAGTCTAAGAACATGACAAAAGGTTTTTTTTATATATATTGTCTGCGTAGTTGCACACAAATTCTAAAGGCTTTTATATAAGAAATGTAAAAGTGGGAGTGAAATTTGAATCCCGGGCAGCTGGTAAATCTGTCTTCAGGAATGCCACAGTGCTTTGGAGGAGGGGGAAGAAGTGATTCAACAACAGCGAACAAACATTTAGGAGAAGGCTGGCCTAGTGATACCTCAGAAAGATACCCTGTCAGATGGACTTGTGGAGTCCGTCAGCTCTGGAGACCCCAGGAGGACATGAGCTGTAAAGCACGCTGTGTCTCTAAGCTTACAGAGATACAGGTTTCTACAAATGCTCTAGTTTCTGCACTCCCAGGCCCCTTCATATTGTCTCAAACTACTCGGGAGAAGGAGCTCCTCAGAGTATTTTGTTAACACAAACAATTGTTGTTGAGAATTTTAAGTATGTTAGGGATGGGCTAGGGAAGGAACTGTGAAATGCAGGTCTAACAACCCATCCGATTTAGACTCCTGGGGCAGTATTTTCTTTGAAGAAATCAATAACCCTGCCTCCAAAGCAAACTGTCAAAACAAAAGCCCATTTGACTCCCCAGTTTCTCCTAGCATTTTAGCACTAGTGAAAAGTGTTGGTTATGTAGAGAAAATGATGAAAGGATATTACAAGAAAAACAAAAAATGTGAGAATAGCTGTTCTGCTGGCAATTCTTTAGTCAATAACATCTTTTGGAAGAAGTGTTGAAGGATGCTTAGCGGAATTTTATTGGGAGTATTTAACTGAAAATGGAGCCAGAGACTCAAATGGTGGGGGGATACTACCAGGTCCTGCAAAGCTTAAGCTACCAGCCTTGTTGTGATTGTAGTGCCTGTTAAAAGCTGCTTTTACTATCAAGTGATAATATGAAAAAGGACTTTGCATTGTCTAGGAAGTCTGGACTTGGCTACCTTCCCCCAGATAACAAAAAATTGTTCTTTTACTTCTGTTGTGAGCTCAGCAGAAGATGGAATGAGTTGGCATACTTATAATGAAGGCATATGCCTTTCCTTCCTGGATATAGCCTTTTATTATCCATCTTAAAAAGAGAAATGCTATAAATTTGTGCTGGCAACTATGGTATGTAATGGGGATGCCTTCATTTTAGTAAGATGCTGTATTTCCTTTTGCAAAGTGCAGTTTAGAATCCCTGCGAGCTGGGAATGTTACGTACTGTAAAATCTCTGCCTTCTAAGGAATTACCTTTTGTATGCAACATGCAGCTGAAAAGAACATTTCCAATACAGAATAATAGCTTAGCATTTTCAGTCCTAGGAACAACTGTGTAAGGCCATGTCTTTATTAAATTTATGATCTGTAACTGGATGCCTGTTTCCACACTTTATTTCCACTTTACTCTTGTACCTTATTCTTTTTCTGTACTTCCTGCCTCCCTGAAACACACATCTCTCTTCTCCCCCCCTCCTCTTTCCAAGTCTCAAGTCTTAATTATTTAGAGTAGGGAAGAAGATATCAGGGCAGTATAATTCGACAAGATTCAGATTACATCCCCTGATGAATAGCAAATGTACAATGGCAACTTGTGTGAATTGCATAAGAAAACAATGGCATTTTGAGAATGGCCTTGAATTGAATACAGTTCAGGCATGCATACCTAAGAAAGGATCTCTGCCATCAGTTACGTTCAGGCACCTGTGTGCAAAGTGCTCGACGTTCTCTGCAGAACAATGGAATTCTTTTAATACTGTAGTCTTAGGATTGTCGAAACCATTGATTTACTATCTTTAAAGCTAAAGCCAGTTATTGCTAAGAGTGATCTGCAAACCCCTGAAGTGACCGTAAATCTCTCATGTGGTAATGCAGCAGACCACAGGCTTGCAAGCAGTAAGTGCAAGCAGCAAACCCTTTCAGGTGTACACAAGTTCTTCCACTGAAAGGCTCTGTGAGGTCCCCTTTGCTTTTGTGGAGCGTTGTGTGTTAGAGATCTTAGCAGGGAAGCTGGCATTAGAAATCCTGAATTATTACTTTGACTTAGCCGGTAAGAAAGTTGCTTTCCCAGCAGTTGTTCTGACTCATACTGCCAGCTGACTTAAAAGACAGTGAGTTTCACCACCAGTCTGCTTGAAGAAATATTTTGAATTCAAATACAAAACTTCTTTTCCCCCCTTTTACAATGTTTTAATTGCTGTGAACAGGATGATGGACCACAGAGTTCTTCTGTACCTTCTGTAGGGTTTGTTCTATTCCAAGATGAAATGTTGAGTCCAAAGTCATAGAGGAGTATTTCTTACCTGATTATTCTTTTTTTTCTTTTGGGAAATTGTCTCTGTTTTTTCTCATCCCTCTGCAGTAGTGCAGTTAAATGAGTGTCCCAAAGAACTAGGGGCTCTAATTGTTCTTCAGCTTGCTAATAAGTGGCACCCTTTTAAAATCACAGACCATTAAAACAATCTTGGTAAATTGCAGAGCATGGCTGGTTGGCTCCATTGTAGTATTTTGATTCCTTCTGTAAAACAGCTTGCAGGAGTATTCACCCCTATGGAAGGAGTGACTTGATACCCAATTGGCTGCTATGTAAAACACTGTAGAGTCATAAACACTACAACTACAGGCCGACAGGGATGAGTTGACTGAGTCGGAATGCAAGACCTCAAGTGGAAACACTTTTAATTAAGGTATGAATATTTAATTCTTATTCATGGAAGAAGAAAACTGGAAGATACTCTGAAAGGCCTGTGCAAAAGCAGGGGTTTTAAGTAGATTGATCTGGAGAGTTTTCTCCTTCCAGTAGCTGAAAGTAGAAGTCATTCTGGATTCATTAAGATGTGCCTAGGTGAGTTCTGCTTTTATCTATTGAAAGAAAAAAAAATGCCTTGGCCTTCTGTCAACCCTGAATGTTAAAATCAACAGACACCAAGAAAGATAATCAAGTAGTTTGTATACTGATTTTTCAGAAACATTTGGTTATGATTTTCTCTTCACCTACAGTTTGTTAAAAGTGTGGGGGGAAAAAAGTAGAAAGTGTAAGCTTTATGGATTTATTCACTTCCAAAAGTTGGGCTTTGAGGAGAATATTCAATATTCAGAAACCTGTAAAGGTCTTGAGCCAGTAAGATTTCATAATGAAAATCTTCCAGGTGCAAGCAGATTGTAAACTGATTTCCTGTTAACTGTTTTGTCATGATTAAAACATTCTAAGTATTTTATTAAAATGAGTATTGTTTCATTGGTTTGGTGGCACAGTAGTATACCAGGGACTAAATGACACAGGCTGATATGTAAGTACATCAGTAGTAACAGTTGTATTGGTGGTATAGATGTTATGTGATCATATGTAAAACTAGATGTAGTTGTTAGTATGGAGTTATTGCAGTCCTGCTCCAGTGGAATAGCAGTACTGATGAAATCTGCATGTAGATTTTCAGGCCTTGATAGCTTAGATGTACCTGATGAATTAATTTAATGTTATTTAGTGGGTTAAGTTTTACAATATTCATGCCAGAATGAACGAAACAGTGTTTTAATGCTTCCTCTTCTGTTCTGGTGCATAGTCCAGAGTTTAAACTGCTCTAGGACTTGGTTTGAATTAAGTTGCCAGATTTTCCACTGACATAGCTCTGGTCCTCATATATTCCATCCTGCTCAGTTCTGGGGATGACTTTGGGACAGCGATGAACTGGCAAAAAGTAATCTTTCAAGTTGGGTCAGTCAGTGACAAGTGTGTTTAAGGCTTAAGTCAGTGGTATGCTGCTCCTGTAATTTAACTGTCTCTGAAACTGATGGCTAGGGAAGAACAACACAGGAGTGTCCTGTAACACAGGAATTGGTTTGCTGTGTTGCTGGACACTGGGTCTCCTGTAGAGTTAACAGAATGGTTGAGGTTGGAAGGGACCTCTGGAGATCATCTGATCCAGCTTCCCTGCTCAGCCAGGGCCACCTACTGCTGGTCACCCAGGACCGTGTCCAGGCAGCTTTTGGACATCTCCAGGGGTGAAGGCTCAGACTCCACAACCTCCCTGGGCAGCCTGTGCCCGTGCTCGGCCACCCTCACCATGAAAAAGTGTTTCCTGACTCTCAGAGGGACCCTCCCGTGTTTGTGCCCACTGCCGCTGGTCCTGTCACCGGGCACCCCTGAGAAGAGCCTGGCTCTGTCGCCTTTGCACCCTCCCACCAGGTGTTTGTACGCACAGATGAGATTCCCCTGAGCCTTCTCTTCTCCAGGCTGAACAGTCCCAGCCTCTCCTCATGGAGAGAGGCGCCAGTCCCTTAGTCATCTTGCTGGCCCCCCGTTGGACCTTCTCCAGCATGCCCGTACCTCTCACGTGCTGGGGAGCCCAGAGCTGGACGCAGGGCTCCAGGCGCGGCCTCACCGGTGCCGGGCAGGGGGGAAGGATCCCCTCCCTCAGCCCAGGAGCAATTCCTTGCCTGACACAGCCCTGGATACCCGTCCGGCCGCTTCTCTGCTGCAAGGGCACAGCACTGGATCATGGAAAACTTGGTGTCCACCGGGACGCCCGGGTCCTTCCCTGCCCAGCCGCCTTCCAGCCAGTGGCCCCCAGCACATCCCGGCTGGTGCCTGCGGCCGCTCCTCACCAGGTGCGGGACTTTGTGCCTCTCCTTGCCGAGCCTCCCCGGGCTCCTGCAGCCCGTCCCTCCAGCCTGCCCGGGTCCTGCGGGATGGCAGCACAGCTCTGGCCCGTTGGCCACCCGCCCAGAGCTTGTGCCGTCATCCGCCTCGCTGGGGGTGTGCTCTGCCCACCCTCCAGATCACAGATGAGGCCGTTGGACAGGAGGGGACCCAGCGCGGAGCCCCGGGGTACGGCACTAGCCACCGGCCTCCAGCTGGGCTCTGTGCCGCTGGCGAGCACTGCCAGGGCCTGGCCATCCAGCCTGTGTCCAACCCACCTCGCTGTCTGCTCGCCTGGGCCCTGCACTCGCAGCCTTGACCGTGCCAAAGGCCCTGCTGAAGGCCAGTGGACACTGCCCACTGCTGTCCCCACACCTACCAGGCTGGGCATTTAATCATGTAAAGTTAACCAGGTGGGTCAAGCATGACTTCCCCTTGTCGAAGCCATGCTGGCTACTCCGACGACTTTCTTGTCCTTCATGTGCCTGGAAATGATTTCTAGAATTAGTAGCTCTATTAGGCTGCCGATCCTGGTCTTTGGATTAGCAGTGTTCATACATGGATGAGCCTTCATTCACATCCTATCTCGTCAAAGAAAGCAGCTCTGCTGCATGTTGTTTTGATGGAATCAGTATGCTTTGATTAACTGGAGCAAAATTGCATGCTAATACGGAGGCCAGACGGTGGCCACAATGGCCGTGCTATCGTAAATTAACGGAAGGGATGACAAGGTACCAGCATAAAGTTCAGCTGTCTTCAAACCTGTGTGCTTTCTGGTTGGAATAGCTGCAATTTTCTGATCCAAATGATTTTCACTTCTGTCACCCACTCTTCTGCCTTCTTTCAGCTGATGCAGCTTGAGTTCCATCTCTTATTTTAGACAAACCATTCTCCAGGACGAACTGATATTCTGACAGATGGTATTACTTGGTGGGGATGTGCGGTGAGACCTGTCAACTGGCAGTACCAAGCTCAAGCAGGAGCTGGTTCAGCAGGAATGTGTGTTAACCTGGAGGTGGTGGTTGCAGTGTTCCCTGCTATAGAGCCTCTCTCTATAGAGCTTCAAGAGGACAGTTTTTCTCTTGGGCAACCTGTCCTCAGGGGGACTCATCCAGTGGCTCTGCGTGTTGTCCTGTGGAGTACAGTGTATCTTAGGGGTGTTAAATTTAGGGGTATAAAAAGAACATGCCTAGCAAGGTTTATTTTTTCCTTGTTAAGGTGGCGTGGATGGACAAGACGAACAGTCAGCATCGCTTTGTTCTCTTTAACGTTAGGCTTAAGTATCCCTTGAAATCAGGGAGCCACCTTTCTGTCTGCTTCTGATAATCCTAAAAATCTTCATTTTATCTGGGCTTTTAAAATATGGATTATGTATCTGCTAGTTGCTGCATTGTTGCTGATTTGCACATGGTTATACCTAAGAGGTTTAAAAAACCAGTATGGTGCAGCTATCCACAGCTGCAGAGTTTGAAGTGCTTTTCTATTTTAGTATTTACCTTTTTTTTTTTTTTCTCTTTACTTTAGTGTTCCACAGCAATGCAGCAAAATCTTGTGAGTCAAGACAAGAACAAAAGATAGGTTGTAAAACAATGAAGGTGGTAGCTCACTCGGGCCAGCTATCAAAGTGGTTGTGTACCATACATTAGAGCCTGAAACCTGTATCCTGCAGTGCTGAAAACTTAGATTGCTTATGCAGCAAAAGTGTCTGGAAAGAGAAGGCTAGTTTTATTACTTTCTTCTTGATGCTATTTAGAAAGAAGGTTTGCACTGTTCCAAAACTTTATTAGAAATAAAGAACATAGAAGTGTAGTTTCTGAACTTGGTGTTTTTTCACATTTTTTCCACAGTGTGCTAGATAGGGCATTGAAGTCAGTGAAAGATAAATGCTTTGTAGTTTTCCTTCCCATTCCCCCCAGCTCAAGTTAATTCATCAGTTTTCAGACATTCTCTGAGTATGAGGTTACTACACTTCACGTGAGTTCAAAGAAAAAAGGTCTGTTACATTTATCATGGAGTTAAGGGGAACAGCAATTCATTAGTACATAATACATTGATCTTATTTGCAAACTTCTGTTCCCTAGCATTTCAGTAAACAGAAGTACATCTTGTTTTCATGTCTTGTGCTGAAGAAAATAATTAAGTGAAAAGCTAAAGCTTTTTGTTTTGAGACAAATCTATTATTTTTGAGCACTCAATAAAGCATCTTCATTCTTCAGCCTTTCCTAAGGAATGAATGCATCACAGTTGACCTTACTAAAAAACAGTTTTCAAGACAAGTTGACTTAGTGTTTGAAAGCTTAAGGATGTAAAACAGCAGGGGAAAGTATGAAGTTCATTCTGTTTATTGTGATTTAGAAGTAAAGATTAAAACCAGTCCAAAATAAACCTGCCACCGTAGATGGAAACTCTGCTTGTGTGTTGGGTACTGAAGCTCTTTACAGCAGGAAAGACATACCCAAAAGTAAGGATGAATGGTCTGTAGCTGTAGTTTCTTTACTGCCTGGTGTGGCATCTGTTCTCCGTCATGTGATGGAGGATCCCGATGAGCTGAATGAAAGTCAGTAGAATGTTGGCTATATGCTCTCACCTGATTAAGTAAGGTAGGACTACAGGCAACAGTAGTGTTTGTGCTGTAGTGCCTAAAACACAGTACCTGGGGCTGAAAGAAGGCTGGTAAATTGCCCCATACTTCGGGAGCTGCTTATCAGTTAAGAATATGATGGAAGTACAGATAAATCATTAGGCAGATTCATTTCCTGAGAAACTAAACACTCATAACTGAGATGGAAATAGTAAAATATATCCTGTATATCATATGTTTACTTAGATGCTAGTGAACATGGCAGAAAGTGGAGAATCCATAGATTCAAGGAAAATTCAGCTGAAACTTGGCTTCTGTCTTGACAGGTGTTCTCCCCCCCTCCCCATCAGGACTAGCAGTATATTTGGGTACAGGATTTTAGAAGATTAATGGAAAAAAAATATTTTAGCAGAAAATTAAGAAGTTTGGTTGTTCACAACACTTCATGTTTTAGAACAAAAGCAGGACTGTCCAACCTGCATTTTTTTATCTTGCAGTTGATATAAGGCAGTGTCAGTTCAGCTAGGTCTTTGTCAGGCTCATGCTTTTCTGTTCCAGCATTTATTTACCAGAACCTATCCTGGCATTTACATGTATGTGAAGATGCTACAGTAATCCTTTTAGAATTAAGTCTACATATATAATTTTTTTCAGTTACAAGCTTTCTCTCACAATTTATCTGTATGTAAATAACTTAACTCTCTTTACTGGACGTGAGCCAGCAATGTGCACTTGCAGCCCAGAAAGCCACCCATGTCCTGGTGGCATCGCTGGCAGGTGGAGGGAGGGGGCTGTGCCCCTCTGCCCGGGTGAGACCCCCTGCAGTGCAGGGGGCCCCAGCACAGGACAGACATGGACCTGTCGTAGCGGGTCCAGAGGAGGCACAGAAATGCTCCGAGGGCTGCAGCAGCTCTGCCGTGAGGGAAGGCTGGGAGAGCTGGGGTGGCTCAGCCTGGGGAAGAGAAGGCTCCGGGGACACTCACTGCTGTAGCGATAGGACAAGGGGGAATGGCTTTAAACTAGAAGACGGCAGATTCGGACTGGATGTGAGGAGGAAATCCTTGATGATGAGTGTGGTGGGGCAGTGGCACAGGTTGCCCAGAGAGGCTGTGGGTGCTCCATCCCTGGGAACATCCAAGGCCAGCCTGGCCGGGGCTCTGAGCATCCCGATCCAGCTGAAGGTGTTCCTGCCCATGGCAGGGGGGCTGGGCTGGATGGCCTTGGAAGGTCCCTTCCTACACAAACCATTCTGTGATTCTATGATTCTACTGAAGTTTAGCTCATGTATGTGGTAACAGAAGTAAAAAAAGAGGCAAAAGTGCACAGGTGTAACATTGGATGCATACTGAATTCTTATTGCTCCCCAAAAATGGGTTTTTGCACAGATGTTTTTAGGAATATATGCAAACTTTATCCTATGTCAGAAGGGATCTGACTATATAAAGGACATTTTCCTGTATAAATCAAAGAATCCAGTGTTGATATGACTTTGTACTGTGTATCATGTTTAGTCTGCGTATGACATTCTGGGATTTTTGTTTCAGTTAGGAAGAGAATTGTGTCTGGTTTCTACATTCCTTTTTTCAAAGGAAACAAGTAGTAATCTTCAGTAACTGAAAGGTTTTGAGTTGTGAGCTGCTTCAGCACTACTTTAGCTGTTTGGTGTTTTCCCCTCCTTTTTCTTTATTCACTGCGGAAAATCAGTTTAAACTGATCTCCATGTGAATTTCCTTCTGCATGCTGACCTTTCTCATTTTTCCTGTGTGTGCACTACAGAACACAAATGCATAACTGAATAAACAGCTGTCTTATCATCACTTTCCTACCCCATTTCGAAACATCAAACCTAGTTTCCATGCACTACATCTTGCAGTATAAGGATACTACTTAAACTACTGTTCTTCCTGCTCTTATCGTAGTGTACTTCACCTCTCAAACGAGATAATGAAAGTATGAGAGTTAACATATTACTTAATCAGAAAAGCTGTGAGGACAAAAATCAAAAGCCATGTTAAAACTCATTGAATTATAGCAGTATCTCAACCATTTGCAAGAAAAAAATCAGAGTGGTATAAAATAAGCTGCACTTTGCTTTTTTTAAATATGTGGGAAAATAAACTGTACCTGGGTTTCTGAGCAAAATTCCTTCCTTTATAGGCAGGAATGAGTGCAGTCAGTAAGGAAGCATGTAACATCTTCGGCTTTCTGTTGCCTAAGCCAGAAACTCCCAGGTTTGATTGGTGAAAACAGTGCTTTCTTAACCCTTCCATGGAACAAATACAGAGTGCCAGTATTGCAGCACGATATTCCTTATCTGTTTCTTTCCTACATATCACCTTGCTCAGTTCCTTACCATCTTCCTTGTGACTAGCACTGCTGATCTTAAAAGAGCCATTCTGTCATTAAGTAAAACTCTGCAAAGGGAATTGTATATGGAGAAATAGGTGAGTGAGAAGTGATTTCTCCAGCATTCTGATAGAAGGAAGTTTCCACTTGCTTCTCCATTTCCTGACAAAGCTTTAGAACAGGGGTCCTCAAACTATGGCCCGCAGGCCGGATATGGCCCCCCCAAGGGTCCTCAATCTGGCCCCTGGTATTTACAGACACACACCGCCCCCCCCCCCCCCCCCCCCCCCCCCCCCGGTTTAGCCGCAGATGACTGCCTGCCACTTCATCCACGCACTGGCTCCCTGTTTGAAAGGTTTGAGGACCCCTGCTTTAGAATTTCAAGTCTTTGGAATTCCAAATCCTTCACTCAGGAGCTTCCACAGACCTATAAAAAACTTAGGGAAAGACACTATCCTTTATCTGTTGTCATTCTGGGCACTTTATGAGAATAGGGAGCATTTCTCTTGAAAGTGTTTCTAACTTGTTAATTAAAAATGTCATCTAGAAAATCTGAAATTACCAAATTTCTGGCACATGTAAACAACATACTTGAGTTTCTGAAATTACATACAAGAGTTGTAATGCGTCCTGAAACTCTTACCAAGCTGCTGGAGCCTTTCCTCCAACATAAGTCTAGTAAAATTTTGAAGCCTTGCAGGGTGTACAGTAGTATTCACTTTCAGTGGAAACTAGCCAGGTATGTTTTCTTAACTTATCTCACATTAAATATGTTTTCTGTTTTAAGCAAGAGCTACTTGACATCTATGATAATTTTTTTTTAATTGTTTGTGGTCATCACTGCTAGATTTGAAAACCCTAATGCTTACTTAATTTACTTCCACTGTAATTCCATGCTATTGCAGTTATACTACTTAAAATCTTGCCAGGGTATCTTGTAGGGGGTAGGAGGCAAGGCAGTCTATCAAGGCATGGAAAGAAGTTCTTTTTAAGGCTTTGACTTGGATTAGCCTTCATAGCTATTGCCCCTAGCCTTAGGCTTTAATTATGTCCCTCATTAACAGGCAGCAATCCTTACTGTGCCCTGCAAGAAGTAGTGCTGTAGAAGTCCCTACAGTATAAGGAAATTTTCAGAGTTTCAGTGTACTATTGGGATTCATTACATTATTCCTTCTTCAGCTTTTTTTTTTTTTTTTTTTTCTTCTTTCTACAGTGGGCCTGAACCAAGGAGGAGTGGTTCTGGTCTGTGTTAAGGCTTTGGTAATTATTTGCACAATTTATTGTGACACTAGAACAACTGTTTCCATTTAGCACTAGTAGTTAGTTTCTTTGCAGTTCTTTATCTGTATGAGCAAAAGCCAAAGCATTCTCAAAGGGAGACCTTTGTTTTAATTCATTTATCATATTAAAATGAAGGTCAAAAGGAAAAGATATTCTAAAATTCATAGTGTGAAATGAGATAACTTAGCATATGTTGGCATTTATTTACCTTAGTTCTCCCCGTGTTACTGGGAAATAGTTTACTATTTTAAAAATAAAAAATTGCTTTCAATATCTGTCCATAAATTTCAGTGAATTTTTGAAGGTAACTTTAAAGCTAGAGCAGCTGCAAGGTATACTGTTAATAGAAAGTAAATTCTACCTTGTTTTCATGCCCCAAAATGCTCTTTAAGTTTATACTGTAAAATCAGATTTTTAGACCTCAGGCAATTGTTTTAGTCAATACTACCTTAATAATCAGAAAATTGCCACTAATCCTGCTTACAGTTGTTGCTGACCCTTTACCATGTAATTGGAAGAGGTTATGACAGAAACATGCTGGTTTTATTCTTTCTTATACAGAGTCATTCTATGTAACGTCCTTCAGCTGTGCTTCTTTATGGAATATCATAAATGTACTAACAGCATCCTAACCATGGAAAACTCATAGTAACCCATAACTGAGTTCAGTCTGTGAGGAATATTAACTTGAGCAAGAAGATTCTTTCAAACTTAATTCTAATACCTTTGCATAGGAAATGAAGCAGTTTTAGGATACTTTTGCTGTCCTGTTTTATATCCTCTACTATACTTCAAGGTGTTTCTAATGTGTACTTTGCTCTCATTTTGAAATATTATTTTTGACTGTTCCCATTTTTCTTTCAATGCCATTCAGTTGCATAAGGGCCAAATGCTACCACACTTGCAGTGCAGTGGGACTGCTCCTTCAAAAAAGGGCTATTTGGCATAATTATGATAACTTCACTGTTTAAACTTCATTATGTTCTAAGTGCTTATAGCGGTAATAGTTGCTTACTCACACACTTCTTTGAATTTGACTTGGGGCTATCTTGGTATGTTATGACCTATCAACTGGGAACCTTGACCTGTATGTTGGTTGCATATTTAACTGCTAAAACATGTTGTTAATTGTTCACCTACAAAGAACAGTGACCTAAAATTTCCTGTTTAATGAGCTCATTACAATGCTGTACACTTTGTAAATGGTGATCATTACATATGTGACAAAGCAAGCTTTCTTGAGCTGGATAAAACCAAACTCAAACCAGTTCATCTAAACAAATGAAATAAAGGGCTTTGTGCCTTGCTTAGGAAAAATAGGTCCAAGATTAAGTATGAATAGTATTAATTGTCATGTTCTTGTAGTGTATGTTAAGACAGTACCCAAGGACCTATACCAAAAATGGCTTTTACTGCTTGTTACACAATACACGTATATTATATCTCTTTCTTCAGATACAAAATACCTCTGAGATAAAATATATCAGAGTTTTTTTCAACAAATCTTTCAATTTGTGTTAGATTTGGTAAAAAACATAAGGTACTGATTAATAAAACCATTTAAGATTTGTCTAAGTAATACTGTGTAGAAGTTAGTAAAAGCTTTTCCTTCAAGGGTTTTTTACCACTTGTATACAAACAATTCATAATGGCAAAATCAATTCATAAGACCTGCAGAACACTGTTGTTGCAAGGTGCACAAAACAGAATCTAAAGGACTATAAAATATGCTATCAGTCTCCTGACCAGGAAAAAAAACAACTGAGTGCACTTTGTTGATAAAGATTAGAAAGGCAAATACAAGTAATAATGATCGACTTCAGCCATATCAAGTCTGTTCAAACACTTCCTGGACAGGCTGGAAAAGCAGTTCCTCGACGCTTTGAGTCTTTACTTCAACCAAACCACTCTTAGAACACAGTGGAAGATTTATATTTCCCCCCACCTGCTTGATTTAGGCCCAAATTTATCTGCTAATAAGACAGGGGGTAGAACAGTTACCAGGTAAGGAAAGAACAAGATAAAAGTATGAAACTATAAGAAGGTTGTTTGTGGAAGTCCGTAGAGTTTAGGGTTTGGACTAGTCTTATACAGGATTTTGTTTTTTTTTATATTTTTAAATTGCCACCGCACAAAGAGGCAAGATATCCTACCAAAGGTTTCTGGTTACACGTTCCCTAGGCATTATTAGTATTTGTGTAGATATGCCTATTGTACTACCAAAAAAAACCCAACCAAAAAACCAAAACCAAACACCCCCCACCCCCCCAAAAAAAAAACAAACAAAAAACACCCAAAAAAACCCACCTTGAGGACTAGGGGAAGGGATGACATACAGTAATAGCACGGGCAGTTTCACTCAGGGGCCAATGATGAGACTTTCCGCATGAGGCTATGAATGAGAAGAGGTATACATCTGTATGAAGTGAATACAGGAGGACTGTGAGTCGCTAGTGTGACAATGAATCAGGATGTAGCTGAACTATAGATTGTGATAAGAAATTATTAATGCTGTTGGACCTGCTTCTGCTGTGACTCATGCAGAATGCAGTCTGTATTTCTGATCGCTCTGAGCCCACAAAGGTGAACACAGATTGAAATAGGCAGAACTGAAGACTGAAAATAAGTAGTTTAGTTTAACAAACCAAAGACAAGCAATAAAGAGAGAGTTAACGTTTCTCTCTGTGCCTATGTAATAGGAAGCGAGGGATTTAACGTTAGGGGAAAATAATTATTTAAGAAAATTGATATCACTGTCACAAAGCAAAATGGATATAAAATAGTTGTGAACAAGCTCAGGCTAGAAATAAGAACGAAGGCTTTAGCTGTCTCTATGTGATGAGGGCTGCTGGTGTGCCTTCACATAGGCTTAGCTGGAGCTAAAATCCTCTGAAATGAGGATTATTAAATGTGGTGGTGTGATAATGGAGGGCCTGGCAACAGGCAACACAACCAAATGGCTTTTGTAGTTCTTACAGTTATAACTAAAATTCCTAGAACTTCTGTGCAGGCTACATAAGCAACAGTAATTAGTTGGAAGGTATGGCTATGCAGGCAAGAAATTGTGTTTGGTAATGTGGCAAGGGTAGAAAACCTATGTAGTCAAGTCATGAAGGAAATCTTAGTGATCCAGTACAACTGAGGTCAATGCACAGGGGTGCAAAACTGGCATGTCATGTGAAAATAGTAAGAGTTACACGGGTAGAGCAGAAAATGAAAGCCACGTGAGTATAAAGAAATACCAAGTACAGCAACTGCAGAAAGTTCATTAGAGAACTGGTAGGTGGGCAGGACTATTGAGAAGTAAAGGGAGCCGTAACAGAAGATAAAGAGAAATTTAGATATGGGGAACTTCACTACATAGGAAATTGTATCAAAAACCTTCTCCGAGTAGAAGAGTGGAGTAAGTAGAAAGCAGAAGAGCATGCTCTTGAACAAATACATGAAACTTAGCAGTTAAAACCAAATATGTAGGACAAGTAGCAAAACCTCTGGAGAAATTTGAGATTAAAGCTGTAGAGGTATAAAGAAAGTTGTCCATCAAACAGAAAACAAGGTGACTGAAGAAGAGAGTTATCCTTCCTTTAAAAAAAACACCAAACCCCCCCCAAAAACAAAAGGAGAAATGAAAAAAGAGAAACACTAATGGTCATTATTGTTAAGTGATTTTTCTAAACAATTGCAACAGTGAAGTTTCCTAAGGAGTCAGTACTGTCTGCTGTTTCAGAAACCCTTACTGCTGGTCAGGACTAGGTGATGTGCCGAATGAAACTGGCATGCCTTGCGCTCAGTATCATGAGAGAACCACAGAGAACAATACTACAGGCAGTCAGTAAAGATCAGGGATTACATGAGATTGTTAGTAAACCAAGAGTTAGAAGTGATTTGCTCAGCTTCTTTTTAGATGTTGGGGAGGTCAGGGTATCTGGATCTCCTACATACAGAGCTCAATGAGGAAAAATTGTCAAACACTAACAGTTCTCTCCATCCCAGCATCTACACACAGTTCATACACCATGAATGCTGCAGTTTCTGCCCAGGGGCTTGCATAGGCTATGTCATGCATTCCTACAGCACTGCAGCTGCTTGCTTTGTATGGCAGGTGCAACTGGTCAGTCTGAGCTGTGCTTCCCTGGCTGCAGCTAATGCTTGGCGATAGGGAGCAAGACAGTGGCCAGGGATGTATGCCTTTTCAGGATAGTGGAAACAGAATGATCCCTTCTTGAAAATGTATGTTCCATATTATATTTTAGATAGTGTGGCCATTCCCTAGTCAGGTAGACCAACATAATAGGAATGAACTGGGACTTCCCAGAGGCTTTTGGACTGTATTACTGCCCAGCTACAATTGATCAAATTAGTTCACAAACTGGTATTTGATTATACTTTGAACTATTACGCAGGCAAGGTAAAGCAGATTTTTCCATGTGTGCTAACGGAATATACTTTGTATTTAGGATTATTTTTTTTTATAAGTGATAATGTATATCTGCAGAAGACGCTAGTGAAAAAACCTGCAGAAAGGGTAGAACTAAACAGTTTTTGAATAGAATCCCCACTTGGTAATACTAAGGAGAACGTTAACAGGTAGATAAGAAACAAAAATTTCATGCTTGCTGGTCAAACCGGAAGATGTTTAGAAGAAAGATTTCCCTTTGGGCTGAATATTCTTTTGTGGAATTGATTTATGACTTCTCTTGAGTAGCTTCTGTGCTGTGCCATTACAGGAACCTGATTATATACTGCCTTGGAGATACTATTGTTTGCATCTCTGTAAAGGTAAAGAATCACAAAGAAACTTGCACCATTTTGCTCTTAACTTTGGTCAGTGGCAAGGGTTCTCACCAATTACAGAGAATGAAGTCTTGGATCTCTGGTTAGAAACATTCATGGCTTGATATACTCTGATAACTTCACCTTTATAAGTGAAGACAAAGTCAGAACTGAAAAATAGACTAATAGCATACTCTCAGTGCAGATTTGACTGACTAGCAAAAAATGCATGTGGTAGACCCCACACCTGTCACTTGCAGTGGTAGGAGGAGCTGAGAAATGTTTGCAAATTTGTATCTGTTGTAACTAACAGATGCTCTTGGAGAGAATTTGGAACCAAATACAGGAAAACCCTACTTCAGAAAACCTTTTTTGTGTGTGTCTACAAATACGAAGTAAATTGAGCATGAATTGTATGTTATCTCTTTTTTAATTGTTCTTTGATTTATTATTCTTGCTATTTAATCAGTCCTTTCTGTCTTCATTTCCTTTAGTGAATGAGAAAAAGATTATTTTGTTGAATCGCTTCTTGCAAAGCAATTTCAGATGGCCTTAGAAAGCAACAGATAGTTCACTGAATATTGTAAATTCCACTGAAGGATTTAATCTAAGTTACCACATTTTTAAAAGGTGATAATAAATAACTTTTTAAAGCGTATTTTTCTTTGAGTCAAAAGAAATGTGTCCCAGTCATCAAGTCATAGACTTCTAATTTGTTTTGTCTTTCTCATCAGATACATTAAGTGTCACAGTCTGTTCTTGGATCTCAAAGGAAGCGTCAGAAAAAAATTTCATAGGAAATTTATAGTACATAACTGTTTCTTCATAGAAAGCTTCTAACTCAGTGATGCTCAGCTTAACTTAAACACGGCTTACCACTAGCCAATTCAACCCAGGTTTATTTCAAGCCAGATTTATCATGTAGTGGATGGAAGGCATATGTTTAACTTTTTCACTAATACTGTGCCTAGACTTATGTAGATGAATTCTAAATGATGTTAAAATTTACAGACTACAAGATTGCCCTATGCACTTTGAGTTATTTTATACCACAGACTGGCTAAAATTTCTCTTTCTTTGCTCTTTCCCTCTCCTCATTAAAACATGTTAATGTACTTTTCATTATTAACAGCAGTGAAAATAGACTTTATTTCATCTCTGGGTCCCTCACAGAGTCGTCTGTATGAGCAGCACTGTGTGCTATCCTTCCTGATGCTTGTAATTTTTTCCCCAACAGAAACAAACTAAACTCCTTGTCCATTATTGGTGGATTGTATTTTATTCCTCAATCAGGTGAAACACCTAGTCATGCTAGACATTTAGATGTAAATAAAGCTTTCAATTCTGCTTTGTCATGGGGACAGAATTAATTTTGTGAGACTAATTCTGTATCTCTCCTAAGCAAGTAAAGGCGAACTTCATGAAATTAATGTACTATCATTATATCAGTTTGTAACACACTCAATAAACTACAGACCTAACCTCAGGATAATGAATCATTAAAAAAACATTGAAGAGTGAATTTGAAATTAATCTATCACTATAAATTCTTATAAATGTAATAACTACTCATAATGCATAATCTTGCTTGAATATATCTTCTGTGCATAACCAGAAAAAAAATAATTGATCACTGCAAGTGCAAATATGAACTTAAAAAATCAATCTAAGTTCCAATTACATCTTAGTCTAAAGATATTTAATTGAATTTAATCAGTTGTGTTATTTTCCTTTTACGTATTTCTATGTTTATAGACACTAGGATTCTGCTAATCATATTATGTACTATCTGCCTGGAGAGTTAGCTAGGCAGTTACCTTAAACCAGATACGTTCTAGTGTTCAGATTTTGCTTGGGCCAAATGCAAAAAAAGGAGAAGACTTCTTTAGAGCCCCGTTCATGCAATAACTTTCCTGTCCACAGCCTGCATTCCTAAACTAATAGAGTGGAAGAATTTATTGCGGGTAGTATTAAAATCTGGTACAGATAATCAGTCGACTGGAGTTAAACGGGGGCACAGGCAGATATGATGTAGCTGATTCACTGGGAACATGCAATTTCTGGGAGGAGACAGGGCTATAACCAAAATCAGGCTGGCTTCCCAGCACTTGCTGTGAGAGATTGGTTTTGGTTGTAAAGGTGAGAATTGTACAGAATATGAAATTTTAGCTGGACTTCAGGTGTTTTTTCAAATGTCTAGTTCTGAAAAGCCTTCACGGGTTTATTTTAAATTTTTAACTTTAACTTCTTGTAGTCTTGGCTTATCTGCAAACACAAGAGTAGGAAAAACAGACTTGGGTTAGTAAGACTAGCTCAGCAACATTCATTTTCAGGGATAAGGAGATAATCCCTACTATGTGAGGTGATAAATTAGTTGATAATTCACTCACTGGAAATTCAAGGCATCAAGAATGACCAGTAGGAAAGACTTCTGAGAAGATAAATGTGACAATTTCTACACATGGAATAGCAGCTAGTTTGTTTTTCTTTATTTGATGTTGTTTTGTTTTTTGTTTGTTTTTTGCTTTTTTTAATGCAAGCCCAAGAGATTTTATTATGAAGAGGGAACTGGGAAAACCCACAGTGTTTGTTTCTGTGAAGTGTTATTCAGCTGTTGATTACATGACACATGATACAGAAAAATGGCATGGTTTAGCCAGCTTCACTGAATGCAGTTCGCTTTCAAGTGTGACTGCTGTTGTATTAATCCCACTTCAAAGCTGTCTTCTAACATGGCTTAGTTTTCAAATCTTGCCTACAAACACTTAGGGACATCTACATTCATGCTTATTGTTGGTATGGGCAGGCCATTGTCATCTTTCCTTTCATGTTTTCTATTCTGATGAGGCCATAGAGGTTTTACAACTAGTAGGAACCATCTCGTTGTGGGGCTGCTGTGGTGGGTGATGTTTTAACATTGCCTGTGAAGATGCAGCCAAGATGAAGACAGACAGTTCAGGAATGGGGCCCTTAAAATGGTCTAAAAGGTAACTAGTAAATGTTTGACTAGGACAAATACTTGACTGCGAGGAAAAAAACAATGGTCTTTTAGTAAAGTAACCTGGTCTAAGATCTCTATGTAGTGATGGGAAAAGTTCTTCTACTATACCTTAAAAGGCTGGAATTCTTAGTGATGGCTTCTTGCCCAAACTAGTTTTGAGCTAAGTTGTACTAACATTGTAAAACCTTCAACGCAGTTCCAGGCTGATGTTCAAACTGGGAGAAACTTGGTAGCTTTTAGTGGAATTTTCTCCTGAAGTGAAACTCACCTTTTCAGCACAAAGCTGTATAAATAAAATCCTGTTTATTGGGTCAGTATCATGAAGTGCCAGGGTTCAGACCATCTGGGACACATCAATATTTAAGATAAACTGAAAGAAAAGCTCACAGAAATCCCAGGAAAGTAAATTGGCACATCTGTGCTTCCTTATTACCAAATGCCTTTGCCACCTCCTCTTTTATCACATTTCATCTTTCCTTGTAGACTTGACTTCTCCCTGTTATATTCTGTCTGCTTTTTCTTTCTTTTTTATCTGATGCATAACAAGTGCACTATAAATATATGTTGTCATATATATTTGCAGTTTTACTGGTGTTTCTGTCATCTTAAACAGTCTGGTTTTTCTGTCTTGGCCTTGCCACCTTTCTGTCTCTTTAGATGTGCTCATAGCAGTCTATAAATTTCTCTCCCTCTAATTATCGACTAGTTTAACAGCCTTACCATACCATACCCTTACATGGTTTTCTATAATAGATAGCATAGATGATGTTCATCATTATTAATAGATTTGACATACTACTGTAAGATACAGTATACTCTATATACTTTATACAAAAGAAAGTAGCTTGTTGCAGAACCATTTCCCATGAATATGTCTATATATTAAGAAGGCACCACGAAAGCCCCCATTCTTCCAGAGAGCCTCTGAATTAACTGAAATCCTTGTTAAGAAGATTTTGAGGAAAAGGCCCCAAAGGAATTTCCCATGGTATCAGCTCCATTCTGCTCCTGCTGCAAGCTACATTGTCATATATTATTCTTCATAAATTTAAAAAGAATTGTCTTGAAACTAGTTCTTTCAGCACTCTTCTCCTATCCTACAAGAAACCTGCTGGTACACAGATAATGTTTAAAGAAAAATGTTGGGAGGTTAGATGTGGATTTTTAGATACAGAAATAGACCATAAAGTCATACATTTCCAGCACTTCAACCATTTTTTTTCCAGTCTTGCACTTACTGCTTTGCACAGAACACAGTCCTTCCCTAAACAGATCTTCTATGGAGAAGGTAATTCAAAAAAAGGAGATAAATGTTATGGAATATTGGTTTCATATAAGTTGAAATATGCTGGATAAAATCTGAAAATCAACCTATTTTAGTTTATTCTATAAGTGGCTAGGTTCTGACACTGTCTGTATCCTGTGCATTCCATGCATGCTTTTGGGTCTAATAACAGTGAAAGTAGGAAAATTGTGTACAGCCAGAATTGCCAGCTAACAACAGTTGTTGCTCAAATTGTTCCTGCAGTACAATTCTGACAAACTGTTTTCCTCTTTCCTTGCAGTTTTCCACTTGTCCCACAAAGTCACTCGTGTGGTTCCAGAGAGTGCTCTACTGATTGTTCTTGGTCTCTTCCTTGGTGGCATTGTATGGGCTGCAGATCACATTGCCTCCTTTGCCCTTACACCAACTGTATTTTTTTTCTATCTGCTGCCCCCCATTGTTTTGGATGCTGGATATTTTATGCCAAATAGATTGTTCTTTGGAAATCTTGGTTCCATTCTTTTGTATGCTGTCATCGGAACAGTCTGGAATGCTGCCACAACTGGTTTATCTCTCTACGGTGTCTATCGGACAGGAATAATGGGTAAGTTTGATCTGTGAAGTTGCAGTTGTGAATGCTACCCTATGCCATCTGTTAGGTGGGTGATCCTTTGCAGCTTAACACTCTTTTTAGCAGAAAAATCCAATTTTAATATGAGCGATTTGTAATATTTTTATCAAATTGGAGAATTATCTGAGAAATCCTCTCTAAAGCAAGCACAAAAGGGCCTTGAACCTGTGTCTGTCATACTTCCCTGCTATAAATGTGTGTGCGCACTCTCAAGATGAAGCTCAGGATTCATCCTGCTAATGGACATATGGACAAAAATACATTCTGAAGGGCTTGTTTCTTTTCTACTGTGATAGAAACCTTTGAAGTTAATGTGAAATGGAACTGCCTTCTTTCATTCAGCTTTAATATTAAGTAAACAATGGTTCCTCAGTGGGTGTGTATGCAGGATACATCTCTGCTCTGTGTTCTGAGGCTGGAAATTGTAACTGAAAGGTTACAGAGGCAAGTAGCGCATGTAAGATGCACTGTCTTAATTATACTACAGTTCTAAGGGCATGGGGCTGCTAGATGAGGCACAGAACAGCAATTCTTAAATCTCAGCAGGTGTGGCACGCGCTTGAGCTACGTACTGCCATCTGAAGAACAGTAATTCACGTTGTATGTGGATTGCATGTATTCTGAAACAGGCACTCTGTATCAAAACAGGATGCTTTTTTTAGTGTCTACTGAAGAATCTCGAGAGCCCTTCTAGGCCAAAACTAGGTTACTGAGTTCTAGAGAGGAGTTACAAGGCACCTCTGAGGGCTGCTGAGAGCAGTGCAGGCAGTGTGTGCAGCTGCGCCTGTGTGCTCTGCCCACCTGCTGCTGAGAGCCCCGGCGCGGGTGGCCAGGGACCACAGGGACCACAGTGCAGGGTGGGCCATGTGAAAGGCTAAACAGCTGCTCACCAGCTCTTCTCTAACCATAGCTGTGCAAAACTCACTCCCAAGTAATTTACCGCAGGCCTCCTTTTCAGTCCAGATAAAAAGAGTGCCTCAAACGTCAGAAGTTGTAGATGTTGCAGAGAACATTTTTGTGATGAAGAATTAAACTCTTAGCTTATTATTACAGAAGGTAACATTGTAGTTTTCCAGTCTCAAAAACTGCTCCCACTATCCAGCTCAGGGAAGCAGCAGAACTGGGGGCTGGGTTCTTTGAAATGAAGCGTAGGGTTGGGACACCTGTTCAATCCATTTTAAGGAAAACCTGTGTTGTCCTTGTTTGAAAGATCCCAGTCTGGAAGAACTAGGCCATAGACTTGTTCATGTGAGACTCATCTTACGTAACTGCAGATATTTGAAATATAGACATCTATGATAGATTGAGTTTACACGTTAGGTATTTGCCTTACTATAACTCACATTTTATAAGTAACAATTTTTCTTTAGAAGGCACAGAGGTGACAGCTCAGATGCAGATAGTATTGACTTTAATAGGTAGGTAAGGTGTTTTATGTGCTTTCAGCCTGCAGGCACAATATATTGCATCTACAGTTTCACATTATAGTTAAAAACAGGTTTTCAGGAACAAGAAAGATGACAAAGGGATATTGCTATTGCAACAGATTGGGCAAGGATTTCTCTCTTTAAATATCCAAGCTGCTTGGCACAATTTAAAAACTATGACCAAAAATATTTTATTAGCATCCTGTTCTGATGATGTTAATGAATAACAATTACTTTTAAAAATACTTTGGTAAGAATCATTAAAGGAAAAGCATTGACCTCTCTATGACATATGAAATGGAAAAGTCCAGTGTTTTCTCAAAATTTATTTTCAGTGAAAAATACATTGATCTCTTGCTCTCCTCCCAATCTATAAACAATTCTTGACTAACTGTAAGACTTGGATTTAATGGCTACATGTTCTGCTTCATCATTATGCAAATCTTTCAGTGACAGTATATACTAGAACCCTGAGCTTATCAGTTAAACAGGAGAATCAGTCTCTACCACAGCTCACAGGTAAAGCTCTACAAGCTAAGAATAGGGATGTTAACAAAGGCAAACAATAAATTGACATTCCTGGTGTGAACTTAGTGCTCATTCTAAACATTTAACTGGTATTCTGTGGGGAACTATCTTTACCACCAAGACCTATTATAACCTACTAGAGTTCTAATTTCAGCTGTGGAAAGGGCCAGAGAAGCCTGTCCCTGATTCAAACTGTGTCATTCTCCAGCAAAACTAAGGAAGACTTTGAAATATCCACGACACATACTTACTAATCCATTAAATACATTGGGTTGACCTCCAAGATGTCAGCAAGATCTGACATCACGCTTTGCAAAAAGCTTTGCTGCTGTTACTTGCTTGCTGAAGATAAGAGAATGCCAAGTTGCTCAATTTCTAGAAGAGTTCACAGCAGCCTGTAGTTGTAGTTCTATGGCATGTTTTTGTTTCTACCCCACTTTTTCTACAAATGAAGTGATTAATGCAAAAAGTAATATGGTTAAAATATAGGAGTGTATATCCACTAAAGACTAAGATGAACTAAAACCAAATTACTTCCAGCTTTACCACTGAATGACCCTGTGGTACTGTCCATCAATATGAGAGTGCATAACCCAAACTGGATTACGTAATTTACTACATAAATAAACATAAAAGCAGCTCTCTGTTTGCATTCAGTATCCTTACAGATACTATAATTTGAAGAAGAAAAAGAGAGACGGTGATAATAAAAAGGAGATCCATCTTGAGAAGTGAAATTAAAAGATCAGCACCTTAACTATTACCTAACAGCCATACCAGTCTGCTTTCACAGAATAGAAGGAAGGATCTAACCCTATATCTTCCTGGCTGATAGCACTAACTGTTCACCATCTGCTGGAGAAGTAACGCATGCAGCATTTCTCTGTGGGATAATTGTGGTTGTGACTAATATTTAGAAGGGTTTTTCCTGTACCATCTAGGTCATAATGACAACATGCTGAGTATGTGTAGACATCTTAAACTGGGCCCAGCGAACTTACCTTGCTCAGGTGTCATTCCTAGTCATTCCAAACTCTGATGAGCTGAAGGAAGCAATGGTCATGTATCACTTAGACTAATGATGCAAGTTATTTCCAAACAGAAGTCTGATTTAGAAGCCCCATGCCTCTTGACACTGCTTTGTAGGAATTACAGATGTCTTAACCTTTCCATAAATATTTGCTCACTAGCTTTGCAAGTCTTCAAAGAATGTACCAATGATTATAATTGGTAACATATAAAAAAGATAAGCAATCTCAGTGAGCCAATTTATTTTAAAAGCTTACGTTCTATTGTACCCTGATATCTGGTAATTATTGTCATTGGGCTTGTTCCTTCCTTAAGCTTGGGAGGACAGCAACATTTGATGGAACCATTACTTAGATTCAGGTTCAAGGCTGTTCTCAGCATTTTTGGCACAGACTTCGGCTCACTGGTTCAACCCCTCTCTCACACTGAAATGGAGAGATCCAGTCCTCATTCACAGCGCAGCATGTCCAAGAGTGAACAGGAGTATTTATCTTTTTGAAAGTATAAAGTAGTTATATCTCTGTGAACTATGAATTTCTGTTTTCAGGGCCTTACCAGGGTCCCTACAAACAGCATGGAAAACATGGTAGATGCTCTGATTGCCGCAGAGCAGCTAAGAGAATAGGTAGTTCTGCAGGTCACACACTCACCCCTGCCCCTGCCCCATTATTGGCCATTTTCCCATACAACAGGGTGTTGTCTGCTCCTGTCTCTGGCTGCCCATGTAAGTGTCCTGGTGGGTAAATACACCCATGCCATTTTGTATCAAAAATACTTGGAATCTAGTTTCTGTTCAATTACCTCCCAAGCGCTAAACATTCTGGATTTGAGAGGCTATCTGGTAACAAGTTCTTGCTAGCGGAGTGGCCATGCTTTTCTGGAAGTACGTTACAGGTACTGCTGATCCTTTGGCTGCGCCTGCTGGCTGTCACTGTCTGGCTCATGCTTCCTAATCATTTGATGAGATGGATTTCTCCCTCACCTGTAGAAATCATGCCTGATACAACTGTCTATTAATTTTGGGCATGGACCTCTGCATGTGTCCTAATGAATGAACTCTCAACATATTCCTTCTTTGTTCTTCCTTATACAATTTTGGGCTTCATCACCTCTTAATGAGCCTTGCTTCCTCCTACACCTGTTAGTGAACACACAGGTAATTTTCCTCTTCTCTACCCTTTCAAAAATCTGTTCCACAGAAAAAATGACTGGAAGTACCACTCTTCATTGCATGAAGAGGGTAAATTTTGCAAGGATGTTGAGCAAAGTGATCTTTGTGGCTCTCCCTTTGCTATTGTTTTAAAAGTAATGGAAATGTTTGTCTTGGTCTGTTCTCATAACTGAACAAAATAACCTTCATAACTAAAAGAAGATTTAAAAAATTAAATAAATACTGTGCTACTTTGTCACCAGAGTTTTGCAGTTCCAAGACTTTTGAAATAATTGCCAAAATTCCTAAGGGGCTACAACACAAGCACATTGAGGCACATTTTAGTCCTTCATCTGTTTTTATAGTCTAATTGCAGACAATTTAACAGTGGCCTCATGACTCATAATTTGGGAACAAGTGGCCTAACTGCACTTACTAATGAATGTCTGCTTGAACAAGGAGGCCACAAGTGGTGTTCGACTGCACTGAGTGCAGTTGAGCTCCACTGCAGCAGTTCTTAGTAGAGTCAAATTTGGCCTGTGGCATGAAGTATTTTGGAACATTTGATTCGGGAGTACTGGTATGTGCCTCTCACTATTTTGTTAGTTCTCCTGAGATAATTTACTCAAACCACACACAAGTACGAAGCTAGTTTACGTCTGGAAATACTTGAGTGCCTTGCCATAAGACCAGGACTGTCCTGCTCCCAGAATCAGCTCTGATCTACCTGGGCCAATACAGGATCCAACAAACCTTGTTGGACACAGGGTGACACTACGCAGAATTTGTCAAGCAGTTTCTGTTCCAAGCTTTCCAGCTGATGCCTTAGGATCTCTTTCAAGGATTTTGCATTATCTGCAATATCACGGTCCATTGTATCTATAGTAATACAGATGATTACAGATGCTTATACTTGGTTTTGTTTTTGAAGGTCACCTGAAAACTGGACTGCTGGACTTCCTCCTGTTTGGCAGCTTGATTGCTGCTGTGGATCCTGTAGCTGTTCTGGCAGTGTTTGAAGAAGTCCATGTCAACGAAGTTCTGTTCATCATTGTTTTTGGAGAATCGCTTCTGAATGATGCTGTAACTGTGGTAAGTAGATTATATATCCCAACGTCATGCAAACTCTAGAGGGTTTCTTCTGAAGCATATTTTCCCCTTAAATCAAATCCTGTATCATCTGAATATATCTGCTTGCAGGCTAGTGTAGCATAGCTCATAGTGTTCTCTGTCTTGCTTACAAACACTGTATTGTAAAGATTACATTTCTGAGCATGAATACTATTTGGAGCCTGTAAATCACATAAAAATATACAGTCCTCAGTTGGATGATGTTTCATGTGTGTATGTTTTACATGTCTTTGCTGTTCAAATAGGGCTTTCATGACTTACTGAAGTTAGTTCCAGGGATTTAAAGCCTTTCTTTGCAGTTGTTTGTAATGCATGTACTCTTTTCTGCATTTTTCCGTTGTGCCCATAATATATCTGAGGCATGCTTATAAATAGCCAGTGAGAGGAAGAATACTTGCCAAAGTGCATATGCCTGTTCCATCACTTTTATTTTCAATCAGATGTTTATCAAACAGATAGATAACAAAGAGCCAATTTGGGAAAAATTGTGGCACATTTTAGAAAGTTCCTGGTTTGGGTTTTTTTTGGTAACATGTTGATTTCTGGGGTTTTGTCATTTAGGAAGAAAAGGAAAATTGAATAGACTTTGATAGACTTCAAACAATCCCAGATTTCTACTGATGTTTTTATGTTGATTGAAACGCCTTTTCCTTCTACACAAATTTTTTCTCAGAATAAAATAGTCAGTAGTTTTGTAGTACGGTGCTAGTGGGCAGGGGTCTAGGAAGGCCTATGGCAGAAAAAACGCTGTGCAGACAAGTTGCTATACAGCTTCAATCAGCTTATTGGATCATCCCCTACTCCTGCTCCTGCATATCTCCAAAGGAGGGTAAGACATGTCCATCAGGCTCAGAGGCTTGATTTTTTGCAACCAAGGCAGCAAGACACTGCAGGGTCACAGGCAGCAGCCTAATGGTTCACGTGAGTTTGAAAATTCCATTTAGGGCCTCCAGAGAAACCTAATTGCTTTTAGATATCAGTCTCAATAGTACTTTTGGGGTACCAGAAACAGATACTAAAATAAACCCTTGATGAAGTCAAGTATCAACATTATTGACTTTCAGAGGGAAAGGTGTTTTTGTAACTGTGAAATTAGTACAAACATTTGCTCTACAAATAAAGTTTGATTGATTGTTGAAGAAAACCCAGAAGAGAAGAGTAAGCATGATCAAGAGTCAGAAAGCACAGCCTGTGAGAAAGTTTGAAACAACTGGGGTTCTTATCTTGAAAAAGGAGGGACTGGAGGACAGAAGAAACGGGATGATGTAGCATTCTTTAAATGTAAATATCTAAAAGACTACTGTTACAGAACAAAGTAACCTGCATGTTGTGACTGGGGTAAATATGATAAGAATTAACAAGCTTAGCTGCAACAAGGAAAGCTGAGAAAATGATAGTAAAGTTCTCCACTGAAGGAGTTAAGAATAGATTAGACAGATGTGTGTCAAGAATGATGCTCATACAAACCTCCTTAGGCAGGGGTATGGATAAAATTAATTCTTTACTTTCAGCATTTTCACTGTTAGATGGTTATTTTAAAAGCTTTAGTACAGCTATTACAGTTTAATATATTTCATGTTCAACTTATTTTACCTATGTCCAACCTATTTCAATCCAGTATCTTATTAGCATCTTACTATTTTCTCATTAAGTATCTTACTTATCTTATACAGGTGATTAAACAAAACTGAAAAGTACCTGGATTTTAGAGTGAGAAGTGCTTTAGAAAACACATCTAGATGTGACAGTGCTTCTTATAGATAGAAATCATTGAAATAAGAAATTGAAATTGTTTTTTTTTTTTAAGTTTTTGTTTCTTCTTGCTCTGCTGCATATTTTCAATTTTGAAAAATTAAAATTCTGCAAAATCTTCTCCCTCCACACAGAATTCCCCCCCCAGTCATACATAATTTCAGAAGTTATAATGTTGTGGCCCATAATGAGATTATTTTAATTGGCTTAATTCAGGAGTAAATATTAAGTTAGTCTACTTTTCTTTTCAGGTGCTGTACAATGTGTTTGAAACTTTTGTTACAATAGGCCCAGAGAATGTGACGGGGATTGAATGTGTCAAAGGCATAGGTGCGTAGAATTGTATTTTGTATCACATCATTGATGTACATACGGAGACTTGTAAACAGAATATTATTATGCTATCAGTAACTGATTTTTCAGTCCTTTCCCTTGTCGCTCATAATTCCCACACTCCATAGACAAATGTCTTAAGAAGATAAATAAGTGAATATTCCTGAGTATGTGGGAAACAGATTTGTTTTCTTCTGAGGAGACTGAACAGTTGCAGAGTTCAGTTGTTAACACCACCAAACTTGACAGCTATACATGTTTTCTTTGTATTTTATGTGTCCTTGGTTTCAGCCTGTGCTCTGCCTGCATTCCAGAAAAGTTGAGGCTGCATATGGGCATTCTCACTCCTTAACACCAATTGCCATCAAGTTAACATTTGCCAGTGACTACCAAGTAATGTTATTTACCTAAAAATTTAGTCACTGTTTTCTGTTCCAAGCATGACATCATACTACATTATCTTATGAATCAATCTTTTAGCAGTGACTTTGGCATAATCTATAATACGCTTTTGGAAAAACATTTGTTCACAGGACATGGGGAAAAAAATTTTGGAAGAAACAATTGTTGGGTTTTGAATAAGCATAAAATAGTGAAGCTTAACAGAAAGCAACCTTGTATTTTTCTACATAATTCTACATTCATGTACCAAGTGCTGAAAATCAATTAATGTTGTTGCATTTTAGAAATAATTTTTGATACTTCCATCAAAATTTTCTTTGATTTGCTGGCCATACAGTAGAACTAGTTCAAACCATTTATATTTCTACTGTTTAAGCTGTGTTTGGGTTTGTTTTTCAGTGTCATTCTTCGTGGTGAGCCTGGGTGGGACACTGGTTGGCATTTTCTTTGCATTCTTGCTCTCACTGGTCAGTCGTTTCACCAAGCACGTGAGAATCATTGAACCTGGATTTGTATTTATCGTTTCCTACCTGTCCTACCTCACGGCAGAGATGCTTTCTCTTTCCGCTATCCTTGCGTAAGTCTCTTTTTATTACTGCCTTTGAAGAGGCTGAGGAGGGCATATGGTTTTTAAAAACGTTGACAAGGAAGACCTGAATTATATAGCACAGGTATAGAGTATAACAGTTATGAAACTTATGCTGTGTATTATCTTCATGCTGCAGTAGATCATAGTCTGCAAATACTGTCATTCAGCCTGGAAAAGGAATGCAAGTTTTGCAGTATCTGCTGTGCAACACAGAAACTTCTTGTGCAAAGTACAGACTTGACTCTTTCCTCTTTGTGATTAATATTATTTCATTATCTAACCTTTGTCCCTTTGTACTGACACCTTTCCTTATAATTTGTAATTAAAACAATGATTTTCTAAGGCATTAAATGAATGTTGATTATTTGCTGCTCTCACTGTCTTGACTGGCCTGCTAAGGTTTGCTTAAAGCGTGCCTGTTTTGGCTCAAGTGCCTCTGTGATCTTTCTTCTTTTAGTATCCATTGATCGCTGGCATACCTTTCTTCGTGTTTTGCTTGTCATGTCTGTAGATGCTACAGTGAGTATAGCCATGATCTGAAAATCTTACTGCAAACTGATCATTAGTTTATGTCTAATCTAAACAAGATTTAAAATTTTGCATGTAAAACAGTGTGGTAATGTGAAGAGAATGAAGGTCTATTACAATCTAATAGAAGGCTGTTTTCAAACTTGTTGGGGTCACCTCAGGATGGATGTCTGAGATACACTTTTTACCTATATTGGATTTCTGCAATGGCTCCTGAGCGTATTTTTTCTTAGGAATGAATGGTGGGGTTTTCTCACTGTGTGATAAAGAGATGGAAATAGTATTAAATGTTACAACAACTATTTTCTGAAAGGTTGCTTCTTTCTTTTTTCTAGGATAACCTTCTGTGGCATCTGCTGTCAGAAGTATGTCAAGGCTAACATATCTGAACAATCTTCTACAACTGTAAGATACACCATGAAAATGATGGCCAGTGGAGCAGAAACTATCATCTTCATGTTCCTGGGAATTTCAGCTGTGAATCCAGACATCTGGACTTGGAATACAGCATTTATTGTGTTAACTCTGGTCTTCATCTCAGTATATAGAGTTATTGGTAAGGGGATGATCTTCTTCCTGTCTTTGCATTGTATTTGTGATGCAATCACATTCTTTTGCAAAAAATAAAAATTGGAGCTCTAGACTTGTTCCTTTTAAAATATTAATTTTATTTTTGTTGAAGTTATGGATAGTTTTGAGTTAGAAGGGTAGATTTCTATAGTAAAGCTTCATCATATGCTGAAACTATAGCAGGATTTCACTTCTGATGAAATGTGAGGATATGACTAGCCCAGCATTGACATGAATCACCCGGTGGCTAACCTTTGTTGACACAACACATGGTATTGGTAAAATCTCCCATTGAAACAGACTTTGTTCTTTAACTTGCAGCCTAAAAAAGATGAGTCCTGTCAGACGTCTCTTTCCTTCAGCGCTTTCAATTTGGTAATAGAGCGATTGTCCTAAGCTGATTTTACGGTTGACTTCAGGTTTGAGACACACAGTGGTATCAAACTATAATAGTTACACCAGAGTTCTCTGGCTTAAGAAATAATTCTCAGGGACTGGTGAAAAACTGAGTAAATAAGACTGTGGCAGGTAGGGATTACCTGCTGTCAATTTACTGGGCTTATATAAATTGACAAACATTTCAAAATACCAATGAAGATTTGCCTAACTGTGTAATTCTAGTATTTAATCACTGTTTTGGGAAACAGTGAAAGGGCTGAAATCACAAAAAAACGCATAGAAGGAAGTACTTTAGAGAGTAACACACCTAGCAGTTTGGTGTATGTACTTAAATCTGAGAATAAATAGGTTTATTTGCCTGTTTGTCTTGGATTAAATCCAAATAAAAGGTAATTCATTTATCCAGCTGGCAGTATTGCCAGATGTTTTTTGCTCTGTCTAAAGAATCCTGGACCAAATGAAGGGCCTAGCCCCATGTCCTCCTTTCTATGTAGTCTGTAACCACTGTTCATTTAGCTCCTTCTCTGTAATTGCTGATGGGTGTGAGGTGTTTAAACGAGTTTTCAGTATCTTGACTTTGTCACTTGTATTCCTGGGATGAGCGGTTAACAGTCCTGTAATAAGTGTGATGAGTAATTAAATAGGAAATAGTCAGCAATAACAACATGCATCCATTAAAGTAATTGAGTTTAGTCATTGATAAATCACTAAATACCTGATGATATTGGGCCTTGCGTAACTGCAGCTCTGATAGCTTTGGAGAAGTATGGTTGGTGGCATGAATTAATGTTCAGGGTGCCCTCCACCAGAGGCCTTGCCTACAGCACTGTACACAAGATGCTCACCTTTTCCCTTAGCACAAATTCAAAGCTGTCTAAAAAGAGAAACAGAGGTTTTGCACCGGTCAGCAGTCCTGGCTGGCTGCGGTTGGGACATGTGTGCTGTGATGCTGTGCCACTCCTGGGAGTGGAGAAGCTGTTTTCCCTCTGCATGGTGGGAGCCCTGGGAGATGCTGTGCCGTGGCAGGCAACGTCCCGCCCACGGGCCTGAGGACAGTGTTAGCATGACTGCTCAGCCCTCCGTCAGACAGTGACACAAGTGTTGGTGATTTGTAAGGAGTACCACGCTTGCTTCCTACACCAACACTGTTTCAACCTGTTTGTGTTCAAAGATCCTGTGCACATCACTGGCTGTGATGCTGGCAGTTCTGTTCTTCCTCAGCTGAGCATTTTGAAGGTCAGCTCACAGCAGAATTTTACCTGTAGTGCCAGTGCCAGAGGGCAGTGCTCTCAGGAGAGCTGCTGGCTTGCAGAGGAGTCACCCAATTCCTCTGGCTAAATGTAAAGGGGCAGGTACCAAGTGCGCTTGCCCCCTGGCCAGTGTTGTGATACAGAGGGAGAAGCAGACGCTGTAGAGGATCTGTTCCAAAAGCAGACTGGTGCTAGCATTTCCGTCGCACGTGGCTGGGATATTGACATTTCATAAGGGTATTTCTAGACATGCTGGCATTTGTTTTTTATAGGTGTAGTTTTACAGACGTGGATTCTTAACCACTACAGAATGGTCCAGTTGGAGATAATAGACCAGGTGGTGATGTCGTATGGTGGACTACGTGGAGCGGTTGCTTTTGCTCTGGTTGTACTTCTGGATGTGAACAAAGTGAAAGAGAAAAACCTGTTTGTCAGCACAACTATCATTGTTGTGTTTTTTACTGTTATTTTCCAGGTAATTCCTACTTCTTAAGCATGCTTCTTGCAAGGAGAAGGAGTCCCTCAAAAGTACTGAATGCTTAAAGCAGTTCTCAGCTGAAGGTTGCATATTGTTTCACTGAACTGAAAGCATAATTGAATTTTTTAACTTTAGTAACAAAGATCCTATTTTATGTTTTCATATGGCACCACCAGGGACAAAACACAATTTTCTCTGTGCTAAAAAATTATCAATCTTAGCTGCTTGGTATTAATAGTGCTCAAGTTAACATCTGATTAAACATCCTTTACCTCATGTGAATAGCTATAGGGAACAGTACTTTTTAGGGACAAATACAGTCATTAAGCTGATCTGAGTCTAAGCCCTTGTTCTAAAATATAACAGTAAGCAGTGGGACAGGAAAGCATTCAGCATCCAAACAAAATTGCGCTTTCTGGATGAAAAAAACAACATTAACTTAAATGGAGATATGTCAGTATATACCAGCTTGGAATTTTTTTCTTAGATTTAGTATAGAAAGTTTTGGTCACAAACTCCTGATATGTGCAGAAAATACTACATTCAACAGCATAGGAAGCACTTTAACCCTACCACTACCATGGTTTTCTTATAGAAGACACATTTCCACTAGTTGGTGTCTTTTCAAGTCCTTTGTAACAGGAGCTGAGGGTACTGCATTATTTTATCTTCTAAAGGGGAAAGAGATCAACTGAGGAAGCGTGAGACCCACCGTATAACATAAAAAAAAATGCTCTATTTCTCTTTAACAATCACCAGCCAGAGGAAAGTCTAAGATAATTCCAAAGTATTCATTGTCATGTTTCAATCCATAGGGACTGACTATAAAGCCTTTGGTACAGTGGCTGAAAGTGAAGAAAACTGAACACAGAGAGCCAAAACTGAATGAGAAGCTTCATGGCAGAGTAAGATACTTTTAAACAAAATGATAGTATCTTCTGGGTTTTTACAGAATGCCTTAAGAGAGAAAAAATATTAAGAAAATTTCTTTTTGGAAGGGAGGGGAAAATCAAATTTCCAGTCAGTTTCAAAACGCTTCAAACATTTCAACAGTTATTTGTAGCTTGTAACGTGTCTTTGGATTGAGCCCTCTAAGAGGTTACTGAACTGAAGGTTTAGTCTTTTACCTAATTCAATGGAGCTGACAGTACTGGGGAAATGGCATGGCTGGAATCTACTCCTCTTCATCTAAAAGAGGAGAATGATTGAATATTGGTAGGTCAAAGCATGTGGAAGCAAGCTTATTTTTGCTTCTTAAATATTTTTTATTTATGGAAAAGGTATGAAAGCAGGCTTTATAGCTTTTTTTTTTTAAACGTAGAAAGGTGTTCTGCTGCTCAGTGCAGATGTTAATTGTATACTGAAATTCCAGAAAGTGTAGTTCAGTGTGAATACTGTGTGTGCCTGCATTTATTTAACCTTTTAAAGGTTATGAAACATGATCAATTTATTTTCATGCAATATTATGAAGTTTTTATTCAGTAAATGAAAACATAAATTTTCAGCACAAACATAGTTTAAGGGATGGAAGACTACAAGGTATTTTCCATGGCTGCCTTTAATTCATAAGCTTTTCGGATTTACACAGCTATCCTGCACTGAGTAGTTTAATATTCTTGTATGAGCTCCTGATCTCATCTGTTTTCACACTGGAGCTTACCTGAAGTGAATTAACAACTTAGCAATGGGCAGGGTTTTTTTCTGAGAAGTTATTTTATTTTACAGATACTGAATAAATATATTATGCTTTTGTTATCCAGCAATTTGGATTTCCATTGCTGTTCAAATATTTTACTATTTGAAAATCAGGATTCTACCCCCAGGTGAAGAAATACTTTCTGTCTACATTTATGGCATATACGTTTACATGTCAGCTGACAGCACAGGGTGAGCAGTAACATTAATCCTAACAAACACTTTGCAAAGATTTATGTGCTGATTCACCGCTTCCTGTAATATTCTAGCAGATACTGTTTCAGGAGGCACAGTGCTCCTAGAACTGTACAAATTGCAGCCTTCAGGGAGAAGGGAGCACTGTCTGTTCTTAGGGAGCAGGAGGGAGACAACTTATATCATTTTTTCCACTTCCATGTCAGCTATCTCCTGAGGCAGTAATTAATATTATATTCAGGAGTAATTCATATCACCCATGTTGCTTTAAACATCACGCCAGTATTCAGAGTGAAATTCTAACATACAGAAAAAGACCAAATTCTACCTGCAGTTGCCTTTGTTTGAATCCAGAGTTATAAACCTCAGGATTTATATCAGTCATCTAATATACCCAGTATGGGACTTTGCCCTAGAAATCAGAAGAACAGTGCTTACTTCAACTCTGTGGGAAGTATGGATTCCTGAAACATCTAAAAAGAAGTAGCAGGGAAATTTTTTAGCTGACACTAATAGTGGCTGATCTGCTTCACAGGAGCAGATGGGGAGATGGTAAAATGAGTCAATAGAAAGTCTTAAAACTGAATGTTAAAATGGGAGCTTAAGTGTCTTCTTGCTGAGACCCTTGTAATTAAAAAATAGTGAATTTGTAAAGAACTGGTTAGAAAGCTCAGGACCTTTGAAGAAAAGCATATTAATAGTTAGTATTTCTATAAACGGGGGTAAAAAAACCTGCATAGCATCAATAAAATTATTCTGCATAGTCACCTGGTTTAACTTGACATAAATTGAGCTATTTTCTAATTATGCCTTTTATTTCTGTAAAGGTGTTAATTCTACATTCACTTTCCTAGGCCTTTGATCACATTCTTTCTGCTATAGAAGACATTTCTGGACAAATAGGACATAATTATCTGAGAGACAAGTAAGTAGTAGCTAACTTGGAATGCTGAAATACTGCTAGGAAATCCTATCTGTAAATTATGACTTTTTAAGCCTGTGAAATTAGGGACAGCAAGGATATCAAATGTGGTTTAAAAGGTTATATACTGAAAATGCTGGAAATATAGCTAATATTAAAATAGGGGGGTTTTGTCCCCTGGAATATTTTCTTTTTCTTTCACAGTTCAGATTAGGCTTTTGCAAATGCCTCAGTTCACATCCAGGGATCAGCTTCTCTCAGGATTTGAGAACTGACCATTTGGACAAGATTTAACCCTGAATGTTAATGTTGGTCCTTCTCTGTAATACTCCATTTCATGAACGTTATTTGTGTGTGGAGACACTAAAAAAACTCAGCTACAACTGTGCTAGCTGTTTATCCTGTTTCTACAAAGGATAAGGCTCAGCACCTCTGAAAGTGATGGCACAGGATGCTTTGAAATTACCCTGACAGTTTACGTTTGAAACCAGTAATGAAAATTATGGGTTACATCCATTCCTCTCTCTTTATAGTTGATTCGTCTTGAGAGAAACGAAATTACTCAGCTGAAATATACAGACACCATTTTTTTTAAAGTACATGTGAAGAGTTGCCATTAAGATGGGCAGTCTTCCATAAACTAGAGAAATAAATGTAAAAAAAAGGACATTACATCTGGACATCTTTAAGAGTGTTATTTAAAGTTAGGCAGTTCTGTCCCTAGAGCCTAGGTGGTTTCATAGGTGCAGACAGTCACAGCTGAGATGTGCTGATGTCCTGCTGACTCAACATGTCAATTCCAATCTAAACGCCACGTGGTTGTGTTAGCTTTCTGCAGAGTGCTGCCCTGGCCCTTGCTGAGAAGCTAAGTACATTAACCTGGGTTTAGTGTTATGCTCACACAACTCCTAGGCAGGAGCTAGATCGCACCCGACCTCAAGCAGCATTGCTCATCTGTCTGTACCCCATTATAGGGGCAGTCTCTTTCCATTCATTTTGCTCTTGGCTCATTTACGCAGTGAAGAATTTTCCTAAGGCATCCCAAATAGAACATCTTCTTTCTTTTGGTCTAAGTTTTAGTTTACTTTTTGGGAATTAATTTCAGCAGGAATACATCCCCAGTTTTGAAATACTGTCTTGAAAAAGGAACTAAATATTTTTCAAGTGGCAGGTTAAAAGGCTGACTTATTAGATATAAGAAAATAATCTCCCTGAGTAATAAGAGAAAGAGTAGCTTAATGTAGATTCATGGCTGAGTGTGTGGTTTGATGACTAAGGTCTTCTGAATGAGACCACTTTAGGTCTGCTTCTTTTGGACTGTGTGTACATGGAAGTGCTGCTTCCCCAAAGAAGTGGCAGCCCCTGGCACCCTCACTGATGCGCTCTGTATGGCAGCCTGTATTGGAGACTGCTTGTCAGGTGTTCTGGCTAGAGAATAGTTATCAATTCCGCAAGTAGCGTTTAACAAAAAGATTTCAACCATCTGAATAAAAAGTCATAAACTCAAAACAGCAATTGGGCAAGATGGATAGGATTCCTTTGAATAGCAGTCTTCCAAGTTGCCTCATGCCCTTGAGGAAGGTAGATGAAAGTCAAGCAGCCTTTATAGTCTGGAGCCAAAATATGAAATGGCAGATATCCTACTGCCAGACAAGCCTGAAAGTGTAAATTACAGAAAATACACATCACTTCTATCCCCCAGAGTACAGCAGTGACATGAAAAAGATCCTCTAGAAGGACTTTCAGAAGGGCACTTGTTGTGAACTGATTTTCTAGGCTGGCAATCCTACAACACAGCTGGGGAAAAGCAGATTCCCTTCCAAAAGAGGAAAGAAAATTAAACTTTTAGAATGAAGCTGTTAGATATAACCGCATAATCAAGCGGAAAAATAAGGTAGCATGATCTCCTAGAGTATAAAACATCCTAGTGACTCTGAAATAAGATATGTAATCATAGCATGCTTGCTGTTGTAGTAGTGTTTGGTAGATGAACCTGTTCAATGCTTTGTGACAGCTGCATAACTTTGTTGCAGGCTTTCCCTTAATTTCCTTTAAATGCTAATTGAAAAGCTGCAAAATACAAATACCTCATATTGCTACGTTCACCATTTTTTCAAAGATGTGTACTCCAGAAAAATATCACTTACAGTAAACTAAAAATGCTGTGAAACTAAAATTGCTTGTTGTCACTAACAGTTTGTTTAAATTATCAGGTGGTCCAATTTTGATAGGAAATTCCTCAGTAAAGTACTGATGAGAAGGTCTGCTCAAAAATCAAGAGACCAGATCCTTAATGTTTTCCATGAGCTCAACTTGAAGGATGCAATTAGCTATGTGGCTGAGGTACTTATGAACACTTGTTGACATATTATAGTATTGGTTTTTTTTTTTTTAATTTAAAATGTAACCTAAATTTGCTATATCACAGGAGATGTCTAAAAGAAAACTATTTTCATTTCTGCTCTGCTTTTTTTCTCTAAATGTGTTTTGAGGCTCAATATCACGTCTGAGTGGCTGTAGTTCTCGGTATTATGTCTGATCCCCAAATATGAGTATATTGTACTTATGTTCTTTTCTGTTGGATTTTACTAAATAACTTTGTTTCTATATTTGTGGCATGAAAAAATACTGTAATTCCAAAGGAATCAAGCAAACTACTGTCTTTCTAAATGTGTTAACAGAGTCTGGCTCTGGCAGAACAGTGGTTCTATGTGATGACAAATCTGATTTGAAGAAGCTGCCTTCCAAATGCTTGGGGATATATGGCCAAAGCAGTGGACTGCTATAATTTCATTCTGCCAGATCACAGTTACAGAAAAAAATCGGGAAGAGTAACTTCAATTCAATGGAATCATAACACCCACACTTCAAAAATTAGGGTTAAAATGAGGTACTGCAGATATCCAACACAATCACAGAATTGTGAAGTCAGAGAAACTTAAGACTTGCAACAGGAGAAATGTTTAAAGTTACAGAATAGGAGAAAGTTACTGGGCTTCTGCAGGAGTACAGCTCCCAGACTGGAGCAATGTTAACAAATAGTATAAGAACTCTTAATCTTCTTCAATATGAAACTGGCCACCTTAGTTCAAATCTCAAAAAATGTGCAGTGTTCTTATAGTATAGAGGATAGTTTTAAATGGAATAGTTTAAACAGTGATCTTTGAAGTGATAATCTTATCTATGCACGTAATCTCCAATTGAACTAATTTTCACAGTTAGGTGGTATACCAGTTTATTTTGTTAATTAAAATAAACACTATTACTACAATTGATACTGCTACTAACAATAATTTCTTTTCTTTTTTGAAGATGAGCTACAGCCAGGCTGACTTAGTCCAGTGAAACATGGAATTTCAAAGATCGAATTCAGAAAATAAAAAATTCAGAAGTGGTGTTAATGTGAAAAATGGGGAGTGGTTCACAATATAAGCAAATACTTCCTTTTGAGATTTTGTAAATTATCCACTCGGTTTTCAGACCATTTGAGCTCAGGAACTAATTTTCTTTCTCCTAGTGCTTTCTGGGTCACACCTCAGAGGAAGAAGTGACTTTGAAGTTAATGAGCATGAGACTCATGCTCAGATTCACTGCTGAATCTGTTCAGTAGATTCATTGCAGTATTCTTTTTCTCTTTAACGGATGCAAAGGGCTCTACAGATCACTAAGCCACGCAGATTTAGCCCCAGAATGTTTATCCAATAATGTCTTGAATCCCATATAGTAATGTCAGATTAATTTAGATTATTAATATTTCAGGAGTTACCTTTTTCATTATACTGTAGTACAATTCATAACACAAGGAAACTGACTTGCTACCCTAGTAAAAATTCTATTGTGTACATTGTGTCTTGCAGAAAAAATTCTATTGGCAAATGTCTACTGATCTGATAACAGATCAGAAATTAAACGTTCTCCAGGTTCTACAAAAGGTTCTTCAGGTTCTAAAATTGCAACATGCTTCATTCCAGTGGAAATTAGTTATGTTAATATGCCTGATTATTCATGAGTTGTGAATGCTGAAGTCATTCCACCTTTCT